>NC_091443.1:12523263-13757919 GCF_964237555.1 Oryctolagus cuniculus | reverse complement strand
TCTTCACTAGGTCTAATTTGCATGGTTTCCACCTACTTATTATTCTTGTATTCAATAATAAATTCTTCCCTTCAAGAAAGCTTCAATGATCATTTAAATTTGAGTTGCACGTTCTTGTATCTTGTGGTTTTCCACAGAATAATGCAGTACTACAGTATCTCCACTCTGACTTTTATTGCCTATTTTTTGAGTATATCTTTGAGATGTCTCCAATAAAGAAAAATTTATCTTTACTGTTAATTTGCCCACCCTGCACTTGTAGCTATGTGTATGTCACATGGTTGCCAATTTTCTTAGTGAATGGTTCAACATTGTATTCCCATTTGTCCATAATGAAGAACTAGTTATTGAAGTTAAAACTTTTTCAATAGGTTCAAAAATATGATACATATAAGGATAATTCTGACAAAGTGTATACAAAAACATGCTTTCTAGATATTAGAAAACACTAAAATTAAGATATTAAGATTAAGAAATTAATTAAAAGATTCATGTAAAATGTAAAGATAAACCAGTTTTGTGGATTGGTAATAGTAAGAGGTAAATTATTATAATATTTTTTAGAAGTATAAATTAGCATACACATTTATTTAATGTACATAGGCCGGGGGGAGTCATAGGAAAGGTGATGCCCCCCTCAAATTCTTATAAATTTATCTATATTGTACTATAACATATAATCATTATCCATTTATGAACAATTGGATTTTAAAATTTATATTATAATACAACAGATTTAGAATACCCACACCAATTTATAAGAAAGTGGAGCAATGTTGGAGGACTCACATTATTTCCAGACAATTTAAAACAACATTAACCAAGATAGAGTGGTATTGGTATAAGGGCAGGCATTTAAATAATGGAACAAGCAACCAGAAATAAATGGTCAGTAGATTTTTGATTAATGCACCAGAGAAATCCTATGGAGAAAGGTTAGTATTTGCATTAAATAGTACTGGAACAATTGAGCATCCATATGTCAAAAAAGAAAAAAACACAACAAAACTGTCTACCCTTGTTTTGCACTATAAAAATTCAAAATTTATCATAGAAATAAAGGTACCATCCTAATATATAAAATTTCCAAAGAAAAACATAGCTGGTAATCTTTGTGACCTTGGGTAAAGATCTATTTGATAGAAAATAAATATAAGCCACACAATTAAAAATTGGGTAACTAATAAAAATAAATGCTTCTTTAAAATATAGGCTGAGAGAAAACATTTTCAATGTATAAATTGATAAGTCATATCATTATATATATATATGATTAAAACTTTTATAATTTCAAGCCAATAAACACAGCTTTTAAAGTGGAATGAAGGGGCCGGCGCCACAGCTCAATAGGCTAATCCTCCACCTAGAGGCACCGGCACACCGGGTTCTAGTCCCGGTCGGGGCGCCAGATTTTGTCCTGGTTGCCCCTCTTCCAGGCCAGCTCTCTGCTGTGGCCAGGAAGGCAGTGGAGGATGGCCCAAGTGCTTGGGCCCTGCACCCCATGGGAGACCAGGAGAAGAACCTGGCTCCTGCCTTCGGATCAGTGTGGTGCGCTGGCCGCGGTGCGCCGGCCATGGCGGCCATTGGAGGGTGAACTAACGGCAAAAGGAAGACCTTTCTCTCTGTCTTTCTCTCTCACTATCCACTCTGCCTGTCAAAAAAAAAAAAAAAAAGTGGAACGAAGGGCTGGTGCCATTGCGTAGTAGGTAAAGCTGCCCCCTGCAATGCCAGCATCCCATATGGGTGCCAGTTGGATTCTTGGCTACTTCACTTCTTATCAAGCTCCTGCTAATGCGCCTAGGAAAACAGCAGAGGATGGCCCAAGCTCCTGGGTCCCTGCCACCTATGTGAGAAACCTGGAAGAATCTCCTGGCTCCTGGCTTCAGATTGACTTGGTTCTGGCTGTTGTGGCCATTTGGGGAGTGAACCAGCAGGTGGAAAATCTCTGCCTCTCCTTCTCTCTCTGTAACTCTGCCTTTCAAATCAATGAATTACTTTTTTAAAGGGGGAGTGACACTTAAGGAAAGATAGGACAAATAAGCCCATGTATATAAGCTTGATTCCATTATTATTAGAAATATATGAATAGATGTCAGTTAAGAGAAAAAAAGAGAAGTGCGTGGAAACCAAAATGAAGTTCCACTATATATCCACTAGAATAACAAAACTTTAAAAATGCATTTTATATATGATTCATGTAATACACCTCCACTCCCACACACGTGTGTTTTTTGTGTGTGTGTGTGTGTGTGTGTGCGCGTGTGTGTGTGTGTGTGCGCGCATGCACGCTAAGTATGTGTATTCATCTCCAATACCAAATGCTGGTGAGGCTATGGAGCAACTGGGATTCTCATGTTTTACTATTGGGTTGCAAAACTGTATAGCCACTTTGGAAATATTTTGGCACTGTCTTGTAAATTCAGTCATCCATGTATTATATTATCCAGCAACCCTGATCTTAAGTATTTTCCCGAGATAAATGAAAGCATATGTTTGTAGTAACTAAATTTATATATATCCTTCACATGGTAAAAAATGGAGAATAGATTATGGTACATTTATTTCATAGTGTTAACTCAGTACCAAAAAGGAACAAATTACTGATACATAAAACAACATGAATGGCTCTCAAAACTCTAGTTTTAAGAAAAAAAAACTAGATGGAAAAGATTACATAGAGAAAGATCTCACTTATAGGACATGGAAAAGACAAATCTTTTGAGGTACATATGATCAATAATTGCCAAGCTATCAGGATAGATATGATCAATAATTGCCAAGGTTATGTGTGTGGGAGGATTACTACACACAGCACAATGGAACTTTTTGGGGCAATGATGCAAGACAGTTGTCTGAATGGTCTTGGATGGCTCCAATTTTTCCTTACTTGTGGATCTCAATAATAACTGTAGAATGTGCTGGGAATACAATACCTTGAGGTGTCCTGAGGAATGCATTAGCCTACAGGATTTTCTAGAACAGCTTGGATCTGGTTCCTCTCACTTCTAGGGAATGTGACATCTTGGGTTGCAGAGTAACTGTCTAGCACAAGTTGGGCTTTGTTCCTCTAACCCCTGGAAGCAGGATGTCTTTTAAAGCTTTTCCCAGGGAGCCATTTTGGCCGGGAGGTCCATAACCTGAAAGCTGCCTTTGGTGAAAGTAGGGTATGCACAGTAAGGCTCCATTTTCTCACATAATTTCTTAAGCATACTTGGATTTACTCACCACGAAGCAGTGGTTTTTTGATCTTTTGCTGCCTCCCTGTAAGCGGTAAGCCAGCTTCATTTAAATTGTGTATCAGTGGGTTCTTCCTTACTAGACTGAGTGCTTAGGAAATGGTGCTCAGATGGATCCCGAGGCATCTGTGAGGGAACAGTTGTGAGGGCCTCAGATGGTCCCTGAGGTATGAGAGGAGATTAACACAGGAAATGTCAACTCCCACAGATAGGGAGGGTCACACTATGGAAATGACAGACACTGAGGAAGACAGGGAATGCTGAAGAAGCCTGGCTAGTGTGGCTGTGTGTGGTTGGTAACAAAATATTGCAACACCACTGCCACAGGCTGAATGGAGCAATTACAGATGGGGTCAAGGTCTTGAACCCACTGGAAGTCAATGGCCATATGTGCCTGTCAAGATAAGAGGAGAGAAAAGGGGATCCAGACCTGGATCCTGAAGTCCACATTACAATGTTTCTGTATTACCTTAGGTGGAAAAATTATATTGAGGGGATTCAGGGGTAAATGCAGTGACTCATGGTGCTGAATTGTTTTTGGTCTCATCTGCTTGAGGGTGAGACCCTTTGGGCCACTTTGCATGGTAACCACTGTGAGTGCCCTGTGTGCATTGATAGTCCAGCTACTTGTGGCATTACTTCTCCCTGGGGAGTTAATGTCCCTCACCACTAATTACCCAGCTCTAATAGTGGGGCATTCCCACACCTGCTTGCTACCTAGGTTCCTCAAGCATCACTGGGCTACTCAACAAAAGCAGTGCTGCATACCAAATGAAAAAAAGGGAACAATACTTTTTCAATTAAGGATTTACTTGTTACAGATAAAAATGTTACGACTCATCCTGTCTCAATGTAACAGTCCAGTTTAGCTACTCCAAAAGGCCTCTAGGGAAAGGAGACCATGAATGTCAAAGCCACTTGGGCAAGAAGTCATAAAAGTATCCTAGATACAAATAAAATATAATTCTGGTGGTATTCACTAATGAAAAATAGATCTGACAGCTAAAATAGGCATCTTTGTGTCCTGGAGGCAGCATGTACTCCATTTGGTTAGAATGCCACCAACTTTCAATGGAGTTCTTTTACAGGAGCAGGCCTTGGAAGCTGTTCAATGAGTTGTGGTTTAGGAATTGCCTTTAAAACTGTTATAGCCTGCTAGCCTGATGAAATTACATTTGTCTGCAACTTCATGCATGCTAATTAGAGTTTGTGGCAACAGAAAAGTACAGCTGGGATGTACCAGCCTCTCAGATGATAGACAAATTTCCTGAGGTAGCCACCAGCATTGCCTCTTTTCAATGATTACTCCTTGCCTGCTATTGGGCACCCATGGGAACTATGTGTCTTATGGACAGAGTGCCCATGTGATTCTGCAACCTGAAATACCCATTCTCCATGCTCTTAAACCTTACCAATAATATTGCGCAGACTCAACAAAGCTCAGTGATCAAAGGGAAATAGCATATTCTATATCAGCCTAGTCAGTATGCTATAAGACCAAGAGGCTCCCTGCACAAATGGTGAGATCACCAGAAATGACCAGGAGACGCACAGGGGATGCTAGACCCTAGTTGGGGTGGGGGAGGTTGCTAATCTGCCAATCTTTTCTTTTCAGAGAGCAGTAGCAAGAGATTCCTGGAAAGATAAAGCCATTGCTAGGCTTTCCCAAGCTGTGGCCATAGCTGGGATCTTGATTATGTTGATGGTTGTATAACAATGTATATTTGTTGAAATTCATTGAACTATCTACTGTAAATTTATGGATTTCACCTTAATAAACCCAACTTTGAAAATCATTGCATAAATGTCCTTATTTTGGCTCTTTACTTCTTTAAATTAGTAGCTTTCCAAATGTGAAAAATATAATGAGCCCTTTACCAGACACTTTTTCAAATTATTCCCTCTGCATCTGATGAAATAATCAGAGTTTTACTTTCAAGTTCAGAATTGTCTTTTACCCCAATCTCCAATGCCGATTTTACAAATGGATCATTCTATTGTCTTATTACTCTTAGACAACTGTACCTCTCGGTAATCCTTTTCTTCCTTTCTCATGATCAAAATCTGTATTCATACTTGCAATGCATAAAATGCTAAAGATGATGGGGTACAGGAAACATTACCCAAAATATGGTACCTTGAGTTACTCAGTGTTTTAAGCTGAAGGAAACTGAGAAAACTGCAGAGGAAGGCCTCTCTTTCTCCCACTCCATCTCACTTAATGATCCATACAGGACAAGTGCCCTGCCCTAAAGAGAAGGAATATCAACAGAGAGGCCTGGAAGAATTAAAATAAAGAAAACTGGTTAACACTCCCCAACAAGTTTATTACCATTATATCACATCCTTATTCATGCTTGATTGTCCATGAAAATACACAGGTATCCTTGGGTCTTTGGATCTTCATTTCTGATGGTTGGATCACATAAAGCTTACATGAAATAAATGTGCATGCATTTATTTTGTTCATATAGGTTTAATTATAGGCGAATTCATCCATGATACTTGCAGTGGGTAAGGAATGTACTTTTTTTTTTTTAATCTACAAAGTCCCGACACCTGGTGTCTCAGAACATGATTATATTTAGAGATTGGGCCCTTAAATAGATGACTAAATTAAAATAAGGTCATTAGCATGGGCCTAATATAATCTGACTAAGAAAGTTTGTACATACAAAGAGATAACAGGAATAACAGAGGCAAAAAGCATTGGAAGATACAGCATTAAGGTGGCTATTTACAAGCTAAGGAGAGAGGTCTCAGAAGAAACCAAACCTGATGACACTGTCATCTTATATTTCCAAGTTTCAGAACCATGAGAAAAGAGGCTTCTGTCATTTAAGCTGACCAGTCTTCAGTGCTCTGTAGATAGAAGAATGGGATGGGAGAGGGAGTGGGAGATGGGATGGTTGTGGGTAGGAGGGAGGTTATGGGGGGAAAAGCTGCTATAGTCCAAAAGTTGTACTTTCAGGCCAGCGCTGCGGCTCACTAGGCTAATCCTCCGCCTTGCGGCACCAGCACACCGGGTTCTAGTCCCGGTCAGGATGCCAGATTCTGTCCCGGTTGCCCCTCTTCCAGGCCAGCTCTCTGCTGTGGCCAGGGAGTGCAGAGGAGGACGGCCCAAGTGCTTGGGCCCTGCACCCCATGGGAGACCAGGATAAGTACCTGGCTCCTGCCATCGGATTGGCGCAGTGCGCCGGCCGCAGTGCGCCAGCCGTGGCGGCCATTGGAGGGTGAACCAACGGCAAAGGTAGACCTTTCTCTCTGTCTCTCTCTCTCACTGTCCACTCCAGCTGTCAAAAAAAAAAAAAAGTTGCACTTTCGAAATTTATATTAAATAAAAGTTAAAAAAATAAATAAAAAGAAAAAAGAAAAAAATATAATGCTCTAAGAATTCATTCAGTTATCTTATTTAAGAAACTCGGCCGGCGCCGCGGCTCACTAGGCTAATCCTCCGCCTTGCGGTGCCAGCACATGGGGTTCTAGTCCCGGTCGGGGCGCCAGATTCTGTCCCAGTTGCCCCTCTTCCAGGCCAGCTCTCTGCTGTGGCCAGGGAGTGCAGTGGAGGATGGCCCAAGTGCTTGGGCCCTGCACCCCATGGGAGACCAGGAAAAGCACCTGGCTCCTGCCATTGGATCGGCGCGGTGCGCCAGCTGCAGCGCGCCAGCCGCGGCGGCCATTGGAGGGTGAACCAACGGCAAAGGAAGACCTTTCTCTCTGTCTTTCTCTCTCACTGTCCACTCTGGCTGTCAAAAAAAAAAAAAAAAAAAAAAAAAAAAAAAAAAAAAGAAACTCTCTCCTTGACCTCTCAGGCTTTCCTTATATACATTTCCTCTGGATTAAGAAAATATACAAGCTTAGGTCTTGTTTCTCTCTTCCTCAACATATTTTTGTAAAACTCATTCAGAGTTTCTGTGCCCATTTAATATTCTTTATCTTTAAAGAGCCAATGATTAGTAACTAAAGAAGAATGTAAGCATTCATTGTAGTGATGACTTAATCCATTTTCTGTTGCTATACAAATGATTTGTTGATAGGTATTTTATAAAGACAAGAGGTTTATTTAGCTCACAGCTTTGGAAAGTGAAAGTCCACGACTGGTCTGCCGAATTTGTTTGACCTCTGGTGAGGGCTTCATCATTGACAGTGGTTCAGAACATGTGAAGAAGAGAAACTTGATGAGACATGAAGCCAGAGAGAGTCAAGGCCCAACATTGTTTTTAGAACAACTGCTTTTATAACAGTGCTTATATGGGGTGGGGTCTTAAAGAACTATATTAATATACTTCTGAGGTTGATTACCCCAAAGGCCTAATTTCCTCCCACTAGGCCTCACCATTTCAAAGTTCCCACTGCCTCTAGACATTACCACACAGGTTCCCAAGCTTCCAGTGGGTGAACTTTTACAGGAGACACACTCAAACCATAACTAAACAATGGCAAGGCATGACATCATTTGTGAGGAAGGAACAAAGAATAGGAAAATCTGATGGGGAATAGCTTGAATCTTTAGAATGCCTAAACTCATCAGATGCTCCTTCTATAGGGACAGGTTCCAGTGAGAGGTAATATTGACACAAGAAGGCCAGAACCAATAGTAACAGGCTGAATAGTACACTAATAAATAAGCAAAATAGCTAAAGGAATTGAGTTTCATTTTGATTCTATGAAAATAACATAAATTTAAGTTCTTACTAACCATTTAATTACAAGTTTGGGCAAACAATGACAACACATGTTACTAGAGCTAATAGTGCCATTTTGAAGTCAATATATTCATTTAAAAGAAAATACTATACCACTCTAAGTCACTTGTAAATTTTATAGAAAAACTGAGGCGGGCCGGTGCAGCAGCTCATTAGGCTAATCCTCCGCCTGCGGCACCGGCACACTGGGTTCTAGTCCCAGTCAGGGTGCCGGATTCTGTCCTGGTTGCTCCTCCTTCTGTCCAGCTCTCTGCTTTGGCCCAAGAGTGCAGTGGAGGATGGCCCAAGTGCTTGGGCCCTGCACCTGCATGGGAGACCAGGAAAGACACCTGGCTCCTGGCTCCTGGCTTCAGATCAGCACAGTGCACCGGCCGCAGTACGCCAGCTGCAGCAGCCATTGGAGGGTGAACCAAGGGAAAAAAAAAAAAAAAGAAGACCTTTCTCTGTCTTTCTCACTGTCCACTCTGCCTGTAAAAAAATAAAATAAAATAAAATAAAAAGAAAAACTGAGGCAAAATGCCTTTAATGGTTTGAAAACAAGTGATCTGTATGCATTCCATGCATGTATTCATCCAGACTAAATGAAAATTGAATTTAGAAGGATGGATTTCCACATGGGAGACCAGGAGGAGGAGGAAGCACCTGTCTCCTGGCTTTGGATCGGCGCAGCACACCAGCCGTGGCGGCCATTTGGGGGGTGAACCAATGGAAGGAAGACCTTTCTCTCTGTCTCTCTCTCTCTCACTGTCTAACTCTGCCTGTCAAAAAAAAAAAAAGGATGGATTTTCTGAGATGTAATTCTTCTTCAAATATTTCACCTATATATTAATTCAGTATCTAAGTACTTCTACCAATGAGGTCAGAGTAAATATTCTAGACTATTGTGGTACAGTTGAAAATTCAAATAACATTCTCTGCAAAGGACTTACATAGTAGTTCTAGTTTTCAGGTGCTATAAATGCAGAACTTATAAACATGATGTTCACATTCTGATTAAGGGCTGAGTGTTAACGGAAGATATGGATATTAGCCACTAAGAAACTGCTCTGTGATTACCTAACACCACAGTAGAGCAAGAACCAAGCTCTAGGTGCCTTGCCCCATAATTTCTGTCCTATGTTCATCAGTTTTTTATTTCATCCTATTCCTCTTCTGTAGCAAGAATCTGCAAGCTCTGTGCATATTTTTCATCTAATTGACAGCTTTTGTCACCAGGTTGAACTGAACCCAGATTCTTAGCTGATAACTCTATGTAAACAGACACATATCATATTTATATATTTTTAAGTTATATATGTTTTTAGATATAGAATTTGACAATTTTAACACTTTGCCACATTCATTTCATATGTAGACATTATATGCATGATGTATTTTTTTCTTGAAAACAGATATTAATATCATAAAGTGAAGGATTAATGATAAAGACCATGTCATGGTAAAAGAGTATATATATCTATACACACAAACTCAAATATATATAATAGCTTCAGTAATTATATTTTAACACTTAAAAATTTTCTAAAGTACTTTGAAATACTTTAGAAATAATGTGCTAAATACATGCAACATAAAATTTACCATTCTAACCATTTTTAAGTACTATTAAGTATATTTCCCAAGCTCTTTTCATCTTGCAAAACTGGAATTGTATAACCATGTGCGTCATGTGTCAAAATTTCCTCCCATTTTAGGGATCAAGATTATACCATTTTTATTTATTTATTTAGCTTATTTGAGAGAGAGAGAGAGAGAAGAGGGAGATGCACCAAGAGAGTAAGGGGAGAAGGAAAGGAAGCATTCCTACTCACTGTTTAACTCCCCAAATGCCAGGTCTCCCATGTGGGTGACAGGGACTCAATTTCATGAGCCAGTTCTCCCACACTGGTGGCAGGGACTCAACTTCTTGACCTCATTATCTGCTGCAACCCAGTATACACATTAAAAGGAAGCAGGTGTAGAACAGAGACTCCAACCTAGACACTCTGAAACAGGGTATAGGCAACACAAGTGGCTTCTTACACCTTGCACCAAATGTTTACCCCACGTTTTTCTCTATCTCTTCATCCATCCTTCTGCATTTGGGTTGTTTCTACTTTTTGGGTATGGTGAATAGTATCATGAATATTGAACATAAGTGTATACATAGCTCTTTAAGATCCTGTTTTCAACTCCTTTGGGTTATATAATTCAATGTTTTTTAAGTTTTTATGGAACCACCAAACTATGGATATACCATTTTATTTTTTAAACCACAGTGCATAAAGATGCCAATTTATCCACATCCTCTTTTTTTTTTTTAAATAAAAGCAACTACAATTGGTGTGAGATGGTATCTCATTGTGATTTTGATTTGCATTTCCTTAACAATTAGTGATATTGTACATATTTCCATGTGCTTGTTGGTTATTTGTTTCCTTCTTTAGGGAAATGTCTATTTAAGTCCTTTTGTTACTTAGAATGAAATTGCTTCTTGTTACTGAGTTACAGGAGTTCTTTATACATTCTGAATATTAACTCCTCACCAGATTTGTGATTTGCAAATATTTTCTCCCATTCCATAGTGTATTTTCAGTCTACTGATTGTGTCCTTTAATGAACAGAGGTTTTAATCTTGGTGCACTCCCATTTATTTACCTTTGTTGACAGTGACTTTGGTGTCATATCCAATAAATAATTGCCAAGACCAATATCATTAAGCTTTTCCCCTATGTTCCTTTTAAAATTTTTTTATAGCTTTAGCTGTTATTCTTAGGTTATTGATCCATTTTGAATTTTTAAATTATGGTATAAAGGTTAATACCATACTTTTGCACTTGAATGTACAATTTTCCCAACATCACTTGTTGAAAAAAATTCTTTCCAAATCAAATAATCTTGGAATCCTTGCAAAATTAATCTGGTCATGTATAATATGACTACACACTTTTCAGAAGAAGATACATAACTGGCCAACAAATATGAAGGTACCTCAGCAATTTTTGGAATATGCATAGTATGAGGAAGCTATGCATAGATATGAAAATATTTGACATGAAAAGAAACTTTTTTTTTTTTTGACAGGCAGAGTGGACAGTGAGAGAGAGAGACAGAGAGAAAGGTCTTCCTTTTGCCGTTGGTTCACCCTCCAATGGCCGCCACGGCCAGCGCGCTGCGGCCGGCGCACCGCGCTGATCCGATGGCAGGAGCCAGGAGCCAGGTGCTTTTCCTGGTCTCCCATGGGGTGCAGGGCCCAAGCACTTGGGCCATCCTCCACTGCACTCCCTGGCCACAGCAGAGAGCTGGCCTGGAAGAGGGGCAACCGGGACAGAATCCGGCGCCCCGACCGGGACTAGAACCTGGTGTGCCGGAGCCGCTAGGTGGAGGATTAGCCTAGTGAGCCGCGGCGCCGGCTTTAAAGAAACTTTAAATTTCATCTCCTGTAAGATTTTTTGAATCCTCATATATAACAAAATACTTAAGATAACTAATAATAATAGAAATGCAGATCAAAACCATACTGCATTATCCTCTTATCTCAGTTGGAATGGCTATAATAAATTAAAAAAAAACAGCTGTTTGAAAGGATGCAGAGAAATGAAAACTCTTATATGTTACATGTAAATAATATAATCATTATGAATAACAGTATGAAAGTTCCTCAAAAAACTAAAAATAGAATTACCTTAGAATAGTTATCCTCTCACTACTGGATATATATCTAAAAGATAAGAAATCAATATATCAAAAATACACCTTCACTTCCATATTTATTATGGCAGTAGGATATCTAAGGAAGTAATGAGAGTTCTGATGTGATATTCTGAGGTTCAAAGGTGATAATCCATGTGGACATTAACACCACATCATGCATGTAGAAGCATGCTAACATAGGTCAGGACTCATACTCCAAGCTGTTGAATACAGGAACTGCATCTGAGCACATTTTTGTCTCCATGAACCTTCTTGGTAGCAACTTTTCTACATGGCCAGGCACAGACCAATTTCCCTAGGCCCATCTGTCCAGGTGATCACCGATCACATTTTAGGTTCATGTAAAGCCAAAAAAAAAAAAAAACTATTTGGGATATGACAATACCTTCTATCTGTAGTGGCCCAGAAGGTTCCATAGAAGAATGTGACAGACATTACTTGCACATTAGTTCACTTTCTTAAGTCCTTCTCCATATCCAGTAGCAAGAATGGGACAGAGCAATTACACCAGCTTTCATGGACATGAGGGCTGCTGTATGCCATCATCTCACCACTGAGACATGGATCACGGAACTACAGAGCAGTCCAGAAGAAAAAAAAAACATAAGGAAAAGTCATTTGAACATATTTTCCCTTCAACTATTTCATCTAATTGTTGACTACTAAGACAGAGGCCTTTGCATGACATAGCTATCTTGCAGGAAGCCCAAAGATGAAAGGAAACCCTTTGTAGATAATGCATGTATAAGTAGGTTGAACTACTCCATGGGGACTCAACTCTGCCTTTCCTATGACTTGTTCTGTGTAGTTGAACAACAGCCTACATTATAAAATAAGTGTACTTGCCGGCGCCACAGCTCACCAGGCTAATCCTCCGCCTTGCGGCGCCGGCACACCGGGTTCTAGTTCCAGTCTGGGCGCCGGATTCTGCCCCAGTTGCCCCTCTTCCAGGCCAGCTCTCTGCTATGGCCCGGGAGTGCAGTGGAGGATGGCCCAAGTGCATGGGCCCTGCACCCCATGGGAGACCAGGAGAAGTACCTGGCTCCTGCCATTGGATCAGCGTGGTGCGCTGGCCGCAGTGCGCCGGCCGTGGCGGCCATTGGAGGGTGAACCAACGGCAAAGGAAGACCTTTCTCTCTCTCTGTCTCTCTCACTGTCCACTCTGCCTGTCAAATAAATAAATAAATAAATAAATAAAATAAGTGTACTTCTCTGTTTGCAAGAGCAGAACACAAATGTCAACAAAAGAAGAAACCAGTAAGGCTTAGGTCCTCTAATCATTTCTGCAGAAAATGTCCAGCTTTCTTTAAATTTTGGAACCATCTTACCTTTGGCCTTCAGCACATAAACGCTGCAGTCTAAATAGCTGGCATAGATGATCAGATTGCTGTTTAGACATGAATGTGTTAAGATCTAATACAATAATACAGTGAAGATCATAGGCATATTCTTCTATTAGTAGTAGTAGTAATTTTAAATTTATAAAAAATATCGTGAAGTTGTACTACAATGAATTCCCCTATATCCCTCACCTTATATCCCCTATTAACATTTCATATTGGTATATTTGTCACAATTAATGAACTACACCCAGGTACATTTTTTAACCAAGATATGACCTTGAAATTCTTTCTATATAGTATTGATGCTCATAGCTGATGACTTCAGCATTTCCTGACCAAAATCTACCCATCTATTACATGGAAATTACCCATAAAATGTCAATATCTTTGGCCTTTGTGTTGCTGGCATCTAATAATTTTTTAACATTTCTTATAAATCTCTTAAATATTGAACCAATGCCTCCCTACCAGAATAGGTACTAGACCATGCATTGAGGTTTCCATTACTTGCATAGCAGACACATACTACTGCATCTGAGAGACACACCCTGTAGCAATGCGTGCTTTACGGGCCAATGTGATCCTCTCAACACAGTTATGCTGGCATTAGTGCATCTATATTGCAGGCCTTGGATTTTCTCTATCCTGCTTGTTGAAGTACTATATTTGTTGTACCCTCCTCTTGCCTTTGTGTAACTTGTTTTCAGATGTGTAAATCCTTGCTCAACCCAGGTTGAAGACACTAACCAGGATACTCAATCATCTATTCACAAACAATGGCAGAGAATAATCAAAGGTTCAGCTTAAAACAACGGATATCGATGGATCACCTAGAGATGGGAAAATTATTGACTGAACCAATTAAATGAAAATCTGAAAAAGTCACAACATGAACACCTTTTTAAAATATTATGCCAGATGATAGAAAAAGAAAAGATTACAGTTCCTTATTTTTTACAAGCCAGTAATACAAAAGTATGTTCTGTCTTGAGTACATTTATTTAAACCATCTTCTGCTAGGGACTTTTGATTTCATTAAAAAATGAAAGCAATTTTAGTAAATAATCAGTAAAGAGCAAGAAAATAACATCTATGTACATTATGACCCATCTATCCCAGGAAATGCTGTACAGACATTTATAAAAGTCAGATGGATGGAATCACAGACTCTAGCCAGTGTCTACAGCTTTTGAGTAAGGAAAAAAATCAAGCAATATGATGTAGTTCACACTGGTACAGTAGCAAAATGGCTGGCCTCTGCTTCAGAATGGGAGTCTCAGTGTTCTGTCTATACAAATGGATGCCTCTGTGAGCCTTCACAATGAGAACAAACTAAGCCACACAATGGAAACATTCACAGATCTTAAGTATGAACATCTTAGAAAATTTTGCCTGTGGCTCCCAGAAATATCTCTGTTTCTCTCCTTTTCAACCAAAGTTATTTCAGAGGAAATTTCTGGAAAACACTGAAACAGAGAATGTGTAACATCTGTATGTCCTAATAAAAGTGACATTTCCATTCAATTACTAAAAAGTGATGCTTGCAAAAATGAAGACATTTGAAACGATTCCTGAAAAATGATCATAATTAATTTTTAAATGAGAAACAAAAAGCATTAATACACAATAAAAAAGTGAATTTGGTTGTAGATGATGTTTATGACTAAAAACCCCCAAACTATATACAAATGATTTCTTTTTTTATAAAAAAGGAAGAACAAATATTACCAGGTAAGCCTGAAGCGGTAACGTGTCCTTCCTTGGTCAGCAAGCAGAACCACAGCGGGGAAAACTCGCTCTTATACAAAAGAACTGCACTCCCCAACCAAACCCAGAGGCGGAGTGAGCAGCTGTCTTTGCCTGTGCAGACCCACAGAGTGGCTCTCAGCTCTGCCGCAGCGGTTGCGGCACGACCCTTGGTGGGCGTGGTCTGGAAGAGGAGGGGGAGGACCTCTCTCACTGGGGCATCTGCGCTTGTGCAAAAGGCCCTCAGGGTGACTTTCTAGGTTCCCGCCCTCTATGAGTGTTTTGGCTGTTCTTGGGGGGTAGGGGGATGGGAGGCTCCAGAAGGGAGGAGAGGTGAAAGAGGAGTCTTGGAATCTAATAAAATTCATGGAGAATATGCTAAGCAAATAAGCTGGGGAAGGGGTCAGTATTGGGTGGACTGTCCAATACTAAAAAGCATGTAAGGTGTAGAATCTTCAACAGCAATGCTCCGAGGTTCTACACCCTCCTCCCCATTCAAGGTGCATCTGGGAATACAGGTGTAGGTGCCAAGCATACAGGTTTTCACTCTTCACTTTCTTCATTTTAGAAGAATGTAGCAGATAAAACAAAGAGCTCAAGAGGAAAATTCTTGTGTTAAATGAAATCTCTTAATAAGACATGATATCTGTACAGACCTAAAGAAATAAAACATGAAGAAAGAGAAAAATACCTCAAAAATAGACATACGCTAAAAGAGAAGGTTTGAATGTTCTCACAACGAACACATGACAAATATTTAAGGAGGTGAATGTACTAAGCATCCTGAGATTTGATAATTACACATTGCATGTATGTATTGAAGCAGCACATTGTATCCCAGAAATACATAGAATTACTATGTGTTATTGAGCGCCACGGCTCAATAGGCTAATCCTCCGCCTGCGGCACCCACACACTGGGTTCTAGTCCCGGTCGGGGCGCTGGTTCTGTTCCGGTTGCTCCTCTTCCAGTCCAGCTCTCCGCTGTGCCCCAGGAGTGTAGTGGAGGATGGCCCAGGTTTTTGGGCTCTGCACCCACATAGGAGACCAGCAGAAGCACCTGGCTCCTGGCTTCGGATCAGTGCAGTGCACCGGCCGCGGTGCGCCAACCACAGCGGCCACTGGGGGGTGAACCAACGGAAAAAGGAAGACTTTTCTCTCTGTCTCTCTCTCTCATTGTCCACTCTGCCTGTCTCTCTCTCTCTCTCTCTCTCTCTCTATATATATATATATATATATAATTTAAAAAAAAACAACTGATGATAAAGTCACTGCCCGCAGTGCTGGCATCCCATGTGGGTGCTGGTTCAGCTCCCGGCTGCTCCACTTCCCATCCAGCTCTCATCTGAAAACTACCTTTATATGTATACAAACACATGATTTGAGCTACAGTGAGGAAAAGATGCATTTTTCTATAAATGTTCTATGAGATTGAATGTCCATAGGAGAGATTATAAGACTTTTGATCACACATTACACACAAAATAAATCCCAGTGGGATCATTCACCTAAATAAAGGAGTATTTTAATGCAGCATTTATAATGTAACTTAGAAAAGTAACTTTGTGACCATGGAGTAGGATAAGTTTTCTGAAATTAGACCAAGAAAGTATTCTGTAACTGAAAAAATATCATAATAACATTGATGTGAGTAAAGACACTGGAGCTAGAGAATGAATCAGCTAAAGTTTCTTCTATCCATTTCAAATTTAGTTTTTTTTGTTTGTTTGTTTGTTTGTTTTTTTGACAGGTAGAATTGACAGTGAGAGAGAGAGACAGAGAGAAAGGTCTTCCTTTTCTGTTGGTTCACTCCTCAAATGGCCGCTATGGCCGGCGCTGCATGGATCTGAAGCCAGGAGCCAGGTGCCTCCTCCTGATCTCCCATGCCGGGTGCAGAGCCCAAGCACTTGGGCTATCCTCCACTGCCTTCCCAGGCCACAGCAGTTAGCTAGACTGGAAGAGGAGCGACCAAGACAGAATCTGGCGCCCCGACTGGGACTAGAACCCGGGGTGCTGGCGCCGCAGGCGGAGGTTTAGCCAAGTGAGCCGAGGCACTGGCCTCATATATATAATTTTATGAACATAATATTACTTCCCAGAATCTATCCTCTTTCCTTTTTTGTTTTTCTTTTAATTTTTGTGATTACATATTTTCAATTTACTTTATAATCACAAGCATAAGCCTCCACTAAATAAAGAGTTCAACAAGTAGTAAGTAGAAACACCACTGTTATGCAGGAGTAGAGACAAGAGCTAAAAACAATAATCAAATCTCAAGATGTCGATTTCACTCGTATGTATTACATTTTTGTACTGTGTGTATTAGTTCCAACAAATCAGAGAAAACATGATATTTGTCTGTTTGGTCTGGCCTGTTTCAGTAAGCATAAGGGTTTCCAGTTGCATCCATTTTGTTGCAAAAGACAGGATTTTGGTTTTTTTTTTTTTATTATGGTTCAGTAGTATTCCATCATATATATATATATGTGTATATACATATATACCACAATATATATTATATATACCTATATAGTAGATATCTATATCTATCTATCTATTTAATTCAGCCCCACATGAACCAACCTAACAGGTTCCACTTTATTGTAAGTAGCTTACAACTCTAAGAGTTGATGCCATTTGCTTAATCATTGCATACCAAAATCCATGTGTAATGATTTAACAGTTGGTAATATTTACACCCAAAGGAAACAACTTAGCACAGTTAAGGCACAGTGCTTAAGTGTGTTCTTCAGACTCAGAATATCCATTAATCTCTTAGTTAATAAGGTCATCATTTTTTCTCTTGCCCCCTCAATTAATATTTAAAAAATAAAAAATGAAAAATAAAAAGTTCACATGTTTCTTTTTTTTGACAGGCAGAGTTAGACAGTGAGAGAGAGAGACAGAGAGAAAGGTCTTCCTTCCATTGGTTCACCCCCCAAATGGCCACTACAGCCAGCACGCTGCGCTGATCCAAAGCCAGGAGCCAGGTGCTTCCTCCTGGTCTCCCATGCGGGTGCAGAACCCAAGCACTTGGGCCATTCTCCACTGCCTTTCGGGGCCACAGCAGAGAGCTAGACTGGAAGAGGGGCAACCGGGACAGAATCCGGCACCCCAACCGGGACTAGAACCCCGGGTGCCAGCACCCCAGCCAGAAGATTAGCCAAGTGAGCTGTTGCACCGGCTGATTTTTTAAATATACAAAACACCTACCATGTGATCAGAACAAAATGCCTACTTTCCTAACAAAACCATAATATACCTCTTAAGATGAATATACACATAGTACAATGTGTACAGCACTTATAAAATATAAAATAGAAACTGTGCACAATTATGTAACTCATCTTTTGTATATTTATGTTGCAAAAAGACAAATGTCCATTGATAAATTTTCTTTTAAAGAATCCAGGGATTTTGGAATAATTATATACTGCATACATATCAAAAATCTGAAATGTAAGTTTGGAATTTTTAGGAAAAATTTAAAGTGTGCTGACATCAGCTCCCTATTTTGGTTGGAACTTTCAACAGTGCTTCAGTCAGTAACTAGAAGACCTTGAAGGAGCATTAGGCAAATGTAGATCACTAAACTACTTCGCACCAGCATAAATTTCCTTAGGGCTAGCTTCAATTAGAAATGCTAATTTGTTTTCATATGCATACTTTTAAGGTTCTCAGTAATTTTTTTTTTTTTTTTGACAGGCAGAGTGGACAGTGAGAGAGACAGAGAGAAAGGTCTTCCTTTGCCGATGGTTCACCCTCCAATGGCCGCCGCGGCCAGCGCGCTGCGGCCGGCGCACCGCGCTGATCCGATGGCAGGAGCCAGGAGTCAGGTGCTTTTCCTGGTCTCCCATGGGGTGCAGGGCCCAAGCACCTGGGCCATCCTCCACTGCACTCCCTGGCCACAGCAGAGAGCTGGCCTGGAAGAGGGGCAACCGGGATAGAATCCGGCGCCCCAACCGGGACTAGAACCCGGTGTGCCGGCGCCGCAAGGCGGAGGATTAGCCTAGTGAGCCGCGGCGCCGGCCGGTTCTCAGTAATTTTTAAAAGTGCCACCCCCTTGCCCCAGCTTCTGAATTCTATCGGATGAAACAGAATGCTTCAAAATTTTCTTCTCTTTTCTTTTCCAAAGGTGATCTTGGTTAGTGGTAAGTTATATTTGCTTTTCTATTAACAAGCTGGCCATGGGGAAGTGCGACTGTTTGATAATTTTCGCATCTCTCACTTTAAACAGCAGCCCAGGGGCAGGGCTCTTGCCCTCAGTTCCACTGGCGGCTGCAGGACCCTGGCCAGCCCGAGGCTGGGACAGCATGGCTGGAGCTCCCGCATTTCTCTCCTGCTGGTCACCTGGCTCTGGCCGCCTGCCAGATTCCGCCAGCGCTGCTGGTGCTGGTGGACACCACCTGGCAGCTAAGCACTGCTTCTCCGTCGCTGCCTAAAGGGAGCCTCCCGCTTTCACTAGGCTAAAGTTGGGCAGAGTTGCTGGAGGAGAGGACATGGATCACGCTACCCCCTAGGAAGTGAGCAAGGCACAGGGTCGGGGAAGCGCCCTGGGTTCCGGACAACAGCAGCATCGGAGCCCGGTCACCATCCAGAGGGCTCCAAAGTGAGTGAAGCAAGCTTGGGTGGAAAAGCAAAACAGACACCAGCTCCGGCTGGAGGGAGACAATGGTCACAGCTCTAGGAAGCCAGTGGCTCAGCAGGAGCTAAGGGAGACAGCAGGAGCTAAGGGAGACAGCCAGAAAGAATTTGTGGGGGCCATGCCTCCAAAGGGGGCATCATAGCAACCAGAGGAAAAGGTTGGTGTAAGCTTGGGCTCTGAAGACACACACAGACAAGCTCAAGGTTCTTATATTCCTTTCTTGTAGGCTTTAGCTCAGTGGCAAAAACAGTGTGAGTAGTAATAGTGCCTACCTCTTAAGACATTGTGAGGGTGGAGTGAACTAATATTTCTAAGTGATTTCTAAGTAAGATAATTTGTAAGATGCATTATTATCTTAAGTCACAATGAAGGAATAGCACCATTGACAAACTGTGACATAAAAAAGTCTTCTCTATTGGAATGTTTACTTCCTAATCACTTAAAATACTTTTCAAATTATGAAACTGTGGATGCATGTCTTATAGCATACCTGTAATTACATAATACAGAACATATGAGCATAATGCATGAACAAAGGTGTTCCTACAATTTCTCCCATTAATATAAAACTCTCTTTAATTACTTTTCAACTCCTCTTCCATGATATTCCCTGCATTTTCATTATATGCATCCGTCAGACGTTCTGGTGGTTCTGGTGATGTGGCATTTCCTGAGAAAGTTCTAAATCATGCTCCATGAGATTATCTTTGCGAATCCAGTGGCACCCTCCTGAGATCAATGATATTATCAGTGCCTAAATTGACCTGTCTTCTATTCAGGCCAGAACGTGGATAGTGTTGGTTTTTGGCTTTATGATGTGACTCAACTTTGGGATATTTACAAGGCATCTTTTTGAGAATTCTGGTGGCCGGGAGACCTCTCTGAAATTTGGTTACAGGAAATTTAAAAGGTTTGGGAAATCATATTCCATGCTCTCAAAGATTAATGTTTGGAGACTATGAACTGAGTAGTATGTGCCTGTGGCACCCTGTTAATCCAGTTTTGCATCTATCATCTGTTCACTCAACTGTGGGCATGCAGACCTCACCAACCCTCATTTGACACTTCCAAATGGATCACTCTTTGTGCAGAATGATTTGTGGCTCAGTTATGGCCTGTAATTCTTTTTTACTGATTTTGTTTTTTTGCTAAAGTGTTTGGTAAGAAATGATATTGACAGTGTATCTAATGAATTATATGCATGGAAATTAAGAGGAAAAGGGGATTTGCCTAGATATTATATATTATAGAAACTCCAGGCAAAATTAAGCTAACTTTTTGTTACTACATAACAAATACATGAAAGGAGCTACCTATGAGAGAATACAGTTTATTACAACTTACATTTTTGGAGGTTCATGATCCAAGATCAAGCAATCCCACTGGTTTTGGCATCTTGTGAAGCCAAAGGTTGACAGCATCCAGGGATGATCTCATGATGAACAAGGGAGCAGGCAGACAGGTAACATGCTCTAGTAATGTAAAGACTTCCTACTGGGCTCATCTAGATAACATAATTAGTTTAAGTCTCCACATTTAATCCATCAACATGCATCCATTAATGATTAATATAAGACTTTGGGATCAGGCCTCCAATACATGGGCCTTTGGATGACGTTTAAACCATTATCCAAATGCTAACACACTCTCTGTATTAAGCCATGAACTTTAAGTGTGTGTGTTTTTTCTCAAGGAGTGCAGTTTGAGCTTGGAGAAGTGAAGTTTCTTGAATTCCAAATGCTCAAAATAATACCACTTAAAATAAATATTCCCCTGACCTCAGAAGTGAGAAAGGTAGCCCAGGTCAGCTGTTAGGTCTCACTGTGGGTCTCCAGGACATTGGGGCTAGTGTTCTTACTGACATTATCTATGACTGTCATGGGAATACAATATGATCTTGGACTGAAAAAGCAAGAGTCTTGACTTTGTAGATGCCCATGGGAGTGAAGTATACAGTCAGTAAGCATATATTTGTACTCCATTATAGAAAGGAGGGATTATATATTTGTAGAGAATAACAGGCTGCTAAATATGCAAGCCTAAGAAGACCCTCATATCTTTTTCCAACCAATTGAAAAAGCTTTGGCCGGCGCCGTGGCTCAATAGGCTAATCCTCCACCTTGCGGCGCCGGCACACCGGGTTCTAGTCCCGGTTGGGGCGCCGGATTCTGTCCCGGTTGCCCCTCTTCCAGGCCAGCTCTCTGCTGTGGCCAGGGAGTGCAGTGGAGGATGGCCCAGGTGCTTGGGCCCTGCACCCCCTGGGAGACCAGGAAAAGCACCTGGCTCCTGGCTCCTGCCATCGGATCAGCGCGGTACGCCGGCTGCAGCGGCGGCCATTGGAGGGTGAACCAACGGCAAAGGAAGATCTTTCTCTCTCTGTCTCTCTCTCTCACTGTCCACTCTGCCTGTCAAAAATTAAAAAAAAAAAAGAAAAAGCTTGCCTTTTCACCTGAATGATATTATTGGTTGATTCAGTTTCTTGGCTATGAGGAATAACAGGACAATAAACATTCAAATGTAGGTATCTCTTTCATGTGCTGATTTCATTTCTTTTGGATATATACCCAGAAAGATTGCTGGAACATATAGTAGACCTATTTTTAGTTTTTTGGGAAACCTCTATACATTCTATATAATGGCTTGAAACTACTCAAGGATGAAGGGTATTCTATTACAGATGAGGGAAAGGAAATCTAAGTGGGTTGAACCACCCTATATGGCCTTAATCTGCCTTTATTATTATTTCTTGTTATATGTGGTTAAAATATTTCTTCATTATGAAATAAATCAAGTAGAGGTTTCTATTTATAAAACCAGAATGTAATTATCATCAGTAGAAGCAGAAAGAAGAAAGGCTTTATTTACACTATTTGTTTCTGCAGAAAACCTCCAGTTTCTTTAAAATTTGGGAGTAATCTTGTCCCTGGTCTTGACTACATAAATTCCACTAATTAATTTGCATGGATTTAGTATTGTTCTTCATATGCAGTGAATTTAAGAATAGTGAAAGGGTGTAATACAAAAATAAGAGTGAAGATGATGAGTTTATTATTTTTGAGCCATATCTTGCCTTCAAATTCTTTGTGTCCTGTATTGAGACCCAAAGCCCTTGATTGTAGCATTACCTAGGAATACAAGTGCCCATTTATTCAGTTGATATGAAAGTAATCATAAAGTTTCAGCAATCTTGCTATGTTAAATGCTCAAATTTGATTGATCTTTGGCAAATTACTTCCCTACCAATTTCAGAATACTTTCTAGACATCAGATGTTCACTAGGCAGTACACTGAGCCATCTATTCGCATCCAAATTATGTCATATAAGTACCAAGGATTCATCCTAAAATCATGGACATCAACACATCAGCTAAAAAGTAGGAAAGTAATTAAGTTGTTGACAAAGTCAAGAAAAGTGGAAATCTAAACAATTATAAGTATGAAACTTTAAAAAATGTGCCAGCTGGGACCAGCAAAAATCCTCACGTGTAATACTCATAAAACAAATCACTATCATGCAAAAAGAATTATATACTATGTCCAAGGAAATTTATATCATAAATGCAAGTATGGTTCAACATACAAAAGCAATTAGTGAATTGGGTGTCTGACCTAACAGCTAAGACACCAGTTAATATGCCAGTATCTCACATTGGGCTACCTGGGTTTGACATCTGGCTCCAGCCCTCAGCTTCAGCTTTTCATCAATACAGACCCTGGGGGACAGAGGTGATGGCATATGTAATTGGGCTCTTGCTACAACATGTGATATCTTGATTGAGTTTTTGGCTTCTGACTTGGAACCAACATAGCTCCCCTGCCAGTGCAGGCATTTGGAGAGTGAATCATCAAAGAAAGTTTTGTCTTTATGCCTCGCTCAATAAATGAGTAAATAATTTAAAAGGCAAATGTCCCAATTAAAATGGGCAAATTATTTGAAGGCACATTTCTCTAATACTGTAGTCATGTTCCAGGGGTATAGGAAAAGATACTCAATGCCATTTGATATTAGGCAAATGAACATCTAAAGAGCCATGAGACACATTTCACAGATTTAAAAAGCAGGTTAAGTGAAAAAAGGCAAGCTTGGAAAGGGCAACATTTTGTGTGATTTGATTTACACGACTCTGGAGAAAAGGCCAGATATAGAGATAGTACAGTGATTAGTGGTTACTAGGGTTTCGGGAGACAGGAAGGTCAAATAAATGAATTCATGAATTCAAGTTTTTTTTTTTTTTTTTTTTGAGGAACGTGATATTATCTTCTATGCCACTGTAGTTTTACATAGTTGATATGACAAAATCTTCAAGGGCTACAGAACCTTATAAAACACAGAATAAAAACAAAGGCACACACATTAAAAACATTATTATTAAATAATAATCCCAGGAAGGAGTATAGAAAAAATTAATATAATTGTACTAAAATGTATGAAATAATGTTCTTAAAGGGAATCTGGAAAAAGAGGAGTGACCTCAACTCACTAAATGAATGCAGATTTTAAGTCTAAATGTCAAATGATTCTTCAACATAGTTGATAAAGTTGGTTTCCATGGGAGTACTGATTATCTCAACTCTGAAACCATTACACATGTATTTTCAGATGGTATAATTAAATTAACAAAGCCAGTTTTCCACCTATTAGGACACAGTGTACACACAAATAAATGGAAATAGGTAAATTAATTCATATGCTCCCGGGAAGGAACATGTGGTACTGACTACTAGAATAGAACATGTGGTTCTTGAGACATAGTAGGAATTCATGCAGAATTCAATATGGATACATATGGATGAATAAAAACATATTTATGAGTATATGTATATTTGTGTAGCATACACAGAGAAATATATTTTTGCTCGGTTGGCTTACAAGGCTTTAAAGCAACAGATGTCCCCATAGCAATAAATACAACAGTGCCACTGATCTTCATTTTTAACTCAACTTACTAGTAAAAGGAAATAGGGCACCAAAGTACAATTATGGGGATACTTCAAACTCATATAGGAGTCAACTCCAAGACCCTCTAATGGCCCATACTGGGACAAACTGAGCAATAATAAATCAAATGTATAAATAATATAAAAATCAATATCCATGCTGACATACTGACATAAATAAATGCTTGAAATAAATGGAGGATAATAGAAACATGAAGTTGGTATAGGATTCTAGGTAACTTTAGTAACTACTCTGTTGTCTTGCTGGCAAACTCCCTTGATGGATGGATTTCACAAAGTACATTATCACTTCATAGGTCATGTTGACACCTTATAATAACAAAATAATGCTAATTTCTCCTTCCTGTCCCCTGTACTATTGCTTTCATTCATTTCACTTATATATAGTCAACAATGCTTCTATAATGCATATGTGCATATAAAAGATATATACATAAAAAAACTACATAACAAAATATATAGGGGTAGGTGTTTTGTTCAGTGGCTTAAGTTGCTACCTGAGATTCTCACACCCCATGTCAGAGTGCCTTGTTTGAGTCCAAGGGACTCTGCTTCAGATTCAGCTTTTTGCTAATGCACACCCTAGGAAGAAGCAGGTGAAGGGTCCAGTGCTCAAGTCTCTGCCAGCCGTGTGGGAGACCCAGATAGAGTTCTAGGCACTTGACTTTGTTCTGGCACAGCCCTTGCAGGTGTTTGGAGAGTAAACCAGCAGATGGAAGATTTCTGTCTGTTTCCTTCCTTCTCCTTCCTCCCTTCTTCCCTCCCTCCCTCCCTTCTTTTCTTCCTTTTTTCCCTCTTTTTTTTTCTCTTTCTTGCTCTGCCTTTCAAATAAAAATGAAAAAAAGAATAAAAATTCATGTTCATTAAAATTATATATAAGTGATATGCTAATAAAGGAGAGAAAATAGAATCAGATAAAATACTCAATTAAAATTAGAAAAGTAGAAAATTAGTGAATGATGAAAGCAGTAAGAATGAACAAGGACAACAAATAGAAAACAGTAAGAAAATGGTAAATACCAACAAATTACAAATTACTTTTCATGTTCACGATCTCAATCCATCAGTTAAAAGTTGCAGAGAAGGGTAGCTATCTGGCCTGGTGGTTAAGATGCCAGTTAAGACACCCACAAACCATGTCAGAGTGCTTGAGTTCAAGTTCTGGTTCCACTCCTGGTTTCAACATCCTGCTAATGTTCTCCTTGGGAAGCAGCAGTTGGTGTTTCAAGGAGTTGTCCCCTGCCACAAATGTGGGAGACCTGGGTTGAGTTCCCAAATCCTGGCTTTGGGATGGTCCAGCTCCAGTGACTGCAGGCATTTGGGGGAGTGAACCAGTGGATGGGAGCTCCCCGTTTCTTTGTTATTAATAAATAATAAATAAAAGATACAAATGGTGAGGGTATTTGGTCTAGGGTCAAAGCATTGGTTGGAATGTGAATGTCCCATATCAGAGTGCCTTGGTTTGATCCTGACTCTGGATCCTGACTACAACTTCCTACTAATGCAGACATTGGGAAGCAGTGATAATGGCTCAAGTGATTTGTTCTCTGTCACTTAGATGGGTGACCTGGATTGAGTTACTAAAATATGGTTTCAGTTCCTGGCTTGGGGCAATTGTGGACATTTGTGGAGTGAACCAGCATATTGGAATGCTTTCTCTGATTCTCAAATAAATCAATAAAAAGTAAATAAATAAATAAAATGTGCATATTGGCAAACTGATTTAGAAAATAAAACCCAACTGTACTGACTACAAAATTCCATGTTAAATATAAATATATACATATATATGTATATCTAATCGGATGGAAGAATATGCAAAGCTAACATTAATCAAAGAAAGAAGAATAGCTATAGTAATTTCAGACCCAACAGATTTTAAAGCAAGACAGTTTACCAGGACAATATACAGGCATCACATGCAATATTAAGGGGGTAGTTCTACAATAAAATAAACTAATCCTTAACAGGTACATGCTTAAAAGTAGAAAGTCAAACTATTTGAGGAAAAATTGAATTGGAAAAAGAGTCGAATCCATTATTACATGTAGAATCTTCAAAACTCTGTCAGATATGTGCCAAACCAGGAGGCAAATTTTCAGTAAGAATGCAGCTGAAGTCAACAATATCACCATTAATTGGATATAACTGACATCTAAAGACCACTTCATCCAATAACTGAAAGTCAATTTCTTTTAAGCTTACATGACAGATTCACCAAGATAGATCACATTCTGGGCCATAAAGTATGTGAAAACAAATTTCAAAGAATGGAAGTCATCACACCATGGGAATAAAATGAACTCAAAGAATAACTGGATTGGGTGGTGCCACAGCTCACTAGGCTAATCCTCCGCCTGCGGCACCAGCACCCCAGGTTCTAGTCCTGGTCGGGGTGCCGGATTCAGTCCTGGTTGCTCTGCTTCCAGTCCAGCTCTCTGCTGTGGCCCGGGAAGGCAATGGAGGATGGGGCAAGTCTCGGGGCCCTGCACCCGCATGGGAGACCAGGAGGAAGCACCTGGCTCCTGGCTTCGGAGCGGCGCAGCGCCATCCATTGCAGCCATTTTTGGGGGTGAACCAACGGAAGGAAGACCTTTCTCTCTGTATCTCTCTCTCATTGTCTAAATCTGCCTGACAAAAAAAAAAAAAAAAAAAAAAAAGAATAACTGGATAAAAAATAGAAAGCCCCAAAATTAATTAAAATTAAGAAACACGCTTCTAAATAGCTATGGATAAAAGAAATGCCCAGAAAAACATTTTGAGCTAAATGTAAATGAAAACACATCAAAATCTGTGCGATGCAATGAAAGCAGGGCTTAGAGGAAACTGAACAGAAATGTTAGAAAACAGCAAAGATTTAAAATGATCCAACATGGGAAGTGAGATACACAGCAGACCCATAGAATGGCAAATGTCCTAATAGCACTCTGGCCTCATAATCAGCCCTTAAGGCATGCGGATCCGGCTGAAATGCCCATGAGAGTATTTCAGGCATGGAAAGCCAAGACACTCTGGGGGAAAAAAAACCTAAATGAATGATCTCCACGAGTGAGATCCCAGTGGAAAGAATGGGTCATCAAAGAAGGAGGTACCTTTCTCTGAAGGGAGGAGAGAACTTTCACTTTGACCATGGCCTTGTCTAAAAATTATCAGAGTCGGTGAACTCAGGGGGCTTCCATAGCCTTGGCAGCTCATGACAAGAGCCTAGGGTGATTACTGATGCCATAAACAAGAGTGTCAATTTGTTAAGTCAACAACAGGAGTCACTGTGCACTTACTCCTCATGTAGGATCTTTGTCCTTAGTGTGCTGTACATTGAGATCTAATGCTATAACTAGTACTCAAACAGTATTTTTCACTTTATGTTTCTGTGTGGGAGCAAACTGTTGAAATCTTTACTTAATGTATGCTAAACTGATCTTCTGTATATAAAGAGAATCAAAAATTAATCTTAATATGAATGGAAGGGGAGAGGGAGTGGGAAAGGGGAGGGTTGCGGGTTGGAGGGACGTTATGGGGGGGAAGCCATTGTAATCCATATTCTGTACTTTGTAAATTTATATTCATTAAATAAAAGTTAAAAAAAATAAAATAAAATGAACCACCTAAGTTTCTTCTGTTGGAACCTAGAAAAGAAGAACAAATTAACTCCAAAGTATAAAAAAAGATGAAATATCATAAAGAAAGTAAAAACAAAATAATATTGAAGCTATATTTTCCAAACAGATAAGGATATAGATCCCTGAACACAGAAATATCCACTATTACCAAGGAAAACAGCACAAATAGAATACTTGCTTCTGTGCATGCAGATGTGACTCCTAGCTGAAATAAGACACTAATTTTCAGAAATTATTGACCAAAGGATATTAACGTGGTCTAATTTCCACTGTTTACTAAGTTGGCAATCGTTTTACAAGTAATCCATCAATAAACCAAAATAAGGCAATGTTTACTACATATACACAAGTATTTTAAATGAGACATGAAAGAAGAAAAGTATGTAATTCATGTTATGAATTAAGTTGAGACAGAAGAGCATAATCACTGCATCTGTAAGAGGATGTGGAGACAAAGACCTCTGGACAAAGGTACTTCTGCAGAGAAACGTCCTGTAAACCCAGCCTACTGCCCTCCCCCCACCTCCTTTCACCAGCATTTACACCTTCCTTCACTACCTCACTGATTCTTTGACTCCATGTTAGGCTGCTCTCAGCCTCTTAAGTGTAAACACAAGACAGGTGTAAGCAAGCCAATATTTTTTTCTAATCCACAAATCCCCATTAAAACTGTAAAAAGATGAACATATAGTAACCTGCACTCAGGGTGGCATGGCAGTTCTGAATGACACAGGAAGGTGAAAGGGAGCAGTGTCACTTGTTCCTTAGTCAATTCAGGAGCCTAGGAGTCCTCTCTACCCATCTATACTGTTGATCCTCCCCAGACAATCTCACCCCAGTAATTATGAATGCATTGTTAAACATAGCATAAAAATACAGATGAAAATTTGGTTGTAGATGTTTGTGACATAAAAAATGAAAAGAAAAAATTACATGCCAGAGTTAAAGAATTTTGAAGGCCAAAAATAAAAACATGAATGCACATTACCAGGTGAGGTCCTTGGTCAGCAAGGAGAATGATTGCTGAATAACTCCTTCTGGAATTCCAGAATCAACCCCAGAAGTGGAGTGCAGAGTAACTCTTATTTCTCAAGCAGACTTCACAGAAAAGCAGTCAGCTCAGGGCAACCACAGGGCTCTGTCTTTGGTGGGTGGGATCAAGAGAAGAAGGACCTCGCCCACTGGCTCATCTACCTTTGCACAGGTGCCCCCACGAATGCTTTCCCAGGTTCACACTCTACTGGTGGGAAAGAGAATACCACAGCCTCCCAGAGCAGGAAAATAAAAGTAGGAGACATAATGACAAATACAGTTCCTGAGTTGTACTAACAAGCAAAGCTGGGGTCTTATTTGTTCTTGTAGGGGACTAAGACTCACAAGGACAATGGAGATGGAAACATCAACAACAATTTTCTAAAGTTCTAAACAATCCTCTTTATTCAAACTACACCTGGGGATACTGGTAGAGGTTCAAGTCATGCAGGTTTCTACTATTTCTTCATAACAGCACAGCAATTGAAATACAACAAAGAAAATAGAATAGTAATCTCAAAAAACAGGCACATGCTACATAAACAAATTATTTATAAGATGAGTGGGTAAAAGATTTTTTTTTTTTTTGACATGCAGAGTGGACAGTGAGAGAGAGAGACAGAGAGAAAGGTCTTCCTTTTGCCATTGGTTCACCCTCCAATGGCCGCCGCGGCTGGCGCGCTGCGGCCAGTGCACCGCGCTGATCCGATGGCAGGAGCCAGGAGCCAGGTGCTTTTCCTGGTCTCCCATGGGGTGCAGGGCCCAAGCACCTGGGCCATCCTCCACTGCACTCCCGGGCCACAGCAGAGAGCTGGCCTGGAAGAGGGGCAACCGGGACAGAATCCGGCACCCCAATCGGGACTAGAACCCGGTGTGCCGGCGCCGCTAGGTGGAGGATTAGCCTAGTGAGCCGCGGCGCCGGCAAGATTTTTTATATGTTGTGGTAACTGAATACCCATTTGAGGGGGGGAGGAATCAAAATCTAATCCTTGGCTAAATTACATACAAAATCAATCACAGGTAGATCATTTACCTGAATATAAAACAATTTAAAGTATCTCCAGGACTGTAGGGGATAGGGTAAATTTTTTTTGACAGGAGGTAAAATTAACTACACCAGATCTAATATGTATTTTCCACATAAAAGATATTCTGACATCATTAATATGGGTAAGGACTCTGGAGACAGAAACAGTCAAGCTTAACTGTCTTCTTATCCAGGAGGGCTTTACTTAAGATTCAGAACTGGAACACAGGTGAGGTTACATCTCCTAGCTGAGATGTGGGGAGGACTGATTCAACTAAAATGTGCAGTGTATAGACTAATAACATATAAACCATTAAGTATTTATCTACACTGAGGAAATCTTCTGAGTAATTACAAGGTGAATCATTTACATCAGTTTTAAGATGCATTATCATTTTTTACCACATTTTTTATGAAGAATAAAACCATTGACAAAACATGACACAAATGATTTCTATTAGAATTTTTACTTCATATTTATGAAAAAAACTTTTTAACTCAAATAAATGTGGATGTTTCTTATGCCTGTGATTGCATAATATGAAACATGCCCCACATGATCATGATCTGTATGAACGTGAAGCTCTAGTGATGCTGCATTTGTGAAGCAAGTACTATGCCACTGCACCTCAGTTTATCTTTCCAGCCTAAAGAAACCCTATCTGGATGCTTTAATGCTGATATCACCAAAAACTGCCATATGAAGGGTTTTGGATCAAGTTTGTATATGTGCACACAAGGTAACCATATTTTTTTAAATTGTCTTAAATTTTTGTTGTATTAGAAATGCATGTGCCTGCACCAACATACTACACACAACTGGTTCATTTGATTTGCTCCTGATGCTTGCAATAGCCATGCATGGGTCAGGAAGAAACTAGGAACCTAGAACCCAGGTCTCCCCATGTGAGCGGTAATGACCTAGGGATTTGAACTGTCATGTGCTGCCTCCCAAGGAATGACTATCAGGAAGCTGAATCAAAAGAGAGGGGCTGGCACTGTGGCACAGTGGGTTAAAGCCCTGGTCTGCAATGCCAGCATCCCATAAGGACACCAGTTAAAGTTCTGGCTGCTCCACTTCCTATCCAGCTCTCTGCTTTGGCCTGGGAAAGCAGTAGAAGATGGCCCAAGTCCTTGGGCCCCTGCACTCGTGTGGGAGACCCAGAAGAAACTTATACTATACAATCACATCCTGGAGTCCACCTAATTATGGCACAACGAGGTACAACATCCTACTGTGTCCAATATCGCATGGGCTATGCATATCTGCTGTTTAGACTACAACTTAGTTACATTGTGACTCCATAGAACCTGTGCTTGCTTACTCCAAATGTAACAATTTGCTCTCCAATTGAAACTTGAGTAATTTCCTGAAACTAAATAAAAGCTTCATACCACAAGTCACTCATATTGTCCCTCTCTACTTTCCCACCGTGTTCCGGATTTACCTGTGGGACAAGACATTTCTCTATTACACAATAGCCACTTAATCATGCTGTCCTCTTTATCTGAAATCTAAAAGTGATATACTTTTTTAGTTTTATTTTACGTGTTTTATTGAGTTGTCTCCTCTGTGTTTTACTTTGCCAACACAACTGATTTTGACTTCTTCCCAATTCAGACCCTCCCCCCACCCTGAGAGTGTTTATCTTTGCAGGAATGAACTTGACACAGGTAAGAGACAAATGGACATTTTTTTTCCTGTAGGAGGGACTCTGAGTAACTCATGAAGTCACTTAAGCATTAAGTCACCCACTTGTGTAGCACAATTTTAATTTCTTTTTACTACTGAGGCTTCTTTTCCCAAACTTTGAAACTTTTGCTTTGGAAGATACAGGTTCTATATCTTTGCACAGGTTCTATATCTTTGATTCAGTGTGGTATGCAAACCACACTGAAAGCTCTTGAATTAGGAGTTAATAGTTAGGGCTGGTGCTGTGGCATAGTAGCTAAAGCCACTGCCTACAGCACTGGCATCCTAGAGGGGCGCCTGTGAGTCAAGGCTGTTCCACTTCCAATTCAGCTCCCTGCTAATGCATCTGGGAAAGTAGTGGAAGATGGTTCTAGTCCTTGGGCACCTCCACCCACATGGGAGACCTAGATGAAGCTCCTGGCTCCTGGCATCAGCTTGGCACAGCCCTGACCATTGCAGCTATCTGGGGAGTGAAACCAGCAGAGGGAAGATATCTATTTCTCTGCTTCTCCCTCTTCCTCTCAGTAGCTGTGCCTTTAGAATAAAGAAATAAATCTTTTAAAAAGAGAATTGTTTAGACTCTGCCATACTCCAAAATCATCATGCCCTGGATACTGATGGGCCAACAAGGAGTGACTTGCATCGTCATTGGTGGAGAATGATTTTTTTAAGATTTATTTATTTATTTGAGAGGTAGAGTTACAGACAGTGAGAGAGAGAGTGACAGAGGGAAGGATCTTCCATCCACTGGTTCACACCACAGATGGCTGCAATGCCCAGAGCTGAGCTAATCTGAAGCCAGGAGCCAGGAGCTTCTTCCTGGTCTCCTATGTGAGTGCAGGGGTCCAAGTGCCTGGGCCATCTTCTACTGCTTTTCCAGGCCACAGAAGAGAGCTGGATCTGAAGAGGAGCATCCAGGACTAGAACCAGCACCCATATGGGCCCATATGCAGGTGGAAGAATAACCTGCTATGCCACAAGGCCAGCCCGAGAATGATGTTTTTAAGTAAATCACATGGGATACACAGCGTCTAAGATGCAAATTTTACAAGACAAGTTAAGCACTCTCCATGATGTGAGTGAAGCTCATTCATTTGCTGGGCTTGATTCATTCTCAAGGGCAGGAGGCTAGCCTACTGGGAAATGGGAAAATATGCTGAGATCTATTCTTTTCTGCTTCTTGATCTAGTTCTCACCTTTCCCTTTGCAGCTTTCTTGCCACTTAGTTACTGACTTTTAGTCTTCTCTCCACATCTACTTAGTAGCTTTTTAATATGTGAAACTTCCAGAGAAGTTCCAGACTTGGTGTGTGTATGAAGAAGCTAAATTTATAGCACTATGACGTATTGACTATCCTGAATTCTTTTTTTAAAAGACTTATATATTTGAGGCAGAAATTGAATCAGTAATAAAGGCCCTCCTAACAAAGAAAAGCCCAGGACCAGATGGATTCAGTGCTGAATTCTACCAGACATTTAGAGAAGAACTAACTCCAATTCTTCTCAAACTATTCAGAACAATTAAAAAAAGAGGGAATCCTCCCAAATTCTTTCAATGAAGCCAGCATCACCTTAATCCCTAAGCCTGAACGAGATGCAGCATTGAAAGAAAATTACAGACCAATATCCCTGATGAACATAGATGCAAAAATCCTCAATAAAATTCTGGCCAATAGAATGCAACAACACATTAGAAAGATCATCCACTCACATCAAGTGGGATTTATCCCTGGTATGTAGGGATGGTTCAATGTTTGCAAATCAATCAATGTGATACAGCACATTAACAAACTGCAGAAGAAAAGCCATATGATTATCTCAATAGATGCAGAGAAAGCATCTGATAAAATACAACACCCTTTCATGATGAAAACTCTAAGCAAACTGGGTGTAGAAGGAACATTCCTCAATACAGTCAAAGCAATTTATGAAAAACCCACGGCCAGCATTCTTTTGAATGGGGAAAAGTTGGAAGCATTACCACTGATATCTGGCACCAGACAGGGATGCCCACTCTCACCACTGCTATTCAATATAGTTCTGGAAGATTTAGCCAGAACCATTAGGCAAGAAAAAGAAATTAAAGGGATACAAATTGGGAAGGAAGAACTCAAACTATCCCTCTTTGCAGATGACATGATTCTTTATTTAGGGGATCCAAAGAACTCTACTAAGAGACTATTGGAACTCATAGAAGAGTTTGGCAAAGCAGCAGGATATAAAATCAATGCACAAAAATCAACAGCTTTTGTATACACAGGCAATGCCATGGCTGAGAAAGAATTCTAAGATCAATCCCATTCACAATAGCTACAAAAACAATCAAATACCTTGGAATAAACTTAACCAAGGACATTAAAGATCTCTACAATGAGAATTACAAAATCTTAAAGAAAGAAATAGAAGAGGATACCAAAAAAAAGGAAAAATCTTCCATGCTCATGGATTGGAAAAATTAATATCATCAAAATGTCCATTCTCCCAAAAGCAATTTATAGATTCAATGTGATACCAATCAAAATGCCAAAGACTTTCTTCTCAGATCTGGAAAAAATGATGCTGAAATTCATATGGAGGCACAGGAGACCTCGAATAGCTAAAGCAATCTTGTACAACAAAAACAAAGCTGGAGGCACCACAATACCAGATTTCAAGACATACTACAGGGCAGTTATAATCAAAATAGCATGGTACTGGTACAGAAACAGATGGATAGACCAATGGAACAGAACAGAAACACCAGAAATCAACCCAAGCATCTGTAACCAACTTATATTTGATCAAGGATGTAAAACCAACTCCTGGAGCAAGAATAGTCTATTCAACAAATGGTGCTGGGAAAACTGGATTTCCACAGGCAGAAGCATGAAGCAAGACCCCTACCTTTCATCTTACACAAAAATCCACTCAACATGGATTAAAGATCTGAATCTACAACCCAACACCATCAAATTATTAGAGAACATTGGAGAAACCATGCAAGATATAGGCACAGGCAAAGACTTCTTGGAAAAGACCCCAGAGGCACAGGCAGTCAAAGCCAAAATTAACAATTGGGATTACATCAAATTGAGAAGTTTCTGTACTGCAAAAGAAGCAGTCAGGAAATTGAAGAGGCAACTGACAGAATGGGAAAAATATTTGCAAACTATGCAACCAATAAAGATTTAATAAGCAGAATCTACAAAGAGATCAAGAAACTCCACAACAACAAAACAAACAACCCACTTAAGAGATGGGCCAAGGACCTCAAGAGACATTTTTCAAAAGAGGAAATCCAAATGGCCAACAGACACATGAGAAAATGTGTCGTTGGATCACTAGCCATCAGGGAAATGCAAATCATAATCACAATGAGGTTTCACCTCACTCTGGCTACAATGGCTCACATACAGAAATCTACCAACAACAGATGCTGGTGAGGATGTGAGGAAAAAGGGACACTAACCCACTGTTGGTGGGAATGCAAACTGGTAAAGCCACTATGGAAGTCAGTTTGGAGATTCCTGAGAAACCTGAATATAACCCTACCATACAACCCAGCCATCCCACTCCTTGGAATTTACCCAGAGGAAATTAAATTGGCAAATAAAAGAGTTGTCTGCACTTCAGTGTTTATTGCAGCTCAATTCACAATAGCTAAGACAAGGAATCAACCTAAATGCCCATCAACAGAAGACTTGATGAAACAATTATGGGATATGTACTCCATAGAATACTATACAGCAGTAAAAAAAATGAAATCCAGTCATTTGCAACAGAATGGAGGAATTTGGAAAACATCATGCTGAGTGAATTAAGCCAGTCCCAAAGGGACAAATATCATTTAGTCTCCCTGATTGTTGACAACTAACCAAGCAAAAAAAGGAAACCTGTTGAAGTGAAATGGACACTATGAGAAACAATGACTTGATCAGCCCTTTTTCTGACTGTTGATGAACAACTTAATACTTTATTCCTTTTAGTATTTTTTTGTTCTACTTAATACTATTGGTTGAACTATTTAATTAACACAATTATTCTTAGTTGTTTTAATTTAACTGAAAAGTGATCCCTGTTAAATATTAGAGTGGGAATAAGAGAGGGAGGAGATGTACAGTTCGGCACATGCTCAATTTGACTTGCCCCAAACGGTAGAGTTAGAAACATGCCAGGGGATTTCAATTCAATGCCATCAAGGTGGCTTGCACCAATGCCATCTCACTAGTCAAAGTAATCAGTTTCAGTTCATAATTGATCATAATGATATGAGTAAGAGTCAAAGGGATCACATAAACAAGACTAGTGTCTGCTAATATTAACTGATAGAATTAAAAAAGGAGAGAATGATCCAACATGGGAAGCGGGATACACAGCAGACTCATAGAATGGCAAATGCCCTAAACAGCACTCTGGCCTCAGAATCAGCCCATAAGGCATTCAGATCTGGCTAAAAAGTCCATGAAAGTATTTTAGGCATGGAAAGCCAAGACACTGTGGCAAAAAAAAAAAAATGACCTAAATGAAAGATCTCTGTGAGATCCCAGTGGAAAGAACAGGCCATCAAAGAAGGAGGTAACTTTCTCTGAAGGGAGGAGAGAACTTTCACTTTGACTATGACCTTGTCTAAATAAGATCGAAGCTGGCAAACTCAGAAGGCTTCCATAGCCTTGGCAACTCATGTCGAGATCCTCGGGTGATTACTGACGCCATAAACAAGAGTGTCAATTGTTAAATCAACAACAGGAGTCACTGTGCACTTACTCCTCATGTAGGATCTCTGTCCTTAATGTGCTGTACTATGTGAATTAACAGTATAACTAGTACTCAAACAGTACTTTATACTTTGTGTTTCTGTGTGGGTGCAAAGTGTTGAAATCGTTACGCAGTATATACTACATTGATCTTCTGTATATAAAGATAATTGAAAATGAATCTTGATGTGAATGGAATGGGAGAGGGAGCAGGAGATGGGATGGTTGCAGGTGGGAGGGAGGTTACGGGGGAAAAAGCCACTGTAATCCAAAAGCTGTACTTTGGAAATTTATATTTATTAAATAAAGTTTTAAAAAAGACTTATTTATTTATTTGAAAGGCAGAGTGACAGAGAGGCAGAGGCAGAAAGAGAGAGGTCATTCATCCACTGGTTCATTCCCCAGATGGCTGCGATGGATGGAGATGCATCGATCCAAAGCCAAGAGGCTGGAGCTTCTTCCAGGTCTCCCATTGGGGTACAGGGTCCCAAGGACCTGAGCCAGTTTCTACTGTTTTCCCAGGCCATAGCAAAGGGCTGGATCAGAAGTGGAGTAGCTGGAACTTGAATTGGCGCCCATTTGGGATGCTGGCACTGCAGGTAGTGGCTTTACCCTCTACGCCACAGCACTGGCCACAGATTTTTCTGAATTCTAAGCTCTTGAAAAATTCCAGGTGCAAGAGCCCATTGACATGCCTTCACTCCTTAAAAGTAGGAGATAGTAAGAGAGGCAAATATTTCCTCTTTGGGATACTAATTAGAAAAAATACCACAGTGCCAAAGATGATTCTTTTTTTTCTTTTTTAAACTCATATTGCACCTGAAGCACATACATGTGAGGAAGTTAAAAACCAAAAGAACAATTTTAGGTATCAGTGCTGTGGCACAGTAGGTTAATGCTCTGGTCTGCAGTGCCGGCATCCCATATGGGTACTGGTTCAAGTTCTGGCTGCTCCACTTCTGACCCAGCTCTCTGCTATGGCCTGGGAAAGCAGTAGAAAATGGCTCAAGTCCTTAGGCCCCTGTACCCATGTTGGAGACCCAGAAGAAGCTCCTGGCTCCTGGCTTCGTATTAGCACAACTCTGGTTATTGCAGTCAGTTGGGGAGTGACCTAACAAATGGAAGACCTCTCTCTCTCTGCCTCTCCTTCTCTCTCTGTGTAACTCTTTCAAATAAATAAATAAATCTTTCAAAAAAGATAATGACTTTATAAAAAATTCACAGACTAATTTGTAGAAATAATGTTCCTGGTTCTGATTTTTAAAGGAAACAAAAGGAATTTATCAACTTTTTAAATATTAAGAAATATAATTTTGCTGTTACTTTATAATCAAACCTTTCAATGATTTCCAAGATTGTTCCTACAGCCTATTTCCAATGAGCCAGTTCAGGAGACACATTGGTTGATAAAAGTCTTGAATATATAAGCTTTAAGCCTAAAATTTCCATCTTCAAAATGTAAGGATTTAAATAGAGCCCTTGACAAGTTACTCAATGCAAAATTTCTGGCCAGGAAGGAAACAAGTACTAGACAGAAAAAAAGGTCAGGCTTTAACATTTAACTGGAAACAAAACAAAACAAAACAAAACACAGGTCTTTCATGGCATAAGAGAATTTAGTTAGGTCAGAAGGGTGATGGTCTAACAGCCTCAATCGCAGTATGTCAAGTACACATAGTTCCATTAGAGATATCGACAGTCCAGATGCTTTTATTTATTTTTTTTTATTTTTATTTTTTGACAGGCAGAGTGGACAGTGAGAGAGAGACAGAGAGAAAGGTCTTCGTTTGCCGTTGGTTCACCCTCCAATGGCTGCCATGGCTGGCGCACCGCGCTGATCCAATGGCAGGAGCCAGGTACTTCTCCTGGTCTCCCATGGGGTGCAGGGCCCAAGCACTTGGGCCATCCTCCACTGCACTCCCTGGCCACAGCAGAGAGCTGGCCTGGAAGAGGGGCAACTGGGACAGAATCTGGCGCCCCGACCAGGACTAGAATCCAGTGTGCCAGCGTCGCAAGGCAGAGGATTAGCCTAGTGAGCCGCGGCGCCGGCCAATCCAGATGCTTTTAGTAATAAAAGCAGAATTTTTGAACTTCTGGGAAAAAATAAAAACAGAAGATAGGATTGTTGCCCACCTCCCCATACTTGAAGGTTCTTATTATCAAGGATAGACAGGCAAGGAGATAACTGTGTACAGAACTTGATAGAGTAGCTTTTTTTTTTTTTTCCAAAGAGAAAAGTAGGATTTATTTAAGTCAGAAACCTCCTTAAGTGTCTTGTAGTGGGGCTTCAAGAGGGGCAGACTCCCTGAACTATGAGGTTCTGAATCTTTAAAGCATATTTTTTTGGGAAAAAAAAATAGCAACTAACAATTGGTAGAAGATGGGGACAAAACTCATCAATAATGTTGGTTTGTAATCTTGCCTGTCTTGTTTAGCTTGCTCATGATAAGACAAAATAACCAGCAGAAGCGTGAAAATACCACTCCCTTGCTATTCTCATGATAAGACTGGAAGTTCTCAAGGAGTGGGATAGGCACTTTGATCTTGCTAAAGGTAACTTTTGTAGGAAGCAAGCATTTTATAGCCTCTTAGAGGGACTACCTTTTCTCATTTTCCATTGGGACCAATCTGTCTACTGTCCCATCTGACTCCGTGCATTCTCTCCCCTTGGAAAATGGGTCCTAACTTCTGTTAGGGGTATGGGATGACGACTGTTCTGGCTGCTTAATGCTGAAAATGAGAGAAAGCAGCAGAGCATTCTTTTGAGGGTTGGATCTAAGGGTCCCAGATAGAATGCAGATATCTTCAGGGACACTGAAATAATGCCTCGAGTTTGATGGATTCTAGTAGTTTAGTCCTGGATAACACAGAGCATAAGGCAGGTAAGGCAATTACTATCTCTCCCAATTGAGAGTCATATGTTGTGAGAGTTCCAGGGATCCAGCTGAAAACCTCAATGTCAAAGACATTTTTGGAGCTTTAGATATAAGAGAATTTTACATCAGGTTTAAACTATCTGGTCAAAGTGAGTTAGACCTGAGCATTTTAACCAAACTTGTGGGCCGGATCTAATCAGATAAACCTAATTCCTTATGATTGAAATTCAAAGCAATTAAACTCAATAAAGGCAACAGAAAAAAATGCACGAAACATCCCTGAGATACAGAAAACTTTGTTACACAGGACAGTTAGAAAAGAGAAAACCTTGATTGCTAATGATTAGCATGTGATAGCAGCATGCACTCATCAGGACAGTTTCATTTAAATACATAAAGCAGTTTTTGAATTTTGAAAATGTCAAAGCAGTTTTTTTTGAATATTGAATAAATGAAGTTACTTTACCTAAGTGCTGCATACTCTAGGAGTCTCAGGAAAATATTTAGCCTAGAAATCAAGACATTTAAGAATAGTACTAACAATGCTTTGTTAACAGACATAAATATTTTTGAGAATCATATTATGGATCACAAAAATTTTAAATAGTCATGATTATGATGACAATGGTTGGTAGTGTCTTAGGAAGTATAGCAGAGTTTCATAGATCTTTATACTTTTTAGCCAGTGGTGACTGCAGAGCACTATAGTTTACCAAGGCATATACTGACAAATGGAGAACAGAAAAAATCTTAAAATGGTGGACAGAGAGACTTCTACAGTTTAGTAAGAAAATATTATGACCAAACAGCACCTAAAACTGGTCAGAGACATTGCTGTAGAACCTCCAAACTAGGTCTGCTCACTCAATGCACAGAAAGCCAATCATTGAACTAGGGTGGTGAAAGAAAGTAGGTGTTTTTTGGAAAGTGATAGCAAAGAGCCGGGCAGCTATTTCTTAATTCCTGGGCTCCCCGAGGAGTTAGGGATGAAGGTTCAAATATATAGATTGATATCTGGAAAGGCAAGGAGAATATTGAGAGCATTTAGAAAGGACATAACAGAGTTGGACCCAAGAGAGGGAGTGACCTGAGAAGGAAGGCAATACCGGAGAACATGCTGGATGATCTGCCTATACATGTTCAGTCCATGTTAGGATCTATAGTTAATGGGAGTCTAGATGGAAAAGCTGCCTGTCTATAAAAGAGATAATTAAATGCTGACCTAATACTAATGAGATATCCAGGAAATACTAGCTAATGGGGCCAGGAATTAGAGTTTTTAGGAAATGAGGAAAAGTAATTAGAAGAGCAGAGAGAGCTTTTGTTAGGATCTTGGGTAGAGGAACAATTCACTGAGGCATGGAGCCCAGAGCCCATGTCTCACTGACAAACTGATCTCCAACACTGATCAGCCCGACACCCTGTCAGCTGTCAAAGTTTGGTGGAGTCTTTGAAAAACACCAGAGGGTGGCTGTGGCCTGAATTCAAAGTTACTCCTCCCAGTCTTGTGCCAACAGGCCAATCCCCACAAAAGGAAACTGAGTTGGACTGGATCAATATTCCCAGAGCTGAGAAAAAAAAAACTAAAAATGGTGGAGCCTCTAGAGTTACAGCTTGTGAAGACTCCAAAAGAGCTGGGGACAGGTACTCAAGTCTGGAACAAGGTAAGTAGTCAATGTTCCAGACTGCGCCCAGTCTCAATAGTGCTGCTCCCTGCAGGAAATAACTTCCCAGCCCGACACCAGCTGTCCGGGTCTGATGTCCTGCCAAGAGACCTTCTGGAAGCACTGGAGTGTAGTCCAAGCCAGGATCCACCATCTCAAGGCCTTCTTCTGTTACTGGAGAAATTGCAGGGTTCTTGTCTTCGCACAAGAAAGAATTCAGGCGTGAGACAGAGAGTAGTGGGAGGTAAAATAGCAAGGTTTATTAGGGAAGGGACATCCATAAGGATGGATGGGCACCCCTCCAGACAGAGCCTGAGAGACTGGGGTGGGGGGAGGAGCGAGGTTACATGATTGAGTAGAGAGATTACACCTGACCACGCCAGGCTCAGCAGAGAGGCAGAGGGCTGAGCTCGCAGTCCGGTTGAGGCCGGGGGTTTTTAAGGAGATGAGTCTCTGTCTTCACACATTTTCTTCTGAAACAAAGGATTTTACAGCTGTAAATACTAAGAAGCTCCTATCTGAGTTTTTTCTTGAAGGTATCAGACAGGAGGAAACCTAGCTGGCGCCATCCTGGATTCAGAGGAAGGGTGAGCAGGACCCCCTAGAGAATGGGGATCCGGAGCAGGGTGTTTGAAATGCAGATACTGGGCTGCATATGGGAGATTGTGGAAGATTTGTCAGGCAGAAGGGGCAGGATCGGGGCCTGGCAGGTTATCAGGTAGAAGAGGGCAGGGCAGGATGCGAACACTGGGCTGCCCCTGAAGCATTATCGGGATAACTTTGAGATGTAGATGCATATGCTGGACGTAGAAGTCTTCTCCGGAGGCCTTTGTCACACACACATAAGCTCATAACTAACTTCCTGCCTAACACTTCCAGTTTCTCTCAAAGGGCAGATCTACACAAGAGGGAGGAGAGTGCTTCACAGCCCAGTGCCCACACAGGCTTTTCTGGCACTGGGGTCCAGCCAAGAGAGTTTCAGAATACACCACAGAGTGCTCCAGCCAGAGTTTTTCAGTCACCTCAGGGCATTTTCCCATCCTTCATGAAGGGCCGATCTACACAAGAAAGAGAGGTGAGAACAGTCTCAGCTCCAGGGGATTTCTGGCCTCATCAGTAAGCCTAGCTCCTGAGTCTTAAGGCCTGAAGCCATGCGAACCACTTTTAACTGGAGGACACGGACCCAGTGTTCTTGAGAAGGTGAGAGAGTTAACATGGAAGAGAGTGAATCTCTCTGGAAGACAGAAGCGAGAGCAGTCCACGTGCTTACCTGTCCAGTGAGGCGATCTGATGCTGGCTAGAGTTGAATTCGAACTGGATCCTGGTCATGTTGGAGTCCGATCTGAGTCATGGCACCAAAAATGTTACAGCTAAAACAGTGGTGGAGAAAAGACAACTTCAGTTCTTTGTCTCATGTGAAAGAAGATTTCTCTGTGGATAAGGAAGAGAGAAAAGCAAGATTTACTTAAGTCAGAAACCTCCTAATAAAACAGCTGGGAGGAGGGCTACAAAAGAGGCAGACCCCCCAACAGAGTAACTCTTAGCTTCCAAGTCTCCTGATATAATTTAGTTGCTTTTTTCACACATTTATTTATTGCCCAATTCATTATAAAAGGCTTGACAAACTACTTCTGTGCTTGTGTATTTCTTCTCGAACATTCCTGTGCCATATAAATCTTATCCTAAATAAATTCATGAAATTGTACTCTTTTTACCTCCTGATCTGTCTCATGTCAATTTACTTCTCAGGCCCAGCCCCGCTCCCCCACCCACCAATCCAAACAAACAAACAAACCCACATACAAACATAAGAAAAATCTGAATTCAAAGAGGTAAAAACCTACTTAGGACACCTACATTACAGAAAATTTTATATGAATTCCGGCTTCCTATAACATTAATAATTTACATAACTACAGATAATTTATGAAAAGGAAATTGACAGTATTACCAAATTATTAACTGAGCTGGACTTTATTCATATTTTACTATGTTTTCTAATCATATTATTTATCTGTTCATGGTTGTAATACAGAACACCAGAGTTTGTTGAATGTCATACGTATTGCTGGTTTAGTGCTGCATAACAAATTGCTCCATAACTGTGTGGCTTGTAGACACAAACACAAATGTGCACACTCACTAATCACTCATGTCCACATGTATTTCTCACAGTATCTCTGGGTGAAGAGTCCAAATGTAGATGATGACCCAAACTGAGGTCTCCACAATCACGTGAAGTTGGGAGGACAGTTATAAATGCCAGTTGGCTCTGATGCCATACCTAGACAAAGATATTGCAAGAAAGGAGAATAACAAACCAGTAAGTCTTGAGAACACAGAAGCAAAAATCCCCAAGGAACTTTTGGCAAAATTTGTTTTTGGCAACACAAATTGAGTACTATATAAAAAAGTATTATGATATGATCAAGACTATTAAATCCAAGAATGCAAATTTGGTTCAACATAAAACATCAGAGTTAGAAGGAATAAGTTCCTATATTATACAAAATAATAGGGTAACCATAGTTCACAGTAATTTTATATATTTTATGAACAAACTGAAGAAAGAGTTCCCAGACCCCAATCATAAAGTAATGTCAAAGAGAGGGAAATGCCGATGACTCTATTTTGATCAGTATACATGATATACATGTACTGAAATGTGGCACTGTAACCCATAAAAATGCACACTAATTGTGAACAAATTTATAATAGTGTAGTGAACTGCATTAAGAAAATAAAGGACAAAATGATCATCTCAAAGGATACATACAATGGACCTGACAATCATAAATCCATTCATGAATAATATGTTAGGAATTAGTCATAGAAGTGAACATTCTTATACTCCATATATTAGCTGCTACAAATCAGAAAAAACACACATCTGTCTTTTTGGGCCTGGATTATTTCACAAAGCATAGCTCTACAGTTGCATCCATTTTGTTGCAAAAGGCAAGGGTTTCATTCTTTACTTTTATGACTGAGTAGTAAAAAAAATGCATATGTGTGAAACTGACATCTTGTGATTTGGAATTGTTGATAGTCCTCTGTATTTCTGTGGAAGAATTTTCTTTCTACTTTTTTATTTGCTGAATGCTTTATTTAGTGGAACGTTAAATCTGTGATATAAAGTAAATTATCAGGACTGGATTAATATGGCAGGGCAGGGAGAGAGCTTACTGTTCTAGTCTAGAAGAAGATAGTTTTAAAAAAGTGGAAATAGTACAGTCTCAGGAAAGAGTTAGGGATAAAACATCAGAGGAAACTCTATGCAAATTAGAGGGACACAGCTGACCTACGTTGAGGGTGTGGACGTACACAACTCAGACCCCAGCAGCCGAGAGCCTCTGCACCAGTGCTGGAGAGTGAGGTGAGATCAGACTGTAGCAGCCCAAGTCACTGGTGAAAAAGCTGCAGGAAGAGCCTAGAGGAAATCCAGCTTGGAGCCCCATGGGGGATAGTGTACCTGCCAAACTAGAGGAGAAAAAACAAAGGGGAGGCATGTTTTGCTTTCCTAGATCACTCTGCAACAGCGTCCTGTAACAAGCTGATAGAGAGCAGGCTCCATTTTCAACATACATAACAGCTGTGCCAGCTTGTGTCCATGCCAAGCAACCAGCCAAGCGGAGGCCCCTAGGTTTGGTGGGGAGAACAGACAGGGGGCTGGGTGCTCCTGTCTGTAGGAAGCTTGTGTACTGGGGCTGTGAAAACACTGAAGCTGCGGGGGAGGACTCAAGGTGTGGCTGGGACTTTGGGCAGTCACTGCTAGGGCTCCACACTGTCAAGGATCCCTGGTTACCTGGTGAGGGACACTGCTGGGAAATCTGAGCTTACAATAAGGACTGCACAGACCCTTTGTGTGGTCCTTGTGGCAGAGCAGACAAATAAAATACCCAGTGAGGCTAGCACCCAGGCAGTGGTCTCCTTTGAGAAGAGGAGCTCAGCTGTGACTATGCAAACAGACAAGAACAAACCTACCCACTGATAAAAAAAGGGGAGATTTACCCACCAAATCTGGCTGTGTCACCTCAGACATGCCCTACACCCTGGAGAACTGAAGAGAGCTCCTGGCCACACCTACTATGCATCTCTAGGTATTCACTGAAAGCAGACACTACACTAACCTGCAGAGGAATAGTACAAAGATAAAAACCAACACAGTGAAAAAAAAACAAAAAAGAAACCAACAAGTATCTCCACAAAAGCAGAATAACAAACACACCAATTCAAGAAACAAGCATAAGGAAGACAACATGATGACCCCCAAAGAACACAGCACTTCAATACTAGATTATGAAGATGATGAGATTCAAGAAATGCCAAAAATGGAATTCAAAAAACTGATCATAGGATTACTTAGAAGTAATCAGAAGTAAATGCACAAATTAATGAAATCTGAATATGGCGTGAAACAAAATTTCTTCCCATGAATTGATATCTTAAAGAAAAATCAAAAGGACATCTTGGAAATGAAGAATTGAATAGAAAAAATAAAAAATGCAGTGAAAAGCCTTAACAACAAAATTGGTGAAGCAGAAGAAAGAATATCTGACTCAGAAGGCAAAGCACAGGAGATTACACAGACAAAACACAAGAAGAAGAAATTAGAAAAAAAAAAAAAAGCACTGTTGGAAATATTCAGGATACTATCAAACAACCCAACATATGGGTTCTAAGAGTTCCCGAAAGCATGAAAAGAGAGAAAGGATTAGGAGGCCTTTTGAGTGAAATAACAGAAATCTTCCCTAATTTGTAGAAAGAAAGGGACATCCAAGTGCAGGACATGACCAGAAAAGATCTTCTCCACTGCACACTGTTATCACTCACCAAAGTAAAACATAAAGAAAATATTTTAAAATTTGCACGAGAGAAATGCCAAATTACTTTCAGAGGATCTCCAATTAGCCTAAGAGTAGTCTTCTCATCAGAAACCCTACAGGCTAGGAGAGAATGGTGAGATGCAGTCCAAGTCATAAGAGAAAAAACCTGTCAACCCAGAATACTATACTCTGCAAAAGCTCTCATTTAAGAATGAAGGTGAAATAAAGACTTTCCATAACAAACAGAAAATGAAATAATTTGTCACTGCCAGCCCTGCAAAATATGCTTAAGGATGTGCTGCCCACAGAAACACAGAAACATGGTCATCATTACAAAAGAAAGTAAAAGAAGAAAATCTCCTTGAGAAAGTACAAAGGAAACCCAAAGTAAAAAAAAAATAGTGAAATTTATGAAAGAATGGCAGGGCATAGTCATGACTTATCAATAGTCACCTTGAATGTAAATGGTCTCAACTCTCCAGTTAAAAGACACATACTGGCTGAATGGATTAGAAAACAAAACCCATCTATCTGCTGCCTACAAGAAATACATCTCACCAACAAAGATGCATGCAGACTGAAAGTGAAAGGATGGAAAACAAAAGTACATGCTAACAGAAATAAAAAAAGAGCTGGTGTAGCCATACTAATATCAGACAAAATAGACTTTAACACAAAAACTGTTAAAAAGAGAAAAAGAAGGGCACTATGTAATGATTAAGATATCAACTCAACAGGAAGATGTAACTACTATAAGTGTATATACACCTAATTACAGGGCACCTGACTATTTAAAAGAAAGGCTAAGGGACCTAAAAGGAGAAAGAGATGCAAATATAATAGTAATAGGGACATTAATACCCCACTTTCAGCAATGAACAGATCAAGAAGACAGAAAATCATCAATATCATCAATGAAATGGAGTTAATCGACACTATAAACCAAATGGACCTAAGAGATACCTATAGAACTTTCCATCCTACAGTTGCAAAATATACATTCTTCTCTCCAGTACATGGAACTTTCTCTAGGATTGACCACATACTAAGCCATAAACAAATCTCAGCAAATTCAAAAAAATCAAAATCATACCATACATGTTCTCACTCTACAATGGAATGAAGCTGGAAATCAGAAACTCAGGAATCTCTAGAACATATGCAAACAGATGGAGACTGAACAACATGCTCCTGAATGAACAGTGGGTTATAAGAGACAAGGTTTCTTTGTGTGAGACCCTTAGATGTCAGGCTGGAAGAGCAATGGTGTCTCTTGACAAGAAACACCATAGACAAGCCTGATGAGTGTGTCCATTTATTAGCAATCAGGCACAGACTTTTATAGGGTAAGAGGGGAAGAAAAAAACCTGGGGCAGTAGCAGTAATTCTATAGGGCGGAAGGGGCAGCATGCCAGAAGACCCCTAACCAATCAATTTATAGGTCACGTAGGCCACATAGGCCCCTTTGTGCAACCAGCGCACATCTGGAATATGAGAGTTGCTTATTGGCTATGTTTATAAATCATAAAAGCACAGCCACAAGGCTCCCAACAGGAAGGGGAAATGGGGGAAATGTGCCTGGAGCTCCTGCTGCCTGCCAGCATCCAGGCAGTGGGGTCCCTCCCAACCTCTTGCATGGGCAGGAGAAGCAGTCGCATGGGATCACCCACATTCACCCCCCCTCCGTGTTTTAGGGTGAGCCCTGTGGTAAGGTAGGGGCATGAGATCACATAGGGGGATTTGGTGAAGGCATGGTCTTCCAGCTCACAAACCTGATCCTATATATCTGCCTACATCATTCCCCCTTTAGAGATCCCATTCCGTTAAACCTAAGGAGTGTTGAAGGATGTAGAATCATCACATCTTTTATAGCTGCTTCCTGCTTATGAGGGACATAGTGCAGGCCCTGCTTGTTATGGGTCTGGAAGTCTCTGCCTATATCATCTAACAAACTTGTTTTGAAAGCTGGCTGGGGAAGTCTTGGTCACTGCCAATGTCTGTGTCTCCTGCATGGCCAGTTACTGCCAGAAGTCGAGCTATGGAACATATAAGTTTGTTGATTAGTGTGAACAAAACTGGAATAAGGCAAATCACAAGTAGAGTTCCCCTTTAAGATGAAAAAAAGCATATCTTACAGACTCCCAGATACAGGGTGGTGACAGTTTATAAAGCCATCTAGCTTGTGTATAGAGGATTATGCTAGAAGAGCACATTAGGAGTTTTTTTAGCGACAATATTATTTCTCAGAGAGGAAGAGAGGCAGGTGCAGCATGTCTGCCTTAAGGCACAGCAGTCTTGATGTAAGTTCACCTGTGAGGACTGAAGGGGCAGAAGTTTAATCCTAATTTTACTGAGGTAGTCGTACTCAGTAACACCTGGTAAGGTCTCTTCCATTTAAGCTGTAACTGATCCAAAGAGGATCTTTTTTGTGAATAGCTTGTTCAGGGAAAATAGCTGAAGTTGACCTGTTGAAGGGTTAGCTTTTGGAGTCTGGGGTCCAGGGTTTGACATTTTGGGCTGGTACCCACATGGGCTGTGGAGCAATCTCTGTAAAGACACAAGCAAAACTTTTTCCCATTGTTATGAGGGGATTAGGTCCCTTCCATTTTTGGGTGGTCTGGTCCCTCTATCGAACCAGAGGCAATTGGGTTGGCTTGTGGGAGGTCTCCAGTGTCTCACTGCTGGCGGTTCTCCAAGGGGTGAGACTTGTAAGAAATTTAAGGTGAAAAGGGCAAAGTTAATGTGCTCAAGGGGGGGTACCATACTCCCACCTCTGTTTTTAAGCATAGTCTTAAGATCCTGTATAAGAAGTTAGTACACAGTGACTCCTGTTGCTAATTTAACAATTAACACTCTTATGTATGACGTCAGTGATCATCCGAGGCTCTTGACATGAGCTGCTATGGAAGCCTTCTGAATCCACAAACTCCATAAGTATTTAGACAAGGCCATAAGCAAAGTGAAAGTCCTTTCCTCCCTTTGGAGAAAAGTACGTCCTTGATAACTGCTTCTTTCCACTGGGGTCTCACCCAGGGAGGTTCTCCATGCAGGGACACCTGTTCCCATGAGTGCCCTGGTTTTCCATGCCTGAAATGCTCTTGTGGGCTTTGTAGCCAGACCAGAACACATTTATGGCTGACTCTGAGGTCACTGAGCATTACTTGGAGCAACTGCCATTCTATGAGTCTGTTGTATGGACTTTTTCCCATGTTGGAACATTTATTCCTCTTTAATTTTATTAACTTTATTGATACAATCAGTTTAACAATTAGTCCCATCCATTTGACCACTTTAAAACTTAATCCAATCTAAAAGGTCATTTTAAAACTTAATTTAATCTGTATAATCACGTTAAAACTTAAGATGTCATTTTCACCATCTAGCCCAAGGGGATTTGGGATCCCATGGTGAAGTCAATTTAGCTGTGACCTTATGATTTAACCTCTCATTTTGGCTATATTATTATATAGAATATGTTAGCCATTCCTTTCATAATATCTAAAAATCAAACTGTATATCTTGGAGAATCCCTCAGAAGAATCAGTTTCTCATCGTAAAGAGAATAGAGAAATGAGGGAACAAGTTAGGCTTTCCAGATTGTCCTTTGACAATAACAATATCAAATGAAATCTTAGCAAGCAGTTTCAACTGTTAAATAACAACTTATGAAACATTTATCAGAAGGTCTAATGCCTTTTATAAATTTTAAGAATGCATGTATTTGGAAACATTTCTTAAATATCTAATATGGTGTAATTTGTTTAAACAGCAAATTTAAGTACAAACATATAAAACACTTTTAGTTTCTTTCAATAGATTTAAAACATCTGATAAAGAGATTTAGGTCACATGAATCAAATATATCTTTGATTAATTTTAGTAGTTTAAATTTATGAGTAATCTTTTATCTATAAGCCAATTAAGATTTTTTAAATAATTTTTTCCATGTAGACATACAATATGTATATATGAGAACATAACATACAAGATAGAACAGTAAAGAAGTTTTAGTAACAGTTTCTTAAAGTCTTTAATTTTTTAAAGTTACTAATTGATTTAAATTTCTTTCTGCTCTTAGTAACTTCAATTAACCATACTTTCTCCCAGTTGGAACCTGTAGTGTATTATTGGCTTTATCTGTTTATAGAGCCATCCCAAAGAACTGAATACAACAGAAGTTGCAGGAAAACGTCCATCAGAACCTAGGGTAGGACAGATAAACACAGATCCAACAATGTTTTAGTTTTATGAGAAGCAAATGGGATATACAAAGCTTTGGATGACAAAAGACTTTAAATAGCCACATTTAAAATTATAAACTCATTAACCAACAAGAGGTAATTGTTTACTCCACAAAGTATTATTTAAAGCACATTAGGATTTTACAAAACATTTAACCCTTTTAGGCCTCTAGGCCTTTTTTTTACTAATATAACTATCATGTCTAGTAACACAATCATTAGACATTTTAACTTTTAGACATTTGTATCAGTAGCATTTTGTAGTATCAAAACTTAAAATTTAGCACCACTTTACATCTTGAGAGTACCTGTAATATAATCCAAATAGCCTGATCAGTTGGTGTCTCTACAAGATGAGAAACATATCCTTTGACATTTCCAGGGGCCCAACTGGAAATATCAAAGTCCAAAGAATCTGGAACTTTGATTTTTTGAATGCCTGTCAAGGATGCCAAGAAAGCTAAAAATATCTGGCTGAAATAAGATCCCTTAACATGATGACATAATATATACCAGATTTAATCACTGTTACAAGGGGATTACTCAAATGTTTTAGAATAAGTACATATTTAAACAAGTCATAATTCCTTTAAAACTCAGTTGTTTTACACAATTAGAACCTAACAGAGACAATAAGAGAACATAATAGATTACTTTAATATTTCACAAAATCTGTCTCTCTGATTGTTTCAAAAACCGGGAATGAAACTAAATTTAAGAGCTGGTGCATAGAGTCAAATCCCATAATTTGGAACAGTTTTAACAGAATTATAACTAGAGAAGAGAGAATAGCTCACTGGAGCTGGCTAGAAAACTAAGCATAGAGTCACCAATTAAACAAAACTATCAAAAGGAGGGGCCAGCACTAACAGTGGGTTAACGCCCTAGCCTGAAGTGCCAGCATCCCATATGGGCGCTGGTTTGAGACCCGGCTGCTCCACTTCCGATCCAGCTCTCTGCTTTGGCCTGGGAAAGCAGTAGAAGATGGCTCAAGTCCTTGGGCCCTGCACCCACATGGGAGACCTGGAAGAAGCTCCTGGCTCCTGGCTTCAGATCCTCACAGCTCTGGCTGTTGTGGCCAGTTGGGGAGTGAACCAGTGGATGGAGGACCTCTTTCTCTCTCTATGCCTCTCCTCTCTCTGTGTAACTCTGACTTGCAAATAAATAAATCTTAAAAAAAAAACTATCAAAAGGAGATGCTACGGTTTTAAGAAGATTTTTAAGACAATTAAAAATATTTATTAACATAGTATTGTAAAAACTTCATTGTTTTAATAGAGGATCAGATTTAATTCTATGTCAAAGAGAAATAAATTGATAGCTTTTGCATCTATCTGTTGATTTTGATTTATATTTTGAAATAACCCTTTAGAAATCTCCAAATTAAGAAAACATTTTTAAAATAAGATAACACATCAAATTTTAAGCTTAGATACTTCCAAGTGGTGTTGAACTATTTTTGTAACAGAAACCTGGGGTGGGAAAACTCCCCCCATTCAAATAGGCTCCAGAGACCATGGAGGATCAAGCAGTCTATTACCCCCATGGGCTCAGCTGGAATCATTTCCTGAGAACTTGAGCAACAATCCCAAGTTTCTTATAATATTTATAGGTTCATCAGTATCATACATCAGCTGTTACAGCAGTGGTGGGTTTAAATTGTATCCTACGTGACACAGGACCACACTTCTAATGGTCAGTGGGCCCAACATGTTTGTAAATGAGATACCAGGGACAGATTCATTAGGACAGATTTATGACTGGAGTTGACAGAAGCAGAAATTAGGACATCTTTCCTCCATAGATAAGATAACAGTGGGCAGCTGCTTCACTAGTTAATTGTAAGCAGCCACTTTTTAAGGTCTGTGTTGGGAGGAGGAGTCTGCTTTTTTTTTCTTTGTCTTTTCTTGTGGCTGTATTTCCTCCACATTTTTATATGAACAACTTATTAAAAAATAATTAGCAAACTCAAACAGCTTTTTAATATATAATACAAAGTGTTAAGATTACCTAACTTTATGTTTATACACATTTATCTCATCTGTTTTACCTAATTTAGATTTTGTAACTACACCTAGATAGTGGAAGATGCTGATATTATATCATATCTCTATCTAAATTGAGGTCAAAGTCACATTTGTATCAAACTTTACTCCTTTTTGTAAAACCCCATGAACAAATCAGTGACATTAGACCAGAGATTGTAAAATTTATTTAGGGTCCATAATGAGTACTGATTACTCATTATTATATCACTGGAAACCTGTTAAAACAAATTGGAAAATGAGGTTGGCAAATTACAAAGTAGTATTTTTTTTTTTGACAGACAGAGTGGACAGTGAGAGAGAGAGACAGAGAGAAAGGTCTTCCTTTGCTGTTGGTTCACCCTCCAATGGCCACCAAGGCCGGTGCGCTGCGGCCCCGGGCACCACACTGATCCAAAGCCAGGAGCCAGGTGCTTCTCCTGGTCTCCCATGGGGTGCAGGGCCCAAGCACTTGGGCCATCCTCCACTGCACTTCCCTGGCCACAGCAGAGAGCTGGCCTGGAAGAGGGGCAACTGGGACAGAATCCGGTGCCCTGACCGGGACTAGAACCCGGTGTGCTGGTGCCGCAGGCAGAGGATTAGCCTATTGAGCCGTGGCGCCAGCCACAAAGCAGTATTTTTAAAGGCAGTGATTCTCCTGGATTTAAAGAGAGAAATTTCTTTTTGGTATTCAGTTACAAGGTGGGGACAACCTGTACTGATTTTATGGTAAAATTGGCAGTAACTATAGGGTTACATTGAAAAACTTTCTCATCTCTGTCAGAATTCAGCAGCAGCAGGTCGGCATAGGCACTGGCAAAGCTGCAGCTGGACATGCTGGAGTGGGCACTGCCCCTCCCCCACGGTGGCCCGGGGCCAAGGCACAGGCCCTAGCCAAGCAGCGGAAGTGCAGGCTGTTGCAGCGCTCCTCTGCCACCACAACACTGCAGGCCCCTCTCAGCTGTGTGGAGAGGGCCAAAGCTGCTCTGGCAATGAGCAAAATTCCCTTACTTTTCCATCACCCACGGACTGAGTGTGGCACACACATAAGGGTCAAGGTGAAATGTAAAAAGATAAGTCAAGTTAGAAAGCATGGGCAGCCGTTTCTCACTATGTTCACATGGGGAGCCCATGACTTCTTTGGAAGTCCCTAGAATGAGACAGAAATTTCCTCTCTCCTAACAGAAAGGGCCAGAAAGATGAAACTATGGTCAGACCAGTCTGATGGGGTAGTAACAGTGAGCTACAGAGAGAAAGTGAGGGCCGTCAAGATAGTCAGAGTGAGAGTCAGAGGAGAGCAGAAGATCCACATGAGGAGCAGGCACCCATGGTGGGCACCCCTAAGGAGGGCAAGACAATCCTCCCACCTAACAGAGGTGCTGGGCCGGTACACAACGGAGGTCCCTAAAACGGGATGAATATTCCCTTTTCATCTAGCAGAGAGGGGTTGGGGCCAGTTGCAGTGAGGGGTCCCCAAAAAGAGGGGCAGATGAGTCCTGTCACCTGGAAGAGGGGACTCGGGGGCTGAGAGACGGGTGAGACCTCCTCAGGTAGCAGGGAAGACTCTTCCAGTGCCTACCTGGTGCACTCAGGTCCCTGTTCGGGCTCCAGCTGAAGTCTCTTTGTGTGAGATCCTTAGCTGTCGGGCTGGAAAAGCAACGGTGTCTCTCGACAAGAAACACCATAGACAAGCCTGATGAGCATGTCTGTTTATTAGCAGTCAGGCACAGATTTATATAGGGTAAGAAGCGAAGAAAAAACCTGGGGTAGTAATAGCGATATAGGGCAGAAAGGGCAACATGCCAAAGGACACCTAACCAATCGACTTATAGGTCATGTAGGCCACATAGCCCCCTTTGTGCAACCAGCCCACATCTGGAATATGGGAGTTGTTTATCAGCTCTTTGTTTATAAATCATAAAGGTACAGCCACAAGGCTTCCAACAGGAAGGGGAAACGGGGGAAATGTGCCTGGAGCTCCTGCTGCCTGCCAGCAGCCAGGCAGTGGGGTCCCTCCCAACCTCCTGCATAGGCAGGGCAGTCCCATGGGATAACCCACAAAGAGATATAAAAAGAGAAATCAAAAAATTTCTGGAAACAAATGAAGACAATACAACATGTCAAAACATATGGGACACAGCAAAAGCAGTGTTAAGAGGAAAGTTTATAGCATAGGTGCCTACATCAAGAAATTATAAAGTCACCAAATAATTGAGCTATGAATGCATCTCAAGGATCTAGAAAAACAACAGCAAATCAACCCCAAAACTAGTAGGATAAAAGAAATAATTAAAATTAGAGAAGTAATCAACAAAATTTAATCCAAAAAAGCAACACAAAAGATAAACAAAATTAAGAGCTGCTTTTTTAAAAAAATAAACAAAATGGACACAGCTTTGGCCCAACTAAACAAAAAAAAATGAGAGAAGACCCAAATCAATAAAGTGAGAGATAAAAAAAGAAAATGTAACAACAAATAGCACAGAAATAAAAAGAATCATCAGAAATTACTACAAAGAGCTGTATGGCAACAAACTGGGAAACCTAGAAGAAATGGATAGATTCCTGCACACATACAACCTACCTAAATTGAGCCAGGAAGACACAGAAATCCTAAACAGACCTATAACCAAGATGGAAATTGATTCAGTAACAAAGGCCCTTCCAGCAAAGAAAAGCCCAGGACCGGATGACTTCACTGCTGAATTCTACCAGAAGAACTAACTCCACTTCTTCCAAATTTATTCAAAACAATTGAAAGGGAGGGAATCTTTCCAAATTCTTTCTATGAAGTCAGCATCAACCTTAATTCCTAAACCTGAAAAGATGCAACAGAGAAAGAGAATTATCTATCAATTTCCCTGATGCACATAGATGCAAAAATCCTCAAAAAATCTAACCAACTGAATCCAACAACATATCAGAAAGAATATCCACCCAGATTAAGATGGGATTTATCCCTGCTATGCAGGGATGGTTCAACATTTGCAAATCAAAAAGTGTGATACATCACATTAACAAACTGCAGAACAAAAATCACATGATTATCTTAATATATACAGAGAAAGCATTTGATAAAATGCAACACCCTTTCATGATGAAAACTCTAAGCAATTGGGTATAGAAGGAACATTCCTTCACACAATCAAGGCAATTTATGACAAACCTACGGCCAGCATCCTATAGAATGGGGAAATGTTGGAAGCATTCCCACTTAGATCTATAACCAGACAGGATGCCCACACTCACTATTGCTATTCAATATAGTCTGGATGTTTTAGTCAGAGCCATTAGGCAAGAAAAAGAAATCAAAGGGATACAAATTGGGAAGGAGGAAGTCAAACTATCCCTATTTGCAGATTATATGATTCAATATATAGGGGATACAAAAGACTCCACCAAGAGACTATTGGAACTCATAAGCTAGTTAGGTAAAGTAGCAGGATATAAAGTCAATACATAAAATCAATAGCTTTTGCATACAAAGACAATGCCAAGGCTAAGAATGAATTTCTATGATGAATCCCATTCACAATAGCAATAAAAAATCAAATACCTAGGAAAAAATATAACCAAGGATGTCAAAGATCTCTACAAAAAGAATTAGAAAAGAATAAAGAAATAGAAGAAGATACAAAAAACTGGAAAAAATCTTCCATGTTCATGGATTGGAAAAATCAATATCATCAAAATGTCCATTCTCCCAAAAGCAATTTACAGATTCAAAGTGAAATCAATCAAAATACCAAAGGCATTCTTCTCAGATAGAAAAAATAATGCTAAAATTCATATGGAGGTACAGGAGACCTCGAATAGTTAAAGCAATCTTATGTGACAAAAACAAAGCTGGAGGCATCACAATACCAGATTTCAAGACATACTACAGGACAGTTATAATCAAAACATCATGGTACTGGTACAAAAATAGATTTATGGACCAATGGAACAGAACAGAAACACCAGAAATCAATCCAAGCATCTACAGCCAACTTATAGGAGCTAAAATCAATCTCTGGAATAGGATAGTCTCTTCAAAAAATGGTGCTGGGAAAACTGGATTTCCACATGCAGAAGTATGAAGCAAGACCCCTACCCTGCACCTTACCAAAAATCCACTGAACATGGATTACAGATCCAAATATACAACCCGATACCATGAAATTATTAGGGAACTTTGGGGAAACCCTCCAATACATTGGTACAAGAAAAGAGTTCTTGGAAAAGACGCCAGAGGCAAACAATCAAAGTCAAAATTAACAAATGGCATTATATCAAATTGAGAAGTTTCTTTATGATAAAAGAAACACTCAGGAAAGTGAAGAGGCAACCTACAGAGTGGAGGAAATTATTTGCAAACTTAACAACTGATAAAGGATTAATAAGCAGAATATAGAAAGTGATCAAGAAACTCCACAAGAACAAAACAAACAACCCAGTTAAGAAAATGACTTAAACAGCTATTTTTCAAAGAGGAAATACAAATGGCCAACAGACCTATGAAAAAATGTTCAGGATCACTAGCTGAAGGGAAATGTAAATCAAACCACAAAGAGGTTTTCCTTCACCCCAGTTAGAACTGTTTTACAGAAATCAACAAACAACAAATGCTGGCAAGGATATGGAGGAAAAGGTGCCATAATCCACTGTTCACAGGAATTTAAACTGGTAAAGCCACTATGAAAGATGGTATGGAGACACCTCAAAAATCTGAATATAGACATATCACATTACTCAGCCATCCCACTTCTGCAAATTTAGCCAAGGGAAATGAAATCAATAAACAGAAATGTTATCTGCAACTCCATGTTTATTGCAGCTCAAATCACAATAGCTAAGACAAGGAATAAACCTAAATGACCATCAACCAATGACTGGATAAATTATGGGATATGTACACTATGGAATACTAGACAGTGGTAAAAAAAATGAAACCCAGTCATTTGCAACAAAATGGATGAATCTGGAAACCATCATACTTAGTGAAATAAGCCAGTCCCAAAGGGACAAATACCGTATGTTCTCCCTGATCTGTGAGAACTAATAGAGCACCTAAAATGGAATCTGTAGAAGTGCAATTGACACTTCATAAAGGGATGACTTGAGCTACCCTCATCTTGGAATAGTTCCATTTTTTTTCATACTTTTGTTGAACTGTTTACTTAACAGAGTTAATCATATGTGTATGACGTCAATTGAAAATAGATCTCAGTAAAAATGAGAGTGGGAATTAGGGAGGGAGGAGTAAGTTTGTATGTGTAAAGCTGTATAGTTCTGCATACAATCCTATGGACTTACTTCTAAGGGTAGAGCTTAAAAACTTGTCATGGGACTCCAAATCCTATTAAGCTTGGTGGTAAACATGCCATGTTAATTGTTGAAGTGATCCTATTAAGTGTTAAAGTGAACATATACATAGGATTAAGTGTTAAAATTATCATTTAAATAGGATTAAGTGTCTGGTAATAATAATAACAGAATTAAAATGGAGATAATGTTCCAACATGGGAGGCAGTCTACACAGCAAACTCATAGAATCACAATTGCTTTAAGTAACACTCTGACCTCAGAATCAGCCCTTAAGTCTCCCTTGTCTGGCTGAAAAGCCCTTGACAGCATTTCAGGCACGGAAAGCCAAGGCACTATGGAAAAAATTGTTCCACATGAAGGATTTCTGTGAGTGACAACTCAGCAGAAAGAAGTGGCCATCAAAGAAGGATATATCTTTATCTAAAGGGAGAAAAGAACTGCCATTTTGCTTATGGCCTTGCCCAAATACTGACAGAGTTTATTGACTCAAATGTTTCCATAGACATAGCAGTTCATGTCAAGAGCCTTGGGTGGTCATTGCTGTCATATATAAGAGTGTTAATTGTTAAATTATCAACAGGAGTCACTGTGTACTAACTGCCCATGTGGGACCTCTGTACTCATTGAGTTGTATTATGAGAGTTAACTGTAATACTAGATTTCTTTTTTTTTTTTGACAGGCAGAGTGGACAGTGAGAGAGAGAGACAGAGAGAAAGGTCTTCCTTTTGTTCTGTTGGTTCACCCACCAATGGCCACCATGGCTGGCATGCTGCAGCTGGTGCACTGCGCTGATCTGAAGGCAGGAGCCAGGTGCTTCTCCTGGTCTCCCATGGGGTGCAGGGCCCAAGCACTTGGGCCATCCTCCACTGCACTCCCGGGCCACAGCAGAGAGCTGGACAGGAAAAGGAGCAACTGGGACAGAATCCGGCACCCCAACCGGGCATAGAACCCGGTGTGCCAGCGCCACAGGCGGAGGGTTAGCCTATTGAGCCGCGGTGCCGGCCTTGTAATAATAGATTTCAAACAGTTTTTGTGTGTGTGTAATTGTTGAAATCTTTACTTAGTATAGAGTTTGTCTTCTGTATACAAAGTCAATTGAAAATGACTCTTAATGGAGAATGAGACTGGCAAGGGGAGAGGGAGGAAGAGGAAGGGTGTGAGTGTGGGTGGTAAGGTGGGTATGGTTGGAAGAATAACTATATTACTTTTTTTAACTTTTATTTACTAAATATAAATTTCCAAAGTACAGTTTATGGATTACAATGGCTTCCCCCACCCCATAATTTCCCTCCCACTCGCACCCCTCCCATCTCCCGCTCCCTCTCCCATTCCATTCACATTAAGATTCATTTTTCAATTATCTTTATATACAGAAGATAGATTTAGTATATATTAAGTAAAGATTTCATCAGTTTGCACCCACACAGAAACAGAAAGTGTAAAATACTGTTTTAGTACATAAGTGTACTTATGAAATTTTTATTCCTTAAAAATAAATTAAAAAGAATAAAGAATGATTTATTAGGAGGGAAAAAAGAAATTAGCTTATTAGATGTGTTATAATCTCTTTTCATTTCACATCTTTTCTGAGGTGGTCTTCTTTCCTCTAAAATCTTACACATTTTAAAATCAACAATAATTGGGGGCTGGTGCTGTGGCACAGCGGGTTAACACCTTGGCCAGATGTGCCAGCATCCCATATGGGCACTGGTTCAAGTCCTAGCTGTTCCTCTTCTGATTCAGCTCTCTACTGTGGCCTGGGTAGCAGCGGAGGATGACCCAAGTCCTTGGACCCCTGCGCCCATGTAGGAGACCTGGAATAAGCTCCTGGCTTCAGATTGGAGCAGCTCCGGCCATTGTGGCCACCTGGGGAGTGAACCACCGAATGGAAGACCTCTATCTCTGTCTCTACCTCTCTCTGTAACTCTGTCTTTCAAATAAATAAAATAAATCTAAAAAAAATCAGCAATAATTGTACTACTTATTGAACATAGAGTGATACATGTATACAATGTGCACTGAACAAATGAGGGTACATAAGCTGTCTCACTCTGACATTACTTTGTGATTGTATCCTTGGAGATATTTCTTGCATTTGCTAATAAAATATATAACATGTTATTGTGGACTAAAAGATTTTTTAAAAATTAAAAAAATAAAATAAAAATTAATTGATTCAAGTTTTGGTTTAGTTATTGATCTTTTGTTGAATATGCAGAAAAAGAAGGGAAGATAATGAAAAGGAAGGCTTAAGGACAATATCTACATAGAATTCCACTGTATAAGTTCTATCTGGTTGAACTATTTGTACTTTTAGTATATCCTCCAATGAATTTCTAAGTTTTATCCATTATGGACAACATAATTACCAACTCCTGAAAAGGACAAAGAAGGAGAACTGGGCTGGGGGCTAGTGCTATTGTGTTGCAGGTAAAGCTGCCACCTGTGACACCATCAGACCAGAAAGCTATTGGTTTGAAACCTGGATGCTCCACATCCAATCCAGCTCCCTGCTAATGCTCATGGGAAAGTAGCAATGAACGGCGTAAGTGTTTGGGCCCCTACATCCATGTGGAAGACCCAGAAGAAGCTTCCAGAACCTGGATTCAGCCTGGCCCAGCCCCAGCCATTGCAGCCATTTGTGGAGTGAAATCAGCAGATGGAAAATCTCTAGCTCTCTCTCCCTCTCTGTCTGTCAGTCTCTCAGGAGAGAACCAGGACTCAATAAATCAATCCTCTCCTTACCCAACAGGCATCCATCTCCTGACTTGACTGTGTATCCACCTCTAGTTCCAAACCCATCAGCAGCAAGTAGTATCCAGACCCTCACCACAAATGACCCTAACCACAAAAGATCCCATACTGCCCTCTTAGGAGTCCGTGCTCCTGCCCCACCCACATGTATGTGTCAAAGCAGAGTTACATAGACAGAAAAGGAGAAAATAAGACATTTTCCATCCACTGGTTCATCAGATGGCACAATAGCCAGGGCTGGGCCAGGCTGAAGCCAGGAGCCAGGAGCTTCTTTCAGTCTCCCATGTGGTTGCAGTGGCCCAGTGACTTAGGCCATCTTAATCTGCTTTCCCAGGTGCATTAGCAAGAAGGTGGATTGGAAGTGGAACAGCCTGGACTCGAACCTATGCCAATAGGGATGCCAGGTGCTTTTCCAACCTGCACCTAAGCCCAAATAGGGAGGCAACAGTGAGCACCACCACCATTTTGAGAGAGTTTTATGTGAAACAAAACAAAACAAAACCCAACGCAAAACAAAATGCTGTGTGCCAAGGCCAAGGGGGTTAAGCCAGAGATCAACAGGACATGACCACATCTCTTAAACTTGATAAAAGCCCCTGTTCAGCTCCAATTAGGGAGCAAATCAGTAATGCATCACCTCCCCATACCATACTAGACCTACTGTACTGACACATAAGCCACTAATAAACCTTGTATTTATTGCATGTTGGCCTCTTTATAATTTCTACAGCAAAGGAATAAAATAATTTTGGATTATTTTCAGTGGAGAGTCCAAATCTAAGTTCCAAAGGGATTGTACATAAGCAATGCAGTTTTGTTGGAAAAGTTGTATGAATGGAGGTATAGATTAATAATTCTGAAATGGCTATGAGTGCTTTTTAGGTTGAAGGTTCAAATCAAATATATTACTATTATATATGAGCATACACAAAATAAGTGGAAGTTGTTTAGATAGATTCATATGACACTAGGCTAGATTCAGGTCATACTGGAGACCTTAGTAGGATCACTTTGATTGTGATCATACAAATAACATTATGACTAGTCACTGCAGAAGTAGAAGTGTTACCTTTTTCATAAATTTTCTCCTGTGCCCACTTGCTAATCTGTTCAGCTTTACTTTTGGAAGCATAAACATTGGAGAAGCTTTGGTATTCTCTGATGAATAAACTGAATGCAGAAAAACTCATAGAACTTAGAAGTTAGAAAGCTGACTTAAGTTTCACCTGAAGTATAAAACTCCATGCAGGATGAATTAAGTCAGCAGCAAATCTTGATTTCAAATCTATGATCCATGCCTCTACTGGAATTTATTCTGTTTAGACTATAGAAAAAGGGCACTGGGTTCTTGTCTCATGATGTTGTCTGGGTTTGGAATATTTGCAAGGACATCTTCCTGAGAATTGTATTAGCTAATAAGACTCTGTGAAATCTGGTTACAAGAGGTAAATGATATCTTTCCTTCTACCAAAAAAGTCGTGTGTGAGAACTTGGGCTCTGCACTGTGTCCTTTGTGCCTGTGATGTGATATTAGTATTTTTTAAAATCTCTTGTCTCTTGTCTTTTAACCCTCAGCATTCAGGATTCATTGATACTTGTTTCTATTTATTTGTTTGTTTTTGGAGAATTTATCAAGGAATGATATTAACAGCATATGCCATGATGGAATATAATATATACATTGAAATTTATTATAGAAATGTTATAATAAATATTTGGAATAAGCTCTCATGTTTTAAGATGATAATTTTAAGTGAGGTTATCTTTCCTCAATGAGAGAAATACGAGTTTTGAGGGATGAAAGGTTTTCTTGAATTATGAATAACAAAAGTAAAACAAGAAGAAAACAGAAAAATTAAAAAATGGTGTTGGATATTTATGGAATATTATCAAATGACCCAACATATGGGTCTTAGGATTTCCTGAAGGTATGGAAAGAAAGAATTGATTATAAGTCCTATTCGGTGAAATAATAACTCAAAAATTCCCCAATATGAAGAAAGAAAGGGACATCCAAATGCAGGAAGTACGTAGAATTCCTAATAGATATGACCAGAAAAGATCTTCACCATGACACATTGTAGTCAAACTTTCTACAGTAAAACATAAAGAAAATATTCTAAAATGTGTACAAGAGTAATGCCAGATTATCTTTAGAGAATCTTCTTAGATTCAAAGCTGAATTCTCATCAGAAATTCTAAAGGCTAGGAGAGAATGGAGAGACATAGTCCAGGTGTTAAGAAAAAAAAATCATCAACCCAGAATACTGTACCCTGCAAAGCTCTCATTTATGAATGAAGGTGAAATAAAGACTTTCCATAACAAACAGAAATTGAAAGAATTCTTCGCCATTTGTTCTGCCTTACAGATAATACTTATGGATATGCTACACAGAGAAATATAGCCATCATTATGAAGGAATATGAAAGCAGAAATCTAGTAAAAGTACAAAGGGAATCCAAAGCAATCAATAGGAATATTTATTGAAAAATGGCAGGGCCAATCATTACTTATCAATATTAACCTTGAATTTAAATGGCCTAAAGTCTCCAATTGAAAGATACAGACTGGCTGAACAAATTAAAAAACAAGACCCATTTATTTGCTGCCTATAAGAAACATACCAGCAAATATACACACAGGCCAAAAGTGAAAGGCTGGAAAAATTTATTCCATGCTAACAGAAAGCAAAAATAGTAGAGGTAGCCATCTTAATGCCAGACAAAATATACTTTAGCACAAAAACTCTAAAAAGAGATAAAGAGGGCATTATGTAATGATTAAGGGAGCCATTAAACAGGAAAATGTGACTATAATAAATGTATATTCACCTAATGCAAGGGCACTTGGTTATTTTAAAACAAATGTTAATGGATCTAAAGGGAGACATAGATTCTAACCCAATAGTAATGAGATACCCATGTGAGTGCAATGTGCAGTTCCATGTCTCATAAGTTTTGTAGTCATGGCTTCTGGACACAATCTTGGTGCTGTGCTATCCAGTAGAGGGCTATGGTTTGTGAACAAGGAACTGTGGGGGATGAATAGACAGCTCTTCCTGTTGTGGGGATTCTTTGCTTATCATGAACATATGCACATGAATCCTTATTGAGCACATGTCCATTTTTTAGATCAGTTCAGTAAAGTGTGAAGGATGTTTTAACCTTATTTTTCTTTAGTTTTCGTTTGCTTTAATTAGGCTTTCTCCATCTACCCACAACTCATTCTGAGTCACTTATTGGCCTTCACCTTTCAAAATACCTGATGTCTAAAATTAATTTCCAAATCAGTGTAAGCTGATACTGGTCATATAACTGTATGCCTACAGACTTTTTTGATGTTTTGTACTCAGATTATCTTGCACCATGACAGATTTCTGGGGCCTCTGACTTTGGCGGGGATAACAGAATTCCACAATGTGAGTTTCAACAGAATACATTGTCCTGAAATATTCTTGATGTAATCTGTAGAATGAAAAGAACTTAATTACAATAAGGTTTTCTCAAAGGCTTAAAGATACATTTGTCAATAGAAAACTGGAAGAATTCATAAAAAATGATCCTGAATGCAGAAATATGATTTATGTTTCATGCTACTGAAATTTCCAAATGATGTTTTCTTATGCTCAGAATTTCACACTGCTCAAGAAGTTCTTTGGTGGGATCCTACAGACACATTGTTCAACTAGATTTGAATTATGGGATTTTAAGGATAGGTGAGGGACAAGGATAGTCTTAGTCTATTTTTGTTGCTATAAGAAATGAGGTTTATTTAGCTCAGAATTTTAGAGACTAAAAGTCCAAGATTGGGTGGAATCTTGTCTTTCATCAATGGTGAGGGTCTTACAATTATATCACAGCATTGCAGAAGGCAGTTAAGTTTATTTTGGAGAGATCAACATGCAAGACAGGAAACCAGAGAAACACAGAGGCTAAGTTTTCCCTTTTCATAGGAATACCACTCTCCAGAGAACTTACTAGGGTCCCTGGAGAAATGCATTAATTCCTTTAGAGGGTGATGGCCCAATGACCTAATTACTTTCTACTCTGCCTGATCTCTTAAAGGTTCTACCTTTTCTCAAAATAACCATAGAGGACGCATTCCACTACATGAACCTTTGGGGGAAACACACAAAGCACAACAGACACTTATTTTGAAAAAGTAGCTACTGACACACAACCAGGCAACTAGTTAATGGGGAGTTTACTGGGAAAGTAGAAAATGGAGCAGATTCTCAGAGCTTAAGGGAGTCGTCATAAATCAAGTGAATCTGTGTTTGGAAAAAATATATACATGAGGGATGGTACTTTGCTGTTCTCTGCCTGAAAGCCTATCACGCAAAACAAAGGATTTTGCATATGTCCTGTTTGAGAACTTCCTTTATGCTAAAATAATATTTTTAAAGTGATATTATTTTTAAATAATTTCATATCTACTTATATTCTCCAAAAATGGTACAGAGATTTTGGCTTTCAGTAATGTCAATGTCTTTTATAAATATAGGACATTTGTGAATCTTGACAACTTTGACAAAGGTCCACAAGTACACAGAGAAGTACAGACTTTCTTCAAACCTGACCATATTTCCTTCTGATACCATTTTTCTGTTCCCCAAGATGGAATTCAGGGTGCCACAATATATTTATTGCCACTTGTATTACTTATTTATTGCTGTATAACAAAGTGATTTACATCCTACTGGTTTAACCCCTGCCCTCCACACCCCTCCTCTCCCCCAACATTACTCACACTATCTCTAGGTTAGGAAGACAGTGCGGATGAATGCCACAGTAAAGCATTCAATGGAAGCTCTTCCAAGATCAGCTGAATTAGGAATCAGTTCCCTGCCAAAATAGAAATGTCTTCAGGCAAAAATCATTCTAAATCTTTAATGAATAACAATCCTTCACAAAATCTTCCTCCAGGCAGAACAAAACAGAACCAAAGAAAATAAATAATAAAAAAGAGAGCATTTTCCAGTGCATTCTAAGAGGCCAGTTTCCCCTAAAACCACAAACAGACAAAAGCATTACAATAAAGGAAAATTATAGAAACATGTTTTCAAAAAAATTATATGAAAATAAGCCAGCAACATGTTAAAGAGAATCATACACTTTGACCTGGGGTATTTACCTTAGAAGTGCAAGTTTGATTCAAACATGCTCACTGGTCTAGGTCTGGTATATGTTCTGGTATATATTCTCATATTCTCTCTTACTATTCTCATAATTTTCCCATGACTCAAAACATAACATACATTTTCACTTTATTCTTTCTATCAAATGCACCCTATAGATTACTTATGTAACAATAATTGTACACCTAAATTTTTAAGTGGTGGATAATTAGGCAACTTAAAACATTCATGAAAAAATGTATATTATGAAAAACCTATGCAATGAGTAAAATGCACTGTATGAATACATTAAAAGACAAAAATCACTTGATCATCTCCAAAGAGACAGAATAACCATAAGACTAGTCAAAAACATTCACCAGAAAAAATAAATGCAACATATTAGGCACAAAAGGGAATTTTCTTCCCCTGAATTGGGCATCCATAAAGTACTGACATCATATCAAATGTCATAAAGAATTGCTCTCTAATTCAAAGTTAGAAAATATACAGGGTCTCATATTGTGATGCCATGGCCTGTGATACCAGCATCCCCTATTGGAGTGCCCAACTGACTTTCAGGTGCTCTGCTTCCTGTCCAGGTCCCTGCTAATGCACTTGGGAAGGCAGTGGATAAGACCTAAGTGCTCAGGGACCTGCCACCCATATGGGAGACCAGAATGGAGTAAGTGGCTCCTGGCTTCTACTTGACCCAGACCTGGATGTTGTAGCCATTTGGGGAATAAACCAGGAGACAGATGATATCTATCTCTGTCTCTTCCTCTCTGTTGCTCTGCCTTTTAAGCAAACAAATATATCTTTATTTTTTTTCTTTAAAAAGGTGGAAAATACACAAATATGTACAATCTTGCCATTTCTAGATGACACTATACTGAAGGTGGTAGTCAGGGTAATTAGGACAGAAATATGAGTTATGTAGATCAGAGAATAAAATCAGACTATCACTCTTTGCAAGTAGCATCACAATTTTTATGAAAATACTAAGGACTACACCAAAATACAATTAGAAATAAAAAACAAATTCAGAAAATTTGCAGTACCCAAGGTAAATGTGCAAACAACTACCAACTTCATTTCTACACATTATCTACTAAAAATCTAAAAACAAGATTCAGGAAACAATTCCATGTAAAATAAGATCAAAAAGGAAAATAATTGGTAAAAATTTAATAAGATAGGTACATTGAAACTAGAAACATTTTGAATAAAATTGGCATGTTAAACAAATGGGAATATATTTCCTTTACAGTAACCAGAAAACACAATATTATCAAGATAAAATAGGTTCCAAATAGGTAAAATATGCTACATTTTTTGCCTAAATTGGCAAATGGATTGTAACATTCACATGTAAATGCAGGAGTCTTGGAAAATAACTAAGTTGGTGTTCTAAACTTACTTCATGATTCCGTTTCTTTCTTTCTTTTTTTTTTCTTTTGACAGGCAGAGTGGACAGTGAGAGAGAGAGAGACAGAGAGAAAGCTCTTCCTTTGCTGTTGGTTCACCCTCCAATGGCCGGTGTGTTCGGTGCACCACAGCCGGTGCACCGCGCTGATCCGAAGGTAGGAGCCAGGTGCTTCTCCTGGTCTCCCATGGGGTGCAGGGCCCAAGCACTTGGGCCATCCTCCACTGCACTCCCGGGCCACAGCAGAGAGCTGGCCTGGAAGAGGGGCAACCGGGACAGAATCCGGCTCCCCGATTGGGACTAGAACCCAGTATGCTGGCGCCGCAGGCGGAGGATTAGCCTATTGAGCCGCGGTGCCGGCACTTCATGATTTCAAAACTTACTTTAAGGGACCAACAATGTGGTATAGTGGCTAACGCTGCCACCTGTGACGACAGCATCCTATACAGGCGCTGTTTCATGTCCCAGCTACCCCAGGTCAGATCCAGCTCCCTGCTAATGGCCTAGGAAAGCGGCAGAAGATGACCCTTGTACCCACGTGGGAGACCCAGAAGTTACTGGCTTCTGGCTTTCAGCCTGACCCAGCCCCAGCCATTGCAGCCATTTGGGGAATGAAGCAGTGGATGGGAAATACTGTCTGTCTGTCATCTGTCTGTCTCTCTCTGTCTAGTCTCCATCTCTTTCTGTAATTCTGCCTGTCAAATAAATCAATCTTAAAAAAACTTTACTACCAAAGGGTAAAAGTTACTATCAATGGTGCTAGTATTACAATAGGCACACAAACCATTGGAGTAGTTAAAAACTAACACATTTAGGTCAAATGATTTCAAAGTCTACCAAGTTAATTCAATATGAAAATATTTTTTCAACAAACATTCCTGGAACAATTGGACACCATCTGCAAGCTGGAGTCCTTACTCACACTATATAGATAATTCACTCAAAATTTATCACAAGAGAACCTAGAAATATATCTTTATGGTCTTAGGTTAAAAAGAATATATATATATATATATGATAAAACATAAATAAACATAAGATATATAAATACATATACTACATATAAGATATAAATATAAAAAAATGACAACAAAACCTCCAAATGTAGGTAAAATGATTTGTGATGCAACGTACATCATGAAAGTGAAGATACCCCAGATAATCAGAAAATCTTTGAAAGTCATCCAGGTGATAAGGCTCTGCTATGGCTTAGATATTAGCTTTAGTGTTAAATGTTCCCTAAAGGCCTATGTGTTGAAGGCTTTTATGTTAGTGCTAGTAACATTTAACATACTTTATTTTATTTTAAAGTACACACAAACAACACACACACACACACATGTGTGTGTGTGTATATGTATATGTGTATATATATGTATATGTATATGTATATATATGTATGTATATATATATATATATATATGGGGGGAGAGAGAAATAACGATTTTCCATCCACTAGTTCACTTTCCAATTTCCCTCAACAGCAGGTCTGAGCCAGGTTGAATCCAGAAGCAATCTCAATCTCAAACATAGATGGTAAGGAACCAAATACTTGATAGAAAATCTGCTTTCTCCAAGAGTGCACATTAGAACTAAGGAAGCTGAAAAGGAAGCTGAGGCGAGCCTGGATCCCAGGCACTCTGATATGGGATGAAGAGAGGACATTCCAATGGCAGCTGTACCAAAACAGCTCCATCGAGATTTTATATTTACAATAATTATTTTAGAGGGAGAGGGAGAGGGAAAGAATGTTCCTATATGTTGGTTTACTCTTCAGTGCTTAGGAGGCAGGAACTCAACCCAATTATCCTATATGTCTGGCAGAGAGCCAACTACTTGGGCCATAACCTGCTTGCTCCAAGGCTGTATTAGCAGCAAGTTGGAATCTTAAGCATATCCAGGACTCAAATCCAGTCACTCTTATATAGGATGTGGGCATCCTAAATGGCATCTTAAGCTTTGCAGCAAATGCCTATGCTGTTAAGTGGAAATTCTAAGTCTAAATTCCAAAGAATTGGGGTCAGTGCTATGCTGCAGTAGGTTAATGCCCCAGCCTGCAGCACTGGCACACCATATGGGTGCCATGTTGAGTCCCTGCTGCTCCACTTCCAATCCAGCTCCCTGCTAATATGCCTGGGAAAGCAGCTGAGGATGGCTCAAGTCCCTTGGGCCCCTGTACGTAAATGGGAGACTTGGAATAAGCTTCTGGTTTCTGGCTTCAGATTGGCTCAGCTCTGGCCATTGTGGCCATTTGAGTAGTGAACCAGCAGATGGAAGACTTCACTTCTCTCTATAACTCTTTAAAATAAATAAAAATAAATCTTTGGGCCAGCACTGCGGCTCACTTGGCTAATTCTCTGCCTGTGGCGCCGGCACACCAGGTTCTAGTCCCGGTCGGGGCGCCGGATTCTGTCCCGGTTGCCCCTCTTCCAGGCCAGCTCTCTGCTGTGGCCCGGGAGTGCAGTGGAGGATGGCCCAAGTGCTTGGGCCCTGCACCCCATGGGAGACCAGGAGAAACACCTGGCTCCTGCCTTCAGATCAGCGCGGTGCGCTGGCTGCAGCGCACTGGCCACAGCAGCCATTGTGGGGTGAACCAGTGGAAAAGGACGATTTTTCTCCCTGTCTCTCTCTCTCACTGTCCAGTCTGCCTGTCAAAAAATATATTATCTTTCAGTTTGTATTTCTAAACTATGTATTATTCATTTTTCCTTAGTTTATTCTTATATCAACACATTTAACTTAATGTATACCCCTAGCTCTATTAAAAGAAACCAGACTGTTCTGGGATAGTCTACCAAATGCCTGGCTGATAGTTTACATAATGGTCAAAGTCATGAAAAATAAGTGAAGAATGACGAACTGCAGAATACAGTTGACATAATATGGCAGGTATACCTTAATGTGGTGACTAATGATCCTCACATGTTGTTCATACAACTTCATTTTCTAATCCTCTCCTCTTGACATTTGGAACACAATACTGTAAAGATAGTGGATGTAATGTTACACAGGTTGTGGCTTAGGCTTTGATAAAAATCTTCTCATTTCATGTATTTCATTGAGTGTTTGTGATATGAGGAAAGCACACAGGTATATTTGTTTGGGTATTAGTTTTGATATTCCCCAAAGATCCATCTGTTAAATGTTTTTTCTCCAAAGTCCTATAGTAATAGTATTTAGAGGCTAGGAATTTAACCAAATTGTGATGAGATGAGGCCTTTAGAATGTGATTAGTTTGGGTTAGATTGGCAGAGTGGGGCTCTGTCATCAAGTCATTGTGGATTTATTAGGAGTGCAAATGCACTCCCTCTTGCATGGAATGTTCTGGGCCACTTTATGTCTCTACAAGTAAGAATGTTCACCATCAACAGATGCTGAACAAATGGGGCTGCCTGATCTTGAATACAGGATTGAAATGAGGCTTTCCCTTTTCATGGAGTGAAGTATGAACTTAGCTAGGGGAGAAGGTTTCTTGAATTACAAATGCCCAAACAAAAAACATCTAAGTATCTCCTAGCTCAATGTTAGAAGTTACAAATGTGTAAGGCTTCCAAGGTGGAAGAGTGGGGAGGAGCTTACTGTTCTAATCTAGGAGAAGAAAATTTAAAAAACTGGAGAGAGTGCAGTCTGAGAAAAGAGTTAGGTAGAAAATGGTAGGAAACTATGCAAATTAGAGGGACACAGTAGACCTATGTGGAGGGTGTGGAAGCCCACAACTCAGGACCCCAGCAGCAGAAAGCTTCCACACCAACATTGGAGAGTGACATGAAACCAGATTGCAGCAGCCCAAGCTACTGGCCATAAAGCTGGCAGAAGAGCCTAGACAGAACCCGGCTTGGAACCTTGTGGGGAATGCTGTACGGGCTAAACTAAAGGAGAATAAAAGGAGGGGCACATTTCTCTCTCCCCATGACCCTGCAACAGCATCCTATAACAAGATGATAAAGCATGTGCATGTTTGGACATATATAAGAGCTGTGCAGCTCATTCTGCGCCCAGCAACCAGCCAAGTAGATTCCTAGCTCCGGCAGGGAGAAATAACAGGGTGCTTGGTGTTCATGTTGTGGGAGGCTTGTGTGCTGGGATTCTGAAAAAACCGAGACTGAGTGGGAGGGCAAATGGTGTGGCTGGGACTTTGGGCAGTCATTGTGGGAGACTCCACATGATCAGGACTCCATGATAACCCGGTAAGGGACATTGCTGGGGAATCTGAGCTTACACTGAGGACTGCACAGATCCTCTGTGTGGTCCTTGTGGCAGAGTGGACAAATATACCTACTGGGGCTTGCGCTCAGGCACTGGTCTCCTTTTGAGGAGAGGAGCACAACTTAGTAGATTAAACCTCCCCTCTGACAAAAAAGGAGGAGATTTACCATGCCAAACCTGGTTGTATCACTTTAGACATGCCCTTCACCCTGGAGAACTGAACAGAGCTCCCTGGCCACACCAACTACTAGCCTCTAGATATTCACTGAATGCAGACACTCCACTATTCTACAGAGTATTAGTGCAAAGACAAAAGCCACCGTAGCAAAAAAAAAAAAAAAATCAATGAGTGTATCCAAAAATGCTGAAAAACAAACACACAAATTTAAGAAACATGAATAAGGAAGATAACAAGATGCCCACAAAAAAACAAAACACTTCATTGCTAGATTATGAAGATGATGAGTTTGAAGAAATGCCAGAAATGACATTCAAAAAATGGATCATAATTACATAGAAATAATCAGAAGCATATGCATGAACTACTGTAATCTGTACATGACATGAAAGAAAATTTCTCCCATAAAATTGAGATCTTTAAGAGAAATCAAAATTAAATGAAGAATTCAATGGAGCAGATAAAAAATGCAGTGGAGAGCCTTCACAACAGTGAAATAAGCCAGCCCCAAAGGTAGAAATACTATATGCTCTCTCTGATCTGTGAGAACAGAGTACCTAAAATGAAATCTGTAGAAGTGAAATTCACACTTTAAGAAGGGATGACTTGAGCAGCCCTTGTCTTGACTATTGAGGAACAGTTTTTTTTTTCTTCTTCATAATATTTGTTGAACTCTTTACTTAACATAGAGTTAATCATATGCATACAAAGTCAGTTGAGGATGGATCGCATTAAAAATAATATTGCGGAGAATACTGGAAAGAACAGGCCATCAAAGAAGGAGGTATCTTTCTCTGAAGGGAGGAAAGAACTTCCACTTTGACTATGACCTTGTCTAAATAAGACCGGAATCAGCGAACTCAAAATGCTTCCATAGCCTTAGCAACTCAATGCAAGAGCCTAGGGAGATTACTGACGCCATAAACAAGAGTGTCAATTTGTTAAGTCAACAACAGGAGTCACTGTGCACTTACTCCTCATGTAGGATCTCTGTCCTTAATGTGTTGTACATTGTGAATTAATGCTATAACTAGTAAACAAACAGTATTTTATATTTTGTGTTTCTGTGTGGGTGTAAACTGTTGAAATCTTTACTTAATATATGCTAAATTGATCTTCTGTATATAAAGATAATTGAAAATGAATCTTGATGTGAATGGAATGGGAGAGGGAGCAGAAGAGGGGAGGGTTGCAGGGGGGAGGGAAATTATGGGGGGGAGGAAGCCATTGTAATCCATAAACTGTACTTTGGAAATTTATATTTATTAAATAAAAGTTAAAAAATAAAAAAATATTGGGGATAAGAGAGGGAGGAGGAATTTCTAACTGTAAAGCTGTATAGTTTTTCATATATTCCTACAGACTTACTTCTAAGGGTACAATTTATAAACTTGCCATGGGACCCCAAATCCCATTAAGCTGTGTGGTATGAATGCCATCTTAAGTGTTAAAGTGGTCACATTAAGTGTTTAAGTGAACGTATAGAGAGTATTAAGTGTTAAAATGATCATATAAATAGGATCAAGTGTCTGGTAATAATAATAGATAGAATTAAAAAAGAGAGAATGTTCCAACATGGGAAGAAGTACACACAGCAGACTAGAATGACAATCACTTTAAACAGCAATTTGACCTCAGAATCAGACCTTAAGGCATTCTGGTCTGGCTGAAGAGCCTATGAGAGCATTTCAGGCATGGAAAGCCAAGACACTGTGGCAAAAATGTTCTACATGAAGGATCTCTGTGACTGAGACCCCAGTGGAGAGAAGTGGCCACCAAAGAAGGGTGTACTATTCTCTTAAGGTTGGAGAGAACTTCCACTTTGCTTATTGCCTAGTCTAAATACTGACAGGGTTTGTGGATTCAAAAGGCTTCCACAGCCTTAGCAGCTCATATCAAGAGCCTTGGGTGGTCACTGACATCATACATAAGAGTGTTAATTGTTAAATTAACAACAAGAGTCACTGTGCACTTACTTCCTATGCAGGACCTCTGTCCTCAATGAGTTGTATTATGAGAATTAACTATAAAACTAGTTCTCAGTTTGTGTGTGTGTGTGTGTGTGTCTGTGCACGCAAACTGTTGAAATCTACTTAATATAGAGTTGGTCTTCTGTATACAAAATTAATTGAAAATGAATCTCAGTGTGGAATGGGACTGGGAAGGGGAGTGTGAGGAGAAGGGGGAGAGGGGTAGGAAGTAGAGGTAGGAGTGTGGGTTGGAGAGTGGGAAGAATAACTATATTCCTAACGTTGTACATATGAAAGTATATTCATTAAATAAAATGTTTCTTTGGGAAAAATAAGAAAAATGAAACAAGTGTTTGTAAAATACAATATTTTAAAATTCTCAAAAAATGTTAATATATGTGGTCCAAGTCAGCTGACAATCTCACACTAGAACTCTTGGCTATAGGAATTCATTTTTTTCCACTAAAGACATAAATGTGGGATGAAAAAAAATCACATGAACATTGACCATAACAATGAGAACATTGACTGCTTGAATGTCTATGAAAGTGCTGCATGCAGGAACAGGGTTTATAATTACTTTCAGCATGATTCCTGGACACAATGCAGAATTGTATGGACTGTCAACAGGGAGCTGTATGGGGGGACGAGTAGGTAGTCCTCCTGCCATGGGGATTCCCTGTTTGTCTAGCAGATATGCAGCTATCACCCACTCTGTGTCCCTCTCTTGCATTACTGTGTGAGGCTTGGAATATGTTGTACATTGTTTGCTATTTTTTAATACCAGGATTATTCTACTTGAATATTATATGTTCAGAATCACTCTCTTGCCTTCATCTTCAAAAAAATATGCTGTTAAAGGTTTTTGTCCTGGTCTGTATAAGCAGGCAATGATCTAAATTATCAGGTTTGTAAAGATGACTTTTGGGAACACAGGTGACCTGATGATGCCTATTTTATGACTCTCTTGGCCCTAGTAATGGATAATATAATTTCAAGATATAAATATAAACAGAATATATGAGTGCAAAAAATTTATCAGGGGGTTTGCAGAATGAGGCAACATAATTTAAACAGGGTGACCTTAAAAGTTTTGAGGTACAGTTGTCCTTTCTAAAACATCAGAAAGGACACCCTGAAGTAAAGAAACCATCTACTGGATACTGAATTATTTTTTATGTTCCCTATTACTGAAATTTCTTACTACAGATTTCTAATGTTCAGAATGAATTCCTTCTAAAAAATTTTTAATGGAATCTTGCAGATAACATTGCCAGAGGTTTTGGAAATAGGACTTTCTGAGACATTTGATGTGCAGGCACCTATCTTATAAGAAGTAGTTTTTGAAACTCAATCTTGACACTGGGTAATATGGAATGTTTGTGGAAGAATAAAGAGGAGAAAGGTCCTAGGAATTTGGTGGTGTTTTCTTTAAGCAGGTGCACACAGGTTTGGATATCCAAGGAAAGTTGCTTTGCCTTTTTTCTCAAAGATGTCCTCTTAGCATTTGAGCCCAGCTTTTGTGTTTATATCTGTAGGAGTTGTTTTTTTTTTTGTACTATGATTATTTTAAACACATTACTTTTGAAGCAATTTTGATTTACAGAAAGTTACAAAGATAATACAAGGAGTTTCATATATACTTCAGATTCCTGTAATGTTCATCTATTATCTAACCATACACTACATATGAGACATGAGAAACAGATATTGATAACAAAACTGCTAACCAAAGAACAGACTTTGTTTTTATTTTACCAGATTTTTCAATAATAATAATTTTTTTTGTTCCAGGGTCCCATCAAAACACCAAATTACATTTGTTGCCAGTGTACTACTTATCTATTACTATCCAACAAGTTCACAGTGATTTTGGTGGCTCAAAACAAAGCACACGCTACTCACAGCTTCTTGGATAAATGGCCATATCTAAGGTCTTTGGTGATGGTTCATGACAAGAAGAAATCATTTTATGAGCTCATAGAACTGTTGTGAGGACTCAATTCCCTCCCAGGTTTAGGTGATTTCACTGGTAAATTAAACCTAAAATGAATTAATAACAGAACTTCAGTAACTCCTTTTTAAAGAAAAAAATAATAACAGATTAGAAGAGACCACTTCCCAATGCAATATATGAGCCTGATTACTCTGAAACCATAAACAGACACAGAAATTACAAGAAAGAAAATTACAGACAAATACGTCTCTTAAATAGAGGAAAAATACTGAAAGGGAGATATCAAAATATATTAGCAACATATAACAGCTACCTTACACCCTAAGAGTACTTATCCCCAAAACGTAAGTTTGGAAAAAGTGAAATTACCAAAAAAGATAATATTAGTAGTAACTGAGTTTTGGAGAGAGAAACATTAATTAGATGAAATAAATAGATAATAGTGTGTCATGTCAGTGTATCTATTCCCTATGATATTTAGTGGTTATGTTGATCAGCCAAATGTAAGGAGATTTTAAAAAGTATTTAGTAATTTGGGAGATTCAAAGGGCAATGCAGATAAAATAATATAATTATTTAACAAATAAATGAAATAGCTTTACTGAGTTACTGCGGAGAGAATTGGACTGACCCACATAATTTAGAACATATGAGGGTATTTCAAAAAGCCTGTAAAAATGAAATTGAAACATAAGTTCATTTTGGTACAAAAATGTCTTGATATGCAGATTTTCTGTAATATGCATTTTCTTTTTTTAAAAGATTCATTTATTCATTTGAAAGTCAGAGTTATACAGAGGGAGGAGAGGCAGAGAGAGAGAGGGAGAGAGAGAGGTCCTCCATCTGATGGTTCACTCTCCAATCAGCTGAAATGGCTGGAGCTGTGCCAATCTGAAGCCAGGAGCCAGGAGCTACCACTGGGTCCCCAGTGTGGGCACAGGGACCCAAGGACTTGGACCATCTTCCACTGCTTTCCCAGGCCATAGCAGAGAGCTGGATCAGAAGTGGAGCAGCTGGGTCCCAAACCTCTGGCCATATGGGATGCTGGTGCTTCAGGCCAGGGTGTTAACCCACTGTGCCACAGCACTGGCCCCTGTAATATGCATTTTCAATGAACTACTGAAGACCACATCTAAGTGGTGATTTTAAGTTTTAAAATACAAAGGATGTATACATAAGCAAAGCCCTTTAGTAGGTAAAGTCTTTTTACAAGTGGCTATTGATTACCAGTTCTGAAAACAGTATACATTTACAATCAACAATCCATGCCATATAAATCAAATTGCAATGATGTAGGTACTTGAAAATGGTACATGAACCTACTGAAAGAACTTCCAGGGGTTCTATAGGAAGCATTTGGGCAACAAAAACAAATTTAGCGTTAAGTATAGTGTAAAATGAATATCCATAATTTCATATGATAATACATTTGACATAGATGATTCAATAAATTAAAAAATGACAAATGAATGTGATTAAACTGCCATGTTGATGAGGATGCTTAGCCTAATGATTTAATCACCACATCCCGCATTGCAATACCTGGGTTTCATATCCAGATCTGGCTCCTGACTTAGCTTCCTGCTAATGTAGATCATCTAGGCAAGAGTGAAGTAACTGGAATGCACTGTATGTGAATCACATTCATGTGGGATATCTACATTGATATTTTTGGAAGGCTGGGCTGTTATAGGCATATGAGGAGTGAACCAGTGGTTGGAAGTTCTGTTTTTTATTCTCTCTCTCTACTTCTCAAATATATACATATATATGTATATATATATATATAAGTATATATATATATATTTAAAATGTTTGCTGAAGAAGTAGACATATTTGTGCAACTTCTGCCTACGAGAAAGCTGAGAATAATGCCCTACTTTTAAAAAACAATCTATTTTTTTCTTATATTATTTTTCCACATAAATCAAATAATTCTATCTACCTTCCATACAGCTATTAGGGCTATTAAAGTTATTTGTGGGCTGCTGGAGTTTTATGTTGTCTCTGAATCCATTGTGAGTCAGCTTCAATAAAGAAGCAGGAGCTAGTCATCCTTGACATAGAGTCAGGAGCTTCTTCTGGGTCTCCCACATGGACGGCAGGAGCCCAAGTCCTTGGACCATTATCTGCTTCACTGCACATTTGCAGGATGGAATGTATAACAGCTGGGACATGAATCAGTGCTCATAGAGGATTTCTCAGTTACAGGTAGCAACTTAACTTGATACACTACAATGCAGGGCCCATGCCCTAATCTTTTAAATGAAATGGATACGTATTGGAATACAGTGTATCATTTTCCTTTTAAAAATATGGGGCCCCCCTCTTCCAGGCCAGCTCTCTGCTGTGGCCAGGGAGTGCAGTGGAGGATGGCCCAGGTGCTTGGGCCCTGCACCCCATGGGAGACCAGGAGAAGCACCTGGCTCCTGGCTCCTGCCATCGGATCAGCGCGGTGCGCCGGCCGCAGCGCGCCGGCCGCGGCGGCCATTGGAGGGTGAACCAACGGCAAAGGAAGACCTTTCTCTCTGTCTCTCTCTCACTGTCCACTCTGCCTGTCAAAAAAAAAAAATGGGGCCAGTGCTGTAGCATAGTGGGTAAATCTGCTGTCTGCAGTGCCAAGATCCCATATGGGCGCCAGTTCGAGTCCTGGCCTCTCCACTTCCGATCCAGCTCTCTGCTATGGCCTGGGAAAACAGTGGAAGATGGCCCAGGTCCTTGGGCCCCTACACCCATGGGAGATCTGGAAGAAGCTCCTGGCTCCTGGCTTTGGATCGGTTCAGCTCCGGCCATTGCCGTCAATTGGAGAGTAAACCAGCAAGTAAGTGGAACTCCTCTCTCTCTCTCTCTCCCTCTCTCTCTCTCTCTCTCACTCTCTCTCTCTCTGCCTCTCCTTCTCTCTGTGTAACTCTGACTTTCAAATAAATAAATCTTTAAAAAAATAAGTATATAGAAATTTCTTTAGGATAGACCATATGCTAGTCCATAAAGCAAGTCTCAGTAAATTCAAAAACATGAAAGTCTTACTGTGTATCTTTTCTGACCACAATGAAATGAAGCTGGAATTTAACAATTTAACAACTCAGGAATCTCTAGAGCACATAAACTTGAAGAATGAACAACATGTTCCTGAATGGACAGTGCCTCTTAGAAGAAATCAAAAGAGAAGTCAAAAAAACTTCTGGAAATGAATGAAGACAACAATACAACATACCAAATCTTATGGGACATAGCAAAAGCAGTGTTAAGAGGAAAATTTATAGCAATTTGTGCCTACATCAAGAAATAGGAAAGACATCAAATAAATGCATCTCAAGGACCTAGGGAAAAAAACAACAAACCAAACTCAAAAGTGGTAGGAAGAAAAAATAATTAAAATTAGAGAAAAAAATATTGAAAATATAAAAGATCAGTGAAATGAGGAGCTTTTTTTTTGAAAAAATAAACAAAATTGATATACCAGTTTCCCAACTAACCAAAAAAAGAGAAGAACAAAATCAATAAAATCAGAGATGAAAAAGGAAATGTGACAACAGGTACCACAGAAATAAAAAGAATCACTAGGAATTACTACTAAGAGATATATGCCAACACATTGGAAATTCTAGAAGAAATGGATAGATCCTTGGACACAATCTACCAAAATTGAGTCATGAAGGCATAGAAAACCTAAACAGACCAATAAATAAGATGAAGACTGATTCAGTAAGAAAGACCTTTGCAACAAAGAAAAGCCCAGGACCAGATGGCTTCACTGCTGAAACCAGACATTTAAAGAAGAACTAATTCCAATTCTTCTCAAGCTACTTAAAAGAACAAAAAGGAAGGGGATCCTCTCAAACTCCTTCTATGAAGCTGGCATCATCCTAATTCCTAAACCAGAAAAGGAAACAACAGAGAAAGAGAACTATAGACCAATATCTTTGATTAACATAGATGCAAAAATCATTAACATAATACTAGCTAAGCAAATCCAACATAATATTAAAAAGATCATTCAACCAGACCATGTGGAATCTATCCCTGGTATACAGTGATGATTGAACATTTGCAAATCAATAAATATATCACATTAACAAACTGAAGAACAGATTCCATATGATTATCTCAACATATGTAGAGAAAGTATTTGATAAAATGCAACATGCTTTCATGATGCAAATCTTAAGCAAATTGGGTAGCGAAGGAACATTTCTCAACACATTCACAGCAATTTATGACAAACCCACAGCCAACACCTTTTTAATGGGGAAATTCTAGAAACATTCCCACTAAGATTGGAACCAGACAAATATTCGCACTCTCACCCTTGATATTCAATATAGTCCTGGAAATTTTAGTCAGAGCTATTAGGCAAGAAAAAGAAATCAAAGCAATATAAATTGGAAAGGAGGAAGTCAAACTATCCCTATTTGCAGATGTCATGATTCTAGATAAAAGGAACTAAAGACTCCATTAAGATTATTAGAACTCAAAAAAAAGTTTTGTAAAGTGGCAGGATATAAAATTAACATACCAAAATCAATATGCTTTGTATACACAGACAATGTTGCAGCTGAGAAAGGAGTTCTAAGATAAATCCCATTCACAAGAGCTATAAAAATTGCATACCTTAGAATAAATTTAACCAAGGAAATCAAAGATCTCTATGATGAAAATTACAAAACATTAAAGAAAGAAAGAAAAATATACACAAAAAGTGGAAAAATCTTTCACGTCCATGCATTGGAATAATTAATATCATCAAAATGTACATACTATCAAAAGCAATTTATAGATTTAATGTGATCCCAATCAAAATACCTATGACATTCTTCTCAAATCTAGAAAAAACAATGCTAAAATTTATAAGGAAACACAAGAGGTCTCAAATAGCTAAAGCAATCTTAAACAATGAAAACAAAACCAAAGGCATGAAAATGTCAGATTTCAAGACATACTATGGGGCAGTTATAATCAAAACAGCCTGGTGCTGTCAATGGAACAGAATAGAAACTCCAGAAAGTAATCCACACATCTACAACAAACTTATCTTCAATAAATGAGCTAAAAATCAATCCCTGGAACAAAGACAATCTGTTAGTTCAACAAATGGTGCTGGAAAAACTGAATCTCTGTGTGCAGAAGTATGAAACAAGACCCCTATCTTACACCTTATACAAAAAATCCACTCAAAATATAAAAAGGGCCTAAATTTATGATCTGATACCATCAAATTACCGGAAAACTGTACAAGATATTGGCACTGGCAAAGACTACTTGAAAAATACCCGAGAAGCACAGGCAATTGAGAAATGAGGTCACATCAAGTTGAGAAACTTCTGCTCTGCAAAAGAAACACTCAGCAAAATGAAGAGGCAATCGACAGAATGGGAGAAAATATTTGCAAAGTATGCAATTGATAAAGGATTAATATTCAAAATCTATAAGAGCTCATGAAATTCATCAACATCAGAATAAGTAATACAGTTAAGAAATGGGCATAGGACTTGAATAGGCATTTTTCAAAAGAGGAAATCCAAATAGCCAAGAGACACATGAAAAAATGTTCAGGATCACTAGCTGTCAGGGAAATGCAAATCAAAACCACAATGAGGTTTCATCTCACCTCAGTTAGAATGGCTGTATACAGAAATCTACAACAAATGCCAGTGAGGATGTGTGGAAAAATCTACCCTAATCTACTGTTGGTGGAAACTAAACTGGTGCAGCCTTTGTGAGTGTGTATATATATATATATATATATATATACAGTATAGATATATCTCAGAAACCTGAAAATATATCTACTATATAGCCCACTAATCCCAATCCTGGGAGTTTACACAAACAAAAGGAAATCAGCATATGAAATAGTTATATGTACCCCCATGCTCATCGCCAGTTCAATTCGCTATAGCTCAGATATGGAATCAATCCAAATGTCCATCAACTGATGACTGAATAAACAAATAATGGCAAATATACACTACTACTAAGTTATAAAAAATGAAACATTGTCTTTTGCAACACAATGGATGCAACTGAAAACCATTGTACTTACTGCAATAAGCTGGTCCCAAAAAGACAGATACCATATGATTTCCTTGATCTGAGGTAACTAATAGAACACCTAAAACATAATGTATTGCAGTAAAATTGACATTTTGAGATTTGATGATTATTTATAGCTCTTGTCTCAACTTTTAAGGTATAGCGTGTTTTTCTTCATTTTATCTGTGGAGCTCTTTACTTTGTGTGGGGTTAATATCATGAGTATAAAGTAAATGGAAAATAGACTTTGTAAAAATTAAATGTGGGAATAGGAGAGGGAGGAGGAAATGTGGGAGTGTGGGAGGAACCACAGAGTGGGAAATATGACTATGTTCCTATACCTGTATATATGAAATACATGAAAGTTGTATACCTTAAGATATTAATTTAAAAACAAAAAAGAAAACTCATGAGAAAAATTTACCCACACTTCTGCTAAAACTCTGAAAATATAGAATATTTTTATCAAATAAATCCATTTTGTTTTCTTCCATTTCAGAAGCAATCATTTTCTGACTTCTATCACCATATATTAGTTTTTTTTATGTATTGTAGAAGCTTATATACACCTAATAATACACTAAAAAAGATTCAATACCCCTTCATGATTAAACCCCTTCTCAAATTAGATATAGAAGGTATATACTTCAAAATTAGAAAGGCTATATATGACAAACCAACAGCCAATATACTAGACGGGTCAAAAGCATTTGCCCTGATACAGAGAAAAATAAGCAAAACTCCACCATTCTTATTCAATATAGTGCTAGAAGTATTAGCAAGAGCAATTATATAGAGCAGAAAGAAATAAATGGTATCAAAATTGGAAAGGAAGAAATAAAATTATCCATGGTTGCAGATGACATAATGAAGCACATGCAAAGACCTAAACACCTCACAAAATGCTGTTAGGATTGATAAACCAATTCAGTAAAGTTGCAGATTACAAAACAAACATATAAAACAGGAACTTTTTAATATGATAATGATTAACTCACCAAAAGAGAAATCAAGAAAGAAATTTCATTCACAATAGCCGCAAAAAATATATATTTAAGAGTAAACTTAAACAAGTAAGTGAAAGATTTATACAATGAAAATTATAAAATACTGATGAAACAAGTCACACACACACACACACACACACACACACACAATGGAATATTATCCAGCTACAGAAAGAATGAATTTCTACCATTTGTATCAAAATGGATGCAACTGGAATACATAATGTTGACTGAAATAAACCAAACACAGAAAGACAACCACCACATATTCCCCTTTACATGTGGGAGCTAAAACTAAAAAAAGAAAAAAAATAGCAAAAGACAAAGAAATGCCTGTGTGTATCAGTACTGTTGCAAATAGAGTTTTCTTTTCTTTCTTTTTTTTTTTTTCTTTTTTTTTTTTTGACAGGCAGAGTTAGTGAGAGAGAGACAAAGAGAAAGGTCTTCCTGTGGGGAGCAACTTGGACTAGACTAAGTTACTGGAATTAAGACTTATTCTATGCATCTGCTCTCCCACAATATGGCGCTGGGAGATGAGTAAACGGGAAAATATCGGAGAGAGACTAGGGAAGAAGCGGGAAGAAGCCTGGGGAGCAAAAGACGGGAAGCCAAACTGAAAAGCAGAGACGTAAGCTAGGTTGGAATTCGTCAGGTTAGCCCGGGGAACTTAGACTGAAGACCTGTAGCGGAAACGTGAGCTAGGCCGTGATTCGCGGAAGCCGCCGAGCGCAGAGAAAGCACGCTGGGCACAAGCGGAGAGAGCGCACGGGGTGCGAGTAGATAGGAGAGCGCGGGGCTGGTGCTGAGGCCGTGGTGCGGGTGCGAAGGGCGCGGAGACCACGGAGCACGTGCAAAGCCGGGAAGCTGCGCAGATGAGAGAAGCATGGGCTGAAGCCGCACAGAGCAGGGAAGCCGCCGCGGGGTGAGGCGCTGAGAAGCCGCCTCGGGGCGGGCGCTGGGAAGCCGCGGGGATAAGAGAAACAGAAGTATAGAAGTAAAATGAGAGAAACAGGAATGCTGGCAGATAGAAGTAAAATAAGAGATATAGGAATGCCCGGAGATAGAGAAATAGAGAAAAATAAGGCCTCCCCACAACATGGCAATGAGAGAGCTTGGATTCAGTCTGCCTGATTAGGCGATAAGCACCAGCAGGCAGCTCTAGCAGAGTATGAGCCGCAGGTCACCGAACACAGGCACGCATCAGTGCCTAAAATCCTCCTCACAACATGGCGAAGAGAGGACCCGGATTCGGTTTGCCTGATTGGTAGGGATTATAAGCACCTGTGGGCAACTCTAGCAAGCAGAGCAGAGTGTGCGCCGCGGGGCACCGAAGACAGGCGCGTATCAACGCCAAAGAATAAAAAGAAAGGGGGAATTGTGGGGAGCAACTCAGACTAGACTAAGTTACTGGAATTAAGACTTATTCTATGCATCTGCTCTCCCACAATATGGCGCTGGGAGAGGAGTAAACAGCTTCTACGCAGATGCCTCCAGTTCGACCAATAAACTGCAGGAGCTGCTCCTGATTGGAGGAGAGCAGCGTGCTCGGCGTGTGGGTAGCAGAGTTGGGATTGGTGGAAGAGGACTATAAAGGAGGAGAGAGACAACATGCACCAGGAACATCCGGATAACATCTGAGCAGCCCCCAAGAGAGCCAGCTGGTGGTGTGCCGCTCCCCCGCGGAAGTGGGTAAAGTGGCAGGGGGAACCGCCCCTCCACGGAGGTGGAGGGGTTGCCAGCCAACCAGGGAAGGACCAGCAGCAAACCCGGGAAGGGCCGAGCAGACAGGAGAACAGCGCAGGGTCTGGTGTCGTTCCTCCGCGAATGGGGGAGCGACATCTTCCTTCCGTTGGTTCACCCTCCAAATGGCCATTACGGCTGGCACTGCGCCGATCCCAAGCCAGGAGCCAGGTGTTTCCTCCTGGTCTCCCATGTGGGTGCAGGAGCCCAAGCACTTGGGCTATCCTCCACTGCCTTTCTGGGCCACAGCAGACAGCTGGACTGGAAGAGGGGCAACTGGGACAGAACAGAACCAGCGCCCAAACTGGGACTAGAACCCAGAGTGCCAGCGCCACAGGCGGAGGATTAGCCTAGTGAGCTGTGGCGCCGGCCTGCAAATATAGTTTTGTCAAACTTTGTTTTATATCTTTGTCAAACCGATGGTAATGAATGATATGCTACTATAGTTGTAATTACCTGTGATTATCTTAAAATTTACTGTATGTAAGAGAAATGAATATTTTTTCATTTGGTTATTGTTTATAGCCCTTGACTATATTTCCACTGATCTATGATCTGCTTACTTTTTACATATTGACCATTTTATTTAGTGGAGCATTGGGTCTTTCACTACAATGTAAGTTAAAAGGATGTTATCTTAAATATAAGAAAGAGAAGAAAAAAGAAAATAATAAAAAAGGAAGGAAGGGAAGAGAAATAAGGAAAGAAAGAAGGGAAGCAAGGAAGGAAAGAAGTGGAAGGAAGGGAAGAATTACTATTCTCAGAATTGAGAATTTGTTCTCTTTGTATTAATATCACATTAGCAGAAGAATTGTGTTGTAGTGATTATCATGCATTTTCTATAACCCTAAGAATGAAATGTATTGCTAAATTCCTTAAAAATAAATGAAATAAAATAAAGAAGTTCATAAGGCCCCAGCATAAGAAAATGATGAGGGCAAGTGTGAACTAGAAATAACCATAGAACAATCCATGTGGAGAGGTACCTTTATAAACTATTCAGAAAAATTCATAGAGAATGAAGATAGAAATGCCAAAGAATTAAGGGTAAGTTTGCACTGGAGTGGCAGCTTCTAAAGACATAGAAAAACTTGCATCTTGCTCTAATCTTGGAATTTTGAGCACTGCTATCTGTAAATTTCATTTTAAATCTAACTCTTCTATCCAGAATAATTTCTCTCTCTCTCTCCATATATATATATATATATATATACACACACACATATATATATATACACACACACACACACATATATATACATATATACACACACACACATATATATATTGTTTTTTATAATCACATGAACAATGATCCTACAAAGTAATTTATGAAAAGTAATTGCATATGTAGATGCATTATGGCTTTTATAAAATGTTGCTCCCTGGGCCGGCGCCATGGCTCACTTGGTTAATCCTCATTCTGCAGAACTGGCATCCCATATGGACACCAAGTTCTAGTCCCGGTTGATGATCTTCCAGTCCAGCTCTCTGCTGTGGCCCTGGAGGGCATTGGAGGATGGCCCAAGAGCTTGGGCCCCTGCAACCGCATGGGAGACCAGGAGAAGCACCTGGCTCCTGGCTTCAGATTGGCACAGCGCTGGCCGTAGTGGCCATTTGGGGAGTGAACCAGTGGAAGAAAGACCTTTCTCTCTGTCTCTCTCTCTCTCTTTCACTGTCTATAACTCTACCTGTCAAATAAAAAAAAAGTTCTAATCTTATCACCTTATACACTGATAAACTCTACTTCTGAGTACTTAGAAAAAGCAATGGGCTTCTAGAGAAGTTCCCTGAAAAATATACTGAATTAAGAAGAAATCCATGTAATTTGTGATTTATGATATTGCTATATTTTACTTAATGTTTCAGACTTTAGGAAGGCTCAATTAACTTAATAGCAATCCTGATCTCTAATACATAAAACATTCATTCCCTGTACTCTGTACTTTGATCAAGCTAGTCTGAAGACAAGTGGGTGAGTCCTTGCCTCATGGTGTGGTCTGAATTTGGCCTGTTAAAATGGAAAGTTCTTGAGAATTCTGGTGGCCAGGTGAGCTTCTTTGGGATCTGGTTACAGGTTATAGATTATGGGGAACCCTGTCTTCTGTTAATTCAGAGTAATTATTTGGATTCAGAGTTCAGCAATGTGTTCTCATTGAGTATTACTTCCTATTATTACAAATTTGTGGCTCTTGCCTGCCCTCTCTTAAATCTGACCACTTAGGGCTCATTGTCTCTCTTGGAGTTCTGAGAAAAGTCATTTTTTTAAAAAGATTTATTTACTTATTTGAAAGGCAGAGATACAGAGAAAGAGCCATTTGGTTTACTCCCCAAATGGCTGCAATGGCTGGAGCTGGGCTGATACAAAGTCAGAATCAAAGAGCTGCTTCTGGGTCTCCCACATGGGCCCAAGCACTTGGGCCATCTTCCGCTGCTTTCCAAGGCACATTGGCAGGGAAATGGCTCAGAAATAGAGTATATGGGCCGGCGCCGCGGCTCACTGGGCTAATCCTCCACCTTGCGGCACTGGCACACCGGGTTCTAGTCCCGGTCGGGGCGCCGGATTCTGTCCTGGTTGCCCCTCTTCCAGGCCAGCTCTCTGCTGTGGCCCGGGAGTGCAGTGGAGGATGGCCCAAGTGTTTGGGCCCTGCACCCCATGGGAGACAAGGAGAAGTACCTGGCTCCTGCCATCGGATCAGCGTGGTGCACCGGCTGCAGCGTGCTGGCCGTGGCGGCCATTGGAGGGTGAACCAACAGCAAAGGAAGACCTTTCTCTCTGTCTCTCTCTTTCACTGTCCACTCTGCCTCTCAAAAAAATAAATAAAAAAAAGAGAGAGAGAAATAGAGCATCTGAGGCTCAAACCAGTGCCCATATGTGATGCCTGCACTGCAGGAGTCATATTTACCCGCTATGCCACAGTGCCAGCACCAAAATGTCACTTTTATAAACTTGTTTTGTTGGGAACACAGCTGAATTGATGTTACTCATTCTGTGACTTTTGGGACCTGGTAATGAATAGCATAATTCCATGATGTAAATGTCAACAGAATACATGAGTCCAGAGAATTCATGAAGTGTATGCAGAATGAGGCAAATCAATTTTCAGAGTATTCTCAAAAGCTTATAGGTATAATTTTCTTTTCAAAACTTGAAAAATAAAATCCTGTACCAAGACAAAAGTCTCCTGAAAAAACAGAAAAGTAGTTTATATCCCATGTCATTGTCATTTCTCCCTCTTGATTTCTAATGTCTAAAAGTCATGACTTCTAATAATTCTTTAGTGGAATCACTGAAGAGGGGGTTTGGAAATTGGGCTTTCTAGGCTAAGTGACTCTTAGGCAACCTTCTTGGAAGAGGTGGCTATTGAAACTTAAAACTGGAGACCGGGTAATGGGGAGTGTGATAGGGAAGATAAAAAAGGAAGAGAGGGAATAAGATTGTGGTGTAGCTGGTAGATGCTGCCTGAGACACCACATCACATATGGGCACTGGTTGGAGACTCAGCTGCTTCATTTCCTCTACAGCTCCTCACTAAGATGCCTCAGAAAAGATGGCCTAAGTGCTTGGGCCCCTGGACCCACATGCAAGAACTGGAAAAAACTTCTTGCTCCTGGATTCAGCCTAGTCCAGCCTCAGTCATCGTAGCCATTTGGGGAATGAATCAATGGGTAGATAATCTCTCTATATCTTGCTCTATCTCTTTATAACTCTGCTTTTCAAATAAATAAAATATTTTTAAAGATTTATTTATTTGAAAGGCAGAGTTAGGCAGAGACAGAGAGAGGTCTTTCATCCACTGGTTCATACCTCAGATGTCTGCAATGGCCAGAGCTGCACTAATCTGAAGCCAGGAGCTAGGAGTTTCTTCCAGGTCTCCCACATGGGTGCAGGAGCCCAAGGACTTGGGCCATCTTTTACTGCTTTCCCAGGCCACAGCAGAGAGCTGGATCAAAAGTGGAGAGGCCGGGCTTCAAACAAGCGCCCATATGGGATTCCAGCACGGCAGGCAGCAGCTTTACCTGCTACACCACCACGCTGGCCCCTATGGAAGAAGAAAGCAGGAAAGGAAATGAAGAGACACAACATTGAATAAAAGTTTTAAATAATATACTAAAATATAATTCCAGAAGTTGTGTTTGCAGGATTGCATAAGATTGATTCAAAAATATATTAGAGACAGAATTTGTAAGCAGTGTTAAATTTCTAAACATGCTTATGTATTAAAAGTCCTGCTGAAAATACTCATATATGTCCAAAGCACTAACATGTTCTATTTTAAGTTATTTATTATTTATTTGAAAGGCAGAGAGAGAGAGAGAGAGAGAGAGAGAGACTTTCATCTGCTGGTTCACTTCCCAAATGGTTGCTGGGTTGATACAAAGCCAGGAGCCTGGAGTTTCTTCCAGGTCTCCCACGTGGGTGCAGGGGCCCAAGGACTTGAGTCATCTTCTACTGCTTCCCCAGGCCATAGCAGAGAGCTCAATAGGAAGTGGAGTAGCCAGGACTCCAATTGGCACCCATATGGGATATTGGCATGGTAGGTGGCAGCTTTATCTGCTATACTACAGCACTGGCCCCAGTCATTAAAAATTTTACTATTTGCTTTTTCCATTACAAAATGGATAAGAGCAAATATTGTAGGTGGAAAATATTTATGGTAAATTAAATCTCTTCTTGATAGTGTTGCATTTGCTCAAAGAGAACTGAACCACTGAAAAATAAGAAGAAAACACATAAACAGACTCATGTAGAAATACATATCATTTATAAGAAACATCAATAAGAGAAAGATGTATTCTTCTATAAAGTTGAGTAAAAACCTTCCCATTTGCCTTAAAGTAAACAAAAAGTAACTTCCACAGGGCCTTTTGACCTAACTATAAAATCAACTGAATGCAATATTCTAAACCTGAAGGAGAATAATTTTATCACTATAAAGTGTATTATTTGGAAATTTTTGACTATGACAAAGTACCTGAAAGTTTTGTTGTGGTTCAGGGTTCTGGAGTTTCACAGGTTTCACAGTTCCGGACTGGGTTGACTCCACTGGTTCAGTCTCTGGTGGTAGCATCCTTACTGAGTTTCTGTGGTGGCACAGGGCATCATAAGGAAAGAGACAGGCTATGGGTGTGTCTGTCTTTATGTCTATCTTTTTCGTTAAATAACAAAACAAACAATACAGCAAAGAAATGGGCAAAGGACTTGAAAAGACATTTTTAAGAGGATGAAATCCAAATAACCTGCAGACACATGAAAAAATGCTCAGGATAACTAACAATCAGGAAAATATAAATAAAAAAACAGTGAGGCTTTGCCTCACTCCAGTTAGAATAGTTATCATCCAAAAATCAAAAACAATGAATACTGGACAGGATGTGGGGAGAAGGCACGGTTGGTGGGAATGTAAACTAGTATAATCTCTTAATACAATTAACATAAGACACTTGGAGCTTAACTCAATAGCCCAGAAGGTCAGTTTAAATACAGCAATTTGGTAGGCAAGATTTCTGAAACTAGACTCAAAGCATTTTCCATGTTAGCAAAAAGATATTCTAACACAGTTGATGTAAGCAAGGACTCTAGAGTTAGAGCCAGGATCAAGGTTCCTACTCATTTCTTACAGAGCTTAAACTCAGATTCAAAACTGACCATGGATATGGCTAAAAAGCCCATGAGAGCATTTCAGGAATGGAAAGCTAAGATACTATTGCAAAAAATGACCTAAATGAAAGATCTCTGTGACATCCCAGTGGAAAGAAGGGGCCATCAAAGAAGGAGGTATCTTTCTCTGAAAGGAGGTGAGAACTTCTACTTTGATTATGGCCCTGTCTAAATAATGTCGGAGTTTGTGGGCTCAAGAGGCTTCCATAGCCTTGGAAGCTCATGACAAGTGCCTTGGGTGATCACTGACACCATAAACAAGAGTGTCAATTGTTAAATCAACAACAGGAGTCACTGTGCACTTGCTCCCCATGTAGGACCTCTATTCTTAATGTGTTGTACTATGAGAATGAACGGTAAAACTAGTCTTCAAACAGTACTTTATACTTTGTGTGTCTGTGTAGGTTCAAACTGTTGAAATCTTTACTAAGTATAGAGTTGATATTCTTTATATAAAGATAATTAAAAATGAATCTTAATGAAGAATGGGAGAGGGAGTAGGAGCTGGGATGGTTTGGGCATGGGAGGGCGGGTATGGGGAGAAGAACCACTGTAATCCAAAAGCTGTACTTATGAAATTTATATTTATTAAATAAAAGCTTTCTATAAAAAAAAAACTGACCATGGGAGTGGTCCTCTTCCCTGCCTCTGAGATGTTGTGAGGTTTGAATTAACTAATACATAAAGCCTGTAAACTAGCATCAGATGCATAATGACCAACAATTCAACATTTCCTAACACTGACAATAATTGAACAATATATCCCTTGCATCAATTATGGGATGAATTGTTACTATAGAACATAGTAGTAGATCACAATGGAAGAATAAAAGAGTTGACAAATGAATACATACATCATTCTTGTCACTTTAGAAGTTTTACCTTATAATTACTGAAAAAATCATCCAACTTATATAAATGTGAATTAGTCCTAGATTATTTTTTCTGGTTACAAGAGATTTAAAAAAGCCAAATACACTAACAGAAGTATTCCCAAAACTTTTCCCATTCAGATCAAATGCTGCAGAGTCACTAACTCATAGTGCTCTTACAACCCTTACATTATTGTCATCAGTGTTAGTCTGAAGCCTGGCTATGCCATGTTTCTTGAGAGTGCCCTATACTTCTTTCTTTGAAATTATTTTTTGAACTGAGAAACTCTTTGCAAGTTTTCATGATAATAATACTATTAGAAATTGTTAATGGAAGGTGGTTGTTGTTGACAAAGCCCACACTTATGCATTTAAGGACACTTACTTTATGACTGAATTTGGTTAATTCTGTTTTTATAAAATCAAATATAATAGCTTATTCTCCAAAGATGTGAAAATATGCAGTCTAGCCCTAATGGAATACACTAGTTTTCTCTGTATTGAGGTATTTCTTAGTGTAAAACCACCCAATGGTGGATCACCTGCTGTATTCTGGTTTGTTACTCAGGAAATAAACTTGAATATAGTTTCATGTAAGTTGATAAATTCCATTTGCCTTCTATATACCTATGAGAGATATTAGATTTCTTAGTGGACTACTTTATATTCATATTTTATATATAGCAGGATAATGTTATAAAGTATATATCAAGAAATCCATTGATGTGCCAGCATTGTGGTACAGTGAGTGAGACCACTGTTTGGGATGCTTAGAGTGCTTGTTTGAGTCCCCATGCTCTACTTAACAATCCAGCTCCCTGATAATATAACTGGGAAAGCTGTGGAAGACAGATTAAGTACGTAAACTTCTGCAACTCATGTGGAGAATCTAGATGAAGTTCCAGGTTCCACGATTTAACATGGCCCAGCTCTGCCTATTGTGGGGAGTGAACCAGTGATGAATAAGATCTCTCTCTCTCTCTTGCTCTCGCTCTTGCTCTCTTGCTCTTTCTCCTTCTCCTCTGCCTTCCGCTCTCCCTCCTTTCACTTTCTCCTTTTCTTTCCCTCCCTCTCTCCCTCTCTCCTAATGAAACAAATAAACAAGTCCTTAAGAAAATATAAATACATTGACAATGAACATCAAAATGATGAAGAGTTCACTAAAAGTTTGAAACAGCTTGGGTGCTTCCTAAAGACTCAGAAAAAAAGTTATATGTTGAGAATTTGTCTTACTGTTAGGGATATAAACAGCATTTGCTCTAAGACACCTTCAAATACAATTCTAAAGTAACAAAGTTTTTTTTTTTAAAGATTTGCCTAGGGGCTGGCACCATGGCTCACTTGGTAAATCCTCCGCCTGCAGTGCCAGCATCCCATATGGGGGCCGGGTTCTAGTCCTGGTTGCTCCTCTTCCAGTCCAGCTCTCTACTGTGGTTCTGGAGGGCAGTGGAGGATGGTTCTTGGGCCCCTGCACCCGCATGGGAGACCAGGAGGAAGTACCTGGCTGTTGGCTTCAGTTTGGTGCAGCGCACCAGCCATGGCAGCCATTTGGGGAGTGAACCAATGAAAGGAAGACCTTTCTCTCTGTCTCTCTCTCACTGTCTAACTCTGCCTGTCAAATGAAAAAAAAAGATTTCCGTAATTATTTGAAAGGTAGAGTTATGGAGAGAGGGAGAGACAGAGGTAGAGGCAGAGGCAGAGACAAAGGGAGGGAGGGAGGGAGGGAGGGCTGTCTACAGGAAGAATATTCTGCTGAGTTCACATGATTCTTTTTTGCATTAATTATTGGCCAGGTAAAGATTATTTCATTGATGAATATTTTCAATTTTTTAATGAATTATTTTAAAAATCCCTTTACTTTTGTTCCAAGAGAAAAAATACATAAATGGAGAGACTAGATCACCTTTCAGTGCATTTTATGGGTCAGTTTACACATATATCAAAACCAGACCAAGAGATTTCAAGAAAGCAAAATTATCATTATACCTCATGAATAAAGGTGAGAAAATCCTCAAGAATATATATCAAGGCATATCAAAAAAATAAAACTAATATAAATATAAAGGGTATTTATTCCAGTAAGGTAAGTTTGAATTACATGAAATCATAATTGATGTTGAAATATCTGTGGAGTTTAGGGGCTTAGCAAAAATGAAGTTTAATTAGATGAAACAGAATTATTTTGGGCAGTGAAGTTACTCTGTATGATGTTCTCATATCACACAATGTATTATTTTTCAAATGCTACAGAACCTATGTCACAGAGTAAACATAAACACATACAAATTTTAAAAATATATGCTAGGTTGGGGGTGCTGGGAGCAATGTGGACTTAATAATATAACCACTTAACAAACATATAACAACCGCACTAAAAGGAGTAGGGAAAAAGGAATGATGGAAGAAACCGAATAAATAACTGGAGATTCTGAGTCTAAAAGCCGAAGTATTTGTACTAAGTACTGTACTTAGTTGACAAAGTTGTTTGCCAGGGGGGCATGGATTAAAGTTTCTTAAAATACAAGGTATATGTTACATGATTCAATGATTAAGTGAATGAGGTCAATTTTCTCATCATTTGAGTGTGAGTTTATACATAAACAGGTATTTATGAGGGTTGGATTTATGTTTTCCTGGATCAGATTTATGAAATGCTGAAGAAATTCCTTGAAATTTACATTTAACTAATACAGATATGTATGGAGAAGAGGGCAAATATTTACACACGTATGTCTATGTGCAAAGTAATATATACATATATGTCCTTCTGTGCAGTCAGATGACAAAGAATAGTCTACAGACCCCTAATAAAAATTAGTTCATCCACTGCACAGAACTTTAATTGTAAAACACTTCTAACAAATGAGAATTCCTTGAGTAGGCCATCAAAAATCCTGGAGCAGCTTACAGTATCAGAAAATAAGAAAATACTTAACACAAAATCAATTAGCGATACAAATAAAATAAAATCACAATGGTATCAGTAGAAAAACCAGCTGAAAGATCTTCTAAGAGAGCCAATACTGAAAAACTTTGAGCAGCAAAATAAATGAGCTTGCATTAAATAAAGTGTAGAATATCCATGATTTCATAGCATAATCCATGTGATATAAATAAATGATAATCGTTATCCCAATTTTGACCTGGCTTCTGCTAATGCAGCTAGGAAAGCAGTAGATGATGTTCCAAATACCTAGGTTCCTGCCACCCACAAGGAATCAGTGCTGGCATGGCCCAGGACTGTCTATTGTAGGCATGTATCTTTCTCTCCCTCTCCCCTCTCCCTTCCCCCTTTTCCCCTCCCCCTCCCCCCTCTCTCCCTCTCTCTTTCAGTGTTACACTGCCCTTCAACTAAAAAAATGATTCTTTAAAAATAAATACTATCACCGTCGCTGCGGCTCACTAGGCTAATCCTCCGCCTAGTGGCGCCGGCACACCGGGTTCTAGTCCCGGTCGGGGCACCGGATTCTGTCCTGGTTGCCCCTCTTCCAGGCCAGCTCTCTGCTGTGGCCCGGGAGTGCAGTGGAGGATGGCCCAAGTGCTTGGGCCTTGTACCCCATGGGAGACAAGGAGAAGTACCTGGCTCCTGCCATCGGATCAGCGCGGTGCGCCGGCCGCGCACTGGTAACAGCTCATGCCACTGGAGATGTTGTGAGGACTAAGTAAATTAATAAAACCAAATCTGTAGACTATTAGCAGATCTGGGTTCAGCACAAAATCAGTATTTTGGTAATTCTCAAAGTATTTTTCAAATAATTTTAAGATTTATCATTTGTGGCAATTAAAAATGCACCCCTTCATGCCACAATGAAAATATAAATCCAAAGACAAGCCAACACAAGTAATCCTTGTCACAAACAAGAGACTGAAAAACTCTTTTTAACTTACAGAAATACATTTGTTTTATGTATCACAAGCATGATTATATGACATGGAAAAAATAAGCAAATATATTAACAAAGACATGTCTAAATTTCTCCCATTTAAAGAAAGTCTTCTAAATTATTTTTCAAATCATCTTGCCAATTATTTTCCCAACATTGTATCATTTCTGCCAATCAGAATCTTTGGAAATGCCACATTTCTTTACAAAGTCCTACATTACTCCCTTGTGATTATCTTTATTCAATTTACTGATGGTTCCTCTATAATTTTGATGTTGATTACCTCACTGAAGACATAAATGGCAGGATTTTAAAGTTCATTCAGGTACAAGAAAGTAAAACAATTATAACTGTCTTATGACCAGTACTATTGTGATATTATCAATTTTAAGATACATCCTAAATTATGATACACACACACACACACACACACACACACGATGGAATACTACTCAGCCATAAAATATAATGAAATCGTGTGTTCCTCAACAAAATAGATTTAAATTTGGAGACCATTATGCTCAGTGAAATAAGCCAGTCCCCAAATGACAAATATCATGTTTTCCTTGCTGTATCATAACTAAAATAAACAGTACAAAAAAGACTGTATATGAGCAAAATTGACGTTTTGAGGTTTGATTATTGTTTACAGTTCTTGTCTATACTCTTGAGGAACAGCTGTTTTTCTACTTACTGTTGAATTCCTTATTTAGTGGATAGTCAGACTTTGATCATAAAGGAAATTGAAAGTATGTCATTGTAAAATTTAAAAATACAAAAAGAAAGAGGAAGTAGGATAGGAGTAAGGGAAGGTAGGGTGGGAAGTATAACTAAGTTCTTAAAATTGTATACATGAAATATAAGAAATTTGTTCCTTTTATATAAATAAAAGTTATAAAGAAGAAAAATATATATCTTGCTGTGATTTGGATACGTTACAAGATGTTGGTCCTTAGTATGGTGATGTGAAAGATATTTGGCCTTTAATAGCGGTACACTAGTGAGAGTTTGTTACTGGCCAATCCCTGCTCTCTGGACCCACTCTTGGCATATCTTCCTCCTGCAAAACTCTACCCCATGCTATCTACTACTAGGTCTTTACTGGAAGCCAGACTGATGAAGCCATCCTATCTTAAATTTCAACTCTCCAAACCTGTGTTAGATATTTTATGTATATTTAGGTATATTATGTATAGCTATTAACTATCTAATCTCAACTGTTCAATTTCAGCAATAATTTAGATCATTATTTAAATGATGTAAAAATATGCAATCTTGCATTAGTGTAATGTGATATTTATCTTTGTGCCCAATTATGGTGGCTCATCACTGAATCCTATTCTATTACTGAGGATGCATGCTTACATTTAATTTCATGTAAGTTGACAATATTATGTAACTTTTGCTAAGAATTTAGAGATATTGTAGTCTTAGTGGAATTATTAATGGAATTCTTGCAAATCTATAGTACATTAGTATACATTTGAATCACAGTGTAACATGTTCATATCATAAACAGGACTTGGTTACCCCAATAGAGTGTCCAGTTCTTTGTCCACAGGCAAAGACTCCTTGGAAAAGATCCCAGAAGTACAGGCAATGAAAGCCAAAATTGACAAACTGAGAAGCACAAGAAACACTCAGCAAGTGAAGAGGCAACTGACAGATGGAGAAATTATTTGCAATCTATGCAACTAATAAATGATTAATATCCAGGATCTATAAAGAGTTCAAGAGACTCAATAACAACAAAAATAATAATCCAGTTAAGAAATGGGCAAAAAGGCTTGAATATGCATTTATCAATAGAAGTAATTCAAATGGCCAACAGAGACACACACAAAAAAAATGCTCAGGGTCACTAGCCATCAGGGAAACACAAATAAAAAACCACTATGAGTTTTCACCTCACCCCAATTAGAATGGCTCTCAACAGAAACCCATGAAGAACAAATGCTGGTGAGGTTGTGGGGGAAAAGGTACACTAATCCACTGTGGGTTGAAATGTAAACTGGTGCAGCCACTGTCAAAGAAAGTATGGAGATATCTCAGAAATCTGAATACAGACCTATCATATGACCCAGCCATTATCCAAACAAAATGAAATTAGCATATGAAACAGTGATCTGAACCCCCAGGATTATTTCAGATCAAGTCACATAGCTAGGACATGGAATCAACCCAGATGTCCATCAGCTAAAGACTGGATATAGAAATTATAGTATATATACACTATAGAATACTACTCAGTGATAAAAAAAAATATGAAATTCTGTCATTTGCAGCAAAATGGATACAACTGGAAAAAACATTATACTTAGTGAAATAAGCCAGTCCCAAATAGACAAATGTCATATATTTACTTTGATCTGTGGTAACTAGCAGAGTACCCAAAAGGTAATCTATAGCAGTGAAATTGACATTTTGAGATGCAGTGATTTTGAACAGCCTTTTTCTCAACTGTTGAAAAAGTGTCATTTTTTTTTCTTCATACTATTTGTTGAACTCTTTACTTAGTGTAGGGTTAATTTTTTTTAATATTTCTTTATTTGAAAGAGGTACACAGAGAGAGAAGGATAGGCAAAAAGAGAGAGAGGTCTTCTGTCCACTGGTTCACTCCCCAATAGGCTACAGTGGCTGGAGCTGAGCTGATCCAAAGGCAGGAGCCAGGAACTTCTTCCAGGTCTCCTATGTGGGTGCAGGGGCTCAAGGACATGGGCCATCTTCTACTGTTTTCCCAGGCCATTGCAGAGAGCTGGATCCTGGATCAGAAGTGGAGCAGCCAGGACTCAAACCGGTGTACATATGGGATGCCAGCACTGCAGACTGGGGCTTTAACCTGCTACGCCATGGCACTGGCCCCAGGGTTAATCTTATGAGTATAAAGTTAACTGAAAATATACTTTTGTAAAAAATAAGAATGGAAATAGAAAAGGGAGGAAAAAAAAGGAGCATGGGCAGGAGGAAAGGTAGGGTGGAAAGTATCACTATGTTCCTGAATCTGTATATAGGGAATAAATGAAGTTTGTATAGCTTAAATAAAAATCTTTAAGAATATATGATGGATCATATATCTTCTGGATTACAGCCTTCTTATGGGAGGATTGGCAACAATCTACCTAATTCATCCCTCTGACCACCACACTCCAAATGATAAGATAAGCTACACTGATGGTCCTTCAGTCACAATGTGACCTGCTGGAACTTCTCCTTGTTTCATGTGAACCCAACAATACAACTCCCCATGGGAAACCTGTTTGGGCAATGCCCTGGACATCAGTAAAGCTTTCATTCCACAGGTCCCACACATTCACTTTCTCTCTTTGCTACCAACCACTGGTTGAGGGTGTTTCCCAGACACACACCCCCTTCCCTGCCTTACCATTTGCTTGAAAGGAATTCTTCCCTTTTATCTGAGACCTGTAATCAGATACTGCTTCTGTGATTTCATCTGTTTTGTTCAGCTTCCCCCTCTTGTATCACTTGACAAACTCACTAGAACTTAACTTTTTCCCAATTCAAGACTCTCCTGGAGAGTGGTTGCTTTTTGAAGAGTAAACCAGACATTAGTCAGGTAAGAACCACGAGTGTATCTGCCAGGAACAAAACATTTTTTCTCTCTTAGGAGACAGATATGCTACATTTAACGGGTTGTAGCCAAATACCAGGCACTTAGGTATTACACCATCTACCAAGATAGTATCCTGAAATGTGCAAATAAACATACAAATCCTCTGGAGATGTTTTAGGGCAGAGGTAGAATCCATAACCACTGTCCAAAGAAATACCACAAGAGCAAACGAGGAATAATAAAAATTCAACATATGTGGAAAGATAGTTTTATAAATGAAGGTTCTAAAAACCCATTAATAGTAAGACAGAAATAGCAAAATATCCTTGAAAAGTTTATACCCAACAACTTCCTAAAGATATAGAAAAAGACATATCTTGAGAATTCTAGCCCTGACCTTATAAATTTTACAAATCTTCCTGTATGACACATACAAAATCAAATTCTTCAATCCAGAACAATCCCACATCTATCTTTTCTTTCTTCAAAATCACTTTTATAATCATGTGCTTGTTGATCATACAAATTAGTTTATGATTAGTGCAGAAGTAGAAGCCTAATGGTTCTCTTTCTTTAAAATATTTATTTATTTATTTATTTATTTATTCATTCATTCATTCATTTGGAAGAGGTAAAGAGAGAGAGAGAGAACACTGAGACCTTCCATCTGCTAGTTCACTCCCCAAATGGCTGCAAATGCTGGGCCTGGGTCAGGTTGAAGCCAGGAGCTAGGAGCTCTCTCCAGGTCACCCACATGGATGGCAGGGGCCCAAGGAGTTGGGCCATCTTCTGCTGCTTTTCCATGGCATTACTGAGGAGCTGGATTAGAAGTGAACAGCCGGGACTTGAACCGGTGCCTATATGAGATCCAGCACTGCAGATTGTGGCTTAAACTGCTTTGCCACAGCATTGGCCTCGTATTATGGCTTTCATAAAATATTTTGCTTTGCCTTCTTTTTTTTTGACAGGCAGAGTGGATAGTGAGAGATAGAGAGAGACAGAGAGAAAGGTCTTCCTTTGCCATTGGTTCACCCTCCAATGGCCGCCACGGCTGGTGCGCTGTGGCCAGCGCACTACGCTGATCCAGAGGCAGGAGCCAGGTGCTTCTCCTGGTCTCCCATGGGGTGCAGGGCCCAAGCACTTGGGCCATCCTCCACTGCACTCCCGGGCCACAGCAGAGAGCTGGTCTGGAAGAGGGGCAACCGGGACAGAATCCGGCGCCCCGACCGGGACTAGAACCCGGTGTGCCAGCACCGCAAGGTGGAGGATTAGCCTATTGAGCCACGGCACCAGCCTTGCTTTGCCTTCTTACCTATCTCACCAACTCTATTTTAGGTAATTTGAAATTGAAATGGGCTTTGATGTTCCCTGATGAATACACTAAGTAAAGTAGAAACTCATAATTGATTATTTAGGATGTTGGCTGTATTTTCACTTAAAATTTCAGGCTCTAGTCAGGTTAAATAAATTTAACAGCAAATACTAATCTTACATACATGTTTCATGCATCCATTAGACTTTATTTTCTAACCAGGCTAGAACCTAGGAATAAGTAGATTATATCCTGATTATGTGGTCTGATTTAGGGATGTTTGCAATGGCATCTTTCTGAGAATTCTGGTGGTTAGGTCAAATTCTGTTGAAATCTGGGTGTGAGTGGTTTATCAGATTGTAGAAATCACATGTTGCAGGCCAAGAGAGTATGTTTGAGGACTTAGTGCTAATGACATCTTGTTAATACAGTTTCATGTCTATCACCAATTCTCTTATAATGCAAAGCACTGACCCTGATTTGCCATATTGATATAGAGCATTCCTTGTTAATATCTTCCTGTGTTTCATGTATACCATACCATGCTGTCCTTCCATTTTCTGCTATAGAGCTTGGTTAGTGACTATTCAGATTGCATATCATGATAGATTTTATTTATCTCTCTTCCTTCCCTCCTTCCTTCTCTTTGATATGAAAGGAAGAGCAACAGAGATGGAGAGAGAGAATGAATATATCATTCTATCCACTGATTCACACTTCAACTGGCCACAATAAGCAGACCTAGTCCAGACTGAAGGCAGTAGCCTAGCATTCTATCCAGGTCTCCCATGTTGGTCGGAGGTACCCAAGTATTTGGGCTATCTTCTGCTTCCAAGGGGATCCTTTGTTTTGCCAGCATATAGGCAGTGTCCTTACTCAGCCATTGTGTGTCTCTTACATGATTTCATGAAGTGTTGAGGATATGCTGTATTTTGCTTGTTTTGTTTGTTTTTAATGAGGCTTTCTCTATCATCACACATCATACTCTACATCTGTCACTTGCCTTCACCTAATAAAACATGGTGTCCATTTGTTAATTTCTAGGCCTTTGCAAGCAGGGATTAATATAACTCATCAAGCTTATCTTTTTTTTAAAAGTCACCCTACCTGCTATAAGGATATATACCTATTATAGCTTCTGAACTTGGTAAGATATTATACTTTTACAATGTGTCAATAAAATACATGATCCCACAGAATTTGTGAGGAGTCTGGTGAATGCAAAAATTTATTTTTCAGACTTGAAAATACAGTTACGTTCACAGAGTGTGCATTAGCAGGAATTGGGAGTGAAGCTAGAACTGGAATCTAGGCACTCTGATACAGGATCCAGACATCCCATTTGCATTTTAACCACTAGGGAAAATGCCCATCTCAAGGAGGTTTAATATTTTTAAGGTGATAAGCTTTCAAAATGGACCTAGAGATTCGATGAAGTTTGTAAAAATTCTAGGTTTTTAAACATTGCATTAATTGGACAGCTATTTCTAAATTCCATATGAAAATGTAAGATATCCAGAAAAACTAAAACAATCTTGAACAAGAAGGACAAGCAGGAGTTCTTGATTCTTGCTTCCTGATTTCAAAATTTACCATAAAGTAATAGTAATCAAGACATTGTGCTACTTGTATAAGGATATGTGTACATATATAGATCAATGGAGAACAACTGAGAGTCCAAAAATTAACAGTCAAATTTAGGATAAATTGATTTTAGAAGGTCGTCAAGATAATTCGAATGGGAAAGTTTGTTTTTCAATAAATATTACCAGGACAAGGAGATATTCACATGCAGTTGCCCTGCTCATACATGTACACACAAATATGTACACATAAATCACTATAAATGGTTTGTATGAAATGATAGCAAAAACAAAGTAATAGAAGAAAAAATAAGCACGTTAAAAGGTATTCAATATATTTAGCCATTAATAAAGTAGAAATCTACAAACATCATGAGATATACAATACAAATGTAACAAGTGTATTGCTAAATGAAAAAAAAAAACTTTGTTGAAAAGACCATGTACTGTTTTACTCCAATCATACAGCATCATGGAAGATGTGTGAAACTAAACACAAAGCAAATATATTAGTGGTTATTAAGGACTTAAGCAGAAAATTTGAATAGTGAAGTACGGAGGACATAATTAGAGTAGTGAAAAATTTTTGTATGATTTTGTAATACTGGATACAAAATACTCTTTCCGAATTTAAGAACTGATAATACAACAAATGAATCTGTTTGTATGCAAAAAATGTAAATAGCCATATCTAGTAGATTGGGGGATTCCATGTAAACAATAACAACAGAACTCTATATGGGACCGGCGCTGTGGTGTAGCTATTAAAGCTGCCACCTACAGTGCCGGCATCCCATATGGGCACCAGTTCAAGTCCTGGGTGCTCCACTTCCAATCCAGCTCTCTGTTATGACCTGGGAAAGCAATAGAAGATGGCTCAAGTCCTTGGGCCCCTTCCCTGCACCCACTTGGAAGATCCGGAGGAAGCTCCTGGTTCCTGACTTCAGATTGGCTCAGCTCTAGCCATTAACAACAGCACATTATCAATAATGTTGATGACCCTAGGGTATACCTCCCTACTACAATCCTTTTCTTATTTGATGAAGGAAACATATTTTGAGTTGTCATTTCTTTATTGTTTTTTCCAAGTTTGGATTTAAAAGTAATATATTGTTTAATTTTATTGTCTCCATACTTGTATGTGTGTCCAAATTAACCTATATTGCTGGTATAATTATGAGAAATCAATAGGCAAATCCATATTTCAGAATACTGCACAAAATAGTCGAGTACTTTTCAGGAGTCAAGGCCATGCAAAACAAGTGAAGACTGAGAAACTGCTATGGATTGGAGATGGTTTGATGTGGCAGACAGACTATCAGATGGCACCTGATGTTCCCCACTTCTTGATATATTCCAACTCGTATTCAACTCCCTTCCCCTTGAGTGTGGTCCAGAGATGTTATTACTTAATAGAATAGACTACTTACTAGTAGTAGAATGTAGAATGTTGTGAAGATATAATTTGAATTACTATGTAAAATTTTATTTCTGTCTTGCTAAAATTCTCCTCTCTCAATGGCTTTATTGAGAAATTCTCCATGTGTTAGAAGTCCACATGACAAAGAACTGAGTGTAGACTTTGGTCAATAGCTATTGAGGAACTGAGGCCATGGGTCTAAAAGCCTGGCCTGAAGTTTGTAACATTACATTTATGATGTACCCAAGTGCCTTTTCAAATAAGAATACATAACTTCACAGATAATATGAGAACTTTATCATAGCAAAATATGTCTAATTCCTCTCTCTCATCTCTACTATATTTGCAGTCATTCATTTCATTTATATAAGGGTGCTGTAAAAAGTTCATGGAAAAATGGTAATAAATATGATTATTTCAGGCATAAATTATTTTGAAATGGATACCATTTTTTCATGATACACAATTCCATGACCTTTTTGAGTACCTCTTATATATAAGCATATATGCACAAATGTACATATTTTTCAGGAATAAAGATCTGTACTTTATAATTCTAAAGGGCTCAGCTTTCCAAAATGATGTGACAGTATTTATGTATTTACTTAACTAAAGTGGGTCAAAGTAATTGAGGTGGAAAATGATACAATTGCAAGAAGAAACAGATTTATCTACTACTATAGTTGAAGACTTAAACACTTGCCTATTAAAAATGGACTTATCCAGGAAGTAAGAGAATCAGTAAGGAAATAGTTGAACTCAAAAGCACTATCCATCTATTGATATATTATTGATACCTATTGTTACCTTCCTCCTAAAATAGTAGAATATGCATTCTTTATAAGTCTACCTGTATAGTTGAACAAATTGACCACTTCTGTGGACATAAAATACACCTACTCCAATTTAGAATAATAATTAATCTAAAATGTCTGTTCCATTCTCAGCCCATGGTAAAATTAAACTAGAAATCTATAAAACAGAATGATAACTCAAAAAAATCTCAGAAAACATACTTCTAACATACTGAGTCAAAAAGGAAATCTTGAGTTATAATACAAATCTTTTGAAATAAATGAAGATGAAATCGTATCTCATAAAAGTTACTGGAATATGAGGATAGCAGAACTTAGGATACCAATAGCACTGAATGCATGTGTCAGGAAAGAAGAAACATCTAAAGTCATAACTAGTCTAATTTCTAATTATATAGGAAACTTAAAAATCAAATTATCCATATTAAGAAGAAAATGTATAATGTTGTAAAGATAGTCAAAACAAATCAAATACAAAGCAACTGTATTTCTCAAATATTTAATACCCTAACATATCCTAAAACAATTACCGAGATTTCACAGGGAAAGCTTAACACCCCAAGCAGTACCCTTTACTAACGGCATGAAGAGGCAATTCCTCCCTGAAATGAGGAGACATTAAAATCCAGAAATGACCAAACAAAGGCTTAATGATGTGGAGTAATGACATTGGTTTACTAAGAAAACAGATACCTTAAATATTAACATTCCATCAATAAGAAGCTAGGTGAACAACTATTCTTCATATGCAGTGTAAAATGATTCATATGATAGAGGGAAAAACCCTAAATGCACTTTATTGCTCTGAGATACATGAGAAAATCATGAAGTTTGTATGAAAATATCAAAGAATACAAAAGAGGACACAAAGAGACAGATGGATGAGCATATTTGTATGGAGAAACGCCCATAGAAGCTTGCCCAGCACTCACTGCTTCTCACATATACAACAAAAGCTCCTTTTTTGCTATGTTCATGTCACTTCCAAGTGCAGCTGCAGACTGACCCCTTGTCTACACATCCTGTTAGGCTGCTTCCAGCACCCCATGTGTGCATATCCATGAGGTGGTATCCATACTGGATGTTCTGATCAATGAATTGCATATATACCTGCAAAAAACTAAGAGGACAGGGGACTACATGTTGGGATGGGTCTGAGAGATGGAGGAAAGAAGGTGAACAGAAACAGCCAACATCTTTCACCATTCTGTTCCTCTCCATCCTTGCTCCTCCCCAAACCCAACTCCTCTTAGGAATGTCCAAGTACCTCCCCAGGGCACGGAACATTCCCCCCCCCTACTGTAAAACCTCATGATCTGGGTTAATATTTTAAAGAAGAAAGGCCCACTCAATATTCTTTCATACACAATGCATCCCTCTGTGTGTTGCCCCGTATGATCCTGTATGATCCCCTGATCTGCCCTTTAACCTGCCCAATTGCACCATGGTCTCCTTTTCCTGCTCCTGCCATCATCATAAATCATGTTTCTCAATTGTCCTTCAAATCCACTGGTTTCTTCTCATGACCTGACCTATGCCATGACTCATGGTTTACTCTTTTCACTCCCTCTCCTCTCCACTTGATGCATCACTGCACAATCTGCAGAATATCCTTGATGTTCTTCCTCCCACTGGCTTTCCTTATCTATCCTCTCCCAGGTCCCACACCTTTCCTGTGGACTTCAAATGCATCCCATTTCCCTACAATTCAGATGTGGTTAAGTCTTCTGAATCCCCACTGGGCTAAGATAATCTGAGAATTTGGAAACTGTGTCTGTGCTCTTCTCCTGAGAGCCCCACATGGAGTGGACAATGAGCAACACAGATGATTCTCCTTCACACTGGATTTCACACATGAATTAATGAATCTCTCAAACTACCCACCTATATTTTTGTCGGCTTTCCAACAAACTCTAACCCTCTTTCAATCTGAAGATTTGAAGGTGAAGACTAACATGTTTCTTTTGCTCATTTCTTCTCTCAGGACAGGTAATGGACCCTGAATCCCACCACAGCCGCTTATCTGGCCTCCCCTTGCTTAAATCACCTTAAAGAATCTCTAATGAGCCATGAACCATGCTGCCTCTCATATGAACCTCTTTATTCATTATCTATAACTTTTATGTCTTAAACCAAGGGAATTTTTGTTTGAAAAGATGTAGCACTATTAATATGTCTTTCCAGATAAATATTTTCAAATGCTTATTAGTTACACTACTTCATCATTTTTAGTAACTGCATTTTCCCCAAATTTTATAGTAATCTCTGTCATCCAGTGGCAGGCCATGATATTATTTTTAGTCTACACACTGATGAACTTATTTTAGAATCCTCTCCTATCGTGTTTCAGTAAGATCACTTACATCAACCTGTTCAGAATATGTGCCAGTAGCAAAGGTGGAGAGCACAAGCCAATGGTGCAGCCCCTTTTGCTGAGAAATGCGTCTTGCTCTCAGTCTTCCTGCCACAGATGGGGATGTGATGATCTCCTTGACTCTGGATCAGCTATTATTGAGAATAAGCAGAATCAGAATGGCAAGATATCTATGAATTCATTTATGAGTTAATATCAATATTTTATTTTTATGTGAATTATGATCTTAGGATTACAGAAGGACTTTTTCAATAAAGTGAGGCAATTGTGTATATACTAATTGACAGAGATACTATATTTTACATTCATCTTAACATACATGTGGGTGACCCATATAAAGACTCCTAGAGAACCTGTGCATAGAACAATTCTCACTTCCTCTTCAGTGTTACAAATGGCAGTTCACATGTCTTTCCCTTTGATTGTTACTTCCATTCTTCCTGCCTCATTCACCTTGATATTTCCAACTGGAACTATAATAACAGGGTTACAGTAATTATTGTTTGAGGAATGAACAAAAATGTTGTAGGAAAATTAATAATGACTGAATATGCCTTACCTATGCTAAAAATAAAACATTGAAAACTATGTGAAACAATGGTTTACAAGACATTGCACCTGAAACAGTAAAGGACAATAATGTGTGAGAGATATGAACAATGTCATGAACTCTGCTACTGACTCATTTATTTCCAAAGAATTCTCAGGTTGTTGTTCAGCAAAGGTATTGATGAGCTTCCTGAGTGGAAAAGATGAAACTGAAAGTCCGGAAGAAGAAGGTGGCCCATTTCATCAAGCCATTCTTAATATCAGCATAAAAATAGGAGAGAGTAATCATGCTAGCTCCCAGGAAGGCTGAACTGCCATGCATCATCATTATTTCACCAAGTCGTGGTTCCCATGCTTGCATTACAGGTGCAACTCAGATGAAAAAGACAAAGAAACAGATAAAAGCTATTTTGGTGTACTTGACCTTCATCCCCTTATTCTTACCCCTAACCAAAAAATAGAGAAGGCTTACATGACATGATCAAGCAAAAATCAAAAGACAAATAACTACCCAATAGAGATACAGGAAATGACATGTATAAATATGTTAACTCACTCAATGTAGACTCAACTGGCATTCCCTATGAATTTTATTGTTTGTATTTGATGAAATTACTACATCATGAATTAATTTAAGTACAGCTTTCTATTTCTAACAATAAAATACAAATTTTCATCAAAAAGGAAAAAATACAGTAAGGCTTATCTCCTCCATTTGTTTTCCTGGAAAACCTAATGTTCACTTCAAATTTTGGAATTATCTTGCTTCTGTCCTTCAGTACATAACTGCCACAAAGTATGTAGTTCATGTGTAGTATATGTTTCCTTCTATGTGTAGAAAAATTTTGATTAATTACGAAAGCTCTAATAGAATATAATTAGGGATTTATAAATAAATACACATATATATGCACATACAAACATGTGTATATTATCATAAATCCAGTCTTGTCATTCTTTGAATACAGTATTGAAGCCCAAGGTCCTTTATTATAGCAATACCTGGCAAAGAAAATTCACATCTACTAATTTGATGTGAAAAGATTCATAAAGTGAAAATGTTTTTGATAAAACTCATAAACCTTGAACAAACAGATACTTTGCTGTTTTGAAACTCCCTCCAAAAACCAGTGAATCATGCTTAAATTCTGCCTTCCAAAATCTCTAGGGAATGGACCCAATGTAGCCACATTTTTTGCAGCGGTTAACAGGTGTAGCTTTTATTACAATTTCCAACAGAATCCTCACTTATGTTTTAGAATCATTTCCTAGTCTCCTCACCTTCTGATCTCTCACCAAAATGATCAGGAGTGTTCCATTCCAGAAATTCTAGGCTTTTCCTCTCTCAATCTCTGCTCCTTACCTAATGTAAAGGCAACTTTCACATTTTCAGGTGGTTTTAATTTTCTGAATTTGTCCATTTTCCACTGCTATCACAAAACATTTTTTCAGGCACAATGTTGTATATGGAAAATGGGTTTATTTAGCTCACAATTTTGGGGCCTGACAGTCCAACCAGCATGGCTTCAGCTCTTGTGAGAGGTCCCTTAGGCTGCATCACATCATGATGGCTGTCATCACTACAGACATGTATGCTAGAAAGAGATCACATGGTGCCAGGGAGCCAGAAGCAGGGTGGGGCCACACCTACTTCTTTGTAATGACAGTCTCACTTGAGAACTCCCCCAAATCTTGAGAGAACTACCTTAATTCTGAATGCAACACTTCCAATGACTTCCCACTAGGATCAACCTTCTAAAGTTCCAACCACCTTTTTTTTTTTTAAAGATTTATTTATTTATTTGAAAGTCAGAGTTACACAGAGAGAAGAGAGTCAAAGAAAGAGAGGTCTTTCATCCGATGGTTCACTCCCCAGTGGGATGCAGCAGCCAGAGCTGTACAGATAAGAAGCCAAGAGCCAGGAGCTTCTTTTGGGTCTCCCATGAGGGTGCAGGGACCCAAGGACTTGGTCCATCCTCTACTGACTTCCCAGACCATAGCAGAGAGCTGGATTTGAAGTAGAGCAGCCAGGACCTGAACTGGTGCCCACATGAGATGCCGGCACTGCAGGTGGCGGCTTTATCCACTACACTACAGCACTGCCCTCACCCCTCCCCTGACCTTTTAACATCATCACATTGAATACCATCCTTCCAAGCCACAAACACTTGGGACAAAAACCATTTTTTATGCATAAGAACTTTCCAACTACGTGAAGCATATTCTCAATCATGTAATTGTCTTAACCTGTCAAAAACATGGTGTCAAAATTTCACTTCTATGCATGCACGTATGTGTCTCAACTACCATATTAACATATCTTTAGCTACTTGAATATTACTTACCTGCTACTGTAACAATACCTATTGTGCGGTGTTTAGGCTTTAGAAAAGATAATATAATCTAGTAATGTGGGTATCAATAGAATACCAAGTCCCAAAGAATTCATTATGGAATCTGTAGAATGAAAAAGAAATTGCTGATTATCACAGAGTTTTCTCAAATGATTAAATGCACAGCTGTCTTTGGAGAACTTGTAGATTTTTTAAATCAGAAAACACTAAACTGAATGGAAAATATGATTTATGGTACCTATAACTGACATAATCTCTAATTCTCAACTCCAGAAGCAGTGTTTTCCAGAGAATCTATATTGAGTCCTGCAGACACATTGTCAGACAATGTCTGAAAATGGTGCCTTGAGAGATGTGAGGCACAAGGACCTATCTTATAGGAAGTGGTTAAGGACAGGCTGGCGCCTCTGCCTGCAGTACCACCATCCCATATGGGCATCAGTTTGAGTCCCTACTGCTCCATTTCCTATCCAGCCCCCTGCTATCAGCGTGGGAAAGCACTGAAAGACAGCCTAAGAGTGCTTGGACCTGTTCACTCACGTGGGAAACTCAGAAGAAGCTCCTGACTCCTGGCTTCAGATTGGCCCTATTCTGGCCACTGCAGTCATTTGGGGAGTGAACTAGCAGATGGAAGACCTCTCCCTGTCTCTCCCTGTGTCTGTCTGTAACTCTGCCTCTCAAATAAATAAATAAATCTTAAAAAGAACAACAACTCTTTTAAAATAAGAAGTGATTAATGACTCACAAAGTGGAGACTGCATTACAGTGTAATGAGGAATAAGACCAGAAAGAGAGTCCAAGGACCTTGATGGTGTCTTCCTGAAGCAGGTGCCACTGTGTTTGAAGCAGAGGAAAGAAGTGGAAAGCTGCTCTGCTGTTCTCTACCGACATGCCCATTCATCTTTTGAGGTTGAGGTTTTTATTTACATGTTTAGGGGAGTATTTTGTAATGATTTAACATCTTTAAAAAACAAGTTTACTTCAAAATAATTTTAGCTTCACACAAAGTTTCAGAAGTATCACAGAGTGTTTTATTTATCCTTACCTTTATGTAGTGCTAATAAATTACATAGAAACAGTGTATTCCTAATAAACTGGGACATTATCAGTGATACATTTCCAGTAACTGAACTATACAATTTCTTCCTATGTTACCAGGTTTTCACCTAATATAATTTTTCTATTTCAGGATCAAATCCATGATACCATATTACATTTAAAATCAGATGCATTATTTATCGCTGCATAAAAATCTATAACAAAGCTTAGTGACTCTAAACCACACACAATTTACTCATGGCTTCTCTTGTTCAGGACTCAATATGTGGATGATGATCAAGGAAGGGTCACAACTGAAGGTCCAGATGGAGAAGAATTTCCTTTCACATTCGTTGACTCTTGTTAGGATTCCATCTCCTGTCCAAGATATGAGTTAACAGGTGAATTCTACCACTTCACAAACTCCTTAAAAAGTAGAAGAGAAGAGAAGAAAAAGGAGACAGAAGGGGAAGAGGAGAAGGAAGAGAAGAAAGCAAAGGAAGAAATACAACTACATTATAACATTACAAGAAAAGAGAATTACAAACCTATAGGCCATACAAAATAGAGGCAAATAATCTCCAAAAGAGCGCTAAAAGAAAACCCAAGAAATACGTAACTATGATGATATATTATGACTAAGGGAATTTATCCCAAGAAGGTAAGTTTGGTTTAACATGCAACACCAATTGATATAATATACAATATCAACAAAGATTTAAAAAAAAAAACATGATCATAACAAAATATAGAGAAAAAAGTCTGTCAAATCCAAAACATAGTCATGATTTTAGAAACTCAGCTTGTTAGGTTTAGAAAAGAATTTTCTTAACCTAACAGGGCATCCAGGGGTGGGCACTGTGGCATAGAGAGCAAAGCATTGCTTGGTCTGCCCATATTCCATATTAAAGTACCTAGAGTCCTCCTACTGATGCACCTGAAAGTCAACAGCTTGAGTCCTTGCTACCCAAGCAGGAAACCCAGATGGCGCTCCCTAGCAGTTGGCTCCAATTGAGCCCAGCCCTAAGTGTTTTGGGTATTTTAGGCAGTGAAGCAGTGAATGGAAGACATCCTACATCTCTGCCACTCAGTCTTTCAAATAAATACAACTTTAAAAACAAATAGGGCAGGGGCCAGTGCTGTGGCGCAGTGGATTAACACCCTGGTCTGAAGCACCGGCATCCCATATGGGCACTGGTTCTAGTTCTGGCTGCTCCTCTTCCGATCCAGCTCTCTGCTATGGCTGGGAAAGTAGTAGAAGATGGCCCAGGTCCTTGGGCCCCTGCACCTGCGTGGGAGACCCGGAAGAGGCTCCTGGCTCCTGGCTTTGGATTGGCACAGCTCCAGCCATTGCAGCCAACTGCGGAGTGAACCATCAGACGGAAGACCTCTCTCTCTCTGCCTCTCTTCTCTCTGTGTAGCTCTGACTTTCAAACAAATAAATAAATCTTTTAAAATAAATAAATAAATAAATAGGGCACACTATAATATCCATGTAGCATCACATGCTTATCTTGAAAACTTTAGCACTTTCCCTAAGGTAAGACATGAGTCAAGGATGTCTCTTCTTGCCACTTCTATTCAACATTGTTCTAAGAGTTGCAGTAAGGGCAATTAGGTCAGAAAAATAAATATACAGTGTTAACAATAAAAAAGGCAAAGTATATCTAATTCTAAATAAAATGAATTTGTGTTTAGAAAATTTTATGGACTCCATTGAAATATCATTAGAACCAAAAACAAAAAGTTCCACAAGGTGGCAGTATTATGATCAATATAAAAATTAAATTTAATTTCTATACACTATCTATCAACAATCTATAAATAAAACTCAGAAACTAATTTTATTTAAAATAGTATCAAAAAGAAAAATACGTGTAGGAATAAACGTAACAAAATACTTTTAAGATACGTGTACTGAAATGGATAAACACAGGCAGTAAAAGAAAAAAATGATGGGTGGGACTGCATCAAACTTAGAAGCTTCTGCACATAAAGGAAATAATCAGCAGACTAAATGAAAACCCATTTAAAGAGAGAAAATATTCACAAACTATATATCCCAAATACAAAAGGAACTTAAACAACTCAATAGCAAAAACCAAATCATTCAATTAAAAATGGGCAAAAGGTCTTAACAAAAATTTTTCAAAAAGAAGATATGTATTTGGACAACAGGTATAGTAAAAAGTGCTCAACATCACTAACCATAAGGGAAATATAAAACAAAACCCCAATGAGATGCCACCTCTCCCAAGTTAGAATGGCTATTATCAAAGAAATCAAAGATAACAAGTACTGGCAAAGATATAGAGAAAATGGACATCTTATTAGTATGGCCATCATGAAAAAGAGAATGAAGTGTCCTCAAAAATTAAAAATAGCACTGGCATGTGATTCAGCAATCCTACTACTGAGTACACAAGATAAATATAGTAAGTTCTTTGAAAATGTATATTATGAAAAACATACCTGACTTTAAAATATTTTGCAAAAAATTAACTTATCTTTTAATTCTATTTTCCATGAACTTTCTGAAGTGTCCTCATATATTCTAATCATGGTGTGAAAGAGGTCCTGCACGGCAATCTTCATTTCAACACAATTCACAATAGCCAAGACACAGAATCAATTAAATGACCATCATGGATGAATGCATAAACCGTGATATATATGCACAATGGAATACTATTCAGTCATAAAAAGGATGAAACTTTGCTACCTGGGACAATATGGATTAACCCAAAGAACATTATGTTAAGTAACATAAACCTGGTGCAGAAAGACATGTGCTACAATATTTCACTCTTATGTAGAATCTTATAAAAGTTATTCTAGAATCAGAGAATAGAAGAGTGGTTTCCTGAGACTGGGGAAGGGAAAAGGAAGAGGAGATCAGGAAGGGTTGGTCAGTGAGTACAAAGTCACAATTAGATAAAAGGAATAAGCTCTGGTGTTCCAATACACAATAAGGTGACTATGGTTAATGACAGTATACTGAATATTTAAAAGGGCTAGAAAAGGCTTTGAAATAGTCTCACAACAAACAAATGATAAATGTGTGGGATGACTGATGGATAACATAATTATCCTGACATGATTATTATATGATGCTTGCAAGCATGGAAAAATATACTGTACTGCATATTTATATATATGTATATACAAAAATTATTCCATATAAATAAAAATAAAATTGAGAAAACTTAAAAAATCATTTTTTAATTTTTTAAAAACTTTTATTTAGTAAATATAATTTTCCAAAGTACAGTTTATGGATTACAATGGCCTCTTCCCCCCCATAACTTCCCCTCCCTCCCACACCCCTCCTATCTCCCACTCCCTCTCCCATTCCATTCACATCAAGATTCATTTTCAATTATCTTTATACACAGAAGATCAATTTAGTATATATTAAGTAAAGATTTTATCCGTTTGCACCCACACAGAACATAAAGTGTAAAATACTGTTTCAGTACTAGTTATAGCATTAATTCACATTGGACAACACATTAAGGACAGAGATTCCACATAAGGAGTAAGTACACAGTGACTCCTGTTGTTGACTTAACAATTTGACACTATTGTTTATGGCATCAGAAATCTCCCTAGGCTCTAGTCATGAGTTTCCAAGTCTATGGAAGCCTCTTGAGTTCGCTGACTTCGATCTTATTTAGACAAGGTCATAGTCAAAGTGGAAGTTCTCTCCTCCCTTCAGAGAAAGGTACCTACTTCTTTGATGGCCCGTTCTTTCCACTGGGATCTCACTCACAGAGATCTTTCATTTGGGTCATTTTTTTTTTTTTTTTTTTTTTGCCAGAGTGTCTTGGCTTTCCATGCTTAAATACTATCATGGGCTTTTTAGCCAGATCCGAATGCCTTAAGGGCTGATTCTGAGGCCAGAGTGCTGTTCAGGACATCTGCCATTCTATGAGTCTGTTGTGTATCCCACTTCCCATGTTGGATCATTCTCTCCCTTTTTTATTCTATCAGTTAGTATTAGCAGAAACTAGTCTTGTTTGTGTGATCCCTTTGACTCTTAGACCTATCAGTGTGATCAATTGTGAATTGAAATTGATCACTTGGAATAGTGAGATGGCATTGGTACACACAATCTTGATGGGATTGTATTGGAATCCCCTGGCACATTTCTAACTCCACCATTTGGGGCAAGTCCGATTGAACATGTCCCAAATTGTACATCTCCTCCCTCTCTTACATGTCCCAGGTTCATTTATCAGAAAGATTAATATTGTTAACGTGGCAATATTTTCCAAAGGGATTTATAAATTCTAGGCAATTCCTATAAAAATCCCAGAAGGTTATTTATGTTGCAGTAATTTAGAAAATGATTCTTAAATTCATAAAAAGTACAAGAAAACCAAAACAGCCAAAGCAATCTTGGAAAAAAGAAAGAGTATTCAACTTCTTCATTTCAAAACTTAATAGTGATAGTCATCAATAAATTCCAGTACTGATATAAGCATAGATTATACCTGTCAATGGAACAGAACTGAGGGTGAAAATTTAATCCATATATTTATGTTCATCTGATCTTACTCAATACAGAAGATATTTTTCAACAGATGGTAGGACAACTTTATATCCACAAGCAAAGTGAATATTTTCCTCACATGCTAAACATAACTGACTCAGAACAGATCATATGCCAAAGTGTAAGAACTAAAACAGCAAAATCTGTGGAAGAGAACAACCAATCTTCATAGCCTTAATCAAAGCTATGGTTTTCTAAGATGTGACACAAAAATCACAATAACATTAAAAAAGATACTGTAAACTTAATCAGACTTAAATATTTTTTGTGATTCAAACTATTAAAAAGTAAAAAGGCAATGCAAACAATAGGATTAAATACTTATGGATTATGGGGCTGATAAAGGATCCATCATTCATAATATATAAAATATCTTTACAATTCTAACATTAAATAAATTAAAAATAGGTAAAAAAAAATAAAGACCCTTATTTAAAGAAGTCATATCAAAGTCCAGTAATCACCTGAAAAATATTCAATTACTTTAGTCCTTAAGGAACAGCAAACCTAAACAACTGTGACATGCGCTTCACAAATCCTAAAGGCATATCGATAAGTGAAATGAGCCTGTTTGAGAAGACTACATACGTTCAAAATGCATTTATATGACACTTTGAAATACAAGAAACTAGAGATAGTAAACAGATGGTTATCAAAGGATTTAGAGAGACAATGTTTGGTAGTTGAATTACAGGAGATTTTTCTAGGACTGTGAAACTGTTTCACATGACTGGCTAGTGATGGAAGCAATGGTACTGGTTTGGAAATACTACAGAAGCCTTTAACATGAAGAGTGAATCTAAATGCACATAAAATTCTAAAAAATATTTTGCAGGATAGGGGCTCCCAGAGAAGAACACAAACAAAATAATATAACTCTATTACAAAGGTGATATAAACTCTGCAGAAAGAGGGAAAGGGGATGGCCTAATTAACTTAGGGAATAAAGTGAGATTCTGCATCTAAAGGACAAAGGATTTCTACACAAGCACAGTGCTTTATTAGTAAAGCTCTTTCCAGTGAGGACATGGGTTATCAATTCTGAAACCACTGTGAATATATTTGCATTAAATGATAAAATAAAACAGAGCCAAATTTATCACTCTTGTGACAGGCTATGCACAAATAGAATAAGCACCCCAATGCATGGAATCCTGCAGACAGTAGTAAGAGCTCATGTATACTTTAATTTAGATGTGTATGGATGTATGCAGAAACACACACCTGTATATATGTGTGTTAAGATGCACACGTTTCCTTACTCTGTCAGCTGACAAGACAACCAAGAGACATTACAGTAGCAATGTGTGCATCTGTTGCCCACAGCTTTTTCATACCCCCTCAGCACAAGCAAATTTGACCCCATGAACAAACCATGGACACTAGGCTCTGGCAGGGAGGGAACACAATTAGCTTGAAACATCTTGTAGTGAGAGAAGAAGAAGGAAAAAAAAAAGGCTACATCTTAATGCATATCTTAGAAAAGAAGAATACTGATCTTCTGTATATAAAGAGAATTGAAAGTGATTCTTGATGTGAATGGAAGGGGAGAGGGAGCGGGAAAGGGGAGGGTTGCGGGTGGGAGGGAAGTTATGGGGGGAAGCCATTGTAATTCATAAGCTGTACTTTGGAAATTTATATTCATTAAATAAAAGTTAAAAAAAAGAATACCTAAACTCAATAATCTAAGTTTCCATCATAGGAACCTTAAAAAAATAAATAAATAAATTCAAGGTAAATAGAATTGATACAATATTGTATATACGGGTGAAAATAAAGTAAAAGATTCCATCACTGGACATTTCAAATGAATACTGATAGCTTCTCAGTTTAACTAGGAACACACACATCCCAAACAGAACCCTTGCTTTAGAATATGCAGATGCAGCTTCCCCCATGAAATGAGGAGATACTGTGCTTTAGAAACGATTAACCAAAGGTCGACTCACATCTGGCACAGATCACCAACACGTGTGCGGATGCGGAGAAACTGGCGATAAGGCCGGCTCACCGCCCTCCGCAGGTCCTCGCCCACCACAGTTGGTAAGACCAAGCCCTTCGCCCACTGTGGCCCTTAGCGCGCCGCGGGCCGCGGGCCTCAGGCTCTGGCCTTCCGCCCCCGCCAGGCCCTCGGCCCTCGGCCGTCAGCCCGCCGCCAACCGCGGATCCCAGCTCTCCACAGCCCTTGGCCCTCGGCCCTCAGCCCACTACCAACCGCGGATCCTAGCCCGCCGCAGCCCTCGGTCCCCGGCCCACAGCCCGCCGCCAACCGCGGATCCTAGCCCGCCGCCGCCCTCGGTCCCCGGCCCTCAGCCCGCCACCAACCGCGGATCCTAGCCCGCCGCCGCCCTCGGTCCCCGGCCGTCAGCCGTCAGCCCGCCGCCAACCGCTGATCCTAGCCCGCCGCCGCCCTCGGTCCCCGGCCCACAGCCCGCTACCAACCGCGGATCCTAGCCCGCCGCCGCCCTCGGTCCCCGGCCCACAGCCCGCCGCCAACCGCGGATCCTAGCCCGCCGCCGCCCTCGGTCCCCGGCCCTCAGCCCGCCACCAACCGCGGATCCTAGCCCTCCGCCGCCCTCGGTCCCCGGCCGTCAGCCGTCAGCCCGCCGCCAACCGCGGATCCTAGCCCGCCGCCGCCCTCGGCCCTCGGTCCCCGGCCCTCAGCCCGCCGCCGCCCTCGGTCCCCGGCCCTCAGCCCGCTACCAACCGCGGATCCTAGCCCTCCGCCGCCCTCGGTCCCCGGCCCTCAGCCCGCCACCAACCGCGGATCCTAGCCCGCCGCCGCCCTCGGTCCCCGGTCCTCAGCCCGCCGCCAACCGCGGATCCTAGCCCGCCGCCGCCCTCGGTCCCCGGCCGTCAGCCGTCAGCCCGCCGCCGCCCTCGGTCCCCGGTCCTCAGCCCGCCGCCAACCGCGGATCCTAGCCCGCCGCCGCCCTCGGTCCCCGGCCGTCAGCCGTCAGCCCGCCGCCAACCGCGGATCCTAGCCCTCCGCAGCCCTCGGCCCCCGGCCCACAGCCCGCCGCCAACCGCGGATCCTAGCCCGCCGCCGCCCTCGGTCCCCGGTCCTCATGCCGCCGCCAACCGCGGGACACAGCCCTCAGCTCTTCGCGACCCTCAACCCGCCGCGGAGCCTGCCGCGGAGCCTACCGCGGACCCCACCGCGGGACAGCCCTTCGCCCAGCGTACGCCTCAACACGCCGCGTCCCTCGGTCCTCTGCCCGCCGCCCACCACGGGACCCAGCCCACCGCTCTCCGCGGTCCTCAGCCTGCAGCCCCTGGCGAACCCTCGCCCGCCGTCAATCGCGGACGCCAGCCCTCCGCCGCCCTCGGCCTTCTGCCCGCCGCCCACCACGGGACACAGCCCACAGCTCTCTGTGACCCTCAACCCACCGCGGACCCTACCCCGCCGCCCGCCGCGTCCTTCAGAGGGCCGCGGCCCTATGTCCTGTGCCCATCCCCTCCGCGAAACCCAACCCGCCGCAGCCCTCAGCCCAGGGCCCTCAGCCTGCAGCCCTCCGCGGGACCTGGCCCACTGCTCTCCGGGGCCCTCAGCTCTCCGCCCTGAGCCGAAACCCATACTGCTGACCGCTGTCCTCCCGCCCACCGACCGCTGCTCACCAGCCGCAGGTCCCAGGCCACCGACTGCATCTTCCAACCCAGCCGCCCTCAGCGTTTCCCCCACTAACCGCAGTCCACCGCACGGAGACCACTACCCTGCTACCCAGGGTGCTCACTTCATGTGCCCACTGCCCTCGTGCCTGTGTATTACCCCTGGGGTCTCTATTCTGCGCAGCTGCGGGCCCCCTTTATCTGAATCTTCGCGCCACGCAGCTAGCAGCCTCTGATGCATGGACAGCAGGTGGCGTAGTGAGATGGTCACTATGAATTCTCAGGTGCATTTCTCCAGCCTGCACCCACACAATGATAGGGACCAGGAACTTCTAGGGGTAGTGGGAGAGCTGAGTCACAACAATGGAGAAAGGAAGGCAAATTAGAGAATCCAAGGTCCCTAAGGCTGCTTGGCCACAAGCCTGGAGTTCTCTTTACCCACCTCCATCCTCATTGCTTCCCAGCCCCAGTCCCTCCTGGTAATACTGAGGGTCCTCCCCAGTGAGCAGAGACCACTCTCGCTCTCACCCAAACATTCAAATATCCTTCCACACACAATTCATTCCTCCGTGAGCTGCCGCTGCGTTGCCTCCTAGCCTGCCCTGTCTCACCTGCCCAGTCCCACCATGGTCTGCCCTTCCTGGCCTGCCATCCTCACATGTTGTGTTGCCAGCTGTCCTTCAAATCCATTGACATCTTCTTGTACCCTGAGCTGTGCTGGGCACATGATTTCCTTTTCTCTTTCCCTTCACTGTGTGCTTGACTCGCCACTGCTCACTATTCAGAATATCCTCAGCGTTCTTCCAAGTGGCCTCCCTAGTGCATCCTATCTCAGGCCTGCTGTCTGTCCTCTGAGTTCCCAGAGCAATGCTTCCGCCTCCAGTTCTAGTTCTGAATTCCTGCCAGACTGAAATCTCAGAGAACATGGAAACTAAGTTGCTTCCGTCTGATGTGTAATGGACATGGACAAATATAAAATGCTCTCTTTTTTTGAAGTTCTCATATGAATGAATCAATCTCTCAAATCCCTTATATAGTATATTTTTGTATACTATTTCTTAAGATTTATTTATTTATTTATTTATTTGAAAGGCAGGGTTACAGAAGATGCACAGGCAGAAAGAGGTCTTCTATGCGCTAGTTCATTCCCCAGATGGTCGCGAGGGCCAGAGGTGCTCTGATAAGACAGGAGCCAGGAACTTCCTCCGAGTCTCCCACACGGGTGCAGGGGCCCAAAGCCTTGGGCCATTCTCTATTGCTTTCCCAGGCCATACAGAGAGCTGGATCAGAAATGGAGCAGCCAGGATTCGAACCAGTGCCCATATGGGATGCTGGCACTGCAGGCAGCGGCTAGTCCCTGTATACTTCTGAATTCTCTCTCTGTCTCCTCTCCCTCTCAGAATATGTTGCCCTTTCAAGCTTATACAGCGCATTTACCAATATAGATCATATTCTGGGACAAGAAACAAGCCTAAATAAATTTGAAACTTTCACGTATTTAAATATTAATATCCATTGTAAATAAATCTTTCAGCACATAGGAAAAGTCCAAACTTCAATGAAGGAAAACTTTTACATGGTATAGACCATGTTGCAAATACCTGCATCTAACATCATACTTCAATGTAAAAGATTGATACTTTCTCTTCAAATTTGGACAAAGCAAAGGTGTCCATTCCTACCACTGCAAAAAGAAAAAAAAAAGGTAGGGGATGTGAAGAGAGAAGAAAAGTGGGAGAGGGAGAGAGAGAGAAAGGGAGGGAGAGGGAGAGGAAGAGGAAGAAGGAGAGAGCCAGGGATGGAGGGAGGGAGAGAGAGAAAGGGAGAGAGACAGGAAAAGGAGTAGGGAGAGAGAGAGAGAGAGAGAGAGAGAGAGAGAGAGAAGGAGAAAGACAGGAGAGGGAGGGGGAGGTAGAGAGATGAGAGGGAAGAGAAGGGAAGTGGAAGGGGAGAGATAAAGAGAGGAAGCCTGGGAGGGGGCAAAGAGCATAAGAGAGGGTGAAATTGACAAAGTGGGGGAGGGAGATAGGAGAGATGGATATAGGAAAGGAAGATTTGAGAAGGAGAGAGGAAGGGTAGAAGATTGAAGAGGAGCATGGGAGGGGAAAACAGGAGAGAGACAGAAAGAGATTGAGTGAGAGAAGAAAGGAAGGAGAGAAGGAGAGAGCCTGCTTAGGCATATGACAAAAGAAGAAATAAAACTGTTTTGCAGATGTAGGTATCTACATAGACAATTTTATGGAATCTGCCCAAGAACCTGTATAACAAGTGATTTTAGTCAGGTTACAGGACAACATAAAATTGTGTGTTTGTGTGTGTGTATGTGTGTGTGTGTAGCAAACAGAATATTGGAAACTAAAATTTTTAAAAATACATAAACAACAACAATGAAAAGATAAATTAGCAATAAATATACAAAACTGTATAGGAACTTGGTGCTGAAAATTATAAAACATTAACAAAAAACAGAAAACAAAGACCTAAATAAGTGGGAGGACATAGCTTGTTCATAGAATGGCAAAAATGTCAGTTGCTCTAACTAACATATAGATGCACAGGAACTCATGTGTAAATATCAGTATATTTTTCTGTAGACATCAAAATTTACATGGGATAATAAATGAACAAAAATAACTAAAGCAACTCTGAAAAAGAACAATGAAGTTGGAAGAATCACAATATATAGATATTCATAAATATTGTATTCACTGAATCATACTCTTTAGATAAGAAGATTCCCTCCTGGAGAGAGAGCGGGAAAGGGGAGGGTTGTGGGTGGGAGGGAAGTCACTGGGAGGGGGGAAGCCAATGTAATCCATAAGCTGTACTTTGGAAATCTATATTCATTAAATAAAAGTTAAAAAAAAAAAGAAGATTCCCTCCTTACTTCATTTTATCATCTTTGTCATGAATCCCATGCTACGTGATTTCAAAAATTGTATATATACATACATACATACAAGAATGGGTAAGGAAAAATGTTAAGAATCATTAAGTCTTAGGACACCAGATTTTAAGACTTACTGTGTAACCATAGAGATTAAGACACTGTGGTGTTGTGGATAAATAGAGATATGTATCAGTGGAACAGAATAGAGTCTAGAACTAGACCCAGACAATATGAGCCAGACATTTTTAACAAAGCTACAAAAGAAATTCAGTGGAAAAACAGATTTTAATAGATGGTGTTAATGGCTGTATATATTCAATACACACACATAGTGAACCTCAACTTAATTTTAAATGAGACATTTATACAAATTTCAAATGTAAAACTGTAACGTTTACCTAAGAAAATGTAGGAGAACATTTGTTGACCTAAGGTTAGGAAGAGGGATCTTAGGCATAACACAGAAGTACAATCCATGAAAGAAAAAAGAAATCGATAAATTGGACTTCTTCAAAATTAAGAAATTTTGCTCTGCGAAAGATAATATTAACAGAATAAAAAGTGAAGGTGCAGAATTTATTAAAATATTTGCAAGCCATTTCTGACAAAGGATTCAAATTCAGAAAGTATAAAGAATTATTTAAACCAAATAATAAGAAAATAATTTATTTAAAAATAGGGCAGTTTTGACCACATATTTCAGCAAATGGAATACATGCATGACACATCATTGGCCATCAGGGAAATCCAAGTACAAGCCACTATGATACCATTATATCTGTTAAAATCACCAATTTTTTAAATGACAATATGAAGTCGTGTTGAGAATACAATTTCCATGTGGCCCAGAAAACTCACTCTTTAATATTTACCCTAAAGAAATGAAAACTTATGCTCACACAAATATCTGCACATGAATATTCACACTAGCTTTCCTTATAATGGCCACAACCAGAAAAGAACCCAATGTCTTTCAATTCATGAATGAACAAACAATGATACATCTACACACCAGAATATTACTCAGCGATCAATAAATATACACTATTGACAACTCAGCAACTTAGATTTAAAAATATCAAGTCAAATGAAAAATAAATCTCAAAAAGATTTTCTCTGTGATTTCATGTATACTACATTCTTGAAGATTACAAAATTACAATCATGGAGAACAAATTAGTAGGGGTCAAGATAGGATTGAAGGAGGATATCACAAAAACAGGGTAGCAACATGTCTTTTAATACCAAATTTTGCATCATTGGCTTGGCAAAACAATGGCTACCTATATATTCCAGAGAGATTTCATCCCAGTGAACATGATACCAGAATCTAACACATTTCGTAGGTTGCTACTCCCTATTCATGAGTATAGTGATAAATAGGGAATATTTTGAAATGTGTACTTACCCAAAGCTGGGGTCATAGTGAGAGAGCAATGCTATACTTCAGTTTAGTAACACAAAGATGAATGTAGCAGGATGAGCCATTATTAAATAAGAAGCAGAGTGAGATACAGAAGGGATACATTCTAGATACTTCTTTATATCTCTGTCCTTTGATATTTAAATTAAATTAGGCTATATGGGACTGCCTGGATTAATAACACAGACCTATCACAAAGAATGTGACCTTGTGAAATTCCTTGCTAAACCCCTTTTTAAGTGGAACATCAAGCATGTTATTATAAATTAAAATGTATTTGGAAAAAAAATTTTAAAAAGGAGGAGAGAGGGAGGGAAATATCAGGATATTAGAATTGTATCTATGAACCACATGGAATTTGTTATCGTTATATTACTAAATAAGAAATGTACCCTCAGTCTCAGTATTGAAATCTCTAAATTATATGTCTTCTGCTTTTCAGAGGGAAAAATTAGTGTAACTATTAAGGTAATAGCTGTCATTCAATTTTATTCTATGCATCGAAAGTGTTCACAGCATTTTCTAGGAATCATGTCACACCACAGCTAGTAATGGTTTCAGCTCTGATTCAGAGGTTACTCTCTCCACAAGAAAACCTAATCCCTGTGCTAAACCCACAACTCAACTGGAATGCAAGAGAAGCAGGCATTATTTCACAGCTGCACAAGAGATCCACATAAATGCTGTTTGTTCAGAGATGTAGCAGTAACCCCCATTGCCTCCTCCATCTCATTCTTCAGAATCAGGGGAATGTAAAAAGAAAATCAGCAGGAAGTGGAGACTCTGAGGATATTCCTGAGTATCCATGATAGTCAAAGTTTTAAATTTGTGACACAATAAAAATAAATCCTCATTGCATCTTAAAGAAACTAAAACAAGCTTTTCTTTAATACCAGCATTATTAAAATGTGGTCATATACCTTACTAATGCCAGGTATATGACTTAGTAGTACTTAGGCAGAATTTATAGAAAATGCTCACACCAAAGCTTGCCCCCGAATTCCAAATGCCTCAACCAGTGGTTCTCTCTGAAGAGCACCTTTTGTCTTTTCCTTCCACTCTTCTCTGGCTTCTGGTTTATTGTCCCTTTGTGATGAGTCTGTGGATCAGACCACCCCCAAACAAACTTTATCAAAGGAATGTGAAAGGTTTGATAAACACAAAAGACAGTATTTAAATAGATACTGAAGTAAAATAACTGAACTGTGCACTCTAATTTATAAATCAGATACTTTTGAATATGAAATTCGTTTTCTTATTATGTCATATACCTCGACAAGATGTGGTATACAATACAACTTGGTTAGCAAGGTGCACACACACAAGCTTGGAACCACAAGTTAAAATTCTACAATTATATTCAAGAAAAAAACCAGGTTTCTAGTGCAGATAAATGTACAACTATGTGTGCTTTAATTCTGTTTTGCAAAAATCAAAAACAAAAACTGATGTCAACTTGAACAAAAAATGAAAAACTTAGCATACACTCATCAAGGAATAGCGATGCCGAATACTTGTAACATATTATCATACAAACATCCCAGATAAATCAGTAATCTCTGAATATCTGAACATCCACAGTACAAGACAAAGAGACAACAGAACAGTGAGACATTGTCTATTACAAAAATGGGTGAGGATGATGTTGTAGAGTGAAGGAGACAGTATTCTGACATCACTTAATGCCTTTGTAATCTTTCAATAGTTACCTCATCTTTAGCATCTTCACCTATGCAGTGGATATAATGCAAAAATTACATTGTCTTTCTTCTGAGTAATAACGTTTTAATCATTGGTAAAAGCACCACAACATATGACATTTCTAGTTGAAATGAACACTTACTATATTGTCTATATACTACAAAATATAAATATGTATGTAATTGGAAAGCACAAGTCTGAAAAAGGCAAACCTCGAAGTATGCATGTTAACAGTGGTTACAAAATACAGAATTCAGGGTATGGATGCCGGTTTTTCATTATGCAAATTTTCTGAAGGTATAATTTTAATTGTTATCAACAAAATAATTTCTCCCTTCAAAAGTTAGAAAGGTGAACAGCAAAATAATTACTGGCACATAGTTCTGAAATTGTCTAATAACAAAAAACTATAGATATGGCACTAGAGCTGAACATCATTTGGAAATGTCATACTATGAATTTTGTTACCCATTTGTTAAAAGTCTTTCTATAATAATTTTAGAATACAGAAGAGCAAAGGGGTAAATTCCAAATAAAGTACAACACATAGGGAAAAGTGACAGTGATGTTTCCAAAGGACGCCGAAGACTGAGCTACAACACAGCACAGGAGCAACAAAGGTGAGGTAAATCAGAAAAAAAAAAAAAAAAAAAGTCAATGAAGTTATATATGGAAGTGGTTGAAAAATACACTCCAGTCGTTGTTTCGAATTAAATTTATCAATTAATTTATTATCATTGAACTTTTATGTTTAGGAGTAAAATGACAAGGTTTTAAATGAAAGTAAATGTTTTTTGGTTTGCTTTTGTTTGTTTGTTTCCTTTACTGGCAAAAGCCACGGGATTTTCCAGATAATGTGTAAAACTCTGGAACTAATTTTTTGGACGGGTAAATGAAAATCTGAAAAAAATAAAAAATAAAAATAGAGAGTGAGTACCCAACTACAAAATCATTGTGTTGACTTCCCAATAATTAAAAAAACGAAAAAGCCCAACATATCCACATTTAGACAGTGATGGATATATAAACACACGAATGCCTTCCAGAAAAAGCCAATCCTTGTACCTGCCGGATTAAAAAAAAAAAGGAAGTAAAATCTAGGGGCATTTAGACGCAATTCCTAAGTCTCCGTCTCCGCGACGCAAACAAAAAATCTGAAATTGTTAAGCGCCCGCCTTGAGCTTAAAGCCACGGGCGGAGCACGCAGACGGCAGTGAGGGGCAAAGGCGCTACCGCAGCCCGCCTCGCCAGCGCCAGGAAGACTCGAACAGGATAGGCCCTTGAGGGCCGCCGTCCCCGGCACCGCCCACGTGACCTTCCCACAGCGCCGCGCGAGGGAACCGACCCGCCGCACCCCGCAGCTTTCTCGCCGCCGTCCCGTGCGAGTTGCCGGGGTGGCCGCTGTCTTGGCGCGGGATGAGTCGGTGGCCGGAGACCGACGGCTGGCTCACAAGTCGCTCGGGGCCACAAAAAAGTCAAGAATAAAAGTTTCCAAAACCCTCTGTCTCCCCGCCGTAGATTTCCGTAGCGTTGCTAGAGTTCATCATAGTGTAAGTAAAACTTTTTTGCAGCTGCTTTGAGGACAAAGTATTTCAGGTCGCTTTAAGAAAATCCTGCAATGTGGTCTTCTTGGAACTACACCTATGGAATGCATCAAATCTGTTCTCTTTATGTTGAGAAAAAAACAAAAACAAAGTCCTCAAGGCATTAATCAAGAGAAAAAGTCCTGCAGTTTATAATCCAAGCCGCCGCATGTTTACATGGCCAAACTGAAACGCACGTTTCCTTGGATAAATATTAAGACAAATGCACCCGCGTCAACAAAATCACAGTCTGAAGCTAGTGCTCTGTAACGGTAAAGGCGGCATTGTCCCTCGCCTTTCAGGGTTCCCAGTCCCGTTTTCCGCTGCATATATTCTCTGTCAGATAAAGAACTTGGCTCAATAAAATCCCACAAGCTGAAGGGGGTGGGTAATTTTAAAATGCTCGGTTTTTAATCATTCATTCATAAAATCATCTTTGAGTCTCCACCTTTTACCACACAAATTCCAGATGTAACAAAATATTGGTACTGTTCATTTTAATGAACATTAAACTAAAAAGTTTTTCAATATACAAGCACATGCATAAAACTATTTAAATTATTTCTATAAAGCTATTACTAATGTTTAGCAGGGTAAGACTAAAAATAAGCAAGTGGGAACTGCTTAATATGTCTGTTGTACTCAGTGTAATACTGAGAATATACATTATAATGACCTAGTCAATAAAAATTTTAAAATATGAATTTCGTCTTATGAATAGGCAGTTTTCCAAATAGAAAAGAAATGGAAACAATGAACATTATGTATCCCCACTGAATGGATACATAATAAGTTGCTAATATTCAAACTTGAATAACACATTTTTAGCTAGGAAATACATTGTTGCAGCCTTTTTGTGACCTACCAATCTTTTTACTGAGGTTAAACACACAAGAATGTTTTCTGCACAATTGAAAAAATAAGAAAGTAAATACTTTTCAGTGATTTATAAGCAAATAAAGGATCCAGCATGTATTGGAATGTAAAGTGTTAATAAAAATAGTGCATCTCTATAGCCAATGATATGGAAATAGCACTATGAGATACTGCAATAAAAATCCATCTGGAAAATATAATCTGAATAACACATATGACTATAGCTAACTCTACCTGTTAAATATATATTTATTCATATTTAATGCATAGAAATAGAAATATGGGTATATATTTGGTTGAATACAATTAAAATGAAAAATCAGACACCTCTGTATATTTACATTTTTATATCTATATCTTTATAAATAGGAAGATATGTAAATTAAGTAGGATACACCTGTGAATCTCTGGAAAAATCTGAATGGGTATTCATGGTTAGACAGTAGTATATAGTTAAATAGAAAAGCTATATTGTGTATAATATTTAATTTTTACTTTCTAAGCTTCTGGATTTTTCTTACCATTTGCAGTAACTATCAATTCTGTAATTGAAAAGGTATTTTAAGTTGTTCTTTATTGAACTCCATCACCAGTAGTTCTCTGAACAGTTCTGTTCTTTCCAAGTTTCTTATCCCTGTCTTCACAATCACCGCTACTATTGTCAGCAGCTGCTGCAAACCTGGGTTCTCCGCAACACAATTTTAGAGTGTTCCTATACTTCCATTTGTGGATGACAGATGGCGCTGCAACATGGGTTTCTGATTGTTGTACACAGTTCTAACACACCTCACATATGCATCAGGTGGATTGTAACTAAGAAAAAGGAGTTGTTTCCAAAGTTCCCACATTTCCTTCAAGATAGGGATGTTATCTTATATTTTCTCAAAATAGAGTCTTAGAGCTTTAGCAACTGGAGTGTAAAGTCTAGTCACAAGAAAAACATAAAATCCCAATTGAGAGAAGCTCTACAAAATGGTCTATAAAATATTTGACCAATAGTCCTCAAGAGCATCAACTTTATCATAACAAGGAGAGGCTAAAGACCTGTCCCAGTCTGAAGAACCCAAGAAGATATGACAAGTACGAGTAATGAAGTATCCTTAATGGGATCCTGCACCAGGTAAAATACATTAGGTGAACCATAGGGAAACTTAAATAAAACATGAGTTTTAGTAAATAATGTGCCAATATTGGTTGACTAGCTGTAATTAATGTACCTTACCTAAGTGAAGTGTAATTAGTAGGGGAAAGTTGGGGGGGGGGGAGACTGTGTACTTTCTTTAGTAAGAACTTCTGAGAAGGAATATGGGAACTCCTGTGGCGTCTTAATGTTCTTTCTGTACATTTTCAACTTTTTAAAATTTGCTCATTTAAAAAATAAAGGTAATAGTAGATTTTAACCCAGCGAGTAAAACAGGAATTGGGAGTCTATATTATATGAATGAATGAATGAATGAATGAACAAATGAATGAGGGTGAAGGGAAAACTCTTCCTGACTCTAGAAAATACAGTGTGAATGACAAAGGACTTAAAAACATCAATTTATGCTAAATCAAATGATTGAAAGTACAAGTATTTCCCTACAAATTATTTTTATTAATTACAAATGGAAAATATTAGTCATGGGGAAATTTAAGGTTTTATCTTGGTCAAAATAAACATCACTGATATTGGCACAAATCACCATTATTGTGCCTCTTGTAAAGATGCTTTCAGAAGGCCACAGAATCACTTCAACAATGCTGTTGCTAAAAATGTGTAACACAAATGTAATCAATGGACAAGATTAGATAAACTCAAATTAAGAAATAATTTTATAAAATAAGTGACTTGTATACCTCAAGAACATAAAAGTCATCAATCACAAAGGAACACTAGGATAGTTCCACATGAAAGATGACTAAAAAGGTATGATATTAAATGCAACAAATGAATCTAGACTCTAAAATAATAGCTGTGAAATGAAATATAGACAACTGGCAAAATTTGAACATAGACTACAAATTTGATAATACTATTGGATCATTCCTAACTTCCCTGAATTGTGGTATTGTAAGAGGAAGCCCGCATAACTGGAAATACATTCTAAAGTCTTTAGGCTTGAAATAACATGTTTTTCCTACCTTATTTTAAAAAAAATTTGTAAAAAGCATGTGTATGTTTTTGTATGCATGCATGCATGTCTGTATCTCCCATGCCTACAGAGACGGGGTAAAAATGATAAAAGGCAAAAGACAAACATCTGATGAATCTGGATAAAGAGAATTTATCAGTTCATTGTCTTGCTGTATTTATTTAACCTTTAAAATAATATAATAACAAATATACAGAAACAATTTTGGGGCACTTTACTATTTCATCATTCTAGGAAAAACTTTATAACCATCACAAAATTTATAAAATTGAGTTTAATTAATGTAAAAAGGTTGTCTAAAAATAGTGAGGAAATCCTGCTGAGGAGAAATATTTGTGACACAGAGTTTGTCGCTAGAATATATAAAGAATTTCTAAAAGTGACTAAGGAAAATAAATCACCCACCTGAGGGGAGGGAGATGACCAATTTATGTCCAACAGGCAACTTAAAGAAGATAGAAATTCCCAGATATTCTAAGAAAAGGTGCTTAATCTTATGCAGAAATCAGGAACACAAAAATATACTGTTTTTCATCCATTGAAATGTTGATTTCAAAAAATAGCAAACTTATATTGGGTGGTCAAAGGAATGGGAAAACAGGTACTCTATAATAGCTGGTAAGAATGTAAATGTATTAAGTTTAATGTTATGCATAATGTGTATAGTAACTATCCAGCAAACAACTAGTTGAAATTCTGGAATCAAATAATGAAAGCCTACTATTATTTACTGAAAACAGATGATATAGATGATTACTTTTTGTCATATCTCTGTTTCTTCTTTTTTTTTTTTATGAATCTTTTTTTTTTTAATTTTATTTTATTTTATTTTATTTTTTGACAGGCAGAGTGGACAGTGAGAGAGAGAGACAGAGAGAAAGGTCTTCCTTTGCCGTTGGTTCACCCTCCAATGGCCGCCGCGGCCGGCGCGCTGCGGCCGGCGCACCGCGCTGATCCGATGGCAGGAGCCAGGAGCCAGGTGCTTTTCCTGGTCTCCCATGGGGTGCAGGGCCCAAGCACCTGGGCCATCCTCCACTGCACTCCCGGGCCACAGCAGAGGGCTGGCCTGGAAGAGGGGCAACCGGGACAGAATCCGGCGCCCCAACCGGGACTAGAACCCGGTGTGCCGGCGCCGCTAGGCGGAGGATTAGCCTAGTGAGCCGCGGCGCCGGCCCCGTTTCTTCTATATATGCTTAAAATTGCCTCTGTTTTATAAAACACAAACATTTAAAAGGAATACTCAAGAAAAGTTGGAAATCATGCCAACATGAATTACAAAATAAGTTAACACTGTCATTAACTAGTATGACTGATTAATTTCAGTTATGTCTAATGAAATATTTGTGAACTGAAAGACTACTTCCAATAGATAGAATGTTTTGGAATGTTTTCAGAACATAAAATACTAATTTTCAACTGAAAGAAAGAAATGAACAAGCTTTATTGTATGTATAATTTTCCCTTTTCCTTCAATACTGCAATCATCTGCAAAATTTAAAGAAAATGCTTTGAAGGGTCATCATATTATCCAAGGTTCCCCATTCTAAACATAGATATCTACCTCAGGTGCTTGATGTTGGCACTTTCAGCTGTACCCATCCATCTACCAACTGCATCACTAGGATTCTGGCCAGGACAGGAATAGAGTCTGGCATGGCTTTTAAAGCCATAGAATTATATTGGAGATTATCATGTGCCCTCTGACTGCCATGAATCAGGAATAGATTCTGTGATTATTTTTCATGTGGTCAGAAATATTTAGAATGATTTTGGGTTGAAGTTAAAGCAAATCCTTGTCCTATACAAGGAAGGCTATGCATAATGATCAATAATAAATCATTCTATAGAAACAAACTGTTCCCTCTGAGTCTGAATCCTGCTTTTGGTGGGCTTTCTCTCCATAAAAAATTACATTTAAAAAATTACTGTGGACTATTTTGCTGTTAAAGCCAGTGTACACTTCCCAGTGCTCATCTTACTTTACCATTTTCCTGCATTTAAGTTCTTCTGAGACTCCTCCTTAAATATCCTCTGCTCTGTTTCCAAGCCTGTATTCTTCTTGATGTCCTTTGAACTCCCTGACTAGTCTGTCTAGTCCTCTTCTGGGTTCATGACTCTAAAATTTTGGAATCCTTAGCGATTGTGATAGCCTGTATATAAATCCATTTCTGTGTGTGAAAAATGATTGTAATAATTCCATTCTTTGTATCCAATTTGCTGATTAGTCACTTCCTACACTCACTCTTTGTTCATTGTTTTAGCCAAAGGGATAATAGCAAATGAGACATAATCAGAAAAGTAGGAGGAAAGCACTTTCATACTGGGTCTTGCCTTGCTCTGCTGCTTTTGGATTCTATCATTATATGAAAAACTCTGAGCTAGTCTTAGTAATAACAGCTATACTACCAAATCATCCCTGTCCCCTAACCTGACACCAGTTCAACCATCAAACACATTAACAAAGCCATCTTCAAACATCCAGGCCCTGATGAGCTCAGAACCACTACCACTAAGATGACCTACAGAATCATTAGAACTAATAAATGCTGTTATTTTAAACTATTCAGGGGGGTAATTTGATATGCATCAAAGATATCTGATACATAGATAGGTACCTTGAAGAGAGACCCTGATATAACAAAAACATACATCTTGTGGCATTGGCTATGGAATGGAGCAGCTGGTATAAATCGAAAGCATTTCAAAGCAGGAAAAACTGGGAAAAGACCTTCTGCAGGTGAATGCTGTAAAATGTAAAACTGGTAAAAAAAATTGCTAGTGGTAAAATTGAAGAACCTACCTGAGATTCAGTGGACACTAGCAAGGAGATGCCCAGTAGAATGTTTGACATGTCACATGGCTTCTTTTAGTGAAATGTGACAAAGCATGGCAAAAGAGACAAATGAGCTAAAGAATTAACTGTTCAGTCCACAATCAAAAGTTCAGAGGAAATCTAGAGGGACAAGAAAGTAATGGGCTAGAAAATATAACCATTTTTTCATGCACAAACTGAAGAAAACAAAAAGTTAAAATAATAAATTACTTTTTAAGCCTCTTAATTTTGGCATAAACTAACATAACTACATATCATAGATATGTGAATCACTCCCATTTTTTAAATCATCAACCCAAACTTATGAGTTCCAAATATATACATATATATATATATCCTATAGCTAACTTAAAATTTACTTGAGTTTTCAGATTTCTCACATATATAAAAATCAGAAATCAAACAAACTTTTCTGAATGCTATCCCCACTCCATTGTTCTGCATCTCTGTAAATGACAATTTCCTGAGAGTAAGCTGTATAGTCCGTATTTTCTGGTAAATAACTTACTCCAAATTCCATCTACATACAAAGATACAACTCAAAGTTGGGAGCATGCATTTAGTTTAACAGGTAATATGGCCTGCATTCCACCATGGAGTACTTGTGTTTGGTTTTTGGCTCTTGACTCCAATTTATGGCTAATACAAGTCCTCAGAGAAAGCAATGATGGCTGGACTAATTTGATTCCTTCAACCCATATGGGATATGTGGATGTGTTTCAAGCTCTAAGCTTCAGTTCTGGCCCAACCCTAGCGTTTGCAAGCATTTTGGGGAATGAATCAGCAGATGGGAGCTCTGTCTCTATATCTCTTTATCTCTGTCTCTTTCTCTATATCTCTATCTCTACCTCTATATATCCATAATCTCTTTGTCTCTATCTGCCTAGATGTCTCAAATTAACACAAATCTACATCATTTTCATCACTGAAGCAATTCAAGCAACTATGATCTCTTGCATGGACTGCAAAAATCTACCAACTGAGACAGCAGGAAAATAGTTTGGGATATTAATATAGACTTCCTTGTGTTTTTGTCTCATTTCTGCCATTCAAGCAGATAGTCACGTCTCTTCTCATGAAATAACTGGAGGCTACAGTAAGGCTAAAAGCCTTCGAGCCTTCTCAGATTCTCTTTCCAAACGCCTACACTCTAGATGGCAGAGAAAATATGATGAAGAGGCAAAACATCCCAGTCACAATCAGGAAGTAAAGTTAAGCAAATGTATCGACCAGACCAGAGAGAGTTTTGTGGGCTAAGGGAAGAAATACCAACGAGTGGACAAAGAGCATATCATATGTACTGGAAGCAAAGGAGACTTGGGCTCACTGTCCAGTCTGTTCCCCAGAGACAGGTCAATAGTTCATGTTTAGAAAAGCTCAATGCTGAGTTGAGGTAAGAACTCAGGGACAGTGCTATCAGTCTTAAGCATCATCAGACGAGGAGTATGTCTTTCACCATCATTATGACTATTTTTGTTGGCACATGGATTAAAGGCCTACAAAAGGCTGTTTTCGAATCATGGAAACATGAAGATACAGATGATCCAATGAAACAAAAGAAAAACAGTTCCTATGCTAGACTAGCAAATGAGTCTGAATCTCCCCTAGGCCACATACACAGGTGAATGCCCAACTCACACAGGTACGAGAGTGTCCTGGACAAGATAAACCTTCACTACACCCAATGGGGAAGACATCTAGAGCTCTCATTCTTGCCTACTTCCAAGAATGGGGCATACAAAAAATGTGAGGCCCAACTTGAAAAATGTGTCTCTTTATGTCACTGTTTTTCCCCAAATTTGGTGTACATGGAGTTACACCCCTCCAAGGCCCTAAGTCATCCATTATCACATCATTTATTAGTTCCCATTCCAAATGTGACCACCAATTTCTCTGAGCGCATAAACCCATCAAAACCCTTCACCCTACAATGATGTCTGGCTGTTACCTAGTGAGCAAGTGGAGGAAAAGTATGTGGTGCCAAAAGCTTGTCTCTGAGCTAAATGATCAGAAAATGGGAGTTTTGCCGCTAGCAGCTTAGAAGAATGAGGAGTCAGGACGGGGCCTTCAACAATCACCTCTCCTTAAGTGTTCCTTCAGAATCTTCACCCAGGATACAATTATGAGGGACATGGGGCACAGAGGGGATACCACCTTGTACCAATAACACATCCGCTACAGGAAGACCCATTTCGATCCAGGGAGTGGCAGCCTGCCATCTCTCCTGCCACTCTTCTCTCAGAATAGCTGACACCAGCATCGTTCAGTCTGGAAGGGAGGGGGAGAGTCTGCAGAGTGAAATCTTGGAAAGTGGTTTTCCTGGGATGCAATGAAACAACCTTTGCGTTGTGCTGTTTCTGTCCCAGCGTCTAGTTCAGGAAACGCATCAAATTCGCCGAGGGCTTGTTGATCCTCGGTGGGCCCACTCCCAGGGTTTCTGACTGACAGGACTGGCGTGCACTGAGAATCCGCACATCCCACGAGTTCGCCCCGATGTTGATTCTGATCTGTGGGTCACGGTTGGCAGGGGCATGGGCCGCAGACAGAGCGTGCCAAAAGGGAGCGGGGAACAGACGCTGAGGTGAGACTTCTTTCGGACGGCTCACCTCCAGCTTGTCAATCTGCCCATAGGGCCTCCATGCAGCTGCTCTCTTTCCAAAATTAGGGTCTGTTATTTGACTCTAATTCTACTTCGGTGACCCGCACACCACAGTTCCAAGTCCTGAGATCCCAGTTGGATGTTGTCAGAGAACGAAAAGGGGCACTGTATGTGTCGCTTGGCCGCCGCCTGTCGGCGCACTACCTCGTCAGAAAAAGAACACTTGTGGATCAAGCCCTCTTCGGGGGAGGAGCTGCACTAGAGACTGGCAGGCCCGCAGCCCCCGGAATCCCCCCGCCCAACCCAGCCCTCGAGCTTTCTGGAAGGTGCCAAACCAGCGCAGGCGCAAAGCAGGTTCTGCAATGCTGTAAGGAGTGTGCGCAGGCGCCAGGAAGCCCCCTCCCCTGGAGAAGCTGGCCCCTGCAGTGTGACAGGAGTGCGCGTGCGCCACGAAACCCCTTCCCTAGTCTAACAGACCCCCGCACTGCGGTGAGAAGAGTGCGCATGCGCCAGGAGGCCCCATCCCTTGCTGGGCAGTGAGAGTTTGGTCTCCACCCATCTGCCCCCCACCTCTCATTCCAGGTGATTGACACAAGATGTGGTCTGGGGATGCAGGCCTGCAAAAACAGTGGCCCTGAAAGCGTTTTCTACACACAAATAAGACTTAAACCTTCTGTGTTGCTGTCCCTGTCCCCAAGAAGACAGAGGAAGTGAGCTAATAGAGGGCCAAGGCCGGATTAGTTTAGATTTTGGAAATGAGGGTTTTCTTGGCCGTCACTCTGATTTCTTTAGAGCTCTTCAGCTTTTCAGCCCTCCGACGGCATTTTATGAGTTAGCAAAGGACCTCTTCGCCGTTTCTGCTTGCTTCCTGATTCATGGGTTATAATATCACCAGTTCTTAAACTTTACACACCAGCACCAGTCAGGTGTTGTGCTTCTTCATTATGTTAATATTCCCCAGGTGCAAGAAAGCAGGACGGGGTGAAGCAGAGGTCTTTAGTCTACGATCCTGTTGTGGGGGAACCTCAGTTGGGAACCCGGAGTCCGGCAAAGGAAAAGAGTGCTTGTTCTCCTGCTGGCCTCCTCCCCCACGTCTGCCCTCAAATCCCTACCAGGCTGCTCCCTAAGTTTTCTCGGGCTGAGGACTACATTTCCTTCAGAGCCTCATGTTTGAACCTCTGGCTTCAAACTGGCTGCTAAAAACCACACCTTCACATCCCCTATCAGAACCACAGCTAAGCAAGACTTTTCTGAGTGGCAAAGACCAGGGATAATCTAGCAAAACTGGTTATTTTTCACACTAGTTCAACTCTTCATTCCCTAGGTTACTCCTTAACACCTTTATCAGTGACTCACATATCCCACTGTTGCACCAGACGTAAAGGCAGGTGGACAGACTGTGACATTTAGGTGAAACCTGGTCTGAGCCCTGTCATCCTTGCTTTGGGCGGCAGTAAATCAACTCCTTCCTGCTTTTTTCCCTTGCCCCTCCCCCCAGCCCGTGGCATCACACTGGAGAATGAATTGGACTACGCAGGACCTCTTTGTTCAACCCCCTCCTAATGGCTGCTTATTGCACTCCTGGTGGAAACCAGAGTCCTCAGCATTCCCTGCATGCTGTGAGTGAGCCTCTGACTTCAGCTGCACCCCAGCCAGTGGGGAGGGGGCTTGTCATTCCTCAGACATATGAGCTCTCCAGTAGGGCTCTTGCACTCTGCTAGGACAACCCCCACACCACTCTCATTAACTCTTTCACTTCCTTAAAACCTTTGCTAACATTTGCCTCAACTGAGTCCTGTCCACACTATTCTGTTTGCTTTGGAAACCTGAGCCACGGCATTCCCCATTCACCTTGTCTTCATGGGCTTTGTCTTTTTGTCTGCTCAACTCAGCTCACTCTAGCCCACTATATCATTTAATAAGTGTAATATATAAATTACAGTATTATAAGTTCTGATTGTAAGCTGTATGAAAGCATGTGGTTTTAATTCTCACATTAATGCATCCCAAACTCCTAGAAAAGTGTTCCATATACACTAGGTGCTCACGAAATACTTATTAAATAAATAAATGGTTAGATTTCAGGGGGTAAGGAACTTAGGATGAAATGACAGGTTAGGAACTGAGAATTGAGTGGGAGAAATGTACAGTAAGAGAGAAAAATGGCATAGGGAAATTCTTAGAAACAGTCTTCTAAAACTTCCTTTTGAGTTGTGAGCAAAGAGCATAATGTTATCATAGTGAAGATGTTGTAAGGAAGCAAACATTGTGTCTGGGCAGCAGGAAGATGACTCCCAAACAGAAAGATGCACTCTTACTGCCGTTTTCTGCTTCCTGCCTCAGTAAAGCCTCTCACAGGGCGCTCACCAGGTTCACATCTCTGGAACAAAATATGCACACATTTGGGCATGAAACTTATTTTCCCTGGAAGGCCTCAAGTCCACAACTGGTGGCCCCAGCTTGAATATTTTGGTGTCTACATATCTGGATAACATAGCCTGTCCTCAGAAGTCCACCCCTGTCCTGCAGCCAGAGAGGGCTTCGAGGGATTAGCTGCCTAGAATGAGTGACGAGACTGGCAGAAGTCGCAGTTTCCCATTTTGAGATCAGAGCAGGGCTGCTGGGGAACCTCAATTCTGTTCATGTGATCTCAGAGAAGTCTCTTCTGGGAGACATACTTTTAATAACTTGCAAAATGTGAAGCATGCCTACACTTAGACCTAACCATTTTATTTTTCCATTAATAGATTTTAAAAAGAGAGAGCAAAGTGCAGCATTGTCTGTGATTGTAGAGAAATTAGAAATGATCTAATTATCTATAAATAGAGAGTTGACAACAAACTAAGCTACATATGATACCAGCATCGTGGAGCTGATAAAAATAAGGAAAGATCCATACATGGTGATATGGAACAATTATCTGATTTTAGAAAATGAGAACAATTTCAAATTACAAAAATAATTGAAATGCAATCTGTGTAATTCTGTAGACACTTTTGATTATCTTTGCAATGGCACCAACCTCTTTGCAAATGCTTGGAAATCTGTAACAAAGATCACATCTATTAAGGAAAATGAGGGAGGAAAATTCATTAGTAATTTTATACAATCCTAGATTGTTCGAATGTTTGCAGAAACTGAGTGTTTGGTAATTTAATAAATTACTGCTCTGCCAAACCCCCTCATCCCTCCCTCCAGAGTTCTTGTACACCTATATGGAGTCTTCTTTGACCCCCTCCTCTCCATTCAGTACCGCTTTCTCCAGCAGCTCCCAGTTTTTATGAGCAGTTTGCTTTTCACTTGTGGCTCCTGGTTCTGAATGCTAGATGGCGCTATAACCTGATTGGTAAAGACTATCCCAACACAGGTCCCTCAAATGGGAATGGAAGTCATTTTAAAGCAGCCAATTTGGATGGGTTCACCCCTCTCCTTGAGAAGAGTGTTGCTGTCTTGTTCACAAGCAGAGATTAAAGGATTTGATTGAAAGGAAAAGCAGGGCACCCTCCTGGGGCTGAAAACACCGCCCAACTAGGGCAAGAACCTTAACTCACCATTTGCCTGCTCCAGGATTCCATGCAGCAAGCAAATGCATGGGGGAAATGATCCCAATGCACTTTTCTTGGAAACCTGCCAAGTAGGAATCTACAGAAATAAGTCCAAGGGTCAGCATAGGAAAAGTTTGCTGAAATGTGATACAGAAAATGGCTGAAATTTTGCATCAGAAAAAAAAAAAAACTTGAAATAATCAATGCACTTGAAATAATTGATCTTAAATGACAAGAATTATCAGTGGAAACTATTCTCTTAAGTTTTAGTTATTCTGAGTTTAACTGAATTACACTTTGGGAAAAATTAGACAAGAATGTTTTACTCGTTTGTTTTTGGCTTTTATGGAGAACTTTTGACTTACAATACCTGCAAAAACCCTGATTTAGAATTTTTCCAGTTGATTATTTCTGGAGAAGCTATCAATATGAATGATGAGTTAAGATGAAAACATTTTAGATTTGTGTTTAAGTGTATGTGGAAAGGTATTTAAACTAATTGGAACATACCAAATTGGATAAAGTTGGAACATTAAAAATACTATGTTGCAACATTTGGCTCACATACATTTGGAAAAAATGTAGCTAAATTGCTATCTTAAATCATTTAGAAAAATAGATCCCAGTGCTCTAAAATCAGCAAAAGGTAGTATATAAAATAAGTGAGGCGACAAGTCCCAGCCTCAGTGTAGATACTTGCAACTTTCTTAAATAGATCGTATCTGGGACCTTTACAAAACTCAGTAAAAGAAAAGGTTAATAAGAGAGTGTGGAATGACCAAGTTATATGAAAAATTATTATCACGGTAAGAGGGGACAGGTTTAACGGGGCAATCTGAATTTTCATGTCACTCTTCTACAACACTGTAACCAACACACATTACTGCCCTATGGCCACTGCTGGACATTTGCCAGGGTTCAGGGTCACGGAGAAGCTGAAATCCTGGGAACAATGTTAACAGGGAGTAATCAATTCATTTTATTTCCAAACATTTCATTGTTTTATGCATTTGTTAATACCTTTTAGGTTTTAAATATTCCTTAGAAAGCACTGTGAGGAGATTAAGAACGACAAATAAATGAGGAGGTTAAGAACAGACAAATGAAGAAACCTTTTGTTAGCTTTATCTGCAGGGAGTTGGCGTCACTTACAATGATAAATTTTGGAGCATTTGTGAAATGAATATTCTGAAAAAACTAAAAAGATACAGGATTTCCAGAACATGGACTACATTCCTCATATTCCACAGTTAAAAATGATGATGCATATTTTTTTCTAATACAAAATTGTTTTATGTCTACCATCACCAAATAACCTTTGACCAAAGAGTGAATGAGCATGGATTAGAGGGTTGCTGGGATCAACAGCTTCCCAGGGGCCTCTCATGTCCCTGACCCACACAAACAGAAATGTTTAGGTTTCCTGCTGGACTCAACCATCCACAAAGCCCACTCTGGGCTCCTGGCCAGGGCAAGAGTAGAGCTGAGGATGCTATGTCTTTTAAAGCCACTGGAGTATGTCAGAGGTTACCACGTACTCCCTCAGGGTATCTGCGGTTTAAGAATAGAGCACCAGAATGTTTCCTTAGTTTTGGAAGTTATTATAATTTGTTTTAGGGGAATCTGAGCTGGAACGGTGTTCCACATCCCACCCCAGAGGAGAGCGTGAGATAAAGGAAGAGAAGGGGTCTCTCCCTGAGGTCACAGAGCAATCACTTTCCAACTCCCTCTGAAGGGAGGACTCCACTCAAGGTCTCTGAAAGGGTCTCTGTTGACCTTCATGTTGTTGAATCTTAGAGACCCGGGTCACGGCTGGCTGGACTTGGTCCTCCCGCTGGGAAGCCTCCCTCTCCCTCTCCCACCCACACCCTCACCCTCTCCTGGGCTTCCTGAAGCCCACTTGCCAGGGTTTTTCTATTTCTCTCTCCACCCCCTTCCTGTGCACTTCTCAAGGCTCTGTTAGAGAAATCCTCTGAGCTCATCACTCACTTGTCAAATCCCAGCTTCTTTTCCTTTCCCCAATTGCAAATCTTTTGCCTATCTGAGTCTCCCTCTGTGCCCCCACTGGGGCCCCACTGATGTCATTTAAAACTCTAACTCAGTTACATCAGGGCAGGATCCTTGTAGGCATATTGAGGTTAATTAGCAGGAGCCGCATCCATGTCTGTATGTAAGAACCAGAAAATGAATCAGTCCCCGTGAGCTCAAGGGAGGAGTAGCCAAGTGGGTTTCGAACAGCACAGGGACTCCTCCACCTCTGGAGCCCCCTTGAGCCCACCCTGCCAGGACTGAGCGCAGGCACAGGGGAGACCGCTGCATTGCACCAGGCCTACTGTGCAAGCTTCAGAGGACCACTCCCTGCACTTAAGGCCAACGGTGAGGATGAGGGTGGGTGGTGCGGAGGGAGAGAGCAAGGGAGGGAGTACTCTCATCTCTGCTCCCTTTGGCCATGCATGCTTTTTCCTGGATGCCTGGTGTGAGCTTGCTGAAGGGGTGGGGAGCCTTCAGAAAAATGGCTCTGAATGCCAGATTTACTCAGATGAAATTAGGACATTCTGGATTATGCTAGACCGAGTTTGACACCAGTCCACAACCCCTCCACCCCTCATCCTAGGTCCAAATCCCAGACAGCTGAGACTTCTGGTGGTCACAGAGCAATTAGGGACATAAATCGGTGCAACTATCCAATCTTTTTTATTTGTTTGGCAGTAGTTGTTTTGTTAACACAGTCTTCCTGCATCTTCTTGTCACTGAGTTTTAAATACCACCACACGAAAGAAGCAACTTGCATAGCTTTTAATGGCTATCCCAGTCCATTTGTTTTAAAAACAAGATTTATTTATTTGAAAGGCAGTGACAGAAAGAGAAAGGGAGAGATAGCCAGAGATAGCTCCCGTCTGCTGGTTCACTCCCCAGATGGTCCCAACAGCCATGGCAAGGCAAGGCTGAAGCCTGAAGTTAGGAACTCTGTCTCCCAGGTGCATAGCAGGAGCCCAAGAACTTGGGTCATCCTCTGTGTCTCCCAGGCACATTAGTAGGAAGCTGCATCTGAAGTGGAGCAGCCAGGACTAAAACCCTTCTCTCCCACATGACCTCTTGCCACAGCTTAAGCCATAGTACAGTGCTGGTCCCCGGAGCCTATTTTTTCACCCTCTGTTACTCCAGTATCCGTTCCACATTTTCGTGGTTAGGACATCCAGCTGGTAATTTATCCCTTGGCTGCAATATGATCTGTCTGTGCTGGTGGCACATTAAGAATGCTCTGTGGAAGGCCAGTGGCACTGTCTGGGAGGCACATGGGGAGGTAGCCAAGGGACTTCTGGGAGGCTTATAACATTTTTCCTTTTATTTATTTTTATTATTGTTGTTGTTATTATTGATATTATTGGATTTGGGACTTGGTTACACAGATGTGTTCATCTTGTGAAAACTGATGGAGCTTACCCTTAGAGAGTTCATTTTTTCTGTAGATTTCTAGAAAGGAAAAAAGAAATGAATGAAGAAAAAGAAAAAATAAGAAACAGGCAAATAAAGCATGAGTCAGGAACCATGAGCTTAAGCATAAAATTGGGCCAGCAAGGACACACAAGCATTCACACACAACACATCTCACCACTCTCTACTGCCTCAAATCCAAATATCAGGATGGGGTTCCAGGAAAGTGTGCAGGTAAGAGCCTCAGTGCTATATCAAGAGAACATATGTGAGACCAAGATCCCTCCCAGCCCACAGAGCTCCCTTTGATCTTTAACCAACCTATTCACCACTGACCACATACCCTTTCTTCTCTTTATCACCAGATACAGGACTGTACCCTGTTTCTTTTCAGACAGGCTGAATCTAAAACATGGTGTCTATTCAGTGATTTCATGCAGAACTGAGTCTTAGGCATCTCACCAGAGATCCCAGCTGGGCAAAGCTTTTAGAGATCAAAGCCTTGAATGAGAACTGGGACTGACACCAGCAAAACTCACACTCCTGAGGATGCCTGCATCCTTCAAACTCCAGGTCATACTTTGTCTTTTAGGCTAACTGCAGCCAATCCTTAAGCCTTTTGGTTATTACAGTTAAAATCAGGCTCCTATTCCTTCCAAAGATTGTTTCCTCAATCAGGGTTTGTTGTGTTTCTGTTCATTGTCTGTGCTCTTGAGTATGGATCACATTTTCCTATTTTTTTCACATGTTGAATAATTTTGGATGGTGTCCTAGACATTGTGAATGATACATTATAAACAATCTTGATTGTGATATGTTCTGGTTGTGATGTCTTTGTACTATATACATGCATATATTCAACTATGTGTTGTGGGGCCAGTGCTGTGGCGCAGCAGGTTAAAACCCTGGCCTGCAGCATTGGCAACCCATGTGGGTGCCAGTTCAAGTCCCAGCTGCTCCACTTCTGATCCAGCTCCCTGCTAATGTGCCTGGGAAAGCAGCAGAGGATGGCCCCTGCACCAACATGGGAGACCCTGAAGAAGCTCCTGGTGCCTGGCTTCAGATTGGCCCAGCTCCAGCCATTGTGGCCATTTGGGGAGTAAGCCACCTAGTGGAAAACTCTCTCTCTCTCTCTCTCTCTCTCTCTTTCTTTCTCTTTCTGACATCATATCCTCACTCCGTTATCTAGCTCATGTGACTGCTCCAGACTCTATCCTCAGTGTTTTCATGCTAGTAAAACTCCAGGTTTTTCAATTGGAATTTAAGAAGCCTTTCATGGCAGGAACTTGGAACTGCCTTTGGGCTAAAACTCGTAAAACAGTGGAAAACTCACCTAGAGCCATATCTACAGCTCATAACCAAATATCAACTGTTCTAAAGTCCTTACTTGTTTTCCCCTTCTCCGTATCAATTTCAGAGTGTAGCTTTTATATTTTACTTGTATGTTTTAAATTATGTATATTATAACTTTTAGGTTATATATTTAAAATATTTTATGCTTATAATATTACTGCTATTACTTTGTTAACATAATACATTTTAACATTTTTATTTAATATGTAAGTAGTCCCAGTTCATCTATGTATTTAGTTGCTACATTAAGTTGCTGCATTAAGTTGCCCCAATAGGAGATACTTGGCCAGGTTAATTGGCTTGAAACAACCTTGGAGCACTGCGTGGACAGACCCAAAACTCCAAAGAGAATTAAATATTTCCAAGGGAGACAGGAAAATTCCTATAAATGAGTGGTAGGGCCTCTCTCTTCATAGATATGGCAGAAATTTGCATTTTCAGACACTATGGAAGTTTGATGTGGGTGCAGGAAGAAGAGCTGTTGGAGAGGACAAATGCTAATTAAACTGAATAGCCTCTTTCCATGAAGTCAGCTAAAAGGAAGATGTGGGAGATATGAACACCCTGGAGAGGCCAAAGAAGTGCATGTGGGCCCAAGACAGGTTGCCCCACATGGAAGGTGGCTTTCTCAATTTCATAATGATACTTGCTCTGCCATTCCTGTGTGCTGAGGAATTAAACCTCCGATTCACATGACTGTCCGCCCTTGTCATGAACACAAAATATTGCTCTTTGTTTTAATAAACAAAATGAAACAGCTCATCTTCCAAACTCTATTCCAGGCTTATGGCAGAACCCCCCTTCAGGGATTCGGGGACCTGGATCGAGGAGAGTCATCAGACAGGAAACACAGCTCTGTTTTTCTTTTCTTTTTTTTTTTCCCCCATAGAGATTGCTGTTCTTTCCATTTAGCCTTCATAAAGCATCTGGTCTCTCCAAGTGCTGACCTCATCCCTCAGAAAAATGCAGCATTGATTCTATTCAAGGCTTAAATTGTGGAAAACTTTATTTTTTCATTTCATTTAGTGTGAATTTTCTTTCCACAATACCTGATGCCCCTGTGCTCTTATTCCACTTTACGTTAAGTGTCCATCATGATAATGCACCATGTGTTTTCCATTGAATTACCACCTACCTTATGGATGTCATTGACCAAAGGCTGCTCCCAGTGGTTGACAGGAACAAAAGGACAAGGAAGAGGTGGAAAGAATATAACAGCTTGATGGAATCTATGCTCATTTTTCGAAAAAGAGTGATTAGACACAGGAGACTGTAGTCCAGTAAGCTGATCAGGGAGGGGGCCTACGTGTCATGAGGGCATAGAAGACGGTTCTGTGTGGTCACCATGTAGATACTAGAACAGAAGAGGGACTCCACAATGCACTGTCTTATGTTCAGGCTACAGAGGCATCACAGTTCCAAATAGGATTCGTGCCCTACACACTTTAAAGCCTGGAGACTGTCTCCCAAAGACAACTTCAAATTTATTCTCATATTTTACATCATAAAATTAATTAAGATATGAGAATCTGGGCACATTCTCTAGAAAGCATTAGTGTTCGGGTTTAGAAACCTGAAGAGAGAAATATGGTGGGCAAGGCACATAGCTCACGGTGACATTAATTCTATTCCGTTTCCTCCAAAACCATCCTTAAAATCGTGTGAAACGTCAGGTGTCATCCCCTACAACATCTAAGGCATGAATTGTTGATCACTCATAATTACCTGCAGGATCACCTATGGCAAAGTCATTGGGAGTGGGAGAAACAGTTTCTGCTGAATCCTGTCAACTCAGTCCTTACTGCTCAGAGAAATGCAGCTGAGAGGGAGCACCGCTCATATTTCTCAGATCTGGCCAAAGCTCCCAAAGATACATCTGTTTTCTTAATTTAATCTTTATGAAGCCATTACTCACCTCCAAGGTCTTAAATCCTTGCCAAATTCCAGGCTCTTTCCCCCTCACTTCTTAAGTCATAAAAATACGGAGGTTAAATCCAGACCTAAGTCAAGGAAATCTGCACACCAATAAAATAAGAATACTACATAATTAAGGCTGTAGGAGATAAGTCAATAGGGCCACATAAATGAAATGACACTAAATCTGATCTTGTGCTTTTATATAAGGAAATGGTGAATTAGGCATAATTAATTTCAGTGGAGGAATAAGCAAGTAGGAAGAAAATAGTAGTCAACTACTCCACATCTCTCAATGAATCTCTCTTTAATTGCCCAATACAACCTTATCAACCAAGAGTTGGAGGTGTGAGGGTGCCCTCAATACTCTACAAAAACACACTTGAACCAGGAAGATCCTTCCCAATGTGACTGCTGCCATTTTCTTTCCTTGCAAAGTACCTGATAGTAGTTTTGTTCACAGAAATGGAGTACACAGCTTCATGCCAGGATAGTACATTTTAAAAATTTATTTATTATTTTTAGAGATAACATTTGTAATTTACATTATAGTCAAAGGCTTAATGCTTCACCAAATAAATAGTTCAACAAACAAAAACAAAAAGTGACAAGATCATAGTCCAGCAGGAAAATAGGCAAGGGCTTTAAACAATAATGTAATGAAAATACGCTCAACTTCACTCATAGAAATTTTAAAATAGTCATGAAATTATTAAGACTTTAGTAGTATATATTCTGTAAATTTGATTAAGATTTAAAACAAAACACTGTATTGGCAGCAAAACTGATACACATAAGGCATTTCTTTTTTTAAAGCTCATTTCTACTGAAAGTTTCAACACAAAATTCTCTACATCATATTATACATTATGATTGATCTCCTACACTTAGAACTCCACCTGCAGTCTTGGAATAACAAGGCTCTTGAGGACCAGAGACTTTTCTATCCAAGAAGGCAATGAGGAGGGCACAAAATACATATTATCTGTTAACTGAATGGTGCCATCCAAGCTAAGCACTGATGTTTTCTTCCATGATTTTAATTCAGATTTAGTCTCCTTTGGTTTTCCATCTTACAGCATAGAAAATAAAACTTCTTTTTACATTTCTAAATCCGGGATTACTATTTCCCTACTATTTCCCAATCCAACATGTAATATGTTTATATAGACATGGTAGAAGATAGGGAGAGAAAGTGTATTATTTCTTGTGGAGATATTGCTAAGACAACAGGAAAAAAAGATAATGAAGAACCTTAGTGGGGTCTAGTGTTGTGGTGTAGTGGGCTAAGTCACTGCCTGCAATGCCAGCATCCCATAAGGGCAGCTGGTTCGAGTGCTGGCTGCTCCACTTCTGTTCCAGGTCCCCTCTAATGTGCCTGGAAATACAGCAGAAGATGGCCCAAGTGCTTGGGCCCCATGCACCCTGTTGGAGACCAGGAAGAAGATCCTGGTTCCTGACTTCAGCCTGGACCAGTCCCGACAATTGCAGCCATTTGGGGACTGACAACAGCGAATGGAAGATCTCTCTCTTCCTCCCCCTCCCCCACTTCTCTTTCTCTTTCTCTTTCTCTTTCTCTCTTTCTCTCTTTCTCTTTCTCTTTCTCTTTCTCTTTCTCTTTCTCTTCTCTCTGCCTTTCAAGTAAATAAAAATAAATCTTAAGAAAAGAGCCTTAGGGAGAACATATTCATAACCTGATTTTAAAAAAATAAAATACCATAACTGTTATAATTTAAATACAATAAAATTCACGTATTTTAAGTATACAGGTTAATGAAGTTAAAAATTACACCAGTATAGGGACTGGCACCGTGGCACAGTGGATTAATCCTCTGCCTGCGGTGCCGGCATCCCATATGGGTGCCAGTTCTAGTCCCGGCTGCTCCACTTCCAGTCCAGCTCTCTGCTACGGCCTGGGAAAGCAGTAGAAGATGGCCCAAGTCCTTGGACCCCTGCACCTACGTGGGAGACCAGGAGGAAGCACCTGGCTCCTGGCTTGAGATCGGTGCAGCTCTGGCCATTGTGGCCATTTGGGGAGTGAACCAAAAGAAGGAAGACCTTTCTCTCTGTTTCTCCCTCTCACTGTCTATAAATAAAATTAAAAAAATTACACCAGTCTAATAACCATAGGTATGATAAATAAATGTTCATCACCCCTCAAAATTCCCTCTTTCCTTCAGCGTTCAATACCCAACAAGGTGCAGCTCTAGGCAGATACTAGTAAGATTTTTCATCACAAAAGGTTAGTTTCAGAACTTCATTTATGGACTATATTGCATATACTCTTTTTTCCTCTTTTTTTCCCCAAAGAAACATTTTATTTAATGAGTATGAATTTCATAAGTACAGCTTTAGGAATAGTATATATTCTTGTGTCTTACTTCTTTCACTTAGCATAATATTCTTGAGGCTCATTTATATTGTTGCATGAATCAGCAGGGTTTCCCCCCCTTTCTTAGATGAATATTATTCAATTTAATTGATATAACACACTTTTTTATTTGTTTATTCACCAAATTTTTGACAGAAATTTTGATTGCTTCCTCTTTTGTAATAGTATGAATTAAGCCATTATGTACATTTCTATAAAATTCATTCCATTGATAAGTTCTTTTTTCTTCTGATTAAATACCTAGAGTTACAATTGCACAATGTGATGTATATGTGTTTACCAATATAAGAAATTGGGAACCTTTATTCCAAAGTGTGTATACCATTTTGTGATTACCATAATATACAAGTATAATAATTGCATGTATCTTTGTCAATGATTGACATTTAGTCATTCTACTTGGTGTATAGTAGTGTTTCACTGTCCTGTTGAACTGTATTTTTCAGATGAATAGTGTTGTTGAGCATTTTTATAGACAATAATGGCTACTCAGATATGTTACTGGGTGAAGTGTTTGATGAAAACTTCTCATTTTTTATTGGATTGATTTTTTATTACTGAGATCTGATAATTCTTTACATAATAAATATACAAATCACTTTAAAATATTTATTTATTTATTTATTTATAAGACCAAGTGCCAGGGAGAAGAGACAGCGTAAGAGATCTTCTGGGCCGGCACTGTGGCGCACTAGATTAATCCTCTGCCTGTGGCACCAGCATCCCATACAGGTGCCGGATTCTAGTCCTGGTTGCTCCTCTTCCAGTCCAGTTCTGTACTGTAGCCCAGGAAAGCAGTGGAGGATGGCCCAAGTGCTTGGGCCCCTGCTCCTGTGTGGGAGACCAGGAAGAGGCACCTGGCCCCTGCACCCACATGGGAGACCAGGAGGAAGCACCTGGCTCCTGGCTTCAGATTGGCATAGCTCCGACCAATGCGGCCATTTGCGGGGGGTGGTGAACCATCGGATGGAAGACCTTTCTCTCTCTCTCTCTCTCTCTCTCTCTCTCTGTAACTCTACCTGTCAAATAAATAAATCTTTAAAAAAAAAGAGAAGAGATCTTCCATCCACTTCTATCTCCAAATGGCTGAAACAGCTAGGGCTGGGCCAGGCTGAAACCAGGAGCCAGGAACTCCATTTGGATTTCGCACATGGGTGGAAGGAGCTCAAGCACTTGAGCCATCTTCAATTGCTTTTCCAGACACATTAGAAAGAATTTGAATTGGGAGTGGAACAGCAAAGATTTGAATTGGCACTCCTATTTTTTATGCTGGAGCTACAAGTGGTGGCTTAACACATTGCACCACAATGCCAGTCCCAAAAATCATTTTCTGAAAAATATTTATTTATTTACTTGAAAGTCAGAGTGACAGAGAGAGAGAGAGAGAGAGAGAGGCAGATTTTGCATCTGTTGGCTCACTCCTTAATTGCCTGCAACAGCTAGGGCTGGACCAGAAGCAGGAATTCCATCCAGGTCTCCCTCATGGGCGGCAAGAACACAAGTATTTGAGACATAATCTGCTGCTTCCTAGGTGCATTAGCAGGAAGCTAGGTCAGTAGTGGGGGAAGCTGGGACTTTAAACAGCACTCTGAGAAGAGATATGGGCGTCCCAAGCTTCAGCTTAACCCATTGTGCCACACCATTTACCCTGGTACAAATTCTTTGCTGGGTGTATGAATTATAAGAACTTTCTCACAATCTTTGGCTTAACCTTTTATTTCCTTAATGATGTCTTTTTAAGACCATACATTTTTCCTGAAGTTCAGATCATGAAGTTTTAAATTTATGGTTAAATGCTTTGAACCATAAAGCTTTGCCTAACATGCAGTTATGAATTCTTTATCCAATATTCACTTTCTAATTAGCTTTTAAGTTTAATTGATGGTCCATGTTAAACAATTTTTTGTGTGTGATGTGAAATAAAGGTGGAGGTTCTTGTTTAACCATTTGGATGACCCATTTTTCTTGCACTTTTGGGGAAGACTATCCACTCCTTATAGAATTGCATTGGAAACTTGGTCATAAACAAATCAACAATATATGCAAAGTTTATTTCTGAATTAGCTATACTGTTACAATGAACTATGTTTTAATTCCATGACCAATAACACATCATTTTTATTAGTATAGTTTTATAGTAACATGAAATGAGACAATGCGAATCCTTCAACTTTTTTTTTCAAAATATATTTGAAAACTCTACATATTTTGCATTTCTAAATTAATTTTAGAATAGCCTGTCATTTTCTGCAAAAAGCATCTTGTGATTTTATTGGATTTTCTTTTTTCTGCCTATCCACTTTAGGAGAATTTGATATATTTTTTTTTTTTTTGGACAGGCAGAGTGGACAGTGAGAGAGACAAAGAGAAAGGTCTTTGCCGTTGGTTCACCCTCCAATGGCTGCCGCGGCCGGCGCGCTGCGGCCGGCACATCGCGCTGATCCTATGGCAGGAGCCAGGTGCTTCTCCTGGTCTCCCATGTGGGTGCAGGGCCCAAGCACTTGGGCCATCCTCCACTGCACTCCCGGGCCACAGCAGAGAGCTGGACTGGAAGAGGGGCAACCGGGACAGAATCCGGTGCCCCGACAGGGACTAGAACCTGGTGTGCCGGCGCCGCTAGGTGGAGGATTAGCCTATTGAGCCACAGCACCGTCTTGATATCTTTGTATTGAGTATTTCTGTCCATGAATCTGCTATATATTTTCATTTATTTAGGTCTTCTTTAGATTCCCATGGAAATAATTTAGAGTTTTGTGTACAAGTCTTGCATACGTTTTATACATCCTGATTTCATGTTTGTTTTGTTTTTATAAGTAGTATAATTTTAAATAATTATTTTCAAATTACTTGCTGGTAGTAAAACGAGATGCAGTAAATGTTTATATTTTGATCTCATGCCCTGAAATCTTATAAAATTAATGCACAATTCTACTAGGTGTCTCATAGATTCTTTAGAATTTTATATACACACTTACATATCATTTGTCACCAAAGAGTTATTTCAGCATCTATTATATCCATTTTAAAGTTCTAGTCTGTTAATATCATCACATCTGAGTCTGTTTTGACTGGTGAATTTTTCTCCTAGTTTTGGGTCACATTTTCCTGCTTCTTAGCATATTTAGTAATTTTTGAGTAAATGCTGAAGACTGAATGCTGCATTGTTGATTATGAGGATTCTGTTGGGCTTTGTTCTAACAGGTAGTTAAGCAACCTGAAAATCAGGGCATTCGTTCTGAGGCTTGTTTTACAGCTTTATTAGAAGAGGTCTAGAGTTCCCTTTACTCTAAGGATAGTTTGGCATGTTACTAATGAGTCACCCTTTCTGGATTTCCACGGAATGTCTTGCTTGTTAAATGCAGTTTCTTCACTCTTCCTGGTTTATCCTGGAGCTTTCTCCAGCAATTCATGATGTCTAGGAATTGTTCAGCTTACAACAGCTCTGTGGTTATTCTCCACCCAACCACTTGGAGATTCTCCCACAAATGCCTGTTTTAATAACAGTTTCAATGGGACCACTAGGCAGATTTCTGGAGACTTTTAACGCATATTTTTTCTGTCTTTGGTTACCATCTCTTATAAATTTCATATATCTCATCCTCCCTGAGCACTAATCTTGACCTCCTCATATCAGGGAGAATCCACTGTTTCTTGGAATTCCTATAAATTTGGAAAGTGTCAGCAGAAATTAGGGCAGTTGTTTATTTCTTTTCTCTCAAGATTTAGATTCTATAATGTCTGTTTCCAATGTTTTAAAATAATTGCTTTGCACATTTTCCAATCTTTTGTTGTTTATGAAAGGAGAAGAAGTCTAGTTGAAGTTCTAACTTAATGTTAAGACAGAAATCTTATTGCCTCTTCAATTCTCATCTTTTATCTGCTTGAACTAAAACTTAAGGCACGTGTTGTTCATTGTAATCTGGGAGGATCCCATTGAGCTCACAACATGAAAATACTTCTTGCTATTCTACCTCACACATGATCCTACAGCTTTTTACAAATTCAAGAATGCCATCTTCAATGCAGTTCTAATTTTAATATTCTATCTTCTACTTGTTGGACTACCTGGAATTTTACAAGAAGCCTTTTTGATTTTTATGTACCCCTGAAAGCCCTAGAATGAAGAACATGATAATAGAAAGCACAATTTATATTTTTGTGGTTTGGATAATAATTTAGAAACTGTTTACTTCAGTTTTTTCCCAAACCATTCTTGGTCTTCGAAGAACTCAATAAACTCACTAAGAACTGCAGTCTACTGTCACATTCTAAATTATATAACAGGCTCAACAAATATGGCATATCCATGGTATGAACTATATGTAGCTTGTGGAGGGCTGACACAAGCTACATTATGGATGAATCTTGAATTCAACATGTCATGTGAGAAAAGCAAGACATAAAAGACTGCACATTATGCAATTCCATTTATATGACTTATCTAGAATTGGAAGCCTATCAACATAGAATGTATGTTAGTGATTACTTAGTGTTGAAGGTGATATCTAAGCCATACAATGAGTTTGTAATAATGAAAATGTTCCAAAATGGGCTATAATGATGCTTGCACATATCTATGACTATTTAAAAAGAATATGGAATAATATACTTTAAATTACAGAATTAGATTGCATGTGAATTAAACCTCAATACTGATTTTTAATAGACCATAATAGATGATCAAAATCCAACATCAGAATCCAGAATCCAGATCAGAGGTAAGTATATGGGCAATGTGTAAGGAAATGTTCACAGAATTAGGTGTTTATTCTATATGTATAGTCCAGAAAAATAGTTCTTTAGGAAAAAAGCAAGCATTTTCAAATGTGTACATGGTATTCATGGTTAGTAACTGAGGTGACAATTGTAGAGCAAATATACAGAGGGACAACTTGGAATGTGGACATATAGAGAAGCCTGCAGAAAAAGAAAAATCTGTAACTTTTCCTACCAGTGACCTCAGAGAAGGGTAGAACATGAGTAAGGACTCTACACAGAAACAGGAGGGAAATACTTTCTGACAGGGAGTGAGTCTCCTTGATCTACTCATCATCATTTTTCTCCTCCCCATCCCACCTGAAACCTTATATAAGAATGAGACATTTTAGATATTTCACTGGAATCTGTGGCTTCCTGGAAAGTCTGTATGTTACTAGTTCAAGTCTGTCTTTCCTACAGTTTCATATATGTAGAGTCATACAACACATTTTTTTTAGGCTAGCTCCTTTCCCTGAGCACAATGTCTTTAATTGTCATATATGCTGTGGCCTATGTCAGTAGTACCTCCTTTTGATTGCAGAGTAGTGCTCCACTGCATGGATGAACACACTGACATGTGTACATGCATGATTTGGTTAAAGGTCATTTAGATATCTGGATTTGAACTACTCGGAATAAAATGGTTGCATATATTTGTGAACAAGTATTTTTTTGCAAACATTTAATTTCATTTCCATTGGAAAAAGAACTAGGTGTGTTCCTTAATACTTTTTGTAAGTATATTTTGATATGAAATTGACCAACTTTTTTTTAAGTGGTTGTACTCAATGATTTTAATTCTTGAAAATACATGGTTTTTTGGTTTTGTTTTTGTTTTGGTGCAGGGACCTAAGGACCTGAGCCATTTTCTTTTTTATTTTTTTAAATTTATTTATTTATTTGAAAGCCAGAGTTTCACAGAGAGAGGAGAGGCAGAAAGAGAGAGAGGTCTTCCGTCCGATGGTTCACTCCCCAGATGGCCGCAATGGCCATAGTTATGCCGATCCGAAGCCAGGAGCCAGGAGCTTCTTCCGGGTCTCCCTTCGGGTTCAGGGGCCCAAGGACTTGGGCCATCTTCTACAGCTTTCCTAGGCCATAGCAGAAAGCTGGATTGGAAGTGGAGCTACCGGGACTAGAACCGGCGCCCATGTGGGATGCTGGCACTTCAGACCAGGGTGTTAACCACTGTGCCACAGCACCAACCCCAAAAATACATAGTTTTTAACTCTCTTAAACATTCAGTAAATTTACCATGTATGCTTTTATAATCAGGACCTGTAACAAAAACTATACCCACAATAACTTTTGAGAATTTTAAAATTATACATTTATTTGCATTCGCATCCCCTTGCTTTTCCATTCCAAGTTAAAATTGGAAGAAGCAATACCTTTAATCTATTTGGAACACAAGACAGGAAACCCCATAGTCTTTTTGTATTTTTGATGAAGAATGTTAACAAAGGATTTTGCGGTATATTTTAAAAGTCATGTAGAATCTCATTTCTATGACCATTTTCTTGCAGAGAATAATATATCTGTAATTTAGTTATTTTTTGTAAAACATGTTTCTTCAATCTTTGCATTTGTTTGCAATTAAACAGAAAAACTTCACATTTGCTCATGCGTACATTTTCTTGACACAATGAAGGATTTATAGATAAGAAAAAGTCATTTGACCCACATTCTCAACACTCCCTCACACAATATCCAAGGACATTCCCTAGAGGTAAATGGTGTGTATCTAACTAAATGTTTTTCCTGTGCATTTTCTTTCTTATCTTGAAGATATATATGTTTTTGTCATCACTTCTTTTCCCTGTGTGTGAACTCTGGTCTTTTCCTAGTTGATTTTTTAGCTGCTTTTACTTGCAGACAATAGCAACCAACTTAAGGATTAAAATTCTATTTTTGAAGGTATTTTCCTCAAATTAGTGGCTCACGAAGCATGGATTACCTCACAACACAGGAAAGATGGTAGAGTAATCCCATATTTTGCCACTGCAAAAAGACAGATGACCATTGTTCAAGGCTTAAGTATTGGCTTGTATATTACCTGCCACCTCACTGGTAAGCTATGTCACATGTTTTTATTCTAATGTTATTGTAGAACATTAATTATTCAATGATTTCTGCATTAGATTAGGCTAGATTATATTGTGGTAATAAACCTAACTCAAAGTATGTGTGGCTAAAATAATGCTAGCTCACTTTCTGCCCACACTACACTTCCAACATAGAATGCTCAGGGCCTGTCATCTGCACAGTTTCTCAAGGACCTATGACTTTCATGCAGCGTTTTGGTTGTTACTCCTTGAGGTTCCTCCCTCCCACATTATAAATCTGTAGCTTCATTTGAAAGTTTTATCCCCCTCTCCAACTTCACTTTGCTTGATGCTCTGGTCAACAAATAGCCCACTGTTTGACAAAATTCAGTCCAATATTTATTTCAAACCATGGACAGAATTGTGCAGTAAAAAGGAAAAGGCATGTTTTTGAGAGCCATCATTGATACTAATTACAAAACAAGAATTGGAGAATGAAGTAAATAAACTCTGAAGACTTCATGTCAAGGGACAGGAAGCTGTCCCAGGAAAGGTTTGACAAGGCGTGACAATCGCAAAAGTCATACACAGTGTTCCATGTGCAGAACAGGCTTCAAAGAGATCCTGCTGGGCACAGATGACCTGTGTTGGTCTGTTCACGAAGAAAATGACTTGTATCGCTTCTCAGCCTTTTGACTAAGATCAAGCATAGAGAAAATGACTTGAACTACGGTATTTTATAAAGAAATATATACTAACGTTTCAAAGAGTATTTAAAATGCTCTAACTCTTGCTGCTATTTCCCACAAGAAAGGTTTTTGGGAATTAGATAGCCTCACACAGAAGTGCAGCATCTATCACTAAAATTGGGGTATGACAAAGTGCTTAGACCCCTGAATCTGCTCCCTTCTTTCAAATTTTTGTTAAAATAACATATGCAGAGTGCATACACCTTCAGAGATAGGACTTAAATGATGAAATACCATTGTTATCTCTCCATTTAACATTTCCACTAGGGATCTTTCCCAATTTGTGTTTTTTTTTTTTTTTTTTAAATTGGCCACACATGCTTTGGCATTACTCCCATGCAGAGTCAATGACCCTTCCCTTGAAACTGGGTGAACTTGTGACTACTTAGACTAACAGGTGATGGCTGGGGTGCTATGTGGAATCTGAGTGAAGGTCACAGAAGGTATGCTGCTGTGCTTTGATCAGTAGTACACTTACTATTTAAGTCTAAGCCACGATGTACAACATCCAAATAGGAGTCCATGCTCTGAATAATTCTAAACCACATGGAGAACTGCTGTTGACAGTTCTAGCCTTTGAAACATCTCCACGTAGATATGAGAAATTGAGCTATTTGATGATTCTAGCCCCTAAGTATTTGAATCACCCACACATTTGTGTCTTCCCAGTTGAGGCCACAGATATTATGAAACAGAGAAATCTCTTTCCCATATTAGTTAATGCTCAGTGAATCCATGCACATAGCAAACAGTTGTTCCACTGGCATGTTATTGCACTGAAACTGATAATCAGAACAGAGCTCATGCTTCAGCATTACATGTGGTCAAGGTGTCACAAGGGTGAGCAAGATATTTAACGTACAAAATGTCTCTCTGTAAATGGCCTAGGAATATAAAATGTTTTAATGGGAAATAGTGAAAAAACAGTATTACTTATTTTCCTAAGGTCAGCAAAGGTCTTGCTAAGCCAAAGTGTAACTTCATTGTGATTTGCAGGATGTTAGTACCCTTAGGCTCTATTGTAGGTCCTGATTAAGACTTCTTATTTATTCTGTTTCTTAAGTAACAGAATCATTTAATGTTTAATCTTCCTCATTACTTTAAATTAGCATAATTGAAAATCCAAGTCCACCATGTTGCATATGAACAGGTAGCTGGTGGATGGATCAATGTTTATCTTGGTCAGTACATTACTGAGACAAATAATGGCTTATTAATTTTAGAGGAGAAGACAGACAGTAAGACAATGATAATGGGATACCTTCCTATACTATCTAAACTTTAGCACTTTATACTACCTCCCCCAAATTCCTAAGGAGTGATCTGGGTCATGGACATACATATCTTCAAAGAGCCATGCAGGAAACATCATCAAGGATTTTTAAAGGCCCTTGAAACAGAAATGGTGAGAGGTCTTAGTAAATGTACCACCTTTTCTTCACTTGGCTGCTGCTAGCTTTGCTAAGATGTAAGAAGACAAAACACATAAATATAACTTGGATAGAGATTTCCTCACTGATGATGTAATTAAAACATTCTGGTTTGGAGCATTTGACTGAATGAATAGCATAACAGAACAGATAACACAAGTGCTAGCTATACTTCTCCAATTGCCATAATGGCTAAAACTGTACTGAAGCCAAAGTAATGAACTGGGAACTCAATGCAGATTACTCACAAGGGTGTCAGGAACCTGATTATTTTAGCTGTTATCACTGATTTTGTTCTGCATTAGCTGAGCATTGAACCCAGGTATGCCTATATGCAATGTGCTTGTGTTCACCAGAATCTTAACTGCTAGGCTAAACATCCACCTTGACTATGTGTAAATGGTTAGTTGTATGGCATATGAAACATATCTCAATAATACTGTTACAAATAAAAGAAAAAATAAAGATTGGACTATAAAGCATGTAGAGGGGCAGGCAGAAGGAGGAAACCATGCCACAGCCTTCCTCCATTGCAGTCACAAAGAGGACTACATGGTTTTCTCAAAAGTATATGCAGGATTGATGTCAACCTTCCAAGATCACAAAGCAACATAGTTCTCTTCCTCTACCCACCTTTCACTCAAGGTCTTTTACCAACTACTGCCTGTTACCAATCTTATGCTTCTTTGGTTATGTTGAGATTTCAATCCATATGTTGAAAGTTCCACTCAGTAATAGGAGAAATCAGGTAGCACATCTTTAGCTGCCTCAGCCCTCAGCATGAAGAGGCTTCTAGCAAATAACAGCTCATCTTTTGGGGTGAGGTTGTTAGGGTACAGCTCAGACTTTGAGACCCAGAATAGCTCTTTATGTGCTGCAGCTGTCCTATTCACGATGCTGCCCTCAGGTCTTATTGCTTGCCTGTGACCTCTCCATTTCAGGGAACACGTGAAGTCATTTGTCATCAGAATGTGTTTGCCCATTCCACTGTCACACTACAGAAAGACCCAGAGGCCCACAACCAAAAGGAAAATGTGGAAAGAGCCGATATGCTGTTTATTCTCAAAATCAGTCTCGGAGGAAGCATGAATTTTGTGGCAAGGAGAGTGGGAAATCCAGGAGGATGAATTCTCTGCTATGAAACAACTAAGGGTACACGTGCCACAATATCACTAAGGCCCATAGAACCTTTCACAGCTCTCAGCCCGCCAGATGACTATTTTTTTTCCCTAGAAAGGAAATCTACATAATTAGTTGACTGGACACATTTCCCCAGAATGTACAGTTTTCAACATCTTAAGAATAGATGTCACACTAATATGCATGCACTTGTGCCTAGCACTGAGTTCTACCACAAGTCTTCCTGGGGTCCTGGTACTGAGCACACTGAAGTCACCACAAACATACTCAATAACAGACCAAGTAGCTTAAGCGTTGCTGCTTACATATTTGAGGCTTCACAAACTACATTCATTCCTCTAAATTTCACCCTTTGCCAAAATCCAATCTGCTTTTAATTTCACATCTATAAACAGATGATCACATCTAATGCTTTTTTAAAAAACCATCTTATACAGCAACCTAAGCCCTAACCCGAGTCATAGTGGCTAAAACCTACACGCAGTGCAAGATAAATGAAAAGTGGATTTTAATCAGTCTGCACATATGTAAAGAAAAATGGATGATTAAAATGCTGAGCTCAGGGAGTTTTATAACTTTCAAAGAAAGAATTCCAGGTTAAAGGCTAGAATGAGTCTCATAGTTAGGGTCTAGAGTTACAGATATCAGCATCAACTCATGCTTGTTTTAGTATACTTACATATACATAGATTTAGATAATGAGCATACTACAAAAATTCATGAAAACTCAGGGTATCTTTTAATCCATTTTTTCCATGAACTTTTGGAAGAAGTCTTATAGAAAAATAGCGATATTAAAATGTGGGTATACAGGGCTGGTGTTGTGTCACAGTTGAGTTAAACTGCCGCTTGCTAGTCTGGCATCCCACACTGGAGTGCCAGTCCAAATCCTGGCGGCTCCATTTCTGATCCAGCTTCATGCTAATTGACCCACAAAGGCAGTGAAAACTGGCCCAAGTTCTTGGGCCCCTAACACCCATGTGGGAGACTTGAATGGAGTTCCTGGTACCTGATGCAGACCTGGATGTTGAATCCATCTGGGGAGTGAACCAGCATATGGAAGATTGCTGTCTCTTTCCCTTTTTCAGTCTATCTCTGTCATTCTGCCTTTCAAATAAATAAGCTTTTTACTTTTTTAAAAAAGAAATATGGGTACACATAAGTTCAAACATATTTTCAAGCTTTGTTTGCTGAAAGGACTTAGAAGCAGTGACACTAGAGTATCAATAAGTACATCAAGTTTTGGAATACCATTTTTAATTTAAAATGATAAAGTTCCTTAGAGAAATGTTTGATTGTAAGGCTAAGGCAGAAGAAATAAATATAAATCTCAAGCATCTTACAGTATCAGAAAGTAAGAAGTAATAAAAATTCCATATAGATTTGCCCTTATTGATATAGCTAAACAGCTGAATAAAATTATTATACAGGAAAGACATAATAGGTTGGCCAGACCAAAAAAAATTGCACACATTGAAGAGTCAACTTATCTTTAACAAGCATTCCCAGAACGCACAATGTGGAAAAGATAGTCTCTTCAACAAATGATACTGAGAAAATTGGATATCCACAAGCAAAAGAGTAAAACTGGACACATATCATACACAAAAATCAAATAAAAATGGATTAAAAACTTAAATACAAGAACTGAAGCTGTAAAATCCAGGAAGAAAGTATTGGTAAAGATTTCTTGGATATAACACCAATATCTTAGGCAACAAAAGCAAAGATAGACAAGTGGGACTATGAAACACTAAACAGCTTCTGCATAGCAAAGGATTGAATAAACACAATGAATAGACAACCTATAAAAGGGAGAAACTATTGGCAAATCGATAACAGATAATGGGTTATTATTCCAAATATATAAGGACTCCTGCAACTCACTAGCAAAACAAAACAAAACAAAACAAAACAGCAAGTTAACCAATTAAAAAAATGACCAAATGTTGTGAGTAGCTGTTACTCCAAAGAATTTATTCAAATAGCCAATGATGTAGGAAATGATGCTCAATATTGTGAAACAGTAGGGAAACATAAATAAGAATATTAATGAGAGATCACCTTATAAAAACTGTTAGAAAGCCTGTTATCAAAAAGCAAAAAACAAATATAGAAACAAAAAGAAAATGTATTTGTTAGTAAGAGAAATTGGAACTCATTCATTGGTAGCAGGGAATGTAAACAGATGCAACACCTATGACGAACAGTGTAAAGCTCCTTAAAATATTGAAAGTATAAATGTCTTATTATGTAGCAATCATCCTTCTGAGTGTACATGTGTATAATGAAATAGTACTTAGTTTTATACTATACAGACTTTAAAAAGAAGAAAATTGCACTATATAGTGCAACATTGATGAATAGTGAGGACACTATGGTAAGTTAAATGAGCAAGTCACAGAATGCCAAATATTGCCTGATGACACTTATAAGAGGGATCTAAAATAGTCAAATCCACAAAAATAAGGAGGAGATTGGTGTTTGCCAGGAGTAGAAGAGGCAGACATAGCTTGTTGTCATCCAATGTGTATATAATTTTAGTTACAGAAGATGAGTAAGTTCTAGAGATCCATTGCATAACATTATGCCTATAGACAGTATCACTGAATTGTATGGTAAAGAATTATTTTTAGAAAGATTTATTTATTTATTTGAGAGGGAGAATTACAGAGAGAGAGAAGAAGACACAGAGAGAGAGACCTTCTATCCGCACGCTCACTTCCCAAATGGCTGCAATGGCTGAAGCTGGGCCCATCTAAAGCCAGGAGCCAGGAGCTTCTTTCAGGTCTCCCACAAGGGTATAGGGGCCCTAAGCACTTGGGCCTTCTTCTACTGCTTTCCCAGGCCATTAGCAGGGAGCTGTATCAGAAGTGCAGCACCTGGAATTCAAATCACTGCCCATAAGTGATGCCAGCACTGTAGGCAGCAGTTTAATCTACTGTGCCACAGCACTAGCTCCACACTTAAGCATTATTTAAAAGGAAGGCCTCAGGTTAAGTATTATTACCACAACTAATTAAGTACATGTACACATACAAATATTTTTACAGAAGAAACCCACATAAGAAGTATAAAAATAAAGGAAGCAAAAATTCACCATGACAACACCATAATAATTACTGCAGAAAAGATCCATTGGCAAAAGCTGAAATTAGTTGGTGCAACATTAAGGATAAACATTAAGGATATTTGCAAGACTCAAAGTAACTCTCTCAAAATATTAATCATTGTGGTTTAACATATACCAGTTAAATTACTTGATAGTCTTTCCTCCTATGTCATAAACTTTAATTCACCTCTCCTGTTGAGTATAAGTTGCTCTTAATGAATTACTTCTAATATGTAAAAGACAGGAAAGAAAAAAAAACAGAAGCTTTACAAAGGAGAAATCTGATAGTCACCATCTTACTCATTGATCACTTTTTTTTATTTAATGAATATAAATTTCCAAAGTACGGCTTATGGATTACAATGGCTTCCCCCCTATAACGTTCCTCCCACCCGCAACCCTCCCCTTTCCCACACCCTCTCCCCTTCCATTCACATCAAGATTCATTTTCGATTATCTTAATATACAGAAGATCAGTTTAGCATACATTAAGTAAAGATTTCAACAGTTTGCTCCCACACAAACATAAAGTGAACAATAATAGATGATTTTTTAAATGATGATGAAATCAGATCAGACCTATTGTCATGTTTAATCCCAGTGAGAGTCAAGTTGGGGATTGATAATTTCTTCTTCTTTTTTTTTTTTTTTACAGAAGATCAGTTTAGTATACATTAAGTAAAGATTTCAACAGTTTGCAACCCCATAGAAACACAAAGTGAAATATACTGTTTGAGTACTCGTTATAGCATTAAATCTCAGTGTACAGCACATTAAGGACAGAGATCCTACATGAGGAGTAAGTGCACAGTGACTCCTGTTGTTGACTTTACAAATTGACACTCCTGTTTATGGCATCAGTAATCTCCCTATGCTCCAGTCATGAGTTTCCAAGGCTATGGAAGCCTTTTGAGTTCTCCGACTCTTGTTGATCACGTTTAACATCAGCAATTATCTTGACCTCACGTATCCCCAATATAATAAGGACATATCACCTTTATGTTATTCCCCCCAAACATCCATATCCCACACATCTGGTTTCAACCCTGATATTTAAAGAGAATTAAATTTTCCCCTACCATTCTTATAATAAGACAAATAAGTATGAACTGAAAGTTACTGATTACTTGGATCAACCAGAGGTTTGAGGTCACAGTATGTTGGTACCCAAAAATAAGGAGAAACAGGCACATTAAACGAAATACAGGCACCAAGATCTTTTTTTTTTTTTTTTTGACAGGCAGAGTGGACAGTGAGAGAGAGAGACAGAGAGAAAGGTTTTCCTTTGTTGTTGGTTCACCCTCCAATGGCCGCCGTGCTGTGGCCGGCACACCGCGCTGATCCGATGGCAGGAGCCAGGTACTTATCCTGGTCTCCCATGGGGTGCAGGGCCCAAGCACTTGGGCCATCCTCTACTGCACTCTCTGGCCACAGAAGAAAGCTGGACTGGAAGAGGGGCAACTGGGACAGAATCTGGCGCCCCGACCGGGACTAGAACCCAGTGTGCCGGCGCCGCAAGGCGGAGGATTAGCCTACTGAGCCGCAGCGCCGACTACCAAGATCTTACTATCTGTGAAAGGTGATGGAGCCACAAACTGGTTATGGCACTTAATGATAATTTTGATAAAACTGTTGGATCTATGACAAATAAGGAAAACACAGTATAAATTAAAAAACTTGCCACAAAAATATTCCCAAGCCAAGATGACTGCTTTGATGAATTAGACCAAATATTTAAAGAATTAACATCAATACTCTGGGGCCGGCGCTGTAGCTCACTTGATTAATCCTCCGCCTGCAGCGTTGGCATCCCATATGGGCACCAGGTTTTAGTCCCGGTTGCTCCTCTCCCAGTCCAGCTCTCTGATGTGGCTCAGGAGTACAGTGGAGGATGGCCCAAGTCCTTGGGCCCTGCACCAGCATGGGAGACCAGGAGGAAGCACCTAGCTCCTGGCTTCGGATCAGCACAGTGCACCGGCCTCAGCACGCTGGCTGCAGTGGCCATAAAGGGGTGAACCAATGGAAAAAGGAAGACCTTTCTCTCTGTCTCTCTCTCTCTCTCACTGTCCACTCTGCCTGTCAAAAAACAAAACAAAACAAAACAAAACATAAACCTAAATGTAAAAGCAGAAATAAAAAACTTGTAGAAAACAACAAAGGTACCTAAGTAAGTTCATGGACATTAAAAGGTAAGTTTATTTTAGTGCAAAGACACTTTATAATCCATGCTTTTTTTTCATAACATGCATTTTCATGAAGAACTTTTTGAAATCTTTTCACTGAAATATATCTTTATGGTCTTAGGTTAATCAATGATTTTTATGATATGACACCAAAAGCACAGATGAAGGAAGAAAAATGTGGATAAAATTAATCATAACTTTATACTTTATTTATTCATATAACATTATCAAATAATGAAAAGACAACTCACAGACTGAGATAAAATAATTGTAAATCATAGGGTAATGTAAATGTCCATTAGCTAAAATACATAAAAGACCGTTGTAGTTCAAAAATCAAAGGGTAAATATCCCAATTTGTGAGGCCGGTGCCGCAGCTCAATAGGCTAATCCTCCGCCTTGCGGCGCCGGCACACTGGGTTCTAGTCCCAGTCTGGGTGCCGGATTCTGTCCCAGTTGCCCCTCTTCCAGGCCAGCTCTCTGCTGTGGCCAGGGAGTGCAGTGGAGGATGGCCCAAGTGCTTGGGCCCTGCATCCGCATGGGAGACCAGGAGAAGCACCTGGCTCCTGCCATCGGATCAGAGAGGTGCACCAGCCGCAGCGTGCTGGCCGTGGCAGCCATTGGAGGGTGAACCAACGGCAAAGGATGACCTTTCTCTCTGTCTCTCTCTCTCACTGTCCACTCTGCCTGTCAAAAAAAAAAAAAAAAAAAAAGAAAGAAAAAAAATTTGTGAAATGAGAGACAGAAAAACATGTCAGAACAGGACTCTCCAGTAATAAGTCCCACACTGGAGAATCTGTGTGACTCCTGGCTCTGGCTCCTGACTCCAGCACCCACAATGCAGCAGACTCCCAAGAGGCAGTGGGGATGACTCAGATTGTTGGGCTCCTGTCAATCCTATGGGAGACCTGGATTGTGTTCCTGGCTCCAACTGTTACTCATCCTCAGCCACTGCAAGCATTTAGTGAGTGACCAGTAGATAACACTTCTTTCCCCTCTCTCCACCTTTCTGTCTCTGTCTCTGCCTGTATCTCACATAAATAAAATTATTTTTTAAAAAAAATTAGATATATAATCATAACATCAAACATTAAAAATGTGGAGGTAGTGTAGTAAAATTTTATATTGCCTTATGTGTGATCAAATTTAGATTGTTTTCTTAAAATAATTGGTAACAGCACTATTGTATTTAATAGGGTTTGATTTAAAGTCCGTTTTTTTTTAAAAAGATTTATTTATTTATTTGAAAGTCAGAGTTACACAGAGAGAGGAGAGGCAGAGAGAAAGAGAGAGAGGTCTTCCATCCAATGGTTCACTCCCCAGTTGGCTGCAGTGGCCGGAGCTGTGCCGATTGAAGCCAGGAGTCAGGTGCTTTCTCCTGGTCTTCCATGTGGGTGGATGGAGTTTCTGGCTCCTGGCTTCTTCCCTGCCCAGCCCCAGCTGTTACAGCCATTCAGCATAAGGAGGCGCTCTCTCTCTCTCTCTCTCTCTCTCTCTCCTATTCTGCCTTTCAAGAAAATAAAGTAGGGAGAAACAGAGATCTTCTATCCACTAGTTCACTCCCCAAATGTCTGTAACAGTCCAAGTTGGCCCAGTCAAAACCAGGAGCCAGGTGCTCCACCTGAGTCTCCCACATGAGTGGCAGAGACTCTACTACATGGATCATCATTTCCTACCTCCCATGGAGCACATTAGTAGAAAGCTGGATGAGAAGTATGGAGTACCCAGAACTTGAACTGGAACTCCAATATGGGACATGGACATCCCAAGCAGAGACTTAACTCATTGTGCCACAATACCTATTTCTAAGCATTTTAAAAATTTTTAATTATTTTTTAACAAATTCAGTATAGTTTGTAGATACAATTTCTTTTTTTATTTCTTTTTTTTTTATTTGACAGGTAGAGTTATAGACAGAGAGAGAGACAGAAAGGTCTTCCTTCCGTTGGTTCACCCCACAAATGGCCGTCACAGACAGCGCTGTGCCAATCCGAAGCCAGGAGCCAAGTGCCTCCTCCTGATCTCCCACGCGGTGCAGGAGCCCAAGCACTTGGGCCATCCTCCACTGCCTTCCCGGGCCACAGCAGAGAGCTGGACTGGAATAGGAGCAGCCGAGACTAGAACCTTCTCTGTAACTCTGCCTTTCTAATAAATAAATAAATAAATAAATATTTTTAAAGTAAATAAAAGTTTGCCATTATACATTCCGTAATGAAAGACCTTAAAAAGGTTTTAGAAAATTGAAGAGTTATTTTCTCCCAATGGACCCCGTGTTACTTGATACTAAATTTATTTGAAATAAATTACTAAATTTTTAGATACAGATTACCTTTCCAGTAGGTTCTGTTACAAGTTTATGAAAAATTAAGTCTGTTTATTTCATTTGGTAAGGTCAAAGTTATTAAATTTTCTATAGGCTAATCAGTCCCACTTTCTGCCTAAATAATAAGCTAACACCACTACAGCGATTTAATGGAGAATGTTGATCACCATTTGACTACCTGAAGGAAGAGCAAATCTGTTACCCACCATTGAATCAAAGAATAATTTCTTAGACTCATAAGGAAGCTGAGAGATCCTGCAGCCCATCTCTGTTGTCTTACAGATGAGCAAACAAACCCAGAGAAAATACTTTTGATGATACTATATTACCTCTCAGAAACTAACTCAAAAGCATTATGTTGCATACATTTACAACTATACCTTGAATGTCACAGAAAACATGCTTAAAAATTCTGAGCAAAATTAGACCTCATTTAGTTCATTGAAATATAAAGGACTGCAAGTGATCAATTTCTGTTCACAATTGATCATGATAGGACTAAGAGTCAAAGGGATCACATAAACAAGACTAGTGTCTGAAATTACTAACTAACCTATAGAATAAAAAAGGGAGAGAACGATCCAACATGGGAAGCAGGATACACAGCAGACTCATAGAATGGCAGCTGTCCTAAACAGCACTCTGGCCTCAGAATCAGCCCTTAAGGCATGCGGATCTGGCTGAAAAGCCCATGAGAGTATTTCAGGCATGGAAAGCCAAGACACTCTGAGGGGAAAAAAAAAACTAAATGAAAGATCTCTGTGAGTAAGATCCCAGTGGAAAGCACAGGTCATCAAAGAAGGAGGTACCTTTCTCTGAAGGGAGGAGAGAACTTCTACTTTGACTACGACCTTGTCTAAATATGATCAGAGTTGGTGAACTCAAAAGGCTTCCATACCCTTGGCAACTCATGACAAGAGCCTAGGGTGATTACTGATGCCATAAACAAGAGTGTCAATTTGGTAAGTCGACAATAGGAGTCACTGTGCACTTATTCCTCATGTAGGATCTCTGTCCTTAGTGCGTTGTACATTGTGATTTAATGCTATAACCAGTACTCAAACAGTATTTTTCACTTTGTGTTTCTGTGTGGGTGCAAACTGTTAAAATCTTTACTTAATATATGCTAAACTGATCTTCTGTATATAAAGAGAATTGAAAATTGTGAATGGAAGGGGAGAGGGAGTGGGAAAGGGGAGGGTTGCGGGTGGGAGTGAAGTTATGGGGGGGGGGAAGCCATTGTAATCCATAAGCTGTACTTTGGAAATTTATATTCATTAAATAAAAGTTAAAAAAGAAAAAAAAAGAAAAAATAAAAAAAATCAATTATACTAAGACAATGCAGGAGAAAATGAGTGAATTATTTAAATACAACACATCACCACAAAAGCCATTTGTAACGCTAATAAACACATTAAAAATTGCACTTTAACTTTTACTTTTTCATGAACATGAAGATTTTGGATCTTGTTTTAAATATATCAAATACTACACTGGGGTACAAAGAAGAGTTCAATAAGCACTCATAAATTTAGCAGTTCTTACAATTTTGCCACATTTTGTTCCTATGTAAATTTTATTCATAAACATACAATTTTTTTGTGAAAGTAGGGATGAATATATGAATATCACATAATGTGTAATCCTTCACAAAGAAGATAAATTGAGGAAAGATTGGTATATAAGGGATATAATTCAGTTATAAACTGTATGTATACAAAAATATGGCATCCATACATTTATTTTACTATATATGTATATTAACTTCCACATATGGGAGAAAATATGTGGCATTTGTCTTTCTATGTCTGGCTTATTTCATTTTTTTGACAGGCAGAGTAGATAGTGAGAGAGAGGAGAGAGAGAGACAGAGAGAAAGATTAACAATTCAGAAATAACTACACACACATTTCTGGAGTGGATGGCTAAGTAAATGAAGACAACTTACTGTTAGGGTGGGAGGTTAGGTACAAATTAATGGGAATGGGTAGACTGATCCGTCTGGTACTGGATTCAATTATGTGATGCTGATGACATTAGTAGGAATCCATGCTTATATAATATAGATATTTATGAACATGGGTGGAAATACATATATATATATATATGAGTTTGTATGTATGTATATATATATGTGTATATATGTGTGTTTGTATATATACACACAAATATATATGTGTATATATATATATATATGCACACACTTTACTCTCTCAACTAAAAAGGTTTATAATGAATAGAAGTTCCGGTGTCAATGAGTATGCTCCATGCCCCGAATTCTGTTCCTAAACCATTCTCCAATAAAAGGAACTGAATCTACGTGAATAATTGTGGATGTGCTTGGATGTGGAATAGACACATTAACCTGGAGCACCTTGTACTTCCCGAATGTAATAAAACACTAAAAACAACATGAGCAAGAAATTAAGCAAACAGGCAAAAAATGCAACATAAAAATGTGGATATTTCAGAATTATATAGCAGTCAATTGAAATATCTTCCAAAAACCAACACTGGAACAATCTGTGCAACACAAAAAATTAAGTTGCATAAATAAGTATAAAATAAATATCCACGATTATATACAATATTCTGAATTATATAAATAAGAGTGAATAAATACATATAAATAAGGGAGAATAACAAATTGCACATGATGAATATTTCAAATCATTTTTGTAGATAGCACTGCCGATAAAGAGATAGAGTACATCGCCCAATTTCTTAAGCACATCTGGCATATGGAATTATTTTCAAGACATATAACTGGAAAGAGGGAAAAGGAATAATTTTGCAATGCAAAAATATGACAAAGATTACTTCATACAGGTAAAGAAATTATAATCAAGAAGTTTATTTATTTATTTTTAAAAAGATTTTATTTATTTATTTGAGAGGTAGAGTTACAGACAGTGAGAGAGAGAGAGACAGAGAGAAAGGTCTTCCTTCTGTTGGTTCACCCCCCCAGATGGCTGCAATGGCTGGAGCTGAGCCGATGCGAAGCCAGGAGCCAGGTGCTTCCTCCCAGTCTCCCATGCAGGTGCAGGTGCTCAAGAACTTGGGCCACCTTCTACTGCTTTCACAGTATATAGCAGAGAGCTGGATTGGAAGAGGGGCAGCTGGGACCAGAGCCGGCGCCCATATAGGGTACTAGTGCCGCAGGTGGAGGATTAACTTACTGTGCCACGGCACCAGCCCCAAGAAGTTTATTTTTAAGTAACTGCAAATCTTAATAAATGGACATTAGAAACAGTGTTGATTCACTCTTAGTGCATTTCCCAATTTCATCTTTTTCCTTACTCATTGATGATAGGTATTATTTTGTATTCTCTATTTCCCATCACCCTATTTTAATTATTTTCTTGCCTGCATATTTATTCTTAAATGGTGTGTTGTTCAGTTTTCCTTATCTTCAAACTTAGAAAAAAGTGCTTACTCTAATCCATAACCCTAGACTAATCATGAGAAATCATCAGAAAACTCTATATTGTGAGATACTCCAAAATAGTGACCCATGGTTCTCAAACGGTAAAGGTTAAGAGAATATGTGAAGACTGATAAATGATATCAGGTTAGAAAAGACTTGATGTAGTAAGCAAATCTGAAATTGTACCTGCTGATCTCTCTCTCAATATACATACTATTGGATGCTAATCCTCTCCCCATGAGTGTGGGAAGGGAACAATGAATATTACTAAGCTGATAGTTTGTCATAGGTGATTATGTTACATAAGCTGTTGTTTATTTATTGTTAGTAAACTCTTTCCCTCGACAGGTTTTATGAAATATTTTAGCCACATGAGAGAAGATGACATGCGAAGGAATTTATCAAGCCTCTAGCCTGTGGCCTGAAATGCATCATAAAAACAACCACTTGAGCTTTGGAAGGGTATCCTTCACCTACTGAGACTTCAACTGATCCTTAAGCCTCGGCCATTCTCTGTGTCTCTGGATTCTTTTCCCAAGGAACAGTGACAATAATGCATATGAATATTTTTAAGCTAGTGAATTATGTTAGGCGGGAGTAAATAAGTAATATACCTAACAACTCAATGTAATGAGACTCAATTCTGGAACAGAAAAATGACATTACAAGAAAACTTGGTAAAATTTGAAGAAGGTCTAGTTTTTTCTAATCATTGCCAGCTTCTCAGTTTGTATCAACACATTATTCAGTTTTTAAAGATATCAATATTACAGGAACTTGCAGAGTATATGAAACTCTCTGAAGTGCAGTATGTCCTCATAAAATTCAAGGAGGGGTTGGTGTTGTGGTGCAGTGGGTTAATCTACCATTTGGGGCACTGAAAACGACTTTACTATGCTTTCTTTACATGTATCTCCCAAACCCGGTTTTTACCTTTGGAGCCTTTACAAATCCAAATACTACTTTTTAAAAGTTTATTTTTAAATAATTTTATATTTACAGAAAGTTGCCCAGACATGAGGGTATTTCAAAGAATTAATCAAAACGGAATTAAAAGATAACTTTATTTTGGTGCAAAGATTTGAAATTCATATACAGTTTTTCCATAATGCTCATTTTCCTCGAATTTTTATTAGATTTATTTTTATTTACTTGATAGGGAGAGTAGTGGTGGGGGCCAGAGAGACACAAAGAGACTTTCCATCCATCGGTTCCCAACCCAAATGGATGTAACAACCAGGGCTGGACCAGCCCAAAGGCAGCAGTCCAGAACTCTTTCCAGATCTCCCACATAGCTGGCAAGGGCCAAGCACTTGGGCCATCTACACAGCTTTTCTCAAGCTATTAGCAAGGAGCTGGATTGGAAGTGGAGTAATTGGGACATGAACAGGTGCCCAATATGGAATGCCAGCATTGTAGGCAGCAGTTATACCTACTAAGCCACAATGAAGGCCCCACTCAATCACCATTTTGCATGTCAAGTAATCACATCTTCAGGAGAAATGACTGTGCCTCACATTCAGTTCATATTTCTAGACATTATTTCACAGTGTAGCTTCAGGATATCACTAAAACCTTTATGAAAGACAAATTTTGGAAATTAAAAACTAAGAGAAATGTCAATAAAATGGGGCATATGAGGCCGGTGCCGTGGCTCACTTTGTTAATCCTCCGCCTGCAGCACCGGCATCCCATATGGGCACTGGGTTCTAGACCCGGTTGCTCCTCTTCCAGTTCAGCTCTCTGCTGTGGCCCGGGAAGGCAGTGGAGGATGGCGCAGGTGCTTGGGGCCCTGCACCCCCATGGGAGACCAGGAGGAGGCACCTGGCTCCTGGCTTTGGATCGGCGCGGTGCACTGGCCGTAGCAGCCCTTTGGGGAGTGAACCAACGGAAGGAAGATCTCTCTCTCTCTCTGACTGTCTAACTTTGCCTGTCAAATAAAAAAAGAGGCATGAATCATAGTTTGGCATTCAGAAGACTGGTTTCTTTCTTTTTTTTTTAACTTTTATTTAATGAATATAAATTTCCAAAGTACGGCTTATGGATTACAATGGCTTCCCCCCCATATCGTCTCTCCCACCCGCATCCCTCCCCTTTCCCACTCCCTCTCCCCTTCCATTCACATAGGATTCATTTTCGATTCTCTTTATATACAGAAAATCAGTTTAGCATACATTAAGTAAAGATTTCAACAGTTTGCTCCCACACAAACATAAAGTGAACAATAATAGATGATTTTTTAAATGATGATGAAATCAGATCAGACCTATTGTCATGTTTAATCCCAGTGAGAGTCAAGTTGGGAATTGATAATTTCTTCTTCTTTTTTTTTTTTACAGAAGATCAGTTTAGTATACATTAAGTAAAGATTTCAACAGTTTGCAACCCCATAGAAACACAAAACGAAATATACTGTTTGAGTACTCATTATAGCATTAAGTCTCAATGTACAGCACATTAAGGACAGAGATCCTACATGAGGAGTAAGTGCACAGTGACTCCTGTTGTTGACTTTACAAATTGACACTCCTGTTTATGGCATCAGTAATCTCCCTATGCTCCAGTCATGAGTTTCCAAGGCTATGGAAGCCTTTTGAGTTCACCGACTCTTATCTTGTTTAGACAAGGTCATATTCAAAGTGGAGGTTCTCTCCTCCCTTCAGAGAAAGGTACCTCCTTCTTTGATGACCTGTTATTTCCACTGGGATCTCACTCACAGAGATCTTTCATTTAGGGTTTTTTTTTGTTTGTTTGTTTTTGTTTTTTTTGTTTTTTGTTTTTTGTTTTTGTTTTTTTTTTTTGCCAGAGTGTCTTGGCTTTCCATGCCTGAAATACTCTCATGGGCTTTTCAGCCAGATCGGAATGCCTTTAGGGCTGATTCTGAGGCCAGAGTGCTGTTCAGGACATCCACCATTCTATGAGTCTGTTGAGTATCTCGCTTCCCATGTTGGATCACTCTCCCCTTTATTTATTCTATCGGTTAGTATTAGCAGGTACTAGACTTGTTTATGTGCTTCCTTTGACTCTTAGTCCTTTCATTATGATCAATTGTGAACGGAAATTGATCACTTGGACTGGTGAGATGGCATTGGTACATGCCACCTTGATGGGATTAAATTGGAGTCCCCTGGTATGTTTCTAACTCTACCATTTGGGGCAAGTCAGCTTGAGCATGTCCCAAATTGTACATCTCTTCCCTCTCTTCTTCCTACTCTTATGTTTAACAGGGATCACATTTCAGTTAAATTTCAACACTTAAGAATAACTGTGTATTAATTACAGAATTAAACCAAGAAGACTGGTTTCTTAGCAAAGGGTTTCTTTCCTTAAATTTTGAAATGATAACTGAACCTTCAAACATTAAATAGAATCCTGCAATAATAAAATTGCTTTCATTTAAAAAAACCTCATCAGTTTGGTAGTTACAAATATTCTGTTGACACTCATTATGAAATTGCATATTATACAGCACAAAGCCCAAAATCCAAAGAAAAGTATCATCTTGGCAGCAGGTGGACTGGGTGTGAAAATTGATTTTGTAGGGGCTGGCACCATGGTACAGTAGGTTAATCCTCCACCTGCAGTGCCAGCAAACCATATGGGTGCCAGTTCTAGTCCCAGCTGCTCCTCTTCCCATCCAGTTCTCTGCTATGGCCTGGGAAAGCCGTAGAGGATGGCCCAAGTCCTTGGGCCCCCGCACCCATGTGGGAGACCAGGAGTAGGCACCTGGCTCCTGGCTTTGGATTGGTGCAGCTCCAGCCCTTGTGGCCATTTGGAGAGTGAACCAATGGAAGGAAGACATTTCTCTCTGTCTCTCCCTCTCACTATCTGTAACTCTACCTCTCAAATAAAAAAAATTAAAAAATATATAAAGAAAAGAAAATTGATTTTGTAAATGTGGTAGTTTAACTCAGTTCCTCTTTATCTAGATGTGATAATGATAGCAAGCTATTGGCTGGTACTATAGTTTGAATATGATTTGGGTCCTGAAGCCATGCAAGACTTTAAATTCCAGTCATAAGTTAACAGCATTAAGGAAGTTGGGCATTTATTCCAATCATGGTGTTCAGAAGGTAGGCCTAGAGGGAGGTCCTAAGATAATTGGAGGGGTTCTCCTAGAGTGTAGTTGCTGTGAGAGATCTGGTCATAAAAGCCTGAGTTGGGACCAGCCCTTTTCTGCTTCGTGTCTCAGCATAGAAGTCTTTCGTCACATACACTCCAACATTGCGATCCTCTGACCTCACCAGATGCTTGAACCAATGGAGCTGCTCAATCGGGGACTTAAATCTCCAATACCATTAGACAAATAAACTTTTTATCTTTATTAATTGCTTCAGATATTTTGATATAGTGATAAAATGCTGACTCATATAGCAGATTATTCAATTTAGTAATTCAGAATGCATTGTGCAGAGCTAGAAAAACTCTAGTGAAAATTAAAAAATTAAATAAACCATAATATATCATATCCTAAATCCTTTATTCAATGACTAACAGCTGGAGACAGACTAAATGATGACTCTGCAAGTATATTAACTGCACAAGCAACCCCATAGCTGGGAAGACTTCTGTAAGGATTGGACTTAACACGACTGCAGTCATTTTGGATGTGGCCACCAGTTTGCACTTTAGGTAACCCTGACAGACATCCCAAGTCATTAACACAAACTTCTAGACTTGTCTTACCGTACCAGATCCTATAATGTCCTTATCTGATGTTTGGAATGTTACTTTTCCTTGAGAAAGTCCAGGTACACTTAAATTAGTCACAGGACACATTTGTTTAGCTTAAACATATGAACTGCCAGTGGGTATGTAGGATTCATTGTCTTACAGCCACCTGAGATCATGTTTCTGTCTGTAAGTTCTTTTCCATAACTTAACACTTTCTGTATCTTGGAGTTTTCCACTTTCTTTGCATGGCTCCTTCTGCAGATTCTTGTGTACCAGGGTTTTCTGAAGTAACTCTCCATTTCTTCTGCATATAGTTCCTTATTCACAGTACACAGCACTCCTCCCAGGTAGCCTCAGAATTGTTTCTAGGAACCATGCCTACAAAGCCATAACAGTTCCTACTGTACTCCCAGGGATGTCCCAGAGTCAAGATCCTTGTTTTCATGGTCTGTAATCATGGAGCATATTCTAATACCATATTCATAGGTTTACTGAGGAAATTAGCTCCCATGGCAGGATCGTGGAATGAGAGACACAAATGACCTGAACTACACTTCTCACTTCTGAGATCAGTATAGCAGATATTTCCTGCTGTTATGCCAGGCATTTGTAATACAAGAAACCGTTCCACCTGCGCCGCGGCCCAACAGGCTAATCCTCCACCTGCGGCTCCGGCACACCGGGTTCTAGTCCGGTCGGGGCGCCGGATTCTGTCCGGGTTGCCCCTCTTCCAGGCCAGCTCTCTGCTATGGCCCGAGAGTGCAGTGGAGGATGGCCCAAGTCCTTGGGCCCTGCACCCCATGGGAGACCAGGAGAAGCACCTGGCTCCTGCCTTCGGATCAGCGCAATGTGCCGGCCGCAGCGTGCCGGCCACGGCGGCCATTGGAGGGTGAACCAACGGCAAAAGGAAGACCTTTCTCTCTCTCTCTCTCTCTCTCTCTCTCACTGTCCACTATGCCTGTCAAAAAATAAAAAAAAAAAAGGAATCTTTCAATCCTTCAAGAACACTCCTTGAGACAGGACATATGTATTTAAATTCCTCATCTCAACATACTGAGAGTTACTCTGTTCATTTATTTTTAATTGGAGTTCCTATAGTACCTAAGTGATTTACCAAATCCCCATTTGCTTTTTATTTCAATGCATATCTGTCATGATCATGTATACTGGGAATGCACATCACCTAAACCCTTCACAAAAATTAAACAAAAAAGAAGGCAGAATAGCAGCTCATAAACAGGCTACAAGTACATGTGAACAGTGAGCAACTTACTTAAAAATGACAGAATGATCAATGTGCTCCTTTTAAGTCCTCATGGTTAAGAGAATAGAGACAATAGATATAACACTATATTAACATGACATCACCAGCAGAGAGGACACAGTGTTGAGAACTGAGGCCTCCCACATTTTTTCTCAAGTAGCACAGAAGACACAATTTACTACAATCTTATACATCTTTTGTTACTATATGTCAGATGCTGGGTTGGCAACTAGAATTCTCAGAAAGATGCCATGCAAACATCTGTGTCTGAAGACTCCACGCTCTATCTTGTATAGTGGAGATCAGGATTTTCTATTCACTTCAGTCTTGGTGGGATCTGAAAATGAGGTATGAGATTTAGTCAATATCCTAATTATATATTGTGTGAATTTCTCCACATATGAAAGTATTTGTATCATATATTCATCAAAGTTCCATTCTACATAAACCCAAAAGTAGAGTTGGTCAGAGAAAAACATTTTGTGAAAACCATAATTCATCTATTCCTGCAGTGAATAGTTTTCAAGTATGATCACTGACCATATAATTAGAAAAACAAATGTGACAAAAGAAAATGATAGATTTTATATACTATCAACTCTGGATTGAAAAATTGGATTTGGAATGCAGCTCACAGGGAATACTGCTCATATTTCTAAGATTAGGACAAAAATTCTCAATAGGCATCCTTTTTGTAAGTGTTTAGAAAGCTACTACTCCTATGCACACTTTAAATCCTGCCATTTCTATCTTTCTCCTTGATGGGTTTCTTGAATCATAATTTATAAAATTACCTCCCCTCACTGAACTGGGCTCTCTGGTAATCTGCTAATAATTCAATTATCCCTTACAGCTAGTTAAATAGTAAACAGAGCTGGTCAACTTAAATGAAAAATATTTAACTCTATCATCTCATAATAGAGCAGAATGGATCAAATGATCCAGCACAGTGCTACAGTGAAAAATGGGCACAGAAAAAAACCGTGTGTGCAGTTTATGGTTGAATGCACATTTCATATATCTCAAATAGAGATGTATCTTAAAATTGATAGTGTCAATTTTAAATTTTGGTGGTATCCAGAAGATAGCTATAATATGATATCCATGTGCATGTATCTGAATATGGTCCATGAATATTCATTAACACCGTCTGGTATGTCATCATCATCAAATTTCACAGAGGGGCTGTCACTAATTTGGAAAGCTAATTTCCCAGAGTTACATAGGACTTTCTTAATAAGTTTGTCATCAACAAAGCCTGAAATTAGCAGAAATAATGATAATATAGAGGAAATCATGGAAAGATGAGTTGAAAAGTGACTGGGAGGGAGGAGTGTTGTGACACAGTAGGTTAAGCTGCTACTTGTGAAATGGGCACCCCATATGAGAGTGCTGGCTCAAGACTCTGATCCAGCTCCCTGTTAATGCACTTGGTGAGGCAATGATTGGTAGCCCTGGTGGTTGGGCTCCTGCCACCCATGTGGGAGACCTGGATGGAGTTGCTGGATCCTATCCTTCCACTCAGCCAATACCTGGCTGTTGCAACCATTTGGGGATTGAACCATCAGATGGAAGATGAAAAATCTCCCTCTCTCTCTTTCTCTCTCTCTCTCTCTCTCTCTCTGCCTTTCAAATAAAACAACTAAGAAAGAAAAGTGATTTGGGACATTTTGATTTGAAGACAAATTTTAGGAATGTCATTGGTAACACATTTTACTTATATTTTCCATCTCATTTAGTCATAAGTGATATGAAAAAATATATATGCATATATGCACATATATAACACATTAATACATGCACATATGTATGTGTATGCTGAAAATAGTTTCTGTTTTAACAGTTTTATTTGTGGGGCCGGCTCTGTGGCACAATGAGTTAACGCCCTGACCTGAAGCGCTGGCATCCCATATGGGTGGTGGTTTGAGATCAGCTGCTCCACTTCCGATCCAGCTCTCTGCTGTGGCCTGGGAAGGCAGTAGAAGATGACCCATGTCCTTGGGCCTCTGCACCTACTTGGGAGACCCAGAGGAAGCTCCTGGCTCTTGGCTTCGGATCGGCCAGCTCCAGCCGTTGCGGCCAACTGGGGAGTGAACCACCAGATGGAGACCTCTCTCTCTGTGTAACTCTGACTTTCAAATAAATAAAATCTTTTAAAAATTTTTATTTGTTCGATTGAGAGGTAGAGTTACAGACAGAGAGACAGTGAGACAGAGATCAAGGTCTTCCATCCGTTGGTTCATTCCCCAAATGGTTGCAATGGCTGGACTTCAGCTGATCCAAAGCCAGGAGCTGAGAACTTCCTCCAAGTCTCTCTTTTGGGTGCAGGGGTCCAAGCACTTGGGCCATATTCTGCTGCCTTCCCAGGGCATAAGCAGAGAGCTGGATCAGAAGAAGAGCAGCTGGAACACAAACCAGTATCCATATGGGATGCCAGCACCAGAGGTAGACGCTTAGACTACTACTCCACAGGGCTGGCCCCCGAAAATAGTTTTTAAAATAATTATAATAATTATAAGATTGAAATTCTAAGTGCCCAGAAATATTTGTGAAATTGTCAGTGGTTTTGGTTTTCCATTGTGACGAAAATAATGTTGCATCTTACAACTGGTTCAAATAATACATCTTTCAATTATTTAGACAAATCCATACATATCAGCAAATACAGACTTTGTGGTTAGTAATAGACCTGCTTTCAGGTCACAGTCTGCACATGTTCTTAGCTCATTCAATCCTCAGAAAAATATCAGGAGGAAGATATTATTATCACTCCCATGGTCCAGTTCGGAATCTGAATGAAAGCCTTATAGAAAAGGAATAGGTTAATTTTAATCTTGCTTAATCTGACTCCAGAGTCTTGGCACAAATCAGTGTTCTTTGAACATATTTTTCTCTTATATTATAAATACTTCCTAGGTTTAGTTTAAGAAATCTCATCCTACCTCATAATTCTGAATTTATTTTCCCAAATTTAAATCTAAATACTGTATTAAATTATTTGTATATTTAGATCAATGATCTACCTACCATTATTTTTGTATTTACTTTCTACAGGTATTCAATTTGCCAGAACACTGATTGGAAAATATTTCTTTTATCCAATGATATTTCTCTTACATTGCTTACACATGTGTGTATAACTTTTTGAGCTACATCCTCTTTTTCCATTGGTTTATTTCTGTACCTTAATGAAGGCAACACATTATTTCACTTTTTAAGAGATTTTATTTAACATAAGCATTTCCCCTCATTACCTGTTCTTTTAACCACTCTGCTATTCTGTAATGAATAAATAGAAGAGTAAAAGCCCGTGTTTCATGCACCTAAACCAGCTTTCACAGCTGTACTTTAAATAAGTAAAGAGGGTTTAGAACCAGTGAAGCTCCATTCACTGCCTCTCCACACACCCCAAGCCCTGAAAGGATCCATTCAGTGCAGAAGGTAGACCTGTTTAAATCCCTTTATGACAACACCATTTCCCTACAAACATGCTTACAGGCATTTTTATCACCACTATTTTCAAGAAAATAAATATGCAAGCAGTGATATGCACATATACTTACAAACACTAACACACATATTAACACAAACACATAAACTGACATATACTACAGAATACAAACTGACACACATTCAATAGAAACCTAAAATACAGCTTCTGACACAAACACATATCAAAACACAAGCACTGGCACACACATTGACATAAACTCACACACACCAGCACATTGACACCAGGGCATATTCAGTGGTGCAAACCTATACACTGAAACATACACATGTGTATTATAAAATATGTATGTATTATATATAATGCACATACACACATATATATAAACACTACACTCATGTGCAATGGCAATTAAATACATTCATTGATATGGAGAAGTTATATCATGAGTATTATTTTTCTTAAGAAAGGTTAAAATAAAGTATTCCCTTTCCTATGAGGCAAAATCTAGGGGGTGCTTCTTTCTGCTCAAGTCTTTCCCTTCATCCTAATAGGAAGGGGTCCAACTGAGGACTGGGGCTTACCGGATGCATAGCTCAGATTTATGAGATCTTGGTGACATGAAATACTGCTTTCATCTTCATTCACATTTTTCATATTTCCTCATCTTCAGAGGCCTTTTGAAGCTGCATATCTGAAATGCAGGAGTATCACAGTGGGTTATTTTCTCCTACTTCTACAATGTAGACAACCAGAGGCCATTCTAAACTTCAGTGGTGTTTGTGGGCAAGAGATGTATGGAGAATGGAAATATACGTGGAACCATTCACTTACAACATATATAAAGCATTTACTTAGAACAGTCATGTACAAGCCATGAACTAAGTGAGAAAGCCAGGTCATAGGGATGCATTTGTGGTGTGGTGGGTTAAGTCACCCTTTGCAGCACAGGCATCCCATATCAGAACACTGATTCAAGTTCCAGCTGCTCTGCTTCCAAACCAGGTCCCTGCTAATTTTCCTGGGAAAGCAGCAGATGATGGCTGAAGTACTTGGGACACTGCCACCATTGTGGGAGAGCTGGTTAGAATTCTGGAATCCCAGCTTTTTCTGTTGCAACCATTTGCAGTGAGAACCAATGGATGGAAGATCCTTTTTCTGTCTCCTCCCCCACTCACCTCTCTGTCACTTTGCCTTTCAAATGAGTAAATAATTTTAAAAGAGAAAGAGAATCAGAACACTTTCGCTCCTTCCTCTCTCTGCTTTTTCAGGAGAGCTTGGCTTGGGTATGGCACCAAGGATTTTTCTGAGGACAAGATAAATGTACAACACTCACATCCTGCCTACTGTTCCTTTGGTTCCTGCTGCTGAGCTCTGTCCTCATCAACAAAACCTGTACAGATGGACTTGAAAACCAATGGTGACCAAAGCTAATGTAAAAAAATCCTGATGTGTATTTGAAGACTCTGGTTTTCTCAAGGCTGAATCACACACTGCTGCTTCTGGAGTCTGACATCTTTGCATTGCTAGAAAAGGCTTATAGGAAACTTCAGTCTAGAATGAGGAAATCCATTGACAGAGAACACTCATCTCTAGATAACTTTATGAAATCCAATGCCCAGTGCTTTAGGAGGAAGAGTTGAGAAGCCAAGCTGACCACATCTTGTTCAGATTTCCCAGAGATAGGATAGAAAATACCACGCATAGAGGCATAAAATTAGTGAAAATGAAAGTGGCCAGCAAAGAAAAGACATCTAGAAGTTCCTTGTTCTTGATACCTCCCACACAGTTTTCTCCCCATGCAGTGAAAGTGAAGGATCAGGGGAAGAGCTCCCTACTGTATGCCAGTTGAAGCACTAATGCTCCACAAAGTCCATTCCTAGTACTAAAGTCAGATGTCAGCCCTCTTCCTACCTCTTAGTTGTATTTAGGTAGTTTTTGACTAGAAATATAGTATATGCAGCTAAAAGCCCAAATATCTCGTATTTTCAGAAACATCAATTTTATATGGCTTGGACAAGCAAAGCTCGTGCCTATTCAAATGCTTTAATCATGATCCTTGTCTATGGGATCTCTGGTGAGTAGAGGCATGAAGTGAGGGCATGGGTTCACGGCCCGTCAATCCCAGTTGTATCTATGAATACAGAGGGCTGCCTGAGGTGCCATCAGTGTTGAATTTCTAAGCATCTTCGTAATAGCATAGGTACCACCAAACTCTTACCTCAGCTTATATCAAATCATTTTGTTATTCTATATCAAAATCACCAACACTCATAAGTGTCTTTTCTCTCTACACTGTAACAATATACTCTTGCATTCCAACACAAATGTAAATTTCACTAAACCAAAGAAGCCATTAACTTCAAATTCTTTCCTATTTTATGTATCATTAGGAAAAAACAGCATTGCTAATTAAATAATGACACAAATCAAATATGTTTTGGGTTTGAAGATGTTAAAATTTAGAAAAAGTGCCTATATGAAAAATAAGTAATTGTGAGTAGGACTGGAATTTGGCAAGGTAGAAATTATAAATGCATTTATGTGAGCTATGCTGATAAGGGAGCTAAAATTGCTGATCAGAAACCATATGGGATGGATTATTATGTGAGGTTAAGATGGCAAATCACTCTTTTTGAGATCTAGCCAGCCTTTCCTATCCCCCAGAGATCCCTTGATTCACAAAGAAATGTGTATAGGCTCCAGGAACATTTTTCCCAGCCAAGAAAGAGACAAGGTCAGAAACGAGCTATGGATTGCTTTTTAATTCTGGACCAATAACCACCAAGCACAAAATGGAGAATAATGGTTATCAATAATGTAGATGGGCTATATGCCCATAGATCAGAGCATCATTTGGCATACATGCCCACCTGTGACCAACAGCTACATGTGGATAGAAAATATGGTTTTTGAGTATGCGATTTCATAGTAATCCATATGAACCTTATTCCTATGGTGTTGGGTCATAAGGATCCTTTGTTCATTTGGAGTGAAAGAGGAGAAGGGAGCAGGTGAACATAGCTCTTCCCTGGCATCTCTCCCATCTCTTCCCTGTTCCTGCTGCAATCTGAAATGGGTATCAATAAGAGCATGGATGAGGACTGATCATGTGCTTATCCACTAACTTCCCGGAGACCATCATCAGGTATATTGGGCGAAGATAATGGACCCATCTCTTGGCCTTGCCTTAGTTCGTTTTCTGCTGCTGTAAAGACTACCACATACCAGTTAAGTTATAAACAATAGATGTGTATTTGGATCATGATTCTGGATATTGGAAAATGTAATATTGAGGGGCCTGCATCTAGTGAGAGCCTCCCTGCTGTGTCCTACCATGGAGGAGGGCATCATATGATGAGAGTGTGTACACATGCTTGCATACATGCATGAGGGAGAGAGGGAGAGGGAGAGGGAGAGGGAGAGGGACAAATCCTTCCCTATAAAAAGTAACCTACTCCAGGGCCAGCACTGGGGCATAGCAGATGAGTCTGCCACCAGCAATGCCGGCATCCCATATTAGCACTGGTTATAGTAGCCCCAGCTTCTCCACTTCTGATCCAATTCTCAGCTAATGGCCTGGGAAAAGCAGCAGATTAAGACCCAAATTCCGGGACCGGCACTGTGGTGCAGTGGGTTAACACCCTGGCCTGAAGCTCTGGCATCCCATATGGGCGCTGGTTCAAGTCCCAGCTGCTCCACTTCCAATCCAGCTCTCTGCTATGGCCTGGGAAGATGGTCCAAGTCCTTCGACCCCTAAACCCACGTGAGAGACCTGGAAAAAGCTCCTGGGTCCTGCCTTCAGTTCTGCACAGTTCTGTTGTGACCAATTGAGGAGTGAACCATCAGATGGAAGACCTTTTTCTCTCTCTCTGCCCCTCCTCTCTCTGTGTAACTCTGACTTTCAAATAAATAAATAAATCTTGGGGAAAAACCCTATACCCCCAAGACAGCCTTAATCCTTTCATGAAGGTGGAAGCTTTACAAGCTAATAAGTTCTTAAAATCTCACCTCTCAACACTGTTACAATCACAATTACATTTCAACATGAGTTTTGGAGGCAGCATTCAAACTACAGCAGGTATTTACATGACATTTCTTCAGAAGAGCTAAATTCAAAGCACAAATCATTATATGCCCCAAGCACACACACATCAAGACCTGCTCTCCCAAAAGGATGGACTCTGGGGACTAGGACTGGAGGACCAAGATTAATGAGATCACACATATGTATTGAAAACAAAGCAATGTTTCCCATTTATTACCTGTTTAGCCAGGTGTCATTACAAGCCTAAAGGTAGATATTGATAGCAGCCTTTCCTAGGAGGACCTGACAGGCAAAGAGAAATAGCTCAGATGAAGCCAAACATGTATCTCTGATTTTGTTTCCAGAACATTGCAGATCAGTTCTGGGGGGTTAGTGAGGGCTCAAGGCAGAAGATAACTGAAAGGGAAATTGACGTATCTCCCCTTCCCAAATTCCCAAGTCACGTGTTTTATCCTTCCTTTTACAAACCACAGGGTGCAGATCCATGAAAAATCACACTAGTCCCAGTGAACACAAAGGAAACATCAGAAAGGGCCAGCTTGTGAGAAAGGATTGCATACTTTCCTCCATGTCCCCATCTCACTCCCACTTGCATTACATCTACTCCCAAACATAGGAAAACATAACAGGGTTCTGGATCTACAACAGATTTTCTTAGTAGAACCCATTCCACAGCATGGATTCAGCCCCCATGACAGCATCTATATCCAGGGATTATGAAGATCAGATACTGAATGTGACGTAATATGCTAGTTAGCATAAGGAATTCTTGGCCTCCTGAGAATAGGTTTCTCAGATACATCTGTCTTCAGGAACTGGTGGGCCTCACCTATGATCTGTGAAGCTTTTAATGCCCTCTAGCCAAACCTGTTTCATTTTACTTTATACTGTCATGGATTTTGAGGGTCTCTTCCTTAATTCTGTATGTTTGAGATACCTCCATAACCAATTCTTAGTAATCCTAAATTATGTGTGGAGGGGTTGCAGGTGGCAAAAGGGAAGAAATTTTGAGAAGTTATCCTGAAAGCTTTTTCCACAGTAAAAGATTAAAAAAATAGATTTTGACTATGACCTCAAACAAAGGGAAACAAAGCTAAGCAGAAAAAAATAAGCTTACTGCACCCAACATTCATAATCCTTTCATTCAGAGAGCCTGGTAGGTTGCAGGCATAAAGAAGGTGTCATAGAGGGGCCAGTGTTGTGGTGCAGTGGATTAAGCTGCCACCCACAATGTTGGTATCCTATATGAGCACACGATTGAGTCCTAGCTGCTCCACTTCCAATCCAGCTTCATGCTAATAGGCTTGGGAGAGCAGAAAAAGATGGTTCAAGTACTTGGGCTCCTGCCAATCATGTGGGGGAACGATGAGTTAGAGTTCCAAGCTCCAGCTTCAGCCTGGCTCTGCTCCCTCTGTTGTGGCCATTTGGGGATGGAACCAGCAGTTAGAAGATCTCCCTCTCCATCCCTCCCTCTCTCTCTCTGTAACACTAACTTTCAAACAAATAAGCAAATCCTTTAAAAAACAGAAGATGCCATAGAGAACCAAGAAAATATCTCAATGTGGTGTATTCCAGCCCAGAGAGCTACAAGACTATCTTTGAACCAAACAGCACATGCCACAAGTTGGATGTCACCAGTTCTTGGTAGAGCAACATAGTGTGCACAATGAGTTGTGAATACCAGTTATATATAAGGCTTAAGAAAGACTTATGGGGGCTGAGCATTTAGCCTGCTGGACCAGATGACAGTTAAGATGTCTACATCTTACATCAGAGTGCCTGAGTTCAACTTTGGCAGTGGCTCCTAACTCCAGTGTCCTGCTAATGGGAACTGTGGAGGTGTCAGTGATAGTTAAAGTAATTGGATTCCTGACACTCATATAGGAAATCTACATTGAGTTCCTTGTATCCAGCTTTGGCCCCTGGTTATTGTGGACTTTTTTTGTGATATATCTCTTCCCACCCCCTCTCTGACTGTACTCCTCTCTTTGCCTCTCAAATAAAAATTAGTAAACAAACTAAAAAATAAAATTCCTAATTTGCTTTTGCACACCCTTCACTGTACTAGCTCAACATCTACCACATCTTGTTTACACCCTATAGGGAAGACACTCTCAAGAAGAAAACAACCTGGATTAAGAAATGAGGCTGGATGGAAAACAGACTCATATTTAGGGGGGTCATAAATGCTCCTGGTAGGAAACAGATGTTCTATCCACATAGCCACTGGGAAGCTTCCTCACCACTCACAGTCATTGGCTCCCTTGCAAGGTATTCAATACACATCCATCAAAATTTATGTTTTCATTCGGACATACTTTGAATATGGATTCTCACAATCCTACCCAAAACAATGTCCAACAAATGCAGGCAGAGAGGGGAGCAGTGGTCTGAGCATAGTGCCCTCACCAACTCTTCTTGTTTGGTTGCCATAGTGATGGGAAGGCAACTGGAAGGATATGTTCAGGTAGGAGAGGGAGGAAAGACAGCAGCTCTCCACTTTTATGCTCTCAAGTCAGCCCTGGAAAACACAAACAACAGGAAACACAGAAGCAAAGCAAATCTTGGCCAGCACAAAAGGCTAACAATTTTCTCTCTCACCTTTCTAAATGCCTACCACTGTCTCTGTTCTGACAGCAATGTGTCCATAGACTTGTGAGTGTCTTTTCTAAGGAAAGCTCAACCAAAGATCTGAGCACTCTGGCATCAAGTCACAAATGTGCCTCAATATCCCAAACCCTTCTCAGAGGAAGCTTCAGGGGGCCAGAGACTCAGAATTAGAAACACACGAAGTATAGGTACCAGGTCATAGGTCAGAAAAGTTTGACATTCTGTTTTTTCTCATTCAGAGCTTAGGAAATAGGTTGGCTGCACAACACTGTTAGCACACTTTGTCAAAACCTCCTCACGTTTTAATTTGCATCTTGAATTTCTATCAGAGATTTCCCCATTTCCTTCATAACTCAAACATAGAACTTGATACCCATCCCATGAGGCAGCTCCCCACAAATACAGATGGAGAGCGCCATTAGTTTTCTGCTTCTGCATCACGTAAGTCCTGGGAGTTCTGTTTCTTCACAAACAAAAATTTCTTAATAAGGGCAGAGTGAGTCTTGATCAATAAGCATTCAGGTACTACTCTGCCGCAGCCTACCCTGCTATGATGAGGCCACGTCATGAGCTCTAATGTCATAACCATGAGTAGAACGGACATGCGTCACTTCCAGGTGCAATCTATTAAGAATTGGCATGCTGCCTCCATCTCAATTTCCTTTTCTGTGATGGCTAAAATTTATTGGATATGTATTTGAACAATATGAATTATTTTATGATTAATAAAATTTTACTCAGGCAAGACCATCTGATAAAGAGATGTCTTTGCTGTCACAGTAGAACCTATCCTATCCTGGGTAACACAATGGTTTAAGAGTTTAGTGGAATTGAGATACTTACATGGAGATAAAACACAAATATTCAATGAGAGTGTATAAAGAGGTTACATTACATAAAAAGGTTAGCTACACTGATTAGAAGGGCTTGGTTGTTAGGTGGGGGAGAGAATGGGAGGGCAAACAACAAATAAAAACCTCCTAACTTCTCTCCATGTCCCCAACATCCCTATGAGATAGACCCCTATCTCTATGAGAACGTGCACAGGCACCGAGGTATAAGACCCATCTTTGCATTCAAAATAGAGGACCCCTTCCCCTCCATGTAAAATAATAGTATGTCTGGAATTAACCTTAAAGAGCTACAACACTAGCTTGCAGTAAGACTCCTCTTTGCTGTTATAGCTGAGGACCATTTTTCCCTCTCTTAAATAAGAACAAGTTTAGAATAAACATCAGGGAGTTAAACTTTAATTTGCTTCTGGTAGTTCTTATTTAATCGAGCCTATCTCAGCCCAGCCCTAGCTTATCTCAATGCATATCTCAGTGATAGAGAATGAGAACCATCAGCTGAGCTCTGGAAATGTGGGTTTCTAGGGAAAGTGCCCACTTTTTTTTTTTTTTAACTCTAGACTAAGCTACAGGTCAAGCCCCAGTCTCCTTTCCTCTTTGGTTTCTAACTAGTTTTTTGGGGGCATAAATCTGGGAATGAATCCCTCTTTGGCTTCCCCAGGGCTCTCAGAGTCATGGTCACCAGTGGAGAGATCGCCAGGATAGAACTGTGAATTGTAGGAAGGGGTGGTAGGTCTTGGAGCTATGCTGCAAGTTGGCTGAGGAAAGACTACACACTGTGAGATCAGGGCCTGCTTGTACTGGAGGGAGGTTTCTCTGAGCAGCATGCCTATAGGGTTCCATGGTGCACCAAGCACCAAACAGAGAGTGAGCAGGTACCATGGAGCTTCTGGGAGGGTGGGGGCAAGAACTCAATTACCCTATACACCCCTGAGCTACGTGCTGCCAGCTTATAGCCAGGTTAGACTGACTGACTCGTACCAGTTACCAGAAAACAGCCATTTCAAGCATGCACCCATCCATTAGACTGACATTTGAAGCCAGATATCAAGGTCATATTCCCACAGAGTGGCAGGAAAAGGATTCTGGGGATTAGAAGCCTAAAAGTTGGAATGTAGCTGACCAAGCAGACAGCTCATATTTCCGCATCTGGGATTGTTATTTCTCTCTCCTTAGACATCATGACGTCTCCTTGCCCTGCACAGTTTCCTATGAAACTCCTGGCACAGATTCACTAAAAAAATATTAAATGCAAAACCGCCAAACATTCAGGTTTCTACGTTACTGGACATTTGCATCGTGGACTCCACAGCTCATTCCAAACCATGACATCTCCAAGTTCAGTGTAGTCAGAGGCACTGCCTGCAAAGCAGTAGCACATTTCCTACTGAAGGTTTAGCTGCGCACGGACAGATCATGAATCGGCTGCTCCAAACATCGGGGCACAGAATAAGCTGTGGGGAGATGCAGACAAAACACTTTCTGAAGGTGGGAATCAAGGAGCAAACTGTGTCAGAGATGGAGCATTGCTCATGATTTCTCAGATCTGGGTAGAACTTTGGAAAAATTCAGCTTCTTTTACTTAAACACCTAGAAAACCAGCACCCACACCAAGCTCATTTCATGGCAGCTTCAGCCTCGTTTCATTGTGATTCTTCTTTGATTATTTTATTCTTAGAATGAAAAAAATAGTAATCATGGGTTTATGGGCTAAAATGTGATATTTTAATATACCTATAAGTTTATTTAGTACAATGATTAAATCAAGATAATTAGTATACCCTTCAATTCACACAATGATCTTCCTGTCCCCACACTGTGGTGAGAACATTTGAAGTTTACTCTCTCAGACATTTTGGAATATGAAATACATTATTACCATCATCATCATGTAATAGATCTCAAAATGTTTTTCCTTCTATTTCACTGAAACTTTGTATTCTTTAACAAACATTTTCACATCCCCTAGCCTCAGAATCTGATAATTATCCTTTTGCTATCTACTCCTACAAGATCAATCTGTTTAGAAATTATATATCAGTGATATCATGGAATATTTTTAGCTTTCCATGCATAGCTTGGAAATGTCCTTTATGTCCATATATATTGTTGCAAGTGTCAGAATTTTCTTCTTTTTACAGACTGTATAGTATTCCATTATGAATATATTCTTTACCACTTTTTAAAAATTAATCCTTCTCTTGATCAGTTCTCCATTGTTTCTATATTGTGGAATGACAATGGAATGAATATGGGAGTGAAAATATCTCTTTGGCACGCTGTTTTTAATTCCTTTGCATGTACAGCCAGTAGTGGAATTGCTAGATCATATAGTAGCTCTATTTTTTAAGTTTTTCAGGAAATTCCATAGTACTGAACACAATAGCTCCACTAATATACATCACTGCCAACAGTGTGCACGAATTCACTTTTCTCCACGTCCTTGCCAACACTTTCATCTGTGTGATAATAGCAATTCTAACAGGATGAAGTGATGGAACATTGTGCATTTAATTTGCATTTCCCTGATGACTAGTGATGTTCAGCATTTTTCACATCATTTGTGAAAGAATGACACAGAGAATGGGAGACAGAAACAACTGCTAAGGCCAGGCCAGTCTGAATCCAGGAACTTCATATTGGCCTCTCACTTTTGTGGCAGGGACCCACATACGTGGCCTATCATCTGTTGCCTTCCAAGGCACATTAGTGGGAAGCTGGATTAGAAGTAGAAGTTCTGGGACTCAAATGTGAGATGCCAGCATCACAAGTGTAGGCTTCACCTGCTGCACCATAAAGTCAGCTCTTAGTTTAAGTTTTGAAACAGAAGTTATTAACCCATTTTGAACTCAATTTTCTATATGGCTTGGGATAAGGGTCTAATTTTATTCTTTGGCATGTGGATATCCAGTTTATGCAACACTATTTTCTTATCCTTTGTGAAAAATCACCATAAATGTGTGGATTCATTTCTAAACTCTCTATTCCTATTCCATTGATTGATATATCTGTTTCTACACTGATACCCTACTTTATTGACTACTATTAAATCATTAAATATGGTCATGGGTCAATTAATGACATTTCAGTCTACAACAAACCACATATAGAAATGTGGTTCCAAAAGAGCATATTGTCTAGTGATGTCATAGCTATCTTAGTTTGTCTAAGTACACTCTATGATGTTTGTACAATGAGGAAATAAACTAATGACACATTTCTCTGTATTAAGTGACACATGACTTTTTAAAAATTGGGTAGCATGATGTCTTGACTTTTTTTTTTTTGACAGATAGAGTTAGGCAGTGAGAGAGAGAGACAGAGAGAAAGGTCTTCCTTCCATTGGTTCACTCCCCAAATGGCTGCAGCGGCCGGAGCTACGCCGATCTGAAGCCAGGAGCCAGGTGCTTCCTCCTGGTCTCCCATGCGGGTGTAGGGCCCAGGCACATGGGCCATCCTCCACTGCCTTCCCGGGCCACAGCAGAGAGCTGGACTGGAAGAGGAGCAACTAGGACTAGAACCCGGTGCCCATATGGGATGCCCGTGCCGCAGGCAGAGGATTAGCCTAGTGAGCCATGGCACTGGACCCCCTGTTCTTTTTTTTTTTTAAAGAATTATTTATTAATTTTAAAGTCAGAGTACACAGAGAGAGAAGGAGAGCAGAGAGAGAGAGAGAGAGAGAGAGAGAGAGAGAGATGTCTTCCATCTGCTGGTTCACTCCCCAAATGGCCGCAATGGCTGGAGCTGTGCGGATCCAAAGCCAGGAGCCAGGAGCTTCTTCCGGGTCCCCCATGCAGGGGCAGGGGCCCAAGGATTTGGGCAATCTTCTACTTTCCCAGGCCATAGCAGAGAGCTAGAGTGGAAGTGGAGCAGCCGGGACATGAACAGTCACCCATATGGGATGCCTGCACTGCAGGCGGCGGCTTTACCCGCTACACCACAGTACCAGCCCCAACTTTGTTCTTTTGGTCAAGATTGCTATGGCTATTTGATATTGCTTTGGCTAATCGTTTGTGATTTTAATCTCATTTTAGGGCTTTTTTCCTACTTCTATGAAAACTGATATTGGAATTTTGATAGAAATTGCACAAAAATTGTTTTGGGTAGTCCAATTCTTAAGCCATTGACACTGGCTAAAGGAAGAGCCTCCAGCCTTTAGAAAGCTTAGAATTGTACCCTTATACCTCAACAGGGGATTTTTGATTGTCACAAAATGCCACCATGGGGTTATTTACAGATCTGGGCAAGCAAAAGAATGCCAAAGAAGCATCTCTCTCCTGTTCTTCCTCACCCACAGCTCTACATGTTCCTTGAACCAGGAAGATAGCACAAACCCAGATAAAATTCCATACACTTTTCTGCAACCACAAGGCTCCCAGAAAATACCATCCACCATGTGAGTTGCTTTCCCAGATATCCCATCTACTTTTTTCCTCCCTCTTGCTCAGACTCCTAGAGGTTGCTTTGTATCAGCTTCATTCTCTGCACTTTTTAAAACTGCACATTCTCATAGGACCTCTTCATGCTAAGAAAACTATGGTGCTGATGGTGAAGGCTGTGCTCACATAGAATTGCCTGCTGGCTTTTCCTACCCTGTTCCCAGGAGGCAGTCATCTTGATCTGTTCTCAGGGACCAAATCTGACTATGCACTTCAAAGTGTTCCCCAAAGGGGCCACAGCCATACTTTCGTCAGCATGCTGGTTGGAAGGACCCTGCATCACCACACAGTGTGTCCTCAGTAGCACATCTGTTGCTCCCAAACTCCAGTCTTGAATACATTTTTGAGATTTAGCAGCCTGGCCTGAGCAAAGAAGCTGGCAGCAACTCTGTTTTCACAAACTCCCCAAGGGCATCTTACCACCCCGCCACAGGCGCACTACACACATGCACTACACACCTCACGGCAACCACCTAGTTAATGATCTGCCTTTGCACGGACACATCCCGCAGGGATCCCGTCCCACGGCAGAGGCCCAGCAGGTACACGGGAACAAGGCATTCAGCGAGCAAAGTGCGTAAATCTGAGTGGAGTCACGTTTTCGCTTGTCTCCATGGTGACAAAAAGCAGAAAACAGGCAATCAAGGATAATAAGCCCCGTGGGCAGCCGGAATCTGTGAGAGCAAATTAAGCCCCCATCTCTCTTCCCCACTCGTCCCCACCCCCATTACCTCTCGGGATTATAAACAAGAGTCAAGCCTGAGCAACAGGGGCCCTTCACGGCTCAGCTCCATGGCAACTGCCTCGTTCTCCTTTCTCCCTCCATCGTGCCTTCCCCCATTAGCCTGGATACACCACTTTTTTGCAAAAAGCCTCCATTTCAAACAATCTGGTGACAATATGGCCACTTCACAGCAACCAATCCCTGAGCCTGACCAGAAGAGGCTTCCGGGGGTCAGAGACCAGGACAGGGAGAAATTCAGCAAAGATGGAGCAGGGGCTACACAAGCCAGGGCAGAAACTGCATTTTTATTATGCAATTTTCCCCTCCTCCCAATTATTCATTTTGAAAATTTCAAACTCATAAAATACTTGAAAGGATAATAAAATAGAACTCTATAGTGCCCTCATCTAAATTCAACAATCGTTGACAAGTTGAAATATTAACATAATACCTATGTACTATTATCTATCCATGCATACACATACCTATCTACATATCATCTCCACATATTTGCTTAGTGAATACAGAACTATGACATTGTCACTTTCACAAATGTTAAGATTAATTCAATAACACTTAATATGCACCCCATGTTCACAATTTCTTAATTATCACCCAAATGTGTTTTACAGAGTTTTAATTTCAGGGGGAACCCAGAATCCAAGCAAGTTCCATGTACTAAATTTGGATGTTTTTACCTCCTTAGCCTTAGTGTCTTTCAAAAATTATTTTATATTTATTTGTTTTCACTTTATTTGAAAGACACATGGACACACACACAGAGGGAGAAACAGAAAGAGAAAGACACAGAGACAGATAGACACAGAGATACAGTGCGTATCTTCCATCTGCTGCTTCACTCCCCTAATGTTCCCAAGAACTGAGGCCGGAGGAGGTCAAAACAAGGAGCCCAGTACTCCATTCAGGTCTCCCGTGGGAGTGACAGGGACCCAACCACTTGAGCCATCATCTGCTGCCTCCCAGGGTATGCATCAATAGAAGCTGGGTTCTGAAGCAGAGCCAGTAATCAAACTCAGGCACTCCTACACGAAATGCAGGCATAAAAAGCAGAAACTTCACTGCTAAGCCAAATGCTTTTCCCTTCTTTAGCCCCTTCTAATCTATAATTATCAGCACCCCCCACAATGTCCAACCACACATGCATGCATTTTTATAAAATGACATTATTTGTTTTTTAAGCAGCCATAGTGACCTTCTTGTAGAATGTGCCACATTCTGGATTTGCCTGATTGTTTCATTGGGATTAGATTAAATTTAAACATATATGGTGATGTTTTCTTTTCTCCATCACAGCAGGAGGCATGCAGTGGTAGATAGCCAATCAGTGATTATAGATTTGATAACACTGTAGGTGTATTTTTCCCTGTGAGATGGATAAAATATCCAGAGAATGATGCTTTGAGACTACATGAATATCTTGGTACCAAAGAACCTTTCACCAAATGTTTGTGGCCTAAACAGATGATCTGACCTAAATGAGTTAGTACATCAGGAGTTGGAAAATCACAATTGTTGGCTGGCGCCGCAGCTCACTAGGCTAATCCTCCGCCTGCAGCGCTGGCACTCCGGGTTCTAGTCCCGGTTGGGGCTCCGGATTCGGTCCCGGTTGCTCCTCTTCCAGTCTAGCTCTCTGCTGTGGCCCAGGAGTGCAGTGGAAGATGGCCCAAGTCCTTGGGCCCTTCACCCGCATGGGAGACCACGAGGAAGCACATGGCTCCTGGCTTCGGATTGGCGCAGCGCTGGCTGCAATGTGCCGGCCATAGCGGTCACTTTGGGGGTGAACCAATGGAAAAGGCAGACCTTTTTCTCTGTCTCTCTCTTTCACTGTCTAACTCTGCCTGTCAAAAAAAATCACAATTGTCCATTTCTATAACTCCTTTTATAGTTATTATCTAGCAGCTAAAATAAGACCTCTCATTATTAACTTCAGGTAGCTAGGTATATAGGTATCTATATTCTATCCATCCATTCATCCTTCTCCAGTATTTCATTAAGGGAAGATTAAAAATTGCATACATTTTAATCATGCTGTCTAATGAGTGTTCATACATGAATACAGCTGTGAAATTATCACCACAGAAAAGATTTAAAAAGATGGGGAAGGAGTATCTGGTTAAGCCACCATTTGCATGTGATGACTGCATCCCATGTTAGAGTCCTAATTTGAGTCCTGGCTGCCACACTTCCAACCCAGCTCCCTGATAACGTGCCTGGAAAGCAACATACCATGGCCCAAATACTAGAGCTCCTGTCATCCAGATAAGAGACCCAGGTGGAGTTAGTGGGTCCTGGCTTCAACCTAGTCAAGCTCCAGCTGTTGCGGCCATTTGGGGAGTGAACCAGTGAATGGAAGTTCCCTCTCTGTCTCTGTCTGTATCTGTCACTCTTTTAAATAAATAAATCTCTTGATTTTTTTTTAAAAAAAGATAAAATAGAATTCCATAGTTTCCAAGTTTTGTATCCTTTAGCCATTCCACCCTAAACTTGACAGTCAGACACTGATATAATTAATTTCATTGTAGATTAGTTTTTTTTTGAAAGTTTATATACACATAATAATATAGTCTGTATAGTTTGTACTCAGCATAATTATTTTTAGATTCATCTATAATGTTATATATGTCCATAGTGTTTTCCTTTTTCATTGCTGGATAGTATTCTATTGTCTTTTTTTTCCAAAATTTTTTAAACTGTTATTCCAAATCAGGGAAATATATAACAGACTTGCAAGTTCTACTATTAGTTTAAGCAATAGGGAAACCTTTCAACTTTAGGAATACAGTTTATCATCTAAATTAGCCTCAACTATTTATTTTCAATATACAAGAAAATGGAAACAGTCATTCTTTCTAGCTATGGTCAGTTCATTATAGCTCAAAAATTGCCTCCTTACACACAAGATCCGATACTGTTTCAGAGGTACTGCCCACACAAACCATTCCTGAGTGCTTGGCTTTCTAGAGGACACCTGCTTTGCTGCTGCCCTTTAGTGTGAACTAACTTTAAATTTAAAGGAAAAACAGTGAAGTTAGTACAGGGGGGCTCCTATATACCCTTCTCTAATCTTTTCCCAATGTCTTCATCTGCTACAGTTGTGTTACTTTTAAATTGTTGCTGCCTCTAGGCCATCTCAGGCTCAGAACATATAATTTATCCTCACTCTTCATGCAGTTTTGTGAAGGTGCTAGTCCCACAGAGCTCTTAAGTTTCATCTATGAGATTGCATTCATTTGGCTATTTCATATCCTAAAGCAGATATCAACAGTGTAAATATTTCCTTTACAACTTCACCAGACACTGCAGTATTCTGTCTCAAAATTAAATCTTCAAGTTTACCTGAGCACAGGTTAAGAAGTAAATACAATTATGCAACTGACAAGGAGCCAAATTAGAGAATCTATGTTGAAGAAAATAATGGCTCACCAAAGGGTGAGGTCAGGCAGGTCTCCCAGCTTCTTCCCCCTCTCTTCTACTTTTGTATGTCTGTTGTGAGCTATGAAAACAGCATGACTGGATTGAAGATTCACTGCACAGCACATGGAGCACACTCTAGAGACTCTCAGAAACCATCCTGGTTCATCACACTGCTCTTTTACCTCATTATCACAGAGGAGATTCCTGATTAGCTCCTATTATTCTCGGGAATAAAATATGAAAATTGGAATGTGGATCTGAAATATCTATACACAAGAAATATTCAGACCTTTCAATTCATATGGTGCACAAGGAACCCTCACCGTTTCATTGATGCTTTGTACTTCCCAAGGTTTTGTGAGATTTGAAGGCCAAGAGGGAAGAACACTAACAGAGAAGACAGAGGATGTTCTAATAATCATTAGGCAATCCTATTTTCTTCCCTCGATTGTCTTGATGTGCAAATGTAATGCATCTAGCCTGTACCTCTGAAACTGAAGTTTTTTTATTCATTCCCATGCTCACATAATGGAATATATCAAGGAGTTTGTAAAACTTATAGCAATGTTTACTCATCTTTGCCCAAAGTCCTAGCCCAAGGTATTACGTAACTACAGAAGAACAGATGATTAGTACAAGGCAGTTATGGATGGATGCATCAACCTGAATGAGCATCTGCACAACAGACAAATTCTCCAGAAATCATGATCTTTGGGTGTGCATAGATATAGAGGCCTATTTAGATGGGGAGAAAACTAGAAATGCCATTACTCTCCTACCTCCATACCCTGTTCTGTGAGAAAGGTATGATTTAACATGAAAAAGCTGGAGGAGTAAAGAAGAATTTATGACTGAAGATGATCTCACCTGGCAGAACAGGCTACTGTTGTGTGCTTCCCCCAGCATGTGCCCTCACCTGATTTGGACTTTGCCACCTTTGTCTCATGGGAGTTCAACATACTTAGATTTTCACTGGATACCACATTTCCCCAGATATCTATTTCCTAACTGTGACTCAAGTCCAGTCAGATGAGGTAGCACGGCTTTCCCTCACGCTCTTTGCTTTAGTCCAAAGTACCTCGAGGGAGCTAGGCCTCAGATGAGGAGAGCAGCTGGCCAAGGCACAGCTCAGGTTTCTGAGAACAGGGAGGCCATTACTTTGGTGCTGCCACTCTGGCCACTTGGCCAACAGAAGCCCTGCTGGCTCTCTGAGCTCTTACCTCAGCCCTGGTCAACTTTCACAGGATTTTCCATTCCTTGTCTTAAATAGATCATGGGCAGCTGTTCTTGTCATTTGTTCTACATGTTGCTTAACCCCTTGCCAAGCCTCATTCTCATTGTTGCTTTACACATTATGAGCAACTGCAAAGTGTGGCAGATAGGAATAGAATCTACCCAGAACCACATCACCTTGGTTCAAATTCTGATCCTGCCACTCATCAGCTGTTTGACTTTGTGTAAATAATTTAACAACTCAATGCTGTTATCTCATTCATCAAGTGGGACAATAACCAGAGTACCAATACAATAGGTTCCTAATTATGCATCAATGAAGGAATTATACAGTCATTGAAACTGTACCTTGCACCTTAGTAAGGGATATCAACGCACACAAATCCCCCTCAAATCCCATTGCTGCCAGATAAACGACAGATATGAACTGATATTAAAGGTTAATGTTCAGACTGAGAAGGAGCCAAACACACTGCTGAAGACCAGAAGATGCCTTTCAAAAGGAACATAAACTTTCCTCAGAATTTTCCAATATGAAAGTAAGCTGTGTGATATTTTGAAAGCCTTAAATTTCCTGTAAAACTCATTAATAATCAAATGAAACTACAGAAAGTTTGTATCGAGAACTTTAAATCATGAATTGTTTGTGGTGGATAATTCCTTCACTCTATAACCCCCAAGTCAGCGTCAAATCCCAGCTCCCAAAATTCTGTTGCAAATAGTACACAAGACAGAGATAGCAGTGGAGAGGAAGAAATGGAGATAAATATTTGCGAATGATAGTGGCATGGTGTGCTATCAGCCTTCTACTCATGGATCCTCTATGTCTTCACTTTCAAAATGTTCATGTGACAGGGAGCACAGCTGAAGTCACAGGTGCAGTAAAGAATGTTATGGTAAAGCAGGGGCATTATCCTGTTTCCATTAAGGCCTCCCATGTAACTAACAGAGCACTGCCTATTGTCTTCCTCCCCAACTCAGCCCCTCAAACTGCTGCTTGCAGTTGTCTAACTCATCTCGTTCCTCCAGAACCAACTACCAAACAACTAATCAGCAAAATAAAAGCATTAAAACTATAGGCATATTTTATATTTCACTTCCTGTATTAAATGTCAGATACTCTGTCTTCAGCATTTTTGTAGGTACTGTACCTTTTGCCTCAAAACATCTTTCAAGAAAAAATAATTTTAAGGAAAACCACAAACAAACAAAGTGTATTTATCAATGATTTTTAACTATATTACCAAATAAGTGAGTAGCGACATCATAAGGTTTTTTAATTTTATTCCATGGTAGTCTACTCAAAGCAAGATAAGATTTTAAAAATTTTATAACAGCAAATATCTAAAATTAAAATTTTAACTCTGTACACTAATTTATAATTTTATAACATTTGAATCCTAAATATCTTATTGGTTTAGTCCTCTCTTCCTTTTATCTCATTTTTCTGTGAAAACTTCAAACATAAAGTTTAAGCAGTTGTTAATTTACCACCTAACTTCTATAATTAACATTTTATTATATTTTATCTAGTAAATGTCTTTTCATATAGCCATCATCAAATCAATCTTATTTTTAATATATCAGTTTTTAAGCAAATTGTAGACAAGAGCATAAAGCACCCTGATAAATATTGTTAATAAGATCATAATATTTGATTACTTGTAAAGTAACATTTACATATGACAAAATGTACAAAAGTTTATTGGTGAATTTTGACAAATGGATGCACATATGGAACTCAAAACTTTTGAACTATAGAAAATTTTCATCAATTCAGAACATGCTCTCATGTTTCTTCAATTCACAGCGACCATTTCTCTGATTTCCTTAATAATATATTAGATTTGTTATCAAAAATCATATAAATGCAGATCTACTGTTAATGTTTCTCTGAAAACATATTGTTTACCCTGATTGTAAAAGACATTTCCACTGAATATAAAAACCTTGATCAACAATTAGTTTCTTTTTTTACTTTACAGAAAATGTTACATTGCTTTCTGTCTCCAATTATTTCTTCTTATAAATATGTCAGTTTTACTACTGTTGCTCTACACATAATGCCTTTTTGGCTAACTTCTGTCAAGATCTTTCTCATTGAATTTGATAGTTGGTATTTTGACTAATGAGCTGTAGATGTATTTTTGTGTTTATCCTATTTGATTTTCAGTGGACTTTAATTTTTACAGAGTAATTTCTTAGTGTAGATATGTTCTTTGTGTCCTATACATCACAAATATAAGTTGTCCAATTATTTATCTTTGTATTAATTTTATTATGTTTTGTCAGTTAAAAACTATGCTGTACAGAAAAGTACCAATTTAGAGTGTCAATAATTTTAAAAAATTTAATCATAAGGCACAAATATAAATAACACTTAAGATAATTTATTTGAAATGATACAATATATCACGTTTTTCTGAGAAATAGATCATAGAATATGAATGAATATAAAAAGTAATCTGCTTATGAAATTTTTCCTCTTCATAAAAATCATAGCCAAACTGTATCAGAGGGATTAATTCAAGATATCAATATTTCTCTAAATTTACTAGTTACCATAAATTTCATGAGACAATGATCTCAGATTGAGAAAAAATGATCAGCTAACATTCTCCTGCAGATAAAGCATCCTGTCTTTATAGAGAGAGGCAACACCGACCATCAGAAGAAAGAAGGTTCCTATTGCAAACAAACAAACAAAATGTGCATACTCCAATCAGAACCACAAGCTCTCCTTTTCCCCCTATCCATACCTGCCCTTCCTCCTACTTCCAAAAACTATGGTCTAGTAGCCAAATATGGCCAAGGAGACCTGAATGTTTCTTTGAACTAACTGCTTTTTAAAAACCCTGGCCCCAGTTTTACATGCTCTGGCTTGTAATAGTGTGAATCACATAGCAGGTCTTCAGCAGCTGTGTCCATTCTGTAGCCAGAAAATGCTTCTAGGAATGAGCACAGCGGACAAGAGGAGAGACTAACAGGACAGCATTTATATCAGAGGCTCAGAAATACATTTCACAAGGCACAGCCTTCTGTTAGTGATTATGTACTTGTGTTCCCTTATTTCTCTCAGGCATTGCCTTGCAACTTATGCTATTCCACAGTTCATGAATTATTTAAAGTCACTGATTATCAGAGTATTTTTATACATACTACAGCACCATCATCAGAGATATCCTTAATCCAATTCAAAGCCCAGTGACTACAGCGCATGTCGACAGGGAAACAGGTGGTAACAGTGAGTAAATGTTGAGCCATGTTTTTCTCTGTCACTATAGCAACAGGATAGAATAAGGTCTATTAGGATACTTTGGTGCCAGCAAGGAAGGAAAAAAAGCAACAAGATGCTCTCTCTGTTTCTATGTACCCCCAGCCTCATTTCCCCATTTTACCTTAGGAAAAAATTATAGAGTACAGGTAAGTAACAAAAATGATTACCCAAGTAACATCATGCAGATACTCTGAAGATTTCTCAAGATCAGGGTACTTCCCTTCTGTCTCTCTCTTACAGAACAGTAGATTGTATTACGGTATTCATTACTGACTCCTGATTTCTTGCTAAAACTTTCATTGTCCCATCCAATGCATAGACACGTGATACACTTTTGCAAAAGGAATGTGAACATAAGTGATGAATAGCACACCCAAGCATAAGCTAAAGATCCATCACGTGCTTCTATGATTGCTTTTGTTCATGCTGTCACAAGAATGGCATGTCCTTCCCCCCTGGGTCATGGAATGAAGAAAACGTGGAGAACTGCCATTGACCTCCACCAGATGCAGGCAATATGCATGTGGAGAAGAAACATAATGTTTGTCATTATGAGTACCTGAGATTTGGGGATTATATATTGCCACAGAAATAACCTAGTGAAAAGTTAATGAATAAAGAAATCAGTACTGATTGTGAGGTGACAATAGAACAAAAATCTGAAATATTAACCTCAGTTCCAGAAAGTCAGTGATTGCAATGTTTTTATTAAAAAAGATCGATTTATTTGTTTGAAAGGCAGAGTTACAGAGAGACAGTAAGAGACGAGACAGAGGGGGAGAGAGAGAGAGAGAGAGAGAAAGAGAGACTGAGAGCTCTTCCATCGCTAGATCACTCCTAAAATGACACAAAGGCCAGGACTGAGTCAGGCTGAAGCCAGTAGCCTGGAGTTTTATCTGGATCTCTCATATGGATGGCAGGGGTACAAGTATTTGGGCCATCTTCTGCTTTCCCAGGTACATTAGCAGGGAGCTGGATCAGAAGAGGACTAGTCAGGACTCAAAATCGGTGCCCATATGCGATGCCGGCATTGCAGATAGCAGCTTAACCAAGTGTGCCACAATGCCACCCTTTATAATGTTCTTTCAATGATTTCTGATAGCATGAGCCATATTTTAATTGATCAGATATTTGCTAAAAGTATTTTAAAAATTCAGGATGAATTAAATACTTAAGCTAAGATTTGACTGCTAATGGTTATTCTAGAAAAGATTACAATAAAGAGAAAATTTAAGAAAATGATTTGTGGATTTGACACAAGGTTGAAAAAAGGAATTGTTTATCTTTTCCAAATAATAAAATATGAAACTAATTTTAAAAAGTATCAAAACCCAATTCTACAGCAGAGACCAAAACAAGAGCTTCGCCTCATACCATTTGCTAAAACCTGTAGACTGATTAAAGAGACACCAGTTAACACTTAGTAGTACAAAGTGAACAGAAAATACTAAGGGTGTGAATCTTTCTTGGAAGCCTCAAGTCATCTCAGTAGACCTCAGATTACTTCAAGTTACAAGTGGAGCATATTTTGGATAGGGCTGAGGGTCTGACTATTAGTATATTGGAATGTTATAGAACAAAAGCTAACAAAAGGGGCCAACATTGTGGTGCAGTGGATTAAGTCAATGTTTAGAATGCTGGCATCCTTTACCCTTATTTAACTGTCAATTCAAGTCCTAGCTACTCCACTTTTGACCTAGCTTTCAGCTAATGTGCCTGGGAAGGCAACAGAATATGGCTCAAGTACTTGGGCCCCTGCCACCACATGGGGGATCAGGATTATGCTCTTGGCTCCTGGCTTCATCCTGGGCCAAACCTGGCTATTGTAGCCATTTGAGGGAATAAACCAGTTGATATAAGATCTCTCTCTCTCTCTCTCTCTCTGTGTGTGTGTGTGTGTGTGTGTGTGTCTATCTCTCCTTTGATCTCTGCTACTCTACCTTTTAAATAAATAAGTCAACTTTTTATACAAAAAGGCTAACTAGATCTTGGTGGTCGGTACTATCAAAACAATCTATAGCTGAATGAGACTTAAACAATATTTTGGCCAACAATATTTAGTTTGCTTCCCTGTGGAGGGACTATTCTTTAAAATTATATCCCAATGTGGTCAAGAAAGGTGATGGAGAATGATAGAACTCCAGGAAGTGGAGTCAGGAATCACAGAAAACAATTTACTCAGACCTGCTCCAAGGAAGTAGACATGGGACCAATTAAAGAATGTTGCAATCCAGCCAGCGCCGTGGCTCACTAGGCTAATCCTCCGCCTTGCGGCGCCGGCACACCGGGTTCTAGTTCCGGTCAGGGCGCCGGATTCTGTCCCGGTTGCCCCTCTTCCAGGCCAGCTCTCTGCTGTGGCCAGGGAGTGCAGTGGAGGATGGCCCAGGTGCTTGGGCCCTGCACCCCATGGGAGACCAGGAGAAGCATCTGGCTCCTGCCTTCAGGATCAGTGCGGTGCGCTGGTCGCAGCGCGCCAGCCGTGGCAGCCGTTGGAGGGTGAACCAACGGCAAAGGATGACCTTTCTCTCTGTCTCTCTCTCTCACTGTCTACTCTGCCTGTCAAAAATAAAAAAAAATTAAAAAATTTTAAAAAAAGAATGTTGCAATCCAAAGAACTGATTAAAGAAGTATTGGGGGTGGGGGGCAGCACTGTGGTGTAGTAAGTTAATCCTCTACCTGTGAAGCAGACATCCCATATGGGCACCAGTTCCAGTCCTGGCTGCTTCTCTTCCTATCCAGCTCTCTACTGTGGCCTGGGAAAGCAGTAGAAGATGGCCCAATTCCTTAGGCCCCTGCACCCATATGGGAGACTAGGAAGAAGCACCTGGCTCCTGGCTTCGGATCGGTGCAGCTCTGGGCGTTGCAGCCATTTGGGGAGTGAATCAATGGATGGAAGACCTTTCTCTCTGTTTCTCCTTCTCAATATCTGTAACTCTAGCTCTCAAATAAATAAAATCTAAAAAAAAAGAACTCTTGGGAAGGCCTTCGCAATATTTGTCCATAGGATTTCAGAACTTCTCATAAATAAATAAAAGCCAGATATTCCCAACTTTCTTCTTCCTGTGTGAACATATTTATTGATGGTACCCTGTCTCACTATTTTGTTTTGATTGTGTATGAGGCATTTAACTTTTTTCTAATATTTGGATTATGAAAAATAAATAGAGCTTAATGAAAGGGCTATTGTGAGAACCAAGACTTTTAAGTCTGATGATTTGATAAGATGGTACTTTGGGGATCTCACTTTGAAGACAGAGTTCATGCACATGTTTAACAGTATGGAAACACTATTTGTAGCAAGGGTTGCACTGTGGTGGATTCTATTGTTTTCAATGGTTCCCTACCCTTCCCTGTAAAAAGGATATATTCTATGTCCCATAAATACTGTCTCTTAGACATTGTGCTTGGCCATAGGATTACTTTTAGAATGTGAGCTGAAGTGGTAAATACCACATCCAATTAGATACTTAAAGACCCTTCCAAGGATATGTGATTGCTTTTCCTTCTGCTATAATATTTTGATGTGTTTTTTACCTAGACTCAGAATACATACAATAAAGCTATAGTTAACCACAATTATTATATACATGCACAAGAAATAAATGATCATGATTATAAGTCAATCAAACTGGGGAGCCTTGATACTTATATCCCATTTATTCATGTGTTACAATCTTTATTTTTAATATAAAATCTAGGAAATTGATTTTTATCATTTTTTTTAAATTAACAGCTAATTTTGTCGTACAACGCAGGTTTCAAACATCTTGGGCTCTGTCTGAATCACACTAGAAAAAAAAATTGGGTAGTGAGAAATTCTTACTCTAAGAGGGGCAGTTCCATAGGGCTGTCAGTGCCAGAGACACTGTAGAGTCCTGGAGGAACATGGGGTCTGCGTGAGACTGGGAACACAAGGATAGGACAGCCAACACCACCAGTTACCTTTTATAGATGCTTTGACAGAGCATATTTTACAGATAATAGGAACTAGGATTTTACTATCAGATATTGGACATTTTTCTCCCCTGTGAGGGCTCCAGCACTATGTGCTGGAACCACCTCAACTACCTCTGAGGCTCCTTCCACCAAGAACCAATGAGATACCTGTGTTTCTTTTTTATAACCTTCCTGGTCCCCTTCCATGTTTCAAGGAAAAAATTCTGAAAATTGGAATAAAGCACATATGTTCACAGTTAAAGCATGAACTCTGGAAAGATTCCTGCCCCACAACTCCGCTGCTCTCCAAACACTCTCCAAAAAACTTGCCATCAAGTCTCCTTCTTCCTTCTTCAGGAACACAAAAAATAATTAATAAATAGAAGCCTGGGCACCAAGTTGTGCAATACACTTCCAGCTAAATATTTTCATTTTTCTTAGCTTGCACTTGACAACACACACCCCCTTGAGCATTTGTGGATTACAGGGTTAAAAAAGGAGGCTACTTGCAGAACAATTTCAAATAATTTATGTAAATGCTCCACCCTAAAGGAAAGGGAGCATGACTCACCCTTCCTTAACTGTTGGCTGCACACAGTGTAGTAGGGGGAAGAGGAGTTTCAGCAGTAGAGAAACCTTACAAACACTACTTCAGCCAGTTTGGTCAATGTCCATATCAACATTGATAAGGCATGTTGCTGCCATGTACTCTTTTTTAAAAAATTTATTTACTTGTTTGAAAGTCAGAGTTACACAGAGAGAGGAGGAGAGGCAGAGACAGAGAGAGAGGTCTTCCACCTGCTGGTTCACTCCCCAAATGGCCGCAATAGCCAGAGCTGTGCTGAAGCCAGGAGCCAGGAGCTTCTTCCGGGTCTCCCATGCAGGTGCAGGGGCCCAAGGTCTTGGGCCACCTCCCACTGCTTTCCCAGGCCATAGCAGAGAGCTGGATTGGAAATAGAGCAGCCAAGACTCGAACCAGCGCCCATATGGGATGCTAGCATTACAGGCAGTGGGCTAACCCACTACGCCACAGTGCCAGCCCCACTATGTACACTTCACTGACGTGATGGAAATGACACTTTACCTATGTGGTCCTCCTCCCCAGATTCCATCACTCCAGTCTAACCATGAGGAAAAAAGAATATTCTAATAAGGTACATTCCAAAAAGTACCTGACCAGGACTCCTCAGAGCTATCAAGGTCATCATAAACTGAAACACCACCACAGCCAAGAGGAGCCTAAGGAAACATGATGAATAAATATGAGGTATCCTGGATGGCATCCTGGAACAGCAAACGGAAGTTAAGCAAAAGCCAAGGGAATAAATGATGGGCTTGTTAATAGTGACACATTGGAATTGTTTCATGAATCGTGACAATCATATGGCACAAATGCCACATTGTACCAAATGCAAAATGTTAATAATAAGGAAACCTGGATATGAAGTATATACGAACTCTGTATTGTCATTTCAAGTTTTCTTTAAATCTAAAGTAAACAAATAGTCACCTTCTGTCTTCTGCCCTTCATCAAATCAAGGAAGGCTTAGTACAACAAAGGTAAGTGCCCCAGGAAGAGCCTCCAGTAGAGAGAAGTGTGATTTGCTCACCACCTCTATCCCTGCAAAAAGGCAAGCATAGGAAGAATACTCAAGTACATCAAAAAGAATGGGTAGACGTCAGGAAGACTCTGCCCAGCCCAGAACAAAATCTACCTGCCCCTCTGTATCATGCATATACAAACTGTCTTTTGAATATTTGAATAATCATGACTCTATGTAGTTTTCCTGAAGAAAATTTTTATATCCAAAACACTAATTCACCAATTCCAAGCATCTCTCTACTGGCCTGACATAGACAGCAGGTTGTTAGAACATTCACTTTCCTTTGTTAGGAAGTGATTCTTGAAATATGCTGTAGGATTAATAAGTAGAGCAAAAAATCCTACCTAAAGCTTGATAGCTGGACTTCCTTAAGCCTGGCTGGCCTGCAAGCCTTGCAACCCAGTAAACAGGTGCCCCAGGCTGCAGAACAGGCTCCTGATCCTATAAATAATGTGTATTACATACTCAGAGGCAGCCATGGAGACCATCTCTTCTCAAGAGTGGCAATTTAGAATATTATGGATCCAATTTCAAACATCCTGCCTTGGATCAGGATAAGTCATGCACACCATGCCATCATAAGCCCCTAAACTCTGCTCCTGCTTAGTGAAAATATGTGAGCAGTAGGAGGTTAGGGTGTGGAATGGAGTCATTGGGAAGTAGAGCACAGGTTTTTTAGGTGGGTTTTAGATGGGCTTTCTCCATCCATTCCTCCCGACTCTAAAAAAATATAAAAGAGCAACTATCTCACATTCCATTTCCTTAAAAAACACTTCTAATTCAATATTTTTCTAAAATATTTATTTTTTTATTTGAAAGGCAGGAAGACAGGGAGATTCAGATGGGAGAGAGAGAGGAAAGAAAGAAATAGAGATAAGAGCTTGCATCCATTGGTTCACTCCCCAAATAACTGCACAACCAGGACTGGACAAGGTCTTCTATCAGGTAAAAGCTTTATCTGGTCTCCTACATGGGTGGCTAGGGCCCAAATATTTCAGATATCACCTGCTGCATCCAAGAGTGCACATTAGCAGAAATCTGGAATCAGGAGCAGAGCCAGGACTTGAATCTTAGCAATCTGATATGGGATGTGGGTATTTCAAGTGGCATCTTAACTGCTGTACCAAACATCACCTTTCAGGTCATTTTTAATAGATTCATAAAGATAAATTCTTCATCCGATTCTAAACCATAACTCTACACAAACTTCAGCACCTGCAGTTATTCTTTATGTACAGAAGGAAATGTGGAGGAAGAATGAAGGACTTTAATGTTACATTAGGATTCTGTCTGCATGGACCAGAGGAAAAACATGCACTAACAGAGCATGAACTCAAACAGAGGTGGTGTCAGGCAGAGATGGAGCCCTCTGGGTCAGAAGGAGGCACAGTTTCAGCACAGAGAGCCTCCTTACACCATTGTCTCTGCTTGCATCCCTCAGATCTTCAATCAACCATCTTGAGCTTTCATCTCAGAAACACAGTGGACCCAATGGATCTGTTTTTACTCATCATTTTCTCAATCATATTAGAGCATTTTATTATCTTAGAGAACTCACATTGATTCTATCCTCTAGAATTACCTATCCTATACACAGACAAACCATCTGGGATTTAGTTAGCTTTGATGAAGAATTTGGCTGACATTGGCACCGTCCCATTTGGGAATCAAAGCTTATCTTCTTTAGTTATAGCTCCATAAGTTTATACTCTCCTTTTATCAAACTCCCTTTCTCTTTCATTTCATGTCACTTTCACATTTAATTTGAATTTGCTCATTGATTGCATCTTATGTAAGGTATCCTGATGGCTCATTCATGGGTCAGGGTGAGGGTAGAAAAATTGGGTACACTGAAAAGAAATATTTTTTGGTCTACAGTCACAATGATAGCTTATCAGGAGAAGGTGCAAATCAGGAGGTGAAAGCAGAACTACCATCCCCCTGTTCTGTGCCAATGAACATTTTTTCTGCTTCTCTTCCAATCATACTCTCTATTCAGCTAAAAAGAGGAAGCAGTGTCAAGAAAATACAAAAAGAAAATTCATACTCTAAAAGGACACCTTCTAGTCTGGTGCTGTCATATCCCCATAGCAGGCGAGACTCTTTGCTAAGACAAGTTCAATGCAAACATTTGGGTTTACTGGGCAAGTCAAGTGTCGTATGCAACAGGTTAAGCCGCTACTTGGGACGCTGCATCCCATAGCAGAGTTCAGACTGAAGTCTTGGCTGTTCTGTTTCAGATTCAGCTTCATGCTAATGTGCCTGAGAAGGCAGAAGGTGATGGCCCAAGTACATGGGTCCCTGCTATACACATGAGAGACCTGGTTGGAGTTCCTGATTCCTCTTGATTTTGGCTTAGTCCAGCTCCGGCTGCTGTTGGTATTTGTGGAGTGAACCAACAATGGGAGACTCTCTCTCTCTCTCTCTCTCTCTCATAAATAAATAAATCTTTAAAATATTTACATACATGTTCCGCAGTCTCATGAAACATGTCCTGAGTGTCACATTCAGTGAGAGGCATCAGCGAATTAAAATGAAGATGGGCTGACAGTGAGAAGTACTTAGATTACTGACTTTGGCTTTCCTGCCTCTGTTTTTCTTTTTTCCAGTTAAGTTCCCTTCCTCATCACTTCAGTTTTTAACCCACTAGTTATTAAATTACCATAACAACCAATTCTCATCATGATTCACAAAATACAAAGGATTTATTCTATTTACAAACTAGCATTCCCACAGCCTTTACCAAACTCTGCTCCCCACAGTTACATCTGTTTTTCTGGCAAGAGGGGCTATTTGTGGGAAGTCATGTTTATGGTTGTTTCTTTGGTGACACTTCAAACATATCACATTAACACCCACGGGCTCAGAGAGAGGGAAGGCAGGCAGGAATTGGCATGTGAACCACCACTGCCTCTCTCAATTAGTCTGCAAGAGGTTGGGGAGAAGAACCCTCAGTGTAGAGCTATCAGAGGACAACTTCTCAAACTCCTGGATGCAGAGAAGCTACTGATTACTTCCTCCCAGAGTATAACATACTGGTTGTTCTCTACAAGTTTTGCTTTCACAGAGATGGGTTTGGCAACACAGGATGTCTGATTATAAAGGTTAATTTTTATTTTTCTTGTAAATAGAAGGATAAATTATATCTAGTTAATAGATTTTAAATGTATGGCTTGATGAAGTTTTACCCATACATATAGCCATGCAGTCTGTCTGTCTCCTTGTCTGAGATATACAGCATTTCCTATGCTCAGACAGATTCTTCTGTGTCTGACTAGTGGTCTTATAGAGTTAACTATTTTTCTGACTTCTATCACCATAGATTTGTTTCTAGTGTTTTTGAGCAACCCATCAATATAATCACACAATTTGTGGCTCTTTCCACTCGATATTATTTTGATGAGATTGATCCCTGTGGTAAATGGATCTATAGTTTCATTTACCTTTTTAATTGCCGTGTACAATTTCATTGTGTAACTATTGCTCCACTGTGCTGCTGACATAGAGGTCATTTTCAATTTCTGACTACCGTGAATGAAATTACAACATCGTTGTAAATGTATTTAGATGAACATAAGCAATTATTTATCTTGGATACATACCCATGATGGAATTGGCTGTGTAATAGTGTGTATGTATACTTGGCTTTAACAGTTATTATCAAACATTTTCTCAAAGTGGTTGCATGACTTTTTACTCCTACAAGCAGTGCATCAGAGTTCAGTTTATTCTATAAATGGCATTGTGGATCCATTTAATATTAGCTCTCCAGAGAAGTGCACATCAATATCTTGTCTAATTTTACATTTCTCTGATGATTAATGACATTGGGAAAATTTTCATGTGTTTGTTGGTTATTTCAATATCATTGTTTTGAAGTGTCTATTTACTCTTTGCCTATTCTAATTGTGGTTGATTGATGTTTTCTTATTGATTTGTAGGAGTTCTTCATAAATTCTGGCTATAAGCCCTTGGTGTGCTAGAATATTCTTAATTTTATTTAAGTCAAATCATCAATCATTGTAAAATAATTACTCCTTTAAAATAGTTTTTAATAAATCTTTCTGTACACTAAGGTCATTTAAATGTTCTTCTAGCCTTACTATTTTCTAAAAGAGTAATTGTTTTAGCTTTCACATTTAGGATACTAAATCATTTCAAATTATTTATTGTATATGATACGAGCCAGAGTAAACAAAGTTAATTTGAATTGCCTCTTATGAGTTGTGACATAAAATTGTGCTTCAAAAATTCACAGAAAATAAAATATGTTTAGGTATGGGTATATAGTCTAGTAGTTAAGATATTTTAGACACCTGCTTCCCATATTGGAGTACTTGGATTCTATATGTGGTTCTAGCTCATAGCTTCTATCTCCTGGTAATGCAGATCCTGAGATATAGTAGTGATGGCTCAAGTATTTGGGTTCTTGCCACCATGTGAGGACCTTCATTAGGCCCTATACGTCTGACTTTGTCTTGTCCAGTTCTGGCCATTGCGGGAACTTGTGGGGGAAGGGGGGAGAATTAATGGATGTAAGTAGTGCTCTCTCTCTCTCTTTCTTAAACAACCAATTAAATAAATATTTTATAAAAGAAAACTTTATTTTGGTACAAAAATGTTGAAATCATGAATATAAGAGATCTTCAAAAATTTCATGAAAATATGTATTATGAAAACATATATGCATAGGTTTATGAATTTTCACACTGAATAAATTTATTTTTGAATTTCATTTCTCATGACCTTTCTGAAACATCCTCTCATTGAAAGACTTTAGTACACCACTTATGTTCATTTTCAGTACAGTGCTTCTTAAATTAGAAGCAGATATAAGGCTTGAAATAAGCCTAAATCATTACCTCAAGGAACTCCACTATATTCTCAGAGTTGGAGTGCCTAGCTCAGAAAGATCCATACTCAGTTCTGTGGGAAGAGGAATGCAGCCAGTATGGGATATACCCAGAGCCTCTCCACAGGATGACCACCATAGAGAGGAGAGGATGTTGCCAGACCACAATTCTGAAACTTTACCCAGGGTTGGAAAAGGAAGCTACTCTCCAAGAAAACTCCTCACCAATCCTCATGTTTGATTGAAAGGAAAAATGCAAACCACAGTCAGCATGCAGGCAAACTAAAACTACTGAAGGTTAGTTAGAATATTCTATAATGCTCCCCCTTTTTTCACATCCTATGACCATACCAAGAAAACTCCAGTATACCATGGTAAATTACAGCTGAAAGAGCTACAAGATACAAATGAGTTCTAGGTGGTAAAACATAGGGACTTCCCCCAGCTAGGAGTTGAGATGAAAATAAATTTATTAAAGAAATTTGAAGCCTCCTGCAAGTACAGTGCCAACAAACATTAAACAAATCATAATTCCTGGCAATACTAACAAAAATCTTCACACTTAAAGCCTTGGTTACTGTAGTTCTTGTCTATTATTTAAAAGACAGATTACAGAGGGAGGGAGGGAGGGAGGGAGGAAGAGGGGGGGAGAGGGAGAGGGAGACGGTGAGAGGGAGACAGAGAGAGAGAGAGAGAATGAGAGAGAGAGAATGAATCAAGATCTTCAATCCACTGGGTCTCTCAAGCACTTGAGCCATCTTCTGGTACTTTCCCAGGCTGATAAGCATGGAGCTGGGTTGGAAGTGGAGAAGCTGGGACTGGAACTGGAGCTTATATAGGATGCTGGTGTCACAAGCAGTGGCTTAACTCACTGTGCCACAATGCCAGGCCTTGTAGTTCTTTTTTTTTTTTTTTAATATTCATTTTTCATTTTATTTGATAAGGCAGAGAACTTCCATCTGTTGATTTACTCACCCAAATGCTCACACCAACTGGGGTGAGGTCAGATGAAAGCAAATAACCCAGAAGTTCATCCACATCTAACACAGGGGTGGCAGGGATCCAAGTACTTGAGCCATCACCTGCTGCCTCCCGGGGTATACATCAGCAGGAATCTGGAAACAGAAACAGTAGCAGGACTTGAACCCAGGCAATCCAATATGGGATCCAGGTGTCCAGAACACTGTTATAACAGTTGCACCAAATTATTGCTCTTACTATATTTCTTGTTAACTGATACTTTAGGAGTATTTATGTGTATTTTCCAATTAAAAAGGCCCAAAGGGAACTGAAAGAAGACTGCATAGACAATGTAATCATCAGAACTAGTTACAGATATGACACAGATGTTGTAATCATTAGAAATGTTAAGATACTATAATTCGGGCCGGCGCTGTGGCGCACTGGGTTAATGCCCTGGCCTGAAGCACCGGCTTTCCATATGGGCACCAGTTCTAGTCCCAGCTGCTCCACTCCCAATCCAGCTCTCTGCTATGGCCTGGGAAAGCAGTAGAAGATGGCGCAAGTTCTTAGGCCCCTGCACCCGTGTGGGAGACTGGAAGAAGCACCTGGCTCCTGGCTTCGGATTGGCGCAGCTCCGGTCATTTGGAGAGTGAACTAGCAGACAGAAGAACTTTCTCTCTGTTTATCCATCTCACTGTCTGTAGCTCTAACTCTCAAATAAATAAATAAAATCTTTAAAAAAAATACTATAATTAATATATTAAGGGCCACAATGAGGAAAGTAGATTGCATGCAAGAACAAGTAGTAAACGAAGCAGGGAGATTAAAACTCCAGGCAGTGAATTAAAATGGAATGCTAGAAATAGCCAACACAGTCAGAGAAGTGAAATATCTCCATGAAAGGATTTGGACAAAGTTCAGAAAAGAATCAGTGAACTATAAGGTAAGTTAATAAAAACCCTCCAATTGAAACATAAAGAGAAATAAAATGGAAAAACTCCAGGAAACAAAATAGAACACTCAAGAACTATATAACAATATAAAAAGACATAACATTCACATGACTGATATGTCAGGAGAATAAGAGAAAACGAAGAACAAGAAAAATTTGATGTAATAACACACAAGAATGACTGAAATTAATGAGAGATTCCTCTAAGACACAGATGCAAGAAGCTCAAAGAACATGAAACAAAAATGTTTTAAAATATATACATATAAAACAAACAAAAACATCACCTATTTAAACTTCAGAAAACCAAGTACAGAAATAATTTAAATACAGAAGAACAAAGTCAGAGGACTCACTCTACCAGATCCCAAATTTAATATAACCACATAGTAATGAAGACCATATGTGGAACTGGTGAAAAAATAGAAGTAGATAAATGGAACAGAATATATTTCCAAGAAATAGACTCATAAATATAGTTGACACTATCAATTTTTTGTTTTTTTCAACTTTTGTTTAATAAATATAAATTTCCAAAGTACAACTTTTGGATTATAGTGGCTTTTCCCCCCACAAATTCTCTCCCACCCACAACCATCCCATCTCCCACTCCCTCTTCCATTCCATTAATATCAAGATTCATTTTCAATCATCTTTATATACAGAAGATCAATTTAGTATATACTAAGTAAAGATTTCAACAGTTTGCACCCACACAGACACACAAAGTATAGAGTACTATTTGGATAGTAGTTTTACCATTAATTTGCATAGTACAACACATTAAGGACAGAGATCCTACATGGGGACGTTAGTAATCACCTGAGGCTCTTGTCATGAGCTGCCAAGGCTATGGAAAACTCTTGAGTTCACAAACTCTGATTTTATTTAGACAAGGCCATAGTCAAAGTGGAAGTTCTCTCCTCCCTTCAGAGAAAGGTACCTCCTTCTTTGATGGCCCGTTCTTTCTGCTGGGATCTCACTCACATAGATCTTTCATTTAGGTCATTTTTTTGCCACAATGTCTTGGCTTTCCATGCCTGTGAAACTCTCATGGGCTTTTTAGCCAGATCTCAATGCCTTAAGGGCTCATTCTGAGGCCAGAGTGCTGTTTAGGACATCTGGCATTCTATTAGTCTGCTGTGTATCCTGCTTCCCAGGCTGGATTGTTCCCTCCTTTTTAATTCTATCAAATGCTATTAGCAGACACTGGTCTTATTTATGTGATCCTTTTGACACTTAATCCTATCTTTTTGATCAATTATGAACTTAAACTGATCACTTTGCCTAGTGAGATGGCATTGGTACATGCCACCTTGATGGGATTGAATTGGAATCCCCTGGAACATTTCTAGCTCTAGCATTAGGGGTAAGTCCGAGTGAGCATGTGCTGAACTGTACATCCCCACCCTTTCTTATTCCCACTTTTATATTTAACAGGGATCACTTTTCAGTTAATTTTAAATGTCTAAGAGTAATTGTGTGTTAGATAAAGAGTTCAACCAATGGTATTAAGTAGAACAAAAAATACTAAAAGGAATAAAGTAGTAAGTTGTTCATCAACAGTCAGGACAAGGAATGATCAAGTCATTGAATATCATGGTTTCCATTTCACTTCAACAGGTTTCCTTTTAGGTGCTCAGTTAGTTGTCACTGATCAGGGAGAACATATGATAGTTGTCCCTTTGGGACTGGCTTAGTTCACTCAGCATGATGTTCTCCAGATTCCTGCATTTTGTTGCAAATGACCAGATTTCATTTTTTACTGCTGTATAGTATTCTATAGAGTACATATCCCATAATTTCTTTTTTTTTAACTTTTATTTAATGAATATCAATTTCCAAAGTACAGCTTATGGATTACAATGGCTTCCCCCCCGCCATAACTTCCCTCCCACCCGCAACCCTCTCCTTTCCCTCTCCCTCCCCCTTCCATTCACATCAAGATTCATTTTCAATTCTCTTTATATACAGAAGATCAGTTTAGCATATATTAAGTAAAGATTTCAATAGTTTGCACCCACATAGAAACACAAAGTGAAAAATACTGTTTGAGTACTAGTTATAGTATTAAATCACAATGTACAGCACACTAAGGACAGAGATCCTACATGAGGAGTAGGTGCACAGTGACTCCTGTTGTTGACTTAACAAATTGACACTCTTGGTTATGGCATCAGTAATCACCCTAGGCTCTTGTCATGAGTCGCCAAGGCTATGGAAGCCCCCTCTGTTCACCAACTCTGATCATATTCAGGCAAGGTAGTAGTCAAAGTGGAAGTTCTCTCCTCCCATAATTTCTTTATCCAGTATTCTATTGATAGGCATTTAGGTTGATTCCATGTCTTAGCAATTTTGAATTGAGCTGCAATAAACATTGAGGTGCAGACAGCTCTTTTATTTGCCATTTTAATTTCCTTTGGGTAAATTCCAAGGAGCGGGATGACTGTGCCATATGGTAGGGCCATATTCAGGTTTTTGAGGGATCTCCAAACTGTCTTCCATAGTGGATTCACCAGTTTGCATTCCCACCAACAGTGGATTAGTGTCCCTTTTCCCCCACATTCTCACCAGCATCTGTGACACAACTAATTTTTGACAGATGCAAAGGCAATCTAATAATTAAGATTATTTTGAACAAATATTGATAGAATAATTGGATATCCCTCAGCTACAATATGAAGCTGGACACAGACTTTACACCTTACACAAAAATTAAAAAGAATCATAAATCTAAATGTTAATTGTAAAAATACAAAAGTTGCAGAATAATACAGAAGAGAAAGAGCAACATAGGGTTTGGAGATGAATTTTAAAATAAATCAGCAGTAGTGGATTACATGAAATAAAACATGATAAATTTAAATTTATTAAAATTAAAGTTTGTTTCATGAAATACACTGTAAGAGGATGAAAACTTAGGCTACAAATTGTATGAAAATATTTGCAAAACAAATATCAGATAAAATACTTGTGTCAAAAATTTACAAAAGTTTCTTAAGATTCAATGAGAAGAAATCAAATAACTCAATTAAAAACTAACAAAAATTGAATAGACACCTCATCAGACAACAAATGCAGATGGAAAATTAGTACATGTAATGTTGTACCACATCATTTGTCATTCAGCAACTGCAAATTATCACAAGATACCCCTACAATTACTGACAATACTATTTGACGGTGAGGATTCAGAGCAATAGGGATGCACAAGGGGAAAGCTACTTTGGAAGACAATTTGACAGTGTTTCACAAAGCTAAACATGGTGTTACCATGTGGTTATACTCCTAGGTATTTAACTGATTTGAAAACATATTGTCATATTTCTAAGTATTCAAACATGTGATCATACTCCTAGGTATGATTTGAAAACTCATGTTGACCACACACAAATTGTGCACATGAACAGTTAACAGTTACGTAAGCTTTACTCATGTTTAGTAGAAACTGTAAGTAGCCAAGATGTCCTTCAACAGGTGAATGGAAAGCCATGGTACATCCATAGGATGGAAAACCATTCAACAATTAAAAAGAAATGAGCTCTCGAGCCCCACAAAGATAAGGACTAAACTCAAATGCACAGTCCTAAATGAAAGAAACTGCTCTGAAAAGTCTATAAACTATAATTTCATTTATGTAGCATTTTGGAAAAGGCAAAATGATAGACTCTGCACAGTTTAGTGGTCTCTGGGAATTTGGAAACATGGAAGCCTGACTAGGTGAAACAGTTTTGTTTTATCTTATTTTAGGGTAGTGAAACTATGAGCATTCTTCCTGACAGAACAGTGGATTCATGATCCTTTCCATTTCTCAAAACCCTTAGAGTTGTGCCATACAGCCCTCCACCAGCCCACATTCATAGTCAACAGCAATAAGCATAGAGAAGACACTTCTCTGCCCAAATATCATTTGTGTTTTGAGAAAGATTAACTCTAAAGCAGAGGTAAGGATTCATTCCACATGCCCACACACTCCATCTGAAACTCCTCCATTCAATTGCTTCTGCCTTTATTCCCAAATTGGAAACTTACACAGATCTCATTACTGAGATCCATGAAAGCATTTAGATTCCTGTCGGTGTTCAGAGCCTAGTCTTATTCCCAGGCTGAAAAGGATCCTGGATATCAGAGGGTTAAATGAGGAGGAGGGTAAATGGGGAGCAGTACACAGGTTTATCCTCACCCCCTTCAAGCCTTTAATTGTGGCTTATGAAGCATTACTTGTCCATTCATCCCACATCATAATCCCTGCGTGAACAGGGTATTTTAATTTCATTTTACATCTAAATTTGGGATACTCATAGCCCATAGTCCGCCATTTACGTCAAAAGGACCACACACGCAAGAGCTGCGTAAATCTGGTAGAGTGTTTTCATCTACGGCGATAAGTGAGAAATGGTTTATTAGTAATCACCACATCACTGAGAGGTAGGGGGAATCAAGGAGATAAGGAAAAACACAGCTTTCCCCCCTCTTCTGCACCACCCCCTCCCACCAAATGCCCAGTGTTGGCGCAGGAGCAGAAAGACCCTGCATTGCAGCAAGAGGAGTGCGCAGGCTCCCAGAGGACCCCTCCCAAGACCCAGAGACACAGGTCTCCTCCCCTCCCCCTCTTCTGCTTCAAACACAAGTGACTCATGACAAGCTTTGTTCTCAGAAACGCAGCCTTTTACTGATGGGCCTGAAATCAGCTTTTACTCAAGAGTCCTAATTTTAAACATTCAAGTCTTACTACAATGAAAAATATAGTAGTTTAAAATGCTGTTCCTTCCAGCAGTATGTAATAAACTTTGTCGTCAAAAGGACAAAAAAGTAAAACCTGCATATTTATGGCAATGGGCAGATCCAAACTGCACTATTGTGGCTTCTCCTTGGATGATCATGTAGCATGTCATCAGCAGCATGCTGTAGCAGTCCTGAACAAGGCATGCTTCTGGTTGTTACAAGGCTAAAGAGGGGCAAATGCTTTCCTTGAGCACAATTTACATTGCTTATATTAGGGCCTCTTAAGACTTTTTTTCTTTTCTTTATCTTTTATTTTTTGAGCTGTTCTTGAAGTCACCCTTGACTCTTATCAAGTTCTTAACTCACCTCTTGTCGAATTCCATCTGCCTTTTAATTCCACATCTTAAATCATAGATGATCAGGACTTCTCCATCCATCCACACCTGAATTGAAGGCCCCAATATTCCATCCCAAATGTCCACACCCACAGTTGCACTTGGATGGGGGGCAGATGGGCAGAAGGCAATTTATATGGAACCACTGACGGCTGTCTTCATAGTAAAAGAACAGAAAATGGCTGATGAATGGCTGTAAGCCCAAAGGAAAGAATGGTGGTTTAGAAGGGTCAGCAGAGCATTAGCCCTCAGTATCTCCCCACTATTCCCACCCCTGCTTCTGCTGTGACCCTAAAGGAAATAGAAACACAATGAAGAACTTACTAGGCATCAAAGAAGAGAATGCAAGCCTGGAAGCCCCCTCCTCTCAACGGGAGGGCTCATGGCTTGCCCCTCCTTCCCTCCTGCAGGCTCCCCCTCCCAGCTGTGGGTCCACACATTTTTTTCTCAGAAACAAAGCTCTCACAGACATAAAGCAGTGAACCAGATTTCTTGAGAATCTCCCCACTTGTAGACATTTCTGCCTTGAGTCTTGTTAAATAGCAGACATGTCACTTCTGAAGTGTAGCCTTGCCTGTTAGAGGCAATGGCTTGTTGGGTCTGGGAGATGTGGAACAATGGATGCGGCTCTCAGTATTTCAGAAACATTGGTTAAGTTACCTGAAGCTTTAATGAATTCTGCAGTCAGTGTTTCCTGAGACTCATCGCTTCTTCACACTCTTAATTTACTCTGTCCAGCCCAGCTTTATAGGAGTCCCCATCTGAATCCAGATGCTCTCGAGGTTTTTGTTAACCTTTTATTCTACACATGAACCAGAGATCCCTTTAGACTTTCCTATAGCAGATCAGCAAATTAAGGCAACTAAAGTGGAGGCAATTTAAGTCCGAACAGTTGCAGAATATAAAATAGATGGTTAGAGCTCTTGAGTCTGAAGAGAATAGGAATCGAGGAGCAGCATCTGCAGCCTCCTCCCAGGGGCCAGCAGCACCCCTCCCCCAGCAGTTTGCCTCTCCATGAATGAGGAAGAGAGCAAGGCACAAAGAGCATCCCTCTCTGGACAAAGCCCAGCGTGGAAACTCCACAAGGTACAAAAAAGACTTCTCCTATCCCAGCACAGCAGTCTGGGCTGGCTCTCACCTACAAGTTCTCCATGTATACACAGCCTGTACACATCATTTTCTGATGTGCTCTAATTGTAAGAATCACAAGGCAGATTTATCCATGTTGGATGTCTTCTGAATCCCATGCAGTCATTTTCTCTAGAACTGGATGCGGAGTGATGATAATAAGGAACTAGTGGACATTTCAGAAGTGAAGCAATGTTTTCAAACCTGCAGTTTTTTTTTTCTTTCGATTTTTAATAGTTTCCACCCTCTGGGCCACTACCACGTGGCTTGTCTAATTAAAAGCTATTCCTTTTCATTCCTGGATTTGCATTATCTTAAACATATCCCCACAATGGGGCCCCACTAACCCACCCTGGAACTCAGCACTCACAAATATCTTCAGATATTAACCAAAAAGTCCTAGTGTGGCTGTAGTTAAGCTGTTACAGGGGAACACATCACATAATTTGCCCATCACTACTTCAAATTTAGAAGGGGGGAGAAGGAAGTAATAAAGGAAGATGAAAAAACTAACCAAATCAATACTTTCCCATCTCTGTACTCCACTCCATCTTCTGCATAGAGCGGAGAGACAAAGGAATTACCAGTGCTCCTACAAAACTTTGTTGAGTAGAGATGAACCCACCTTTTGACTCTCTTTCTTCTTTTAGAGTCTCTGTCTCTACTCTTTGACACTGGCTGCCGTTGTCTTAAAAAACAAAGCCTATACAAAATGAACCCTTATACCAGATTTTCTTTGTATAGCCCAGACTTCAAATATTGATTTGTACCTGGCTGTGATTTAGCATACATTTTATATCATTTACAATCATCTTAGTAATAAAGAATGTTGATTAAGTGACCAGATCCCAAATTTGTGAGGCTAAGGAAATGCTACCTGTTTATTTCTGTCAATTTTTGTGACTAATATCTAAACCACTCCTTTGCATATCCCAACAACCTTTTTATTGTATGTAAAAACTACAGACAATGAGGGCTTAATCTTTCCCTCCACAGCTACATCAAGTACTTAGCTGCCTATTTCCAGTCCTCAGGAGCTACAGTTACTTGTTGGAAAATTAGTGAGATGGAAGGATGAGGTAATCCTCAAGGAGCAATGATTGGATTCCTCAGTAACATTTAAAAAATAGCTGAGCCAATACATGGAGCTCTGAGAAAGGGAGTGGCAGTACTGAAAGGTACACTCCATTGATTGCTTCAGCTGTTGTAACCCCAGACTCTGGTGACAGCAACCAGAAAAAAAAAGAAGTGGAGAAGCATTTGGAAACTCCAGGATCCTATTCCATTGCAAAGAGACAATGACTGGCCAGTTGTTTCTTTTATGAGGTTCCCCAAGCACACTCAAAGGTTCAACACCATGAGTTTGCCTGTTAAAAATAATGTATCTGTTGAGCAGAAGGTACCCCTTAATGCAGAGCCATGCTATGGTTGATACCCAACTAATGATTGTATTTCTCCAAAATCTCAAATTCAAACATCCTAAACTTCCACCTTCACTTTCAGGGATAATCCAATTTTCTTTTGCCCATTTTGTCAGGAAGTTGGTTACTGACTAAAGGGTAATAAATACATAAGCATTTGAGGTTCCTGTTCAATTATTCTATCATTAAAGGAGGGGGAGTATAAAATTCTAATCACTGTACTGATTTATTCTGATTGTATTCAAACAGACTTTTTCCATTAGCTGTTCAAGGTGTGGCACCCTTCCAAACAGGACTTTGTTGTCCATTTATCTGGAAAATGCTATCTGTAAATCAAATAGCTTTGTGTTGGTCAATCAGATGCTATTTGTAGGGTGGTGCCCATTTGGCAATAAAATTTGCCACCTGGGGTAGACATTGTGGCATGCCACCTTAAGCAGCTAGTTGGGAAAACTGTATCTCATATTGGAGTGCTGGTTCAAATCCCAACTACTACACTTCTGATCCATTGCCCTGCTAACCTACGTGGGAAGCATCTGATGGTGGCTCAAGTACTTGAGTTCCTGCCACCCATGTGGGAAACCTAGATTGAGTTCCTAGCTCTTGGTTTCAGCCTGACCTAGCTCCAGATGTTCTGGGCATTAGGGGAGTGAATCACTGGATAAAAGATCTGTCTCTCTCTGTCACTGTATCTTTTAAATAAATAAATAAATCTTATTTTAAAAATTCTGGCAGCTCCTCATGTGGTTCCAAAATTGGCTATAGAGGAAAAAAACAGACTATCTGCTCTTCAATTTGGTTAGGGTCTCCTTGCATTCCTCTGGTAGCATGACCCTGTGTAAACCATTTCTGCTTTATAATGGAACTCTTTGGGAACTGCCACTCTTATTAGAATAATTATCTGATATTATTGAAGTTATTATTGATATTTCAGGTTTCAAGATATATTATGTTCTTTATTCTTAGGAGTAGTTCCAATTAATGCCCAACAATAAGCCAATTACTGTTTCTCAAATGATGTTGATGTATCACTGTCCCTAGAAATTTTCTGACCCCAAATCCCAAATATCATGGCTGGGTAATAGCTATTGGTGTCTAGTCTGCATAAATGTGAATTGCATAAGTCTAGTCTGCATAAATATGGATTGCAGATGTATCCCAAATTATACCTATATATATACATATATAGAAATACTATATATATATATATATATGTATATATATATATATGTAAAAACCATAAGAATCTGCTATGGTTTGGTTATCTGCCTACAGGTCCATATGATTAGAAGCTTGGTCCCCAAGGTAAAACTCTAGAGGTAGGGCCTATTAGAATGTCTTGATTATTGAAGGTATGAAGTAACTCTTGCACTACTCCTTGAAAGTTACTAAAGGAGGATTGATATAAAAGGGGCAAGCCTGGCCACTCTTGTAGTCTCTGCCTCTTAGCACAAGAGAGATAACATATGGAATGGGAAAATATTTGCAAGTTATACATAGACAAGGATTTAATAACTAAAACATATAAAGAACTGAAAATATTAAATAAGAAAAAAACACAATCTACTGTTTTAAAAATGGCAATGGGTCTAAACAGGTATTTAACAAAGAATGACATACAAATGGCAAACAGCTATCTTTAAAAATGTTTAGCACTGGCCAGCGCCGTGGGTCAATAGGCTAATCCTCTGCTTGCAGCGCCGGCAACCCGGGGTTCTAGTCCCCATCGGGGCGCTGGATTCTGTTCCGGTTGCTCCTCTTCCAGTCCAGCTCTCTGCTGTGGCCCGGGAGTGCAGTGGAGGATGGCCCAGGTCCTTGGGCCCTGCACCCCATGGGAGACCAGGAGGAAGCACCGGCTCCTGGCTTCAGATCAGCGCGGTCCGCTGGCCGCAGCCCGCCGGCTGCAGCAGCCATTGAGGGGTGAACCAACGGCAAAGGAAGACCTTTCTCTCTGTCTCTCTCACTGTCCACTCTGCCTGTGGAAAAAAAAAATGTTTTACACTGAAAATCATCAGGGAAATGCAATTCAAAACAACAGGAGGTATCACCTCATCCCTATTAGAATGGCTTTTCTCAAAGAGAGAAAAGGTAACAACTACTCCTAAGAATGAGGAGAAATAAGAAGTCTCACATGCTGTTGATAGGAATAAAAATTTGAGTTCCTATGGAAACCAATGTGGAGGTTCCTTAAAAAAATTAAAAATAGAGGTTCCATATGATCCTACTATTTGGTATACATCCAGGAGAAATGAAGTCACCAAATCAAAGGAACATCTGTGTTACCATATTTATTGCAACACTAATCACAATAGTTGAAATAGAAAAACAATCTGAGTGTTCATCAATTGATAAGTTGATTAAGAAAATATAACACATATACACAATGGCATATAATTCAGTTATCAAAAGGATGATACACTTTCATTGGCAGCAACATGGATGAACTAGTGGTTATTATATTAAATGAAATAAACCAAGGACAGAAAGACAAGTGCCATATAATCTCATTTATATGTAGCATCTTTTAAAAAGATGGACCCATAGAAGTTAAGAGAATAGTAGTGGTTTGGCAGAGACGAGAGAGGAACGGGGAGAAAAGAATTAGAAATGTTAACTGGGGGCCGGCACCATGACTCACTTGGTTAATCCTTCTCTGCCTGTGGTGGCGGCATACTATATGGGCACCAGGTTCTAGTCCCGGTTGCTCCTCTTCCAGTCCAGCTCTCTGCTGTGGCCCAGGAAGGCAGTGGAGGATGGCTCAAGTGCTTGGGCACCTGCACCCACATGGGAGACCAGGAAGAGGCACCTGGCTCCTGGCTTCAGATCGGCGTGGTGCACTGGCCGTAGAGGCCATTTGGGGAGTGAACCAATGGAAGGAAGACCTTCTGTCTCTCTCTCTGTCTATAACTCTACCTGTAAAAAAAAAAAAAAAAAAAAAAAAAGAAAAGAAACATTAACTGGTACTAAGTTATAGCTACATAGGGTCAGAAATTTTGACATTCTTTTGCACAATGGAGTGAATATAAATAATGATAATATAGCATATGTGTTTTTAAAGAAAAAAACTAGAAGAGAATATTTTTAATATTTCAACCATAAAAAATGTTAAGAGACATATATGTTTACCACAATTGGATATTATACCATGCACACACATATCAAAATATCACATGGTTTTTAAATAAATATGTTCTTTTAAATGTGCATCAATATATTATAGTGTACTTATTTTTATATATTTTATATGTTTAAATATTTTAAATATTTCTTATACATATATCCTAGCCCAACATATAGAAAATAAAATCTTTAATTTTGATTAGATAAAATAGGAGGAAAACTTTTCAATATTAAGGAAAACAAAGCGCTCATATAAAGGAAGCAGAAAATTCAAGTCACAGAAGAATAAAAAACAAACATTAGCTTTACCAAATTAAAAACAAATGTTTATCAAGAGTTCATCTCCATTACTTTTCTGTTTCAAGAAATTTCTTTACCACACTTTAATAGCACATCTGATGGCAACAAATTATTTTGGTTTTTCTTCATCTGAAAATGTCTTTGTTTCCCCCTTCATTCCCAAATATGTTGCCACTCGATACAAGATTCTGGAGTGTCAGTGTGTTCCATTCAGAACATGAAAATTGCTATGCCACTTCTTTCAGGCCCCCATGGCTTCTGATGAGAATTCCACTGCTTTTGAAATTGTTTTTCCCCTACAGGTAAGGTGTTGTTACTCCCTCGCTACTTTCATAGTTTTTCTTTGTGATTTCATTTTCTAAAGTTTGACTATGATGTGTCTTGGGGTCTATTTTCTTGTTTTTTTTTTTTTTTTCTTGTTTCGGAGCCTGTCACATTTTTGAATAAGTGTTTTTATGACTATTGACAAATTTGGGAAGTTTTCAGCCATTATTTCTTTGACTGGTTGTTCAGCCGTGCTATCTCTATATTCTCTTTCTAGAACTCTGATGATGTAAAGTTTAGATTTTTTTATTATTATTATAGTGCCACAGGTCCCTGAGCTCTACTCGTGTATATATTTTGCTCATCAACTAGGTCTCTGTTGTTAAAAAATGGTTAATTTCTAGTGTTCTTTCTTCAAGGTCATTGGTCCTTTGCTCTATTTTCTCAGTTTTTCTGATGAACCTATCCTGTGTTCATCCTTGGGCTTTGAGTTTGCTAAAGTGACCTAAATTTGAACTTTGTAAATAGGATCATGTCTGTGTAAACACAATTTTATCTCTCCCTTTTGAATCTGCACATTTTTTTCCTTGTTCTAATCTACTTGTACCACGTAGAAATTCCTGTTTAATGCCTCAAAGAATTTTCTTTTTTTTAACTTTTTTTAATGAATATAAATTTCCAAAGTACAGCTTATGGATTATAATGGCTTCCCCCCCACACAACTTCCCTCCCACCCGAAACCCTCCCCTTTCCCGCTCCCTCTCCCCTGCCATTCACATCAAGATTCATTTTCAATTCTCTTTAGATACAGAAGATCATTTAGCATATATTAAATAAAGATTTCAACAGTTTGCACCCACATAGAAACACAAAGTGAAAAATACTGTTTGAGTACTAGTTATAGCATTAAATCTCAATGTACAGCACATTAAGGACAGAGATCCTACATGAGGAGTAAGTGCACAGTGACTCCTGTTGTTGACTTAACAAATTGACACTCTTGTTTATGGCATCAGTAATCACCCTAGGCTCTTGTCATGAGTTGCCAAGGCTATGGAAGCATTTTGAGTTCACCGACTCTGATCACATTTAGACAAGGTCATAGTCAAAGTGGAAGTTCTCTCCTCTCTTCAGAGAAAGGTACCTCCTTCTTTGATGACCTGTTCTTTCAAAGAAATTTGTTATGTCTTATTCCTGAAATTGCGAATAAAGCATTTAGTCAATTACTCTTAAGAATGATTCTAACTGTAGGCTTGTATTGGATTTTTTTCAGTTTGATTAAGTTATTTTTTATAATTGGTCTCATTATTTTATATGAATTTGTTAAATTTTTAAAAATGATTTTACTAAAAAATAAAAAATGAAAAAGTAAAAATGATTTTACTGTATCTTTTGAGGTGATTATGTAGTTTTCTAATTATGAAACTTTTAACATGAAGCTTAACTTGCATAATTCCTCTTAGACATGATCGACTATATTTTTTACATAGTGATTGGTTAATGTGCTAATATTTTATTAAGAAATTTTCTGGGCTGGCGCCATGGCTCACTTGGCTAATCCTCCGCCTGTAGTGCCAGCATCCTGGGTTCTAGTCCCGGTTGGGGCACTGGGTACTAGTCCCGGTTGTTCCTCTTCCAGTCCAGCTCTCTGCTGTGGCCCGGGAGGGCAGCAGAGGATGGCCCAAGTGCTTGGGTCCCTGCACCCACATGGGAGACCAGGAGGAAACACCAGGCTCCTGGCTTCGGATCAGCGCAGCACCGGCCACAGCGGCCATTAGGGGAGTGAACCAGCAGAAGGAAGACTTTTCTCTCTGTCTCTCTCACTGTCTATAACTCTACCTGTCAAATAAAAAAAAAGTTTTCTATCCATGCTCATGAAGAAACTAGTCTTAGATTCTCACTGAGTACTTCACTTAGTTTTGTTTGCAGAATGATCATGATACGAAAAAAGTGAGTTTGAGAAAAATCCTTCTTCCCTTTTCATTAGTGTTTGTGAGATTAACATAACATCTCCACACTTTAAAGAGTTCACCACTGACTCAATTCTGAGGTAGGAAAGTGGTTAGCTCCCTTTTCCTTTGTATAGAAGGCGACGGTGCAGAATGGCCTCAGTGTATCCACACCCATTCCCTCAGACAGGGAGCATCCTGCCTTCTCCAAATAGGGCTCACTGTGAAATCTTGCTTTCATTTATGTTTAATGGTAACAGACTAAATACTTCCCTCACAATTTCAGGAACAAGACAAGAGTTCCACTTTCACCATTTCTTTGCTACATTAAACTGGAAATTCTAGCTGGTACAATTAGAAGAAGATAAAATATGTACATACTGGGTTTGCAACTGCTTTTATGCAGACATGATCCTGTATATAGAAAATATTATAGAAATATCCAAAAAGTTCTGATAATTAATATGTGAATTTAGGAAATTTGTAGAACACATGGTTCACAAGATGGGTTCAAGAGAAAAAAAAATGAGGGAATAGAGTAAACAATCTATGATCTTGAAAACAGAACAATAGAAATTACTCAGTTTTAACAACAAAGGGCAATTAGACTGAAAAATAAATAAATGAGTAGAGCTCAGGGAACTGTGGCATTATAATGAAAGATCTAAACTTAATATCACGAGAATTCTAGGAGGAGAGAAGAAAGATAGCAGGGTTGTACAACTAGTCAAAGAAATAATTACAGTTAATATTAGTCATTTTGATCTAACTCCAAATATAAAACGATTCCATGCTGTCACGTTTTGCAGCATTTACATGGGGATATTTTCAAAGTTGACTTCTATGCTGGAAATTCTACACCAAAATAAATATTGCAGAATATTTATATATATGACAACATTTTTGCAAATACTTTCTATAATTGTACTGTTCATTTAAAATGTTGATTGAAGGGTCAGCACTGTGGCATAGCATTGAACCTGCCGCCTGTGGTGCCGGAATCCCATGTGGGCAATGGTTTGATTCCCAGCTGCTCTGATTCTGATCTAACTCCCTGGTAATGTGTATTGGAAAGCAGTGGAAGAAGGTCCAAGTGCTTGGGCCCCTGCACTCATGTGGGAGACCTGGAGGAAGCTCCTGGCTCCTGAATTCCAATGGTCCATCTCTGGCTGTTGTGGCCATTTGGGGAGTGAACTAGCGGATCAAAATCTTTCTTTTTCTCCCTGTGTCTCTCACTTCCATTCTCTCTCTCTCTCTCTCTCTGTAACTTTGCCTTTCAAATAAACAATTTTTTTAAATAAATAAAATGTTGACTGCTTACATTAGTTTTAGGAAGAGATGTACATTTTGAAAGATACCTAATTTAGTAATTCTGTATATGCCAAACAATTTATGGCAGATCAGTTTTAGTGCAGCCTGTCATTATTTTTCTTAATTGTGAAAATGTACTTATTAGTGATGTTGAGTGCATGATGACTAACTAGAATTAACATAGATGTAAACACTGAGCATACTATACAAAGCATGCTAGTATGTACAAGAAATATTAAAACATTCTGATTCAACAGTTTTATTTTAGCTGTACTATATTATTAAATGCAGATGTTAAGGGTTAATAAAATCTCATATTATTTTTATAAATAATGAGCATAAATTTCTTTTTGCTTGATTAAAATAACTTATTCCTAGATAAATAAACAGTGCCTTAAGAGTTCTCAAATATGTCAAAAGTCATGAAAATACTATTCAAGAAACTGAGATTATCCAAAACAGTATAAAATGAAGGAAATGGACCCCAAGACACATAATAGTCAAACTTCAGGAAATGAAATCACACGGAAAAACTATTGAAAGCAGTTGGGGAGAAACAACACCTTACCTGTAGGGGAAAAACAATTTCAAAAACAGTGGAATTCTCATCAGGAGCCATGGGGGCCAGAAGGAAGTGGCACAGCAATTTTCATGTTCTGAATGGAACACACTGACACTCCAGAAGCTTACATCGGGTGGCAACATATTTTAGGAATGAAGAGGGAAACACAGACATTTTCAGATGAAGAAAACCAAGATAATTTGTCACCATCAGGTGTGCTATCAAAGTGTGTCTAAAGGAAGTTCTCTAAAGGGGAAGAAGGAATAATGAAATAATTTTGAACATCATGAAGGTAGAAATAACACAATAAGATATGATATAAGTAAATACAACAGACATTCATTTTACTATTTAGTCTCTTAAATTATGTTTGATGATCTAAGCAAAAATTATAAGACTTTTGATTGGCTTTTAATGCAGACAGAGGGGGTATTTAATAACATTATGTTGTAAAGAGCCAAGGGAAGTAATAGCTTCATATGAACTAGTAAGAAGATAATCTCACTAGTTTGTGGTAAGTTAGATATATACAACAAAATAGCTATAGCATCCACTAAAATTCTATACAAAGAGATAGAGTCACTAGAAAACACTGTAGGTAATGCAAATTAGAATTCCAAAATGTTCTAGTAACTTACAGAAAAATGGATAAAAGTTAGGAACGGGATGGGAGAAACAGAAAACAGAGAACAAACAGAAATCACCAAATAGTAGACATAAATCCTGATGTGTGTATAATTAGATTAAATGTAAATAATATAACGACACCAAAAAAAGCAAGGTGATTTATCAGAGTATATTTAAAACTACATCCCAATTTTAGGTTGTTTGTAAATAATTCACTTTAAGTCTAACAATATAGGTGACTAAAACAATATGAGCAATAAATCACAACATTTATTGTATTGAAATACTACAGCACATGTTCTTCTACCATATGGGAAGAAAATACATGTGAATACAATATAAAGATGACTACACAATCTCCAAACATTTAAAAGAGCAAAATCGAAGTGCAAATAAATGAGTCAAAGAGAAAACATCCAAGAAAATGAAAAACATGTGAAACTAAGTTAAAATGAAAATATAAATATTAAAATTATGGTACACAACTAAAGCCAAGCTGCAAAATAAATATCTAAAAGCATACATTAAGAAAGTGGTGAAGTACCAACATTAGTTATCTGTGCTCCCAACTAAAGGACCTAATAAAAAGAGCAAAGTAAATAGAAGTAAATACAAAGCAACCAGAATTAAGACAGTAAAGGGAACATGAAAAACAAAATTCACATTTAAAAAGACCTATAAACATGAAGTGTAAAATTGAGTTTTCAAAATGATCAATAAAATTGACAAACTGTAGTAAGGCTGAAAAATAGAAATGGAAGGTGTAAATTAAAAACATCAAAAAGGAAGCAGGGAATATTACAGATCCTACAGACATAAAAAAGAGAAGTGAATACTTCAAAAAAACTACATACATAAATTTGTCAACTTATATGAAACTCACTAATCCCTCAAAAATACATATCAAATATGAAATAAATAACTTCAATATACATTGAATTACTAAAGAAGTACAAGTCAAAATTCAAAAACTTTTTGGATCACGTGATTGCCATAGAGATTAAGACCCTGGTTGTGACACCCACATACCATATCCAAACACCTGGATTTGAGTCCTGGATACAATCCTGATTCCAGCTTCCTGTTAGTGCACATTCTGTGAGGCAGCAGATGATAGCTGAAATAGTTGGGGCCTTCAAGAGAGACCCAGACTGAGTTCAAGGCTCCTAACTTTGGCCTGGTACTCCCAGCTATTGCAGGCATTTGTGAAGTAAAACACAAGAAAGGAAATCTCTTAAACTCTTTCTCTCTCTCTCTCTCTCTGTGTGTGTGTGTGTGTGTCTCCCCTCTCCACTCCCATCCTTCAAGTAAATAAAAATACTTACAAAAAAATTATAGAATAAAAAACCCAAAAGCACTTCCTACAGAAAAGTTCCAAGGACTTATAGTTACTTCTAGTCGGTAGAATTGGATGGTTCTACCAAATATGTAGAGTGAACACCAATTTATAATACTTTCAGGGAAATACATGTTGTAGCTAGCATTAAAAAGGTAGTGCTAGTTAAAAATAATAACAAGAAGAAAAACACTACAGACCACTATCTGTAATGAGGTGAAAAGTGAAAAAACTAAAAAAAAAAAATAGCCTATATAATTCAGCAAGCAATGCAACAAATTATACTTCATAACCAGGTGAAATTTATGACACAACTGTAGACATGGTTCAATACTTGAGAAGTAACTAATGAATCCATCATAGTAGGGGTTAAGGAAGAAAAAAAATTCCATGAACATAAACATCATTGAAGGATAGTGATTAATTTTTTAAAGATTTATTTGAAAGATAGAGTTACACAGAGAGGTAGAGACAAAAACAAAGCCGGAGGCACCACAATACCAGATTTCAGGACATACTACAGGGCAGTTGTTATCAAAACAGCGTGGTACTGGTACAGAAACAGATGGATAGACCAATGGAACAGAATAGAAACACCAGAAATCAATCCAAACATCTACAGCCAACTTATATTTGATCAAGGATCCAAAACCAATCCCTGGGGTAAGGACAGTCTATTCAATAAATGGTGCTGGGAAAACTGGATTTCCACATGCAGAAGCATGAAGCAAGACCCCTACCTTACACCTTACACAAAAATTCACTCAACATGGATAAAAGACTTAAATCTATGACCTGACACCATCAAATTATTAGAGAGCACTGGAAAAACCCTGCAAGATAGAGGTACCAGCAAAGACTTCTTGGAAAAGACCCCAGAAGCACAGGCAGTCAAAGCCAAAATTAACTACTGGGATTGCATCAAATTGAGAAGTTTCTGTACTGCAAAAGAAACAGTCAGGAGAGTGAAGAGGCAACCGACAGAATGGGAAAAAATATTTGCAAACTATGCAACAGATAAAGGGTTGATAACCAGAATCTACCAAGAAATCAAGAAACTCCACAACATCAAAACAAACAACCCACTTAAGAGATGGGCCAAGGACCTCAATAGACATTTTTCAAAAGAGGAAATCCAAATGGCCAACAGGCACATGAAAAAATGTTCAAGATCACTAGCAATCAGGGAAATGCAAATCAAAACCACAATGAGGTTTCACCTCATCCTGGTTAGAATGGCTCACATTCAGAAATCTACCAACAACAGATGCTGGTGAGGATGTGGGGAAAAAGGGACACTAACCCACTGTTGGTGGGAATGCAAACTGGTTAAGCCACTATGGAAGTCAGATTGGAGATTCCTGAGAAACCTGAATATAACCCTACAATACAACCCAACCATCCCACTCCTTGGAATTTAGCCAAAGGAAATGAAATTGGCAAACAAACAAGCTGTCTGCACATTAACGTTTATTGCAGCTCAATTCACAACAGCTAAGACCTGGAACCAACCCAAATGCCCATCAACAGTAGACTGGATAAAGAAATTATGGGACATGTACTCTATAGAAGTCTTCCATCCACCAATTCACTTCCCAAATGGCCTCAATGGCTGGAGCCAAGATGATCAGAAACCAGAAGCCAGGAGCTTCTCCCATTTCTCCCATGTGAGTGCAGGGGCCCAATGACTTGGGTCATCATCTGCTGCTTTTCAAGGAACATTAGCAGGGATCTGGATCCAAAGTGGAGCAGCCAGGACTAAAACTGGTGTCCATATGAGACACCAGGCTGTATGCTGGGGCTTTAACCCACTGTGCCACAATGTTGGCCCCAACAGTGATTAAATTTAATACTTGCTAAATGAACCAAGAACACCCAACAAGAAAAAGAAGACAGACATCACAAAATTAGCTTAGAAAATCACTAAAATAACAAAAAGTAGTAGTAACAACATACTCTTTGGAAGCGAGAGAATTAATTTTTGGAGTTGATACATATATGCTTTTAAAATTCAATTTTAACAAAAAAGTCAGAGACACTCAAATATACAAGGGAATATTGTTCATATACATGAGAGAAAAAAGCAACACTCAATAGAACCTATCCCTGGGAAAGTCAGATTTCTAATTAGATGAATGCACTAAGCAAAGACTTTAAGTGAACTATTTTATGTTGATTTATTCAAATAAATAGAAGGAACCATTTTTGAAGAATTAGAACAGGAGACCAATGTCTTTAAAGGTAAATGATATCAATAAAGTGGCACAAAGTACAATAAATAACAAGACCTATTTCACAGTTAAAAAAAGTATAACTAACTAAAGTGAAAAATATGTTCAAAAACAAATTTAAGCTAGGAGAAGAGTCAACAAATTTGAAAATAGCTCAGATAAAATTTTTCAGTATGAAAAATTCAAAATGAAAAATAAATTCAGAAAAATTAACAGATTTATAGACCTGTGGACCATCATCAAGTGCAACAGTATATGGGCAATGGGAGTTCAGAGGAAAGAGGAAGGGTATTTAATTTTTATTTTTTGATTTTTAAAGGTTTATTTACTATTATTTTTAAAATTTTATTTAAGGTAAACAAATTTCATATGTACAGATTTAGGAAGAATAAGGGAGTAATTTTTCAAGCAGTAACAGCCCTAAATTTGTTGGAAAATATCAGTGAACTCCCTGTAGAATGAACTCAGATATTCATATGTAGACATATCATCATTACATTATCAAAGCAAAAAAAAGAAAATGGCATTAAGATGCCATTTGGGACACATGCACCCATATCAAAGTGCATGGATTAAGTCTTGGCTCTGTTTCTGAGTCCAGCTTCTTGCTGATGACTCTGGGAGACAGCAGTGATGGCGCAAATACTTGGGTTGCTGCCATTCATGTGGAAGACTCAGATTTAATTCTGGGCTGTTGGCTTTGTCTTGACTCAGTCCTGGCTATTGCAGTCATTTGAGGAATGAACCAGTAGATGGAAGATCTCCCTCTCCCTCTCCCTCTCCCTCTCCCTCGCCCCCCCCTCCCTCTTTCCCTTTCAAGGCAGGAAGACAGGAAGGAAAAAAAGGAAAGGAGGGAGGAAGGAAGGAAGGTTATTAAATGCCAAAGAAAAAATCTCGAAAGCAACAAAAGTCAAGTTTCCATATACACAAGATCATCATTAAGATGAAGCGCTGTGGGACTATCAATTAGCCTGGCTGTTAAGATGCTTGTTGGGATGTCCACATATCATGTGCAGTGTGAAAATCTGAGTCCCAGTTTCACTCCTCATCCCAGATTCCTGCTAATGTAGAAACAGAGAGAGAGAGAGAGAGAGAGAGAGAGAGAGAGAGAGCGCGAGCAGATGATAGTTCAAGTGGTTGGGTTCCTGCCACCCTCAATGGATACATAAGTGGTTCCAGGTTCCTGGCTTCATCTTGCACTGGATTGAGTTTCCAGCTCCTGGCTTCAGACTGGCCAATTACAGACCATTGTGGCCATTTGAGAATTAACGGTGGACAGAAGTACTCTGTGTGTCTGCCTCTCACTCTCTTACTTTTTCTGTGTCACAAATAAAAACTAAGTAAATAAGTAAGTAAGTTGAAGCGTGAAGTGGCTTAAAACAAAGGAGCTGCTTACTCATAAGAAACCACAAAGGCCAAAAGGTTGTAGGACAGCTTCTTAAAAAAGTTGAGGGGTCAGCATCGTGGCATAGTGGGTGATGCTACTGCCTGTGATGCCAGCATCCTATATGGGTGCCAGTTCAAGTCCCAGCTTCTCCTCTTTTAATGCAGCTCCCTGATAATGGCTTGGGAAAGCAGCAGATGATGGCCCCAAATGCCTGAGTTCCTGCACCCACATGAGACACCTAAAAGAAACTCCTTGCTCTTGGCTTGAGCCTGGCCCAGCCCTGGCCACTGTAGCCATTTGGGGAATGAACCAGCAAACAGAAGATCTTTCTCTTCTTGTTCTCTCTCTTTCTGTAACTCTGCTTTTCAAATAAATAATAAATCTTTAAAAATAATAACAAAGTTAAATTATAATTTTTAAAAAGCTGAAATTAAAAGATTGTCAACTAAGAATTCTTTTTTTATAGATTTATTTATTTGAAAGTCAGAGTTACACAGAGAGAGGAGAGGCAGAGAGAGGCAGAGAGAGAGAGAGAGGTCTTCCATCTGATGGTTCACTCCCCAATTGGCTGCAATGGCCAGAGCTGCGCCGATCCAAAGCCAGGAGCTAGGAGTTTCTTCTAGGTTTCCCACATGGGTACAGGGGCCCAAGGACTTGAGCCATCTTGTACTGCTTTCCTAGGACATAGCAGAGAGCTAGATCAGAAATGGAGCAGCCGGGTCTTGAACTGGTGCCCATATGGGATGTTGGCACTGCAGGCCAGGGTGTTAACCTGCTGCACCACAGCACAAGCCCCCAACTAAGAATTCTTATATCCAATAGTTATCTTTGAAAATATGAAAAATAAATTAATATCATTTGGATATTATACAGCAACAATGAAACAATCAAATTCTGCTAAATCTACCCTATGAGAAATACTAAGTGAAGTCAATGGGTAAAGAGACTAATTAGTACTAATTAAATAAAATTTCCCAGAAAGAAAATCCTGGGAACAGAAATGTCTTTAAGAGGACAAAAAGAGACAATAGGCAGCCGGGGCTTTCTCTCTCCCACAATCCCTCGCGCTCTTCCTTTCCAGCTTGGGCCCTCCAAGATGGCTCCCGCGAAGAAGGGCGGCGAGAAGAAGAAGGGTCGTTCTGCCATCAACAAGGTGGTGACCCGCGAGTACACCATCAACATTCACAAGCGCATCCATGGCGTGGGCTTCAAGAAGCGTGCCCCTCGGGCACTCGAAGAGATCCGGAAGTTTTCCATGAAAGAGATGGGAACTCCAGATGTGCGCATTGACACCAGGCTCAACAAAGCCGTCTGGGCCAAAGGAATAAGGAATGTCCCATACCGCATCCGCGTGAGGTTGTCCAGAAAACGTAATGAGGATGAAGATTCCCCAAACAAGCTCTACACTTTGGTTACCTACGAACCTGTCACCACTTTCAAAAATCTACAGTCAATGTGGATGAGAACTGATTAAAGTTGTAAAGCTGCAAAAAAAAAAAAAAAAAAAAGAGAGACAATAAAGGGAAGGGGCGGAGCCAAGATGGCGGAATAGTGAGGGCGTGCACCGATAGTCTGGGAAAAGATAGTTTAATAAAAGTGGAGTTACAGTAGCCTCAGGAAAAGGATCAGGAAAAAACTGCATAGGAAACTCTTCTGGATCTAGTGGATGTGACACGGAGGACCTACGGGGAGAGCGAGGTCGCCCACGGTGTGGAAGCCGAGCTGTGGGAGCCGAGCCGCAGAGTCTGTGTGCCAGCACTGAAAGGGAAGGTGAGACAAAGACCTTGGTGACCCGAGACATTGGCGGGGAAAGGCAGAAAGAGCCTACAGAGAATGAGGCCTGAAACCCCACTGGGGAAAGTTCACCAGGCTGACTGGAGGAGAGAAAAAATTCGAATAAATAAGGGGAACCAGCACGGACATTAGCCTCTCTCTCCACTCACCTTACAAAGCTGAGCAAGACAAAGGGCAGGTGCCATTTTGTGTATGTAAAGCAGCGCCCCTCTTTAGCCAAGCAGAAAAACCTGACTCTGGCGGGGAGAAATAACAGGAGGTTAAAACCTAGTGAAAGTGTGGAGCTAACGAACTGAGACTGTGAAAATCTGAGGGGCGGGGGCAAATGAACTCACCAAGTACACAAACTTGGTAATCTGGGCAACCTGGTGAGAGACTGCAGAGAAATTTGAGACCACACTGAGGGCTGCATAAACTCTTTGTGTGGTCCCAGGGGTAGAGCAGACTAATACCCACAGGGGCCAGATTTCATACATCAACTACTCTCAATTCCACTCAGCTGTGTGTAATTACTTCCCAACCGAGTCAAAAAAAAAAAAAAAGAGAGAGAGAGAGGGAGAGAGAGAGCAAGTGAGTGAGAGAACAATCTGGGTGAGTCACCTTTGGCACACCCTTAACCCTGAAGAACCAAACAAAGCTCTCTGGCCACACCCATCACAGCCTCTAAGGATCCATCAAAAGCAGACAGTCCACTTAATCTAGAGTCACAGTATAACAAGAAAAAACACCACAGCAAAGAAATCAAAGAATGTCTCCAATATGCCAAACAACAAACGCAAAAACCGAGGTAAAAAGAACAAGGAAGACACTATGACGCCCCCAAATAAAACAGACACCCCAACTCAAGATTATGAAAATGATGAGATAGAAGAAAAATGCAAGAAGCGGATCTCAAAAAAATGATAAGAACATTAAGAAGTTCTCAAAAACAAATTCTTGAACTACAGAAATCCTTAATGGACAAGATAGAAAATATCTCTCATGAAAATGAAATATTAAGGAGGAATGAAAATGAAATGAAACAACAAGTAGAACATGAAACTGTGCTAGTGACGAGAAATCATAATGAAATGAAGAATTCAATAGATCAAATGACAAACACATTAGAGAGCCTTAAAAACAGAATGGGTGAAGCAGAAGAGAGAATATCGGACTTAGAAGAGAGAACAGGAAAATATACAGTCAAACCAAAGAAAAGAAGAGGAAATTAGAAATCTAAAAAATATTGTCGGGAATCTACAGGATACTATTAAAAAAACCAACATTCGGGTTCTAGGAGTTCGTGAAGGCATGGAGAGAGAGAAAGGATTAGAAGGCCTTTTTAGTGAGATACTAGCAGAAAATTTCCCAGGTTTGGAGAAGGACAGAGACATCCTAGTACAGGAAGCTCATAGAACCCCTAATAAACATGACCAAAAGAGATCCTCACCATGACACGCTGTAATTAAACTCACCACAGTGAAACATAAAGAAAAGATCCTAAAATGTGCAAGAGAGAAACGTCAGATTTCTCTCAGAGGATCTCCAATTAGACTCACAGCAGACTTCTCATCAGAAACTCTACAAGCTAGGAGGGAATGGCGAGACATAGCCCAGGTACTAAGAGAGAAAAATTGCCAGCCCAGAATATTATATCCTGCAAAGCTCTCATTTGTGAATGAAGGTGAAATAAAGACTTTTCACAGCAAACAGAAAATGAAAAAATTTGTCACCACTCTTCCAGCCCTGCAAAAGATGCTTAAAGATGTGTTACACACAGAAACACAGAAACAAGGTCATCAATATGAAAGAAGGTAAATGAAGGAAACCTCACAGCAAAAGATCACAGGAAGTTCAAAACATATATTAGAAAATATCTTTGGCAAATGGCAGGGCAAAGTTACTACTTATCAATAGTCACATTGAACGTTAATGGCCTGAACTGTCCAGTTAAAAGACACCGATTGGCTGATTGGGTTAAGAAACAAAACCCATCTATTTACTGCTTACAAGAAACACATCTTTCCAACAAAGATCCATACAGACTGAAAGTGAAAGGCTAGAAAAAGATATACCATGCCAACAGAAATGAAAAAGGGGCGGGCATAGCCATCTTAATGTCGGACAACATAAATTTTACCACAAAAACTGTTAAGAGAGAAAAAGAGGGGCACTATATAATGATTAAGGGATCAATTCAACAGGAAGATATAACGATTATCAGTGTATATTGATACCTAATTTCAGGGCACCGGTTTATTTAAAAGATATGTTAAGGGACTTAAAGGGAGACTTAGACTCCAATACAGTAGTACTGCGGGACTTCAATACTCCACTCTCAGAAATAGACAGATCAACAGGACAGAAGATCAACAAGGATACAGTAGATTTAAACAACACTATAGCCCAAATGGATCTAACAGATATCTATAGAACTTTTAATCCTACACAAAAAGTATTTACATTCTTCTCGGCAGTACATGGAACCTTTTCTAGGATTGACCACATACTAGGCCATAAAGCAAGTCTCAGCAAATTCAGAAGAATTAGAATCATACCATGCAGCTTCTCAGACCATAAAGGAATGAAGTTGGAAATTAGCAACTCAGGAATCCCTAGAGCATACGCAAACACATGGAGATTGAACAACATGCTCCTAAATGAACAATGGGTCATAGAAGAAATCAAAAGAGAAAACAAAAATTTTCTGGAAGTAAATGAGGATAACAGCACAACATACCAAAACTTATGGGATACAGCAAAAGCAGTGTTAAGAGGAAAGTTTATATCAATAGGTGCCTACATCAAGAAATTGGAAAGGCACCAAATAGATGAGCTTTCAATGCATCTCAAGGATCTAGAAAATCTGCAGAAAACCAGACACAAATCTAATAGAAGATAAATAGTTAAAATCAGAAAAGAAATGAAAAGGATTGAATTAAAAAATTGCAAAAAATCAGCCAAACGAGGAGCTGGTTTTTTGAAAAAAATAAACAAAATTGACACCCCATTGGCCCAACTAGCTAAAAAAAGAAAAGACCCAAATCAACAAAATCAGAGATTAAAAAGGGAATGTAATAACAGACACCACAGAAATAAAGAGAGTCATCAGAAATTACTACAAGGACTTGTATGCCAGCACACAGGGAAACCTATCTGAAATGGATAGATTCCTCAACACATGCAACCTACCTAAATTGAACCAGGAAGAAACAGAAAACCTAAATAGACCCATAACTGAGACAGAAATTGAATCACTAATAAAGGCCCTCCCAACAAAGAAAAGCCCTGGACCAGATGGATTCACTGCTCAATTCTATGCTCAGTTCTTTTTTTTTTTTTTTTTTTTTTGACAGGCAGAGTGGACAGTGAGATAGAGAGACAGAGAGAGAAAGGTCTTCCTTTTGCCGTTGGTTCACCCTCCAATGGCCGCCGCTGCAGCCGGCGCACCGCGCTGATCCGATGGCAGGAGCCAGGAGCCAGGTGCTTTTCCTGGTCTCCCGTGGGGTGCAGGGCCCAAGCACCTGGGCCATCCTCCACTGCACTCCCTGGCCATAGCAGAGAGCTGGCCTGGAAGAGGGGCAACCGGGACAGAATCCGGCGCCCTGACCGGGACTAGAACCCGGTGTGCCGGCGCCGCAAGGTGGAGGATTAGCCTATTGAGCCACGGCGCCGGCCCCTTCACTGCTCAATTCTACCAGACATTTAAAGAAGAACTAACTCCAATTCTTCTCAAACTATTCAGAACAATCAAAAAAGAGGGAATCCTCCCAAATTCTTTCTATGAAGCCAGCATCACCTTAATCCCTAAGCCAGAAAAAAAGATGCAGCATTGAAAGAGAATTACAGACCAATATCCCTGATGAACATAGATGCAAAAATCCTCAATAAAATTCTCGCCAATAGAATGCAACAACACATCAGAAAGATCACCCACCCAGACCAAGTGAGATTTATCCCTGGTATGCAGGGATGGTTCAACATTCGCAAATCAATCAATGTGATACACCACATTAACAAACTGCAGAAGAAAAACCATATGATTATCTCAATAGACACCGAGAAAGCATTTGATAAAATACAACACCCGTTCATGATGAAAACTCTAAGCAAACTGGGTATGGAAGGAACATTCCTCAATACAATCAAAGCAATTTATGAAAAATCAATGGCCAACATCCTATTGAATGGGGAAAAGTTGGAAGCATTTCCACTGAGATCTGGTACCAGACAGGGATGCCCACTCTCACCACTGCTATTCAATATAGTTCTGAAAGTTTTAGCCAGAGATATTAGGCAAGAAAAAGAAATTAAAGGTATACAAATTGGGAAGGAAGAACTCAAATTATCCCTCTTTGCAGATGATATGATCCTTTACTTAGTGGACCCAAAGAACTCTACTAAGAGACTATTGGAACTCATAGAAGAGTTTGGCAAAATAGCAGGATATAAAATCAATGCACAAAAATCAACAGCCTTTGTATACACAGACAATGCCACAGCTGAGGAAGAACTTATAAGATCAATCCCATTCACAATAGCTACAAAAACAATCAAATACCTTGGAATAAACTTAACCAAGGAAGTTAAAGATCTCTACGATGAAAATTACAAAATCTTAAAGAAAGAAATAGAAGAGGATACCAAAAAATAGAAAAATGTTCCATGCTCATGTATTGGAAGAATCAAAATCATCAAAATGTCCATTCTCCCAAAAGCAATTTATAGATTCAATGCAATACCAATCAAGATACCGAAGATCTTCTCAGATCTGGAAAAAATGATGCTGAAATTCAAATGGAAACACAGGAGACCTCGAAAGGCTAAAGCAATCTTGTACAACAAAAACAAAGCTGGAGGCATCACAATACCAGTTTTCAGGACATACTACAGGGCAGTTGTTATCAAAACAGCGTGGTACTGGTACAGAAACAGATGGATAGACCAATGGAACAGAATAGAAACACCAGAAATCAATCCAAACATCTACAGCCAACTTATATTTGATCAAGGATCCAAAACCAATCCCTGGGGTAAGGACAGTCTATTCAATAAATGGTGCTGGGAAAACTGGATTTCCACATGCAGAAGCATGAAGCAAGACCCCTACCTTACACCTTACACAAAAATTCACTCAACATGGATAAAAGACTTAAATCTACGACCTGACACCATCAAATTGTTAGAGAGCACTGGAAAAACCCTGCAAGATAGAGGTACCAGCAAAGACTTCTTGGAAAAGACCCCAGAAGCACAGGCAGTCAAAGCCAAAATTAACTACTGGGATTGCATCAAATTGAGAAATTTCTGTACTTCAAAAGAGAGTCAGGAGAGTGAAGAGGCAACTGACAGAATGGGAAAAAATATTTGCAAACTATGCAACAGATAAAGGGTTGATAACCAGAATCTACAAAGAAATTAAGAAACTCCAGGCCGGCACTGCGGCTCACTAGGCTAATCCTCCGCCTGCGGCGCCGGCACCCCGGGTTCTAGTCCCGGTCGGGGCACCGGATTCTGTCCTGGTCACCCCTCTTCCAGGCCAGCTGTCTGCTGTGGCCAGGGAGTGCAGTGGAGGATGGCCCAAGTCCTTGGGCCCTGCACCCCATGGGAGACCAGAAGTACCTGGCTCCTGTCATTGGATCAGTGCAGTGCGTGGGCCGCAGCGTGTCGGCCGCAGCAGCCATTGGAGGGTGAACCAACGGCAAAGGAAGACCTTTCTCTCTGTCTCTCTCTTTCACTGTGCACTCTGCCTGTCAAAAAAAAAAAGAAAAAAAGAAAAAAAGAAACTCCACAACAACAAAACAAACAACCCACTTAAGAGATGGGCCAAGGACCTCAATAGACATTTTTCAAAAGAGGAAATCCAAATGGCCAACAGGCACATGAAAAAATGTTCAAGGTCACTAGCAATCAGGGAAATGTAAATCAAAACCACAATGAGGTTTCACCTCATCCTGGTTAGAATGGCTCACATTCAGAAATCTACCAACAACAGATGCTGGTGAGGATGTGGGGAAAAAGGGACACTAACCCACTGTTGGTGGGAATGCAAACTGGTTAAGCCACTATGGAAGTCGGATTGGAGATTCCTGAGAAACCTGAATATAACCCTACCGTTCGACCCAGCCATCCCACTCCCTGGAATTTAGCCAAAGGAAATGAAATTGGCAAACAAACAAGCTGTCTGCACATTAATGTTTATTGCAACTCAATTCACAATAGCTAAGACATGGAATCAGCCTAAATGCCCATCAATAGTAGACTGGATAAAGAAATTATGGGACATGTACTCTATAGAATACTATACAGGAGTCAAAAACAATGAAACCGGCAGAGCCAAGATGGCGGAATAGTGAGGGCGCGCACCGATAGTCCGGGAAAATTTAGTTTAATAAAAGGGGAGTTACGGTAGCCGCAGAAAAAAGAACCAGGAAAAAATTGCACGGGAATCGTGAATCGGAGGACCTACTGGGAGAACAAGGTCGCCCACCGCGCGGAAGCCAAGTCGCGGGACCGAGCCGCAGAAGCCCCAGTGCTCCAAGGGGAGTGCATGCCACACAGACAACAGCGGGGAGACTTGGGACGCTCAGGGCTCCGAGTCCACACATCGGCGCTGGAAGGGGAGGTGAGCTCAATAACCCGAGACATTGGTGGGGAAACGGGGGTCAGAATCTAGAGGGGGGCCAGAAAGTGCAGCAAACTCACTACCGGAAAGAAGGAAAAAAAAGCTTCGGGGTTTCTCTTCCCCCTAACCTTGAAAAGGTTACAAGACTGGGAGGCTAGAAGAATTCCCAAGAGACAAAGAGCAGGCCTGCTCTCTGGATTTACATATCAATGGGGGAGAGCTAAGGAACTGAGTCACTACAATTCAGTAGCCTAGGCAACCCAGTGGGAGTCCAGAGGAGCCAAAGACTGGAAGCTAAATACCATCAATTCTGCACAGCCGTGCCCTGCTGTTACTTACCCCCTGAATAAATAAAATAAATAAATAAATAAAAAGAGAGAGATTTACCACGCATAACCTGAGGGTGTCACCTTCACACACCCTTAACCTGGAAGAACCAGGCAGAGCTCTCAGGCCGCACCCATCTCAAGCCTCCAAGGCTCCTCCAACAGCAGGCAGTCCACTTAACACGGACACAGTATAAAAAAAAAAAAAAAGAAAAGAAAAAAAAAACGCACAGTGACGCAAGAAGAATTAACTATGCCGAGTAACAAACACAGAAATAGAGGGATCAAGATCAACGATGACACTATGATGCCTCCAAATAAGCAAAACACCCCAAGCCAAGAGTATGAAGATGATGAGATAGAAGAAATGCAAGATACGGATTTCAAAAAATTTATGATAATAACATTTAGAAGTTTTCAAAAGCAAATCCTTGAACTACAGAAATCCTTAATGGACAAGATAGAAAATCTCTCTCGTGAAAACGAAATTTTAAGGAAGAGTCAAAATGAAACTCAGAAACTAGTAGAACAGGAAAGTGTAATAGTCAAGAGAAATCAAAATGAAATGAAGAGCTCAATAGATCAAATGACAAACACATTAGAAAGCCTTAAAAACAGAATGGGTGAAGCAGAAGAGAGAATATCGGACTTAGAAGATAGAGCACAGGAAAGGATACAGTCAAACCAAAGAAAAGAAGAGGAAATTAGAAACCTAAAAAATATTGTTGGGAATCTACAGGATACTATTAAAAAAACCAACATTCGAGTTCTAGGAGTTCCTGAAGGCATGGAGAGAGAGAAAGGATTGGAAGGCCTTTTTAGTGAGATACTAGCAGAGAACTTTCCAGGTTTGGAGAAGGACAGAGATATCCTAGTACAGGAAGCTCATAGAACCCCCAATAAACATGACCAAAAGAGATCCTCACCACGACACGTGGTAATTAAACTTACCACAGTGAAACATAAAGAAAAGATCCTAAAATGTGCAAGAGAGAAACGTCAGATTACTCTCAGAGGATCTCCAATCAGACTCACAGCTGACTTCTCATCAGAAACCCTACAAGCTAGGAGGGAATGGCGAGACATAGCACAGGTACTAAGAGAGAAAAATTGCCAGCCCAGAATATTATATCCTGCCAAGCTCTCATTTGTGAATGAAGGTGAAATAAAGACCTTTCATAGCAAACAGAAATTGAAAGACTTTGTGGCCACTCGTCCGGCCCTGCAAAATATACTTAAAGATGTGCTACACTCAGAAACACAGAAACACGGCCATCAATATGAAAGAAGGGAAAGAAAGAACACCTACCAGTAAAAGAGCATGGGAAGCTCAAAGCATATACTAGAAAATATTTCCGGGAAAATGGCAGGGCAAAGTCACTACGTATCAATAGTCACATTGAACATTAATGGTCTGAATTCTTCAGTTAAAAGACACCGTTTAGCTGACTGGCTCACAGAACACAACCCAACTATTTGTTGCCTACAAGAAACACATCTCTCTAACAAAGAGGCATGCAGACTGAAAGTGAAAGGTTGGAAAAAGATATTCCATGCCAACAGAAACCAAAAAAAAGCAGGTGTAGCCATATTAATATCAGACAAAATAAACTTTAATACAAAAACTGTTAAGAGAGACAAAGAGGGACACTATATAATGATTAAGGGTTCAATTCAACAGGAAGATGTAACTATTATAAATGTATATGCACCTAATTACAGGGCACCGGTCTATTTAAAAGATATGTTAAGGGACTTAAAGGGAGATTTAGATTCCAATACAATAGTACTGGGGGACTTCAATACTCCACTCTCAGAAATAGACAGATCATCCGGACAGAAGATCAACAAGGAAACAGCAGATTTAATTGACACTATTGCCCAAATGGATCTAACAGATATCTACAGAACTTTCAACCCTACATCTACAGACTTCACATTCTTCTCAGCAGCGCATGGAACCTTCTCTAGGATTGACCACATACTAGGCCATAAAGCAAGTCTCAGCAAATTTAAAAGAATTAGAATCATACCATGCAGCTTCTCAGACCACAGCGGGATGAAGCTGGAAATTAGCAACTCAGGAAACCCCAGAAAGTATGCAAACACATGGAGACTGAACAACATGCTCCTGAATGAACACTGGGTCATTCAAGAAATCAAAAGAGAAATCAAAAACTTTCTGGAAGTAAATGAAGACAACAACACAACATATCAAAACTTATGGGATACAGCAAAAGCAGTATTGAGAGGCAAATTTATAGCAATAGGTGCCTATACCAAGAAATTGGAAAGGTACCAAATAAATGAGCTTTCAGCGCACCTCAAGGACCTAGAAAAACTGCAGCAAACCAAACCCAAATCTAGTAGGAGAAGAGAAATAATTAAAACCAGAGAAGAAATTAACAGGATTGAATCCAAAAAAACATTACAAAAAATCAGCCAAGCGAGAAGCTGGTTTTTTGAAAAAATAAACAAAATTGACACCCCATTGGCCCAACTAACTAAAAAAAGAAGAGAAAAGACCCAAATCAATAAAATCAGAGATGAAAAAGGAAACGTAACAACAGACACCACAGAAATAAAAAGAATCATCAGAAATTACTACAAGGACCTGTATGCCAGCAAACAGGAAAACCTATCAGAAATGGATAGATTCCTGGACACATGCAATCTACCAAAATTGAACCATGAAGACATAGAAAACCTAAATAGACCCATAACTGAGACAGAAATTGAAACAGTAATAAAGGCCCTCCCAACAAAGAAAAGCCCAGGACCAGATGGATTCACTGCTGAATTCTACCAGACATTTAAAGAAGAACTAATCCCATTTCTTCTCAAACTATTCAGAACAATCGAAAAAGAGGGAATCCTCCCAAATTCTTTCTATGAAGCCAGCATCACCTTAATCCCTAAGCCAGAGAAAGATGCAGCACTGAAAGAAAATTACAGACCAATATCCCTGATGAACATAGACGCAAAAATCCTCAATAAAATTCTGGCCAATAGAATACAACAACACATCAGGAAAATCATCCACCCAGACCAAGTGGGATTCATCCCTGGTATGCAGGGATGGTTCAACATTCGCAAATCAATCAATGTGATTCACCACATTAACAGACTGCAGAAGAAAAACCATATGATTATCTCAATTGATGCAGAGAAAGCATTTGATAAAATTCAACACCCTTTCATGATGAAAACTCTAAGCAAATTGGGTATAGAAGGAACATTCCTCAATATAATCAAAGCAATTTATAAAAAACCCACAGCCAGCATCCTATTGAATGGGGAAGAGTTGGAAGCATTTCCACTGAAATCTGGCACCAGGCAGGGATGCCCACTCTCACCACTGCTATTTAACATAGTTCTGGAAGTTTTAGCCAGAGCCATCAGACAAGAAAAAGAAATCAAAGGAATACAAATCAAGAAGGAAGAAGTCAAACTATCCCTCTTTGCAGACGATATGATTCTGTACTTAGAGGATCCAAAGAACTCTACTAAGAGACTATTGGAACTCATAGAGGAGTTTGACAAAGTGGCAGGATATAAAATCAATGCACAAAAATCAACAGCCTTTGTATACACAAGCAATGCCATGACTGAGAAAGAGCTGCTAAGATCAATCCCATTCACAATAGCTACAAAAACAATCAATACCTTGGAATAAACTTAACCAAGGAAGTTAAAGATCTCTACGATGAAAATTACAAAACCTTAAAGAAAGAAATAGAAGAGGATACCAAAAAATGGAAAAATCTTCCATGCTCATGGATTGGAAGAATCAAAATCATCAAAATGTCCATTCTCCCAAAAGCAATTTATAGATTCAATGCAATCCCAATCAAGATACCAAAGACATTCTTCGCAGATCTAGAAAAAATGATGCTGAAATTCAAATGGAAACACAGGAGACCTCGAAAGGCTAAAGCAATCTTGTACAACAAAAACAAAGCTGGAGGCATCACAATACCAGTTTTCAGGACATACTACAGGGCAGTTGTTATCAAAACAGCGTGGTACTGGTACAGAAACAGATGGATAGACCAATGGAACAGAATTGAAACACCAGAAATCAACCCAAACATCTACAGCCAACTTATATTTGATCAAGGATCTAAAACTAATTCCTGGAGCAAGGACAGTCTATTCAATAAATGGTGCTGGGAAAACTGGATTTCCATGTGCAGAAGCATGAAGCAAGACCCCTACCTTACACCTTACACAAAAATCCACTCAACGTGGATTAAAGACCTAAATCTACGTCCTGACACCATTAAGTTATTAGAGAACATTGGAGAAACCCTTCAAGATATTGGCACAGGCAAAGAATTTCTGGAAAAGACCCGGGAGGCACAGACAGTCAAAGCCAAAATCAACTATTGGGATTGCATCAAATTGAGAAGTTTCTGTACTGCAAAAGAAACAGTCAGGAGAGTGAAGAGACAACCGACAGAATGGGAAAAAATATTTGCAAACTATGCAACAGATAAAGGGTTAATAACCAGAATCTACAAAGAGATCAAGAAACTCCACAAAAACAAAACCAACAACCCACTTAAGAGATGGGCCAAGGACTTCAATAGACATTTTTCAAAAGAGGAAATCCAAATGGCCAACAGGCACATGAAAAGATGTTCAAGGTCACTAGCAATCAGGGAAATGCAAATCAAAACCACAATGAGGTTTCACCTCACCCCGGTTAGAATGGCTCACATACAGAAATCTACCAACAACAGATGCTGGCAAGGATGTGGGGAAAAAGGGACACTAACCCACTGTTGGTGGGAATGCAAACTGGTCAAGCCACTATGGAAATCAGTCTGGAGATTCCTCAGAAACCTGAATATAACCCTACCGTTCGACCCAGCCATCCCACTCCTTGGAATTTACCCAAAGGAGTTTAAATTGATAAACAAAAAAGCGGTCTGCACCCTAATGTTTATTGCAGCACAATTCACAATAGCCAAGACCTGGAACCAACCTAAATGCCCATCAACGGTAGACTGGATAAAGAAATTATGGGATATGTATTCTTTAGAGTACTATACCGCAGTAAGAAACAACGAAATCCAGTCATTTGCAACAAAATGGAGGAATCTGGAACACATCATGCTGAGTGAAGTAAGCCAGTCCCAAAGGGACAAATACCATATGTTCTCCCTGATCGGTGACAACTGACTGAACACCAAAAAGGAAACCTCCTGAAGTGAAATGGACACTATGAGAAATGGTGACTTGATCAGCATAGCCCTGACTGCTAATGGACAACTTAATACATTATCCCTCATAGTATTTTTTTTTGTCTGTTCTACTTAATATGACTGGTTTAATTCTGTAATTAATACACAGTTATTCTTAAGTGTTGAAATTTAACTGAAATGTGATCCCTGTTAAACATAAGAGTGGGAATAAGAGAGGGAAGAGATGTATAATTTGGGGCATGCTCGGGCTGACTTGCCCCAATTGGTAGAGTTGGAAACATACCAGGGGATTCCAATTCAATCCCATCAAGGTGGCATGTGCCAATGCCATCTCACTACTGCAAGTGATCAATTTCAGTTCACAATTGATCATAATGAAAGGACTAAGAGTCAAAGGGAGCACATAAACAAGTCTAGTATCTGCTAACACCAACCGATAGAATAAATAAAGGGGAGAGTGATCCAACATGGGAAGTGAGATACTCAGCAGACTCATAGAATGGCGGATGTCCTAAATAGCACTCTGGCCTCAGAATCAGCCCTAAAGGCACTCGGATCTGGCTGAAAAGCCCATGAGAGTATTTCAGGCATGGAAAGCCAAGACACTCTGGCAAAAAGATCTCTGTGAGTGAGATCCCAGTGGAAAGAACAGGTCTTCAAAGAGGGAGGTGCCTTTCTCTGAAGGGAGGAGAGAACCTCCACTTTGACTATGACCGTGTCTAAACAAGATAAGAGTCGGAGAACTCAAGGGGCTTCCATAGCCTTGGAAACTCATAACTGGTGCATAGGGAGATTACTGATGCCATAAACAGGAGTGTCAATTGGTAAAGTCAACAACAGGAGTCACTGTGCACTTACTCCTCATGTAGGATCTCTGTCCTTAACGTGCTGTACACTGAGGCTTAATGCTATAACGAGTACTCAAACAGTATATTTCACTTTGTGTTTCTATGGGGGTGCAAACGACTGAAATCTTTACTTAATGTACACTAAACTGATCTTCTGTAAAAAAAAAAAAAAAAGAAAGAAAGAAAGAAAGAAATTATCAATTCCCAACTTGACTCTCACTGGGATTAAACATGACAATAGGTCTGATCTGATTTCATCATCATTTAAAAAAAATCATCTATTATTTTTCACTTTATGTTTCTGTGTGGGAGCAAACTGTTGAAATACTTACTTAAGGTATACTAAGCTGATCTTCTGTATATTAAGATAATCGAAAATGAATCTTGATGTGAATGGAAGGGGAGAGGGAGTGGGAAAGGGGAGGGTTGTGGGTGGGAGGGACGGTATGGGGGGGAAAGCCATTGTAACCCATGAGTCGTACTTTGGAAATTTATATTCATTAAATAAAAGATTAAAAATAAATAAATAAAAAAAAAACAATGAAACCCAATCATTTGCAACAAGATGGAGGAATCTGGAAAACATCATGCTGAGTGAACTAAGCCAGTCCCAAAGGGACAAATATCGTATGTTCTCCCTGATCAGCGACAACTAACTGAGCACCAAAGGGGAAACTTGTCGAAGTGAAATGGACACTATGAGAAACAGTGACTTGATCAGCTCTTGTCCTGACTTTTGATGTACAACGTAATACTTTATCCATTTTAGTATTTTTTTTGTTCTAGTACTATTGGTTGAACTCTGTAATTAACACACAATCATTCTTAGGTGTTTAAATTTTAACTGAAAAGTGATCCCTGTTAGGAATTTGGAAAACATTATGCTGAGTGAAATAAGCCAATCCCAAAGGGACAGATATGATATGTTCTTCCTGATCGGTGACAACTAACTGAGCACTAAAAAGGAAACCTGTTAAAGCGAAATGAACACTATGAGAAACGGTGACTTGATCAGCCCTTGCCCTGACTGTTGATGAACAACTTAATACGTTATCCCTCTTAGTATTTTTTTGTTTGTTTTTTTTTTCTACTTAATAGTTTTGGTTGAATACTGTAATCAATACACAGTTATTCTTAGGTGTTGAAACTTAACTGAAAATTGATCTCTGTTAAATATAAGAGTGGGAATAAGAGAGGGAAGAGATGTGCAATTCGGGACATGCTCAAGCTGACTTACCTCAAACGGTAGAGTTAGAAACATACCAGGGGATTCGAATTCAATCCCATCGAGGTGGCATGTACCAATGCCATCTCACTAATCCCAGTGATCAATTTCTGTTCACAATTGATCATAATGATAGGACTAAGAGCCAAAGGGATCACATAAACAAGACTAGTGTCTGCAAATACTAGCTGATAGAATAAAAAAGGGAGAGAACGATCCAACATGGGAAGCGAGATACGCAGCAGACCCACAGAATGGCAGATGTCCTAAACAGCCCTATGGCCTCAGAATCAGCCCTTAAGGCATGTGGATCCGGCTGAAAAGCCCATGAGAGTATTTCAGGCATGGAAAGCCAAGACACTCTGGAAAAACAAAAACAAAAACAAACAAACAAAAAACACCTAAATGAAAGATCTCCACGAGTGAGATCCCAGTGGAAAGAACAGGTCATCAAAGAAGGAGTACCTTTCTCTGAAGGGAGGAGAGAATTCGTACTTTGACTATGACCTTGTCTAAATACGATCTGAGTCGGTGAACTCAAAAGGCTTCCATAGCCTTGGCGACTCATGACAAGAGCCTAGGGTGATTACTGATGCCATAAACAAGAGTGTCAATTTGTTAAGTCAAGAACAGGAGTCACTGTGCACTTACTCCTCATGTAGGATCTCTGTCTTTAATGTGCTGCACATTGTGATTTAATGCTATAACCAGTACTCAAACAGTATTTTTCACTTTGTTTTTCTATGTGGGTGCAAACTGTTGAAATCTTTACTTAATATATGCTAAATGATCTTCTGTATATAAAGATAATTGAAAATGAATCTTGATGTGAATGGCAGGGGAGAGGGAGCGGGAAATGGGAGGGTTGCAGGTAGGAGGGAAGTTGTGGGGGGGGGAAGCCATTATAATCCATAAGCTGTACTTTGGAAATTTATATTCATTAAATAAAAATTAAAAAAAAATATAGGGAAGGCCCGCTGTCCCTTAAGAAAATATTTCAATTCCCTTTTTGGTAATGAAACCATCATTTACCAATATACTGAAAAAATACAAAAAAAAGACAAAAAGAGCTATGCATAATAAATAATACAAATATGAAATTTAAATTATATCAAAAACAAAATAAGAATGATTTTAACAAAAGAAATACACAACTTACACAGTAAAAACTACAGGCTTCTAAATTTTTAATAATTTTTATTAATATAATGAGAACATATTTTATCTATTTCATAGATACAATTCCTTTTTAAGATTTATTTTATTTATTTGAAAGGCAGAGTTACAGAGAGAGAGAGAGAGAGAGAGAGAGAAAATGACAGAAAGAGAGATCTCCCATTTGCTAGTTTATTCCTCAAATGGCTGCAATAGCAAGGGCTGGATCAGGCCAAAGATCAGGAACTTCTTCCAGGTCTACCACGTGGGTTTCAGGGGCCCAAGCACTTGGGCCATCCTCCCCTACTTTCCCAGGTGCATTAGCAGGGAGCTGGATTATGAGTGGAGCAGCCACAACTTGAGTTGACATCCATGCTAGTTTTGCAGGTGGTAGCTTTAACTGTTACACTAAAAGCTGGTCCCATATAGATAGAATTCTGAGAAAATAATTAAGCTTCCCTTCCTCCCTCTCCTCTTCTTCCTTATTTCCTTTTTGTTTACTTTAATTTTACAATGGAATACTTTCAATTTACCTTATAATCACAATTTACTTTATAATCACTTTTTAATGTACCACTAACCATAATGTTCAACAAGTAAATTGCAGAAATGTTCTACAGGAATATAGACAAGAGCTATAAATATTAATCAAATCTCAAGATGCCAATTTCATTCTTCTTTTAAGATTTATTTATTTATTTGAAATATTTACAGAGAGAAAGGGGGATCTTCCATCCACTGATTCATACCCAGATGGCCATAATAGCCAGCACTGGGCCAGAGAGAAGCCAGGAGCTAGGAACTAAATAAGGATCTTCCACATGGTTGGCAGGATCCCAAACACTTGGGCTATCTTTGATTGCTTTTCCCAGGCCATTAGATGAGTTCTTGCTCAGAAGTGGAGCAGCCAGGACACAAACTGGGGATGCCAGCATCACCCGAGGTGGTTTTACCAATCTACTACAACATGCCCCCCAGCTTCATTCTTATATATTGCTTTCTATATTTTATATTAACTACCACTTATATGGGGCTGGCACCATGGCACAGTGGGTTAAAGCCTAGGCCTGCAACAGCAACATCCCACATAGGTGCCAGTTTGAGTCCTGGCTGCTCCTCTTCTGATCCAGCTCCCTGCTAATATGCCTAGGAAAGCAGCTGTGGATGGCCCAAGTCCTTAGACCCTGTACCCTGAAAGGAGACCTGGAAGAAGCTCCTGGTTCCTGGCTTCAGATCAGTCCAGTTCCAGCCATTGTGGCTATTTGAGGAGTGAACCAGTAGATGGAAGATCTCTCTATTTCTCTGTCTCTACCTCTCTCTATAACTCTGTCTTCCAAACAAAATAAATCTTAAAAAAACTACCACTTATCAAAGAAAACATATGATATTTAGACTGGCTTATTTCCCTAAGCATATTGGTTTCTAGTTGCATCCATTTTGTTGCAAAAGACAGGAATTCATTCTATCTTATGCCTGAGTGGTATTGCATCATGTATATACACCAAAATTTCATTATCCAGTTATCAGATTATGGGTTGAAATCTTTAAAAGAAATTGAAGAATATGTAACTAAGTGAAAAGCCAATCCATACTCATTACTTGGAAGTGTTTATATGGCTGAGATAACAATATTCTCCCAATTAACCTATAGATTCAATATAATCCTTATTAATATCCAAGTTTTATATTTAAAAATTTTTGCGTAAATTTTCAGGATGATTCTAAATTTTTATTACACAATATATATGGAATATAAGAGATTTAAAATAGCCAAAACAATTTTGAAAAAATGCGAAGTTGTGGGATTTCCCAATAACAAAATTTATTGCTAGATGATTATCTTGGTCCATATTCTGTTGCTGTACTATGAATATAGGTTATCCTAAGTAACTCTGAAATGTCCCAACTCCAAATGCAATTAACACATGACCTTTAGGGATAACTTCCTATATGCGTTTTGGTGTAGACATGCAAACCACATCAGTAGTCAAGACAGTCTAGTAATAGCAGGATTACAGCCATGCAGAACGATGAAACAGAAGATAGGAGAGAGAAATAAGCCTGTACATTCATGAAAAACTGATTTCAAATAAAAAAATCAAAACCACTTCAATGTGGGATGCAGTAGACATTGTAAAAATTGATCCTAGGGATCTTGATGCCTAGACATAAGAGAAGACCTTACAAAGTATAGAAAAGTAAACTAAAAATTTGAAAAGGATTAAATTTAAAAGCTAAAATTAAAAACAAAATGAGGGATGGGTGTCTGGCATTATGTTTGTGATGTTGTTTTGGATGTCCACTTCCCTTATTGGAGTGCCTGAGTTCTAATTCTGGCTCCACTTTCAATTCAACCTTCCTGCTAATGCATATCCTGTGATGCAACAAATGATGAGTCAAGTATTTGGGTCCATGTCACTTATGTGGTAGTCCCATGCTGAGTTCTGGGCCCCTGGCTTGTCCCTGTCCCAGAACTGACTGTTGCATCCATTTCAGAAATAAACCAGCACATGGAAGATACATCTATATTTGTTTCTTGTGTTTTTGTTACTATGTCTTTCAAACAAATAAAAATAAATAAAACTCACAACAACCCACAATGAAATAAAGAACAAAACACACACACACACACACACATCAATAAACCCTTATAAAAAACCATTTTTTTACGATCTTGTATTGGGTACCATCATATGTAGTCATAAGTTACAAATATAATATCAAAAGCACAAGTGATCAAAAAAAGATAAATTTAACTTCATTACTTCATTAGAACCAAAATCTGTGATTCAAGGTACACTTATCAAAAAGTAAAAAAAAAAAATCATATAAGAACTCAGTAAGAAGATTATAAAGGATTTTCAGAGCCCAAAGTAAAAAAAAAGACAAATAAACTAGTGAAACAAAGGCTTTTACAGAAAAAAAAAAGATATACAAATGGCCAATAGTCAAATGAAAAAATGCTTACTATCATTAGTCATCAGGAGAATAAATATCAAAACCATGATGAAATATGACTTAATAGGAAAATGACCATAATATACTCTTTGACATATGCACCAAAGAATCTAAAACAGGTACACTTGTTGATGGTAGCACTACCAGCAATAGCAAAAAGATGTAAACAACATAAATGTTTTTCAAGTGTAGAAAGCTTAAACAAAATGTGGTAGGATGTAATTTCACAATGAAATTACTTCTGCCAAGATTTCAGGCTGTAACTTGAACAAGTCTTGAAAACATTATGCTAACTGAACCAAATAGACTCAAAAGACACAAAAGACCAACAGCTCCATAATGTATGATGTTACTTATGTGGAATATCTATAATAGTCAAATCCTAAGAGATATAAAATTTATTAGTAGTTTTTAGGGTTGTTGGCAAAATGTGAATAAGTAGAGATTGCTAATGGATGCATGGACTCATTGTGAACTAATGAAAATGGCCTACATCTAAACAGCAATGAAGTTGCAAAATTTTGTAAATGTTCAACAAACATCATATTTTATATTTTTAGTGGGTAAATTTTTTACTGTTATATTTCAATTAAAAATAATATATGCTAGTTGCAGGGGGAATAGACACATTATTGAATGATGAAACAGAATAGAGAAAAAAAACCCTTCATCAGTATGACCTTTTTTTGCTAAAGAATTATTATTTTTTATTTTTCCTTTATTTTTTAAAAAATTAAGTTACTCAAGTTTCATATATTTCATATACACAGATTTCTCTCTTCTGAGGATATACTTAAGGGGAGTTAAGTCAGTATATGAGTTACTTGCACTCCCATGTTTATAGCAGCCCAATTCAAAATAGAAAACATATAGAATTAACCCAATGTCCACCAAGTGATGACTGGATAAAGAAAATATAATATACATTATGTAATATCCCTCAGACAAAAGAAGAATAAAACCTGACATTTGTAATAAAATAGATGGAACTCCATCACTATGCTAAGTGAAATATGCAGACACAGAAAGACAACTATCAATATTTTGTCTTTTATGTGCAAGAGAATTTAAATATTGTGTGGATGTAATATTATTAGTTATATAGTTATAAACATTGTCTTCACTGAATTATATCATGTACGTGAAAGTATAACCTTCTATGCTCATTTTTTTAAAAAAAGAAGCTGAAGGAATTCAGTAGAGAAATGAAAGTCTTTTCAACAAATAGTATGAAGCAATTGAACATCTTGAGGTGAAACAATGAACTTTTATCTAACTCTCTGAACTTAACATGAAAAATCATCTCAAAATAGATCACAAGCCTGAATGCAAAATTTTAGTGAAAACAATGTAATATTTTCAGAATATGAAGCTGAAAAAAGAGAGCTTCTAGACAAAAAAAAAAAAACTCCATAAAAGCAGAAGTTGGTGAATTGTACTTTTTAGAATTATTTCAGTATTATTATTAATATTATTTTTATTGACTGACTAAAAGACCCTGTTTGGAAGCATGAAAAGACAAACTATATACTAGAAAAAAGTATGTTTAATCCACATATCTGACAGAGGAAACATATCCGGAATATGTAAAGACCTTTCAAAAGTCAATTGTGAAAACAAAAACAAAAAAACTAAGAAAAAAGGGACAAAAATCACAGAAGAGGTTATGACACATCCTCCCCCCAAACTCCCTCCACTCCCCGGGGAAAAATAACCTAGCCTTGACCAAAGCTAAGTTGAGAATAACCAGATGTTCTTGCATAAATGGGAGGCAGCTGAATAGACAAGGAAAATCTTAATGGTTAACATTCTCATTAAGAAACTGCAAGACCCGATCCAGCTGTAGCTGATTTGAGGATCCTGCTGCAGCAATTGTACTCTCATCTTCACCTCTCTGACATACAAAACCAAAAACTCCTTCATTATAGTGTTAAATCCATAACCTGAACTTGGAATGCATGCTATACATGAGATAACTTAGTGGACATGCATGCCTGCCTCTTTTTTTCCCTTCATCTTATGGGTATAATTAGATAATTTTCCCCAGAAAGCTTTTATTTAAGGCATATGAACTTAATGCATTTCATAAATACAACTTCAGGAACATAGTAATAGTGATTCTTCCCAGTGTACCCACCCTCCCATTTTCACTCCCTCCCTCCTCCTCCTCCTCCTTCTCCTATTCCCATTCTAATTTTTGCTAAGTTCTATTTTTAATTAACTTTATACACAGAAGATTAACTCTATAGTAAGGAAAGAGTTCAACAGATATCATTAAAAAACTGTTCTTAAATAGTTTCTTGATTTCTCTGTTGATTTCTTCTGTGACCCACTCTTCATTCAGGAGCATGTTGTTTAGTCTCCATGTGTTTGCATACGATCTAGTGATTCCTGAGCTGTTTATTTACAGCTGTATTCCACTGTGGTCAGAGAAGATGCTTGGTAGTTCAATTTCTTTGGATTTGCTGAGATTTGCTTTATGGCCTGGACTGTGGTCTATCCTGGATAAAGTTCCATGCGCTGGTGATAAGAATGTGTATTCTGCAACTGTAGGATAAAAAGTTCTGTGGATATCCATTAGGTCCATTTTTTCTCTTGTACTAATAAACTATTGTTTCCTTGATGATTTTCTGTCTGGTTGATTTGTCCATTGCTGAAAGCAGGGTATTGAATCCCCCATTACTATTGTATTGGAGTCTATGTCTCCCTTTAGGTCCATTAATATTTCTTTTAAATAGCCAGGTGCCCTGTAATTAGATGCATATATGTTTATTATAGTCACATCTTCCCACTGAACTGATCTTTTAATCATTACATAGTGCCGTTTTTTGTCACTCTTAACACTTATTGTGTTAAAGTCCATTTTGTCTGATATTAGGATAGCTACACCACTTCTTTTTCGGTTTCCATTAGCATTGAATATTTTTTCTATTTTTTCACTTTCAGTCTGCACGTATCTTTGTTGGTGAGATATGTTTCTTGTAGGCAGCAAAGAGATGGGCTTTGCTTTTCAATCTTTTTTTTTTTTTCATTCAGCCATTCTGTATCTTTTAGCTGAAGAGTTGAGGCCACTTATATTCAAGGTGACTATGAATAAGTAATGACCTGGACCTGCCATTTTTCCATAAATATTCCTATTATTTACTTTGGATTTACTTTGTACTTTTATTGGGAGATTTTCTGCATTCACCTTCTTCTATAGTGATGACTATGTTTCTGTGTTTCTGCACATCCTGAAGCATCTTTTGTAAGGTTGGATGAGTGGTGACAAATTCTTTCAATTTCTGTTTGTTATGGAAGGTCCTTAGTTCACCTTCATTCATAAATGAGAACTTCGTAGGGTACAGTATTTTAGGTTGACATTTTTTTTTCTCTTGAGGTGGAATATATCTCACCATTCTCTCCTAGCCTATAGGGTTTATGATGAGAAGTCAGCTGTGAGTCTAGTTGGAGATCCTCTGAAAGTAATCTGGCATTTTTCTTGTGCACATTTTAGAATCTTTTCTTTACATTTTACTGTGGCAAGTTTGACTACAATGTGTTGTGGTGAAGATATTTTTCTGGTCATGTCTATCAGGAGTTCTATGTGTTTCATGTACTTGGATGTCCCTTTTTTTCTCCAAATTAGGGAAATTTTCTGAAATTATTTCACTAAAAAGGACTTCTAATTCATTCTCTCCACACCTTCAGGAAATCCTGAGGCTGGTATGCTGGGTCGTTTGATAGTATCCCATAGATCTCCAGCACTGTTTTCTAGTTTTCTAATTTCTTTTTTCTTTTTTTTGTTTTTTTGTTTTTTTTTTTTTTTTTTTGGTCTGACTGTAAAATTTCCAGAGATTTGTCTCCTTACTTGGATATTCTTTCTTCTGCCTCACCAATTCTGTTGTTAAGGCTTTCCACTGCATTTTTTATTTGTTCTATTGAATTCTTCATTATTTCATTTTAATTTCTTTTTAAAATCTCAATTTCATGAGAAAACATTTCTTTCATGTCATGTATGGATTTCTTAAGTTCATGGATTTGCTTGCAATCCTAGGATCAATTTTTTTGAATTCTGTTTCTGGCATTTCTTCAATCTCTTCATTTTAACATTCTAGTAGTTAGGTGTTATTGAGTTCTTTTGGGGGGCTTCATGTTGTTTTCTTTATTCTTGTTTCTTGAATTGCTGTCTTTATTTTTAGGCATTTGTGGAGATACTTGTTGCTTTTTTTTCCCCTGTGACAGCTTTTATCTTTGGACTATACCTCTGTAGATTAATGGCCTGAGGTCTGTGCTGGGTGTGGCCAGGGTGCTCTGTTCAGTGCTCCAGGGTGAGAGGAGTGACCTAGGTGACTCATAAATTGGGTGTGATAAATTTCTCTCTCTCTCTTTTTTTTATTAGAGGCGAGGTTTGTACAGCTCTGTCGACATAGTCTCATTATCATCTCTTCTCCAAAGAGACCAATGCCTGGGCCCTGGGACCTAACCCCAGTGTGTTCAGTATTCATCTGTGCTCCCACAAGAACCACACAAAGGATCCATGCAGTCCTCAGTGTGAGCATAGATCCTTCAGCAATGATCCTTACCAAGATTCATGGAGCCCTGAGCATGTGGATCCATCCACAGTAACTGCCCAAAGATCCAGCCATATAATGTGCCCTCCCACATGGCCAGTGTTTTCTCAGTGCAGCACACAAGGCTCTCACAGTCATGAGTACCCATGCCCCTGTCAATCTTCCCAGCCAGACTCAGGCATCTCTTCTTGGCTTGTTGCTGGGTGCATGGACACAAGCTGGCACAGTTGCTGTGAAGGTCCAAAATGGCACCCAGCCCTCTCTCTAGGCTAGGTACAGGATGCTGGTTCCAGGTGGTTGGAGAGAGAGAAACGTGTTCCCTGTTTTTCCCTCTAGGTTGGCAGGTATACTATCCCCCACCAGGGTCCAAGCCAGACTCACGCCAAGCTCTTCCCACAGCTTTATTACCAATGACTTGGGCTGCTTCAGTCTGGTTTCACCTCAGTCTCCAAAGCTGCTGCTGAGGCTCCAGCTGCTCGAGTCCTGAGTTGTTCACGCCCATACCCTCCATGTAGATCCAAAGTGTCTCTCTCATTTGTGTGGAGTTTCCTCTACCATTTTCTCCATAAGTCTTCCCTGAGATTGCACTCTCTCCACACTTTTTTGACAGGTAGAGTTATAGACAGTGAGAGAGAGAGACAGAGAGAAAGGTCTTCCTTCTGTTGGTTCACCCCCCCAAATGGCTGCTACGACTGGCGCTGTGCTGATCCGAAGCCAGGAGCCAGGTGCTTCTCCTGGTCTCCCATGGGGTGCAGGGCCCAAGCACTTGGGCCATCCTCCACTGCACTCCCGGGCCACAGCAGAGAGCCGTACTAGAAGAGAAGCAACCTGGACAGAACTGGCACTCCAACCAAGACTAGAACCCGGTGTGCCAGTGCCGCAGGTGGAGGATTAGCTTAGTGTGCCGCAGCACCGGACTCTCCACATTTTTTTAGCAATATTCCCCTAGACTAGAGCAGTGAGCTCCCTCCCTATTCTGCCATTTTGGTGCCTCTCTGCCTTCCTCTTTTTAAATATGTACAATGTTTCCCAGAACTTCTCCTAAACTTACTGAATATGGGCGACTTCCCTACAAGCAAGCCATATAAACCTCTATCTCCTGGCTGATTGTTTTGTAAGAAGAAATCTCAGTCCTGGCTTGGCCAACTCAAGTATAGCTTTTTCTACTTACAGTTCAAATCATTGCCTGCATGTTTCCATTGGCATGCATACTAGCCAAGAAATCTCAGATTTTCAGGCCAGTTAAAGACCCACTAATATCAATGGCAAATAAGCATATAAAAAGATAGTTAACATCGTTATTTGTGGGAAAAATGTTAGTTAAAAAATACAAATCATTTCATACCTGGTATAACCACACATAAAAATAAGACAACAACCCAAAATATTTGATAGTTCGCAGATAAAACTAGATTATTTACACATATTAATGGAAATTCAAAATGTTATGTGTAGGCATTATGAACAACAGGCAGATTCTTTAGACCCTAAATATACAGTTACTGTATTATCCAGGAATTGTACTACTGGGTATTAATCCTAAGGAGATGACGACTTGCATTTATACAAAAATCTATCTATAAATATTTATAGCATATTTATTTGTTATAAAGTAAAAGCTAGAAACAACCTACATAATTTTCAACTGCTTCCTGATTAAACAAAATAGTATTTCATTGATTACTACTTGGCAACATAAAGAAAAGGACTATTGATGTAACAACCTGCATGAGACTCTAAAGGATTTTTCTGAATGAAAATAAGAAGCAAAATCCAAAATCTTCTACGTACAAAATTCCCTTTTATTTAAAAATCTCTGAAATGACAAGTTATAGAGATGATGCACAGATTTGTGGTAGCTAGTGGTTAAGGATGAGGATGGGCAGGTAGGGAAATATGGTTATAAAAGAACAACAACAGAGATCCCTGTGTTATTGGAAATGTTATTCATCTTAACTGCATCATTGCCAATATCCTATCTGTGATGTAACACAGCCCTGTAAGTTGTTACCATTTGGAGAAACACAATAAAATATATTCAGGATCCCTTTTTCATAATTCATGTATCTGCCTATAAACACAGTATCACCTCAAAATTGGGAAATAGTCATACAAGTCATTTCAGTCATACAAGTCATTCATATTTCTATATATTAGCAATGGAAAGTAAGAAAATAAAAATTTTAAAATCTACACAATTTATAATCAAATACTGCAAATGTGAAACAGTTGGGAATAAATTCAACAGATCATGAACAAGACCATCATACTGACAATGACAAAGCATTCAAATTCTTTGAATATGGCCAAACTCTCTTTGGAAACCTAACTTGGACCGCAGATAACTGGCTCCTTCTGGATATAAGAAGGAGGCACAGTTAATATTTTTGATGTCAGAGTGGTGCTTCCATAGGACTTATCTTCATGTAGCTTATTTCTTCTAACTTATTGTGTTATATCTCATAAGTCCCTAGGCACCTCTTCTACCAAAACTGCATTTCTCTCTTTAAAATCCCACCCTAAGGATGTTAGAGCACATTTGAAGGCACAATTTTCTGTCATTATTTAGAAATACCACCTCCATGGTCATTTACTCTCTGAAATCACCTTACCCTAGAGCATGAGTTCTGTCTCTTCATTCAATATAAATTTTAAGTGTCCTTCTTTGAGCTATAAACGATTGGGAAATAAAGATAAATAAAACACCCCCTCCATCCTCTAGGCATTCGCACTATTAAGGATACACTAACTCATTTAAGAAGACATCAAATTACAATAGATTTGTCTCAGCAGACTTATGTGAAACTTAAAGGAGCCTAGTAACTCATCTCCCTGGCAACTGTTTTCACTCTATTCATTGCCTACGGACTGGTTTCCTTCCCTCACTCCTCATCCCCCCTCGTTCTTCTATCTTCTTGATCAAATGAATTTCAATGTTACACACACATAATTAGAGAAAAAGAGAAAATACAGGAAAGAGAAAATAAAATCTAGAAGTTAAGCTTATTGCATCCTGGAAGGCATGCCATTTCTTCATGGATTTTTCAGAGCAGCTAGACTCATTCAGTGGTATCACTGCACTTGTCATGAGGACACAGGGGCTGGGTCTCTTTCAGGGCTTTCACTGTTTGGGGGGTGTAGCTTAAAACTAAGGAAGCACATCTAACTGAGAACTCATGATCCTGCCTCTACTCTCCTACACACACACACACACATAAAATAATGAGGCGAAAAGATTTTAAGAAAGCTTTGAAAGGGACAAGAACATAGGTATCTGATATTGAATGGCAACAAACACGAAGAGGGGGAAAAGAAAATTCTATTTCCACCAACACTAGTCAGAACAAAGCAATAATAAAGAGAAACATCACAAGAAATATGATAGAGATGCTATTACTGTCTGCATTAATAACATGTTTGTACTGACTATAACAATAAAGAAGTAAAAATAATCAAAGGATATTAATAGCTTTGATTCACATGATAAATACACACACTTTTATACATACAGTGAAAATGTGAATAATGTGAACTTTGCTAATCATTAAACTAAAGAAAAAGTTCAAATTCATAATCATTAAATAAGGAAATCCTTCCTTCCTTAAATGCAAAATTAGGTTAAATGATAATATGTAATTCCTATGCCTTTTGAAAAATGATGCAATGATATACAAGGGTCAGTGTAGATTGAGCCATTACATTTGGAAATCAGATGGTATTGTTATAAAATGTTGTAAAAAATATTTTTGCCCTTTGCCCCATTGACACTACCCCCAAAGAATTGGTTTTATAATGAAATTGGTGAAAAATGAGAAAAAGGAAATATACACTCAGACCTTCAGAATAAAATGATTTGAAACAACCCTGAAAAATTGGAAGTGACCTGAATTTCTAATAACAGTGTATAATAATTACTTGAATAATGGTCTTTTTCTCCATAGAGCCTCATGTTGCCTAGAAAAATAATTATTAGGGCTTTCTAGCAGTCTGGAAAGTGCTTGTGAAATTACTGTTAGGTGAAAATCAGAATATAAATTATATACAGCTATCATTTCAACTACTCAAAAACATTATTCATATGCAAAAAAGGTCTGGTCAGGCACACAAACAATATGATAACATGTATTGTGTGTGTGGCATTGACATTCATTTGATCAGGAAGATAGAAAATGGGAGGGAATGGAGAGGTTGGGAAGGAAATCAGTCCTTAGGCAGTGAGTAGAGTGGAAACTGTTGCCAGGGAGACGGGTTACTAGGCTTCTGAAATTGCGTAAACGAGAGATGATGAAATTCTAAACCAAGGTAGAGGCTGCAGGGATAAAGGGAAAAGGAAAATTGAGGTTATTATATATAAAAATGTATTTAAAAGAAAGACTATATCAGAAAAATGAAAGAGGTTCTTGTTCTTCAGGAAATCAACAATAACAGCAGAGTACAGAAAGCACATGTGTCTTGAACCTTTTGAGTATTGGAATAATTTGAGGTGATAATATTAGGTTCTGCTTGTTAACTATATAATCAGTGTTAGACGATTACCTCTTGCTGCCTTTATGCAGCCTACCAGGTTGTTTCCATCAGTATCCTTAATTTAAAGAGAAGACAACTGGAGTGTAAAGGGTTAAGTACCGTGCTACATATCACAAAGTTAAACAGTGGGAGACCTATAACAGTACGCACCCTAACTTAGACCTTGAATTACATGTCTAGTATCCAGACAAGGGTGGCATGACAAACAGACGTGGACCAAGCCTGAAGATCTCTCTCCATTTGAGTTTTGTCTGTGTGAACATATTATTAGAATTATTTTTTTAATTTTTATCTATTTATTTCACTTTATTTGAAAGAGAGACACACATACACACATTGAGAGGGAGAGGGAGAGGGAGAGGGAGAGCGAGAGAGAATATTTTGTTTTCCAAATGCTTGCAACAACCAAAGTCAGTCAAGGCATTGCCAAGAATTTGAAACTCAATCCTAGTCACTCATACGGGTGGCAGGGACGAAGTACTTGTGGTATCACCTGCTACCTTCCATGGCATGCATCAGCAGGAAACATTATAGAAAGCAGATATGGGACTCACATCAGCTACTCTGATATGGGATGAGAGCTTTCCAAGCAGTGTCTTTATGACCACGCCAAATACCTGATCCTACTTTCCAGAATGCTTGATCTTCTATTTTTGGTTATTTTTCTTTTCTAGAGATCTGGGTTTGTAACCTTTGTCAATCTGTAGAATGTGAAGAGTTAATAGGCACGCAGGGATAATGGTTTATGAGTTGCTGTTCAAATTAAAGAAGATAAAGAAAAACAAGCTCACCATTTATTTGTTGAAAAGGGTAGGTGAGAGGAGCAGAGAAGGAGAAGCAGTGGTGGAATGTAAGAAGGAATAAACAAAGATCGATTCAGGTCCATTCTCCACATGGAAGAATGAAATACAAGTTCTCTTTGTGACCTCTTTGTGGTCCATCCCTTGAGAAGAGTCTGGTGAGAGGGAGAGAGCAGTAGGAGAATGTGCTACGTGACAACTCAGAGGAAAGGGAAGCAGGGGCTACACTGCAGTGAGGAATAAGTGATGAGAATTTACTGAAAAAAAAAAGCACTTTCTAACACACAAAACAGACATTGCAAAAATGCCTACATGAACATTCCCTTAAATCCACAGTTATTTGGATTAGAGCCAAGATGCTACAGCAATGTTTATTTCTTTTCTATATTTTCCAAATTTCCTCTAAATGGATGTTTCCATCCTTTGCTGGTCTTTCACTTATTTATAGAGTCAGGATAGAAAGTATTTGTTGGCCACATACAGGGCATATATCTCCTTTAAAATTTTGCATCTGTTAATTTTCTTGCTATTCCATTATAATTTAAATTTTTTTAAATTTATTTTCAATTTATTTGAAGGACACACACAGAGAATGAGAGGCAGAGACAGACAGAGAGAGAGAGTCCTTTCATTCAGTGGTTCCCTCTGTAAACACTCTCAACAGAGCGGGTTGGGCCAGGTGAAAGCCAGGAGCCCACAATGTAATCCAGTCTCTCAGGTGGGTGGCAGAGACCCAAATACTTTCACTATCATCTTCTGCCTCCAAGAATGCACAAAAACAAGAAGATGGATCATAAGCAGAGAGGCTGGGATACAAACCACAAACTCTAATTTGGAATGTGGGAATCCCAAATTGTGACTTAACTGCTAATGTCTGGCCCTTATTACTATTTCTTGTGTACAATAGTATTTATAAATTTAATTAGATTCCTGTTGTGATTTTTTCATTGTTTTATACAGTCATGTACTACATACACCACAGTGGACCCATAAAATTACTTGTATAAGCACAAATGAGGTTATAGTCAACCTACTTTGTATGAATATGCTACATGTTGTTTATACAATGATGAAATTACTTAACAATGCATTTCCCAGATTATACCAAAATTGTTCAGCAATGCATGACTGTGTAGCTGACCTTCCTTAAGGAAATATTTCAGGTCAAGTCTGGAGTTAACCCATTAGTGCCCACCTGGGACAGTATTCCAACTATAAAGGCCATTGTCTTGAAAAAGGACATTTGTTAGTTCCTCATGAGGTGTTATGTGCCTGTGGAGATCATGACAATGCTAATGAAAGGGTTCCAGTTAGAATCTTCTAGATAAAACAGCTATTCATTGGGTTTTTTATAAATTTGGGGGTAACCTAGAGAAAGCTAATTATGTAGAAAGGGTATTCAAAAATTTAAGGAAAATGTATTATGAAACACCACACATGGGGTCTGGCACTGTGGCATAGTGGGCTAAGCCTCGATCTGCAGCACTGACATCCCATATGAGTACCGGTTTGAGTCCTGGCTGCTCTTCTGATACAGCTCTCTGCTATGGCCTGGAAATCAGTAAAAGTTGGCCCAAATGCTTGGGCCCCTGCACCCACATGGGAGCCCCAGAAGAAGCTCCTGGCTCCTGGTTTCGCATTGACCCAGCTCTGGCCATTGCAGCCATTTGGGGAGAGAACCAATGGATGGAAGACCTTTCTTTCTGTCTCTCCCTCTCTCTATTTGTAACTCTACCTCCCAAATAAATCAATCAATCTAAAAAAAGAAAGAAAATAAACTCTATACAAGGATTTCAGAAAGTTTTTGCATTATAGTAAAATTTTAATTCCACTATTCCACTTTTGAAGTCTACTCAGTCATGGCTTAATGATAGTGATACAATCTGAGAAATGTATTGTTAGGCAGTTGTGTCATTGTGTGAGCACTATAGAGTATATGTACACAAATAGACAGATATATCAAGGAACAGAATAAAAACCCCAGAAATAAATTCACACATCTACAACCAATTTATTTTCTGTGGCATAGTGTGTAAAGCATCCGCCTGCAGCGCTGGCATCACATATGGGTGCCAGTTCAAGTTCCTGCTGCTCCAGTTCCCATCTAGCTCCCTGTTATGGCCTGAGAAAGCAGTGGAAGATCGCTCAAGTGCTTGGGCCCCTGAACCCACATGGGAAACCCAGACGAAGCTCCTGGGTCCTTTCTTGAGATTAGCCCAGCTTCAGTCATTGTGGCCATTTGGGGAGTGAGCCAGCAGATGGAATACCTCTCCCTTTGTCTCTCCTTCTCTCTGTAACTCTGCCTCTCAAGTGAAATGAATATATCTTTTAAAAAAAGAAAATATAAATGAACAAAAAAACCCACAATAAGGCATTATCTCGCTCTAGTTATGATGGCTATTAGAAGGAGAGTAGGGTGGGAAGCATTACTATGCTCCTAAATCTGTATATATGAAATACATGAAACTTGTATGCATTACATAAAATTTAAAAAAAAAGTAACAAATGCTGGTAGGGTTGTGGAGAAAGTGGAAACCTAACTACTTCTGGTAAGAATGCAAATTAGTACAGTCACTAGGAAAAATAGTATGGAGGTTCTATGAAAAACTAAAAATGAATCTATTATATATATTATATATATAAATATATATTTATATATATATATAAAACTCCATTGTCCCTCATCTGGAAATGAAACCTGTACTCATCTGTTTATTGCAGCACTACCATAACACAAAGATCAGCCTAGATAACTGTCAATGGATGACTGCATAAGGAAACAAGGTATAAACAGCCATGTGAAAGAATGAAATCCTGACATTTGCAACAAAATAAACAGAGTTGGCAATCTTTATGTTAAGTGAAATAAATCACACACAAAAAGACAAATATCACATTTTTTGCTCACATAGGAATATATATGTTTATCTATACATATGTATTCAAAATATCAAGAAGTCTACAACTGCACTAAGTGAAATGAAGGGAATTCAAAAAGTTCATGAAAAATGGAATTAAGGAGTGGCTCTAAGATGGCGGAATATGGAGGGAGCTCATTGATAGTCCGGGAAAAGATAGTTTAGTAAAAGTGGAGATAGTGAAATCTCAGGAAAGAGTTAGGGAAAAAACTGCAGAGGGAACTTTTCCAGAATTAGAGGGACATGGTTGATCTACATGGAGGACATGGGTGCCCACGGCTTGGGAGCCCAGCTGCCAAGAATCTTCTCTGCATCAGAGCTGGAAAGAGAGGTGAGCCAAAACCACAGTAGCCCGAGACACTGGTAGAAAAGCAGCAGGAAGAGCTTAGAGGGAACGAGGCTTGAAGCCCTGTGCAGGAAAGTACACCAGGCTAACTAGAGAAGAGAAAAAAACAAAAGGGACAGTATGGGCATGATTCTGTCTCTCCAGATACCTTACAAAGGCAAGTGAGACTATAGAGCAGGCGCCATTTTGGACATATGTAACAGCTGCGACAGCTCGGGGCTGCACCCACCCTCAACCAAACAGAAGAACTTGACTCCAGTTTGGAGTAATAACAGGAGACTAAAACCTAGTGAATGTGTGGAGCTTATGAACCAGGAAGGTGAAAAAAAAATTCAAGGGTGTGTGGGAGAACTCACTGTGTGCCTGAGATGTGAGTAGTCTAGGTGTGAGACGCCACAAACTCGGTAGCCTTGGCTACCCGGTGAGAGACACTGCAGAGGAATCTGAGCTTACACTGAGGACTACACAGATGCTTTGCGTGGTCCTTGGGACAGAGCAGACAAATATTATACCCACTGGGGCTAGCGCTCAGGCACTGATTACCATCAAGGAGAAGAGCTCAAATGAGTGGAATTACTTCCTTTCTGAATGAAAAAAAAAAAGAGGGAGAAAAGATTTACCACACCAAACCTGGGCGTGTCACCTTTGGCACACCCTTAACCATGAAGAACTGAATAGAGCTCTCTGGCCACACCCACCACAAGCCTCTAGAGATTCACCAACAATAGACAGTCCACTTAATCCAGCATCATAGTATAATGAGAAAAGCCACCACAATGAAAAAGAAGAAGAAGAAAAAAAAGAAACCAAAGAATATTTCCACAGGGCCAAGCAACAAATGCAAAAACCGAGGAAACAAGAACAAGAAAGACATCATGACACTCCCAAATGAACATGACACTCCAATACAAGATTATGGAGATGATGAGATAGAAGAAATGCAAGATATGGAATTCAAAAAATTTATGATAAGAACATTTAGAAGTTAACAAAAAAATGCATGAACTACAGAAATCCATACAGGACAGGACAGAAAATCTCTCTTGTGAAAATGAAATCTTAAGGAGGAATCAAAATGAAATGAGTAATTTAGTAGAACATGAAATTGAAATATTGAAGAGAAATAAAAATGAAATGAATAATTCAATAGAACAAATAAAATCACATTTGAGAGCCATAAAAACAGAATCAGTGAGGTAGAAGAGAGAATATTGGACTTAGAAGACAGAGCACAGGAAAGTATACAGTCAAACAAAAGAAAAGAAGAGGAAATTAGAAATCTAAAAAATATTGTCGGGAATCTACAGGATACTATTAAGATAAACCAACATTTGGGTTCTAGGAGTTCGTGAAGGCATGGAGAGAGAGAAAGGATTAGAAGGCCTTTTTAGTGAGATACTAGCAGAAAACTTCCTGGGATTGGAGAAGGAGACATCCAAGTACAGGAAATACATGGAACCCCCAATAAACATGACCAAAAGGGATCCTCACCATGACACGATGTAATCAAACTCACCACAGTGAAACATAAAGAAAAGATTCTAAAATGTGCAAGAGAGAAACGTCAGATTACTCTCAGAGGTTCTCCAATTAAACTCACAGCAGACTTCTCATCAGAAACCCTACAGGCTAGGAGAGAATGGCGAGATATAGCCCAGTTACTAAGAGAGAAAAACTGCCAGCCCAGAATATTATATCCTGCAAAGCTCTCATTTGTGAATGAAGGTGAAATAAAGACCTTTCATAGCAAACAGAAAATGAAAGAATTTGTCACCACTCATCCAGCCCAGCAAAAGATGCTTAAAGATGTGTTACACACAGACACACAGAAACATGGCCATCAGTATGAAAGAAGGTAAAGGAAGAAAATCTCCCAGTTAAAGATCACAGGAAGTTCAAAGCATATACTAGAAATATCTTTGGAAAAATGGCAGGGCAAAGTCACTAATTATTAACAGTCACATTGAACATTAATGGCCTCAACTCTCCAGTTAAAAGACACAGACTGGCTGAGTGATCAAAAAACAAAACCCATCTATTTGCTGCTTACAAGAAACACATCTTTCCAACAAAGATGCATGCAAACTGAAAGTGAAAGGTTGGAAAGATATTCCATGCCAAGAGAAACCAAAAAAGAGCTGGTGTATCCATCTTAATATCAGACAAAATAAACTTCAACACAAAAACTGTTAAGAGAGACAAAGAGGGGCACTATATAATGATTAAGGGATCAATTCAACAGGAAGATGTAACTATTATAAATGTATATTCACCCAATTACCAGGTACCGGTTTATTTGAAAGATATATTAAGGAACTTAAAGGGAGACTTAGACTCCAATACAATAGTATTTGAGGACTTCAATACTCCACTTTCAGCAATAGACAGATCAACCAGACAGAAGATCAACAAGGAAACAGCAGATTTATTCAACACTATAGACCAAATGGATCTAACACATATGTACAAAACTTTTCATCCTACACTTAAAGAATACACATTCTTTTCAGCAGTACATGGAACCTACTCTAGGATTGACCACATACTAGGCCATAAAGCAAGTCTCAGCAAATTCAAAAGAATTAAAATCATATCATGCATCTTCTCAGACAACCATGGAATGAAGCTGGAAATTAGCAACTCAGGAATCCCTAGAGCATATGCAAACACATGGAGACTGAACAACATGCTCCTGAATGAACAGTGGGTCATAGAAGAAATCAAAAGTGAAATCAAAAATTTTCTGGAAGTAAATGAGGATAATAACACAAAATATCACAACTTATGGGATATGGCAAAAGCAGTGTTGAGAGGAAAGTTTATAGCAATAGGTTCCTACAGCAAGAAATTGGAAGGCACCAAATAAATGAGCTATCGATGCATCTCAAGGATATAGAAAGACTGCATCAAACCAGACCCACTCTAGTAGGAGAAGAGAAATAATTAAAATTAGAGAAGAAATCAACAGAATTCACTCCAAAAAATTACAAAATATCAGCCAAATGAAGAGCTGTTTTTTTGAAAAAATAAATACAATTGACAAACCATTGGCCAACTAACTAAAAAAAGTAGAGAAAAGACCCAAATCATATCATATGTTCTCCCTGATCGGCGACAACTAACTGAACACCAAAGGGGAAACTTGTTGATGTGAAATGGACACTATGAGAAACAGTGACTTGATCAGCTCTTGTCCTGACGGTTGATGTACAATGTAATACTTTATCCATTTTAGTATTTTTTTGTTCTAGTACCATTGGTTGAACTCTGTAATTAACACACAATTATTCTTAGGTGTTTAAATTTTAACTGAAAAGTGATCCCTGTTAGGAATTTGGAAAACATTATGTTGAGTAAAGTAAGCTAATACCAAAGGGACAAATACCACTTGTTCTCCTTGATAGGTGACAACTAACTGAGCACCAAAAAGGAAACCTGTTAAAGTGAAATGAACACTATGAGAAACGGTGACTTGATCAGCCCTCACTCTGACTGTTGATGAGCAGCTTAATATGTTATCCCTCTTAGTATTTTTTTTGTTTGTTCTACTTAATAGTTTTGGTTGAATACTGTAATCAATACACAATTCTTCTTAAGTGCTGAAAGTTAACTGAAAAGTGATCGCTGTTAAATATAAGAGTGGGAATAAGAGAGGGAAGAGATGTGCAATTCGGGACATGCTCAAGCTGACTTACCTCAAATGGTAAAGTTAGAAACATACCAGGGGATTCCAATTCAATCCCATCAAGGTGGCATGTACCAATGCCATCTCACTAGTCCCAGTGATCAATTTCTGTTCACAATTGATCACAATGATAGGACTAAGAACCAAAGGGATCACATAAACAAGAATAGTGTCTGCAAATACTAGCTGATAGAATCAAAAAGGGAGAGAAAGATCCAACATGGGAAGTGAGATACTCAGCAGACCCATAGAATGGCAAATGTCCTAACAGCATTCTGGCCTCATAATCAGCCCTTAAGGCATGCGGATCCGGCTGAAATGCCCATGAGAGTATTTCAGGCATGGAAAGCCAAGACACTCTGGGGGGGGGGGACCTAAATGAAAGATCTCCACGAGTGAGATCCCAGTGGAAAGAATGGGTCATCAAAGAAGGAGGTACCTTTCTCTGAAGGGAGGAAAGAACTTCCACTTTGGCCATGGCCTTGTCTAAATATGATCAGAGTCGGTGAACTCAAAAGGCTTCCATAGCCTTGGCAGCTCATAACAAGAGCCTAGGGTGATTACTGATGCCATAAACAAGAGTGTCAATTTGTTAAGTCAACAACAGGAGTCACTGTGCACTTACTCCTCATGTAGGATCTTTGTCCTTAGTGTGCTGTACATTGATATTTAATGCTATAACTTAGTAGTACTCAAACAGTATTTTTCACTTTATGTTTCTGTGTGGGAGCAAACTGTTGAAATCTTTACTTAATGTATGCTAAACTGATCTTCTGTATATAAAGAGAATAGAAAATGAATCTTGATGTGAATGGCAGGGGAGAAGGGAGTGGATAAGGGGAGGGTTGCGGGTTGGAGGGATGTTATGGGGGGGAAGCCATTGTAATACATATTCTGTATTTTGGAAATTTATATTCATATTCTGTCTTTGCTACTTGCAAATAAAGATGTCAAAAATCTTAATAAAAATACAAATTCAGAAAAAAAGACCCAAATCAATAAAATCAGAGATGAAAAAGGGAATGTAATAACAGACACCACAGAAATAAAAAAAGTCATCAGAAAGTACTGCAAAGAGTTTATGCCAGCAAACAGGGAAATCTATCAGAAATGGACATATTCCTGGACACTTGCAACCTATCTAAATTGAACCATGAAGAAATAGAAAACCTATATAGACCCATAACTGAGACAGAAATTGAATCACTAATAAAGTCCCTCCCAACAAAGAAAAGCCCTGGACCAGATGGATTCACTGCTCAATTCTACCAGACATTTAAAGAAGAACTAACTCCAAATCTTCTCAAACTATTCAGAACAATCAAAAAAGAGGGAATCCTCCCAAATTCTTTCTATGATGCCAGCATCACCTTAATTGCTAAGCCGGAAAAAGATGCAGCAAAGAAAGAGAATTACAGACCAATTTCCCTGTTGAACATAGACACAAAAATCCTCAATAAAATTCTGGCCAATAGAATGCAACGACACATCAGAAAGATCATCCAGCCAGAAAAAGTGAGCTTTACCCCTGGTATGCAAGAATGATTCAACGTTCCCAAATCAATTAATGTGATACACCACATTAACAAACTGCAGAAGAAAAGCCATATGATTATCTCAATAGATGCAGAGAAAGCATTTAATAAAACATAATACCCTTTCATGATGAAAACTCTAAGAAAATTCAGTATAGAAGAAACATTCCTCAATACAAACAAAGCAATTTATGAAAAATCCATGGCCAACATCCTATAAATGGGGAAAAGTTTGAAGCATTTCCACTGAGATCTGGTACCAGTCAGGGATGCCCACTCTCACCATTGCTATTCAATATAGTTCTGGAAGTTTTATCCAGATCCATTAGGCAAGAAAAAGAAATTAAAGGGATACAAATTGGGAAGGAAGAACTCAAACTATCCCTCTTTGCAGATTATATGATTCTTTATTTAGGGGATCCAAAGAACTTTACTAAGAGACTATTGGAACTCATAGAAGAGTTTGGCAGAGCAGCAGGATATAAAATCAATGCACAAAAATCAACATCCATTGTATACACAGTCAATTCTTCAGCTGAGAAAGAACTGCTTAATCAATCCCATTCACAATAGCTACAAAAACAAATACCTTGGAATAAACTTAACCAAGGGTGTCAAATTCTCTATGATGAAAATTACAAAAATCTTAAAGAAAGAAATAGAAGAGGATACCAAAAAATAGAAAAATCTTCCATGCTCATGGATTGGAAGAATCGATATCATCAAAATGTCCATTCTCCCAAAAACAATTTATAGATTCAATGTGATACCAATCAAAATACCAAAGACGTGCTTCTCAGATCTAAAAAAATGATGCTGAAATTCATATGGAGGTATAGGAGACTTCGAATAGCTAAAGCAATCTTGTGCAACAAAAACAAAGCTGGAGGCATCACAATACCAGATTTCAGTACATACTACTGGGCAGGTATAATCAAAACAGCATTGTACTGGTACAGAAACAAATGAATGGACAATTGGAACAGAATAGAAAGCCAGAAATCAATCCAAACATCTGCATCCAACTTACGTTCTAACAAGGAGCTAAAACCAATTCCTGCAGCAAACAGAGACTATTCAACAAATGGTGCTGGGAAAACTGGATTTCCACGTGCAGAAGCATGAAGCAAGACCCCTACCTTACACCTTACACAAAAACACACTCAACGTGGATTAAAGATCAAAATCTATGACCCGATACCATCAAATTATTAGAGAACATTGGAGAAACCCTGCAAGATATAGGCACAGGCAAGGACTTCTTGGAAAAGACCCCAGAGGCACAGGCAGTCAAAACCAAAATTAACAACTGGGATTACAGCAGATTGAGAAGTTTCTGGACTGCAAAAGAAACAATCAGGAAAGTGAAGAGGCAACCAACAGAATGGGAAAAAATATTTGCAAACTATGCAACAGATAAAGGATTAATATCCAGAATCTACAAAGAGATCAAGAAACTCCACAACAACAAAACAAACAACCCACTTAAGAGACGGGCCAAGGACCTCAATAGACATTTTTCAAAAGAGGAAATCCAAATGGCCAACAGACACATGAAAAATGTTCAAGATCACTAGCAATCAGGGAAATGCAAATCAAAACCACAATGAGGTTTCACCTCACCCCGGTTAGAATGGCTCACATACAGAAATCTACCAACAACAGATGCTGGTGAGGATGTGGGGAAAAAGGGGTACTAACCCACTGTTGGTGGGGATGCAAACTGGTTAAGCCACTATGGAAGTCAGTTTGGAGATTCCTGAGAAACCTGAATATAACCCTACCATACAACCCAGCCATCCCACTCCTTGGAATTTAGCCAAAGGAAATTAAACTGGCAAACAAAAAAGCTGTCTGCACATTAATGTTTATTGCAACTCAATTCACAATAGCTAAGACCTGGAATCAACCTAAATGCCCATCAACAGTAGACTGGGTAAATAAATTATGGGATATGTACTCTATAGAATAATATACAGCAGTCAAAAACAATGAAACCCGATCATTTGCAACAAGATGGAGAAATCTGGAAAACATCATGCTGAGTGAACTAAGCCAGTCCCAAAGGGACAACTATCATATGTTCTCCCTGATCGGTGACAACTACCTGTGCACCTAAAAGGAAACCTGTTGAAGTGAAATGGAAACCATGAGAAACAATGACTTGATCATTCCTTGTCCTGACTGTTGAGGAACAACTTAAACTTTATTCCTTTTAGTATTTTTTGTTCTACTTAATACCATTGGTTGAACTCTTTAATTAACACTCAATTATTCTTAGGTTTTTAAATTTAACTGAAAAGTGATCCCTGTTAAATATAAAAGTGGGAATAAGAAAGGGTGGGGATGTACAGTTCAGCACATGCTCACTTGGACTTACCCCTAATGGTAGAGCTAGAAACATGCCAGGGGATTCCAATTCAATCCCATCAAGGTGGCATGTACCAATGCCATCTCACTAGTCAAAGTGATCAGTTTCAGTTCATAATGATAGGATTAAGAGTCAAAGGGATCACATAAACAAGACTAGTGTCAGCTAATACTAACTGAGAGAATTAAGGAGAGAATGATCCAACATGGGAAGTGGCATACACAGCAGACTAATAGAATGGCAGATGTCCTAAACAGACCTCTGGCCTCAGAATCAGCCCTTAAGGTATTCGGATCTGCCTGAAGAGCCCATGAGAATATTTCAGGCATGGAAAGCCAAAACACTCTTGCAAAAAAAAAAAAAAAAAAGAAGAAGACCTAAATGAAAGATCTCTGTGAGTGAGATCCCAGTGGAAAGAATGGGCCATGAAACAAAGAGGTACCTTTCTCTAAAGGGAGGAGAGAACTTCCACTTTGACTATGACCTTGTCTAAATAAGATCAGAGTCGGTGAACTCAAAAGGCTCCATAGCCTTGGCAGCTCATGACAAGAGCCTAGGGTGATCATTGACACCATAAACAAGAGTGTCAATTTGTTAAGTCAAGAACAGGAGTCACTGTACACTTACTCCCCATTTAGGATCTCTGTCCCTAATGTGTTGTACAATGTGAATTAATGCTATAACTAGTAATCAAACAGTACATTACACTTTGTATTTCTGTGTGGGTGCAAACTGTTGAAATCTTTACTTAATATATACTAAATTGATCTTCTATATATTAAGATAATTGAAAATGAATCTTGATGGAGAATGGAATGGGAGAGGGAGCAGGAGATGAGAGGGTTGTGGATGGGAGGGAAGTTATGGGGGGGAGCCAATGTAATCCAAAAACTGTACTTTGGAAATTTATATTTATTAAATGAAAGTTAAAAAAAGAATTTATGATGACAAACTTAGCTTAATGAACATCGTCCACTCGTTTTGGTAAACATACAGAGGTACATAGACAAAAATAAACTTTTATTTAGGGTTTCTTTTTGGGGATAAGTTGGTGGTAAACTAATTGAGAAACCAAACAGCTAAGTCTCCCACGGCTCACTATTCATCCATGTAAGGAAAATACTAAGGAATATTATCTGAAAGGATGAGTATGAATATAATTTGAACCTTTTATAGCTTGGGAAAAATGTTTCCACTAGGTATATTGGAAAATCTTATAATTGATGGGCACCGGATATAGTATACAAAAGTGCTTTCCTCAATTGTGAAGAACAATTGACCCTAGCTAATTGATTTGTTCCAGGCTAAACATTATGCAAGTAAACCGAATCTCTGAATATACCAAACAGAATACAGAGTTTAAAAATACAGGTCTCGGTATGTGGCATAACAGGTTGAGCCACTGCCTGCTCACAGGCATCTCATATGGGTGCCAGTTCAAGTCACAGCCGCTCCATTTCCAATACATCTCTGTGCTAATGCTCCTGGGAAATGCAGAGAAGGATGGTCCAAGTGCTTGAACCCCTGCCACCCACATTGGAGACCTGGATGGAGTTCCTGGTTCCTTGCTCTGATCTGACATGGCCCTGGCCATTCCAGCCAGTTGGGAGTGAAGCAGAAGATGGAAGATCTGTCCCTCTCTCTCTACCTCTTTGTAACTCTGTTTCAAATAAACACAACAACAAATCATATTCACACACACACACACACACACACACACACACATATATATATAAAAACACATACCCATACATATATTAGTCCTCAAGATAACATTCAAAATGTCTGCATTTGATGTAATGGTGGAAGCTTTTCAAATTTTATGGAAAAAGGTGACTCTACAGAATAAAGTAGTCTAATAAACCCAAGAATTTAGAAAACTCAATGAAAAAGAGAAAAGTTAAGGCCGCCAGAGGGAAATACAAGGCATACTGAGTACACAAAATAAGAAAGACATTATCTCACTGGAAAAAGTGCAAGCAAGAAGACAGTGGAAAAGCAACTATAAAATACGTAGTGAAAAGGAAAAGAAAATCCTGCAAGCCTCAGATTTCATACACAGTGAAAACATCTTTCATAGAGAGAAGGTGAACAATGGTGTTTTATATACACAAAATGTGGATAGAGAATTGTTCCTTACAGTAAAGTAACAATTAACCCAGCAAAAGCCGACAGAATCACATTCTTTAGAGTTTTGAAATACAGAAATTAGGAGGTACTTAGTGATGAAAGACTGCTAAATGTTGCTCACAAAGCATTATGGCATTCTGCTTGCTCATTTACAAACTCCACTTCCCAGCCAAGCAGCAGCCATGAAAATAAACATTTCTGCGTAAACTTTTTGAAATACTATCATGTTCATGTGCACGTGTGTGTGTTTGTGTGTGTGTGTGTTTGTATATATTTGCTCAAACTGTCATGCAGGTCCTTGATCAAACAGTTCAGGAACCAGCATTTCTTTTCCTCAGCTTGGGCTATAGCAACTATGGGTTCATTGTCGTGGTGCAGTAAGTTAAGCTACTCCATGCTGTGGTGCCAGCATCCCATATCAGAGTTCTAACTTGAGTTTTGGCTGCTCTATTTCCCATTCAGTTCTGCTTATGTGCAAATGAAGGTGACTCAAGTGCTTGGGCACCTGAAATCCATATGAGAGACCAAGAAAGAGCTCCTGGATCCTGGCTTTGGTCTGCCCCAGTCCAGACCTTTGCAGCCACTTGGGGAGAGAACCAGTGGATGTAAAGTCTCTATCTCTCCCCCTCTCACTCTGACACTCTGCCTTTCAAACGAATGAATGAATGAATGAATGATGAATATGTCTTTAAAAAGCCCATGATGGGGCGGGGCACTACTGTGGAAAAGTGGGTTGAAGCCCTGGTCTTCAGTGCCTGCATCCCATATGGGTGCCCATTCGAGTCTTGGCTCTCCACTTCCGATCCAGCTCTCTGATGTAGCCTGGGAAAGCAGTAGAAACTGGCCCAAGTCCTAGGGCCCCTATACCCTCGTGGGAGACCCAGAGGAAACTCCTGGTTCCTGGCTTCAGATCAGTGTAGCTCCAACCATTGCAGCCATCTAGGGAGTGAACCAGCAGATGGAAGCGCTCTCTCTCTCCCTCCCCCCACCCCACTTTGCCTCTGCCTCTCTAATTCTGCCTTTCAAATAAACAAACCTAAAAAAAACCATGACATTAAAATGGAGGGAAATTTTCAAGTATTCAGAAGATGAAATCAATATGTTAGTATGTTTTGGCTGCTATGCCAAAATATCATAAGCTAGAAAGCTTATAAATAGTAGAAATTTATTCATAGTACTAGAAGCTGGGACACTCAAGATTATAGTTGGTAGTAAGGGCCCTCTTTCTGGCTGTCAGCTGGTGCTCTTTGCTGTATCCATAATGGTAGAATGAATGAGACTGCTTTCTGTAGTCTTTTTATTTATTTACCTATTTTTTCTTTTTTTTCAACTTTTATTTAATAAATATAAATTTCCAAAGTACAACTTTTGAATTATAGCGGCTTTTCCCCCTATAACCTCCCTTCCACCCACAACCATCCTATCTCCCACTCTCTCCCATCCCATTCTTCATCAAGATTCATTTTCAATTATCTTTATATACAGAAGATGAATTTAGTATATACTAAGTAAAGATTTCAACAGACTGCACCCACACAGATACACAAAGTATAGAGTACTGTTTGAGTAGTAGTTTTACCGTTAATTCACATAGTACAACACATTAAGAACAGAGATCCTACATAGGGAGTAAGTGTACAGTGACTCCCGTTGTTGAATTAACAATTGACACTCTTATTTATGACGTCAGTAATCACCCGAGGCTCTTGTCATGAGCTGCCAAGGCTAAGGAAGCCTCTTGAGTTCACAAACTGATTTTATTTAGACAGGCCATAGTCAGAGAGGAAGTTCGCTCCTCCCTTCAGGGAAAGGTACCTCTTTCTTTGATGGCCTATTCCATCTGCAGGGATCTCACTCACAGAGATCTTTCATTTAGGTCATTTTTTTTTTGCCACGCTGCCTTGACTTTCCATGCCTGAAAAATTCTCATGGGCTTTTTAGCCAGATCCAAATGCCTTAAGGGCTGATTCTGAGGCCAGAGCTGCAGTCTCTTTTACAAGTGTGCTAAACACAATCATGAGGGCAGGCTTTATGATTTATTCATTTTCCAAAGCCTCCACCTGCTATTGTCATTCATCAACTGGGGCTTGAAACTTTAAAATAAGAATTTGGTGGAGCTACAAACCTTAAAATCATGAAAAGTAATCCCTATAATTCAATGACAAAAAGATAATTTCTCTCTTTTTTTTTTTTTTTTTTTTTTTTTTGGACAGGCAGAGTTAGACAGTGAGAGAGAGAGACAGAGAGAAAGGTCTGCCTTTTCCATTGGTTCACCCCCTAATGGCCACCGTGGCCAGTGCGCTGTGGCCGGCACATCGCGCTGATCTGAAGCCAGAAGCCAGGTGCTTCTCCTGGTCTCCCATGCGGGTGCAGGGCCCAAGGACTTGGGCCATCCTCCACTGCATTCCTGGGCCACAGCAGAGAGCTGGACTGGAAGAGGAGCAACTGGGACAGAATCTGGCGCCCTGACCAGGACTAGAACCTGGGGTGCTGGAGACACAGGCAGAGGATTAGTCTATTGAGCCCCGGCACCAGCACAAAAAGACAGTTTCAATAGCAGGTAAATTATTTAGATAGTTCCATAAATAACCTGTGCAAATTCAAACAAGCACATGAAACAATGCTCACTGCTTAAATCTTTAGAGATGTGCTAATAAGATCATAAAACTATGTAAGTTTACACTACTGGAAGTAACAATTATTTTTTAGAGAAGAACATAACAAATGTGAATAAGGGTGTGGGTAGACTATAACCCTGCAATCATTCTGATACAAAGGTTAGAATTTCCCTCTTTTTTATAGCTGACTGATATTCCATTGTAATTCACTTTATAAAAAGCTGGAAGAATTGATTCAGCAGAAATCTATAACTAATAGAATATCTCATAGAGGAAGAGCAAGATGGTATCTGAAGGAGCCACTCTGGGAACCATCTCTTCATAGACAACAACCTGAACAGCTATCCATGCAACGAGTGACCTTCATAAGAGTCACAGAAGCCAAGTGACAGAATATTTACCAAATTTTGGTATAGTAATTAGAAAAGACCTATTGAAGAAAGGAGACGTAAATAGTTCTATGCCATACCTCTCCCCACTCCAAGAAGTACAAAGTGGAGAGAACCACTTCCCAGTTGGGAAAGGGAAAGGCAATAAGCTCAAACCTTAGATTTGAAACCCAGCACCAGGCCTGCTAATGGAAACCTACAGTCGGACAGGGCCCCATGACCTCTGCTCCCAGGTCAATATCTATAGACCCAGTATTTGTACCTGTTTTTGACAGGTAGCCAAAGGTCTGTAATCAATCCCTCCACAAACATCCAGCAGACACAGAGCAAGAGTAAAGCTGCTGAAATGCATGGTTGAACTAGTAAACTTAGGACTTTGCTTTGAAGCTCAGCCCCAGTCCCGCTGTGTGAAACTCAGCTTTAGACACAGACCAAGGGCCTCTATTCACAAGCCAGTGCTCACAGATGCACGCTCTCTATCTTCTCTACATCAGGCAGAGATCAACATGTTGATGGGATGGATTCATCAGCCTGTACTACAGGCATCACACAGGCCTGACATACATGGTGAGACTGCAAATATCCCAGTGACAGGGAGACTCAGGTGCAATACAGCTTAGTGTAGGACTAAGCTGCCAAGGGGACTGCCTCCATTATCTTTTCCCCAATCTCAGGTAGATACCAAGGCTTTAAGGGTTCAACCACAGTTCAGAGGGCAGGAAAGTAAACTCAGAACTTCGGCCTCAAGCTCAATGCTAGCCCAACCTAACGGGATCCAAAATGAGACAGATAGCAGAGGTCCCTAATCCCAGGTCAGGACTCACAGAGAAACCCTCTAAATTTATCTTGGCATCAAGCAGCAACTTGCATGATAATAGGATGAGTGAAAGCACTGAGCTCAGCCTCCTATGGGGTTGGCATGCATCTGGAAGGCAGTGCCATGTATCTGTGAGATTCAGGTAAACCCAGATAAGCATCAGCCTGGGAAAGCCCAGAGACTGCTTTCACTATCTCTCCTCCAATAATGAACAAACAGCAAAGAGCAAGATGTCAGCCACTGGGGAGTAGGTCACTGGCATGAGCACAGGACTACACATTTGATCTGGTAAAAACATCCACTGGGCAGATATTAATGGCCCCTGTTGTCAGTCACAGCTTGCAGAAGAGGCTCTGAGACCTGCCCAGGCCCCACATGAAGACATAGGACACAAGAAAATTGGGCTAATATTCCAACTGGTATCAACTGTGGTTGATTGCCATGGCCATGATTCAGAAGTCCACCTCAGCAGCAGGTAGCCAGAAACAAAGTCAACCTTGGCTACAACCCATACTGTGTTGGTCTTGGCAGGCTCTAGACTCTTAGTATGACCCAGCATTTATGACATAGGTGACCACAGGACTGCTTACTCATTTCTTCTACCCAACACAGGCAACATAATATGGAGATAGTACTTCCCTGCTTAGGGGAAGAAAAGGTAGATGGAGTGAAGATATTGCACAGAAATCTGGAATTGGTGCTGCAGGGACTCATGCATATCTGCCAGGGATTGGAAGGGTGCTATTGTAACCCTGACTACACCCCTACTAATAGCGGTGTTCATGTATTCAAGTACTCGGCTGTCTAAGCCATTGCTACCACAACCTCAGCCACAGTGGATTGAGAGTCAGTACCCTTATGACTAGATCATGGCCTGTGGGTGACTTTTGAGATATCCATGCTTGTTATAGGTCCTCTAGGACCTATAACATGCCCACATTTACTTTGCCATTAATCTCTGTGGAAGATAAACAGAGACTATTATAGCATACAACTGGAAATAAGGCCAATATAGCTTACCAACTTGATAACTTGAATGCATATCCTCTAGAAAAAGCCTTTGACCATGTAAAAGAAAATATGAGGGTTGGCACTTTGGCATAGTGGGTAAAGCCACCAGTATTCCATTTGGGCATCAGTTAGAGTCTCAGCTGCTCTACTTCAAAACCAGCTCTCTGCTAATGGCCTGGGAAAGGAAGTGGATGATGGCCCAAATATTTGGGTCCTTGCACCCACCTGGGAGACCCAGAAGAAACTCCTGGCTCCTGGCTTCGGATTGATCAAGCTCTGGTAATTATGGGCATTTGGGGAGTGAACAAGTGGATGGAAGATATTCCTCTCTCTTCCTGGCTCTCTCTCTTTCTCTCTCCCTAATTCTGCCTCTAAATAAATAAATAAATCTTTTTTTTAAAAAAGGAAATATGATAGAAACAACTAATCTTCCAGATATGCAAATATCAATGTAAGGACACAGGAAATATGAAAAAGTAAGGCAATATAATGTCCCTAAAGAAACACAATAATGTCTTAGTAACTCCAAAGATGAAGACATAAAATCTCTCTTAAAGAATTAAACAGAATGATAATAAGGATTCTCAAAGATAAGAGATTATACACAAAATCATGTAAACAATGCATGGAATGAGTAAGAAATTCAACAAAGAAATAGGGTTCTTAAAAAAGAACCAAACATAAAACCTGAAAACGAAGAAATTAATAAATCAAATAAAAATGCAGTTGGAAGCCTCAATGAGAGACTAGATCAAGCAGAAGAAGGAATATCTGAACTTTATGTCCGGTCTTTTGAACTATGTTAGACAGATTTTTTTAAAGGGATAAAAAGAAAAAGGGAAAAGACAGTATCTGAGACCTTTAGGATTTAAGAAGACAAATTAAGAGAACAAATGTTTGAATTGTGGGGGAATTTCTATGGGCGCAGAGTATTACAGGCTTGGAAATCAGTTCAATAACTTAATAGTTGAGTCTCCTTGATGCGGAAGAAGATCTGGACATGTAATTTCCAAAGGCCTATTGGACCCCAAATAGACAGGAACAGAAAATATCCTACTGCAACACATATGATCAAAGTCTCAAGTATACAATACAGGAAAAGAAGTTGTGGCAACTGATGCCACTGGTGATATTGCCCAAGGGAGAACCTTGTGGTCGCCATTGATTTTGAGTCTGGCATGAAGTACTAGCAAGACACAGGATGCCTACCGAATTCCATGAAGGTAGAACATATTGCTTTCATTCCCTCCCTTCACCAAGGTGCCTTGTTACTAGCAGGGAGGAAGCACCACCTTAACAAGGTGAGTAGAGGCTGCTGCTACCCACGCATGACAGAATGATTTTATTAGAGGGATAAATTCATGGACTCCAATAATTTTGAGTCTGACCTGGATGGTTGGTGGAGAGTGGGATGCTCACTTATACCCATGAAATGCTCCCTTCCCCTCACTCAAGGCTCCTGGACTCGCCAAAGTTGAGCATCAACTGATCGCTGTCTGGCAGTCATCTGGTTGTGGGAACACTGTGGTTCTCTGCATAGTCAGGGAGGTTCATGTGGTTGGTTGAAAAGATCCCCTGCTTCCTGTGACTGTGAGAGCCCTGTGACCCTGTGACTGTGGGAATCCTGTGACTGTGTGATATTATGTGTAGTGTGGATGGATTTTAGGACAAACAATGGTTTTGGCTTCAGAGGCTCAGGGTTAACTGAGTGCTGGGGTGGGTCATCACAGGGTGCTCCACACTCATACTGAGGAGTGCACAGATCCTTTGTGCGGTTCATGCATCTGAGTGGGCAGGGTATGTAGGCACTGTTGGCCACCCTGGATGGCTGGTTCAACTCAGCACAAAGAGGATGAGGCTGAGATCATGCCAGCCAATGTGATGATATCCTCCCTCCTGCTGATGATGGAGAAGATGTGCCATGCCCAACTTGGGTGTCATTCTGGACTTTTGCCCCCACCCCCAAGGACTGGTCAGATTTCCATGGCACTACACAATATTCTAGATATCCTTGGAAGGAGCAGTCACTCCATTAAGCCATAGAGACATATTTCAAATATTAAAACCTTAAGAGGAGAAAACCAGTAAGTGTTTCCACTGATGCATAAAAATAAATGTAAAAATACAAGAAATAGGGCAGGCACTGTGAGGTAGTAGGTTAAGTCTCCACCTGTGGTATCAGCATCCCATATGGGTGCCAGTTAGAACCCCAGCTGTTCCATTTCTGATCAAGCTCTCTGATAATGTGCCTGGGAAAGCAGTGGAAGATGGCCCAAGTGCCTGGGTCTCTGGAACTATGTGGGAGATCCAGAAGTTCCTGGTTCCTGCTTTTGGATCAGCCCAGCTCTGGCTGTTGTGGCCATTTGGGGAGTTCAGTGAACCAGTAGATGGAAGACTTCTCCCTCTCTCAGTCTGTAACCCTGCCTTTCAAATAAATAAATTTTTACAAATTTTACAAAAAAGAAAAAGAAGAAACATGAATGAGGAGAAAAATAGTACTAACCAAAAGAAACACAACACTGAAATGTTAGAATGTGAATATGAAGAGATTGATGAAATGTCTGAAAAACAAAAGAATAATCATAAGATTGCTCAAAAATACATAGAAACAAATACAATAATTTGTACATTACATGGATTAATAATTCTACCAGGAGATAGAGATATTGGAGAGAAAAAGAACTGAAATGTTAGAAATGAAGAATTCCATATATCAAATAAAAAACACAGTGGAAAGCATTAACAACAAACTTGATGAGGCAGAAGAATGAATATCCAACCCATAAGACAAGCCTTTGGAAATATCTCAGTCAGACCAAAAAGGAAAAAGAATGATAAAAAGTTAAAAAAATGAAAAGTAGGGTTTGTGATTTATGGGATACTATCAACCGACCAAACATATGTATCTTAAGAGTTCCTGGAGGTGTGGAAAGACAGAATGGATAAGAAGACCTATTCGGGGCCAGTGCTGTGGCACAGCAGGTTAAAGCCACAGCCTGCAGCACCAGCATCCCATATGGGCGTCGATTCGAGTCCCGACTGCTCCACTTCTAATCCAGCTCTCTGCTATGGCCTGGGAAAGCAGTAGAAGATGGCCCGAGTCCTAGGGCCCCTGCACCCACGTGGAAGACCTGGAAGAAGCTCCTGGCTCCTGGCTTCGGATCAGCTCAGCTCTGGCTGTTACGGTCATTTGAGAACTGAAGCAGTGGATGGAAGACATCTCTCTCTTTCTCTTTCTCCCTCTCTGGCTCTACCTCACTCTGTAACTCTGTCTTTCAAATAAATAAAAAAATCTTTAAAAAAACAGAAGACCTATTCAGTGAAATAATAGCAAAAAACTTCCCTAAATGGAGAAAGATATGGGCATCCAAGTGCAGGAAGCACACAGAACTGCAAATAGACATGACCCAAAAAGATCTTCATGACAACACCTTATACTCAAATTTTCAAAAGTAAAACATGAAGAAAAGCTCCTAAAAACTGCATAAGAGAAAATCCAGATTAGTTTAAAAGGATCTCAGATAGGTTGACAGCTTATTTCTTATCAGAAACCATACAGGCAAGGAGGTAATAAGGAGACACAGTTCAAGTCCTAAAAGGTAAAAAAAAAATTAAAAATACATAAAAAGACACAACTGCCAACCCAGAATACTGTACCCTGCAAAGATCTCATTTGTAAATATAGGTAAAATAAATATTTCCATAACAAACAGAAACTGAAAGAATTTGTCACCGCTCATCCAGGCTTACAGATGATACTTAATGTTGTGTTACACAAGGACACAGAAAAAGATAGTCACCATCATAAAAGAAAGTGAAGGCAGATATTCTCAAGGTAAAAGTACAAAGGAAATCCAAAACAACCATTAGGAATATTTATGGGAAAAATACAGGACTAAGTCATTATTCATCAATAATAACCTTGAATGTAAATGGCCTAAATTATCCAATTAAAGGATATGCTGACTGAATGGATAAAAAACAAGAGCCATCTATTTGCTGTATACAAGAAACACACCTCACCAAAAAATATACACACAGACTGAAAGTTAGTGGATGGAAAAATATTATCTGATAACAGAAATAAAAAATGAGCAGCAGTAGCCATCCTAATATCAGACAAAATAGATTTTTAATAGAAGACACAAATTAGAGCATTATGTAATGACTAAGGGATCAATTCAACAGGCAGATGTGGCTATAGTAAAGGTATATACATACAATTCTAGGGCAATTTAAAACAAATGTTAGTGGATCTAAAGGGAGACATAAAATCTAATATAATAATAATGGGGGATTTGAACACCCCACTTTCATTATTGGACAGGTCAACTAGACAGAAAATCAACAAAGAAACAACAGAGCTAATCTCCACCATGGACCAAATGGACTGAACTGATATCTACAGAACATTTCATCCCACAGTTAAATAATAAGCATCCCTTTCATCAACATATGGAACTTTCTTTAGGGTAGACCATATACTAGGCCATAAAACAAGTCTCAAGAAATTCACAAAAAATTGGAATCATGCCATGTATCATTTCTGAACACAATGGAATAAAGCTGGAAATTAAAATCTTAAGATAACTAGAGGGTCCGGCGCTGTGGCGCAGCGGGTTAATGCACTAGCCTGAAGTGCCGGCATCCCATATGAGCACCAGTTCTAGTCCCAGTTGCTCCTCTTCCAATCTAGCTCTCTGCTGTGGCCCAAGTCCTTGGGCCCCTACACCTGCATGGGAGACCTGGAGGAAGTCCTGGCCCCTGGCTTCAGAGTGGCACAGCTCCAGCTGTGGTGGCCAATTGGGGGGTGAACCATCAGATAGAAGACCTCTCTCTCTCTGCCTTTCCTCTCTCTGTGTAACTCTTACTTTCAAGTAAAATAAATAAATCTTTAAAAAACAAGAAACTAGAAAATATGAAAATACATGCAGACTGAAAAGCATGCTCCTGAATGAATGCTGGATCATAGAAGAAATCAAAAGGGAAATAAAATCATTCCTGGAAACTAATGAAGATGACAATACAAAATATCAAAACTTATGGGATATAGCAAAAACAGTGTTAAGAGGAAAGTTTACAGCAGTTAGTGCCTACATCAAGCAATTGGAAGGGCATCAAAATGATTTAACAAGGTATCTAAAGGACCTAGAAAAACAAGAGCAAACCAAACTCCAAATTATAAGAAGGAAATTAATAATAATTAGAGAAGAAATAAAAAAATTGAAATAAAAATGATACAAAAGTTCATTGAAATTGAGAGTTGGTTTTATGAAAAAATAAACAAAATTGATACATAATTGGCCCAATTAATGTAAAAAGGGGAGAAGTCCCAAATTAATAAAATAAGAGATGAAAATTAGGAGGTGTTGCCATCAGGAAGCGATTAACCCCTTCCCTAGACTCTAGGATCTCTGTACCTCGTGCCTTGCCTTTTAGGCCCTGGCACAGTGGCTGGTGCCATGGGGTATGGAGAGGCCTCTGCCTTCTTCAGGAGGGGGGTGTGGGGGGGGTGTCATCCTTTCTCACATCCCCTTCCCACCAGGGACTCAAGCAACATGGCTGAGCTTAGGGGAGTGACAGGCCTGTGCTCCTTTACCTCAGATCCCTCCTCTCCTAGAGCAGTGAAGGTGGGTCACAGGAGGGTTTGCCTGGCACAGGTCTCCATCTTTAGGGCCTCTAAAGAGGAACATTGAAGTCATCCAGAAACCCACAGGAGCTGGGCTGGATCCTTGGAGACTGTCCCCAACTGTGTCCTTCCTTGACCCATGGGAGCACCCTCCTTGGGTTAGCTGCTGTGAAAACTACAACACTCACTCCTAATTCCTTCCTGCCTACCTGCCCAGAGAAGCTTGCCACATCCCCTTACTTGAGGGATCCCAAGGAGGGTAGGTGCCCACCCCACAGGCCGTTCCCTGGGTCATGGAGCCAAGGGGAACCTGTCTGGCTGGCACCTTACCTTTCGGGTCCTTATTCCTTCACAGCAGCCAGCCCCCCCTCAGCCCCGCCTGCCCACTGTTCTCAATAAAGTGTGAGTGGTGACAGGCAAAAAAAGATTAGGAGGTGTTGCAACAGATACCACAGAAATAAAAAGAATCGTTAGGAATTACCTCACATAGCTATGTGACAACAAATTGAAAAATCAAGAAGTAATGGATAAATGTCTGGACACATACAATTTACCAAAATTAAGTTATTAAGACAGAAAAGCTAAATAGAACAATAGCCAAGATAGATAGAATCAGTAATAAAGACCCTCCCAAAAAAGAAAAGTCTATGGCAAGATGGCTTCACTAATGATTTCTACAAAACTTTTAAAAAGAATTCATTCCAATTCTTATTAAACCACTCAAAACAATTGAAAGGGAAGGAATTCTTCCAAACTCCTTCTAGGAGACCAAGATCACCTTAATTTAAAAACCAGAAAAAGATACAATAAAGAGAACTGTAGACCAATATCCTTAATGAACTCAGATGTAACAATCCTCAACAAAATACTAGCTAATCAAATCCAACAACACATCAGAAAAATCATTTCATCTGACCAAATGGGATTGATATCAGATTTCAAGACATATGTCTGATATTGGCACAAGAATAGATATATGAACCAATGGAACACATTAGAGACCCTAGAGATTAATCAACATGTATACAACCAAGTAATATTAGATAAACTAGCAAAAATTACTCCTTTGAGAAATAACAGCCTCTTCATGCAGAAGTATGAAATGAAATAAGACTTTTACCTTATACTCTATGCAAAAGTCAATTCACAATGGATCAAGGATCTCAATTTAAGACCTGAAACTCTCAAATTACTGGAGGAAAACATAGAGGAAACACAGCAAGACATTATCATAGGCAAAGAGTTCTAGATAAGACACCAGAAGCACAGCCAATAAAGGTAAAAATAGACAAATGGGATTACATCAAGCTAAGAAGCTTCTATATAGCAAGGGAAATGTTCAACAAAGAGGCAACTGACAGAATTAGAGAAAATATTTGAAAACTATACACTTGATAAAGGATTAATATCCAGGATATATAGGGAGCTCAAGAAACAGCAAAAACAAAATAAATAATCCAGTTAAAAATGGGCTATGGATATGAACCAACATTTTTCAAAGGATTAAATACAAATGGACAACAAACACATGAAAAGATGCTCAGGATCACTAGCTATCAGGAAAATGCAAACAAAAATCACAATGAGGTTTCACTTCACCCCAGTTAGCATGGCTACCATCTAAAATCAAAAAATAACAAGTGCTGGTGATGACGTAGGGAAAATGTACCCCTGTATGCTTTGGTGGAAAAGAAATTAGTACAACCATTATGGAAGACATTATGGAGATTCCTCAAAATTCTGAAACAGATCTACCATATGACCCAGTCATTCCACTCCTGGGAATTTGTCCAAAGGAAATGAAATCAGTATATGAAGGCATTATCAGGACCACCATTTTTAAAGCAGCTCAACTCACAATAGCTAAGGTATGGAATCAATCCAAATATCTGTCAACTGATGACTGGATAAAGAAATTGTGGTGTATATAAATGATGGAATACTACTTAGCTAAAAAAAATGAAATTCCTTCTCAAAAAATGATGCAATTATTGAGCATTATGCTTAGTGAAATAAGTCAGTCCCAAAAAGATCAATATGATATATTTCCCCTGGTTTGTTGTAACTAATATAGAGTCCAAAATATGTGAAGCATATGAGTAAAACTTACATTTTGTGATTTGACTATTGTTTATAGCCCTTGTCTATATTGTTAAGTAACAGTGGTTTTTCTGCTTACTACTTATTGAATTCCTTATTTACTGGAAGTTTAAGCTTCTTATTATAAAGTAAATTGAAAATATGTCATTGAAAAATTAAAAAGAAAAATAAGAAATATAGGAGGGTAAGAATGAGGGAGGAAGGTAGTGTGAGAAGTATCATTATGCTCTTAAATATTAATATATGAAAACATGTAATGTGTTACCTTTATATAAATTAAAAAATAAATGTACAATACAAAGGGAGAATTAAAAAATTTTCAGGTTGAAGATAACCAGTCATCATTAAGAGAATTCTCATCAGACTAACAGCTTATTTTTAAGCAGAAATCTTCAGGCAAAGAGTGAATCAAACTATATACTCCATGTTATAAAAGAAAACAACTGCCGACCAAAAGCATTTTAATCATGAAATTATGTTTCATAAATTAAAGTAGTTTTGGTAAAATTGGAGGATATAAACCAACAAACAAAAATAAATAACATTTGTGTATAAAACAATGCTGTTGGCTGAGAAAGAACTTGTAATATAGGTCCCATCCACAATTACTCAAAACAAGGGGAATTTGAAGAGATTCATCCCCAGCACACCAACCTTCTAAAAGTATACATAAGGAGGTCTTAAAGAAGAAAAATAAAGACAACAGTCATCATGAAAACATAAATTGAGTAGAAAGACAAGACAGAACATTTAAAAAATTGAATTGCTTTAAATGTTACTAAGCCATTACTTATCAATTAATGACCTTGAGTATAATTGGATTGAATCCTCTAATTAAAAGACACAGAGTGGATGAATATAAATGTATTAAAATGAGATAAAATAATAAAAACATCTTATTTTCAAAAGACTGATCATCAACAAAGAAAACATTAAACTGCAGTATAGACCAAAAGGACCTAACTGATGTTTACCAAATATTTCATCCAACAGCTACAGAATATACGTTCTTTTCATCAGCCCATGGAACAATCTCTTGGATAAACTACATATTTGGCTACAAATCAAGTCTTGAGAATTATTTAAAAGGAAATCATATAATGTATTGTTTACTACAATGGAATAAAAGTAGGAATCAATAAGAAAAGTATCTCTAAAAATTATACAAATACATGGAGTCTGAACCACATGCTCCTGAAAGAACACCACTAAAGATGTCAAAAGGGATATAATAATGTTTTAAAGTAATGAAAACTAAAACAAAACCTATGAAAGCTTATGAAATACAGCAAAAACAAGACTTGAGGTGAAGTGTGCTGCAGAGAGTGTCTACATAAAAAAATTAGAAACATATCAAACAAACAATGGTAATATGCTTCTCAAGGACCTAAAATACCAACAAATCAAGCCAAAGTTAGTAAAAAAAAATTAATAAAATAAGAGCAAAGGAAATAAAATAGAATTTGAAGGGTTAATGTAATAATGGGTTACTTTTTGAAAAGATAAGCTGATAAACCATTAGCCAGATTAGGAAAAGAAGAGAGGACCTACATAAATAAAACCAAAATGAAAGAGGAGGTATTAGAGCTGATATCACAAAAATACAAAGGATAATCAGGAAGTAGTATGAACCAACTATATTCCAACAAATTGGAAAATCTAGAAGAAATTCACACTTTTCCAGATAAATATAACTTAATGAAAACAGAACCATGAAGACATAGAAAACCTGAACAAGCTAATAAAAAGTAATGAGATTCAATTAGTAATCAACAGAAGCAACAGACAAAAAGCCTAGCACCAGATGGCTTCATTGCTGAATTATGCCAAACTTTTAGGGAAGAACTAATACCAATTCCTCTATAACTATTCTAAAAATTTGAAAGGGAGAGAACCCCTCCAAACTCATTCCATGAGTCTAGTATTGATTGGATTTCTTTTTTTTAATTTTGCTTAATGTATAAAAATTTAATGTATTTCATATATACAGATTTAGGAACATAGCGATATTTTCCACCTTACCCTCCCTCCCATCCATACTCCCACACTTGCTCCTCCTTCTTCTTATCGCCTCTGTTAATTTTTACAATGATCTACTTTCAGTTTATTTTATATTTATAAGATTAACTCTGCACTAAGTAAAGAATTCAACAAATAATATTAAGGAAAAAAACCTGTTCTTCAATAATAGAGACAAGGTCTATAAACAATCATTAATCTCAAAATGTCAATTTTATTCCTACACATTTTGGTTTTGGTACTCTATTAGTTACGACAGGTCGAAGAAAACATATGTTCATTCATCTGTTTGGAACTGGATTATTTCACTAAGTATTATACTTAACCATTATGGTTTCCAGCTGCATCCATTTTGTTGCAAAAGACAGAATTTCATTCTTTTTATGGCTGTATAATATTCCATAGCATATACATAGCATGCTTTCATTATCTAGTCATCAATTGGTGGGACTGGATTTCAAAACCAATCAATGACACAAGATTAAAACTATAGACAAATATCCCTGATGACCATAGGTGCAAATATTCTCTACAAAATACTATTTATTTGATCCAAAATTGCATTAAAAGGAATATTCATTATGATCAAGAGTGATTTAGCCAAGAATACTGGGATGGTCCACGATATGCAAATCAATTAACATAATCCATCATGAAAACCATAAGGATAAAGGTACCATGTGACATATCAATAGATCCATTAAAAATACTTGAAAAAAATCAACATCTGTTCATAATAAAGAAAACTGGAACATATTAGTAATATACAGAACTTATCTCAACATAATAAAGGCTATATATAACAAATCTACAATAAACATCACACTGAATAGTGAAAAGCTGAAAGTATTTCCTCTAAGATTTGAAACCACACAGGTCTTTCAACATTCGTTATTCTTATTCAATATAGAAACTGGAAGTTTATCCAGAGCCAACAGGCAAGAGAAAGAATTTTTTACAAAAACCATAAAAATAGGAATAGGGAAATTCAAGCTATCCATTTGTAGATGACATGATTCTATTTAGAAAGAACTTAGACTGCATTAATAGACGGTTAGAACTCATAAATGAATTCAGTAAACATGCAGCATTATAAATCAACACACACAAATCAGTGGCATTTGAAACATGAATAATGAACTCATTGGGAAAGAAATGATAATAGCAATCTCATTCATAATAGCTACAGAAAGTAAAATAAAATAATTTGGAATGAATTTACTCAAAGTTGTGAAAACATCTACCATGAAATTGAAAAAAATAAATGCAAGTAATTGAATAAGACAATATATTTTATTCCCCTTTCAAACACATAAATCCATAAAAAAACTAAATACATAGGAAGTGAAATAAAAGGGAAAATGAAAGCAGATATTAGGGAGATAAATAGAAAACAAACAGAAAGTTGAAATATTATATTCATATTAATATAATATAAAAATTAATGTTTTTAAAAACCACAATTAATGTAGCCTGAGAGTATGAAGCTCCTGAAGGTCCCAGGCATATGGGGGATAGAGTGGCCCCTTCATGGTGGATTCTTCTTCCTGGAAATTCCCCTTGAAACTCCACTTGATATCATAGAGGATATTCCAAAAATTCCAGACAAAGCTTCACCCTTGGTAAGGAAAAGTAGCTACCAAATAAATAAAAAAAATAGATCTCCTAAGTAACAAATGTCTTTGTCTGCAGGGAGAGGAGCAATAAAAAACTACAGCCTATCTAATGTTCATGGTTTAGAAGAACTCCTAAGACCTGAAGTGATCAATTGATTCAATACAATCTCAATCAAAACATGGGTACTCCTCAAATCAGTGAAATGAACATCTCTATTTCCATAACCACCCATATCTGCAACCTGATAGCCACACACTTCCAGTCATTTATAAAATACATGATCATTTATTGATAATTTCTTTTTGGGAGCTTAATAATATTATATAGATAGATAGATATAGATATGCCACATTTGATTTATCCATTTATTCACTGATCATCATTTAGGTTGATCTAGGTGTTTGCTACTGTACATAGTGCAGCAACAAAATGAGGTTGCAGGTATCTCTTAAATAAGCATATTTCATTTTCTTAGAAACATACCCAGAAATAGAGAGGTGGATTATATGACAGATCAATTTTTAGTTTCTTTGATGAACTGTCATACTGTTCTCCACAATAGCTGTACAAATTTTCATTCTCACTTACAGAGGACAAAGTTTCCAAAACTCAATTTCAGTGCAAATCATGATCCCAAAAGACACAAACATCATGGTCCTAAATCTTCACATACTGAAGAAGAAAATTCCTGCATATAATCCCTAAATTTGAAATTTTGAAAATCATAATAACAAAATATTAAAATCCAAAACACTGAATTCCTGAAAGGCAAAAATCCCAAAACCACAATTCTCAGTGAAGAAAGGATATATACTAAGGGTAAGCAGCTGAATTCTGGGGAAGAGATTAATGCATTTCTGCTTGTAATCAAGAGAGGTGCATCATGGCAAATGAAGTGAACACTTAATGATGAAAGATAAAACATTTTTAAGTTAATTATTACTGGCTTTCAGAAGCAGAAATTGTGCTTAATTGTAATGATCAAGAAATAACTAGACTTTGTTTGAAAAGCATTTAATACATTTAAGTTGAAGTGAAATACTTTTCTATAGTGTTTTTGTCAGCATTTACACTACATCTTGAAAGAGTATTTCTTTTTCATTTTTTTAGGATTTATTTATTTTCTTTGAAAAAGCAGAAGGGGAGAGAGAGAAAAATAGAGAGAGAGAGAGTCAGTCAGAAAGAGAGCTTCCATCTACTGGTTCACTACACAAATGCCTGTGGTGGATGGGGCTGGACCTGGCCAAAGCCTGGAGTCAGGAATTTTTTATGGGTCTCCCACATGAATTTCAGAGTCCCAAATATTTGGACCATCCTCTGCTGCTTTACCAGGGGAATTAACAGGGAGCTGGATTATAAGTAGAGCAGCTAGCACTTGAAAGAACACCCATATGTGACGCCACATTCCAGGGGGTGGCTTGATCCACTGTGTCACAACAAAAGCCCTTTCACTTTACATTGAAAAGGTTAAAGCTCCACTAAATAATAATATGAACAAGCAAAAAGCAAAAAGACCATAGTTCAGCACGAACACAGGCTAGGGTCATAAAGAACAATCATGAAAACATATCAACTTCATCAATACACAGTAAGCTTTAAGATAGTCACAGATCATCAAAACTATAGTAGTATATAACTCATAACAATCTGCCCAACAAAAATTTAAAATAAAATTTGGAAAAGCATTATATCTGCAGCAAAATGTATATACAGAGGCATTTCTTCCTCTTTTTAATTTTTTTTTTTAATTCTAGCTCCCACAAACTCAGCATGATGTCCACCAGTTGTAAATATTTTGGTGGAAATGATAGAATTTCATTCTTTTTTGTGGCTGAATAATGTACCAATGTATATAGACCACATTTTCTTTATCCATTCATCTGATTATGGACACTTTGGTTGATTCCATATTTTGGCTTTTGTGAACAGTGCTGCCATAACCATGGTAGTGCAAACATAACTTTAATACAATGTGTTCATATATTTTGGATATATACACAGTAGTAGGACTGCTGAATCACATGGCAAGTCCATTTCTAGTATTTAAGGAAATATCCATACTATTTTCCATAGTGGCTGCACTAAATTGCATTCTCACCAGCAGTGTCTAAGAGTTCTTCCTTTCTTCGCACGCTAGCCAGTACTTGTTACTCTTTCAGATAATAGTCATTCTGACAGGTGATAGATCTCATTGTTATTTTGATGTGCAGTTCCCTGATGGCTAGTGAAACTGATCATTTTTTCATATATTTGTTGGCCATTTTCATTTCTTATTTTTGAAAACAGTTTATTGAGGTCTTTTGCCTTTTTTCTTAACTGGATTGGTTATTTTTTATTATGATTGCTATTGAGTGTTTTGAGTTGCTGATGTATTCTGGATATTAGTCCTTTACTGGATATGTAGCTTGCAAATACGTTTTCCTATTTGAAATGCTGAAATACTATGCTGGATTTCTCTTCACTCTATTGATTGTTCCTTTTATTTAAAATTTACATATTTTATTTCAAAGGCAGGGTTACAGAGAGGCCGGGGAAGGGCAGAGAGATATCTTCCGATATTTTCGATTCACTGGTTCACTCGCCAGATGGCCGCAATGGCAGGAGCTGAGCGGATTCGAAGCCAGGAGTCAAGAGCCAGGAGCTTCCTCCAGGTCTCCCACATGGGTGCAGGGACCCACGTTCTTGGACCATCCTTTACTGCTTTCCTAGGCCATAGCAGAGAGCTGGATCCAAAGTAGAACAGCCGGGAAGCAAACCAGCATCCATATGGGTTGCCTGCATTGCAGATAGTGGCCTTACCTGATAGGCCAGAGCACCAGTCCTTATTATTTTTTTTTTCTTTTGCTGGGAAGAAACATCTGAATTTGAAAGAATCCAATTTGTCTAGCTTTGCTTTGGTTGGCTTGTGAGTCTTACACAAGAAGTTTCCTTTAAGGGTTTCTCTTACATTCTCTTCCAGCATCTTCATAGTCTCAGGCTTTAAATTTAGGTCTTTGATTCATCCCAAGTTGATTTTCTATAGGGTGAGAGGTAGGGATCTAATTTCTTTCTTTTACATATACATCCAGTTTTGCCAGCACCACCTATTCTCCAATACATGGGGTATGGGAACTTTTATAAAAAATCAGTTAACTGTATCTATGTACATGGATTGCTCTCTGGGCTGTCTATTCTGTTCTATTGATCTGTGTGTCAGTTGTTATGCCAGTACCATGCAGTTTTAATTAATTATAGCTTTGTTGTTAAGTTTTGAAGTCAGATATTGTGATGCCTCAAGATTGATCTTTTTTCTCAGAATTCCTTTGATTGTTCTGGGTCTTTTGTGATTCCATATGAATTTTAGGCTTGTTCTTTCTAATCCTAGAAGAATGTCAATGGTATTTGTGGGGAGCAATCCGGACTGGACTAAGTTACTGGAATTAAGACTTATTCTATGCATCTGCTCTCCCACAATATGGCGCTGGGAGAGAAGAAAACAGCTTCTACACAGCTGCCTCCAGTTCAACCAATAAACAGCAGGACCTGCTCCTGATTGGAGGAGAGCAGCGTACTCGGCGTGTGGGCAGCCGAGTTGGGATTGGCAGAGGAGGACTATAAAGGAAGAGAGAGACGGCATGCACGAGGAACATCTAAGGGGAACATCTAGCTGAAGGAACACCTGTGCAGCCCCCGAGAAGAGCCGGCCGGCGGTGTGCCGCTCCCCTGCGGAAGTGGGGAATGTGGCCAGGGGGAACTGCCCTTCCACGGAGGTGGAAGGGATAGTAGCCAACCCGGGAAGAACCAGCAGCAAACCCGGGGAGGGCCGAGCAGACGAAAGAACAGCGCAGGGTCCTGTGTCGTTCCTCCACGAAGACGGGGAGCGACATAATGGTGCCGTGACTCGGATATGAAGCCTAGGCAGGGTTTAGTGTCGTTCCTCCATCAAGAGGGGGAGCGACAGTATTGAATCTGTTAATTGCTTTCCGTAGCTTTGATATTTTAATATTAATACTTCTAATCCATGAGCAAAGAATATCTTTCCTTTTTGTGTTTTTGATTTCTTTCATCAATGTTTTATTCAACATTTTGAACTGAATAATGTTTAATGAACATTTTCATTGTAGAGATCTTTTACTTCTTTGATTAAATTTATTTGTATGTATTCATTTTCAAATCAACAGCCTACACTCATAAAATGTGCAGCCCACAATCAAGTACAGTGAGTGCTTTGAAGATCATAGCAGAGGTGAAGACACAGGCAAAAATTCAAAACTCTTCCCTGCAGAAAGTATTTAGCCATGTACTACTTATGCCCCCTCATACACACCACCATGCTTGCCTTGGAGAGACATCCTTCTTGAGCGAATAAGAATAATACAACAAGCCTAGTGTTCTTTTTGTACCAAAGACATTTGTTGATAAACAGGTTCTCCCACCAGTCTTGCAAAACACATTAAATAGGGAACTATTCTTGATTACTGACAAAGAAGAGAGACATATTTACAATAAAATCTAACATCAAAAAATTAGTGCATGTTTTACTTTGGCTAATTCCTGTCATTTTCAAAAGCATTCCTATTGCTTTCTTTTTTATTATTATTCAACTGCATAACATTCGTGACCTTGCTGGATCTGAAAATTATAGAACTTGTTCATTCATTTATGTATTAGAAAAAGTGAAGCACTTTATAAATGTTTATAAGATCTGGAGGACACTGTCGAAGAAGAATGACTTCTATAGAATCCCCAGGGGCAGTCACGTGGTGCAGAGGTTAAATCACCACTTGGAATGCCTATATCCCAAATCTGTGTGCCTATTTAAAGTCCTGGCTACTCTGCTTCTGATAAATCTTCCTGTTACTGCACACCCTGGGAAGTGTGGTGGAGGTTCAAGCACTCAGGTCTCTGGCATCCACTTTAGAGTCCAAAATTGAGTTCTTGGCTCCTGTTTTAGGCATGGCCTAGCCCTATCTCTGTTTTTGTGTATCTTTCTGTCCCTCTGCCTTAAAAAATGAAAATAAATACATATAATAAAAATAATTTTTAAATAAATTTTGTTACCTCAAATTACAAAAGGCAATCAATGAATGCCAAAAATGAAATGTTACAAATCTGAAATGATCTAACATAGATATTTAAAACAATTATCATAAAGCATGCTCCTGGCCGGCGCCGCGGCTCACTAGGCTAATCCTCCGCCTTGTGGCGCCGGCACACCGGGTTCTAGTCCCAGTCGGGGCGCCGGATTCTGTCCCAGTTGCCCCTCTTCCAGGCCAGCTCTCTGCTGTGTCCAGGGAGTGCAGTGGAGGATGGCTCAAGTGCTTGGGCCCTGCACCCCATGGGAGACCAGGATAAGTACCTGGCTCCTGCCATCAGATCAGCGCGGCGGCCATTGGAGGGTGAACCAATGGCAAAGGAAGACCTTTCTCTCTGTCTCTCTCTCTCACTGTCCACTCTGCCTTGTCAAAAAAAATTTGAAAAAAAAAAAAAGCATGCTCCTACAAAGAATTTTGAGTACTTGTGAAATACATGAAAAATGGAAAGTATTAACAAGGAACTTAAAGCTATAAAAAATAAAATTAAGTGCACGTTTTAGTTTAAAAATAAAATAATTGTCATTTTTGAAATGGTAGATGATTTAATAACATAATGGATTTGTCAAGGGAAAGAATTAGTGCACTTTAACATAGATCCATAGAAATTATCAAAACTAAACAATAGAAACAATAGAATAGAAAAATCAAAATTATAGCAATGTGTAATTTGAGTCCCAGAAGAGAATGACTGTATGACAGGAAATTATATGAGTAAATAATATGTATATCTTGTCTAAATTTTGAAAAAGACCTAATACATGCTTTCAAGAAACTGGGAATACCCCCACCCAAAAATATGAGTTAAGAAGAATCCATGCCCAATTATCACAATCCATTTTTTTTGCAGACTATGAAGAAAATATCTGGAAGACTCGCTGTGGCATAGTTGGTGGTGGTGATGATGTGTGTGTGTTCCTGATGTAGAAAAGGAATCTGAGACTGTGCATAACAGAAAAATTCTTCATTAACAGAAGAGTAGAAAATATGCAAAGATTAATCCTAATAGAAATGCAACAAACTTTTAAAAATTGAATTTTTAATTACAAACCAATTGAAAAGGAAATATTCAAGGGTTAATGATTTCGCTGAAGATTTATACAAAATATTTAAAGAAGAAATAACATGAAATCTATGCATTCTGTTTGATAAAACTGAAGAGGAGGAAGAGTGTATTTATGATGATATAATAATACACTGATATTTAAATCAGATAAAGACATTACAAAGGAGGAAACTATAGCTCAACATCTCTGATGAGTGCAGACATGAACATTCATCAATTTATTTGCAAGTTAAATCCAGCAATAAGTAAACATATAATACACCACCAACTTGAAGCCAAAGCCTGCTTGAAAATTTATGAGACATGATTTTTTCAAGATCCAACAACTCATTTTAACATGAGTATGTCCCAGAAATAGAGCCAGTCAGGAAGGTCAATTGATAGTCTATAAAGAGGTTTAAATTTCCTGAGCCTGCTGGCAAGCCTGTCTTTCCTCACTCCTCCTGCTTGTTATTTTCAGTGGTTTCAACTGGGGACTGTGCTGCCCATAAAAGGGCTTTTGGTGATGTGTGCAGGAAGGTGTCTTTTTCTCCTTTTTCCACAATTTTTCTTGGTTTTCTCATGTTGGGTGTGCATTTATATGTGGGAGTAGTGTGCATTACACCCTATTATAATGAAAACCACCTGACCCTCATACAAGGATGGTCCCTTTGAAGAACCCTGCTCCAGGTTCTCTATTCGAGTGATGCTATTTGTCTTCTTGACTTCCCAGACTTCTATTTTCAGTTCAGGCCTCTCTCCTGAGACCTACTATTCAGCTATCTTTTGGCCATGTCTACTCCATCTTCGCAGAAGCATGTAGCCCTTCTCTCCACATAGTTTCAGGATTGGAACGTGCAAATCTTAGAGACACTACCCTGCTCAAATACGGCCACACCTGAGACAGAATTTAGCCACCCCTGGTGTCCACCATCTCCCTTCACTTTATTTATAATTTCCCTGGCATCGCTATTCATCATTGTCCCATCTTCTTTGTTGATATTGTTCTTTCACAGTATACATCACAACATTTGATTATGATTGCCCATTTTTTTTTCTTATTTATGGCCCTATTTCCCTACCACCACTATCCCCATCATGGTTGATTACAGGGACCATAACTCTTGTAATTATAGCCCCAGGCACAAAGCCTGACATATAGCATTTGATAAGTAGTTGTAAAATGAAGACCCTCTCATTCTCCCAGAGTGAGCAGACTGCTCTCTTGGTCTAGGAAGGACTTGAAATTCTCCTATTTCTTTGAGTGTGGTGGGTCTCAGACAAGCTTTAGCATGTCCTTATGGAAGGCTGGAGAGGATGCCAGACTCGGGTACAGCCTTCCCCCACCCCCTCACTTCTTAGTACTTTCTAATAGAAAGGGGTTTGGCCGCTAAACAATCCCAAAGTCACCAGCCTCTGAGACTGAGCTCCTTTTCTGAAATGCAAATCTTTCAGGCACATGACAGACATTACTCAATAATATTTGCTGAACATATTATAGTGAGTTCTCTGTTTCAGCTCCTTGGCCTGAAAAGGCATTTGGGGCCTGTTTGGGGGCTCCAAGGTGGAGGCTGCTTGCTTGTGTGGACAGGAAGGAGCCAGAAGGACTCACATTTCATCCAGGGCCTCTGGGCTGCTGCCCTGGGAGCATGCGCACTGTCCATAGGGGCCTCTGGGACGCCCCCCTCCTTGTTCACTATGGAAACCAATGCCAGGACAGACCTCTCCTCCCATCCCAGAGTCGGCCAAGGACAGCCTATTCCACAGCTGTGTAATCTGTTCCACATTACAGTTTGAAGAAACCCACCAGAAAAAAACTGTTTCAGAATGTTTTGAGTTTTATCTTTTCTATACACTCTCTGCTTTCACAGAAGTTCTATTTACAGATTCTTGATTTAATAAGTATGAAAGCAGGCTTTCCTGAGTTTCTTTTGGAAAATATATTGCAAGATTCACACTTCTGCTTCTAAGCTCCCAGCCCAGGAGGCCTTACTACCCATGTCAAATACGGTCCACCCTGGAGATACTCTGCCTAATTTAGCACCAGAACTCTCAGGGTATCATTCGACTTTCATAAGATATTGGCTTCTTTTCTTTCTCATAGTGGCATCAGTCCTTTTCCTTATTGTTCTGAAGGTCTGCATTTTGGTTTGTGGATACATACTTTATTTCATACCTATCAAGCACTTGACCCTCCTATGTCACATGTGCAAATATTCTTTCTCAACTTAAATACTATTCCAGGCTTTATTTTGTTCCACCACTTCATTTCCTATGGCCCTCTCCCATTAATATTCTTCTTGGTGGAAAATCGAGCCTTTTTTAGCAGACTTTAGAAGATATCATTTTAGCAGTTGTACAATTGTGTTAAAACATCAAGGTCTACCCAGTATGTGGCTTCAAATTTGAGCATCAGTTCTACGATTTTAAGCCCATCAAGGATAATTTCTCAGTATGGTTCTAATTTACAGTTCCCTGTAAATATTAAACATCTCTCCAGTCAGAAATGAGGTAGGGTATGAGCTGCAGTAGAGATGGTGTATACTCTCTGCCAACTTCACCAAAACAAGGTCCAAGTATGCAATCCAGCCCAGGCAGCAACTGAAGCCCAAGCAGTTTTCTAGGTAAAGCTCTAATGTTAACACTTCAGCAGGAGTCAACTTTTACAATTGTTGTGCCCCTAACTTGTGACACAATCCCATCCATGAATCCATCAAATCTAAGAAAGCAAAATATGATGATGTAATTTTAATAATGTTGCTATGTCAGAAACCATGGCTCAGGGTTAGCACTGTGGCATAGCAGGTAAAGCTGCCGCCTGCAGCACCGGCATCCCATATGGGCACTGGTTCAAATTCTGGCTGCTCCACTTCCTATCCAGCTCTCTGCTATGGCCTCAGGCAGTAGAGGATGGCCCAAGTACTTGGGCCTCTACACCCACGTGGGAGACCCCGAAGAAGCTCCTGGCTCCTGGCTTCGGATTGGCACAGCTCCAGCCATTGCAGCCAACTGGGGAGTGAATCACTGGATGGAAGACTATTCTCTCTCTCTCTCTGCCTCTCTGTGTAACTCTGATTTTCAAATAAATAAATAAATATGAAAAACCATGGCTCACAGCCAAAAATAAGATAAGATTTTTATTATTTTTATTTATTTGCAATTATGTGGAAGGCACAGAGAGACAGAGACACACAGACAGAGAAAGCTTTTCCAACTCCTGATTCACTCCCCAAATGCCAGCAATAGCTGGGTTTGGGGCAGGCTGAATTCAAGATCCTGGAACTCCATCTGGGTCTCCTGTCTGAGTAGCAGACACCAACTACTTGAGCCATTACTTGCTGCCTTTCAGGTTGTGCATTGATAGGAAGCTGGATGAGAAACTTAAGTGTAACTCAAACCCAGGCACTCCAATGTGGGATGTGGGTGTCCTAAGCACTCTCTTGTCTACCACGTGTAACACTTGCACCAAATGCCTGCCTTCTCCCTAAAAATCATTATTAAAAACACAATAGGCCGGCGCCGTGGCTCAATAGGCTAATCCTCCACCTTGCGGCGCTGGTACACCGGGTTCTAGTCCTGGTTGGGGCGCCGGATTCTGTCCCGGTTGCCCCTCTTCCAGGCCAGCTCTCTGCTATGGCCAGGGAGTGCAGTGGAGGATGGCCCAGGTGCTTGGGCCCTGCACCCCATGGGAGACCAGGAAAAGCACCTGGATCCTGGCTCCTGCCATCGGATCAGCGCGGTGCGCCGGCTGCAGCGGCGGCCATTGGAGGGTGAACCAACGGCAAAGGAAGACCTTTCTCTCTCTGTCTCTCTCTCTCACTGTCCACTCTGCCTGTCAAAAAAAAAAAACACAATAAATGAATGAAATAGTGCACTCAAAATATTAGAAAATATCCAAATGAAAGAATGAAGATTAAAATTGACAAAGTACAAGAAGTGACTACTGTATTTTAGAAGTACAAGAGTAATAAATCTGTTCAAGAAACAGTCCTTAAACAGTGATTAGAACTGATATACTCATTTTACATGAACTCAAAGAAAATGGAAGATATCCATAAGGCAGAGGAGAGGCAGAGGGAAGTGGGAATGACATTCATCAATTGATAAAGAAATCATGGTAAATACATACATGATGGAATATTACTCAGTCATAAAAAGAATGAAACTAGAAAAAAGGATGCAACTGGAGACCATCATGCTTAATGAAATAAGCCAGTCCCAAAAAGACAAATACTGTACATTTTCCCTGATTTGTGGCAAATAATATGCATAGTGCAAAAAAGTAATGTATATGAGTATAATTGACATTTTGAGATTTATTCTTTATAACCCTGTCTACTCCTGAGAAATACTGGATTTTCTACTTACTATTTGTTGAATTCTTTATTTAGCAGAGGTTTACCTTTGTGATTTTAAAGTAAATTAAAAATATGTCATTGTAAAAATTAAAAGAAAAATAAGAAGGGAAGGAAGAAGCAGGGTGGGAGCAAGAAAGGAAGGGTGGGGAGGGCAAGAAGTATTATTATGCCCTTAGAACTGTATATATTAAATACACAAAATGCATTTCCTTTATATAAATTAAAAGTTTTTTTTTTTAAAGAAACACGCTATTGACAAAAAAAGGTACTAAAAGCAAAAACATAAAATACGAAGGAGGATGGAGGAGGGAAGACAATTAAAGGGGATAAAAATGAAAATAAATACAACTAAAATAGATATGAGGAATCATCCTGGTGAAGTCAGACTGGAGTCCTCCTGGAGGAACTGGTGTGGGAATGGTTCTACCAAAGGTGGCACAAGAATGTAAACCCAATGAGTGAGACAGCACAGAAAACCTCTCAAAATCAACCCACTTCAGGAAACATAGATGAGGGAGGAGAAAGAGGATCTTGGTTGAACATGTCTAATCTAAAAATTGAAATCCAAATACCTCATGTGATGAGCCCACAGTCAAAGTAAAGGTACACTAAAAATATTGTACAAAATTTCCTTTGTGTCATGTGTATTAGGTGTCTATGCAACATAAATGAATTTTGGGTTTAGACTTGGGTTCTGTTCCAATGATACATTATTATGTATAATTATGTACATGCAAATATTCTAAAATTCAAAATATATCTGAAATCCATAATACTTTAAATTCTAAACATGTTTGATAAAGGATAATCGATCCGTGAAAGCAAATAAACTGAGAACTCTGAAAATGTCAAGGCAATATTTTAAACACATTTTTTGTAACAAGTGACAATAATCAGACTCAAAACAACTTATGTAAGAAGCTGTGGAATTAAGGCAACCCAGGAGGAGATGAAGAATCACATAAGCTCATATCCAGGTGCTGATCAGCCTCGGTTTCCCTGTTTCTGAAAGATCCAGCAGTAACTCTTTTTTTTAGTCATGTATCATCAATAAGAGTGTTGGCTTTGTCACTGCTCTGTAGATCTGTTTTCCTTTTTTATGACATTCTAAAAATATACATTTATTTAAAAGGCAGAGTGTGAGAGACAAAGAAGAGACAGAAACAGAGACAGGAATCTTCCATCCTTCCATCTGCTGCATCACTTCCCAAATGGCTGCAAAAGCTGGGGCTGTGCTAGGCTGAGGCCAGGAGTCATGAACTCTGTCCTGGTCTCCTACATGGGTGGCAGAGGTCCAAGTACCTGGGTTGCCATTCATTTCCTTCTCAGGAGCATTAGCAGGATGCTGGATTGGAAGCTGTGCATCTAGGACTGAAACCCACCACTCCGACATGGGATGCCAGCATTGCAAGTGGCAGCTTAACTCACTGCACCACAATGCTGCCCCTCTAGATCTGTTTTCTATACCTGTGAAACATGGTCAACCATATGTTGCATCTCATACTTTGAGAGAAACTACCAGATATTATCTATGGGACTTACGCTTAAAAAAAGTATTGAAAAGGATGTAGGTGAGGCTCCCATTGCAGACAACTCCATTGCTCTCACTTACGATCCTGTGAGATGGTAAAGATTCCACATGGACACTGAGTGGAAAGAGCAGCAGTAGGGGGAATAAAGGATCTGAGGAAACAGGGAAAAGGACATTATCAAACAAGTTGTGCTAATAATTACAGCAATCTTTATCCTATAGAAACCTGATGAAAAGTTAAAATGGAATCAAAGTGACCCAAGGGAAGATGAAAATCAAAATCCATAATCAAAAGACTAATGAATCAACATAAGTAGCTATTTATAGATGAATGAATGAAGGAAATGTGGTATATACACACAATGGAACACTATTCAGCCAGAGAAAAAGAATGCCATCAGTCAGTTGAGGTAACACCAATGAGCCTGGAGGACAATATGTTAATCGATATGCACCAGGCACAGACAGACAAATACTACATGTCCTCACTCACATGTAGAAAGCTAAATAAGTTGGTCTCATGGAAGGTGAGATTAGAAAACTGGTTATCAAAGACTGGGAAGAAGAAGAGAAAGGGAGACACAGAAAAGTCAATTACATGCTACATAAATACAATTAAATGCAACAAAAAAATTTCCAGTGTTCTGTATCACATTAGGTGATTATAATTAACAATACTTTAATTATATATTACAAAATAGCTATATGGAAGGATTTTGACTGTCCCGTAACACAAAGAAATGAAAATGTGGGAAGTGGTGGATATGCTAATTACCCTGATTTGATCAATACACATCATATATATTTATGGAAATAGCACCCTGTTCCCCCAAAATATGTGCAATTATTATGTCAATTAAAAATGTAAAAATACACAAAAAATGTCAAAGTTGTTTTAAACCCATTATCTCCAGCATCATTCACATTTTGCACGGACTGATAGGGAATTTACCAATTCTGCATTCCTCCTTATTTTATACTCTTCCTCCTCCTACTCTCGGAATTTTGTAGGGAGAGACTTCATCAACTCTTACTGGTATTTCCCAGGATTCCAGTCTCAGATCTTCCCAAAGTTCGCATATTTTCTTAGAGAATCCCAACTATTCACATTCTCTTGAGGAATCCCAGCTGCTCCTCTCACTTGGTCGCAGGAAACCGGGAGCTCTCTCTGGGACGCTCCTGTCACACTTAGTCCTGGACAAACCCAGGTGGACCCTTGTAAGAAACTCTACCTCACCACGTGGGAAACTGAAGTTACCATCTTCCCCTTTAAACTTGCCCCTTCCTCAGCGACCACCCAGCCCCTCCTGCCCTCCCCAAGGCCGCCTCGTCCACGCAGGAAACCCGGGGTCATTCCCATCAGGCCAGCAGCGGCTCCACCTCAGACCCTCGCCGTCGGGCGCACAGCCCCTCCCCTCCCGCCCAGTCCGAATCGCGCGGCCCGCGGACGCGCAGGCGCAGTGTCCCGTCGTCCCGCCGCCGCCCCGCCCTGCCCGCCGCTGCGGAAGGCGCCGCGCGCAGCTACGCGCACTTCCTCTCAGGGAGACCGCGGAGGGAACGCAGGCTCGAAGAGCTCCGGGACGCTGAGGCCCTGCTCCTGTCAGACGGCGCAGACATGTCGGAACAAAGTAAGGACCTGAGCGACCCCGACTTGACAGCCGAGACCCCCAGCCGCGAAGTGCACAGCAGCCCAGGGGTTCCGGCGGGGGGCCCTGCGCCCGTCTCCCCTGCAGCGACCCTCGCAGGGCCACAGAGCCCTCCTCCAGGCCCGACGGCGCTCTCACAGCCCGAGCCGCCGCCCCAGGCCCCGAGCGATGAGGATGACCCGAAGGCCCTGCTGCAGGCAGCTGAGGAGGGCCGCGCCCACCAGGCCCCGAGCGCGGCCCAGCTGGGCCCCGCGCCGCCCGCCCCGGCCCAGCTGGTGCAGAAGGCACATGAGCTCATGTGGTACGTGCTGGTCAAGGACCAGAAGAAGATGATCATCTGGTTTCCAGACATGGTGAAAGATGTCATTGGCAGCTACAAGAAATGGTGCAGAAGCATCCTCAGGCGCACCAGCCTCATCCTCGCCCGAGTCTTTGGGCTGCACCTGAGGCTGACCAGCCTGCACACGATGGAGTTTGCGCTGGTCAAGGCTCTCGACCCCGAGGAGCTGGACAGGGTGGCACTGAGCAACCGGATGCCCATGACAGGCCTTCTGCTCATGATCCTGAGCCTCATCTACGTGAAGGGCCGAGGCGCCAGAGAGAGCGCCGTCTGGAACGTGCTGCGCATCTTGGGGCTGCGGCCCTGGAAGAAGCATTCCACCTTCGGGGACGTGAGAAAGCTCATCACCGAGGAGTTCGTCCAGCAGAATTACCTGAAGTACCAGCGCGTACCCTATGTTGAACCTCCGGAGTATGAGTTCTTTTGGGGCTCCCGAGCCACGCAAGAGATTACCAAGATGCAGATCATGGAGTTCCTGGCCAGGGTTTTTAAGAAAGATCCCCAGGCCTGGCCTTCCAGATACAGAGAAGCTCTGGAGGAGGCCAGAGCTCTGCGGGAGGCCAGTCCCAGTGTCCACTGCCCCCGAAGCAGTGTGTCTGAGGACTAGTGAGGTCTGGAGGCAGATTGATGGTTTCCAACCCCCACCAGGGCTGTGGAAGGGTGGGGGGCAGGTCTTAGAGTATTCAGGATTTACAGTGCAGTATTTCACGTGTAACCTTTCAGTTATCAGTACAGTGCTTTTATACCTTTTAATGCAATGTTGTATTCATTTGGGTACTATCAAGTAGTGTCTAGCATTTATGCATGTTTGTTTATAAGTAAGCTCTGTTGGTGCTTCGCTTTTGTGCTACCTTTCTTGGATTTTTTGTACCAGAGATGTGCTAAACTTATGAAATACATTGAGAAGTTTTCCATCTTATTCTTTTATATGGGACGATTGATGTGTACTGTATGATTGATGCACCTGGTGAGTGTGGAGAACTCACCAGCAAAGCTGGCCTAACCAAGAGAAAAGCCTAAGGCCCCTCTTTATGACCTTGATGGGCATGAGCAACATCTGGAGTGAACTGTTTTGAACTGAGATGGTCTCAATGTGGGCACTTGGCACACTTTACTAAACACATATACAACCTACCATGAGTAAACTTTAAACATTAAAGATTCTTGTGATACAATCATTTTTGGAGAACTGTACTCTATCATTTTAATAAACGGTATCATAGGGAATGAGAAGGGATTCCCCATTGTACAAAATATGCAAATACTTCATGATTAATCCTAAATGTGTATTTATATTGTATTATAAATACAACTCATATTTGTTTCAAAAGGTTTGAGAAATACAGAATGTGTAATGTCCCCAAAACAAGTAAAATTTTCCACAATCATAACACAAGGAAATAGCAATTGATCATATTTAAGATAATTTCTTGCCTTCATTTTCTATACTTTATCAAAGTTAATAGCTGCCTTTAGTGGTCTCTTAAAGAGGGAGGAATAGTGTTTTGTTAACTTTTGCCTTTTATTTAGTGCCCTCACTAAATAGTCGCTTATTACATCCACACAATGGAGGAAATCAGGAACAAAGTAGGGATGAACTTTGTGTAACTCACATAGCTGAGTAAAAGAGGGTGCTAGGATTTGAACCTATGCTATGAATCTGGAGCCCACATTCGTGCCCCTCAACCTACAACTCTACCTGTACCTCCTGGTTTTAGTTTGTTTATTCATTTTTTAAAAACTTAACTTTCACTCTTAGCTCCTAATCCCAACACTCAGGGGCTCAAGTGCCCCAACCACCCAGCCCCACAGACTAGTTAGGGATTTTGTTTTTCTGATTCATATCTTTTAGGCAAAGCGATATTACTCTGATTATAAAAACTAAGAAGCTTTGCTTCACAGAGATTGGTTGACCTAACAAAGTCCTATCCTTTCTTAGCACTGAAGCCAAAGTTTGAAACATGAACTTTCCTGAGGGTTGGAGATGAAAGAGCCCTCTCTGACAGGAGGTGTCAGGGGACCACACCTGACACTTGGGAGGCAGTGGTGGGGTTGAGGTTGGGAGGTTGCCCATTGGGTCATGTGTGACCTGGAAGTCCTCAGTTTGTGGCAGGCACTGGATAACCCCCAGAAAGTGAAATAGGGTGCTTATGGGGATGAAGGTAAATGACTGGAGAAAATAACCTATGAAGCTTTCAGTTCTGCAAGGAGGAGGGAGAGAAAGGGGAGGCGGTGGTTGATAGAACAAGAAATGCTTTAAACTCCGAGAGAATGGAAAAGATCATTTGGCCAAACTGAGAATGGTTATTAGGAAAATGGATAAGAAGAGGAATAGGTGTTACATCCAAAATAAGTAAATGGCAATCATAGTTGAATGAGACAATTGTAATATGGAGTGGGAGATGGAATTCCTGACACTGAGTGTCATTACTTATCAAGTTTTGCATGTGTAGGAAGTGCTGAAGAAGTCTGCACTGAGATACAATCTTTCCGGTATAGTTGACTTCCAGCAATAGAATCTGTCCTGTTTAATAGACTTCCTGTGGAATCTCTTACGGACTTTGGAGTGGGGGATGGGGACATTTCTGCAATAACCCAGGCAAGAGTGACCTGGCTTTGATGGCACCTCTCAGCCACAGCCAATATGTCACACCTGTTGTTTAGAAACATTACATCATCCTAACCACTCAAATAGTACCATTTCATTACAAATTACATGGTTATCCACGATGTTCCACTTCAGCAGGGCCACAGTTTTCAATCCTGTCATTGCAGAGGGCTGGTCATTTTCTCTAATGCCCTAATACTTTACAAACTGCAGCAACGGTGACTCCTGTACTTATTCTTGCAGTCAAACCCAGAAATAGTTAGGCATATAGTCCCACCCTTATCTCCTCAGTTAACTCCTTTGGTGTTTATACACTTTCTTCTTGGCTATAATAGGCAGGGAGAACCACTTTCTCCAAAGGTAAACGAAGTTCATTGGCATGGGCACCCCAGCTATGTCAAAGAGGACTTAAACTTTGCACAAGGACAGGACTGTGAGAAATAAGGAGCTGATCACAAAAAGGCCCAAAGGCAGGACAACTCAGCTCCATTGCTTTATCAGAGGTACTTAGGGAAAGGGGCTAGATAAGTGTGCAATGAGTTTATTTCACTACACCTGTCCCTGAAGGGATAATGACTTGGGGAACAGGGTGGGAGAATTCAAAAATTCAAACATTTTAACACTGGGATTTATATTTAAAAGTTGGAGAGTTTGAAACATTTTCCAAAAGCTTCACCTACAAGGTACAGAGTTAGGTCATTCAGGAAGTGCAGAGTGGATCCTGGGTCCAGTCCTGGATGGCAGTGTGGTGAAGACCAAACCACTGTGGCTGGGAGAGATTTTTCCTGATTCAATGTCACGTGTGACATTTTACCTGCCAACCAGTACCTCCTTCCTTTACAAATGCCTATGCATGTTTCACTTCAGTTAACTTAGTTTTATCAAAGCCATGGAGGGCAGAAAGGGTCTTTGTATATTTAATGTAGGTTAAAATGACATCCAGTTTAAGCTGTCCTAAGAAGAAATAAATGTCTTTAAGCAGTATCACAATTAAATGGGAATAAAATGTTTTAAATGACCATATTAAACAGTTAAGTATTTTTCTCTACTTGAAGAGCTGTCTATGCCTCCCTGCACCTTGAGTCATACCTGACCAACATATGAACACTATGTTCCTCGAGGAACCTTCTCTTGGCACTCAGAGCACAACCATGTGTTAAACATCTTATCCATAACACGCAGGCTGTTAACAAGTGCATTTTGTCTCCCTAGATTCCCAGGTACTTGGGTAAGTGCTGCAGCTGTGGTGTTCACCCAGGATTTGTTATGTGAGTTTAAAAAAAGTCAAGATATTAGAAAAGACCTATTCCTTCATGCAGAAAAACAAAACAAACTGTAGCAAACAGGAAACAACTAATATAGAGTAAATATAAGAAAGTTAAAATTGGTGAAACAAACACCAATGAAGATAAATGTGGCACAAAAATTGTTTTGACTCTATTCCTTGAATTCCCCAACAAAATGAGCCAATATCCAGCAGTATTTTTAAAGTAGAAACAGTAAGAATCTACTTTTACTAGATAATTGTGCCAAAGACCTAAAGAAGTAAATACTCCACAGGTAAGCATAAATATCTTGTGAAAAATATTTTAAAAGTCAACCCTATTTATGTTAAATCAACATACTTTTTCTATGCTAATTGATCTAAGATATAGTAAGAGTGAAAATCATGTAGAAACAGTGAACTAAGATTTGTATTTTTGTACCCCACCGTGGTAGAATAAATGACTCCATTGCTGTCCCAAACATTCATTTGGAATGTATAGTGAGCACCTAATATGTTGCAGATGCAGTGCTAGGAATTAGAGATGTAAGAGCGAACAGAATAGACATTGTCCTGTACACTTACAGCATTCATTTCATTGAAAGAAGCAGGTGAATAGAAAGAATTACACTCAATGCATAGAGTGCTACCCTAAGAGAAGCTTGGGAGCTAAAGAAGCAGAAACAGGTGCATACAACTCCAACTTCCCTAAATAAATGATGTATAAATTGGCATCTGTAGGAGGAAGAGTAATTAACAATGTAAAAGAATTATGGGGAAAGGTAGATTTGGGGAGAGTGTTTCTTTGTGCACAGGAAACTATCGTGTGAACAAATGTAGAATTATGTGAGATTATAAAATGAGTTTTTGGAAATATAGTGAAAAAAATTTTAAAAATTCAGAATTGGCTGGAGGCTAGAACATCATGTAGTGAGAAGAAAAAAAAAACACATTGAAAATACAATTTCCTCAAATATGTGACCAAAAAAAAGAGTTTTAACTAGATGAAGGCCAGCAGGTTTAAAATAGACTAAACTGAAGGATGATCAACTTTTAGCGAGTAAATATCTTTGTTATTGTGACATTTAAAAAATCTAACCAAAGATCTAAAGCATATTTCCATATATCTGAATTGGTACCGTTATTCTTTGTTTCACCTACTTAAGTTTTGGAGTCCTTACCTTTATGATATATTTTCCTGGATCCAAGAAATTTCTTTTGCCCCTTTAATAGCTCACCTATTTAATATGAAAAGATCTTACAGTCTTTGTTTAAATGTATAAATTCACTGGTTTACATATTTATTTAATGGAGATGTATTGAACTTTAACTATATAGGCAAGTAATGCTGGGGACTGTACATATTCGTAAATTAAACAACAACAAAAAAAAACCCTTGGCCTCAAGGAGTTTGTAATGCTTCCCATTTATATGCTACCTGTCCATTAGTCATTTAGCTGTCCTGATTATCAGATCAACTTATATAGTAGCACAGTGCTTACATTCAAGCAACCCTTTATTTTATTTATTAATTGCCCCCAAGAGCAAGACCAGCAATGTTGGCAATTGTATTAGAGTCTAATTTTTAGTTATAATTAACTGTTTTGGACTTGGTCGAAGCAAGGAGGATGGTTAGGAAAAGGACAAGAAGAAATGTGTGCCAATGCAGGTTTCAGGCACAAAGTGAATGTTAAGCGTGATTCTTTTTTAAAGATTTATTTATTTATTAGAAAGTCCTAGTTACACAGAGAGAGAAGGAGAGGCAGAGAGAGGGAGAGGTCTTCCATCTTCTGGTTCACTCCCCAGATGACTGCAACGGCTGGAGCTGCGCCAGTCCGAAGACAGGGGTCAGGAGATTCTTCCGGGTCTCCCACATGGGTGCAGGGGCCCAAGGAGTTGGTCCATCTTCTGCTTTCCCAGGCCATAGCAGAGAGCTGGATAAGAAGTGGAGCAGCTGGGTCTCAAACCCAGTGCCATATGGGATGCTGGCACTGCAGGTGGAGGCTTTGCCTGCTATGCTACAGTGCCGGAGCCGGTAAGCATGATTTGACAAGATAGAGCATTTGAGGGAAAGAATGGGTTTTGAGTGAAAACAGTAAAGTATTCGCATATGAAATTCTATTAAATTTCCTAACAAAGATCTGAGATAGGCAATTAATGAAGATGCCTAACTTAAAAGAAAGAGCCATAGCCCTGCAGGGGAGCAAAAGTGTACTTCAAGAAGTAATGGAAGGCCGGCGCTGCGTCTCACTAGGCTAATCCGCTGCTTTGCGGCACCCGCACACCGGGTTCTAGTCCCGGTCGGGGCGCCGGATTCTGTCCCGGTTGTCCCTCTTCGACCAGCTCTCTGCTGTGGCCAGGGAGTGCAGTGGAGGATGGCCCAAGTGCTTGGGCCCTGCACCCCATGGGAGACCAGGAGAAGTACCTGGCTCCTGCCATCAGATCAGCGCGGTGCGCCGGCCACAGCATGCCAGCTGCGGCGGCCACTGGAGGGTGAACCAATGGAAAAGGAAGACCTTTCTCTCTGTCTCTCTCTCTCTCACTGTCCACTCTGCCTGTCAAAAAAAAAAAAAAAAAAAAAAAAAAAGAAGAAGAAGAAGTAATGGAAACTGGATTTAAAAATTTTATTTTCAGGTAAAATTTTTCAAAATCTATTCATATGGATTTCAAAAAGTTCATGGTTAATGTAAAAACTGTTTATGGATGTCAGTGTTTTGTACCTAAACAGACTTATTGTTTAACTCCATTTATCTCCAATTTTTGATGGATCCTCATTCATTGACTCTGTGAGAAAATATAAAGAATAAAAAAAAAGTATGTCCATAATTGTATTCTAGGAAACTGAAACTGTTTCCGTGTCTGGTATTAAAGCAAGAGCTGGCCAAGTGATTCAACTGAGAAGTTGGATGAGAGAGAAAGAAAAGTAAGCCAAGAGAGTACTGGGTCATAGAAATCAAAATAGCAGCATTCTCATACAGAGAAGGTATCCAACTGTGTTCAACACTGTCGAGGTATCATAAACTTCTATTGGAGGAAGGCTACACTTGCGTTTAGTGGAGTCATTGCCAATTTGACAAAAATTAAAGGGAATTAAGTAAAAGATATATTGTGCTTTTAGCATTGATATAATGGTGGAATCCAGAGCATTGTTATTAGGCTTAACTAAAATTAGGAATGCCTGCACAATAGAGTTGGCAAAGAAAGATTAAGTGACTGACGTGTGCTTATTTGTATCTGTGACAAGAATTTGGTATTGACCTATTTTCTCAAATGAGTAGCAGGGAAAATAAAAATGTAAGACAGATAAAGAAGTGTCTAAGGGAATGGAAAAGAGAAGATAGAAGTTTTCCCAGAGAATCACGGAAGATTCCAGCAGATATTAGAACACTTAATCAACCAGTATATAAAAAGAATAATACTCCATCACATTTCTTCTTTATTTCGGAGATGAAAGACTTTCAATATCAAAATCGACCATCATATTCCGCCATATTGGCAATATTTTGAATAAAAACATGATCATATCATTGATGTAAAAAAATTGGCATTTGACAAAATTAAGCTCTCATTAATGATAAAATCTCTCAGCAAATGAAGTATAGAATGATATATCTTCAACCTGATAAAGTTCATTTAAAAAAACAAAAACCCAACCAGTGACAGATAACATGACATAAGGTTTAATAAGAAAAGACAGCATGCTGCCCACTAAGATTGGATAAAAGTAATGTCCATCTTTACCACTCTTTTCTTAATGCCAAAGTCTGCTTAGGACTAATAAGAAAGAATTAAACAGCATACATATTGAAATGAAGAAATATCTCTGTCTCCCTTTACAGATGGCATGATTATCTACATAGAACACAACTAACAACAACTTCCTAGAATTATTAAGTTAGATCAGTAAAGTCATAGGACAAAAGATATCACATAAAATCACTTATAAATTTTATATAATAGCAATAACAATTGGAAACTGTATTGTAAAACCCAGTACCATTCACAATAGCTCAAAAATACACATTCAACTATCAAAATGTGTAAATGATCCTCATGTTGAAAAGTATACAAAGCACTGCTAACAAGGCAAAGAAAACCTATAAATTGAAATGAATATCATGTTCATACATCAAAACACTCAGCATAGTAAATAGAACAAGTTGATATGTTGAGTTAATACAATTTTGATCAGAATTCCTGCAGTTTCTAGAATTGTCCAGGTTTTATCACTGAAAGTCTCACTTTCTGGGAATATCCTCTCTGACATGAAAAATCCAATGTTTAACTTTGATTAAACTGTACCGAGGAAAAAAATATATATCCAATAGTGTAGCCCCCAAACGTAGTTAACATCAGTATACAACACAAACAGCACACATCATTATATCATTTTATTTATTCCTTTCTAAAACTGAGTTTGGATTTTAGTGTTAAATGAAGGTAACAAATGTTACCTATTCTCCATGGTCATTTTCACTGTTTTCCCCTATACCACTTATGTTGGCAACCATAATTTGGAGTTCACAGTAGTGAGGCATCTATTATTATTTTCATCACTTCAACTCATGGGGCTAAATGTGCAGAAACATATTGAAATCATGAGTGTTTGTGTGCATTTGGCTTTACATGTGGATTAACTTTTCTGTTTTGTATTAGTTTAGTGCTTGATCAATTTTTTACATTATGAATATTGTGACTATGTTTTCTAAGAATTCAGATAGTATAAACAAGAACAGGTACAATACCAATGCCAATCTAACCCAGAAGGTTAAATGATTGCATTATTTTAATGGCATATGAAGACCACATACAATAGTATTTTTTTTTTTGACAGGCAGAGTGGACAGTGAGAGAGAGAGAGACAGAGAGAAAGGTCTTCCTTTGCCACTGGTTCACCCTCTAATGGCCGCCGCGGCCGGCGCGCTGCGGCCGGCGCATTGCGCTGATCCAATGGCAGGAGCCAGGTAGGTACTTCTCCTGGTCTCCCATGGGGTGCAGGGCCCAAGGACTTGGGCCATCCTCCACTGCACTCCCTGGCCACAGCAGAGAGCTGGCCTGGAAGAGGGGCAACCGGGACAGAATCCGGCGCCCCGACCGGGACTAGAACCCGGTGTGCGGGCACCACAAGGCAGAGGATTAGCCTAGTGAGCCGCGGCGCCAGCCCTACATACAATAGTATTAGAACAGTAAATAAACAAGTCGGGACATACTGGGCCATATACATAAAATACTTTGGGATTGAGCATGATGGAATAGGCAATACAGTCTGTATGACTTCACCAGAACTATTTAACACTGTACCAAAGAGTGTGTAGCTTAAAAATAGAAATATTTCTTTATAATTCTGCAGATTGGAAGCCCTGGATTAAAATGTGAACAGACATTTTGAGGACCAGAGGGACAGGACCTGCTTCAGACCTATCTTCTTGACTTGTAGATGGCCACCTGCTCCCTGTGTCTTCACGTTGTTCTCTCTGTGTATATATTAAATCTCACAATGTAGGGCTAAGATGAGAGTATATTCATCCCTCAATAAGCATGAGCAATTGGTTTAAGGACCATACTCAGATGGCAAAATATTCAGATGCTCAATCCTTTATATAAAATGCATAGTAGAGAGTGGATGTTTAGCCTAGGGATTAAGACACATGTGTCCTATATCAGAGTGCCGAGGTTCCATTCCTGTATCTGGTGCTTGACAGCTTCCTGCCAAAGCAGATCCTGGGAGTCAGGGGTGATAGCTCAAGTAGTTCGATTCCTTCCACACTTGTGGGAAACCTGGATTTTGTTTCTGGCTGCTAGCTTCAGCCTTTTCCCAGTCTGAAGGCCATCATGGGCATTTGGGGCGTGAACTGGTATATAGGAGTGAAGTGATGTGTAGGAGCGCGCTCTCTCTCTCTGTGTGTCTCTGTGTATGTGTGTATCTGTCTGCTTCTCAAATATCTTCTAGTATAGTTTAAAATTCTCTTGGTTACTTGTAACATATAATACAATGCAAATGCTATGTAAATAGGTGTTACACTGCATTATTTAGTAATTAATGAAACAAAAAAGTACACATTTATTAAAGATGCAATATTTTTCTCAAATGTCTTGGATCCACAGTTTAACACATGGATGTGTAACAGACAGATGCAAAGAGCCAGCTACTCAATGGATTTAAAAGTTCTCTTTTGTATCCTAAACAGACACTAACACTCTGTTGAAAACAGCAGTCACTGAATTAGCAACCAGTACATCAGAGAAACAAGCATGCATCATCTTATCATTTTCTTGATTGCTCTCTGAAACTGAGCAAAGTTAAATTCCCTGACTTATGAGTTGCAATAAAATGTCCTATGGCCAAATAAAATGGGAAATGTTGATAACAGATGCATTGGTTCTCTTCATTGTAGAGATGATTATGCCCAGTGCTACCATCGTTTATGTTTTATACACTTTATCAAGAAATGTGTCAAACCATGGCAACAACAACAAAACATATACCCCCCTTAGGCTTTTAGATTTGAAAAATTGAGTTTCAGATTGTCTTCTTGGCTTCTATGAAAATTTTAATTAAACCACAGAAAATGTAAAACAAAACATTATGTATGTCTCATTCAAGCCCTAACTAGACTTTGCTCATCCATATGCATATTTGGCAGTCAGCACAAACATAAATTTGGTAAATTCCATTCAGTCTATGAACCTCTTATCAAAGGAAATGAGAAGATATTACCTGCTAGATGTCTTGCACACACTTTACATCCCACATTGAAAATGGAACGTTGTGTGCCTGGGATTTTGAGGCTCTCATAATTAAAGTTTTTAATCAGTTTCAAATTTTCTGAAAACATGCATAAACACAAGTGATATAGTTGGTTTTACAGAAATGGAAGGATATAGCATCTTAGACATGTACCTTAAAGTTGGTTGTCATCATTGCCAGCCATGGAGAATATATCAAAATACTGGTTTACCATAAAACAAGCACAATTTCAAAGTTATGAGTAAAGAATGCCTTTATCTAATTTGTAAATAGATTGAAGATAAAAATGAAAAGTGAATGATAAAACATATATTTATATATTTTCTCCCAAAGTGTTGATCTTTGAAAAAGCAACAAAGAACCTAGAAAAAGCATTGAATGCATTTTAATTACTTCATGTTTTGTTTTGGTAGCAACAAAATGACTATAGCAAAAACAAAACAAAAATATTAAAAATCCTCTTATATTTTAGGAAAATAAGACTATTTTAAAAATACAACCAAGTTAAACTAAACTTTGTCAATTTCTGTTTGAAACTGTACCTTATTTGGCCCCTAAATTCAATTTCGTAATCAAATTAACCCTGTCCCTTGAAACCATTTTCAATGAGAAAGGATACCTCATAATTATGTCCAAATAAGTTTCAAGTATTTAGAAATCACATAAATTTTAGAAGTCCGTAGCATAGATGATGAATTTATAGATGCAAAGGACAGTATAACAAAACAAGCCTGTAGATACCATGCACCTTGGCATTTTTGGAAAGCTGAATACTAATTCTTACAAATCCAAAAATCTGCTGTTGCTGACAAGTAGAATCCTAAGTATTCCATGTGCCAAGGCTCTTAATGAGAACACATTTAGCTTGCTGTCAGTACATTGGACTTACACTCAAGTTTGGTTTAATGTGGACATAATGAGAACAGAGCTACACATCAAGGTAAATTGCATGCTTGCACTCAGCTTTATCTCGTCTAAAATAAAATAAAGATCTCATTAAAACTGTGGGTATTAAAGAGAAAAATTATCAGAAAAAATAAATGAAGTGAAAACATATCCCACTGTATCATGGACAAAAATAATCAGGGCATTCCTATTTTTAAATTAAATATTTGAATAGTCTATAGTTCTTTTTAAAGTCTTCATTCTTCTAAAAACCGTACACTCATGTATTTTACAAAAGAGAAGATGGGGGAAAATAAATTTGCAAACAAGAATTAAAAATAACTTGTATTATCAAGAAACATTGTAAAATATTGTTATAATTTCTCAAGTGAGTTACTCATCCATTAGCCCTACTGTTAATTATTACTAATCACCCTTGTTAACTAAGTTGTATTCTTGTTTTAAACTATATAATTTATATAACATAAAAGTAAATAATACAAGATAATATATAATTTCAAGTAAACCCTTTTTAATGTATTAAAGTAACAATATATGTATATATTCATTATATATTACATTATTATGGTTCATTTTGTCTGATATGACGTTTTCTAGAAAAGTTCATTACCTTAGAAAAGTTGGCTATCTGAAAAGTTCATAAACTTAAATATAGACAATCTGGTACTAATATTTATATTGAAGAGCAATGGAGGGGCTGGTGCTGTGGCACAGCAGGTTAAAGCCCTGGCCTAACGTGCCGGCATGCCATATTGGCGTCAGTTCTAGTCCTGGATGCTACTCTTCTGATCCAGCTCTCTGCTTTGGCCTGGGAAAGCAGTAGAAGATGGCCCAATGGGAGAACTGGAAGAAGCTGCACCCATGTAGGAGAACTGGAAGAAGCTCCTGACTCCTGGCTTTGGATTGGCACAGCTCCGGCTGTTGCAGCCATCTGGGGAGTGAAACAGTAGATGGAAGACCTCTCTCTCTGTCTCTGCCCCTCTCTGTAACTGTGTCTTTCAAATAAATAAAATAAATCTTTAAAAAAATAATAAAAGCAATGAAACTAGAACAGGATAAAATTTGTAAAAGGTAACAAGATTTTGGGAAATGACTTTACACAGTCTTGATATGTACCAGAAAACTCAGTAATCAAAACAGTGTAGCATTTGGTAGAGGGATAGACACATTGATCATTGGTGCAGATTAGAAAACTCAGAAATAAACCCATACAAGGCCAATTTATTTCTGACAAAACTGATAAGGAAATTCAATAGAATGATCATCTTTTCACAAATGCTATTGGACAATCTGACAACCCTATAAAAAACCAAGCAAACAATCAAGCAATCAATCTGTAAATCATCAATGTACACTTACATAAAAATTAAATTAAAAAGGATTATAAACCTAAATATAAAGTATAAAACTCTAAAACTGTTAAAGAAAAACATAGCGGGGAATCATAACAACCTCATGTTTGATGAAGGAAATCTTAGGTTACCAAAAACATGATTGACAAAGAACTGATGGAGCGGACATTTTACATGGTGGTTAAGGCACCTTTGTCCCCAGAGTGCCTAAGTTCAGTACCTGCCTCCAGCTTCCTTCTAATGCAGATCATAGAATGCAGCAGTATGGCTCAAGTAATGCATTGTTTGCGACCCATGTAGGAAGCTTGGATTGACTTCCCAGTTCTAAGTGTTGGTCCTGGCCCAATCCCAGCCATAGCAGAACATTTAGGGAGTGAACTAATATATGGGCTCACTCTCTCTATCTGTCCCTCTCTATATCCTCCCTCACCCTCCCCTCCCTCTCTGTATCACTACCTGTCAAAACAAACAAACAAACAAACAAACATTGTAAAAAGAAAGAATTGATTAATGGGACCTCTTGAAGATTCTTTTTTTACCTGGGGCAACCCACTGGAGAGGTGTGAAATTATGTCTTTATTATCATTAGTTGTGCTCTTAGCTATCAACATGGGGCTTTACTTTGTTCTTGAGTTAATATATTTTTATTTTACTTTATAGTCAAAGGCTTAATGCTCCACTAAATAAAGAGTTCTACAAGTAAAAATTAAAAAGAATATAGCAGGGATGTAGTCAAAGGCACTTAATAATAATCAAATGAAGAGATGTCAGTTTTGTTTATATGCAGTAAATTTTAAAATAATCACAGATCATTAACATTTTAGTAGTATATTATTTTAACAACTTGACAATGATATAAAACAAAACTTGACAAAAGTATGTCTTTAGTAATACTGATACACACAAGTATTTCTTTTTTTATTTGTTTTATTGTTGTTTTTAATTTTAGCCCCCACATATAAAGGAGGTCATGTGATATTTATATCTCTGTGTTCAGTTCAACATGATGTCCTCCAGTTGCAACCATTTTGATTCAAATGATAGAATTTTATTCTTTTAATAGCTAAATAATATCCCATTTGTATGTATATGTCACTTTATTTATCCATTCATCGTATGATGGACATTTTGGTTGCTATAGTTTGTCTACTATAACAGTTCACAATAAGATTGTGGTGCAGATTCTCTTTGATACAATGTGTTCATGTCTTTTGGTACATAACTAATAGTAGGATTGCTGGATCCTATGGAAAACCTATTTCTAGTTTTTTAAGACTGAAATCTATTATTCTCTGAAAGACATTGTTAGAGAAAAAACACACAATCCACATATCAGGAGAAAATACTCGTAAATAATATTTTTTTAAAAAGTGGCATGCATCCAGAATAAATCAACAATACTCAGCTTAACATTAAGGAGAAAAATAATCTAATTAGAAAATGTTCATAAGTTGGAATAGACATTTAGCTAATTGTGAGAGATGGATAGTAAATAAGCACATGAAAAAGTGGTCAAGACTATTAAAAGAATATACATGAATAGCACAATGAGAAACTACACACATATTAGAGCAGCAAAAAGTAAACACACTGTCAATACTCAGGAGACGATGTGGAGAGGTGGAAATAAGAAATCATAAAGATACTCTTCAAAATGGGTCAGTCGTTTCTTATAAAACTATCCATACACTTATCATATATCTTAGGCCATTTTCTGCTTCTGTAAGATGCCAGAGACTGGGTAAACTATGAATCGAAGTCTATTTGATTCATGGTTCCAGAGGACGGGAAGTCCAAATACATGGCACTGGCTTCTAGCAATGGCCTTTGTGCTGCATCATAACATAGTGAAAAAAAAAAAAACAAGCATACACAAAACAGAAAAATCAGTCCAAATTCATCCTTGCAACCAACATGACTTTTGGAGGAAATATCCAAACCATAGCACCACATGAACCAATAAACCCAACCCTTGGATATTTACAGCAATAAATACACATACAATATCAAAATATGTACACTAAAATGTATAGAAGCATTATTTTGCAATAGCACACAATTGGAAACTCATGTATTATGTATGTATCCTAGAAAATCAAACTGTGGTTCATACAGGTACTACAGAACGTTCATGGAAAAAAAAAACACAATTAGAAAATATTGATTTTGGTGAAATGTTTTGGAATCTGTGTATATTTTTTCTTAGCATGTATTTTCATGAGCTCTGAGAAGACTCCCTCATATACATGGATTTCAAAATATTTTGCACAAGAGGCTGACATGTTGAAGCAGGTTAAGCCACTGCCTGCAATGCCAACTTCCCATGTACGTACCAGTTCAAATGCTCCACTTCTGATCCCGCTCCCTACTATTATGTCTGGGAAAGCAGCAGAAGTTGGGCCCAAGCAATTGGGGTCCTGCTACTCATGTGGGAGACCCATATGGAGTTCTGGGCTCCTGGCTTCTGCCTGGCCCAGGCCTTGCTGTTGCTTCCATTCTAACCAGTGGGTGGATGATCTCTCTGTTTTTCTCTCTGTCTCTCTGTCTGTGTCTCCTCATCCTCATCCTCTCTCTACCTCTCTTGCTCCCTCTTTGTGACTCTATCTTTCAAAGAAATAAATCAATCTTTTAAAGATACTTTGTACCACAATAAAACTTATCTCTTAATCCCATTTTTCATGAACTTTTTGAAGTACCCTTGTACATAGAATATTACTCAGCAATGAAAATAAACCAAGAATTATTATGCAATTTGTGTGGATCTGATGAGCATTATATTGAGTGCAAAAAAAAAGAATACTTCAGAAGGTCACATGATATATAATATCAATTTTATAGCATTTTGGAAAAGGTTAAATTGTAGTTATGGATGACAGATAAATGGTTGTCAGGGCTAGTGGGAAGGTGTGACTCTGATGGCAAAATAAAAAAGAATTTCTTGGTGTTGATAGACTGATCCTGTATCACAATTTTATTGATAGTCATGCAAATCCACACACATAATAAAATTTAATAGAGCTATACACCACCTCAAATAATGTGTGCATTTCAACACTGATGAATGCTTAATAAGGTTTTTTGTTTTAGTATTGTATCAATGTTAACTTCCTAGTTTTAATTACTGTTATCTTTAGATAAGTGGGTATCATAGGGGAAGCTGAGTGCAAAAGGCACTGAAATTTTCTCTACTGTTTTTGCAACTTCCATGTGAAGTTAAAATTATTTAAAAAGAAAAAGTTGCAATAAGTGAATGATAATAGGACTGCCAGAAATAATAATTTTTAAATAATCATTTTTAAGAAATGTGTGACATCTGTCATTTTGTATATACAATGTGCCTGATGATGCAGGAAAACTAATATCTAATGTTTTACAGAAGATGAGTAGGAGGCCAAAATGCTAAAGGATGGTACTTCTATAAATCTTTAAATCATAGAAGTCCAAAAGATATGATTGAATAGTAACGTTGATGTTAGTAATTATGGCAACAATTACAAGGCACATATGCAATAATTTCAATAAGCTAAGGGTATGTGTTATAATTAACTGTAGTTGCAGATGGAGAAACTGAGGCATCTGGATATTAGCTCAAACACCCTTGAACACAAAGCTTGTTAATGACTTCACTGGGAATTTCACCAGAAGTGGTCTGATCCTAGAATCTACTTAGAATTTTTAAAAATTGTATAAAATAAAATTCTGAAAGTTTAAGAGAATTCAGTCCCAACAGATGGAAATAGACACTCTCAGCATTTTAATGTGTAATATTTTTGATGTGTGTTTTTATTCATTCACTCATTCATATTGACTGAGCAGACATTAACACAACAGTCCTTGTTCTTAGGAAGGTGGGCCAACACACTGAATGAAGGATGTAAATTCCCTGTCTGGGGGACATGGTTCAGGAAGTCATAATTGGGGAAGACTGATATTAACAATGCAAAAGTATAAGAAAATTTCAGGTAACAAGCCCTGAGTTAGAAGAAGGGATTAAGATTAACAGTTGGTTGTCAGAGGAGGGCTTCCTGAGGAGATAACCCTTGGGAAGAGACCTGAAGGAGTGAGGAATGAGCCTGGGAATGCCTTAGTGAAAGAGAAGAGCATCTGGGACAGAGGCATTGCTCCTGCAATTGTCCAGTCCTGGAGCTGGATACAAGGTCAACGAGGAGGCCCATGATAAGAATATGGTGAAGGAGACCAAATATAGTGGAGAACTGGTCAGGGTTGTGCCCTACTGCCCAGCTTACATGACTCATTCAGAAATTCTCTTTACAAACCTACCATCATACTACCCCTTGTTTTATCATCATTATTTGTTTGTTTTAATTAAGGAATGCAGTATTAACTTTCCAAAGTAGAACCTAATGTGCAGTTGACATCATTTTGTCCAGTCCACCTTTCAGCAGGAAAATGCTGTTGGGTATATTTGCAAGATACATTCCTAAAGACACCCTTGCTGGGAATTCATCCCATTCTAACCTTGAGGACGCTTAGTAGAGCTGATTTCAACTCTGCTATACTTATTTCAGCAGTCCCAGAAAAAGAGTGGAACCTCAACCCCCAAAATCTCCCCACTGGTTCAAAAAGAAATTGAGGCCTCTCAAGCCTGTTCCTGTAGGGTGTGGCTGAACTCTTCTGCCACCTTGTGACTGATTCCATTTCTCCCTTCCCATAAAATGCATGCTTCTGCAAAAACTCCTGGAACAGAAATTTAAATTTTAGGAAAAGATCATCACAGAATCAAATAATACGAGGACAAAAAAAAAAAAAAACAGAGAACTTTTCAACACATAGCTAAGCCCAAGGTTGTACTTAGCAATGCAGTGGAGAGTAGGTAATGAAGAACATGCTTTAGGGATCATGTCTATTTCATGGATGGCTAAGGAGCAGGGAGATCAATGATCAAATGCTCTCCGCGTGAGCTAGTGAGGTTAGGCATATAAAGGAAGAACTATGAGATGAAATGGCACTATTCCCCATACAACATTTCTCCTTCTAGCTCTATCTGGTTGCAAACTCCGAAGATTCAAGGTTTTCTTTCTTTGCATGCACCTGTGGTGATCAAAATTTCTGCACAATTGTGGTCTTCCAACTTGGGGATTTTTTGCTTGCCCATACTCAACCCCCTCTCTTTTCCCAACAATAACATGCTATAGCCTACCTTCAGTGTTCCCAAGCTCACCCTCTCCTAATTCATAAATAAATCTAGATTGAAACTCCCTCAAGACTTGGTCCTTTTGTTGTTCAACTTGGACATCTATACCCATCCATTATGCATTTTTGCCTCTTTCTGAAGATAAAATTGATTCTGCAACTACCACATCCCAACTCTTGTATGATAGCAGTTTCCCGTCAGCTCACCCTGTTATATATTTAATCTCTCCCTCTCCACATTACAGTCATGTCCTGAATGTGCTTAGTGCTCTCTCATATTGGCAGTAACAGCAGTGATATTTGTCACATATTCCCCCTCCTGTGCTATGCTGAGTGTTTCACACTCAACACAGATACATATTTTCCTGCTTTATAGTGAGTATAGTAAAGTTATTCAAAATGTCATGTAAACTAAAATAAACATGAATTCCTCATGTCTCTTGATCAGGGCACTGGTACAGTTATCTTTGGTCCTGTTATATTTTGAAGTGGAAGGTATACATAGGAGATATTTTTTCTTTCACATCCTGATATTTCAAAGACATAAGGGTCAATCATTGCCATTATAGTGGTATCTCCAGGTCTTTCACACAATGATGAATCTTCTATCTTTTGGCTAAAAGATTTTGAAAAGACTTGTACGTCTGTTTTGGAAGCAAAAAGTTTCGTCTTAATCATTAGAGCAATATTGATGAACTATAAAACACCTCAAACAACTGAAGACACAGAGAAACACAAATTTATTAAATTTCAGAAATGAGAAGTCCTCCTTAGGAGCAATGCTTCCTATTGCTTTATTTATTTCTGGTGATAATATGAACATGGGGAAAGGTCTCCATAGATAGCTATGGTGAGAAACCAGGCGAATTATGGACCTTTATTTACTGTATGTATCTTGTGGGACACATTAGAATTCTGAAAAGTTTGAAGAAGTCTAAATCCACCTGTCACGTCTCTCCTTTGGGACCTAACTGCATGGGATAGCACATCAACGAGTGAGAACAGAGCTAGGAAGATGAACACTTATGGACTCTTCCCTGAGTCTGGTGATGGTCAGGGAAAGTCTGGTGTGGGACAGAAGAGCTGAGAAAGATCCCGTAGAGCGTAAGACAGATCCTTTGTGAGTGCAAGGCAGCAGCCTGCGGGGACTGCAGGGAAAAAGAAAACCGTCAGCAATACCCCCTAAGGTTCACAGCAGCTTCGCAGAGCGAGCTGCAGCTGTTTGACAAAGACTAGAGGCAGGGAGTTAGGAAGAAGAGCCTTCCCCTGAGACTTGTAGATCCAGGGTCAGAGAAGGAGAGTAAAGAACACGCTCAATTGAACCAAAACCTGGCAGAGAAATGAGAGAAGGAAGACAAGGGAAAGAAGAGAGGAAGCAGGCAGGAAGATTTTCCCGATTTATAAACCAAACTACTGGGTCTAATGTATAGCAAGATAAAGTCCTTTGGTCTTGGATTTGAAGCTCTGTTTAAAAGAGCACACACTCTCAAAAATATATGGAGCCATCATCGTCTAGCTGAATCTCAGTATAGTCGTAAAAAATTCTAGATCTACAGAACCACATTGTGGATTGAGTCTCATATTAGTAATCTGACAGAAGAAATGCTCCTTTTTATGGTAGTAAATGTCATTACTTCTGTCTCTATATTTTTACAATCATTACTTCCCCTACAATTTTAATATGGCAAACATAAAAGAAGCAGAAACATTTTACCCACGTACAAGCAAAGAAAAAACTACCAAAAGAAGACTTAGACATAATCTACATGTTTGAATAAGGAAAAACTTAACATAACTATAATCAACATGCTTATATATATGGTGGAAGGGGTGAATAAGATACACTAAAAATGAGTAATTTCAACAAAAATGAAGTTACCAAATGAAGACATGGAAATGTAATAATGGAAAAATACAATATCAAAATGAATAATTCATTAAATGGGCCTAATAGCTTGCTGGAGACAGCAGAACAAAGGGTCAGTGAACATGAGGTAGATCAGTGAAAATTATCTAAACTGAAACACAACAAGAGAAAAACAGGGGCAGGGTTAAAGAACATTCAAAAATCCATGAGTCAATTTTAAAAAATATATGCATAGCATATCAGTATGTGCAAGTAGAGACACAGGATAATAGGAAAGAGATTGAGACCGGTGAATTATTTGAAGAGATAATGGCCAAAAATTTAGTAAAGGTGGTGAAATGTATTAACCTCCATATGCAATAAGCTCAGTGAATCACAATCAGGATAAATACAAAGAATCCCACACAATGCTTTATTATCAGCAAATTGCTAAAAAACAGAGATAAAGAAAAAATCTTAAAAGTAGCTGAGTAGAAAACAGAATTATCTACAGTGGGACAACAGTAAGAAGAATGTCTTATTGCCAGAAGACAGCTGAATAATATATTTCAAGCTCTGAAAAGAAAATAAAAATGTTTCTTATTCAATATATAGCAAATTATCTTTCAAAAATGAAGGTGAAATAAAGTCATGGTCAGATACACAAAAGCTGAGCTCTGTGTCTTGCAGATCTGTACTATGAGAATGCTAAAGAAAGACTTTCAGGCTGAATGGAATTATAACTCGCTGTAAGTCTATATATGTAGGAAGGGCTGAATTGAGCTAGGAAGTGTTTAAATACATATATATTCACATATGTATGCATGTATGACCCCTTTTGTATGAATTTTGTAAGGAGTTTAAATGAAATTGTACAGTTGCCAAGTTCTTATTCATAAAGTGGCTAGTAGGCAGTACCTAATTAAATATGCGTGCTAAAAATGCATGTAGAGCTATTAGAAAACAAAGGTACATCAAAAGCCAACACAGGCAATATATTGTAATATAAAATAATTGATTAATCCTAAATTTCAAAAATGACAATATACCAAAAACAAGGAAAACACAATATATCCCATGTACACCCCACACTATCAGTAATTACAGTAAATATTAATCAACTACCTATTGAAAAGGCCACAATCACTAGAATGGATTAAAAAACAACAACCTGAGTGTGATAATTTTATTGGAAAAAAATTCTGAAAGATTTATTTTATTCATTTGAAAGGTAGAAATACAGAAAGAGTGAGAGAGAGAAAGAGGAGAGAGAGAGATTTTCCATCTGTTGATTCACTTCCCAAATGGTCACAGAAGCCAGGGCTGTGTCAGATGGAAGCCAGGAGTCAGGGTCTTCTTCCAGGTCCACGTGGATACAGGGTCCAGAGGACTTGGGCCATCCTCTGCATTAGCAGGGAGCTTGTTTGGAAGCAGAGCAGCCAGGACTCAAACTGATACCTGTATGGTATGCCGACATTGTAGTCAGCAGCTTAACCCATTTTGCCACAATACCGACCCCTTTTGTATGAATTTGACTGGGCCACGAATGCCCAGATACTTAGTCATATGTAATTCTAAGTTATCCTGTGAATATGTTTTTTATGAGAGCAACATTTAAATGAGTAGACTGATTTATTTTGCTTTTTATCTCTGTGTAGTATTCCATAGTGTATATATTCCATAATTTCTTTATCCAATCTTCAGCAGATAGACTTCTGAGTTGATCCAGTATATTAGATATTGTAAACTGAGTTGCAATAAACATGCATGAACAAATCACTCTTTCACATGCCGATTTCTTTAAGTTTGGGTAAATTCCCAGGAGTGGATTGACTGGGTCGTATGGCAGCTCTATATTGAGATTTCTGAGGTGTTCCCACACTATTTTCCACAGTGCCTGCACCAGTTTACATTCCCAGCAGCAAGGCAGATGCAACTGGAAATCATTATATTTAGTGAAATAAGCCAGTCCCAAAAAGACAAATACCATATGTTCTCACTGACTGATCTCTGATAATGAATAGAATAACTAAAAGGTAATCTATAGACATGAAATTGATACTTAGAGATGTGATGATTCTGAACAGTCCTTGACTCAAATATTAAGGAACAGTGTTTTTTTTTAACTCTTCATACTATTTGTTTACTCTTAACTTAGTGTAGGATTAACCTTTTGAGTATGAAGTTAGCTGAAAACAGATCTCTCTAAAAAGGGAGCAAGGAAAGGATGAAAAGATTCACTATCTTCCTAAATTTGTATATAGGAAATACATGAAGTCTGTATTCTTTAAATACAATTTTAAAAATATGAATTCCTAAAAAAAAAAAAGTTGATAGACTGTAACCTAGATTTCCCTCAATAAAGGTGGTAGACCTCATTCACCCAGGGGAAGGCATTTCCATCCTATTTAGAATTAAAAGGGCAACCTTCCTTCCAGTTAGAGAGAATCCCTTCTGCCTATTGATCTCTGAGACTTCAGCTGCTTCCCTGCCTTTGGACTTGAACTGAACAATCAGCTCTTATTGTGTCTTGAGCTTACCACCCTTTAACCTGGAAATCTACCATCCGAGTTTCAGATATTTTAGGTCTTTTGACTCATAATAGAACTAAACTCTGGGCTGTCTTGGGTTTCCAGTTTTCAACATGCCCTTCGTATCCTCCATAACCACACAAAATATTTCCTTATAGTAAATATGTCTCTGACACTGTTTCTCTCCTCTCTCTTGTAGGTGAGTGTATGTGTGTGTTTGTGTATAAATGATCCTCCTCTTATGATGGAATTACAACCTGATAAACACATGAAAAGTGAAAATACAATAAATTGAAAATGTATTTTATATATGTCTAACCTACTGAACATCATATCCCAGCCTAGCCTACCTTAAATGTGCTAATAACACTTGACAAAGCCTATAGGGGTCGGCGCTGCAGCTTAGTGGGTAAACCTCACCTGCAGTCCCGGCATCTCTCTCTCTCTCTCTCTCTCTCTCTCCCTTTCCTTCTCTCTCTGTGTAACTCTGACTTTCAAATAAAATAAATAAATATTTAAAAAAATAAACAAAGCCTACAGTTGGGCAAAATCATCTGAAGTAAGCCCGTTTATAATTAAGTGTTGAATATAGCATGTACACACACAAGTCGGTGTTTTGTAGACATGAGATGCAAAAAACAAAGCATGGTATCTACAACTCCACCAATACATTTCTATACTGTAGAGCAGCATCCAAGAATGATGCCAACAGAGAAACTGTATGGTGTCCGTTATTTCCCCTGTGACCGTGGGGCTGACTGAAAGCTGAGGCTGCTGCTGCTGCTGCCCAGCGTTACAAGAGAATATCGTACAGCTCGTTAAAAACTGGAAAATGATTCTAATTCAAAGTGCAGTTTCTACAGAAAGTGCATCACTAATGTAACATTATGAAGCCAAAATTATAATCACTATGATAATGAAAAAACACCTATATGTGTAAATGATTTGGGCAGTTTGAATATTACAAGGATGCAAGCAAACAGAGTATATAATCACCAAGCTTAAGAAAGCTGGTGTGGTTCTGTTATTAGCAGATAGAATAGATTTTGAAACAAGGAGTATTAACAAACCTAAGGAGGACATTTCATCAAAATTAAGGTTATATCATTAAAAAACATAGCCATACACAAAATATGTACAATCTTATAAAAGAGTCAATAATATATTAAGTTAAATACCCAAACTATGAGAAGAAATAGACAAATCCACAACTGTATTTATAGATTTTAACATTTTTTTCTGAAGAACAAATAAAATAATCACATTAAAACTCCTGAAGGATAACATAACAATATGTTCAACCATTTAGGCACAAGTGACAATTATAAAACAATATCTCACAAAAATAGAATACATTATCTTTTCAAGCTTGCATATAATGATTTTCCAAATAGAACCAATGCTGAGCATTAGACCAAGATTTAACATATTTAAATGACTCAGGTCATATTGAGCAAATCTTTGATCATAATGGAATTAAATTAGTGATTAATACTACTAAAATTTGTGTAGAATATCCAAATGTTTTATAGTTAAAAAATTAAAAATAATTCATGAGTCAGAGGAGAAAGCGTGAAGAAATTTATAAAACATTCTGAAATAAATAATAAAAATTTAACAAACTAAAATGTATCAGATTATGTAATAGTAGAGCTTAAAGAAAAATTTATAGTTTTATATACTAGAAAAACAGACATATTTAAAATAAATTACTTAATACTGCACATCAAGAATACAAAAACAGAGAATAAATTGAATTCAAAGTTAACAAAAAAATGAAGAGAAATAAGAGGTGAGATAGTTGAAATAAGAACCAGATAAATACTAGAGAAAAATTACACAGGTCAATATTTGATTCTTTAAAAAGAATAAAGGAAAAAACTGGCAATCCCTAGAATTACTACTTTAAAAATGAAACAAAGGAAAGTGAGGGGGAAAAATCACTCATCAGGACTGAAAGGGAACAACTCTACATGTTATGCAGACATTCAAAGAATAATGAAGGAGATTTTGTTATCCTCTCACTAATAAAGGAAAATTGATAAATTTAGTTTATTTAACAATTAATAAATGTGAACTGTTAATAAAGAGAGACTGATAATTTTTAGTTAATAAACTTGACAATTCAGATGCAGTGGAAAAACTCATAAAAGTAGAATTAATCTTAATTGGCAAATGAGGAAACAAAGAATTTGTATAATGTTATTTCTGATAAAATTAATAAAAAGATACACTAAATTCTGACAAGCATACACAGCAAGAGGAACTCTCATTCATTGCCAGTGAGAATGCAAAACAGCACAGCCATTTTGAAAGACAGTTTTGTCAGTTTCTTACAAAACTGAATATTTTCCTACCATATGATTACAATTGTCTGCCATCAGATTTAGACAAGTGATTTGAAAACACTTTTCCACAAAAAAAAAAAAATCTTTGTATAAATGTGTATAACAGTTTTATCCTTAGTTATCAACACTTGGAAGCAACAAAGATATCCTTTGGTAGCTGAATGGAAAAATAAAATGTGGTTCATCCAGACAACAGAATATTATTCAGCACTGAAAAATGAGCTATTAAGCCATTAAATGACATAGAGGCCGGTGCTGTGGCATAGCGGGTAAAAGCTGCAGCCTGCACTGCTGGCATCCCACATGGGCGCCAGTTTGAGACCTGGCTGCTCCACTTCCATTCCAGCTCTCTGCTATGGCCTGGGAAAGCAGTAGAAGATGGCCTAAGTCTTTGGGCCCCTGCACCCACATGGGAGATCCAGAAGAAGCTCCCAGCTTCTAGCTTTGGATCGGCCCAGCCCATGCCGTTGTGGCCAATTGGGGAGTGAACCAGTGGATGGAAGACCTCTCTTTCTCTCTCTCTATAACGATAACTTTCAAATAAATAAATAATATTTATAAGAAGCACCTATTACTAAGTGAAAGAAGCCAATTTGGAAGGAATACATACTTTATTATTCAAATCAGAAAAGGCCTCATTACCCATGGTAGATATTTTTTACAACTCCCAGTGGATGCCTGAAACCATGGTTAGATATTCTGGTTTTTCCTCTATTAGGCACAGTAAGAAATTAACAACATTTAAAAACAAAATAGGAAAATCATGACATCTTACAGTACTAAAATTTCCAGTACCACCACACCTGTGTTTGGAAGTTGTTATAAGGAAAATAAAGGTTATTTGGAGACAGCACTGCAATTCCGAGACAATCTGATAGCCAAGGTGGTTACCAAGTGGCTAACAGCACATATAGCATGGATATGCTGTTCAAAGGGATGATTCATATCCTGGGCAGAAAGGAGCAGAATGGCATGAGATTTCATGGTGTCACACAGCATAACACACATTCTTGAACTTCTGAACTGTTTGTTTCTAGAATTTCCCATTTAATATTTTCAGCATGAGTAACTTTAACCATGGGAAGTGAGAACTCAGATAACATGGCACTAAAGTAGGTCACATTCAGGAAAAGGCAAAACTATGGAGACAGGAAACAGTTCAGTTCTTGAGAAGGGTTGGGAGGAGGAGAGTGAACAGGCGGAGCACAGAGGACTGTTCAGCACAGTGAAAATGTTCTATATAGTACTAGCGCGGTGAGCACAGAATATCATAACCCGTAAAATGTGCAAAACCAAGAGGAATCCCGGTGTAAACCATGGGCTTTCAGTGACAACCATCTGTCAATGTAGGTTTATCACTAATAACAAATGTGTCACACTAATGCAAGATGTTAATAATAGGGAATCCTGTATGGGAGGTAGATGAGGAAAGATGAGGACCTGGATGGGAAGTCTTTGTGATTTCCCCTCAATTTTTCTCTTAATCTACACATTCATAAAATATCCTGTTAATTAAATAGAAAAAAAATTTTTAAAACCCCAAAATAATATACCATTTCTCATCTTTTAGAACACCTAAAATAAAAATAATTGATTAGATCAATATTAGCAATTATATAAGTATTGGCAATATTGGAATAACTAGTCTTCTCATACTAATTGGTGTGGAAGATTGTACAATGATAATGTTATGTCAACTAGAATGGCTAAAACCAAAAAGATTGATTCTACACAATTTTTCGATGTTGGTGAGTACCTGGAATTCTACATATTCTGGCACAGTGGACAATGGTCTAACACAGCTATGGAGAATGGTTGCAGTTTCTAAGGAACACCCATCTAAACTATAACCCAGTCATTCAAACCTTATGCATTTACCCTAGATAAATGAAAGCATATGTTGATGAAAAGACTTGTAAAAGAAATTTCAAAGTAGTTGTTTTTCATAATAGCACCAATTTTTAAAGAATCCAAATGTCATCAAATAATAGATAAATTGTAGAGTTATAAATAGAGTGGAATAATTTTTATCATTAAAAAATAAGACTTGGAACCCATGCAACATGCTTATATCTCAAAAAATGTTGAATAAAGAAACCTGGAGACAAAATGTACTGTGTATCACACTGATTTTATTTTATGAAATTCAAGAAACAGAAAAATGAATATACAGTAAGAGAAACCAGAAAATATTTGCATTTGAAGGTAGAAAACTCAACTGGAAAGAGGCACATGGAGACTGTCTTGATGAAGAAAATGTTATTTATCTTGTTTTGAGTGTCTGATGCTTGGTGGAAAAATTCATTAAACACAGCAGTTCAAATCTGTGCATTTCATTGTGTATGAGTCATATCTAACATTTTAAAAGGCTTCGGCAGCACACCTGTAATGGTTAAGAACATTGGCTTTGTTAACAGATAGATCAGGCTTTAAATCTGGATTCTGCTACATATTGCCAGGCACAGATGAGTTAACCTTCTGAGCCTTAGCATTTGATATGCACGTTGAGGCCAAACACTGATGGATTTTGTGAGGAATTAGAAAATAGTGCACATAAAACTCTTACGGTATAATTTTACCAGACGAGTATTTTTAATAAATACTGCCATTTAGTAAACTCTTTGCAATTGTTTGAAACACCTTGTACTTTAGATACATTTTTTTTTTTTTTGGACTGGCAGAGTGGATAGTGAGAGAGAGAGAGAAAGAGAGAAAGGTCTTCCTTTTTCCTTGGTTCACCCCACAATGGCCGTTGCGGCCAGTGCGCTGCGGCCGGCACACCGCGCTGATCCAAAGACAGGAGCCAGGTGCTTCTCCTGGTCTCCCATACGGGCGCAGGGCCCAAGGACTTTGGCCATCCTCCACTGCACTCCCTGGCCACAGCAGAGAGCTGGCCTGGAAGAGGGGCAACCGGGACAGAATCCTGCGCCCCGACCCCCCGACCGGGACTAGAACCCGGGGTGCCGGCATCGCAGGCAAAGGATTAGCCTAGTGAGCCGCGGCGCCGGCCAAGAGTAATTTTTAAAAACTGTATCTCGGCCAGCTCCGTGGCTCACTAGGCTAATCCTCTGCCTTGCGGCGCCGGCACACCAGGTTCTAGTCCCGGTCGGGGTGCCGGATTCTGTCCCGGTTGCCCCTCTTCCAGGCCAGCTCTCTGCTGTGGCCAGGGAGTGCAGCGGAGGATGGCCCAGGTCCTTGGGCCCTGCACCCCATGGGAGACCAGGAGAGGCACCTGACTCTTGCTTTCGGATCAGCGCGGAGCGCTGGCAGCAGCGCGCCCTCTGTTTTGGCCATTGGAGGGTGAACCAAAGGCAAAAGGAAGACCTTTCTCTCTGTCTCTCTCTCTCTCTCACTGTCCAGTCTGCCTGTCAAAAATAAAAATTTAAAAAAATAAAAAAAAATTACTCTTGCTCATTCTATTTGAAAAATACTCATAAACTTTTCTCAGCTTTGGATTTTGTTTTCATGCCACAGTTAGCATCACAACCTTCCACTCCAATGTTTCAAGCGGAAGCAGGTCCTTAGTTATTTGCAACAATATGAGTTTTAAATAATGAAACAATAACATCTCATTGTACTAAAAATACTATATTGATACACCTATGTGACTAACAATTTATATCAAACCATTATTTTTTTCAGTAGTTTTATATATAGCACAGGGCTGGGCTTTTAGTAAATGCTTAATAAAAGGCATTTCATTAAAAAATGGTGTTTGTGAAAACTGTAACTATTTTACTGATTTAGGAACATTTACACCAAGTCTAGTATCTTTAGATGAGTGAAATATAGGGAGTTCTGATGCTAATTTCACATGTTCATTCACCAAACCCTTACTGAGCTCTCTGTGAGTCAGGGATGCAAGAGTGAGCAAAATCAGCCTCCAGAATGCTCCTTGTTCAATGGTTTTCCTACTCCAGTTACTCTCTCCTTAGTTCTGCTTCCCACATTTTGTTTTACACTTCTATTACGTATTTACATAGGTCACCAAAAGTCCTTTCTAATTAGACAGACACATGCCAACATTCCACAGATGTTTTGTATTTATTGCCCTTTGTTTTCTGCATTGAATTTTCAAGCTGTTTCACAGAGAAGCAGGAGAAAGAAAACTGGATCATACTTGGTTCACTGGTGTTGAGGAAAAACATAGACAGACAGGTGATGGGAGCCTTCAAAGAACAGGGACTTGCGGAGAATAATTCAGGATGTTTGAATTAAGTATTTTGCTAGTCTCAGGGAAATATTGAGTTGTGCTGTTTTTAAAATGGCCAGTTTTTACAAAAGGGCTGTAAATTCTTGGATTCCTCAGGTGTTGGAGTACTTTGTAAGTAGCTCATTTGAGACCCCAACCCTGCAAATGCAACCACCGATTGTTTAAATTAGGCAAATGTGTCTTCCAGTGGTGATAAACTTGTTTACCCACTTGTACTGGTCCTTTCTAAGACCAGACACTAAGTATTCCATTGGATGCTTAATCCTCAATTGTTTTCTATCAGCTTGAGAATGTTACTAATAGGCAAAATGCAAATTGTTAATGAATTTATATTCCATTCTAATTACACCTACATGTTTTGTCCTTTGTGCATAATTATTAATCCTTTCTTTCTGACTTCTGTAATGCCTGTTGACATAAAATGGCGTTCCTTTCACAGAATGGATTTGGTGGGAGTTGACACTGTACCACACTGCTATTCATGGGACTCCTACACCAGGGTGAACCATCAAGTCCTACTGGTAGCCATTTATTGTGTGGGATGTCCTACAGCATGGCAGATTGAAAGTTAAGCCAGTCATGACTCTGAAAAATAAATGCCTAGTGGGAGAACTTAATCTCCGATGTGTTTACACATTTGAATTAGAGTAAGGAAAATTATGCTTTAGAGAAGGTAGAGCTATGACAAGCTCAAAGTTGAACCAACTTTCCCAAAACTATCTACAGCTAGTAACTGCCACTTAATAGAGTGGTTATTAGGGAAGCATGAGGGTTGTTTACCTTAGAGTCAGCCCCTCTGAAGTGTTTCTAAACTCCCATGAATCAGGGAAATCCTATACGGATCTGGGCTATCTGTCCAATGGAGGGACTGAAAACTATGGAGCATGGTGGTTTCCATTCTGTAGAAAAAGATTTTCTGTGCCCCAAAGTGCACAGCCTTCCATAGGTACACACAGGAGGGACACAGCATTAGGCACCCTGAAAAATCTGCTGACCTGTGAAAAGAAGAGACTCCTAGAATAACAACATCTATGTAATGGCCAGAAAGATCACAAAAACCACACCCTGAAATTCTACTCTCATGACACACTCTCATTGGGAGTGTGTACGTGCCTTCACTTGGGTCCACAAGATAACCAGATTTTAGGGACACAGGCTAAGGGTACCCTAGGAGGAGTGGGGTACAGCCTTCATCGTCCTCTTCTGCCCCCTTGTGGCATCTATTTCCTCACTCTGGACTCTTACCCTTCACTACAAATAGCCCCTGCTAAACTAAACATCCCTGATATTTAGTTCTTGGTGTATTTCCAGAAAACTGTCCAACAGTCACTTCACATTGCCATAAAGGAGCATGAGGTTAATTTTTATGTGTTCAGCTTTATCTTCTAATACATCAGTTATCTCGTTTAAAATAATTTTTGTCCAGGTTTAGATTTCCCAGGTATTTTCTATTTTTCTCTTCATCTGCTTTTCCTATAGATTGACTTTGGACCTATGTGTTTGCTCACACATTTTATCACTGTTTATTTCATTTTTTTCCTTTGGTTTTCATTTTAAAAACTTGTTTCTAGCTCTGCAAATGACAGGCACCACAAGGAAACCCATCCGTTCTTTGATTCAAGCCATTCCGCAGGCGGTCTCTCCCATAACGAAATGCTGTGTTCCAGTAATTTCTGGTACATCTTAATTCCCAGAGTTTATTTCCTTCTCTGTCTACTCTATCGTCCTTTATTTCCTCTGCCTCTGAAATGCTTGTGTTCTTTAAGATGCATGGCCAGGAGTTTTACTCTGAACACTCTTTTGCAACCACATTCACTCCTACAGCTCTGTGTCAGAGAGGAAACAGGCAAACCCCACACCCAGCTCAAATGTCTTTTGAACCCCCAGCCGCTACAGGAGAATGCCTTAGGGCATCTGCCTGGGCTGTCACACATCGCTGCAAATGCCCTGCGTCCAGGTCAATACTCATCAATCACTCTTTACCGTTAGCCACCTTAGGCGAGAAAACTATCCCACCAACTTCTCACTTTCCCGGGACAGAGAAACCTGCACGCCTTTCCCTTTGCTTTTACTCTTGCGTTAAAGTACAGCATCTGTCTAGTGCGATCGACTTCAGAAAATTCGTGGAAAAAGGCAATAAAAGAGAATTCAAATCTTCCGTGAACTTACTGAAGCCCCCTCCTAGAGCTCCCGAATCTCTTACGTCAATGTGCTTGTATCGGAGCTCAGACCACACCATCTCCCCCCTCTTGGATCTCTCCCATGTTGCCAGTGGTCTGCTCCCACTCCGTGCTGCAGCACCCTGATTTTTTCTAAAACATAGCTGTCCCCCTGTCACTCCCCTGCGAAAACGCACGCATGTGGAGTCTGACCAGGCTGTATCTGGGGACTGGACAGAGCGAGAAGGGATCCTGTGTCAGCCAGGAGTTTGGTAGACGCCCCTCTGCACTATCCACTTGTGGTGGTCGGGGGCGGGGAAGGGGCGGGATTGAGCCCCCCTTTCCCCCTCCTTCTTACTGCGGAAAGCTGCAGAGCGAGCAGCACTCACTTCCTATTCAGCATTCAGCAGGGAGGGAGCCTCTGAACAGCCACGTAGGCATTCTCGTCTCTCTGGAGGAAAAGGCCCAGCAGCTGTCGGAGGAGAAGACGCACCAGCTGTCAGCACAGGGACATGTCGCAGCTAAGTAAGAACCTGGGTGATTCGAGTCCTCCAGCGGAGGCCCCGAAGCCGCCTGTCTATAGCCGCCCCACGGTTCTGATGCGGGCCCCGCCTGCTTCCTCCCGGGCTCCACCGGTCCCTTGGGATCCACCTCCAATTGACTTGCAGGCTTCACTGGCCGCTTGGCAGGCACCTCAACCTGCCTGGGAAGCCCCGCAAGGCCAGCTGCCAGCCCCGGTGCCTCCGGTGGCTCCGATGGCCCAACCTCCGACCCTGGGGGGCCCGCTGGTCCAGGCTCCCCCACTGGGGGCCCCGATGGGCAAGCCTCCGACTCCCGGAGTGCTGATGGTGCATCCGCCCCCTCCGGGAGCTCCCATGCCCCAGCCTCCAACTCCGGGAGTCCTGATGGTGCATCCTTCTGCTCCCGGAGCCCCTATAGCCCATCCTCCGCCTCCAGGGACCCCGATGTCCCACCCTCCCCCTCCGGGAACCCCGATGGCCCATCCTCCCCCTCCGGGGACCCCGATGGCCCATCCGCCGCCTCCGGTGACCCCGATGGTGCATCCTCCCCCGCCGGGGACCCCGATGGCTCATCCTCCTCCACCGGGAACACCGATGGCTCATCCTCCTCCTCCGGCGACGCCGATGGCCCAGCCTCCAGCTCCAGGTGTCCTGATGGCCCAGCCTCTGACTCCGGGAGTCCTGATGATGGCCCAGCCACCGCCTCCAGCAGCCTTGATGACCCAGCCTCCACCTTCAGGAGCTCCAATGGCCAAGCCTCCAGGTCCTGGCGTCCTGATGCTACATCCTCCAGGTGCGAGAGCTCCAATCGCCCAGCCTGCAGCCTCAGGAGCACCAATGGTGCAGCCGGTGGCTCCCCCTGCACAGCCTGTGGCTACTTGGGCCCCACAGGCTCAGCCTTTGATCCTGCAAATCCAATCTCAGGTTATAAGGGCCCCTCCGCAGGTTCCCCAGGGCCCACAGGCTCCACCGGCACAGCTGGCCACACCCCCCGGCTGGCAAGCCACCTCGCCAGGATGGCAGGCTGCTCCACAGGGCTGGCAGGCCACACCCTTGACCTGGCAGGCCACACAGGTCACCTGGCAGGCCCCGGCAATTGCCTGGCAGGCACCACCACCTGTTTGCCAGGGGCCCCCACCCATCCGCCCGGGTCCGCCACCTATCCGTCCCGGCCCACCACCTGTGCGTCAGGCCCCTCCCGTAATACGCCAGGCACCACCTGTGATCCGCCAGGCCCCACCTGTGATACGTCAGGCACCACCGTTGATCCGTCAGGCACCGCCGCCCATTCGACCTGCCCCCCAGGTCCTGGCCACCCAGCCACAGCTCTGGCAAGCCCTGCCACCTCCACCTCCACTGCGGCAGGCCCCGCAGGCTAGGCTGCCGGCCCCACAGGTGCAGGCGGCCCCGCAGGTGCCTGCGGCCCCACCAGCTGGGCAGGTACCCGCGGTGCCACCCGCTGGCCTGCAGGTGCCCCAGCCAGTGCTGCCGGCCCCGCTGTCTGTCCCACCATCTGCCCCACAGGCTGTGCACTGCCCATCCATCATCTGGCAGGCACCAAAGGGCCAACCTCCAGTGCCACAGGAGCTGCCGACGTCGATGGAGTTCCAGGAGGTGCAGCAGGCCCAGGCACTGGCCTGGCAGGCGCCGAAGGCACCTACCCACTTCTGGCAGCCCCTGCCCACCCAGGAAGCCCAGGGGCAGCCCCCCCGGATCGTCCAGTTGGAGCAGCCCTTTCAGGGAGCCCCGGCCTCCCAGAAAGCACTCCAAATCCAGCTACCCCCCCAGCAGGCCCAGCCCTCGGGCTCGCAGGCAGAGCTGCCTGCAATGCAACTCCAGCCATCCTGGCAAGCCCCACCAGCAGCCTTGCAGGCCCAGCCAGGAGCCCCAGTAGCGGGGGCAAATTTTCACAGGGGCTCCACTAAATCACTGATGACTCCTTCAGGAGAATGCAGGGCCTCTTCTATAGAACATAGGGGCTCTTCTAAGGAACGCAGGACTTCTTCAAAGGAGAGGAGAGCCCCCTCCAAGGATCGCATGATCTTTGCTGCCACCTTCTGTGCTCCCAAGGCAATGTCAGCTGCCCGAGCACACCTGCCAACAACCTGGAAAGCCTTTCCTGCCACATCAGAGACCTTCACTGCCACCTCAAGGGTCTTTCCATCTACCTCCCAGTTCCAGCCTGCCTCGTCTAATGCCTTCAAGAGCCCATCTGCCACCTCAGAGACCCTAAAGCCACTGCCATTTGCTCTGCAGGATCCATATACCTGTGTAGAGGCCCTGCCTGCAGTCTCTTGGGTTTTGCAACCCAATGTGAGTGCCTCAAAGGCATCCACGGCAGTGCCCACCATCCTGATGGCAACTGCAGCTGCCCCCCAGACAACTGCCACTACTCAAGAGGCCACAAAGACTGCTGAGCAGCCGCATCGCCCGTGCAAAGCCACCCAGAAGAAGAAGCATCTGGAGACCGAAGAGGATAATGGTGGCCATGTGATAGCCTTGCGTGACTGGCAGGGTCTTAGGCCCTGGGAGAATCTGAATCTGAGTGACTGGGAGGTACAAAGCCCTGTCCAGGTCCTGGGTGACTGGGAGTGCCCAAACACTCCCTGTGGCCTGAATGGCTGGGAGTGTCCTAGTACCTCCCGGATCCTGAGTGGCTGGGAAGGTCCCAGCACATCTTGGGCTCTGAGTGCCTGGGAGGGCCCAAGCACCTCACAGGCCCTGGGTCTCTGTGAAGCTCCAGGTAGCCCCCAGCCCTTCATTATCTCTGAGGTTTTATGTCTCTCTCAGGGGTCCAGTGTCATGCAGGATGCAGCCACGGTGGAGACTCGGCCATTGTATCCCTTCAATGAGAGAGCAAATGCATTGGTGCAGTTCCTCTTGGTCAAGGACCAAGCCAAGGTGCCCATCCAGCGCTCGGAGATGGTGAAAGTCATCATCCGAGAATACAAAAACGAGTGCTTAGATATCATCAACTGTGCCAACAATAAGCTAGAGTGTGCCTTTGGCTACCACTTGAAGGAAGCTGATACCAAAATTCACTCCTATATTGTCATCAACAAGCTGGAGTGCCCTCAAGGTGATGAAATGGCATGCTATTTAGACAGGCCCCAGTTAGGCCTGCTGATGGTTGTCCTGAGCCTCATTTTCATGAAGGGCAATTGTGTCAGGGAGGATCTGATTTTTAATTTTCTATTCAGGTTGGGGCTGGACGTCCGGGAGACAAATGGTCTCTTCGGAAATATGAGGAAGCTCATCACTGAAGTGTTTGTCAGGCACAAGTACCTAGAGTACAGGAGAATCCCTTGCACTGAGCCAGCAGAGTACGAGTTCCTCTGGGGCCCCCGGGCATTTCTCGAAACCAGCAAGATGCTTATCCTGAGGTTTTTGGCCAAGCTCCACAGGAAGGAGCCTCAGTGCTGGCCTTTCCATTACCTTGAAGCACTGGCTGAATGTGAGTCTGAAGATGCAGACGATGACGAGCCTGATGCCAGTGACAATGGTGACGACCCCACCAGCAGCCCCCCTCCCAGCTAAGAGGTGTAGCAGAAATATCATTCCTTTGGGTACCCGGCCAGAGGCCACTGACTGGGGGGAGGGGGATGTTTTATTTCAGGTGTTTACATTCTAGTTGCGTGTGTGTAAGTTTGAATTTTCCATCTGGTTTTGTATCTGCCAAAGCTTTGTACATTTTCATGTGGTGTTGATTTCAAATAGCTACTGTTCTATTTGGTATTTTGGCATCTGTATTTTTAACTGAGATCTGTGATTCTCTGTTTTGTGTTGTAATTGTTATGTTTTGGTATCAGAGTTGTGCTGGCTTTGTGAAATTTACTGAGAAGCTGTCCATCTCATTCTGGTACAAATTCTGTAGCATCGTATTTGGTTGTTTTTTTGAATGTCAAAATGACTCATCAGTAAAATCTTTCTGGAGAAAAGTAAATATCTATATCTATATCTATATATATAAATATTCTTTCAGCATAACGTGGAAGTGTCTGTCTTTATTCTAATTTTTACCCTAGGTTGTGGGAGCCAAGCTTACTATCATGTCCAAAAACACTTGATTGCCAAGACTACTAGCAGTGATAGTAAAATCCATAGTGATGTGACTGCTTTCCAGAGAGAGTGTTCCATTCATCCTTAGAATGATACAGGAACTGTGGTGGGTGGTGAAACATAAAATTTCCATTAAAACTAAAATAAAACTTTACAAGTCAGTGAGGCTGAAATAAGAAGGAGCTGTATAGTGCATCTTAGGTAGTCCTTACAATAATCCTTCAAAGTAGACATGATTATTTCCATTTTGTGGGTGAGGATATACAGCGTAAGTAGATTAATTAAATTATACATGTTAGTGCCAAACCAGCAAAGTTGTGATAGGAGTCAGCACATTTCCTTTAAGAAGAGTAGGTAGAGAAGGAAGACCCTCTAACAGCAGGACCACACATACCCAAAGTTGCTAGCAGGGTTGCCTGGGGAGTAGAGGGAGATGGGAGGGGGTGTCCAGTGGTTTATATTAGCACAGGGACAGAAGCATTCTCACCGAAAAAGGGCCTTAGCTTGTGACAAGGAAAAGGGAGAACTGGGAAACCTGTTGGGTTAGGTGAGGCAATGGAATCAAGTTTCCTAGGGACAGGGAGGTCAAAGGGAAGCTTCTGATGGGATCAAGGCAGGGGAGGGTGACGGTCAATTCTAATGCTCGGGATAAGTGCAGTCGCTATGTCTGTAATTGCTGAACAACAGCCCAGGCCGTGGGTGAAACTACCTGGTGTGGAAAGGCAGGAGAAAGGGACTGTATGGGGGAAACACACATAAGGCTGGTGGGTACATAGGACTTTCCTAGGGTCACTACTCTCTTCTTGTGGATGGCGGGCAGCAGCCCTACATGCCACCCCTACTGTCTTCGCAAAAAAAAAAAAAAAAAAAAAAAAAAAAAAAAACACCTCACGTCCCATTCTGGATTTGAACCTGAGGTCCTAGGTGAGGTAAGGAGTGATGGTGGAATTATGCTGCCACCTAGCGTCAGGACCATGGTGCTACCGCTGCTGCAGGGGCAGCAAACTCGCACTTAAACCTCACACTTGGGATACGTGGGTGGCTGCTGCTATTTGCTTCACAATCTTTGGCCGTAATTCTACCTATGCCTGTGCCAAAATGTTCCGTGTTTGCTCTTAAATCAAAGGCAAAGGAAATCCCTCTTCAAAGCGCAATCCAAACCTCACTGGTGATTTTGCTCGTTTCGGCAGCACTACTTAGAGGAGTTCACACGACACACCTGCGATGCTGAGCTTCCACGATGAGCCTCACTCCAGGAACTGCTTGGTTACAGGCGCTCTTTGGCAAGTTGTCCAAATGGCCAGGGCTTCTAGAATCTTGGAAGAAGTCCCCGGTGTGCCTCTTGCGTTAGAGTGTCATGCGTTGTCTGCCCAGGATGAATATTTAGCTATTCTGACAGCAAGAAACATCCATTCATGGCAATAGCCATGCCCTGGCTGAAAACTAGCTTCCAAAGAGGTGTAGCTGGGCTAGTCAAGAGGAACAAGGGTCCAATATTTCTTGTTTGCTTTTAGTTTGTTTACAATTGTTTCCATAGTTTTCTCCAAATTATTTACTCACAGGGTACTTAAATATGTTGCACTTTATGAAAAGCTCTTTGGCAAGTAGCAGCATGTGACTCTGTTGCCACAGCTCAGGTGTGTCTGGCTCTACTTCATGGTTGAAAGGCTTTTTCCCATTTACAATCCTCTATCTCCCGGATCTCATATCTGGTATGCATAGAATACCTTTTTGAAAGCAATGCCAAGGGCTGAAGACCTGAATTTGATTACCTTGTAATGAGATGTAGGCTAAGAATTATAAAACATATTTTATGACAAATGAAAAACTAAATTAGCCAAGTATTATTCATCTGAAAAGTTTAAGTAACAGCTAACATAAAAATAGGAGGTAGGAAACAAAGATCATTAGTATCTTAAAATACAGGATAAAATGCAGTGGGAATAAATTCAAGACTTACCTGAAATTGTTAAATGTATATAAATGTACTAGAAAGCTTTTTTGCACTATAAAATGGAGAAAAATCAATCCCCTATAAATGAATGAGTAAAACCTTATCAAAGTGAGGAAAAAAAGAAATGCAAATGGAATATGACCATTGAGCTGGTTATACTTCACTATTATATATTATATAAAGTCAGCAATATTAGATCCTAAGAACCATTTTCATTTGCTAAGTTGGTATCAAATAAAATAAAACTCCATGGGGTAGTGGCAGTTATTCAAGTTGGTTGGAAACTAGCACCTTATCACAAGTGATGAAAGTATAAATGACTGCAATTTGCCCTGCCATTAATTCAGCCAACTGTATCTTCAAGGAGTTACAGTCTATTGATGCTCTTTCACCTTGGGATCCCTGATATGGGGTTCTGTTAATAGAAATCATCTGTAGTGTAGGCAATGACTTCTCCATAGAAAGCTGCTTAGGAAAGTGGAGGAGACAAATCAGAACATGCTCGAAGGGAGAGAAGTCTTCCATGCAACCACACTAGTGTCAGGGTGGTCTGGTGGGTCTCTGCAAAAAGATGACAGCCTTCCTCAGGAAACAGCTCATGCTTTGTTCCAACACATGGAACATGGAAGACCAGTCATCCACAATCATGCTGGACAGCGGAGCATTGCAATCCATGCCCAAAATGCTTGCAAGTGAGTGCTAGAAGACTCCCACTCAAGGCATGCAGTGTTCTCAGTAAAAACTGCTTCACAGAGCCAGCAGTGTGGCATAGAAGGTAAAGCTGCCACCCGTAGTGCCAGAATCCCATAGGGGTGCCTTTTCAATCCTGGATGCTCTACTTCTGATCCAGCTCCCTGCTAATGTGCCTGGGAAAGCAGCAAAAGATGGCCTGAGTGCTTGGGCCCCTGAACTCATGTGGAAAACCTGGAAGAAGCTCCAGACTCCTGGCTTTGGGTCAGCCCAGTTCCATCCATTGCAGCCATTTGGGGAGTGAACCAGCAGATGGAAGATTCCCCACCCCTGCCTCTTTATCACTCTGCCTATCAAATAAATAATCTTTTAAAAACATGTTGAATCCTTAAGACTTCTAATGAAGAGAAACTGCTAAGTAGTTCTCCAAGTGCCTGAATCCAGTGTACTGCAGCAAATAATGTTAAGTGATAAGCAAGTCCATACCTCTGAGTATTAACCTGAAAAAAGACCAGAATTTTAGAAGAATTTTATCCTGAGGCATTCCTCCTGAGGCCGGCAGAGAAAAGAGCCACTTGCTTGTGAAACATAAAGCAAACCAAGCTTGTAAGCAAACAAGCGTTAACGATTGATCATGGCAGTGATTGGTGGAACATTTTATTTCTAGGGAAAGCTTCTAGGTCTCTGTAACCTCAGCAATACACATTCCACGTCATTAGTTTACCCTCAGAGCGATGGGCACACCCACAACTAATGGTGCCTTCTCCCTGATGGCGTAATACCAGAAAGGATATAAATCCTTCCTCCACCTCTGCATCTGGTTGCCCAAGCTGAAACTCTGGGGATTTTCTTGGTCATCTGGTCCGCTGTCAGATTATGCCAGCTGCACCATCTTGTACAGTCGGTGTTTTCCCCTCTCACCTCCCTTTCCACATTGCTTCCTGCCTGCATACAGAAGCTTCTTTTTCTACTGATTTTGGGTCAAACTTCCTTGTTTTTTACCCAGTGTTCTCTGTCCTGCTGTGGCACAGAAGTGAAGACTTCATAATGCCTAGCTCTGTTTAAAGCATTTGATGTCTCCCAGAGTTTCCCAGTTTCGCAGAGCAAAATGTGCCCCTTCTCAGCTCACCCTCCTCATTCTGAGGGTCAAGGGGCAGGGGTTAGAGACAGGATATCCTACACAGGCGTTCACAGGTGAAGCCAGGGTTCCCTCTGCTGGTTGGTTGGAAGCAGTGAGCAGATTCCAAATTGAAAACCTGAGACAGACAAGAGGACTCCTAATCCTGACATTTGAAGATTACGGACCCAGCTTTCTCTGTCCCCAACCTAGAAGGGTACAAGGAAGAAGTGAATTGTTAGTATAAAAGGTCTGACTTGTTTGGAGATAATTTCTAGGAAAAGAAGCCTAGAGTCGATCCATCTCCAGGGCCGAAGCAACCATTTCTTGAGTGCAAGCAATTTATTTCTACAAATCTTAATTTCCATGGTAATCTCCATGAAGGGAACCATGCAACACTTCCATCCCATTGGTCCAATTCTCTAATCCTTTGATATTCTGAAATTAGACCCGCCCATTTCTGTTTAAGAGTGATGCTTTGGAGGTGCCTCTTGCGCTGCCGGTTTCTTCCTCTTTTGCTTAATGGCACTAAACCAATCATGCTGAATGTCTGAATGAGATTGTTTCTCCACGAAGCTAACTTGACTCTGCAAGTTACCAAGTTACCTCTAAGTGAGACTCATGTTCTGTGCTGTCACTTGGTTAGAATGAATTCAGCTTGAGAATCACTGTGCCAAAGGAATTGGTGGTGTCCAGTTCACCAACAAAAACCACAGTAGCATAGCCTAGGTCTAGGAAGCTCCCTGGAGTACACTGTAATGGTGCAGAATCTTCCTCATGTTGCTCTAATGTTACTCCGCCCTTTGCTGTCACATTATCCATTCCCCAAGTGACTCTGACCCCTGGCAGTCACTGCTATTTTCTCCACATCTGTAGCTTTGCCATTTTGAGAATGATACGTAATTTGAGTCATACCTCTTGGACCAGCACCTTTTCACTCAACATAGTGCCTTAGACATATATCCACACTGTGGCATGTGTCAGTAGTTCATTCCTTTTTAACACTCGTTAAACAGTTACCCATGAAAGATTCCTGGTTATTTCTGAGTTTGAGGTACTACAGAGTCGCTAGGAATATTCACGCATAGATTTTTCTGTGGACATGCATGTTCATGTTTCTATGGGAAATGTGAGTTGTGTAATTGCTGCATCATAGCATAGATGTATGATTAGTTATTTAAAGAGCCAGCCAAGCCATTTTCCTGAGTAGCTGTAATGTCTCGTGTTCTCACCATCAGTGTATGAAATACCCAGTTTCTCCACACTCTTACCAGCAATTGGTATAATCAGTTTTATCAAATAATTTCAGTATTTAAGTAACTGAGAAGTAACATCTCAATGTAGTCTTATTTTACTTTCTCCTAACGGCTAAAGCTGTTGAACATCTTTGCATGTGTTTGTTTGCCCTTTGTAAGTTGTCCCTTGGTAACTGCAGGGTGTTGGCTCCAAGATCTCTGTAGAGGTCAAAATCTACAGATGGTTAAGCACTGTGTAGAAAATGGTATAGTATTTGCATAATCTGTACATATTCTGTTATATATTTTAAATAACGTCTAAATGACTTAAAATAACCAATACCATGTAAATGCTATGAAAATGGCTGTACTGTATTGTGTAGGGTATAATGACGAGAAGTAAAAACCTTTAAATGTCAGTATAGGAGGAGTTTCTTTTATTTATTTATTTGTTTATTTATTTATTTGACAGATAGAGTTAGACGGTGAGAGAGACATAGAGAAAGGCCTTCCTTCTGTTGATTCACCCCCCAAATGGTCGCTACAATCGGCGCTGTGCCGATCCGAAGCCAGGAGCCAGGTGCTTCTTCCTGGTTTTCCATGTGGGTGCAGGGCCCAAGCACTTGGGACATCCTCCAATGCCTTCCCGGGCCACAGCAGAGAGCTGGACTGGAAGAGGAGCAATCGGGACTAGAACCGGCACTCATATGGGATGCCTGTACCACAGGCGGAAGATTAATAACCAAGTGAGCCATGATGCCGGCCCCCTGGGCAGAGTTTCTTTAAATCATATCCTCAATTTGTAATTGGTTGAATCTGTAGGTATGGAACCTGTCATCTTTGATTTTAAAAAAGAATCTGCTCAACTCCTTTGCCCACTTTCTATTTTTACTATTTTACTATTTTTTCTATTTTACTTTTATTTAAAATGCAGAGAGCCAGAGAGATATCTTCCATCTGTTGGCTCAATCCCCACATGCCCACAACAGCCAAGATTGGGCAAAACTGAAGTCAGGAGCCAAGAAGTCATTCTGAGACTGCCACATGGGTGTCATGGATCCTAGTATTTGAGCTATCACTTCTTCATCTCAGGATGTGTATTATCAGGAAGCTGGATAGGAAGGAGAGCAACCTAGACTTCAGCCAGACACTCTGATACAGAATATGGGCATCCTAAGCAGTGATTTAATTTTTATTTTAAATTTCAATTTTTACACGTTCAATCCTAGTATGTAGAAATACAGTTGGTTTCATATGATGACCTTGTATACAGAGATATTGCTGAATTCACCAATTAGCTGTGTAAGTTTTCATATAGGTTCCTTGGAGTTTTCTGTGTATTTTATCATCTGAAAATAGAGACAATTTTTTGCTTCCTTTCCTATACTTACTTTTAAATTTTCTCCTTTTATGTTCTTGAGCTGGACTTCCAGCAATGTGTTGGATAAGAGTGGTGAGAGCACACATCACTCACTACCTTGTTCCTGATGTTAGGAACAGAGTATCCAGTCTTTTCCTGTTAAGTACGTTAGTTACAGGTTCTGTATTAACACCCTATCAAAATTGAGGAAATTCTCTTTTATTCTTATTTTTCTTAGGATTGCTACCATGAATGGGTGTCAAAATATATCCAATAGTTTTTCTGCATTGATTGCCATGAACATGTGATGCTTTTCATTCTTTGCCTGTAACTACAGAAAGTCACATTTTTTGAATATTGAAGCAGCTTTATGTTCCTACAACAAATCCCACTTGTTCATCACATAAGCATGTGTGTGTGTGCATATGTGTGTTCATGTACACATACATGTGTGTTGAATTTACTAATATACTCTTGGCACTTTTGTGCCCATATTCATGAAGGATGCTAGTCTGTAGATTCCCATTACTTTCTTTTTGGTGCCATCTTTGTCTGATTTTGGTATCAGAGCATTATTAACTTCATAAAGTGAATTGTTCCATCCTCTTCTATTTTCTAGAATAGATTGTGTAAAATTAGTGTTACATCCTCCTTAAACATTTGGTAGACTCTTACAGTGAAACCATCTGGACATGGAAATCTTTTCTTCAACAAGTATATTTATAATTTGTTAGTAAAGCATTTTATGGTGGCTGTGTTTAAATCATCATCAAATAACTCCCTCTTTTGCATCATCTCAGTGTTAGTGTTGACTTTCTTCTCTTATTTAGGTTGAGTTCTCTTGATTTTTAATATTAAGTTTGACTTTTTATAACCCCCTCATCATACTATGAGACTCTGGGTTTAATTAAAATCATCTCTTCCAGTAGACTACCTTAGTAGACTGTACCTGGTGGGGGTGGATGGAATTTTCATCCTAGTACTTCCTGGGGATGACACAAGCACAAATTCCACACTCAGCTTGATGGATGCCACAGCAAGTGGCGGCAGAAAGGCTCTGCATTGCCAAGCTGGGACACAGAGTCTATTATGCCTTTCTTTACACACCTTGGCTCAAAGGGAAAGGATGTCTCTTTTTATTGACCCCCACACAACTTCCAGTGACACAGCAAACAGGAGGGGGAGGATTCACTAGCATTGGAAGGGCATGAGTCCTGGCAGAGCCTGGGTATCCTTTCCTACCTCCCCAGCAGAAGGGGTACCTTGTTCCTGCAGGACTGGGGTCAGAGTCTAGACCTCCCAGATTATTTCCATTGACGCCACAGTATGAGGGCTTCTAGTTACCTTGTAATTGTGAAAGCCTCAGATAATCACTTCTGTGACACTGGCCTAGGAGGGAAAAGGTGAAGGCACATTTCATGCTCTACATGCAATGGTAGGGAGTCTGAGCTCCCTACTCTGCCTTGATGACTGGAGTGAGGGTGGGGCCACCCACCCTATCGTATTTGGCTGGAATAGGGCAGTTATTTGTGAATTTCTGTCTTTCCAGTTTTTCTGGTACTTTAAGTAAGAAAAGCAGAATTTTATGGGACTTTTTGTTTCTGTTCATACTACTTTGTGTTTCTAGATTACAATTTTTTTCAACTCTAAGTCAAAAAGTAAATCTAGGTGAATTATGTCTTCTCCAACACCCTGCCAAAATACATGTAGGATCCCTAGTCCTAAATGTGACTGTTTATGGAAATAGGTCTTTAAAGAAGTAATTGCAGTTTGATGAAATCATAAATATAGGGCATGGATCCAATAAAACTGATATTCTTATTAGAAGAGGAGATTAACAGGGAAGTGCAAGCAGAGAGAAAAATGAATTTGAAGGTACAGTGAAAAGATGGTGTTCAGAAGGCAATGACGGAAACCTCAAGAGAAAATGAATCTGCCAGACAAGCGCCATGGTTCACTAGGCTAATCCTCCACCTATGGCGCTGGCACTTCGGGTTCTAGTCCAAGTTGGGGCGCCAGGTCTGTCCCAGTTGCACCTCTTCCAGTCCAGCTCTCTGCTATGGCCCGGGAAGGCAGTGGAGGATGGCCCAAGTACTGGGCCCTGCACTCGCATGGGAGACCAGGAGGAAGCATCTGGCTCCTGGCTTTGGATTGGCGCAGTGTGCCAGCCGTAGCAGCCATTTTGTGGGGGTGAACCAACGGAAGGAAGACCTTTCTCACTGTCTCTCACTGTCTAACTCTGCCTGTCAAAAAAAAAAAAAAAAAAAAAAAAAGAATCTGCCAAACCCTTGATCACAGAATTCTCAGTCTCAAGAACTACAAGAATGAATTTCAGTTGCTGAAGGCATCAACTCTGGAGCATTTACTATGGCAGTTGTCACAAATCACAGTCCTGCTGTATAGTTTATTGGTTCCCAAAGTCCTGAGTGTCACCTTAGGAATCTTCTCCACTTTTAGGAGTCTTCTTTGCTTGTATATGTGCAATATGCAGGGTTTAAAAAGGATTCATTTATTTATTTGAAGGGAAGGTGACAGGGGAGGGGAGAGAGAGCCAAGTCTGGGCCTGGCTGAAACCCGGAGCCAGGAGCTCCACCCTAGTCTTTGGCAGGGGCCAAAGTATTTAGGCCATCTTCTGACATCTTCCAAGGTTCATTAGCAAGAAGCTGGATTGCAAGCAGAGCTTCCAGGACTTGCCATGTTCCAAGTGGCAACTTAACCCACATTACACCATAATGCCGGCCCCAGTGATCAGGATTTTTAGCTGCACTTAAGGGAGAAATAGGGAGGAGCATTAAGCACATTTTTGACTTACAGTATTTTCAACTCCCAATGGGCTTATCAGGCTATAATTCTGCTGTGAATCAAGGAGCACATTCATAGACAGTAAAAGGGATCTGTGGATTGTGTGATCAAGAGAGTACTCTATTTTAATATGCACATGGGAGGGAGAACATGTGGCATTTTTCTTCCTGTCTGCCTATTTCACTTAAAATAATGATTCCCAATTCTACTCATTTTCCTGCAAATATCAGAGTTCGATTTTTATGGCATTATAATATTGCAGCACATAAACACCACATTCTCTTTTCATTAATCTACCAACAAACACCTAGGTTGAGTCTAAATCTCAGCCACTGAGAAGTGCAGCAATGAACATGGAAGTGCAGGTGTGTTTTTCATATGCATTGTTTCTTTAGCTAGTCTTTGGCACTAAGCTGATTAATAAACAAGTGTGAGCACTCACATACAGTGATTCCTTCCATCTCTACGTGGCGTGGCGCCTTACCTGGGAGCAAATCAGACAAGGTCCTTTGAAACTCTTCACAGCTTCATCTTCTGCTGGAAGTATTAACACAGGAGGAGAGTGACAGTCGTTGTATTTCCCTACTGCCAAGGCACTTTTTTCCTACTACTGATTAGATATGTCCAGATTGTGCCATTACATGCTGAGTTAAGAAGTTAAATCTTACTTTAAGATACCTCATCTACCTGGTTATTACAGGCTATGAGACTGGGAGTCCACCATACCTATGGGCCACCCAGCTGCCAACATCAGCCATGTAACTTGGGAGATTCCCACAGACAGACAGTGGTGACTCTGAAAACCTGAAGGTTGTAGAGAATAGAAGAAAATAATTTTTCTATTACAGATGTCAAATAATTTACAAATATCCTGAATTGTGTGATTCCTACATTAATTTTCTCAAGGTAGATTAACCGCATTAATATTACATGGCAATACACAGTCAATATTTTTTATTGGTTATCATATTCAATTATCTCAACAAATCCTAGAAATTAGGTAAACTACTTGTTCCCATTTACAAATGCATTGAAGATTTTAATAGTTTAGTACAGATTTGAAGGTCACCTAGCAGGTGATGTTGGGATCTAAAGGCAGTTTGAACAACCTGAGAGCCAGTGTTAGGAAGTTGGCTACTGTTGTTCCCTCTGACATCATAGGTCTTCTGTATGAACAGGTATTTGGGTGTGGCTTCCCTGACAGCCATCCCACAAAATATGGCATTGTCTCTTGAGATTGCTCCTTTGTGATTATCTCCGCTGGGATGTAACACTCATTGCTTAGCTTCCTGGAGCAAGTGGATTTCCATTTGTACTTGAAGCCTTATCAAGCATGAATGGTTGCCTTGATAAGGGAGACTAATTTGGGACAAATGGGCAGAGTAATGAGCAGACTAATTTAGGTCTATTACCCAAGTCCATGTAACTGGTCTTAAGATGAAATTCGCCACTTACTCTTTGCCATAAGGAAAAAAAGAACTAACCATCACTCATCTCTAAGATGTTGTAAATTTCTTAGAAGTTTTTGGCTCTCATAGAATGTTTTCTTTAAAGCCATTGAGAGAAATCAATAGTAGTTTTAGAAATGGCTACCTCATCATAAGGGGAGAAATCTCTGAATATTTTCACATAACTCTGGAAAAACAGATGAACTACCCCTCTTTTCAGAGTCTGTGTGGGTTGAATCTATTCCCAAAAAGGCTTATATGGTATTTTATGAAGAGGTGTCTAGTGCTAGTGCCATTCCCAGGCCTGGGAAGAATATATGGACCATGGCACTTATTGGAATAAATTCTCATTCTCTAGGCTGGTAGGACCCACCATATGTGTGTTGATGCCTAGAAAGATGAAGCTTATCAGACACAAGCTCAATTACCCCTGGATATTTTAAACCTTGAGATAATACTCCTGGACTCCACTGATAGTTAAAGCTTTCAAACTTTCATCATGGGATTCCTGATGTCTGGAAAATAGAATTATAAACTATAAAAGAAATCTAATGTCTATAGAAAGAAAAGGAAAAAGCACTGCATTCAAAGAGAACATCACATAAGAAGAGGGGTGAATCCTGATCTTTTCAGAAGGTCATGGGACAGCACACAAAAGGCTTCTGGACATTGGTATGTGGTTTGAATTCTGTTTTTATCCATCCTTGTATTGATACTTAAAGACAACTGTTTGCTTTTTCTATGAAATATAAAGAGCATGGGATTATCATTTCTGCTCTCAAATGAATAAAAATCTGGTTGAATAGAAAATAGTATGCTTTCTTGGATTCATCTGAGAAACAAGGTCGTGGGGAAGTTCAGCTGCTACAGCCTCATTGCAGCCCTTTTGTGTCAGCAAATTTGATGCCATCGAAGAAACGGAATACTTCTATAAAATTAATCAACTACCAAAACTCATTCAGGAGCAAATTCCCAACATAAAAATCAGGGACATATGCTTCTTTCTGCTGAATAACTATACTAAGTGACTAAGAAAGAATTAGTAAAAACCTGGGGCTAGTATGTGACACAGTAGGCTAAGCAGAGGATGGCCCAAGTATTTGGGCCCCTGCCGCCCACAATGGAAACCTGAATGGAGGTCTTGGCTCCTGACTTTGGCCTACCTTAGCCCCAGCCATTGTAGACATTTGGGGAATGAACCAGCAGATGAAACATCTCTCTCTCTCGCTCAATCTCTACCATCTCCCTATCTCCCTATTTCTCTCTTTCTCTCTCTCTCTCTCCACTTCAAATACATTAAAAATCATATTTTGAAAAGAAATAGCACAAGTTCTGGCAGGCACCATGGCTCAATAGGCTAATCCTCTGCCTGTGGCGCCGGCACACCGGGTTCTAGTCCCGGTCAGGGTGCCGGATTCTGTCCCGGTTGCCCCTCTTCTAGGCCAGCTCTCTGCTATGGCCTGGGAGTGCAGTGGAGGATGGCCCAAGTGCTTGGGCCCTGCACCCCATGGGAGACCAGAAGAAGCACCTGGCTCCTGGCTTCGGATCAGTGTGATGTGCCGGCCGCAGCGCACTGGTTGCGGCGCCCATTGGAGGGTGAACCAACTGCAAAAGGAAGACCTTTCTCTCTGTCTCTCTCTCTCTCTCTCACTGTCCACTCTGCCTATCAAAAAAAAATAGTACAAATTCTATGCATTTTTCCCAGAAAACATGAGAGGGTGGAATAATACTTAATTAATTTAATGAAGCTATCATTTTCCTAATACAAAACCATATAAAATATTGTAATAAAAGGGGACTAAATAACAATACCTCAATGAATTTGAAACAAAACTTAACAAATTTTGCAAATCAAATCCAAAAGAATATTAAAATGATGATATAAAAGGGCCAAATGGGGTTGCTTTCATAAATGTAATGCTAATTCAGCATTTTTAATATGGTACAAATATTAACAAACTAAGATAAAACATGATCATGGTAATAGATGGAGAAGATGCACTTAAAAAAATCCAAAACCCATCTTTGATACCCACGCTCAAAGTACTAGAAATAGAAAGGATCTTTCTTAGCCTAATAAAGGGTTTATCTGAAAAAATGTATAGCTAACATAATCCAAAAGGAAAAACAACTAGCTAATAAATAAATAAAACACACTCAATAAAAGATGTTCCAGATGCTTGTGTAGACACTTTAAGTAAACTCCAGTTTTAGACTTTGAATTCATTACATCCTTCACTCCATACAGTTTCCAAAAACAAACGTCTAGGAGTCATTTTCTCTGTGAAAATGAGGACAATGAGACCTGTATAACTATCTAGTTGAAGCACAAGGACAAGATAACACCTTTTGCATACATGCACATCACAGTACTTAATCCTGAAAACAGGCTTTGCTATCTCAGATCTTATTTAAATCCAATTTTTTAGGGTCCTCATACAGAGCATTTTGGGCTCTGAACTCATTCAATTTGCATAATTCAGTTAAAATTATATTCCATTCTTACTAAACAATGGCAAAGGCTTTTCTATACTATACAATTTTTAGCTGCAAACTGTACCTCTTTTATTACATCTCTAGTTCTACTATTGTAGTAGAATCTATTAGGCCCTCTGGTGGCCACTAAGCAAACCTACAACTTTTTGTGTTTTCTATTACTGTGAAGAACTTCAGCATCACTAAAGCTATGTTATTAGACCATCTAGTGGCCACTGTGCCAACCAACAACTGTTTGTATTTTCTATTATTGTAAAGGACTTTAACATCACTACAATTGCACTTAGAAATCTTACTATATGTACACTAATACATTCTTCAGACTATCTACAAGTTCCTCAAACATAAAACAGAACTCATGACTCATATATTTTGTTAATGTAATGATTGCGTTACAGATTGAACATACCTTGTCCAAAATGCTTGGGACCAGAACTGTTTCAGACTTCTTTTTTCAGTCTTTGGAATTTGTATATACATATATGTATATACATAATAAGATGTCTTTGGGTATGGGATTCAAGTCTAAACATGAAATTCCTTTATTTCACATACATGTTATACACATATATGGTAATGTTTTACAACATTTTAATACATTTTTGCATGAAGCAAAATTTTATGATGTGGAATTGTCCATGTGTGAGTCATTTCAGCGCTCAAAATATTTGGGTTTTAGGATATTTGAATTTTGGACCTTCAGATTAGGGATGCTCAACCTATCGTATGTACATTTGTTACATAAATGTATAATCTATATGATTCCCCTTAGACTTGTTTCATTGAGTGACTCAGAATATATTAATTTTCTTCTTGCCATTACAACAATCTTGTCTCCAAGTCACTAACATCTCTTGCTTGGAAAATGGCTATTATCCTTTTGTGTTTTTTAAAAAAATGTTTTATTTATTTGAAAGGAAGAGTTACAGAGAGGCAGAGAGAGAGAGAGAGAGAAAGAGAGAGTGTCTTCCATCTATTTGCTCACTCCCCATATGCCTGCAATGGCCAGAGCGGGGGTGATCCAAAACCAGGAGCCAGGAGCTTCCTCTGGATCTCCCACATGGGCGCAGGATCCAAGGACTTGGGCCATCTTCCACTGCCTTCCTAGGGCATAGCAGAGAGCTGGATCAGAAATGGAGCAGGTAGGACTTGAACCTGTGCCCATATGACACTGCAGGTGGTGGGTTTACCTGTTATGCCTCAGCACTGGCCCCAGCTATTATCTTCTAACCAGTCTCATTTTATTCTCTGGAGCCTTATAATTCATTCTCACACTACTAAACCAATTTATCTCTTAAAATCATATGAATCATAATGAGATCATGTATTTTCCCCATTTAAAATATTCCTTTAATGCTCAATCACAATTAGAATGAAATGCAAAGTCTTTACCAGTGTTTACATGATTCTATGCTACCTAATCTCCTCTGATCTCTTAAACTTCATTTCTTTCTTTTAACATTTATTTATCTGAAGGTCAGAGCTAGAGAGAGAGAGAGAGAGAGAGAGATAATCTTCCATCTGCTGGTTCATTCCCTAGATGACTGCAACGGCTAGGGCTGGGCCAAGCCAAAGTCAGGAGCCAGGAGCTTCATCCAAGTCTCCCACATGGCTGGCATGGGCTGAAACACTCCAGCCATCTTCTGCTTCCTTTCCCAGGCCATTAATAGGGATCCGGATTGGAAGTGCAGCAGCAGGGACTTGAACTAGTGCCCACATGGAACTCCAGCATTACAGGTGGCAGTTTTACCTGCTACACCACAACCCTGACCCCTAAACCTTATTTATTATCACTGCATTGCTCATTCACTAGGAACCAGGACGGTACCCACAACCCATTCATGACATATATATGTTCTAATCTCTCCAGTGGATTCCTGAAAGTGGATTCCAGAAGGTAGTATAAAATTCTATAAATACTGTTTCTTCCTATACATGTTATGATAAAATATAATATATAAATTGGGCACATTAAGTGGTTAACAACAACTTATAATGAAATGTTATAATTATCATTGGTATATGCAGGCAGATAGGATAAAATTGATTAGATTTGTAAGCTGGAGACGACACGCCCCACCAGCTATCTCACACTGATAGCTGACCCCAACTGTACGCCTACCTGCCAATCAGACTACGTAACCACTCCCCTTTGGGAGTAAATAAAAGGCCTGGAACATGGTGGGCCCTTCCCTTGTTGCCCTGCACCTTTTGGGGCTCGTGATCTATTGGCCTGCTCTCTGCCTTTGTTTTGCTGCAGTGCTAAGCTACCTGTGCCTGCTGATAACCATACGCTTGCTCCATGGTGCTTGCTCCTGGCCTGTTCTTTGCCTGGTATGGACCCAACTTAGCTTCTAGATCTCTCCCCTAAATAAAGCTCTCCCTGTGCATTCCTCTCACTGAATAAAAATCTCTAAAACTTACCACGTTGCTTGGTCTATTTGAGCCAGTATTCAGAATTCTCTGAATACATGGCAAGAACCCACAAGATTATTAATGTTGAAAATTATTAATAAGCTGGCTGATATCATAATGCCATTCTGTAATGATGGTTAGTACTTTGCAGCCATTATTCAGTCACATAAGGTTATTTGCACACAAACATGGCAACACCACAGCTGTCAATCAAGGCCAATGAGTGTATAGTACATGCGCTCTAACATAAGACGATTCTCTCGAAGCTGGCTTGGTTTTGATGCCTTTGTACAGGTTTGGATTCTTACAAAGAAAGCCCACTGTGAGTCTGAAAGCAAAATCTTTCCTTTACTACCCCTGGAGTCAGTGAATCCTCCCCTTCCCCTGTAGGGTCAACAGACAATAAGAACAAGCACACAATCATTCTCAGCTCCACTCACCCCTGAATTAGCATAAACTGAGCCAAAGCACTGGACAGTTGTGGTCGTGTAAAAGGCGGCTTGGTAGTCAGCACCCCATTATTCTACAAGTGGGGGAGGCAGAGAGAATGAGCGGTCATGCTCCCGCCGGAGGGCAGAGTTTCAAGGAGGATGACTGCGGCAAGGGACATGGAGAAAATGGGTGTTAAGAGATAATGGAACTTCCTTCGTTTGAGACCTCCTTTCAAAACTGGGACAGAATGTGTTCATGATATTGATAGAACAAGACAGAATCTATATCTCTGTCCCAGATTCTAAATTCTAGGGCACCTTGAGGTAATAAGAGGAATTATGCAGGAAAGAACATTTTAAGTGTTCTTTGTTGTTTTAGTATATATTTGATTTGGGTGAGGAAGTAAGAAATCATCAGTGTCTGCAATGGGAAGGATGATTCCCACTCCAAAGCTGTCATATAATACCAGGCTGCACCTAAATCATGACTTTCTGGGTAGTGATAAGTATCAACTGGTTAATTTCCCACCAGAAAGCCTGCAAAATTACCTAAACTTTTCTCTCACCATCAATAAAACAGATACAGACACTTGGAAACAACAGAGCTTAGAAAAAGCCATCCTGGTTATATAAATAGAATGGATTGGGTAAGCATAATTAAGAAGCCAGAGAAGCCAAAAGGAAACTATGGAAGTCATCAAATAGTTAAAATGACCACACTAACACAATGGCAGTGAGATAATGGGAAACAATAGGCTTGGAGATTTAGGAGTCAGAACTTGCTAATTACCCTGCACACAAAGAAACAGGAGTGAAAAGGAGTTGAAGATGGCAGGAGGTTTTCTGGCATAACTGACTGGATGCTGCTGCTGCTGCTGCTGCTGCTGCTGCTGATGTCCTTAATGGGGAAAGATCACAGAAAATAGACATTGTGGTGAACAAACAAGTTATATGTGCAGCCTGCATCATATACATTACATGTACAGGAAATATCGCACAGGTAGGTATATTTGTTTGTTATCACTTCATTATACAAATAATTGTGGGTTATACAGAATAAATTCAAACATGTGGTTGTGGGTTTAATTTTAGATGCTATTGGAGGTACAAATTCTCATATGGGAGTCATTTTACAGGCCATGGTTGAAAGCCTGGGTGAAACTGTGGGGGTGAAGACTAAGCATACAGCCTTAGAAGAGAGCCTGGTATAAGTACCTCAGAGAGCAGCCACAGCAGGTGCAGGCACTGGGAGAAGGATCCACCACAGGAAAAGGAAAAAAAAAATGCCCCAAGGATCAAAAAAGGCCCTAGGAACAAGTGATGATAAATAATCTAAGAAATGGGAGAACCAAACAGTGATAGAAAATTATTAGTTGGGTGTAGCAGGAATAAGGTAATAAGAAGGGGAATTCTGAAAATAATGGCTTAAGAAACAATTGAGTATAGAAGTTAGTTTCCAGAGTTGATTTACAAGGGGAAGGAATGGTGGAGAGAAACATGTGAAAGGAATTGTGTAAGAGACAATGTGGCTGTGTTTGCAGCTTGTTGTCATTTAACATGTGTTGTGAACTTGTGTGTTTGTGTGTTTCTGTCTGCATTTTGTATGTTCATGTGTGCATCTGTGAAAAAATGTTTCTGTTAGTGTGTGCATGAATGTGCTTGTGTATGTGCATGTTTGTGTGTGAGAGAATGTGGGTGTTTATTCAGTGGTGTGTATTCCAGTGTATATTTTTGTGTGTTCAAGTGCATGTTTTGTGCTTGAATATAAGAAATCGCTTGTAACTCTGTGAAACTGTTTACATGCACTTGCGTGTTTCTGTGTGTGACTATGTGACTGTGAAAGTTTGTGTGCACACATTTGTGAATGTGTGTCTGTGTTTGATGGTATGACTTCTGTGCTTGTGTGCGAGTATCTGTATAAGTGATATTAAATTATTAAATTTAAATTATTTAAACTTAAATTATTAAATTTTGAAGTTTCTTCTGTGGAAGGAACACTTTATAAAGCAGCCGTACCATATGAAAAGAAATATTTATCAGATGACTACATTTTAATATCATATATATGAATGTGAATGTGTGTATGAATGTGTGTGTGTAAGAGTAAGACTATGTATGGCGGCTTGTGTATCTTTGTGTTCATGAGTTGTGTGAGGGTATTAGGGATCCTCAGAGAGAACCAATAGGAGATACACGAATACAGAGAAACACAGAGGTATTTAGGAGAGAGCATAAAACGGAATTGAAAGACAAGTTGTTATGGTGTAAACAATTCGTGAAATCAATGCATATGAAGGGTCTTCAGAAAGTTCACAAAAATGTGTATTAAGATAAACTATGCGCCCGCTGCCGTTGCCTGCCGCCCGCTCTCGGCGCTGTCGCAGCCCTCGGTGTCCCCGCCGGCTGTCCACGCTCCTGCTGCCGCTGCTGGGCCTCGCCGCGCGCCGCGGACTGTCCTCTCATCTGGGTTCGGTTCTGAGACAACTGTCACATCCTTCTTCAAGAAGCCAACCAAGTAGAAAGTGTAGAGGATGCCAGAAACCAGCGTACTCACCATGTTTTATTTATTTGAGAAGCAGGCAAAGAGAGAGAGAGAGAGAGAGAGAGAGAGAGAGAGAGAGAGTCAGAGAGAAAGAGAGGTCTCCTATCTGCTGGTCTACCCCTCAAATTCCTGGAATAGCCACTCCCTGGGTTTGAAGCCAGATACTAGGAACTCAATCCAGGTCCCCCAGGAGCAGGTCTGATAAGCATATATAATGGAGAAGAAAATGCTTATATACTAGATACTTTGAAAAAGCAATGGTAAAGCCCAGATGATATCCTACTAGGCATGTTTTATGACACAGCTGATGCGAATTTCAAGTGGTTTGACGATTCAGATACGACATTTGATAAATAGGCAGCCAAAGACGATGGCGAGGATCTAGTTGACACCTGTGGTTTTCTGCACACCAAGACAGGTGAATGGAAAAACGGGAATTTTGAAGTTTCTTCTGTGGAAGGAACACTTTATAAAGCAGCTGTACCATATGAAAAGAAGTATTTATCAGATGACCACATTTTAATATCAGCTTTGGTGACTGCTAGCACAGTAATTTTGACAGTTTTTGGAGCAATCATTTGTTTCCTGTACAAAAGAAGTTCTGAATCTGGTTTCAGCAGCTTTTTCAATGGCACCCCAATCGACGATAGTAGATTTTAGTAGTTGCAGAAGAGGAGTGTGCTGTTGAGTTTCACTAACTTTTTGGTGATCTCAAACTAAAACAACGAATGCCTTTCAAGTGATTCCTGGGCAACATCTTTTAATATGAAACTTGGACATCAAAAATTATAGGTTTTATGGTATTCCTTACTCCAATAATGGTATTTTCATGTACTCATTTTGGAAAAAACCAAATCTATTGATTTATTATAAAAACAGGTTTTAGCAAAGGAATTATCAGACCTAATTTAGTGGTTTTAACCACCTCTTCAAATGCAGCACCATTCACTAGAAGGAAAGCTAACAGAGAAGTGTGGTACATAAAAACCCAGTCTGCTCCTCTTACCTGCTCTATTTTCCCTTCCAAGTAGTTTAACTACTTATTCCCCATGAAAGAAGAATAACTTGTTCTGTAAGTAAATACTAAATGTTTAAATATCCTAGAAACTGGTTATTTTGGCAGATAACAATTCCTCTCCTATTTCTATTTTCCTTTATGATTTAGATGAAAATTTTACAGATTTTGAACAGCCTGTACTATATTAATTTCACAGTCTCACTATTTTGATACCCCATTTTGGATTACACATGGTATTTAGCACTGATCAAAAATGGTTAAAATTTTAATAACATTTTGTAAATTTTTTGAAATAAAAAATAAAGTAACCAAGAAGGCAGAAGGCTGGCCAGAAGGTTAACACCTATTAACGTCCCTATAAGAAGTTGTTCTCTTGCCACCAGACTTTTTCTGTACAATCCAACCTGTCTCAGGCTCCTAAAGCATCTGTAAGTTTTATATCTAAAGACATGAGATCTGTGTAGGCAAAGAATGAAGAAAACCAATAGGTATGACTACAGTAATGATGCTCAAAATTTTCAGTGTTTACACTGTAAAGCGTGATGAAAATAATCATTAAAGGAGCAAAGAAAGCAAGCTGAAGCAAGTGATTTTCTTTACCATCTTTCATAGCTCATAAACAGTATTTTTAAAAGATAAAGAAAGTATAGAAATTACCAAAATTTTATTTACTATGCCTGAATGCTCAAGTAATCTGTAATCTGCACCTTATCAATCACATTATGAGGAATTTTCTTTCCAGGAGATGGAACTCTAGATTGACAAATGGTAGCAAAAATCACAGTTTTTTTTTTGCCATCAGTTTTCATTGATGAATCAAAAGTATCTCTTCAAAATTAATGGCATTATTAAAGAAACAAATAATTATAAAATGGTGGCAAAAAAACTAAGCAATATGGCTACGTGGCATTAAATAAACACAATCATGTTTTCTAAGAGTTTTAAATTTGAAAATTTATATATAACTGACATGTCGACATGTCTACTTTACTGTTTATGGGCTATTACAATGATAACTGTGGACTTTAGCCTGAAATCCCTATTGATTTTCCTACTCAGATTCTACCACTACTTTAAGAACTTACCTCTTCCCTAAAACCAGTTATCTCAGATCTCCAGAATTACAATATCCAGTTAACTACTAGCTACATGTAGATACTCTAAGTTAAATATAGTTTAAGATTCAGTTCCTCAGTTATATTAGCTACATTTCAAACACTCAAGTCACAAATGGTTAGTGGTTACCATACCAGACAGTGTACCATACATGCATTACAGAAAATATTACTGGATATTGCTGCTCTAGACTATCCCTTTACACACAACTAATTTTCTTCTGTGTCTCTTGGACACTTTCTTACCTAATAACAACCCTCTCAGAAAAGCTGTCTTAAAGTTATTTAACTTTAAATGTTCTATTTCATTTTCAACAGGACTAAAGGCCATGGTCACTAAGTGCTAAATCACATTTACATATTAGATTGTCTTACTATATTTAGAATATAGAAATTGTTTTCCTCAGCATTTTCATTCTAGGTAATGATGACAATATAATTCTTATGTTTGGCAGTACCTTGGGAAGTCAACATTTTAAGGTATATTTTATGGGGAATTTGTAATCATTGTAGTAGCATATGGTGTCTTATTTGGCATTTGAAAGTGATAGCCAACATTCCTCTTACTCCTCTGGTGCCATACTTACCTGAAATCACAAGCTAATGACAAGATGTAAATGCTAAGTGTTTCTATGAAACTACAAAAATTCTCTAACTACAAAAAATTACCTGTAATGTAGCATTTAATGACACAACTAAATATAAATAAATCATATGCACAAGTTTCCTACCATTTAGTCAACATTTTAAAATTTGAAACAATTTTTGGTTGGGCAGAAGACTTTTAATATTGAATTCTAAGTAATTCAGAGCATCCCTAGAGACCCACAGAAATACATCAAAATTTTGTGTTTGCTTTAAGTCAGGCAATGCAAGCCAACAGTTAAGAGTTGAAAAATGTTTTAGAAGTATTTATATTCCTGTATGAAACAATTTGCAATTTTAATAAAATTCTTGACTATGAAACAAAGATAAACTAGGCATACCTTTCAAAAATGTTTGTACCAGAATAAAAACCTTTCATTTCCATTTACACAAACTTTTTGAAGAGCCCCCCCGTGTTTGTGTGTGTGTGTGTCCCAAGATCAACTGGGAAAATTGACTATTCCAAGTATGAAGACTCAGAAATTACACAACAGGTTACCTGCCAGTTTGCATGCACTTGGCTCCTGATAGTGTGATCCAAGTCTGGTGGTGTGAGAACCAGAGAGGCTGATTCCAATTGTATATGGAAAACAGGACATATCAAATATTCTTAAATACTTAGGTATCAGGCATCTATTAGATATACAAATGCAGATGCTGAAATGGACATATGAAAGAAAATTAAGAAAAAAGAGACGTGTATGCTTTAATAATTTATTTATGTACTTATTTGAAAGGCAGAACAACAGATACAGAAGGAGGCAGAGAGAGAGAGAGAGAGAGAGAGAGAGAACAGTTCCAGCTGCTGGTTCAATCCCCAAATGGCTGAAACAGCCAGGTCTCAGCATGCTGAAGCCAGCATCCAGGAGTCAGGAACTCCATCCAGATCTCCTACATGGGTAATGTCTTCCCAGGTGCATTAGCAAGAAGCTGGATTGAAAAAAGAGCCAGGAGGACTTGACCTGGCACTCCAAATTGGGATACCAGTGTTGCAAATGGCAGCTTAACCCAATGTGCCACAATGCTGGCCTGGAGTATAAATTTCTGATTCACTGACATATTAGTGACATTTAAAACCACATAAATTAATGCTATCACCTAGAGTGTGTGTGTAGATGAAACAGAGGAAAAGGACTGACCCTTGCATGACCTTTACACTAAGAAATCAATTTAAAGAGGATAAATATTCAAGGAAGGAAGAAATAATCAGAGAAGTAGAAGCAAGAAGGTAATGGGAGGTTCTGGCAATCCAATGAAGAAACCACATCAACAAGGAGGGTGTGACCAGATGTATCACATGATGTGGGCAATAAGGTCAGATGAAGATTGAGAATTGACCACTGGATTTAGCAATGTGGAGGTCAATAAACTTCGTAGGAGCAGTTACAATAGAAAGTCACAAAATCCAGAATGGAATACATTTAAGAGAAAAAAGAAATAGTCAAATTGGAGATACTAAGTACACACAACTTTTTAAGAGTTGTACTTCAAAGTGAATCCAAGAGAGGGAAGGCTGGACACAAGTATAATTAAGATCATCTTTGTTTACTAGATAAGAAATAGCAACAAGGGGCTGGCCCAAAGCGCCAGCATCCCATATGGGTGCCAGTTCTAGTCCTAGAGGCTCCTCTTCCGATCCAGCTCTCTGCTATGGCCTCAGATAGCAGTAGAAGATGGCCCAAGTGCTTGGGCCCCGGCACTGACGTGGGAGACCCAGAGGAAGCTCCTGGCTCCTGGCTTCGGGTCGGCGCAGCTCCAGCTGTTGTGGCCAGCTGGGGGAGTGAACCAGTGGATAGAAGACCTCTCTCTCTGTCTCTACATCTCTCTCTAACTCTTTCAAATAAATAAAATAAATCTTTTAAAAAAAAGAAATAGTAACATGATGCTGTGTTCATGGGTGCTTCAACTGAGTGATAAATTTAGAATACGTTGAAAAGTAGGGAATCAGTGATGGATGTGTAATAAAGGTTGGGACCTAACACACCAGTGAAGATGCTTGCATTAAATAAGAATGTTTACATTTTCTCTAAGCCTCAGTATGTGTTCTTGGAAACCCTGATGCCACTGAAACCTTCTCTCCAATTAAACTGCTGATAAAGAAGGTGTAAATCAGCTGGCTCCTCGGCTCAACAGGCTAATCCTCCACCTAGCGGCGCCGGCACATCGGGTTCTAGTCCCGGTCGGGGTGTCGGATTCTGTCCCGGTTGCCCCTCTTCCAGGCCAGCTCTCTGCTATGGCCCAGGAGTGCAGTGGAGGATGGCCTAAGTACTTGGGCCCTGCACCCCTTGGGAGACCAGGAGAAACACCTGGCTCCTGCCTTCGGCAGCGCGCTGGCCACGGTGGCCATTGGAGGGTGAACCAACAGCAAAGGAAGACCTTTCTCTCTGTCTCTCTCTCTCACTGTCCACTCTGCCTATCAAAAAAAAAAAAAGATTGATTGCAGGCTTGCACTGTGGTGTAGCAGGTAAAGCCGCTGCATGCAGTGCTGGCATCCCATTTGGGCGCTGGTTAGGGTCCCAGCTGTTCACTTCCTATCCAGCTCTCTGCTATGGCCTGGGAAAGCAGTGGAAGATGGCCCAAGTCCTTGGGCCCCTGCACATGCATGGGAAGACCCAGAGGAATCTTCTGGCTCCTGGCTTTGTATCAGCACAGCTCCGGCCATTGCGGCCAATTGGGGAATGAATCAGTGGATGGAAGACCTCTCTTTTTCTCTGCCTACCCTTTTCTCTTTGTGTAACTCTGACTTTCAAATAAATAAATAAATAAATATTTTTTAAAAAGATTGATTGATTTGAAAGAGAGAGAGATAGAAATCTTCCATCTTATGGTTCACTCTCTACATAATTGCAAAAGCTGGGGCTGAGCCAAGCCAAAGTTGGGGTCTGGAACTCCATCCTGGTCTTTCACAAGGGTGGCAAGGGAAAAATACTTGGGATGTCTTAGGTTGCCTTATGAAATTTTCATGGGGCTGGATTGAAAGGGTGCAACTAAGACTCAAACCAGCACTCCAATGTAGGGTGTGTGTTGACACAGGTGGTGGCTTAACCCTCTATGCCACACCACCAGTCCCACCATTTTACTCTTTACTTCTTTGGGTTCAATTGTTTCAGATTCTATATAAAAGGGAGAATGTGTGGTATTTGTTCTGTGCCTATCTTATTTCAATTTGCATAATGTTCTCAAGTTACATCTATGTTTTTTCAAGTGACAGAATCTCCTTATTTGTAAAGGCTGAATAGTATTCCATTGTGTATATGCCAAAGTTTCATTACCCATTCATTGATTTACAGAAACTTAGATTAAATCCACATCTTGATTATTGTGAATAGCTTTGCAATGAACATGGGAGTGCAGATATTTTGTGAACATACTGATTTCACATCTTTGGGGTAAATATGAAAAAGTAGGCTGGCACCATGGCTCAATAGGCTAATCCTCCACCTGCAGCGCTGGCACACCGGGTTCTAGTCCCAGTTGGGGCGCCAAATTCTGTTCTGGTTGCTCCTCTTCCAGTCCAGCTCTCTGCTGTGGCCCGGGAGTGCAGTGGAGGATGGCCTAAGTGCTTGGGCCCTGCACCCCACGGGAGACCAGGAGAAGCACCTGGCTCCTGGCTTTGGATCAGCGCGGTGTGCCAGCCTCAGCGCGCCGGCCACAGTGGCCATTGGTGAGTGAACCAATGGAAAAGCAAGACCTTTCTGTCTCTCTCTCCCCCACTGTCTACTCTGCCTATCCAAAAATAAAAGTAGGCATTATGGTTGGATTATAGTTTGGATGGCACCTGAAGGCCCACGTATTAAAGACTTGGTCCCAATATCTTACATTAATTGTTAAAAGATTAATGTTAATGATCAGTGGGCTAAGGGTTGTGGCTTGATCTAATTTTGGTGGCATGGAGATGAGCCTAGAGGGAGTTCTTAATGTAATTCAGGCTTACTCTCAGAAGGTAGTTGTCATTAGAGACTTAAATATATAAGCAGAGCAGGCTTCCTCTCTCTGCATGGTGGCTCCCCATGACATCCTCTTTCCACATGCATTCCACATCCAATGCCCTCATTAGATGCCAGAACAAGGGGGTCACTTAAGCTGTGAACCTATAAAGTTGTAAGTTGAAATAAAACTTCTGCCTTTGTAAGTGGCTTTTCTTAGTTATTTTTAAATTTATTTTATTTGAAAGTCAGATGGAGAAAGAGGGAGGGAGGGGGAGAAGGGGAGGAAGAGACAGAGAGAGAGTTAGGGAGAGGTCACACCTGCTGGGTAACTCCTCAAATGCCTACAACTGCTTTGCCTGGGCCAGGGCAAATACAGGAGCTGGGTAGTCTCTCCGGGCCTCCCATGTGGGTGGCAGGGAACCAACTACTTGGGCCATCACCTGCTGCCTTCCAAGGTCCAAATTCACAGGAAGATGGAAAAAACAGTAGATCTGAGACTCAAACGCAGGAACTCCAATATAGGATATGGGCATCCCAAGCAGCATCTTAGACATTATCACAACCATCTAAAGACAACTTCTATAGTGGGGTTTCTAGAACATATGGTAATTCTACTTTTAATCTTTTTAAGGAATCTCCATAAAGTTTTCTACACTGGGTGTACTAATTTGCATGCTTACCAACATTGTGTAAATGTTATCTTTGCTGTACTGCCTTTGATACCATTTTTTATCTTTTGTCTTTTTGATAATAGCCATTCTGAAAGCTGTGATGTGAAATCTCATTTTGGTTTTAATTTTAATTTCTCTTATGATTGGCAAAGGTGGGCATTATTAAATATATCTTGGGCACTTTCACGTTGTCTTTTGAGAAATACCTATTCAGGTCCCTTGTCTAATATTTTTAATGAAATGACAGTAGTAATTGCACATCTTTATGGAGTTCAGTGTGGTATTTTGGAATGTGATCAATCAGGATATTAAAGTTATACAGTATCACAAAAATTTACAACTTCTCTCAGATGACAACATTCAAAATACTATTTTCTTCTATTTTGAGTTATATGGTACAATAGTGTTGACTCTAATCACCATTTAGGATAACAATATCAGAAACTGATTACTCCTATTTGGCTTTAACTTAATACCTGTTAAATCAATTTCTCCTCATTTCTATTTGCTTAACTACCCTGACTCTAGTAACCACAATTCATCTCTCTACTTCTATAAATTGTTCAGTTTCCACATATGAATGAAATCATGGTATTTGTCTTTCTGCACAAGGCTTGTTTCACTGAATATTATTATCATCTCCAAGTACATCCATGTTGCTTCAAATGACAGGACCTCATTCTTTTTTTGTGGCTGAATAGTACTCCATTAATATACATAAATAAATAATTTGTATGTGTGTGTGACATCTTACTAATCTACTGGTGGTCTCTTAGGTTGATTCCACATCTTAACTATTATGAATGGTGCTATGATAAACTTGGGAGTGCTGATATCTTTTTGACATAATGATTTCATAGCTTTTAGATATATACTTTTTCCCTTGATAATTCTGTTGAAAATGATTTGACCATCTCTACATGAGTCAATTTCTGGGTTCCTATTCTGTTGTATTGAAACATGAGTCTATTAAAGACAGAGATAACTCCAGTGATGACACTCTGCGGCCTAGAAAAACAATGGCTTTGTTGAACCTACAACAGATTGCACAGAAGGCTGCAATGCTTCTATCTTGCCTGTTTCCTCTCTCCTTCACTTGCAGTCCGACTTGCATTGTGGTCTTAAGTAGCCCCAAGCTTCTCTGGCCCTCTCCCCACTACCTCTCATGTCAATACTCCTGAACAAATTCCCTGCACATTTCATCATATTTTCATATCTTCTCAGAGGGCCCAAACTACTAACCCTGTTGATCTTTTGGGTGATATTAGGTTAACAGATGATGTGGAAGGAAATAAGCAAAATAGTAATTAAGGATTCTGATCCACTGGCTCAGGTAACAAGGAGGCATAGCACAGTAAGAAGGGTACTACTGTACAAGTCTGAAGGACTAAGCATAGTTCAGGCAGAAGTTGTCCATGTGTAGAAATAGATAAGATAGATACATAACACCCAGAAGGTTTTGCTTGTTTTCCCCAAGCACCTCAACGATTCTCAGCCCTTACTCTACTGTTGGCCCAGTGACAATGAAAGGATGTGCACTCTTCTCCAAGCAGCTCTTTGTAGGAGACGCAATACACTCCAGATTGAAGTGGGAGCAGGATAGAAGGAGGTAGTCAATTGAAGTGTTCTGAAACTAGACAACCCAGGTTCAAACCCCGGATTCACAACTTCCTGGATGTGGATGTGGCCTTGGTCACATCTCTCTGTTTCATTCTCTGATCTGGATAGTTAGAGTAATAATGTACTGCACATTGCTCTGAGAATTCCAAGAATGAAATCAGATTCTCTTGATAGATCCTGCTGCAATTGCCTAGTGTATGCTAAACTTATTTGATTGTGTCTGTTTTTATCAGAGGGAAAGTTCATCCAGTACTCAGAAATTTGAGCTAGGTCGCCTTCTTCCTGCTTTATTTCCTGTTATCTAAACCAATGAGAAGCAATGAGTGTAAAATTCTAAGCATGACAATTAAGTTCATAGGGTTCGCTGTGTTAAATTACTCTATACTTACTTTTTAAAAATAAGCAACTGTGTAAGGTGTAGTAAAAAATCTGTTCAGTTTGTATTACTATGGATTCCCCTGTTGATTCTATTATTTCTTCTTCATATCTTCTGAAGCTGTGTAAATATGTGAATATAAATTTAAAATACTTTTAACTTCTTGAGATAGTTGAGATGATCTCTGACACCTCTGCCTTAAAATCAAGTTTGTCCAACATAAGTAAACCTAGACTATCTCCCTTGGATAATTTGTGTTTATTATGTTTTACTCAATATTTGTCATGCTTGTTCTATGTCCATTTAATCTCCTTACAGATTTCTTATTTTATACTCCTTTAGCAAGCTCTTGGTTATTATTTGAATACTAAAAACAGTTTACTTAGAGATGCCCAGGAGAATATATACTATTGACTATAATGATCTGTTCATATGAGTAACAGGTTTTATTATATTTTTCAAAATATTTATTTTATTTGATCAACACATACTGAGAGAAGGAGAGAGTGTGAGAGAGAGAGAGAGAAAGAGAAATATCTTTCATCTGCTCATTTGCTCCCCAAATGGTCACTGTTGTGACCACTGTTGTGGGCCAGGCTGAAGCTAGGAGTCAGGAACTACTTCTGAATTTCCAATGTGGGTGCAGGGGCCCAAATACATTGTCCATCTTCAGCTGCTTTTCTCATGTGCTTCATCAGGGAGCTGGATCTGAAATGGAGCAGCCAGGATTCAAACTGGCTCTCTTATGGGAGGCTGGCATTGCAGACAGAGGTATAACCTTCAATACCACAGTGCTGTCCCCAGATTTTATATTAAGGCAGTACCAATCAAAATAAACTTACCTTTTAGTTCCATTTTTCCATCACTTTTGTAATACTCTCATGTGTGTATGTGTATTTATACTTTCACATATAAGTGATCTGTCAAGAGGCACATATAAGCATAGACGCCATACTATCACTGCCTTTATATACAAGTGATATCATTCCTTTTTTTTTTTTTTTGACAGGCAGAGTGGACAATGAGAGAGACAGAGAGAAAGGTCTTCCTTTGCCATTGGTTCACCCTCCAATGGCTGCCACAGCCGGCGCGCTGCGGCCGGCGCACCACACTGATCCAAAGCCAGGAGCCAGGTGCTTCTCCTGGTCTCCCATGCGGGTGCAGGGCCCAAGCACTTGGGCCATCCTCCACTGCACTCCCTGGCCACAGCAGAGAGCTGGCCTGGAAGAGGGGCAACCGGGACAGAACCCGGGGCCCCGACGGGGATTAGAACCCGGTGTGCCGGCGCCGCAAGGCGGAGGATTTGCCTAGTGAGCCACAGCGCTGGCCACAAGCGATATCATTCTACAACCCTCAAAACATTCACTTGCCACTTACCATAATGTGTTTTAAGGTCAGCTCATATAAAATTCCTCATTTTGGGGGCCAGCTATTGTGGCTTAGCAGGTAAAACCACGGCCTGAGACACAAGCATCCCATATGAGTGCCATTTTGAGTCCTGGTTGCTGTACTAATGATCCAGATCCCTGCTCATGGCCAGGGAAAAACAGTGGAAGATGGTCCGAGTACTTGGCCCTTGCCATCCACATGGGAGATCAAGATGAAGTCCTGGCTCCTGGCTTTGGCCTGACCCAACCCTGGTTGTTACAGCCATCTTGGGTAGTGAACCAAGAGATGGAAGTGTTTTCTCTTTCCCTCTCTCTGTAATTCTGAATAAATTAAAAAAAAAAAACAATTCCCCATTTCTTTGGTTTACTTTCTAAATCTACCTCCACAATATTATTTTTCCTGTATGGCTGTGTTAGTTTTTAACCAGCTATTTTTGGATTGTTTTGATCATTTAGAATATTTTATTGTTGTAATGAAAGCTGCAATTACAATGCTTGTACTTGAATGATTTTATACATGTAAAATCTACCTGTATCACACATTTATCTAAACATAACGACTTGGGTCAAGGGATATATGTGTGTGTGTGTGTGTGTGTGTGTGTGTGTGTATATATAAGAGGATTTGTATATATATATATATTAAGAGGATTTGTGCTTATTCATTGCATTGGATATGTGTATGTGTGTGTTTTCATGTCATTCATTTTTATTGATTGAACTATATAGCTGTCTATTTTATAAACATTGCTCAGACTCAGGTTTTATATTCAATATTTTAATTCTTCTCTGTAATTTATGCTTAATCTATTTTTTTTGCTTTCAGTATTTATGTTTTTGTAAATGTGTGCACTAGAAACTTAGTCTTGAATAATGTATTTTTGTGTGCATGCGTGTGTTATCCAAGTCTATGATTATTACTTAGTCCAGACCCAAGATCTGTATTCAAGATGCCACAAGTCTCATGCCCTTTTTCTTCGCTCTCGTAATAAAATAAGAGGAGAGAAATGATTTAAATACCAAAGTTAAATTAAAAGGTAAGCAGAAATTAATATTTTGAAAATATGCAGCCTGGTCACATGAAGAATGAGAAAGCCTATTTAGGAAAGCAAACTAGGCTATGCAAAGTAAGAACCAAGTAATCCTTTGCTAACAAAATTATCACGGATACAAACCCTCCATCTGGGTTTCAAAAGATTTTAAGTCACTTTCACATTTTCAAGTTTATTTCTCTCAGGTATAAGACATAAATAAGGATTTCCCTATTCCTTCTGTGTATGTGTGTGTGAATGTGTGTGTGTGTTTTAGAGAAAGAGAGAGATCTTCCATCTGCTAGTTCACTCCCTAAACAGATGGCAAGGAAACACTTATTTGACTCATCACCTGCTGCTTCCTAGGACACACACTGGCAGAAAGCTAGAATTCGGATCAGAGCTAGGACTTGCACCAGACACTCCAATATGGGATCCAGGCATCCCAAGCAGCATCTTTTTTTTTTTTTTTTTTTTTTTTTTGTTATTAAAAGTTTCCTTTATTTTTCTGTTGAATCAAGCACTAGCTACCAGTTAGTTAAATTTTTTTGTGTGCCCTCTAAAATTTAGCACAGTTAGCATTGCCTTATCAATAATCAAATAGGTCCCAGTGGTTATGTCCATATTTAGATTGTTCAGGTGGTCAGGAACTCTTTTATTGGTTTGCTTTAGCTTTTAGTTCTTGGTTATATCTCCAAATGCGAAAGAGTTGAGAGGCTCCTGCTGCCCCCACAAAGAAATTAACAGCAAATAGACTCCAATTTTTTGGAATAATTACGAGGGAGTATCTTGACCAAATAAACCCTGTAGCCATCAAAACAGCAGACTGAGCTGTGCTGAGTTTTTCTGCAGGTCTTGCCATGTCAGCCAATCCAGCACACACCAATCCCCATTTCATAATTGGAGCCCAGAAGAAAACTGTGCGGGGACCTGCCGGGTGGTTGTACAACGGTCTCAGTTTCTCGGGCAGCATCAGCTCCACTTTATCCAGGAGCCGGTGGTAGGTGGCCCGCAGGCCTCGGGCGCCGGCGGCTGACATGTCGGCCGCCGAGTGATCGCGGGCAGCCGGATGGGAGCGTTGCCGTGTCCTCGCTCCTGGCTGACAACGAAGGGCAGCTCGTCCCTCTCCCTTGCCACAGCGCCTCCCCAAGCAGCATCTTAATCATTAAGCCAAATGACAGCCCAGAATCCTTTAATTATTTTTTATCTCCGAAGACTTGTGATTTTCTCCTTTAATTGAATTGTCTTCCTTGTTTTTGACTGTTAGTGATCTGTTTATATTCTTCCTAAAGAATCAGGATTTATATTTCTATTTTCTGATGTTTTCTGACCCACTTTTAATTTCTCCCATTTACTTTGTTTACATGTATGTGTGTGTATTGTGTGCACTCATGTTGTGATCTCTTTAAATATGTACACTTGGATATCTATTTAAGTATGCTGTCTTTCTAGACAATGTATTAGTATAATGGTATTTAAACTTAAACATGTTATCCTGAGTACAGAAAAAAATTACCCTCTAGATTACAATTTTCAATATCACGTTTTATCTTTTTAAATGATTTAGTATTTCCTCTTTCATCATATTAGTTGTAAGAGATAACTTTTTAAAAATTCAGGTTGTGGTGACTTATTTTTTTATATTAACACCAGAGAATGGTGCCTTTACTGCTTCTGATTTCTCAATTTAATTGATGACATCACTGTGATTATTACATAATTATCTGTTTTGTTAATGTTCCATCAATACTGGAAAATGTGACATACAATGTATATTTCCATGGTGTAGTTTCTGACACATATCAATTTACCTTTTTGTATGGTGCTGTATTATTTCCCAAATAATCTTTACCCCAGCCACATTCCAACTCCAATCCACATTCAAGCAGTAGTTTAGCATCCACTGAGGTAACAGAAACTGCACCCCCAGGACGGTTACAGAAATGTAAAATGAAAGAGCTACGGAACTGACTGTGGGCTGGAAATGTTTTGCTTTAAATCAATGAAAATCAGCAACTGCATTTAATGACATCTGAGCTGTAAGACAAGTTGTTTGAGAGGAGGGATTACCAGGTAAATTTCCTTTAACGCATCTCTGCATTTAGGCTCATAAAGCATAAACAAATCAGATGGGCTTTATCAGGCTTTGTCTGCTTCAGTTGGAATAGTGCTGATGTATGGACCTCGGGGCCCAGAGTCCTTGTAGGGGCAGGGGCTGGCTTGCGCTCTGAATCACTCCCAGAGCAAACCTTTGTGTGGCGCGGCTGCCTTTGTTCCTGATTGCAGCGGCAGTCGCCCAGCTGCTTTCATGGGAAAGTGCGAGGGAACACTGCAGTCTGGATGGCATTAACTTTTTTTTTTTTATCTGACCTCTTTCTAAGTGAGCTAATGAGAGAACAAAAAGTTTCCTGATTTTTTCTTTGTTTTCCTCATACAGGCATCTGCCACTAATAACACATTTCTTTATTGGTTTGCTATATTTTAATTAACTGGATAGCATATTTTAAATTTTAACTGAACGATTTTTGCTGAAGAAAACACTCAGTCTTCTTGCTATTATGAATATGAGGTTACTATGTCTCGTGCATATGCAAATAACACAAAGTGATGTTTCCTTTACACATGTTCCAATGATTCACCCAAAGAAAAAACCTGGGAGTATTAATCCTGCACAATCACTTCTTTGGACCACAGTACACAAACCTGTCACTTTCATGCACACCATCTTAAACATATCTGTATTTCAAGCTCTTTGATCCAACTTCTTTTAATCTCACAAAAATCCTGCAAAAATAAGTGGCATTGTCCCATTTCTTATATGATGAAACTGAGGTATAGAAAATTTAATTAACTTGCTTACACTGAATGGTCATTAAGAAGTAGAATCAAGATTCTAATTATCCTTTGTCTCCTGAACCACTTTTATGATTTACTAATCCTTACCAGATTGTATCTCCTGAAATTTATTACGACTGGTGCAAGATACTATTTCAGTAAAAATGTATTTTATAATGTTGGGCAGCATATACTATGATAAAATTTCCAGAGCTTTCCAGACTGCTTTAAAACCCCCTCTCTTGATGGCTTAGTCACTAGAGAAACTGTTTTTATAATCTGATTTTCTTTTACATTCTGTGAGGTGCTTACACATTTTTACGCACATGTAATAACTGCATGTATTTATGAGATATGGTATGATATTTCAAGACATTTGTATAACCTATACAGATGAAATAATTAAAATTTACATTCCACAGCTCACTTTCAACAGTTGGAAAATGCCCCATCTGTCCTATTCTTTGGTCATTTGAGATATACTCTTCCTGCATGAACAGGGGAACAGGCAGACATACAGGGTATCCTGACTTGAGGGATTCTTTGGCTAAAAGGAATCAAGAGGGAAGAAATATAAGGGGGGGGGGAATTGAATCAGGCTGAGGTACTTTCTCGAGAGAAGCAGTATTATTAACAAAAGGAGAGAATGTAAAAATATGGGAGGTTGAGGCACATTCTGAGAAATGGACTAAGAAACACTGAATCTGACAGCCTGTTGATGAAGGAGCCAAAGCTCTCAACTCTGTAGCAGTTATTTCCCTGCATCCCTGCCTGCCCTGGCTGAATCAGCCATGCAAAGGCCACACTGCATCTTCAATAAGTGCTTCTGGTCATGCATGTGGGGGTAGAGGCAGCAGGGTAAGTACAACTGTTCTCAAATATACTATTTTAGCTCCATTCTGTTTGGATTTTGCATTTCTTTATCAATTATGTGTCTGGTGAAATACTGTCAAGTAAAAAAAGATTGAATAGTTTTATATTCCTGGTGAATTCTAATGTAATGGTTATGTATCATTTCTCTTTTATCTCCAGCAATGTGTGCACCCTTAACAGGCATTCTGTACATGACAGAGTCATAGCACCTCTGCTTCGTTTGTTTCCCATTCTATTACTTTAATTTTTATGCATGTTCACAGTTTATTTTAAATATATATATAGTTTAATTTTAATCAAATCTGATAACTTTGGACTTTTACTTTTTGAACTACTTTCATTTAATCTAATTTTGATGTGTTTGCATTATAACTCTTCCATATTACTACTGTATTTAATTTTGGTGTCCTTGATATCTCTTATTCTTTTATCTTTCCAATCTTATATCCTAACTAGTTTTAGTATTTTATTCTATTTTACATGTTGTATGCTTATTACCTTTATTTTGATAAATTTATGAAAAGCCCGTTTTCAAAGTATAAAAATAATATTTAAAAAATGAAAATGAACAACTGTATGTCTGAGCTCAGGATTTTATGTTATAATGAATGAGCTGTTGGCTCTACTGCATGGAAGTACACATTTCTGTATTTATAACAGCACAGTGAGGTCATAGGAATTACCAATGTCATGTTTCATATATCCTTTAAGACTTGTATCTGTTACACTTGGCATTACACTTGAACAACAGTTTTCATTAGGTGCTAAAAAGTGACATCTGTGCAAGGGAAAGATTATTCACACAGCAGCCAAGCCTGCTATCCCTTGACCTCAGCTTTCATCTCTGCATTTATTTTATTATGCAAACATATACATCACGATGTATATTTTATATAAATTTTCCAATACAGAGCTAATATACACAAATATGCATATATAATATATCACTTTTAAGCACATACTTCCAAATATAAATAAAATAACTTCACATCAAGTTGAACAGGATAAAAACATGTAAACATTTGCACCTGGTTTTGTTCAAGTAAAACACGAAATCACAAAGTAACCACAAGTTAACAAGTGCACTTTAAGAGATGCCAGAAGGAGCAGTGATGTAAACAAACAAAAACAAGCAAGGCCCTGCGAGTGTCCACTTCTTAAGGCTACTGTAGCAAAAAGCTTCCAGTTAAGACTTCCCTTTCACCCTGTCACATTTGTTCTTGAGGGACTTCAAAATGAGTGTAGAAATTCTGTAAACACTAGACTAGGACTGAGTGAACTTTGTTGAAAAACAGACATGACAAAAACCCCACAAAGCAACAGTCATATTAGCTCCACCAAACAGTAACTTTAAGGATTCTTTACTATTTTTTAACACATGAAACCACCATTACCCTAGGGGAAAGATTCGGGGCATAGACAAGAAAACAGAGAAACACTGCATAAAAGTCGCCACCACAGCCCCTGAAAGTGACAGGCATGTCAATAAAGGGAAAACAGCCAACAGCAGACGACAAAGCCCCAGCAGACTTGATCAGAGTGTGGCAGGATACTACAGATTCAAGTTGAAATACTCTTCCAGCTGATAATGAAGCAAGTCCCACTGCTCCTCAGAGAAGGGGAACTCGTTTCTCAGTGAAAGAAACCGCTTAAACAACAGACTGGCCAGCCGAAGCGTGACAAGCTCCTTTTTACTGCTTTTAAAGAGCAGGCTGCCCTCTCCCAGCTGCACAGGCTGCGAAAGTTGATGCCAGTATGCGGCCGACGGTCCACCACCCCGCCCCTGAGGCTCCTCTCCCTGGCCCTCAGGGTATGAATGCTTGTAAAAGCAGTGCTCTCCAAACGGGCAGTGGCCCCTGCCTTCGGCAAAATATCTGCAAGGCTTGTTGCTCAACGCCTCCTTGTACTGCTGAATAAGTCTCTGCTTCTCTTCCTCCTCCTCCACCCAGAACTCACTGGGAATGACAAAGTTGGAGGTGACTCTGCACTGTGGGCAGGACTTGACGATCCTGTTCTCAAAGTGTCTGGCACGTCTCCACCTACGGATACACTTAAGACAGAAGGGGTGGTTGCAGTTGGAAAGGATGCCAAAGCGGCGGTCGCTGGGGTTGACTTTGTCATAGACAACCTCCATGCAGATGCCACACACCTTATCCATACTGCGCTGCACGGCAAACGAGAGCTCCATATCCTTCTCGTGTGCTTCGACGCAGGCCTTTCTATGGTCTGCCCTCTGAGCGGCATCCAAGGGGTGCAAGGCCTGTAGCCCACACATGTCACATATCTCTCCGTGGAGGTACATACAGCTCTCCCCACGAAAGCACTGTCCCCTGGCAGCGTGAGGGCAAAGTTGCATCCCCATGCCCACAGCCATCTGCTGCCCCATGCCCACAGCCATCTGCTCTCTCTCAGTCACCGAGCTCTGTAGAGGAGCCTCGGGGACAGAAGCGACCCTGCGGCCCCGGTAGGGCTGCCCGGGAACAAACTCAACGGCCTCTTCCCAGCCTTCTACACCTGATCCTCCGACAGCCCCTTGACCAGCGCATTCCAACTCGGCTTCGAAGCGACCCCTTTCAGCAGCCGAGCCAATCAGAGGCAAGGAGCTTGAGGATGCAGCAGGGGCGGCTTCCGCCACTTCCTGAGTTGGGGGCTGGCTGGGCGCAGCCATGCTGGGGCCTCTGTCTGCAGAGGCCCGGGGCGGTGCGCCATGGCCCTCTCGGGCCACCTGCCTGCCAGAAAGGTCGTGAGAGTAGCGACAGTTCTCCCCCTCCTTGCACAGCCCATGCAGATAATACCTGCAGACGACTTGCTTTGTCCAGCTGCCAGTGCTCCGGCTCGGCAGGTGACTGGGCCTGGCCCCTCCCCTTGCGGCCTGGACGTGCCTCAGGCCCACCATCCGCAGATGGGCTGGGCTGGGAGCCACACGGAGAGGGACTAGGCCCAAGGCCGCGCGAGCAGGGGCTGTGTCTGGAGCCACAGATTCCCCAGAGGTCTCACACTCAGGGAGGCTGGGCCCAGATGCACCCTCCCCTGCTGCCTCAGCCCCTGCCTGGGCCCCAGATGCCTCCTGGGCACCAGAGGGAGCTGCAGGCTCTTCCATGGCAGCTTCTTCTCCCAGAAACGATTCGGGAACTTCCCCGGTGCTGTCTCCTTTTGGGCTTGAGCCCTGGAGCTCGGGACGGTCACGGAGGTGTCTTTGGGGGAAGTGTGCACCTTTTTTTCCTTTCCCCCACTCTCTGTTCCCTGTGACTGTGTGTTCCTACCTTCTTTCCCCTGCAGGCAGCGTGGCGGACACTTCCTGTGGTGGCACCGGCAGCGCGCGGCGCCGGGTCTCCACGGCCGACCAATCTGACAGCTCCTTTGTTCACACAGGCAAAGGCGGGCTCCGCGCCCCCTCCTCTGGCGTCGCTCCCTGCTCTGCTGCTTTCCCGCAGACCCCAAGCCCCCCTCCCACACTGTCTCCTCTGGCAGATGAGGTTTTAATTCCATGTCTTTAGTTTCTGCCATGCACTTCTGATTATTTGTCAAACGTGTCTGCGTAAAGAAAGTTCACGATCCTCGCTGCTTCTCCACGTGCTGATGGGCTAATCCTGCAGTTTCTGAAGCATGCCCTGCGTGGATTTTACACCGCCTTTGTCTGCGCACCGCGCATTGTCTCCACTGTGGTGTCCCGCTGCCCCCTGGCTGCCCCTGCGGGGGCTTTGTGCGCTGCGCGGCGGCCACCAGACATCGTTTCTTGGGGTCTTTGTTTGCTGCAGGGTCTGCCTGGGCTGCTGGAGGAAACGCGAGCAGGGAGCACGTGTGGCTGAGGCTGTCAGCCCCGGCCGAGGGCGTCCTTTGTGGGACTTGCAAGGCTCCTGCCCCCGGCGCGACCCGGCTTTTCTTCCCGGCTGGTTTAATTCTTGGTGGCCTTTGTTCCCTCCGCCCAGCGAGCGAGGCTGAGGCTGCGGGGTCAGCACAGCTTTTCAGGCTCGGCCGCTGCCCTGACGGTGAGAGCTGCTTTCTTCCCTTTCCTTTCACAGTCACTGTCTTTGTGCTGCTGCTTTGCTCAGGGGCGCGCGGCTGTCTGCTGAATGTTACAGGAGAGCTCTCTGCGTTTCTAAGGAGGTTATGCTCCCTCTCCCTTTAATGCCCTGAATGTGATCATTAGCACTTCCAGCATTTCAAACATTTGATTTATTCTTTGTCTCATAATTAATCCTTCCGTGTTAGGATGTGCTGACGAATTGTATTTGCTAGAATAAGTTTCTTAGAGGGAAATTTTTATAACTTAAATTTCCATTCTAAAGTGAAAAAGTCTGAATATTTATGACACATTTATCCATGTCATCAAATTAAATCCTAATTAAGTAAATATAAATTTGTACCAAATTACTTGAGAAAAAACGAACAAAGTTCGAATAACCCAGACTAGAAATTTTTAAAGTGATATCACTAATTAACAAAAGACATTAAAAAAATCATGAAAGGATATCAGGAACAAGATTAAGTCATTCTTTTAAATTTATTAGATATGGGCATATGTCTAGAACATATCAATAAAAATAAGAAAAGCATAAGAAATATGCATATAAATCTATAAATTACACATGGAATCATATAATCCTCTAATTTAAAGCTTTTAAAATATTTCCTCCAAAAATATAAAGGCATTAGAGCTTATGTTTATTATTGTCAGCCCTGGCTTGTGCAATTGGGCAAGCATAAAATAAAAAATGTTAGAACTGGAAAGGGATTATTGATGGAAGGCAGCAGAAAATAGAAACTAAATTACAGATTTGCTTTTAGATTTAATAAGTACATTTAGCAAAGACCCTGGATAAAAATACAATATATAAAAATCTGGAGTGTCTATTGTGTGTGCATGTTTTTGTGTATATACAGAAATAGATCTTCAGTTTATATTTAAACATTTTATATTAAAAAATTTATAACAACATTAAAAGTTAACTATTATAGAAATTTAGGTAATTAAGGTTGTAAAGTAATATTAACATATTTTTATGTAGGAAGACCAAGATATAATTGAGGATAATTAATGAATAGGCAGAGGAATGCTCAATTTTTTTTTAAATTAAACTTTTTAAAATTTGGCGGTCATCTGAGAATATTGCTGCTTTTCCATCATCAACCTAGGAAATTTTAATAATTTTTGTCTTTTTTTTCCATTACACAGTTACTGAGTTTTTGTTTTGATGCTAGATTTTCCAAAGTCTGACTCACTTGAACTCTCTGGAATACATTGTTCTTTTCCTAATGTGTTTGTTAATGAGGATTCCTTTGACAGCCCTTTATTTATTATGGGAAAAAGACTAGGAGTACATATCTCGGGCACATCTATCAAGCGCTTCACAAATTGGCAAACAATTCCAAAGACTTAGACCTACCCGGGTCTAGGTCCACCTGTTTGTTTGTTAATGGTGAAATGTCCCCAGAACTTTCTCTAAATGATATTTGACCATCTTTTCATACACTAGCTCTTCCCACTGAAACTTTCTGTGAAGAACTTTTAAATATGCTATCCATAGAAGCAGCTAGCAGTGCGTGACTCTTGAGCACTTGAAATGTGGCTAGAGTGACCAAAAAACTGAATTTTGTTTTCAATCACAGATTTAAGATTTGACTACTCACCTGGGACTAGTGACACCTGATTGCTGTGGTTGAAGTCCTATGCAGACCATTAGTCTCTTTGCACACCAGGGAACTGAGAAGTAGAATGTCTCTGAACCTGACCAAAGCTTTGCAGCTAAAAAGTTGTGACTGTTGCTTTAAAATCTCAACCTCTATGGCTCCCATTCATGTCCATGTCCTATCATTTCATAATGGCCATATCTTATAGATTTATAATGATGACTTTTCATATATAGTGTTACAAACTAAAACCTCATCCCCTGATTTTTAATAGCATGTGAATTAACGGGAGCTATCGTTCAGTGCTTCTTGAAAGAAATAAGGAACTATTTCCCATTCTGGCCAAATTACTGTCTTCATGACTGCCTTTGTCCATATTCCTGCCCCATCCCCCTGCTCCATCCCTGGTATTGGTGTTATTTTTTCATAATCTGAGAATATATACCTGATCATTTTTCTATTAATTTGGCTAAATGGAGTCTTATTTTTCCCAAAAGAAAAAAAAATTAAAAAAAAAAAAACCCTGAGAGCCCCAGGGGCTGTGACCTGGCTTGAGAGGTCCTTCTGAGTACCACAGTCTGCAGGGTGGCATGGGGGTGCTGGTTGGTCCACACTTTGGGGTGCACCAGACCACGCTTGGCTGAGCATCCAGGGTGAAAAGAGGGGAGGTAGCTTAAGACAATAGCACTGCAGAGCTGCGATGCAATCCAGACAGCCTCACAATAGCCCAGGAGGCGGGAGAATAGTTCTGAATGAACTGTAGGGATGGAGAGGGAAAAAAAAAGCACAGGAGGCGGGAGAATAGTTCTGAATGAACTGTAGGGATGGAGAGGAAAAAAAAAAAGCAAAAACAAACAGAAAAAGGATGGCCATTCAGCCTTCAGTTCCAAACAACTCAGGGCTGCTGGGTCCAACCCACTTAATTAATATGTCCATATTGAAGGGACACACAGTAAGTACAAAGAAATGCCCCTCAGTTCGGAACTAATGATTAGGCACTACTGGAGGGAGAGGGACTGGACAAGAGAGGGGTGCAGAGCTTAAATGCAAGTGCCTAGAATCAGGCATCATAGAATCCACCACTCACTAAATAATGTGTTCACCTTCGCACAAATTAGTCACCCTCTTTTACATCATATGGCAAACAACTTAAATATTAATAACATTGGCTAGTTCATACATTTGCTGTATTAAGTTAAAAATTTTATAAAATGATTGGAACAGTGCAGGCTGGTTGCAAGGGCAAATCACTGAGGTATCTATGAATATCTTTCCTGTTTTTTTAAATTAGTTTTATTTATGTTATTTATTGGAAAGGCAGCAAGAGAGGGAGAGGCAGGGAGGAAGGGCGAGGGGGGAGACAGCGAGACTGAGAGCAAGTACAAGATTGAGAGTGAGAGAGCAGAGAGAGCGAGAGAGCGAGAGAGAGAGCGTGCTCTCCTATACTGGTTAACTGTTCAAATGCCTGCAAAAACCAGGGCTGGGCTAGGCTAAAGCCAGGAGCTGGGAACTCAGTGTTTCCAGCGTTGGTGGCAGGGACCTGAATATTTTAGCTGTCACCTGCTCCCCTTTAGGATATGTGTTAGCAGGAAGCAAGAATCTGGAGCATAACTGGGATCTGAATCCAGGAATTCTGATATGGGATGAGTTTGTCCCTAGCAAGAGCTTAACTGCTACACCAAGTTCATGCCCCTCTTTTCTATTTTAGAACTATACCCAATAATCCTAAGTATAATTTTTTTATCTTTGTCAGCCTCCAATTTCTGCTGTCTGCACACAGCAGGATTGCATGTATGCTTGTCGGTCCCTGGAATTTGCTGACACGAGAGGTCTTGAATGAATACTTATTGTTTCAAATTGACAAGCAAGGAGAAAATGATTTTTACTTTGAAATTTAACAAATCTGATTTCTTCAGCCCTAGTTCAGGAGTTCAGCATAAGTAACTGTGTGGTACTTTTTGTTTCCTTGTCACTTGTGTTAGCCATCGTATTCTGGATGGATCAAGACTCCTTTAGCTCATCCTGAGAGAGTGTGAACTTCTGGGAGGAATACACATCTGGTCCCTTTAGGTGAGGCAATTGAGCAACAGGAGAGTTCTATGAAAGAGACTTTTAATTTCAAAATGAAAATAAAAAAGAGGCTTGCATATTCTTATAGTCACCAATGTTATGATTATATATTTTTTTCTGTTTGTAAAAGTTATACAGCTATCTATACGGTAACCAAACACTGAAAAGTCTGATCAATCTTCTGGATGCTTTTCTATAAATGTCAAGAATTCATTTATATTTGTATTTTAATGTAGTTACCATAACTTTTACACATACAAATCATACTTAAATTCCAGTTCCTGAACAGGTGAAATATTTACACCAGGCTAATATCTGCATCCAGATATGAGAGAAACTGGATGAATTCATGAAGTAAGTGCTTGAAGGACATGCAAAATACCAAAAGCTTAAGTTGTATGGGAATCTTATGACTCTAAAACGCAGGGAAGTTCTTTATGGGCACCTGTGATTTAAATCAACTCTCTGACTGGTGTGCTAGCAGAAAGCTTTGTGATTTCCAATAAGGACACATGACATGGAGAATTTCATGTATGACAGGAGCGTTTTTGTTCTATTTAGGCAACTCTTATTGGGATCCTCACTGGGGACTGGTCACCAGAAAGTCCAAGCCATGATTAGAAACTAGAGATTTTGTTTTCTCCACCCCATTCTCTGTAGAACAGAGCAGGGCTGGAAATAGAGTTAATAAGCCATCATGCCCATGTGATGAAGACACCACAAAACTCTCTAAAATATGGAGTTCGGAAGTCTTCCAGGCCAGGGTTGTTGCACACCCATCTGTATTGGGACATAAACTCCTATGTTTGGTTTTCCCAAAACTCGCCTTTGGTATCTCTTTATCTGGTTGTTCATTTGTATTCCTTAAAATATCACAGGTAACACATCAGCAGTACTAAGTAAGCTGTTTTTTCTGGATTCTGTGAGCTGCTTTAGAAAACTGAACCTGAGATGTGAGCCATGGAAACCTCTGATTTGTAGTTAAGCTGGAAATCAGTTGTGGGTAGTCCAGGAACATGCTTCTCGAATTTGTGTCTGAAGTGAGAGGAATAGTCTTGTGTGACTGAGTCCTTAGCTTGTGCTGTCCACACTAACTCCGGTTAGTGTCAGAATTAAATTGAGCAGAAGAGGGAGGGGACGTAGCTTAGGGGTTAAGATCTTGTTTAGATGTCCTATTCCATATTGAAGTGCCTGCACTCGACACTCAGCTGTGGCTCCTGATTCCAGCACCCTGCAATGCAGACTCTGGAAGGAAGACGTGATATCAAGTAGTTCAGTCCTTGTTATCCATGTGGGAGACCTGGATTGTGTCCCCAGATCCCAGCTTTGATGCAGCTCTGGCATTTGTGGAAGGAACCAGTAGGTAGGACATCTGTTTCTCTCTCTCTCTCCCTCTCTCCCTCTCTCTCCTTCTCTCCTTCTCTCTCTCCTCTGGTTCACTCCCTAAATGCATGCAACAGCCCAGGCTGGCCCATTCTGAAGCCAGAGTATGGGAATCCATTCTGTGTGAAAAGGGTGTAAGAACTTGAGCCATCATCTGCTGCCTCCCAGGATTCTAGAGCAGGAAGCTAGATTGGCAGCTCAAAGAAGCCAGGACTGGAACTGACACTGATGTGGGATGTGGGTTTCCCCAAACTATAGTTTAATCTGCTGTACCACGTTGGCTGCTCCCACATATTCAATTATTGGCAAATCTATGTCCATACAGTTTTGGTTATTATGAGTATGGCTTTTTTTTTGGACAGGCAGAGTTAGACAGTGAGAGAGAGAGACAGAGAGAAAGGTCTTCCTTCTGTTGGTTCACCCCCCAAATGGCCGCTACGTGCTGTGGCTGGTGTGCTGGGCTAATCCAAAGCCAGGAGCCACGTGCTTCCTCCTGGTCTCCTATGCAGGTGCAGGGCCTAAGCACTTGGGCCATCTTCCACTGCCTTCCCAGGCCACAGCAGAGAGCTGGACTGGAAGAGGAGCAACCAGGACAGAATCCAGTGCCCAAACCGGGACTAGAACCCGGGGTGCCGGCGACACAGGTGGAGGATTAGCCAAGTGAGCCATGGCACCGGCCATGAATATGGCTTTTAAAAATGTTTGTGTACAGGTTTTATATGCACATAAGCTGTATTTTTTTAATTTCATTAAAATAAAGGGAACAGATTTCATATATTTCATGGATACAATTCTAAGAAGATATTCATACTTTCCTCCCTCCCTCCCTCTCTCAATACCCCCTCATTCCTTTACTTTTTTTCTTTAATTTTTTTTTGCAATAACATACTTTCTTTTTTAAAAAAATTTATTTTTATTTATTTGAAAGAGTTACAGAGAGAGGTAGACAGAGAGAGAGGTCTTCCATCTGCTGGCTCACTCCCCAGATGGCTGCAACAGCCGGAGTTGCGTCAATCCGAAGCCAGGAGCCAGGAGCCTCCTCCGGGTCTCCCACGTGGATGCAGGGGCCCAAGGACTTGGGCCATCTTCTACTGCTATCTGAGGCCATAGCAGAGAGCTGGATTGGAAGAGGAGCAGCCGGGACTAGAGCCAGCACCCATGTGGGATGCCAGCGCTTCAGGCCAGGGCTTTAACCCGCTGCGCCACAGCGCCGGCCCCAATAACATACTTTCAATTTATTTATAATCACAGGCTTAGTACATGAATAACTATTATGGCCAACAAATAAAAATAGAAAGACCACTGTTCCATAGGATATAGACAAGGGCTATACACAATAATCAAATAATAAGATGTTATTTTCATTCTTATACTTTTTTTGGTATTCTATATTAACTACCACATAGCAGAGATACATATTTGTCTTGTTGGGACTTGCTTATTTCACTAGGTGTAATGGTCTCCAGCTACATCCACTTTGTTGCAAAAGGCAGGATTTCATCCTTTTTATGGCTGAGTAGTATTCCATTATGTGGTAAAGACACACATAAGTTTTCAAGTCAGCGTTAATTTTGGATCATACAGTGAGGCTATTATGTATTATATACTGAGGCTATGCTTAGCTTTGTACGAAGCTGCAGAATTGTTATGCTAAACTGCTGCACAATGTTATATTCCCATGTGCAATAAGAGAGAGTTCCTGATGACCTGCAGATTCAGTAGCAATTGGCATTTTTGTGTTTTTTGATTCTAACAATTTTAAGAGGAGTGTACGGTTATCTCACTTTTTATTTAATTTCCGTGTCCCTGAAATTTTACATAGCATATTTTCATACATATGGCATCAGTGTATCTTTTTGGATGAAATGTCTTTTCAGATATCTTGTCCATCTTTAAAATTAAACTTTTACTTTAGGATAATTGTAGGTTCATGTGAAGTTGTAGAAATAATACAGGGAGAGCTCATGTATCTTTCACTAAGTTTCCACCAATAGTAACATTTTTTATTCCATAATGCAATATCACAACCAGGATATTCAAATTGAGGAAGGTAAGATACAGAATATTTAAATTGATGAAGATATTTTTGTAAGGAATTGTCTGACTTATCAGCAATATATGAGTGATCCAATTTCTTTATATTTGTGCCAGCATTTTGCACTATTTTGTACTTCGATAAGCAAGGATACCTCATTGTAGGTTTAAGTTATATTTCCCTAAAGGTTAATGTTTTTGAACATCTTTAAAATACTTATTTGCTGTCCATATATCCTCCTCAATGAACTACTTCTTTATATCCTTTACATATTTTCTAGTTGAAATTTTTGGCCTTAAGCAGAGTTTTTTAGAGTCTGTTATATGTCCTACACATGAATTTTTTGCTTGTAAGTTTTATAAGCATTTTCTCTCAGTCTGTAAATTATTTTTGTTCTATACACAAAGAAAATATTTTAAATATTGATCAAGTCCAAATTTTCTTTTAAACACGCAAACACACACACACACACACAGAGAGAGAGAGAGAGAGAGAGGAGAGAGAGAGAGATTTCCATCTGCTGGTTCATTTCCCCAGGGTCTGTAATAGCAGGGGCTGGTCCAGTCCAAAGCCAGGAGCCTGGAGCTGCATCTGAGTCCCATATGGGTGTCAGGGACTCAAGTACTTGGATCATCCTTCACCAACTCCCCAAGCATGTTAGTAGAGAGCTGGGTTGGAAGCAGAGCAGCTGAGACAAGAACCAATGGTCCCATACATTATGCTGGTACTGCGAGTAGCAGCTTAGTTCACCGAGCTACAATGGCAGCCCCAAGTCCAAATTTTCAATTTCTCTTTCCATTGATCATGCTTTTAGTGTCAAATCTAAGAGCTATTTACTTAATCTTAAATTCCAAATACTTTCACTTGTGCAGTTTTATACGTGATGTAGTTTGAGTTTTACATAGTCCACATTTTTGAAATTCTTTTGAAAACTGAGTATGCAGTTCAGTTTGTTGTTGATGTTGTTTTGCATAGAGATGTTCAATTGGACCAGCAATATTTGTTGAAAAGACAATCCTTGCTATATTGAATTGATTGAATTGCTATTGAAAGTTTGTAAAGTTCAATTGACTTTGGCTCATTTTATACTTGGGTTGCTTGTGTTCTTAATGAACTGTAAAAGTTATTTTAGATACACGTCTTTAATCAGCTATATGGTTTGAAAATATACTTCTCTGTCTTGTTATGCGTCTTCTTAATTTTTTTTTTATTTATTTGAGAATTGGAGGCAGAGATAGAGAGAGAATCTCACATCTGCTGGTTTACTCCCTAAAGGCATTCAAGGGTAGAACCAATGCTGAGACTGGGTCAAACCTGAAGCTAGGATCTAGGAACTCAATCCAGGTCTCACATGGTAGATGGCAGAAACTCAAATCTTGAGCCATCACCATTCCATTAGAAGGAATGACAGGTGTCAAACCCATGTATTCCATTAAGGGACATGGATTTCTTAACTAGCAACTTAAATGCTAGGCCAAACACCCACCTCTATCTTTTTACTTTTATAACAGTCTTTCACTGAGTATTTATTCTTCATATAAGTTCAACTGGTCATTGTATTTTTTCTTTCTTTCTAGGATCTTGCTTATGGAATTATACCAAATATTTATCAACAAAGTCACATAGATTTTTATCCTGTTTTCTTTTGGAAGTAGTATAGTTTAGAAATTATGTTCAGAGCTTTGACCTAGTTTGAGATAGGTTTGTATAATTATAGGGTCTGTGTCTAGGTTCATTTTTGCAGGGATGTTTTATTAATTAAGAGGAAGGGAGGAGAAGATGGGAGAGGAAGAGGGAAGAATGGCTGGGAGAGAGAGAAAGGAAGAGAGAGAGGAAGCCCATCCACTGATCTACCCTTCAAATTCCTACAATGGCCAAGAGGGCTGAATCTGGGATCTAGGTCTCCCACATGGGTAAGAGGATCACACCTACTTGAACACAGGCAGTCCAATATTGGATGTGTGCTGCGACAAATGCTTACCCCTGTGTTGCTGACTCTATTAAGAAATTTGATATAATTCTGCTCTCACAATACCTTAGCTTTTTGATAATTTCAAGTGTCAAGATCAAATACACAAGAAATAAAAGCAAAGGAACATATACAGAGTAGATGAGAAATTGATACATCTAGGCTATAGAATCCAAGATTCAGAGGAAGGAGAAAGTGTATGATAAAGTGATATGATAAAATGATTTTATATGGATAAATCTGTATTAAGAAGGGAATTAACTTTTTATGGTAAAGCCACACACAAAATAATCCTCATGTTTTCCAGAAAACTTGTAAATTAGGATTTCAGTATCTATTGATTAAATCAGGTATATGTGTCTTTTGCAATAAAGTGGATGTAGCTGGAGACCATTATGCCTAGTGAAATAAGCAAGTCCCAACAAGACAAATATGTATCTCTGATATGTGGTAGTTAATACAGAATACCAAAAAAGTATAAGAATGAATTAGCATCTTATGATTTAATTATTGTGTATAGCCCTTGTCTATATTCCTATGGAATGGTGGTCTTTCTTTTTTTTTAATCTGTTTATTTATTTATTTAAATTTATTTATTTTACTTGAAAGTCACAGTTGCACAGAGAGAGAAGGAGAGGCAGATATATAAATATATTCATTGCATATCCTTATAATAATTTTATGTCTGTAAGGTTGGTAATAATCTTCTGTCTCACTTCTCATTATATTAATAAAGTCCTCTCTCCTTTCTTGGTCATCCTACTATAGGTTTGTTTTCTCTATTGTTTTTTACAGAGAGCCAACTTCTTTTGATTTTCTCTGTGTTTTTCTATTGTCCAACTTATTTATACTCTTTCATCTACATTTCCTTCTATTTGCTTTTTCGTGTAATTGGTACTTTTTCCATTTTCTGGTGGTAATGAAAATTTGGTTACTTTTATAATCTTTCCTAACAGAACTGTTTACAGCATTAAATTTCACTCTAATATGGCTTTAACTGCATCCCATGTTATGTTGCATTTTATTTTACTTCATTTCTAAGTATACTCTAATTATCCTTTTTCCTTTGATTCATTATTTATTTAGTCATTGTTTAATTTCAATGTATTTATGAATTTTCCTATTTTTCTTCTGCCATGGTTTCATAATTTTATTCATTGTGTTTGGAGAACATAATTGGTATAATGTTAACTCTTCCGGATTTTGGTCTTAAATTTATCCTTTTGGGAATTCACTTATTTAAAACTAAGTCTGGAGGCTGGCACTGTGGGGCAGCATGTTAAAGCTCCGGCCTGCAGCACCTGCAAATCATGTGGGCACCAGTTTGAGTCCCAGCTGCTCCACCTCTGATCCAGCTCCTGCTAATGTTACTAGGAAAGCAGTGGCAGATGGCCCAACTCCTTGGGCCCCTGTACCCACATGGGAGAGCAGGAAGAAGTTCTTGGCCTCTGGCTCTTGATTTGGATCAGCTCAGCTCCAGCCATTGTGGCCATCTGGGGAGTGATCCATGGGATGGAAGACCTCTCTCTCTCTCTCTCTCTCTCTCTCTCCCTCTCCCTCTCCCTCTCCCTCTCTCTCTGCATGTGTGTGTGCATGTGTGTGTGCGTGTGTGTGTGTGTCTACCTTTCTTAACTCAAATTAATAAATCTTTAAAAATAAATAAATAGGCTGGCGCTGTGGCTCACTAGGCTGATCCTCTGCCTGCGGTGCCGGCACCCCAGGTTCTAGTCCCGGTCGGGGCGCCAGATTCTGTCCCGGTTGCTCCTCTTCCAGCCCAGCTCTCTGCTGTGGCCCGGGAAGGCAGTGGAGGATGGCCCAAGTGCTTGGGCCCTGCACCTGCATGGAAGACCAGGAGGAAGCACCTGGCTCATGGTTTTGGATCGGCACAGCGCGCCGGCCATAGTGACCATTTGGAGAGTGAACCAATGGAAGGAAGACCTTTCTCTCTGTCTCTCTCTCACTGTCTAAATCTGCCTGTCAATAAATAAATAAATATGGTAAATTTCCAACTATTTATTTCTGTTTCTTTGTAGAATCTCAATCGACCTGTCTTGAAGTTCTCAGATCATTTTTATGACTGTTCAAACATGGATTTTTCACCAACTTGAACTTCAACTCCAGAATTTCTATTTGATTCTTTTAACATTATAATGTCTACTATTTATTGATACTATCTTCTTTGTGAGACATTTCCCTTATCTTTTCCTGTAGTTATTCTAACAGTGCTCCTTTCACTTTTTCTAAGTAAATGGTTTAAAATAGCTGGCTTAGATTATTTGTCTGGCAAGTTCAATGTCTAATCTCCCTTGCATAGTCTTCTACAGATGTCTCCCTGTGTATTGTCCATATTTTCATATTTTTATGCATTCCTCATAATCTTGGAAACTGGATACTTAAAAATATAGAAAAAACCTGGGACTCTGATTCCCCTCCCTCTCCAGATTGTGCTGCTATTACTGTTTGTCATTGCTTGTTAATCACTTTTGAACTGAATCTATAGATTCTGTACTTTTATCGTGTTATGAAATCTCTGCTCTGTTCCCTTAGTGGTCAACAAATGATTATAAATTTTTCCTTCAGTTAGATTACCTAGAACCAGTAAGTCTCAGTCTTTTCCAAGAGCCTCTGGGTTTGTGTTGGACACATTTGAGCACTCAGTAGTAACTTTGTTTGGAAATTCCATGGGATTTCCTATGACTTTTCAATCATATCACCCGCGACTAAAGTTTTACTTCTTCCTTGGTTTTACTTCTTCCTTGCCATTCAACGTGTATTTTGTTTCTTTTTCTCTCTTTATTGTACTCACTAGGAGCTCTAACACTGTGCAATAGAAGTGAGAGAGACATCCTTTCTCTGTCGTCTAGGGAATGCATTCATCTTTACCAATTAAGAATCTTGCCATATGTTGTTAAATGTAGTCTTTTTGTATATCTTTTATCATACTGAGGATGGTCCTTTCTATATCTGCTTTGAGATTTTAAGCAAGAATTTTATTAGACTTTAGTCAAATACTTTTCTTGGATCAATTGAGATGATCACGTAATCTTTCCTTTTTCTCTAACAGTATTCTTTGGTCTGAAACATATTTTGACTGTTGCTTACATAATCACTCCAGCTCTAATTGCATGCTGTATTACCCAAATATTTCTATTTATACTATTTCTGTTTAAAGTAGTTTTAAAAGGCAACATACGATTTTTAAAAATAATTAAGCTCTTGCTTTTTATCTGTTCTGACTAGATTTTCCTGTTCTTTGGGATATTTGGGCCACTTAGTTTTTTGTTTGTTTGTTTGTTTGTTTGTTTTTGCTTGGTTAAATTAAGTATATCATTTTGCTGTGTGCTTTATTTTTAAAGCACATATTTTTTCTTTTTGACATTTTTATGTCTCTTTTGCATTAACGTTTATGCTGTCTTGTTATTTATTCTCATTGCATATAACACTGTTATCTTAGTGGTTGTCTATGGTTTATGGTATTGATCTGTAACTTCTCACAGCTTTCCTATAAGCAATAATTTACCACTTCATGTATAGTATATGAATGCTACAAATTGTGTAGTTTTGACAAAACTGAAAATCTAAGTTTTGTTTCTCACACACACCACTAACATATATGTGTATATATACAGATACAGCTATTTAATTTATTTTTCAGAACTTCTTTCCTAGGTTATAATTTACCCAGGATATTAAATTGTGACCACTGACATTTCCTACAGTTTTCTTTTTTTTTGTTTTTGACAGGCAGAGTGGACAGTGAGAAAAATCTTCCTTTTCCATTGGTTCACCCCACAACGGCCCCTGTGGCCAGCGTGTTGCTGCCGGCGCACCGCACTGATCCGAAGCCAGGAGCCAGGTGCTTCTTCTGGTCTCCCATGTGGGTGCAGGGCCCAAGGACGTGGGTACAGGGCCCAAGGACTTGGGCCATCCTCCACTGCCTTCCCGGGCCACAGCAGAGAGCTGGACTGGAAGAGGAGCAACCAGGACAGAATCTGGCACCCTGACTGGGACTAGAACCCAGTGTGCTGGCGCCGCAGGCGGAGGATTAGCCTATTGAGCTGCAGCACCGGCCCAGTTTTCTTTTTTTTTTTTTTTTAATTTTAAAGACAGAATTAGAGAGAGAGGTCTCACATCCGCTTGTCCACTCCCCAGATGGCCACAATGGTTGGAGCTGCGCCAATCCAAAGCCAGGAGCCTCCTCCGGGTCTCCCACGTTGGTGCAGGGGCCCAAAGAGGCAGGCCATCCTATACTGCTATTCCAGGCCACAGCAGAGAGCTGGATAGGAAGAGGAGAAGCTAGGACTAGAACAGGCACCCATATGGGATCCCAGCACTTAAGGCCAGGGCTTTAACCTGCTGCCTCACAGGACCGGCCCGAACCTACAGTTTTCTTACTCATTTAAATTCCATGGTTTTCATTTTCCAAATCTGTAAATTTCTCTAATACTTTATTTTCATTTATTGTTCTGGGTAAGTCTGTGTGGTAACACGCTGTAAGATTTATCTTTGACAAAATATAATCATATTTTGTCTCATATTTATTCTCATATTTAGTGATTTTTATCTCCTGCATGGATGTTTTGATGTACATAAAGTTTTGAATTTGTAGTGAAACACTTCTCACACTTATACATTTATATGAGATCTCTCCAGTGTGAATTTTCTCAAGAGTAATTTTCTCAAGACTGAATTCCTTACCATACTACTCACATTTGTAATGTCTCAAGAAATATTTACCATTGTCTTATCAAGAATTCCATCCTGCATGCATTATCTGGTAAAAATGGAGTTTGGAGTCCCTATTAAAGCCCTTCCTATAAACACTATACATATATCTATCTTGTGTGTATTCGTTGATGAATGCAGAAATCTGAGCTTCTAGGAAAGCCCTTATCATACTGGTAAGAATTACATGGCTTCACTCTTGTTTGGATTCAGATAAATGACTTTTGAGCATGCTATGAAGCTCTTACCACACTCATCACACTTAGATGGCACTTGTCCTGTGGGAATTCTCTAGTATGTGCCTAGATCTGAACTTGCGGTGAAGTCTGCTCCACATATTCCATTCATAGGGTTCTCTCCTACATGGATTATCTGTTGAACAGAAAGATTTGAATTTCGTACCACAATCATCACATTTATGAAGTTTCTTCCCTGTGTGGATGATCACAAGCTGACTCTATTTTGATCCTCTACTAAATTCTTTTCCACAATGAATGCATTTATAAGGTTTCATTATCATGTTCTTTCTGTGATAATTATGTTGATCCGAGCTCGTACGTAAGCCATTATTCCACTGAATATATAGATTTTCATGTAGATTTTCTCATCTTTTGCAAATCTGAACTCACCCACACTCTTAATTTGGCAAGAAAAGTTACAAAATGAATAAACATGAATCTAATGAGACTGATTACCTAAAAGGGTGAAATGGATGACAAAGGTACAAAAGAAAAAGGGAAATGATGATTCTCTGATAATTCCTTTTTGTTTTTTTTTTTAAGATTTATTTATTTACTTGAAAGTCAGTATTACACAGAGAAAGAAAGAGAAACAGCGACAGAGAGAAAAAGAGGTATTCCTTATGCTGGTTCACTCCCTAATTGGCCACAATTGGGGAGCTGTGCCAATCCAAAGCCAGAAGCCAGGAGCTTCTTCTGGTCTTCCATGCGGGTGCAGGGGCCCAAGGACTTGGGCCATCCTCCAATGCCTTCCCAGGCCATAGCAGAGAGCTGGATCAGAAGTGCAGCAGCCAGGACTTCAACCAGTGCCCAGTGGCTGCAGGCGGCAGCTTTACCTGCTACACCACAGTGCCGGCCCTGATAGTTCATTTTTGTATTTTCTCCTGTTTATCCATGTAGTCTTTCCTCTGTTCATGTTTGAGTCTAACTTTCCAGCTCTTATAAAGATACCATTCAGGCTGGAATATGATCCACCTTAACAGTCTCATTTTGGCTCACCTCTTTAAAAGCCACGTCTAAATACAGGCCCATTCTGAGGTGGTAGGGCCTCAACATGTGAATCTGGAGGCATACAACCTAGCCTGTAACTGGAATATAAACAAGAAAAGGGAAAAAATATTTCAAAACAGTAAGAAATCCAAACCAAAGGCGATATCTTACCCAAGTAACTTTTGAATAACATTTTTAAGACATATCCTCATTGTTAAGATAATAACAGCCATGAACAAATATCAAACTATAGATTTGCACACGACATATGGGATGGAAAAATTGCTTTTTTTGTATTTGAGGACTGAGTACATGTGTAAAAATATTTAAAATAATGGAAACCCCAATTTGCTGTTTTGAAGGAAGTAGACACAAATAAAGCAAGGAAGAAGAAATGGATGAACTCCATGATTCTGGGCTGGTATCAGTGTGAAAGGTTTTTAAACAGATACAGACATCTGTATTTATTTGTGTATGTGTGTGTGTGTGTGTGTGTGTATTCATGTGTGTACATAGATTTTTTTTTTCAAAGGGAAGTCCTTTAAGCAATGATTTCATGATAGTAACACCTATAAGAAGCACATACCTTTGATTTCAACAACAAGTACTCTACTACAGGGAACAAAAGAATCTTGGAAAAATACTGATTCTAGATCCAGGAAAGAGAAAGAACAAAATGATCTTAAAATACGTTGTCATGCTAAAAAAATAAGGAAACACTAAAAAGAGGTGGATGTAAAAAGGATACAAAAGCCAGTTTGAATGAAATTCCAAGCAAAATTCTGAATATTTTAATCTTCAAATTACAATTTGTTGAATAGTATAAAGGCTCATGGTTGGCCGGCGCCGTAGCTCAATAGGCTAATCCTCCGCCTTGCAGCGCCTGCACACCGGGTTCTAGTCCCGGTCAGGGCGCCGGATTCTGTCCCGGTTGCCCCTCTTCCAGGCCAGCTCTCTGCTGTGGCCCGGGAGTGCAGTGGAGGATGGCCCAAGTGCTTGTGCCCTGCACCCGCATGGGACCAGGAGAAGCACCTGGCTCCTGGCTTCGGATCAGCATGATGCGCTGGCCGCAGCGTGCCAGCCGCGGTGGCCATTGGAGAGTGAACCAATGGCAAAAGGAAGACCTTTCTCTCTGTTTCTCTCTCTCACTGTCCACTCTGCCTGTCAAAAAGGAAAAAAAAAAAGACTCATTGGTTCCTACTGACAGAAATAAATGAAGAAATGAAGCAGAAGGGATGGGTCTTCATCATGGAAGAGATAATTACAAATGTAGGAATAATGATACACTCACCATTTTGTAGTCATCAAAATAAAATTGGCTTATGCAGGAATCATCAATAAATGCTTAAGGTTGTGGTAAAAAAATCTAATAACTAAGAGACTTACAGAGCCTGAAAATATTTTCCAAAAATTATGTATTAATTGCAACTTACTAATCTGTGGCCATGAACATTCACTTAAAGTCTCTGAGCATTTTCCCTCAGATTCAAAAAGGGGGAAAATCATCTACATTTTGAAGTCTTTTTAAGGCATAAATATAGGAATTGGTAAAATATCTAAAAGCATCTGACATACACGAAATGCACAGTAAATGGTAATCCATTTTCCCTTCTCCAGAAAGGAGAAAGCACTGAGTAAACAAGACAGTTTCAGGAGAAACACACACACAACCACGTCACCCATAACTGCATCATGATCACCTTCCCTAAAGAAGTGTAGAGAAGACAGAGCTGGTAGAAAGAAGCTTTGAGGGTCCAGACAGCCCCAAGCGACCATTTTCTGGAATGAAGGAAACAGTTTAATCTACTGAGGTCATCAGACCCCCTTCACTTGAGTCTTTGTTTTCCTCACTTTACTATCTTAGTAGTGCCTTCCCACCCCGGCCCTTCTACAACTTCCACTGCTTAACTTAGGCTTCTGGGTGAAGCTGCCCATCGCCTTTGTATTTGGAAATGCATTGTCTCCTCCCAAACCACCCAAATAGCAGGGGAAGAGTGCAAGCTCCCGAGTTCCAGTCCTCGCTCTTTTCAAGCTGTCTAAATTTGCCCCTTTATTTGTTGCAAGAGGCCTTGGCTCTGCCTTGTTTCCTTTCAGATTGTATTCTGGCGGCCAGGGTGCTTCTTTCTTGCTCACTTTCTGGAATCTGGATTTTGCTTTTGTAGCAGAGGCTTGTGCATTTAGAGAAGACACTCCTTTCGCGGGATATCCACTCTGAGCCCAATATTCACTTTTTCAACGGCCAAATAATGAAAACTCACTGTACAAGATAAAGTGGTCACTACTCTGCTGCATCTGGGTATAGAAAAGTAATGGCCCGCCCTGATTTCTGAGGCTCGGAGCAACTGGCCTTGGCCGGAGGGTCCTGGCAGGTACCGTCCGCTGCCAGACCCACCTGAAGTCCTACAGCAGCACTGAGGATGCTGCGGGACAAACCCTGAGGCGGTCAAGAAGAGCTCACGGAATGAAAGTGTCTGGGAAAGGTTGCGCGGGGACACAAATTCGGTAGAACACACGCTTTTCCCTAAGCATTCAAGACTTGGTAACACGACAGCAAAACACGCCTCATGGGAATGAATGCTCTCACTTATCACAGTGGTGTGAACTCGGACATTGAGTTTGTCTTGCCTGTAGCATGTAAAAAAATCCACTGAACGAAGCGACACACCCCTGCCATGTCCTCCGCGGTTGAAAGCACGGAGGACTGGTAACTACCGGACTTCCGCCTGGCCCCGGAGATTGCGCATGCGCACAGGCCTCGGTCCTGTAAACTCGGACAGCTCGGAGCCGTGGCGCGCGTGCACACCCAGCTCTTCCACTCTTGCTGCACCACTCCGCCAAGCCCTTCCCTCCACTCTCTGTCAAGCAGCACCTCCGAGTCACGGGACCCTGGTCACCCTTTTTGCACAGCGGCAAAAGACTTGCTGGGCTCAGGTTCGGCCGATTTCTCAGGGCTTTGACAGGTTGGCCGGAAGCGGAACGGCCCTCGCGGACACAACACGGACTACAATCCCCACAATGCCTCCGGTGTACTCAACTTCCGCCGGCATCTGTGCTTGGGCTCCCGGAGCTGCGGTTGGTACCGCTAATCAAGGTACAGCCGGGCAGTTTTACCGGTGTGCCCCTGCTAATGCGTGAAATTTTATTTTATTGTTTATTGTTCTAGGAACGGGAAGAAAATTATGTTTTTGGTTGTTCTAATATGCACTTCCTCGTCTTTGCTGATATTTTTTCAAAAAGTTATTAATATAAAGAGAACAGAATTCATTTAGTTCATAGATAAATTTCTAAGAATTCATACTGTTAATTTGCTTCTTTTTCTCTTATACTCATATTTATGTATAAGCTATATACTCAAATGTGTTCATTTCCCTTTTATTCTATGAATTAAAAACCAAATAATATTCTGATTTTTTTTACTTGTTAAAATATTTGTTCTCCTGTTATTGTGTTAATACTTGGAGGATATGGTTCTAAGACACCTCTACCCGTGGATGCTTGAAAGTGGATAGTACTAAACGCTATATGCATTGTACTTCTTCCTATACGTACATACCATGATAGAGTTTTAATTATAAATTACGTATAATAAAATGAACGACTACAATAAAAGTTAGGTGAATGTGGTATTGTTCCCTCTCTTTCAGAACACCTTATTGTACTGTACTCATCACCTTCTTGTGATAGTGTGAGATGAAATGTGGAGTACTTTTGGCATATATGAGTGGTAGCATCACTACTCTTACCATTGGATCTTCATTAAGTGAAGTAAGAGTGATCTGATCCCAAGATTTGTCAGTTAATCTAATCAGGCGGCTAACTTCGCAGCACAGTTTTAATTGAATATCACTTTTGCAACATCATGATGTTCAAAGTTGAATCATTGTAAGTTGAGGACAGTCTACATATAAAAGAAATAAACTCACGAACTCTAGGGTACCTGTTTATCAAGGAAATATAGAATATTCAGAGATGTGACAATATCCTTTGCCATAAAGGACATCTCAATGAATTACAAAGTCCGAAATCACAGAGAGTATATCATTTGGCAACAGGAAAACAAGGTGGAAGTCAATAACAAAGAAATGGTCATATAAACTATACTGACAGCTCTATGTCACTTCTGGGTCAAATGGGGAACCAAGAAGACGCTTCAGAGTGTATTTAATTGAACACCATGGATTCCACTGCACTTCAGAAGTTGTCTCAGTTAAGAGAAGATATTTGGATGTTGCTGTGCATTATTAAGACAAAAAAGGCTGACGAGTAATGAGGGCAGCAAATAGATGTCAGTTACCTGACAACTTCAAAAAATATAAAAGAAAATAATGATAAATGGTCATCGTGGACCTATAATCTATCTAAGAACATGGCCAAAAATATAATTTCCACTATAATTCTGAGCATACAAAAAATCCTATTAGACTTGGGAATGGGGTATGGGGAAGCAAAAAAAAAAAAAATACAAAGTGCCAGTCTTTAAAAGGTATCATTTTTCAGAAAGAAAAAGCTAAAAATAAGGAAGTGTTATTTGGAAATTTGTACTGGAAAGCCTATAAATAAAAAAGGAACATCTTAGCCTACTAAGAAACAAATGAAATAATTGGAGAACCCTCCAACATCTCCTTTAATCCCTGGAAACAAATCCATTATCTATCTGTAATTTGCTATACTGACAGTAAAGGGAGATACTGTACTAGGAACTGTATAAACCAGAAACAAACAAAAAAGGAAAAGACATTCACTTTGACTCAGAGAGCAAAACCCACATGTTTGCTAAAATGAAATGGCAGAGCAAGCATAACAATGTATAGACAAAGGCCTACCAGGAAACAAATGCACTATCTATCCATAATTAAGAAAATGAAAACAACAAAAAAGCAGGGTGGCAATCCCTATGTTAAATAAACTAACCCCAAACCATTAAGAAATATAAAGATGTTGCTTTATTTCATGTTAAATCCTAGTCCACAGTGAACATGCAACACTTATGAATATCTATATAAAAATCACAGTGAATAGGAACTATAGATGAACTGAAAAACTGAAGATGCACGTCACAGAGTACCTGATTTTATTAAAAATCAACTTATTATTTAAGATGCAGAAAGAGAGAGAGTGACACAGAGAGAGAACAGAGAAGGCAGAGAAAGGGTGCATTCTCTGATCAACATTGACTCCCCAGATGCCCAAAATAGCTGGGAGGGGAAACGCTTCAAGCTGAGAACTCCATCCAAGTTTCCCACATGGTGGAACTCAAATACTTTGGCCATTACCCCTGCTATCCAGAGTCCACATTAGCAAAAAGCTGGAGCTAGTAGCTAAAGCCATAAATCAAACCCAGGCACTCTGATGTTAAATGCTGAATCCTAACTGGTGTGTCTACAACTGGGTCAAATGCCCACCCCCATGGAACACTTTAAAATATTATCCTCAGTACAAGACAAATCAAGTGGATAAAAATAAGAATGTAGGATAAGAAAATGTTTTCAAAATAAAATAATAAAAACAATAATAAAACCTGAATGTTATAAAATCAGCAAATAAAATCTTAACAGAAATGAAATGTTTTCCAGATATCCTTGTAAAGGACATTTTGTACTTTTATATCACATTGCCATTTTTGCCACAGAGACAGTAGAAGTAAGTTCTGTAAAGCAGAAATATTACAAAAGCACTTTTTGGTAACTAGCAATGAAATTAGAAATTATCGAAGTCATAAAACACAAAGACTTTCCACATGGATTTTTTAAAAAAATCATTGACAAAGGAATGACAAGCACAAAAGATCTAAAAATTATAATTAAGATATTATAGATCACAATCTAAGAGTCCATTTAATGTAGAAATCAGAAGATAACCTTCAACACTAAGCACATTTATCATTGAACAAGAATTTGAAGATACTACCATACTTCCATCAACAGAAGGAGCAATTTTCAAGTTATTGTGTATGACCAGCAGAACCCTGAAAACAAACACAATATCCTTTGTGCATATAAATGAAAAATTCCATAGCAAAATATTGGCAAATCAAATGCAGCAGTGTTTGAACAGGGAGCTCCCAATGAAGCTGCTGACCTCACACTTAAATTTACTGATTCTCTTCTAATTGAAACAGTACTTTCACACCTGCCTGAGAAGTGTGCCTCCACTTTGCCTCAAGTACGTATAATGGCTTCTCTCTAGGTTGTGGACTTGAAAGGTCCTGCTAATTCTCCCCAGGATCTATCTCAGAGCTTTCCAATTTCTGTAGACATGATGTAGGATGAAGGTAAGTTAGATCAAACTGGATTTATTGGAATAGACCAACTGGGTACAGATTCTGAATCTGAAAAGGCTTTGTTTGGCTGAAATATGAACCCAAGGGTGGTGGAAGAAGTTGAAATGCTAAAGTGTCTTGGAAGACTGTTGAAGATGGTATATAATGGCTGTGGGATGTTCAAATGATACAGTGGGTTTATCACAAAAGATCCGCTCACCCAGCAGGGGAGAATCCAGAGGACATACTTTTCATCACAGCTGTGAGAAATAAATATGTAAGAGCTCTGGGTTGTTTACAGGTTGGAAATTTCAGAAATTTGCTAATATAAAATTAAGATCTGTAAAATACAATAATGCACCAAGGGGCAACACTGGATTGGCAAAGATAAAGCAGATATATTCCTCATAGTGAACAGTGGGGTCAAGGCAGTGATCAGAAGAGGCTGGCGCACAAAGACCTGAGGAGTTTGCTGGTTATCATGCTGTTCCTAGCAAAGGAATAGGTGACTAGTTTACTCCAATTTTACTTTATCTGTGCAGTAAGAAACAGCCAGGTCTGGTGAATAGAATACTGAAGTGAATAATAAGAGTTATGGTCCCGGGCCGGCGCCGCGGCTCACTATGCTAATCCTCCGCCTTGCGGCGCCGGCACACCGGATTCTGTCCCGGTTGCCCCTCTTCCAGGCCAGCTCTCTGCTGTGGCCAGGGAGTGCAGAGGAGGATGGCCCAGGTGCTTGGGCCCTGCACCCCATGGGAGACCAGGAAAAGTACCTGGCTCCTGCCATCAGATCAGCGCCATGCGCCAGCCGCAGCGCGCGGCCACAGCAGCCATTGGAGGGTGAACTAACAGCAAAGGAAGACCTTTCTCTCTGTCTCTCTCTCTCTCACTGTCCACTCTGCCTGTCAAAAAATAAAATAAAAAAAGAGTTATGGTCTCACAGTCAGTTCTCCATTTTGAACCAGTTTATAGACCCAGAGTCCCTAGAATTAAGAGGGAAAAGTACTCTTGAGGAAAGGCCAAAAAACATGTCAATATTTTCAATACTGATCTTTCTCCTAGCCTGCCCCAAAGATACCCAGAGTCCTTCACCATAGGGACTACCAATGGGGAAACAGATATTATCAGACTTTTGGGCTATTACTGGCTCTTATCTGACACTAATTCCAGAGTACCCCAAACTGTATTTCATCAGTCTGAGTAGGAGTTTTTTCAGGTCGGGTGACCAATGGCATTTTAGCACAGATCTGTCTCACAGTATATACTTGGTGGCTCCCTGAACCCAAACTTCACATTTCATCAATTATGGGAGGCATAATTGGCGTAGACAGCATCATCAGCTAGAAGAATCCTCAAATCAGGTTTGTTTTGTGTGGAATGAGGGCTATTATGTTACGTAAGGCCACTTGCAGGCCTCTAGCACTACCTCTACCTACAAACATAATTAAGCAACAGCAATAACACATTCCTGGAAGGACTGTGGAAATTAGTGCTATCACCAATATGAGATGTGAGGAGTGCCACCACGTTCTTATTCAAGGCACCAACTTGGCCAGTGCAGAGATACATACTTGGAGATCATGGGGCATGATAGTGGATCACTGTAAATTACTCAGGTAGTGATTCTCATTGCAGTTGCTGTTCCATGTGTAGTTTTGTTGCTGGAATAAATTAGTAATTCCCTGGAACCAGGTATGCAGCTATTATTCTGGAAAATGCCTATTAGTAAAGACCGTGTGAAGCACTTTGATTTGAGCTACCTGGACTAACAACACATTTCACTGTCCAATTCCGTAGATTCATCAATAATCCAGCCAGTAGTTGATCACCTGTCCCTTCTCCAAGCATACTGTACTACTCCAGTATTTGGGAGATGCTTTGCTGCTTAAACCTGGGAGGTAGAATTAGCAATTACTGTACAATGTAAGTTCATACCAGAGGGTGGGAAATAAATCTCAACAATATCTCCTGGCTTTCTATCTAATTAGCATATCTAGTGAGCCACTGGATTGGAGTATGTTAAGCTAAACTTTCGAAAGTGAGGGAAATATTGCTTCTGGCCCTCCCACCACAAAGGAGGTATAATACTTTGGATTTTGAAAATGGCATATACAAGGAAATGTAAAAAATGTGTAGAGAGATGGTATTAAAAGAGAAGTTTATTTTGGCACAAACAGTGAAACCCATGCATGTTTTAATAATGTAGTTTATTATTTTTAGTAATATACATTATCTATGGGCTTCTTGAAGACTCTTCATATGTGCAAATCCACCAAGTGACCCAAGTGACCTAAAAAGCTATTATTTTTCTGAGTGTGACCCCGGACAAGCATAGGGTCTGTATTAGGTCTAGGCTGTCATATTTATAGTACCTTCAGCCATGAGATTTCTCAGATGAACTAATTTTTTGCCAATTTAAATAGATTAAAAAAGCTTGCCATATTTTCCTCTTAATTGATTACCAAGTGACCGATGTGGTTACTTTTCTATGATTAATGTTTGTGTCTCTTATCGTGCTAATTTATGCTGAGTTAATTACTTTTTCTTGTTGTTTTATAGGATATTTTATGTCCTTTGATAGTATGAGGCAAGAAACAATGTTTTTATCATGTTCTTTTAAAACACACACACACACACACACAGAGAGGTCTTTTATACACTGATTAATTCCCTAATTGCCTCAATGGCCAGAGCTGAGCCAATCCAAAGCCAGGAGCTAGGAGCTTCTTCTGGGTCTCCCACGTGAGTGCAGGGGCCCAAGGACTTAGGCTATCTTCCACTGCTTTTCCAGGCACATTAGCAGAGAGCTGGATTGGAAGTGGAGCAGCCAGGACTCAAACCAGTGCCTATATGTAAGGCTGGGACTGCAGACTGGGGCTTTAACCCTCTGTACCACAGCACTGCCCCCTTTTCTCATGCTATTAATCAAGTGTCTGATCACCCCTATTTCTCTTTCTTCTTCAGCATTAATTTGTGATAATTTTGTCATAGATGAGATTTCCATAAATATTCAGACCTTTTATGTGGTTTTATTAAAATGCTGAACTTAACTTATGCATATTATGAGTTGAATAGGGCTTGGCTCCCCAAACTCATGTGAATGTTTAAGCCCCAAATTCTACATTAACAGTTAATGGATTAATGTTAGTGGGAGATGGACTGGGGTGGAGACTTGATCTAATTATGGCATGTGGGAGGAAGGCCTGGTAGGTGGTATTTAGGTCATTAAGGATTTCCCTCAGAAGGTAGTTTTTATGAGAGGGTTATTTAACCCACATTTTGTTTAGCTTCTCTCCTTGATTCTTGGCTCATTATGTGACCATTCCTCTGTACTGGCTACACCAGATTAATATGGCTGCCTGATCCTGAACTATGAACCTCCAAGCTGTAAGTTGAAATAAATGTTTTCCTTCTCCTACTCCTTCCAGGTTTTTCAGTTAAAGTAATGGACAGGTGACTAGGGTGCTGTGGGTAGTTCAGCAGGCTAGGGAGCATCGGGTGTTGCAGCAGGCTATGCCTTCACTTGCAACACAGGCATCCCATTTCAGAGCACAGGTTCGAGTCCTGGCTCCCTGCTAATGATCCTGGAAAAGCAGTGAAGATGGCCCAAGTATTTGGACCACCATCACCCATGTGGGAGACCAGAATGGAGTTCCTGGCTCCTGGCTTGGGCCTAGCCCAATACTGGCTGTTGCAATCATTTTGGGAGTGAACCAGCATGTGGAAGATCTCTTTCTCTGACACCTTCTCTCTCTGTTTTTAAGAAATATTAAATACAGAAAAGATAAATAATACAAGATCTGAATCAATTAAAGTGTATTAATTTTATTTTTATAATGAATTGTGGGATCTGATAGGATAGACTCGAACTTTATCTGCTTTGGGGAAGTTTTTTTTCCCACACCTTGTCTTTTATTCATGTCTTCTTAGGATCAACATATGAATTATCTCACTGTGAGGATTTAATGAGATTTCATTGACTCCATAAATCATTCTGCGAATTGTTCATAATCAATCATACTTTACTTATCTGATCCCATATTAGTCTGCTAGGCCTTCCATTACATGCCACAGATTGAACGATTTAAACAACATATTTTCTTTATTCTCAAGGCTAGAATTTCAATATAAAGATACTGCTAGGCTTGGAATCTCCTGAGATCTCTCTTTGGCTTGCTGGTGGCTGCCTCCTTGCTGGGTTCTCACATGGCCTTTCCTCTGTGCATCCCCGCTATCCCTCTCTGTTCTCATGAGGATTCTAGTCATGTTAGATTAGGGCCCATATTTGTGAGCTCATCTGTATCTCAGTTACCCCCTAAAGACTATATTTCCAAAATGCAGTCACACTGGGGGTTAGGGATTGGCATTTGAATTGGGGGGGGTCACAATTTAATCAGGAAAAAACCCTTCAGTTGCTTCTAATGTCTTAATTAAGCTTGTCAAAAGGAAATACAGTAATCTTAACTTTCCTCATCTCTCATAGAAGGTTGCTAGGATTTCACAGGGCCTTATGTTGCCAGCCAAGGGTTAAATTTGGATCATTCTTGTACCAGTTGCTTTAAACTACCTCTCCAAGTTAGAAACATACCAGGGGACTCCAATTCAATCCCATCAAGGTGGCATGTACCAATGCCATCTCACTAGTCCAAGTGATCAATTTCAGTTCACAATTGATCATAATGAAAGGACTAAGAGTCAAAGGAAGCACATAAACAAGTCTAGTACCTGCTAATACTAACCGATAGAATAAATAAAGGGGAGAGTGATCCAACATGGGAAGTGAGATACTCAGCAGACTCATAGAATGGCGGATGTCCTAAACAGCACTCTGGACTCAGAATCAGCCCTAAAGGCATTCCGACCTGGCTGAAAAGACCATGAGAGTATTTCAGGCATGGAAAGCCAAGACACTCTGGCAAAAAAAAAAAAAACACAACTTAAATGAAAGATCTCTGTGAGTGAGATCCCAGTGGAAAGAACAGGTCTTCAAAGAAGGAGGTACCTTTCTCTGAAGGGAGGAGAGAACCTCCACTTTGAATATGACCTTGTCTAAACAAGATAAGAGTCAGAGAACTCAAGGGGCTTCCATAGCCTTGGAATCTCATGACTGGAGCATAGGGAGATTAGTGATGCCATAAACAGGAGTGTCAATTTGTAAAGTCAACAACAGGAGTCACTGTGCACTTACTCCTCATGTAGGATCTCTGTCCTTAATGTGCTGTACATTGAGACTTAATGCTATAACGAGTACTCAAACAGTATATTTCACTTTGTATTTCTATGGGGGTGCAAACTGTTGAAAGCTTTACTTAATGTATACTAAACTGATCTTCTGTAAAAAAAAAAAAGAAGAAATTATCAATTCCCAACTTGACTCTCACTGGGATTAAACATGACAATAGGTCTGATCTGATTTCATCATCATTTAAAAAATCATCTATTATTTTTCACTTTATGTTTCTGTGTGGGAGAAAACTGTTGAAATCTTTACTTAATGTATGCTAAACTGATCTTCTGTATATAAAGAGAATCGAAAATGAATCTTGATGTGAATGGAAGGGGAGAGGGAGTGGATAAGGGGAGGGTTGCGGGTGGGAGGGACGTTATTGGGGGGAAGCCATTGTAATCCATAAGCCATACTTTGGAAATTTATATTCATTAAATAAAAGTTAAAAAAAATAAACTACCTCTCCATGTGGTTATGACCTACATGGGTCGCATTATTTTATTATTCCCTTTATGTGAAACAGGTAGATGTGCAAAGAAATTTTTTTAAAGGATTTATTTATTTATTTGAAAGAATTACACACAGAGGGAAGGAGAGGGGGAGAGAGAGAGAGAGAGAGAGAGAGAGAGGTCTTCCATTCCCAACTGGCCACAATGGCTGCCGATGTGTGGATCCAAAGCCAGGAGCCAGGAATCTCTTGTGGGTCTCCCGTGAGGGTACAGGGCCCAAGGACTTGGGCCTGCTTTCTCAGGCCATAACAGAGAGCTGGATCGGAAGTGGAGCAGTCGGGACTTAAACCGGCATCCATATGGGATGCCGGCACTGTAGGCGGCGGTTTTACCCACTATGACACAGCACCGGCCCTGAGAATAAGTTTTCTAAATGTATATTGATGTTAAATGAACAGCACCTTGTCTTTTCTTCCTACCCTGCACTCTACCAGAAGCTTTTATATTTTTCAAAGATTTTTAAATTTTATTAGAGGGAGAGAGAGTTACAGAGAGAGGGAGACACAGAGAGAAAGGCCTTCCATCCACTGGTTCACTCCCCAAATGTCAGCAATGGCCAGAGCTGGGATGATCTGAAGCCAGGATTCAGAAGCTTCTTCCTGGTCTCCATGTGGTTGTAGGGGCCCAAACATTCAGGCCACTTTCTACTACTTTCCCAGGCCAAAGCAGAGAGCTGAATTAGAAAAGGAGCAGTTGGGACTAGATCTGGTGCCCATATGGGATGCCAGTGCTGCACGCAGATGCTTAGCCCACTACACCACAGGCCAGCCCCTATATATTTATATTTTAATCATTGTAAAATAAAACAGCTATGGCTGGTGCCGCGGCTCAATAGGCTAATGCTCCACCTGCTGCACTGGCACACCGGGTTCTAGTCCCTGTTGGGGCCCCGGATTCTGTCCCGGTTGTTCCTCTTCCAGTCCAGCTCTCTGCTGTGTCCCAGGAAGGCAGTGGAGGATGGCCCAAGTGCTTGGGCCCTGCACCCCATGGGAGACCAGAAGGAAGCACCTGGTTCCTGGCTTCGGATCAGCGTGGTGCGCCGGCCGCAGCGCGCAGGCCGCAGCGGCCATTGGAGTGTGAACCAACCGTAAAGGAAGACCTTTCTCTCTGTCTGTCTCTCTCTCTCACTGTCCACTCTGCCTGTAAAAAAAAAAAAATACATATAACAACTACCTCTTGTTACTTATTGAAAATAGTTCAAACTGGCTTGTACAAGATGGTAATGTTTGGCACCTGATAAATGAAAATCCTCAGGTTTCTCTGGATCCATGTTTCAGATTAGATTACTAGGCTTATACTGTTTCACCATATGTTTGTCCTATGGGATGAAAAACAGTGAGTGGCCAGTGTTGAGTTATGTGACTGCTATTATGGCATAGACTTGGAATAGATATGTGTTTTTTTTTTTTGTAAATGGAAAGCAAAGTATTATTTACAGAATGAGAAAGGGAAATGCAACAGATGTAGGAAATGCTGCAGATATTTATATTTAATGCCAATATAAAATATAATGCCAATTTAAAAACCAATGCATATACAGATTCTGTTCAACTTAAAAATGGGGTTATAATAATGACATCCTAAGTTCAAAAAACACATTTCAAGGCATTTAATATAGAGAGCCTACCTAACATCACAATTAAACAACGCAGCACACTATGGACTATTGGTTGTTTCTTCCTTGTGATTGTGAGGTTGAGTGGGGACTGTGACTACTGTCATTGCCCAGGGCTTGTATAACATTGCTAGACTGCTAGCAAAATTACATGTTTCTACAGAATGCATTCACTTTCACACCATCAAATAGTTTAAAAATCATGGGACCACTTGTATTTATTTCTTTAAAGAGTGTAAAACTCTTCCCTCTGAGATATCATTAATTATCTCATTAACACATCTCCCAATACCCTGCAAAGGCACAAAGAGGCGATTCCCATTAGTTTATGTTCTGGAAAGTCTCTGGACCACTAAATGAGTGAATGCTGACATTCGCTCCTGGGGGAAATACTGAGCTAGGTTCCTGTGAACCTCGATTCCCAACATGTTCATTCACCACATATATATGGTTGACTTTTTAACCTTGAAGTGATGTCCTACAATGTTGTAACTCAAGCATGAATAAAATCTATCCAACATGCATTTCCCCATAAGGTACATTAGAGACATCTTGTAGTTAAGAGCACTAACAGCTCTTCAGTGCTGCATTTGGGAGCCATTTTAAGCAGCAAAATCATCAACCAAAAGCACAAACAATACAAATACATGACATTAAATAGGCCATGAAAAGGACACCTGTTCTCAGCATGAGAGCCCTAAGTGAGCAGAGCATCATCTCAAACGACCTCAGCATGGAAGGAAGCACACGGCAAATTCATCAAATTTCTGCAGCTCTGTGCATTTTTGGGAATTATTGTGAAATGTTGATGGTGTTAGTTTGAGGGTTACCAATCAATTTTAGCAAGTAGGCAAATTTTCAAATACAGAATCTGTGACTAATACAACTCTGTACAGTTCAATTGGCCTTGAAAATGAGGAAGCCGAATCATATTTTATTAATTCTGTACTACTTGAAAGAGAATGATCAGTTTAGGCTCAAATATATTCTCTGTTAAATTTGACAAAACTTAACTTTAATATTTGCTTTATGTAACTTTTTTTCCTGATGGTTTCTAATTACCTTTATTTTTTCTTACAGAAAAAAGACCACTGACCATTTTCACTCTACCCTTAAATTCACCTAATATAAGCCCTGTATTTGTTCAAAGGCCTAAATGGAGCTGAGCATTTCCTAGACCCTCTGCATAGTTACCCTCATGGGCTTTGTTTTTACACCCCAGGTTGTCACAACTGTGGCAAACTCAGGACAGTTCTGAAAGTTCCCATAACTACCTTCTCCCAAGCCAGACTTTCTTACAGAATGGAGTTAAGACAGAAAAGGAAAAGTGGATTTCAAAGACAATTGAAACAATAAAAGGACATGATGTTATAGGCTATAATTCTAGCATTTTATGATCAAGTTTTGCCCTGGCTCACTGTACAAATTCTACTCTATTTCTGCTTTGTCTCAGTGACAAGAACATAAAAATATCACATTTTCTTTCCCATAGTTACATTTCCAGCTATCGTGTTAACATTGATCTGTCTTGCTGAGCCCCTCATATTTACTCCCTTATGCCTCAGCACAGTGATTTGTACTGACAGAATTTATTTAGCAAAGCATATTGAAGCACATTTGATCTTTAATATAAAAAATCTGTATTCTTTATTGAGCCTAATAAAATCTCTCTTATTGTAACAACACATTTCCTTCCAAATTAAATAGCCTATTATTGCTTATAATATAGATTGATGTAGCCATTAAAAATGTATGGAAGTTCCTAAAGAAATTAAAAATTGAGTGACCGTATGACCCAAGAATCCCTTTCCTGGTTATACACACAAAGGAAAGGAAAGCACCAACTTGTACAGGTATCTGCATTCCAATGTTCATTGCCGATTCCATTAAAAGCAAGAAAATCCTGACAATTATGATAGTATGAATTGACCTAGAAGACATTATGCTGAGTGAAATAAGCCTGCAGAAAAGGAAACCTGATCTGACTTGTATGTACAACCTACAAAAATTGAACATATGGAGGCAAACAGAATGGAGGCTACTAGGGACTGAGAGAGGGGCAAATAGGGAAGTGATGGTGAAAGGGCAAAGAGTTTCAGTGATACAAGAGGCATAATCTCTGCAGATCCCCTACACAGCAGTGTCTGTAGCTACCCATACCTTATTGAATACTTGAAATTTGATAAAAGAGTAGATCTTATGTTAAGTGCTTTTACCCAACTCATACACAAGTAAGAATAATAAAATAGGTTAGTGGAAACTTTGAGAAGTGATCAATATTTCTATGGCTTTAATGATGGAGATGATTTTATGCAGGTATACTAATCTCCAAACTCACCAAATTATATACATTAAATAGGTACAGCATGGGGTAGCTATTTAAACCTAGCAGTTAACATGCCAGTTAAGGCACTGACATCTCAAATTAGTGCCTGCTTAGTGCTCCTGACTCCAACTTCCTGCTAATGCACACCCTGGGAGGCAGCACTGATAGCCAAAGTAGTTGAATCCTTACCACCCATGTGAGAAATCCAGATTGAATTCCAGTTTGATATTGGTAAGATACTTATGTCCCATATTATAATGTCTGGGTTCTACTCCTCATTCTCTGCTACCCACATGGGAGACCTGGATTGAGTTCTCAGCTCCTGACCTAGTCTTGATCAATGTAGAAATTTGGGGTGCAAACCAGTGCAGGACTTTCTCTCTCTCTCTCTTTCCCTCCATCCCGTATAAATAAAAATACAAATTATTTTTAAACTGTTTACATGACTGCCATTGACTACTAAGTTCTCCATATTGAAAAACTACCAATATTCTCCTAATCATCAATGCCCATTTCCTGTTGGTCGCTTATTCATGACATGAAGGAGTAAGTGGCCACACTGATTTTACTTCTTGGCTGCTCCTTTAGTAAAAGTTGATGTATTTTTAAAATTCTATATAAGATAAATAGGAATAACAAAAAGGTTATATTCTAAGAGAAAAAATGCTGAAGATAATACCTAGATTATTTAGAAGAGACTAAATTTATATCTTGGTAATGCTCAAGATTAACACATAAATGATTTTTGCTGATCCCATATTGATATATATCTGGTTAGTCTCCAAGTCTGCTTTCTTCCACATGGCCACTTTACTGTGCAGACTTCTTTTTCTTGTGACTCTACCATTTCAGAATATAACCTCATCAGGGCATAAAAGGGACTGAAGGTTAAGTGAGGGCTTCTCTGTTTTAGCCACAAGTGAGTCTCCAGATCATGGTGCACTGGTTAAACTCATTAGATGTCCCTGTCTAACTGGAGACTGAGCATTGTGATCCTCCATGTGCCGATGAAGCAGAATGAAACCAAACACTAGTAGTTTCTACCATGGTATCAAAAGTCAATGGTTTTATTTTTACTTTTCCAATTCTTTTGGAATGTAACAAAATACTATTTGACTTAGTGACTTTATTCTTGGAGACTTGGAAAATTATTCTGAAGAAACAATCCCCATTCCACCCCCAAACAACAAAATGTGCCTCCTTTGATCTCTCATAACAGCCTGGGCATTGATCTGCCACAGTTAATATTACAGTATTTTATCAGTACATATTTCTGTTCCTGACCTTTACTTTAATTTATGAGATCTCTAAGTTATCACAGAGATCATGTTTAGCATGAATCTGAAGCCATAGATATGAATAAAGCTAACGAACAGTTACAGTACTGATGTCTACAGTAGGAATCAACCACAAATACTAAAATTTCAATTCACACTTGTCATGACTTAGCTATTTGAGGTTGTAAGAAAAATACTTTAGATGTAATGTTAGAAAATATCTTCAGTTGTGTAAGAAGGTCACTAGGAGTTATAGACTAAAAGGAAGGATGATAACATACTGCATTAGCTGGTTCATAGAACCAACAATGGCCAATATCTGCAGGTTTGGATCAACTAGTGATAAGATATAGAATTATTCTTGTTGCCCTTTGTTTTCTAGTGTATCCTGGCTAAGCGGGATGGGCATATACATAGGTGTAGTGCCTATTGCCTCTACTATTCTCACTTCAGGTTCTGATTTGTATGTCAGCCTCTCTATCAGTATTGCATATCTTAGAGCTATTCAACCTGAGGTATTTATAGCTTCCTTGGGGTTGTGACCTTGTCTTCCAATAGCTTAGATATTTCATTAAACCGGCCCAACCATTAGCAATCATGTGCTTCTTCTGGTTTGAGTATGGATATTATTAGCATAGGAAATAAGCTAGATTTGCCCAGCAATATCCACCATCATTCCCTCTCCACCCCCACCCTGCCTTAGGCACTGTGTCAGGTTTAGTTTGTTTCACCCGAGACAAACTACCCACCAAGGAATGGACTCAGAAACATAAAAGAAGCAGAAAATGAGGCATTTATTGTTACCCAGTTTCAAGAGTGGTGACCTGCAGGTGGAAGCAGACACTGCTCTCAGAAATTTAGCTCCCTGTGGCTGACACTGCAGCATAGCAAGTAAAGCCACCACCTGAAGTGCTGGCACCCATGTGGTGCCGTTTCGAATCCCAGCTGCTCCACTTCCAATCCAGCTCTCTGCCACGGCCTGGGAAAGCACTGGAAGATGGCCTAAGTCCTTGGGCCCCTGCACCTACATGGGAGACCCAGAAGAAGCTCCTGGCTCCTGGCTTTGGATTGGACATCTGGGGAGTGAACCAGTGGATGGAAGACTCTCTCTCTCTCTCTCTCTCTCTGTAACTCTGCCTTTGAAATAAATAAAAAAGGAAATTTAGCTCCTTTTATCCCTACTATGCAGAGATCTTTCCCCCCAGTTTCCCATTGGCTGAGAAACTTTGGGAGGTGCACTCTAAACCTGACACACTGCCTAAGGCAGGGTGGGGGTGGAGAGGTAATGATGGTGGATATTGTTGGGCAAATCTAGCACATGGGAATTGGGGAGAAAAGTTTCATTGTGGTCAGCAAGGCCAACACCATTCCAGGAACTGAGATGTGAGAGCATTGTTTAAATGGTGTCTGGTGGTTACAGATTACAGAATTGCCTGAACTTACCATTGCAAAGCTATCTCAGCAGTTGACCTATTTTGGAGTTCTTGCAACTCTCTATCCTATGTGCTACTGAGGCCTAGTATTATGGCCACCCTAAGGTTAAGCTAGATCTTTTATGAAAATATACCACTGGGTTATTTCTCCTATTACTATTTGAAGACATCAGTAGATGCCTTCCTGTATATAATATTGATCAAAACCTTTCTGGGATCCAGAAAAGACTAAACAGTTCAAAGAGCCCAAGGTTCTGCAAAATTGATCATATAAATCATCATGCAATCAGAATCTGATTCCAATCTGTTTCTTCCCCTTTTATTATAAAAATATTCTATCTACTCATGTATGTAAAACTGATCTAGAATGAGTCCAAGAGAATCCACTTGAAACATGTAAAGGTGATGTGATCCCAGTTACAAGGCACAAGTGAGAAGGAAAAGAGATGAGAATGTATAGTTTCTAGAAAAGCAGTGAACAGTCTAAAGTGAGTGAACCATTTGGTTTGCACTTAATGCACATAAAGGTGTGTACACTCAGGCTTAAAAGGGAGTTTGGATCACATCTTGAAACTTATCAGACATTAAGTTAGCAGAATGTACACTCACCCAGTGGAGGAGGGACTGCTCTGGTGCGGTTAGTTAGAATACAGGATCTTTAGTAAGCCCTTCCTGGGCCTTAATCTTGGCTCTATCACTCCCCATTTCCCATGTGGCTGTCCAAATGGCTCTGATTTTGTGAACTCACTGAGTGAGTTAATATGATATCTGAACTGTGACGATTAGAGTTGATGAATCAACACAGTGTCTGGCACAGCCAAATACTGATAATTGGCTAAAATTAGCATTCAAAATTACAGATAATATATTGATAAAAGTAGGGTTTTAGGACGAATAATTTGGTGAATGAGATTGAAGCTAGGAAATTAAATTCATATAGTAATGTGATTATAAAGAAGTAAGTTCTGGACTGAGATGGGATCTACTAAAGGGACAGACAGAATAAAATCAACAATTTATGTGTGCTGCCCAAATGTGAAGCCTATGTAAGTGGGTAGATACTGAGCTGAGGAAGCAGATTAGTACTGAAGAGGAGACATAACTTCACACAGTTTGAGGTGGTGAGTCCAAAAACTGATGTGTTCCTGAGACATTGATCCATGGGGAAGGTTAATGTTTGTAGTCAGGGATTTTTCTTCTTAGAAGTTATATTGGAAATTAGAATGGTTAAGATCTGTTCCAACAGAGAACACATGTTTCTAATGGTCAGGAGACAAAATAGAAGAGCTCAAAAAAGGTACAGACATGCCTAAGAGATGAAACAGTAGACACAGATACTCGTATTTCAAGGACACAGTGGTACTTCTTGTCTCTAAGTGGCCTTAGAACCAGGTATTGTAGGAATCCCTATTCTTGCATGCCTAAAAACCATGTGACCACCAGATGGCGCCCATGGTTCGCTATGTCCCTACTGCTTTCTTCAGAGGTGAGCTAATTTCAAAAGAAATTCAGGGCAGTTTACTGTCTATTTGAAGGATCTTGAATGATCATTTATGTAGATTAGAAATGTAAAAAAAAAAAGGATAATAGTAGGTCAAACGTTCTCTTATTTTCTTGAAGCATAGAACAAGTATTTCAAAAAATGGTTGCCAGTCTTTTTGGAGTAATTATGTGGAGAAAATTAGTAATTAATTTATATTATTTTCTTGTGCCACTTTTTTCATATCTACTCATTGTGTAGAAACTTCTTCATCCTCTTCCAGTGACAAATTATTATATTATTATTTTATTTCTAAAAAGTGTGAATTTCAGGAAAATTATCATTTAGACTTCTTTTTACAGCAAAATTAATTCAGCTTCATTGAATATCGTAATCACAGTCCAAACTATTTTTGTTCCCTCTCTTGACATCTAAAATGCCCTATTTTAAGCACATCATTTGATTGCAACTATCTACATGTTTATTGGTTTATCCAAGAATATTTAGAGCGGAAACTCCATCTTTCCCTGAAGCCTCTCTCTTTAGAGTATGATTTGTTTAATAAGTTCTAGAGAACTAATTACAATTATAAAACTTGAGAAACAACTCTTTTTTTCACTAATAGATGTTTTGTGTGAGAGAAGAACAGGAGAAGAGAGGAGGAAATGGGAGCAGTGGGGAGGGGAGGGGAGATAATGCTGGTAAGAGGAGTATGGAGTCACCATCTCCTTATTGGTGGTATACTTGGGATTTCCTCATGATTAAATACTTGTTGAACGTTTTGTTGAAGTATAGTAATATAAAAATGTACATATCATAAAGTGCCAGTTATATAAACATTGACATCACCCCAGATTCTGCTTTAATGTAAATGTGTGTCATAAAGAATATACTCTCATGGGTTTGGCTTTCTTTGATCAATGTTAAGTTTGTGCAGGTCATTTTTCTGTTTCTTTAATACTTCTTTTTAAAATTTACTTGTTGATTTCAGAGGCAGAGAGAGATACAAATACAGAATCACAGAGAGAGAGAGGGGAGTGAGAGAAGGGTAGAGAGAGAGAGAGAGAAGAGAACGAGAGCATGAATGAGCTCCCATCTACTGGTTTATTCTCCCAAATGCATACAGTGGAGGGAGCTGAGCCAGACTAAAGCAGGAAGCCAAAAGCTCAAATCAAGTATCGCACATGAGTGGTAGGACCCAATAACTAACCTGCCTTTCAGAGTGCACAATAGCCAGGAACTGCAATCGAGAATGGACCAGAACTTGAGAATAGGTACTTCAATATAGGATGCAGGTGTACAGCATTTTAGTGGCCAGGCCAAGGGCTCACACAATGAGAAACATTCTTAATATGAGTACATATTTATAGTTCTTCCAATATCATAGCAGTGTAGTACTGTATTGTGTAAATGTCCCACAATTACTGATATATATATATATATATATTTTTTCATTCAAATATTAATGGACATTTGCGTAGCTTCAACTTTTGGAGCATTAAAAATAGTGCTGTTATGAACATTCTTGTACAATTTTTAATGGATGTATTTCTGCATTTTGCTGGGTATATAAACCAGGATAGAATTGCTGAGTCATGTATTTATTCAGTTTTAGATAATACTGCCAAATACTTTTTTCAAAATGATAAAGTCTATTTATATTCCTACCAGCAACGTTTAAGAGTTAGAGTTGCTTTAAGTTCTTGAAAACACTTGGTGTTTTTCTTCCTTTTCATTGCAGACATTCTGTTGAATATGGGGTGTGTGTGTGTGTGTGTGTGTGTGTAGTGGTTTTGTGCATTTCCTTGATAACTAATGGAGTACAGTATATTTTCATCAGTGTATAGACATTTTTGAAACTTTATTTTTGAATAGTGTTCAATTATTTTTACCTTTTTACTGGGTTTTCTGCCTCTTTTTCTCACTTATTTATGTGTTACTTGGCATATTCTGAAAATAAATTTGCCAGAAATTATATATTTTAAATGATTTCTCCCAAACTATAGATTCTAATTTTACTCTTTAAGTGAAATCCTTTGTTAAATTTAGGCTTTAAATTTTAATCTAGTCTGCATATCATTTTATCTTTATAACTATTCCTTTGTGTGTCTTATTTTAAAAGATTTTGCTTAATCCAAAGCCACAAAGATGTTCTCTTACCTTTATTTTCACATTTTAGTGTGTGCCATTCACATTTAAGTCTTCAATCTGTCCTCACAAGATTTTTGAGTGTGGTGTGGGTAGGGATTACACTGTACTTTTTCAATAAGACTGTCCAGATGACCCAACAACATTCACTGATGAGACTACAATTTCCCAGTGAACTCTAGTGTCCTTGTTGTCATGACTCAGGTGATTGTCAATGTTTAGGTCTGTTTCTGGACTGTATTTCTTCCATTGATTCATTTGTCTATTCTTTTATTCTTTAATAAACTTTATTAGTACATTAGATTTTGGGGGTCCCAGCAAATGCATGATAATTACTATAACACAATTCTCATCAATTCTCATGCTAATGCAATGTTAATACAAAGAGAACAGATTCTATGTAGTTCACAGATACAGTTCTAAGCATAAAATGATACTTATCTTTCTCTCTCTTTAATTTTTGAAATGACATATCTTCAATTTACACTATAGTCAAGGATTTCAAGCTCCACTAACTAAAGAGTTCAACAAGTAAAAAAGTAAAAATGTCATAGTTCCACAGGATATAGGCAAGGCCTATTAATAATAATCAAATGAAAAGATGTCCATTTCACTCCTATACAGTACATTTTAAAATTATAGTATGTATCTATATATGTTAACCACCACAAATAAGAGAAAACTTGGTATTTTTCTTTTTGGATCTGACTTATTTCACTTAGCATAATGATCTCTAGCTGCATCCATTTTGTTGCAAATGATAGAATTTCATTCCATTGCCAATATATACACCACATTTTCTTTATATAGTCATCACTTGATGGACATCTAGGTTGATTCAATGTTTTAGCTATTGTGAATTGATCTGCCATAACCATAGGACTGTAGTTATCTATTTTATATGCCAATTTCATTTCCTTTAGATAACATTCCCAGGACTGGGATACCTGAGTCATATTGTAGAACTACTCTTAGTTTTTGAAGAATTCCATATTGGTTTCCATAATGGTTGAACCAGTTTACTTCCCCATCTTTTTCACCAGCACTTGTCATTTTTAATTTTTTTGCTATTTATTTTAATTTCTGATTAGTTTTAGCAGATTCATTGTGACTTGTAGATACAATTCTAAGAACATAATGATATTCCCTTACTACCTCCCTCCCTCCCTCTCTCTCCCTTCCACCCAACTTTCATTTTCCATTTCTTATTTTAGCTTTTGAGATAAAATATTTTAAATATACATATGGTAAAAAGGCTTAATACTTTAATTTTTAAAATTTATTTGACAGGTAGAGTTACAGACTGAGAGAGAGACAGAGAGGAAGGTCTTCCTTCCATTGGTTCACAAGCCAAGTCTCCCATGTGAGTAGTAGGGACTCAAGCACTTGGGCCATCCTCTACTGCTTTTCCCAGGCCATTATCAGGGAGATGGATTGGGACTGGAGCAGCCAGGGCACAAACTGGCGCACATATGAGAAGTCAGCATTGTAGGCTGCAACTTTACTCACTATGCAATAAAACTGGCCCCTTGAATTCCCTTTCATGCATCTCATCAATGTCCTCTTCTTCACGATCCAATACTAATGTATTACTGTGTTCCTTTGGGAAGTCATATTTCCTTCTTTGTTCATATTTCTTGTGTTTCTACATTTTTTCCCTCATCTGGGCTATCATTTGTTGCTATCTCTCTAGGGAGTTGGATTTTTTTTTATTGAAGATTTTATTTCTGGAAAAATAAATTCTTGCCTCTTTGGGTCAGTGGAGTGCCTGACACTTGTGCTGCAGCTCCAGTTGTGTTACTTGGTGAGACCAGGGAGCTCTTGTCAGCATTTGTGGGTAAGAGTACAGAGCAGCACTCAAGTTGGGCATGGTCAAGCACCTCTGGCTACTATCAGTAGAGGATGGGTTGTTGGAGCTGGCTAGTGTGTTCACAATCCCAGCCCTTCCCTGTGCCAAGGTGAACCAGCTCATTCATGGTCTAGAGTGAGCTCACTGTGCCTATGCATCCACCTACCCAGGCACAGTACCATCCAGGGCACCCATCTGTTTTTTGATGTGTTCCTGAGCCCTCCATGAGATCCATTCCCAGTGCACAGGGAACTCTGAGTTTCTGCAGTCAGACCACCCACAGGAGCTCAGCCACAACCAAAGCCCCTCTCATTTCTATAGCCTGTAGCCAGAACTCTGATCTTTGTCCTGCAAGCTGCCCCAGTCCTGGCATGAGCTTCTCTCCATTCTCTGAATCAGGATAGAGACAGCAACTGCTCTACCTCAGAAAATTGACACTGGTGCTTTGGTGGGGGTGGGCAGAGGGAAGCAACATGGTCTCCCTTCACTGAGTAAAGTAGTTGCACAGGCCCCACCAGTTCCCCAAGCCAAAGAGCAAGTGAGTGAGGACTCTGGAATTCTGCCTCGGTCAAAGCCGCTAGAGGCATTGTTCTGTGGCAGCCTCTTCACCTTGCTTGGGAAGATGGCACTCTCCAGCCAGGTGCTGGTCATGACTATGCAGGAGTCCCTGGTGGAGCACAGTTGGCAGCACCGTGTCTGTTCTCTCTCCTCGCTGCTCCCAGGAGTCTCTGCTGTGCTGTGTCTGTTCTCCACTGCAGAATTTTACCAGCCACCTGGGAACGTGGCCCTTCCTTTTTTTTTCTGGTACCTGTCTGTTTTTGTCTCTTCTTGTACCACTGCCACACTATCTTGATTACTGCAACTTTATGACAGATCATGACAGCTGACATTGTAAATCTTCTTGTTAGGCATTCTGCAAGAAGAATTGCCTTGGCCCTTATCCTTTTGCATTTCCATGAGAATTCTATAAACAATTTGTGAAAATCTGTCCCAAAATTGATTAGGACTGTGAAATCTACAAATTTATTGTGAAGAAACTGACACCATTACAATACTGAGACCTCAGTCAATGAAGATTGATGGTCCTTCATCTATTTGAGGCTTCTTTTAGCAACATGCTGTAGCTTTCAGTGCAGAAGTGTTACATATAAATTGCTACAATTTCACCTTATGTATTTGATATGTTTTATGCCTTTGTAAATGATATCATTTTTTAAAAAAAATCTCTTTTCACAGCCAGTGCTGTTGTGCAGAGGGTTAAGCTGCTGCCTGTGATCCCATCATCCAATATAAACACAGATTGAGCCTGGGGATGGCAGCAGAAGATGTTCCAAGTGCCTGGGCCCCTGCTACCCACGTGGGAGGCTTGTATGGGGTTCCAGGCTCCTGGCTTCTGCCTGGCCCAGCCTGACCATCGTGGCCACTTGGGGTACGAACCAGAGGATGGGATAGTTCTCTTACTCTCTCTGTCTCTGTCTCTCTCTCTCTCTCTCTCTCTCTCTCTCTGTAACTGCCTCCATTCAAATAATTAGATAAATTAAAAGAAAAAAATTCTATTTGCATGTCACTGGTATACAGAAATATAATCATGTTTTGTATATTTGCTTTGACTCCAGTGACCTTGCTAATTCATTTTGTATTTTGTTATACAGTCAGGCCTGTCATCTGTGATATCCTTGTTTCCAACACACAGTCCTTTCATTTCTTTTTCATCTTGTCCTGTACTTTCTAGGCCTTTCATTACAATGTTTCATTCTTGTTCTCAAAGGGAAACTTTTAACAATTCATCACAAAGTATGATATTGTGATATTGTTAAGCATTTTTATTTTTCATGGTTGTTGAATTTAGAAAGTGCTTTTTGTAACTTAAGTTGTAAATTTTCTTTCTGGTAAACTATATTAATTGATGTTTTAATGTTACTCTACTCTTGCCTTGATAGACTCAATACACTTAATGATAATAAAATATTATCCCATTATACATTTTCCAATATGCACTTGACTATTTTGACTCCATTTTCAAATTTACATTTAGAATTTCTGAGTCTGTACATGGAAATAATTAGGTTTTTTAAATATTATTTTATTTATTTTGAAAGAGTTACAGGGAAATAAAGAGACAGAGAGAAATACACAGATATTTAATCCATTGGCTCACTCCTTAAATGGCCGCAATGGTCAGGGATGGGCAAGGCTACAAACCAGGAACTTGGAACTCATCTGGTCTTCCACATGGGTACTTGGTCCATCTTCCACTGCTTTCCAAAAGCACATTAGCAGAGAGCAGCTGGTACATGTACCAGCACTCACATGGGATGCTGGCGTCACAGGTGGAGGCTTAACCCACCAAGCCACAATTCCAGTCCCATCAATAAGGTTTTTTTTTTTTAAGATTTATTTTTCTTTATTTTAAAGGCAAAGTTACAGAGAAAAAGAGAGGCAGAGAGAGAGAGAGAGATCCTCCATCTGCTGGTCTACTTCCCAAATATTTGCAGCAGCCAGGGCTGGGCCAGATGGAAGCCAGGAGCTTCTTCCAGGTGTCCCACATGGGTTCAGGGCCCATGCACCTTGCCCATCTTTCACTGAATTCCCAGGCCTTAGCAGGGTGCTGGATTGGAAGTATAGCAGCAGGGTCTTGAACCAGCGCCAATATGGGTGCCAGTGTTGCAGGCTGGGCTTAACCTGCTATACCACAACACATCCTCCCCACCCCTCCCCAACAGCAATATGTTTTTATTTAATTTTTTTTTAATTTTTTGACAGGCAGAGTGGACAGTGAGAGAGAGAGAGAGACAGAGAGAAAGGTCTTCCTTTTGTCGTTGGTTCACCCTCCAATGGCCGCTGCGGCCGGCGCACCGTGCTGATCCGATGGCAGGAGCCAGGTACTTATCCTGGTCTCCCATGGGGTGCAGGGCCCAAGGACTTGGGCCATCCTCCACTGCACTCCCTGGCCACAGCAGAGAGCTGGCCTGGAAGAGGGGCAACAGGGACAGAATCCGGCGCCCTGACCGGGACTAGAACCCGGTGTGCCGGTGCTGCAAGGTGGAGGATTAGCCTAGTGAGCCGCGGCGCCAGCCAGCAATATGTTTTTAATGTTCTTTTTGGTAAGGTTATTCTCTTGTTTTGGTATCAAATTGCACTGGCTTCATAAGAATAGCTTCAAAATCTTTCTTATTTTTCTATTTCTCCCCAAATTGTGTCAATTATTCAAGATATTTCTTTTGAAAATATCTGGAACAAACTCACTATAAAGCCAATAAGATATGAAATTCCTTTGTGGAAAGGTTCTAAGGTAATGATTTTGACGTAGTTGCTATATATGGTGTATGCAAGCTTGAATATATCCAGAACACTTTCTTTATCAATCCCTCCATCAGTGAGTACTTAGGTCGATTACATATCTTGGATGTGGTAGAAAATGCTACAGTGAACATAGAGTGAAGATATCTCTTCAAGATAGATTCCATCTCAGATTTTATATTTCTCCTTGATTCAGTCTCAATACTTCTTATCTTTTTAAGACTGTCCACTTCACCCAGGTGATCTATCGGGAAGGGGAGGGCACACCAAGTGCCAAGGGTTCTTTTAGAGTCTTTTGTATTTCTGTGAAGTCAGTTATGAGGTCATATTTTAATTCACAATTTCATTAATATAAGAATTTTCTCAGGCCTGGCATTGGGGCGTAACATGTAAAGCTGCTGCCTGCAACACCAGCATCCCATATGGGCACCTATTTGAGTCCCAGCTGCTCCACTTCAGACCCAGATCTCTGCTAACGTGCCTGGGAAAGCAGCAGAAGATGGCCCAAGTGCTTGAGTCTCTGCTACCCTCCTGGGAAGACCCGGTATCTCCTGGCTCCTGCCTTCAGTCTGGCCTAGCCCTGGCCATTGGGACCATTTGGGGAATGAACCAGCAGATGGAAGATCTCTCTCTCTCTCTCTCTCTCTGTCTCTCCCTCTATTTCTGCCTTTCAATTGAATAAAAAAATTAAATTAAAAAAATAATTTTCTTTTGTTCACTCTAGTTACGTGTTCATCAATGTTGTTCATATTTTAAAACAATCAACTTTCAATGCCATTGATTATTATTATTCTCCTTTCTATTTCATGCATTCTGCTTAATTTTTACTATTTGCTTCTTTCCATTTACATTGATTTCATTTTTAAATAGTTTCATAGGTTGAAGCTTCTCATTGTTGATTCTTTCTTTTTCATACAGGCATTTACAACTGTAATTTTTCTCATAAGCACTCAATTACCCGTATCCCATTTATTTTGGTACGTTATGTTTTCATTGTCTTATTCCCCAAATACTTAAGTTCCCTGTGATTTATTCTTTCAGCCACTATTTATGAACATACTGCTTAATTTTCAGTTGTTTGTGAATTCTCCAAATTTCACTCTGTTATTGATTGTTGTTTCATTTGCTTGTGGTGGAAGAATATATTTGTGTAATTTAAGCACTTTAAAATTTATGGAGCTTTGTTTTGTGACCTAACCTGTGGTCTGTCCACATTTCTTACAGTTGAAAAAAGATGCATATTCTTGTGTTATTGGGTGAAACATTCTTTTAAAAATTTAATTATTTATTTACATAAAGGGATCAGATTTCATGCTTTTCATTTATACATTTTAAGATCATCATGATACTTCCTACCCTCCCTTTTTCCCTCTCTCCCTCCCATCATCCTCCTCCTTCCTGTCTTATTTGTCTTTTAATTTTTGTGATGATATACTTTCAATATGCTTTAGATGCATATTAACTCCAGTTCATCTATAATTTTCAGTTGTTGATCTTAGATCCAGTTGGTTTTTATTCTTTTTGAGGCTGTGTCATTCTGTTCCTTCAACTGAATAATTTCATTTGACATAGCTTCAAGTTAGTTCTTTTTTTCCTGTCACTTCAAATCAACTGATTTCTTTAGTGAATTTTCTGTTTTAGTGACTGTATGATTATTATCATTATTTTCAGAATTTATGTTTTTTCAGTAATATTTATCTATTTACTGATTTCTATATACTGAGGTAGGTTCTCATATCTCTCTGTTGCTAATTAGGCAAGACTTCTTTTACTTTTATGAACACAGTAGAGTTAAAGTCTTTGTCTGTGAAGTCTAGTCTTTACTTTTTCAGGCACAGTCTCTCCCAACTGCACATTTCCCTTTGTAAGGACCATAATTTCCTGATTTCTGTAGTCCTGTACTTTTTGTTAAAATCTGTACAAATGCCCATCAACAGTAGGCTGGATAAAGAAATTATGGGACATGTACTCTATAGAATACTATACAGCAGTCAAAAACAATGGAATCCGGTCATTTGCAACAAAATGGAGGAATATGAAAAAAAAAAAAACATGCTGAGTGAAATAAGCCAGTCCCAAAGGGACAAATATCATATGTTTTCCCTGATCGGTGACAACTAACCGAGCACCAAAAAGGAAACCTGTTGAAGTGAAATGGACACTATCAGAAACAGTGACTTGATCAGCCCTTGTCCTGACTGTTGATGAACAACTTAATACTTTATCCCTTTTTGTATTTTTTTGTCCTACTTAATACTATTGGTTGAACTCTGTAATTAATACACAATTATTCTTAGGTGTTTAAATTTAACTGAAAAGTGATCTCTGTTAAATATAAGAATGAGAATAAGAGAGGGAGATGTACAATTTGGGACATGCTCAAGCTGACTTGCCCCAAATGGTAGAGTTAGAAACGTGCTAGGGGATTCCAATTCAATACCATCAAGGTTGCATGTACCAATGCCATCTCACTAGTCTAAGTGATCAGTTTCAGTTCACAATTGATCATAATGATAGGTCTAAGAGTCAAAGGGATCACATAAACAAGGCTAGTGTCTGCTAATACTAACTGATAGAATTAAAAAGGGAGAGAACAATCCAACATGGGAAGCAGGATACACAGCAGACTCATAGAATGGCAGATGTCCTAAACAGCACTCTGGCCTCAGAATCAGCCCTTAAGACATTCAGATATGGCTGAAGAGCCCATGAGAGTATTTTAGGCATGGGAAGCCAAGACACTCTGACAAAAAAAAAGAGGACCTAAATGAAAGATCTCTCTGAGTGAGATCCCAGTGGGAAGAAAGGGCCATCAAAGAAGGAGGTACCTTTCTCTGAAGGGAGGAGAGAACTTCCACTTTGACTATGACCTTGTCTAAATTAAGATCGGAGTCGGCAAACTCAAAAGGCTTCCATAGCCTTGGCAACTCATGACAAGAGCCTAGGGAAATTACTGATGCCAGAAACAAGAGTGTCAAGTTGTTAAGTCAACAACAGGAGTCACTGTGCACTTACTCCTCATGTAGGATCTCTGTCCTTAATGTGTTGTCCAATGTGAATTAATGCTATAACTAGTACTCAAACAGTATTTTACACTTTATGTTCTGTGTGGATACAAACCTTTGAAATCTTTACTTAATATATACTAAACCAGCTGGCGCTGCGGCTCACTAGGCTAATCCTCTGCCTTGCGGCGCCGGCACACCGGGTCCTAGTCCCGGTCGAGGCGCCGGATTCTGTCCCGGTTGCCCTCTTCCAGGCCAGCTCTCTGCTGTGGCCAGGGAGTGCAGTGGAGGATGGCCCAAGTCCTTGGGCCCTGCACCCCATGGGAGACCAGGAGAAGCACCTGGCTCCTGCCATCAGATCAGCGCTGTGTGCCGGCCGCAGCACGCCGGCCACAGCGCGCCGGGTGCGGCGGCCATTGGAGGGTGAACCAACGACAAAAGGAAGACCTTTCTCTCTGTCTCTCTCTCTCACTGTCCACTCTGCCTGTCAAAAAAAAATATATACATATATATATATATACTGAACCAATCTTCTGTATATAAAGATAATTGAAAATGAATCTTGATGTGAATGGAATGGGAGAGGGAGCAGGAGATGGGAGGGTTGTGGGTGGGAGGGAAGTTATGGGGGGGAAGCCATTGTAATCCATACTTTGGAAATTTATATTTATTAAATAAAAGTAAAAAAAACTGTACATTTTACACAAAAAATGAGCAGGTAGAGAAATCGGATTCCACTGCTCAGAGTTTGTAATTGATGGTTGTTGTTGCCGAGTGACTTCCTCGGTGAGGTTGTCAGCTTTTTTTCCTTTTTCTATGCAGCCATTACAGTCTTTGCCTGATTGTCACAGTCACCAGATAATGAATGGATGGGGAGTCCCGTAAGTGCCCTCACACAATGAGTGTCCCTTTGTGGAAGGATCCTCCCCACCCCACCAACATGTGTGTGTATGTGCATGTGTATGTGTGTGTATATGTATATGTATATGTGTGTGTGTGCAGGTTTAGGCACACTAAGAATGCGCAGACAGGGCATTTACAATTTTGCCTTCAATTCTTGCAAACTGAGAGCTTCTAACTCAGCCAGAAATGAGAGGTTATAGCCTCCAAAGATCTCTCGAGAAATCAAACTGTGCACAAAATCCTGGGCAAGCACACAGCCTCACACACAGCCATGCCTTCCAAATTTTCAAGGTTGTGTCAGAGCTTTTCAAAATCCCTTAAAGACTTCTTGTTCCCAAGTTTTTAATTTTAAGGTTTGGGTTAGCCGCACAGTTGCCCCAGCAAATAGCAAGCTGTCTCCAGAGGCAGTGCTTTGAGTTTGCTCATTCTGATACCTCCAGCAGTTGCTGTGACAGATAACATCATTCCGTGGCTGCTGCGTTTCAGGGATACTGGGAAGGCGAGAAAGACAAGGATGCCATAGGGCATGTTGACCTGTCCGTTAGTCTGATGTCCTTGCTGTCATTCAGTTGACTTTCTTAAATAAATGCTCTTTGAAGTATTTCAGGCCTTAAGTTAATTTCCAGAGTCCTGCAAATTTTGATTTTGATCAACCTTGTCACTGTTTTTGTTGCTTTGATGGGAAAACAGATTTTTGGCAGTGTTCACTCCAGCATTCCGCTTTAGTTTTCAGCTCACTCCCCTGATTTCCTCCTCTCTGGAGTTTTCTCTCTCAATTCCAAGCTGTTTTGACAGCAAGGAACTCTGACCTCTTTCTGCTTTGTCTACACTAATGTGACTCGGATTTCTGCTGGACCTCTGTTCCCTTGCACTCCGATACACAGAATCCCCACAGGGGAAAACCAAGGTGATTATGTAGTTAACCTCATGTACTTTATTTTCCTAAGGTTATAGGCCCTCAATTACAGACTTATAACTTGCTTCCCAATGTCTCAGACAACTGTTTTATAGATTATATCAGGCTTTTATAGTTGTTTTTGGCAGGAAGGCTAGTGCAAAGTAATCTAATCTTTTACAGCTATCACCCTAGTTCCCCTTATATTTTCCTTTCTCATTTCTTTACAGGGAATTGATTGAATAGATACGGCAATCCAAACAAAAGAATATTTTACAGCCTCTATGGAAGAGAAATATTTATATGTTCTTATAGAAAGCACTATCCAGAATAAATTATTAATTATAAGAAAAATACAAGGCACAGTGCTCATTATGGTAATTATATCCCAATTACCTGTGATGGCCGAATATTACCTTCTGGCCTCTGTTCTTGTGTTCTGCAATCCTCTTTTTTTATTTCGGAACCAGTTCCAAGAAAACTTCCCTTAAAACTGTAACTTGTAGACCAAGGAAGGTACTCTGGATGCTTGGTAAGACAAGCATATGCTGGGGAAGAAAGTCATTGCCTCAATGAAGTCGGTAGGGGATCAAAAGCCTGGAGCAGAACTTCTCAAAGAGGAAACCTCTATACAATCTTAAATCATTGAGACTCCAAAAGAACTTTTGTTTTTATAGATTATAGTTATTAATAGTTGTCACAGGACAAATCAAAGCAGAGAAAACAGCTACTTATTTATTTTTCATACAAAAATAAAAACAACAAACCCACTACATGTTAACATAAAGCTTTCTGGTAGAAGGGGAAATATATTTGTGCTATCACAGAAATGCTCCGAGCTGTGATACTCTGTATGTCATTAATTAGGCACATATGCCTATTATGCAGTTGAAATGTGGATAAATAAAATAATTAAATGTTTAATTTTATTTCACTTTAATTAAAAGTTAAATTTAGGGAACCAACCTTGTAGTATAGCAGCAAAGCCATTGCTCATGATGCTGGCATTCCTATATGGGTGCCAGTTCATGTCCTGGATGATCCATTTCCAATCCAGCTCCCTGCTAATGGCTTGAGAAAAGCAGCAGAAGATGGCCTAAGTGCTTGGGCCTCTGTCACATGTGTGGCTGCTATTCTGTAGGACTGATAATGCATAGTAGAAAGTTTTAACTAAAGAATATAAAAACAACTTTCCAACCTAAAATGATAATAGCTTGTATATTTGGATTTCTAATCACGGAAAATTACCAGTGATGTTAGGACAGTGACCAATGACCTAGTCAAACGGTCAGGAAGAGGGCGCTGGAAAATTGGAACACAAAAGGGATTACCATATGGGACCTGTGGCCGTTTTAGAATTTAGAAGGTTCGTTAAAGTAAATATGTCAATGTCGATTCAAAAAATTCCACTCCAGGACAGAAGTAGCAAGTGGATAATTATGTGCACTTGCAGGAGATGCTCATCCTGTCCATGAGACTGGACATGGGGCAGCTAAAGCAGTTTGGAGGTGAGTGGATGGTCAGCACATTCTTCTTGCACCTCTCAGATATAAATTGCCAATGTTTTGTTCTGTGTGCCAACAAAAAAGGCAGAATAGAGATGGCTGTGGGGGATATTCCTCAAAAGGAAGACCCCACACACAGCTGTCAATAGACTACATTGAACAGGTGCCAGCAGCCTTGGAGGCTTCAGTTCAGTTCTCATAGAAATAGACATTTAATCTGGATTGGGCTTTGCTTACCCAATGATAGATGTGAATGCTCAAAATACCACAAAATTGCTGTGTCAGCTGGAATGCTAAGTTACATTTCTTCTTACAAAGGAAAACATTTTTATAGCCTGTAGTGTTAGAAATGAGTGATGGAAACATCATGTTGCATATCATCCTCAGAGTGGTGGCCTGATAGAGAATTGAAAAATGTGGAGTCTAAAACAGAAAAGATAAAGACATGAAGGGCTAGCTCGCATAGCTTCTTGGATATGTGTTCAGGTTGAACATTAGGGGGATATAAAAGAGTGTTCTCACTGGAGATATTCCTTTACTTTTCAGGAGAATGTGTGGAAGAGGGTGTAATTACTGGTTTAATTATAGATTCCTTCCACATATCAAATCACCTACATTTTTTCTAACCCAATGAAGTAGTCTTGGTGTAAGGTTGATAATTATGGGTGCCAGAAGCAGATATAATGCTTTAACAAGTAACTGTAACTATATCTTTAAATCTTTTAATCAGAATTTCTAAGTGCTTGGAAGGAAAAGATTGGCACCTTCACCCCATCTGGCAAAAATTGAAATTGACAAGAAACTCAATTGGATTGCTTAGAGGTCAAGAAAGCTCACTAGTTCTGCTTTATGTAATCTTGCCTTGTGTAGGTAGGAACAAACGGAGGGAGGCCCTTGTCGGGCTGGTGTTGTGGCCACCAGCACAATGACTGGAACCAACACTTCTTTTAAATATAGAGAGATAAAATCAATGACAAACGGATAAAAGTAGAAATATTAACTGAGGAAAATGAATGAATAAAGAAGTTATATCATGAAAGAAATCTAATATTACGTTGCTGCCTTAAGAGAGTCTCATAGCAAGAGAAGATATTATTTCCTGGTTCATTTATAGCAGATGCTTGAAATGGTAAACCACGTGTTTACCAAAAACATGACAAGCTCAAATGGAGTCTTGCAAACCCGTATAGCATTGCCCTTGGAGACATTTGGTACTTTAGATGTAATGATGAACTGGATCAATTTTTAATGATAGGGCAGAATTCTAGTAAAGTGCCAGTATTTCTTGACTCTTATTTTCCATACTATATCTACCACCATTTTTAGATACAACACCAACATAGCTGGTAGGATTCAATTACCTTATATAAATAAATTCATAAGATAATACTGATAATGATAGTCAAATGTATTGGGAGAATGAGTTAAACCTTCCTCAGGATGCAATAACAATGGAAAATGGACTGAGGAAGATTTGGATTTACCATTCTTTTTGTTCATAATATGCATTTCCATGAATGCTTTGAGGAGTCCTCATATACTTGAATTACAAAAAATTTTGCAGCAAAATAAACTTATCCTTTAATTCCATTTCTCCATGAACTTTTTAAAGTACCTAGATGCATAGATAGATAGATAGATAGATACTGATGTAGATTTATGTGAAAATCAGAGAGAGAGAGAGAGAGAGATTTTCCATTGGCTGATCCACTCCTCCAGCAGACCATATCAGCCATTGCTGGACCAGGCCAAAGCTAGGAGCCAGAATTTTCTTGCTGGTCTCCCATTGTGGGTGGCAGGGGTCCAAACCTCTGAGCCGTCTTCTGCTTCTTTTCCCAGGCCATTTGTAGGGAGCTGGATTGGAAGGGGAGCACCCAGGACACAAACCAATGCAGGTACACCCACTGCCTGAAATTTTGGCATACCACCTGGGCATTGGTTTGTGTCCTGATATGGTCTGCTGGAAGAGTGGATCAGCCAATGGAAAATCTCTCTCTCTCTCTCTCTCTGATTTTCACATAAATCTACATCAGTATCTATCTATCTATCTATCTATCTATCTATCTATCTAGGTACTTTAAAAAGTTCATGGAGAAATGGAATTACAAACACATGGGAGCATATAATCCTTTGCATTGACTTCTTCAATATAGTGGAGTGGTTTTGAAATTCATCCATGTGGCTGTGTTTAGTGTGTTCAAGTTATGCTCATTGATTTATTTTATTTTATTTTTTGACAGGCAGAGTGGACAGTGAGAGAGAGACAGAAAGGTCTTCCTTTTTGCCGTTGGTTCACCCTCCAATGGCCGCCGCAGCAGGCGCGCTGCGGCCGGCACACCGCGATGATCCGATGGCAGGAGCCAGGTGCTTATCCTGGTCTCCCATAGGGTGCAGGGCCCAAGGACTTGGGCCATCGTCCACTGCACTCCCTGGCCACAGCAGAGAGCTGGCCTGGAAGAGGGGCAACCAGGACAGAATCCGGCGCCCCGACTGTCATTGATTTACTTTTAAAAACTATTGTTTGTTATCCTGGAGATCAATCTAGATTTACAAATCTACAGGACTTTGCTGTCCACACTTTCCTCAGAGTTCTGCAATTGTATCTGTCAAAGATTTGCCTATTTCAAAGACTCATATAGGACACAAAAATGTTTTGGGATAGGAAATATTCTTAAGGATAAGGTCAGCATTCTTATCCCAGAGGATCAACTGTATTCCATAGTCACAGAGCACAGTGTGCTTCTAATAAAACCAGCTCCACCTGTGTAAGTTCAAAGATGATTTCTTATGAAAAGATAACCTTATGATTCTTGCTTTTATGTGTTTCTGCTTTTAACAAATTTTAAAGATTTTTTTATTCACTCAAAAGTGAGCCAACAAGAGAGAGAAAGAATCTTCAATTGACTCACTCCCCAGTTATCCACATTAGCCAGAGCTGAGCCAGATCAAAGCCAAAAGCCAGGAACCCAGATCTCAATTTGGGTGTCCCATGTGAGTGGCAGGCAAACAAGTACTTGAGTTATCACCTGCCACCTCCCACCATGGACGTTAGCTGGAGAATGGATCAGAAGTGGAGTAGCTATGACTTGAACCAGGCACTCTGATGTGGAATATGGGCATCCCCAGTAGCGACTGAAACACCGTGAGAGCTGGGACATGTTTGTCTCCTGCTTTGGACATCAGAATGTCAGGCCTGCTAACCTTTGAACTGAAGGACTTACACCAGCATCCACCTCTGCAGGTACTTAGGCTTCTGGCCTCAATCTGGGTTTACACGTTCATCTTCCTTGGTTCTGAGGTCTCAGACTTGGACTGAGCAAGCCATGCTACTGGCATCCCAGGGAATCAAGCCTGCAGACAACCTACCGTAACATCGTAAGCCACATCCTCTAATAGATCGTCTTTCACATACCTATATTCATATCCTAGTGACTTGGTCTTTCTTGAGAACTTTGAATAGTACAGGGGGTGATGGTGATGGTATAATCAAGACAAAAGAGTTTTCTTCCTTTATGGAAGAAGGAAAAGAATGGGCATGTGTATATGTGAAACAGGAAACAACAGTGTAAGGCTTGGACAGCAGGTGGAAGCAGAGGGAGTGGAAGGTAGAAGTAGAAAAGAGAAAGGAGACGTAAGGCCTCTGTGCTCTTTCCCACCCTCCCCCAGATTATGGTCTGCACAGTTACCAGGAGTACGCAGTTTCCCTTATGCAAAAAAAAAATAGGAAAAAGAGCAAACTAAGAAATAACAATTATAACAATAAAAGTGGAAAACTACTCTGTACTGAAAAATAAATATGTGGTAGAGATATTGGTAGTTTAAGTCCCTGGAAGATTACCTCAAAATCTTGATTTAAGTTAGGAAGAGGGAACCTGTTTTCCCTCCAGCCAAGACATGCCCAGCAAGGACATGGCACCCACCTCTGCAGGCCTCCCTGGATCCTAATAATCAACCAAATGAGTCTTTGTTTTTAATCTTCATTTATTATTATCTTAATTTTTATTTATATTATTTAGTTTTTGTTTATTTGAAAGGCAGAGAGAGAGAGAGAGAGAGAGAGAGAGAGAGAGAGAACAGACAGAAAGAGGTCTTCCAACTGCTGGTTCACTCCCCAAATATTTGCAACAGCAATAGATGAGTTAGGCCAAAGCTAGAGTCCAGAACTCAATCCAAGTCTCCCATGTGTGTGGCAGGGTATCAATCACTTGAGGCATCATCTGTTGCTTCCCAGGGTTATGTATTAACAGGAATCCGGAATCAGAGGTGGAGGTGGGACTTGAATCCAGGCACTCCAGTATAGTATATGGGCATCCCAAGTGGCCTCTTAGCCATTCTGTCAAATGCCTACCACTCTATTTTAAATGAGTACCAATCAGGAAAAGCAACAGTCTAAAAAATTAGAGCTAATAAAGAGCGATCACCATTAGACACGAAAATTAGTACTGCCAGAATTCAATGGTGGAATTCAAAATGAAAAGCAAACAAATATATGCATCTCTGCAAGAGATGCAAGGAATATTTTACCTATAAAATCAGATGTGATGTTATAAAAAAGAGATCATAAGTACAGAATAAAAACCTTTTGGAAATTATAAATGTCATTGTTGAAATAAAAATCAAATAATGTACCTTAAAATGTAGAGAAAATACATAAGTTAGAAAGATAAAGGAACATTCAAAGGATCATCTACAAATTCTGACTCCCCACAATGTAAACACGAGTTTGACCAACACTTTAGGAGTGTTGACTTTGGCAGACTGCACTATGTCATTGTCTCCTCTGAGAACACAGAGCACATATGATAATGTGATAGACCGTACAGTCAGCTGTTAACTGTGTCTCCAATCCCTGATACTCAGGCTGTGACAAGACTGCTCACTAATTTCTAAAACCTCACCTGCCAACATGGAATCTCCTCTCACACTGAGGTACGCGTTCTATCTGTATTGAGGTGTCCAACCCAGCTTCTCCTGAGGACCACTCCTTAAAAGGCACACCTCAGATTTTAATTAAACTTCGCTTCCCACAAAAATCTGCTTCCATCCTAATTGAGCAAGTGGGGGTATAATAATAATCTTGTAACTCACTGATTTTATAGTTAATATCTCATATGCAACATGTAAGCCATGTGAGATTTATTCACATTTTCCTTCCTTTATTGAAGTGTTGTGAACCTAAGAAAATTTTTCTTGTTTGATAATAAACTGGATAACTAATTAAGTCATTGTTGGATCACCCTCTTATTTCCATCATACACAACAGAGGCTGTGGAAGTAAAGAGATTATCAAAGACATAAAATAATTTCTTTACACAGCTGAAGAACAAATTTCCCAGCACTGACTGTCAGGGTGAATAAAATAAGACTCATACTTCACTGCATCATGGAAAAATATTCAATATCTCCAAATAAAAGGGCTATTGAAGACAATTCTAGAAAGCAAATAAGGTTACCAGGAACAAAGCCAGAAGCACACAGGATGATATTATTCAAAAGAAGCACTAGATATTAGAAGTTAGCACTATCAAAAATTACCCAAAAAGATCTTCCACCTCCTAGCTCAGTCACCATATTTCTGTGACAGCTGGGGCTGGGCCAGGCCGAAGCCAAGAGCCCAGAGCTCCATCCGGGTTTCCCACATGAGTGGCAGGGGCCCAAGTATTTGGGCCATTTTCTGCTGCTTTCCCAGGCACATTAGTGGAGAACTAGATTGGAAGTGGAATAGCTTGGGCTCAAACTGGTGCTCTAATATGTGATTTAGGCCTCACAGGTGGTGGCTTAACCAGCTGTGCCTCAATGCCAGCCCCTAGAATACTTCTGTGACCATAGAAAAGCATACTATGAAATAAATTATATTTTTAAAGTTTTATCCATTATTTTTACTTGAGAGGCAGTGAGTAAAAAAGAGTGATACAGACAGAGAGAGGGGAGATCTTCCATCCACCTCCATTTGTTCCCAATAGCCAAGCTAGAATTGTGCCAGACTGATGCCAGGAGCAAGAAAATTCTTTTGGCTCTCCCACAAGGATGGCAAGAATCCAAGTACTTGAACCATCATCTGCTGCTTACCAGGTGATTTGCAGGATGAATCAGAGCAGAGAAAGGACTCAAACCCAGGCAATCCGATATGCAATGGAGGCATCATGAGTGGCAGTTAACCTACTACATCACGATATCCACTTCCCCGTAAGATTTTTGAATGAAATATTATTCTCTTATTTGGCAAAAAGTTTCCCGAAAGTTTACTGTATCATCATGATGTTCTAGATTCAGCCAATATATCCATCAAGAGAGAAAATAAAGCTAACAATAAAATAATTTACCTCTTCTTATGCCTGGAAATAAAGCTATTTGAGTGCAGAATACCCTCACCCTACTCAAAAGAGGAATAGAGTGCAATGAAAAGCGTGGTGTTGCAGGTTGAATAACTGTCATCCCAAAGATGGTCTCACTGCAATCCCTGGCACCTGTGAGTGTTGTATTATAAGACAAGGGAGCCGGCGCCGCGGCTCACTAAGCTAATCCTCCGCCTTGCGGTGCCAGCACACAGGGTTCTAGTCCCGGTCGGGGCGCTGGATTCTGTCCCTGTTGCCCCTCTTCCAGGCCAGCTCTCTGCTGTGGCCAGGGAGTGCAGTAGAGGATGGCCCAAGTCCTTGGGCCCTGCACCCCATGGGAGACCAGGATAAGTACCTGGCTCCTGCCATCGGATCAGCACAGTGCGCTGGCCACGGCCATTGGAGGGTGAACCAACGGCAAAGGAAGACCTTTCTCTCTGTCTCTCTCTCTCACTGTCCACTCTGCCTGTCAAAAAAAAAATTAAGAAAGACAAGGGAGACTTTTCTGATGAGACTGAATTCAGGATTTTGAGTTAAGGGGATTATCCTGGATAATGGGTGTAATGTGATGGCAAAGTACTTCATAAAAGGCAGTAAGGAGACCAATGTGAACAATAGGGAATGTGACTCTGGAGCAGGAAGATGGGAGTAGTGTGGGAGGGGCTGTGAGCCAAGGACTGCTGACAGCCTCTGGAAGCCAGAGAGACAGAGAAATGGATTACCACTCTCAGCCCCCCTCAGCAGGAACCAACCGTGCCAATGCTTTGACTTCAGCCCTGGTGAAACTGATCCAGAATAAATGGGTAATAAATTCATGTTGTTTTCTGCCACTTTATTTGTGGTAATTTCTCACAGCAGGAATAGGAAATTAAAGCAGTGGAAATAAAGCGGACAGTAGCTCTGACCTGGCAATGAAGACTTGGAAGTCATGGTGTGGCAGCTGCCTGGCAAGTCTAGAAAAGTGAACACACCTGGAGTGGGAGGCAGAGGATTATGGTAGCATTGGTATCAAAGAAAATTGCAGGTTCTATTGAACAGATATTAAAACTAAAATTTTGCATAATTTTGAGGGTATTGTTTCTTCTATTACCTGGAGATATATAAGGCAAAAAATGAAACTATATTTAAGATAAAGCATTACAGAAAACCAATGGTTACTTATAAATTTAACTATTTTGTTTAAATTGTTTATTTATATGTATTATATATGTATATATATATAATATATAATTGTTTAATTATATGTATTTCATATATACAAATCTGAGAGCATAATGATACTCCCCATCCTACCCTCCGCCCATGCTCCCACCCTCCCTCCTCCTTCCTATCTTATTTTTTCTTTTAATTTTTGCAATGACATGTTTTCAGTTTATTTTTATAATCAGAAGATTAACACTCCACTAAATAAAGAATTCAATAAGTAGTAAATAGAAACGCCACTGTTCCTCAAGAGTATAGACAAGGACTGTAAAAATAATGAAATCTCAAATGTCAATTTCCTTCATATACATTACATTTTCTTGTACTCTGTAGATCAGTTACCAAAAATCAGGGAAAATGTATATTTGTCTTTTGAGTACTGGCTTATTTCATTAAGCATGTGATTTTTTGTGTAAATAAAGAAAATCCATTTGGTCCAGATGTTTAGAACATACTCAGGGGTCATGGCATTGTCCATACAAGTTGTATGACTGCTTAATTTGCAGTAAACTATGTTTGCCACATGTAAAATAAAGTGCAAGTGCTGTTTATTAGTTTTAAATTATTAGAATCAACTGATAGGTGGAAAACTGGAGTTTAATTGGGATAACAGAATACTAAGTAACTATTGCTAAATTTGACCAATAGAACAGTGTGATAAAATAATTTGGAAGCCAGAAGAGGAAGTGGAGTGGTGGGTGCAAGGGAAGAAACAAATGTCTGCATCTGACATAGTGGAATAGCATTCCAAATTGATGGCACAAAACACAGATATGCATGTGTGTGATGACAGATGATTAGATACATACACATATGCATACATACATACATATGAGGAGTCCTCAAAACGTTTGTGGGAAATGAATATTATGATAAGATTATACATAGATTTTAAATATTTTGCACCAAAGTAAACATATCTTTAAGTTCACTTTTTCATTAATTTGTTGAAATACCCTTATATACATGCACACAAATACTAAGGATCCTGGAAGGAGATAAAAGAAATAATGAAATAGACACAAAAAGAAAATAACATTAGTCACAAATTTTCTCAAAAAATGAAATATATCAAACTTTATAATCAAGGGATTCTGTGAATCCCATGATGGATAACAACAACAGCAAAACTAGTGTATCAAATCATAATAAAACTTCTGAAAATTGAAGACAAAAACAAATCCATAAAAGTCACCAGAAGGAAAAAGACACAGCATCAAATTGCAACAATAATAAACTTAAAATACAGCATAACCATGTGAATTTTTCACCAATCAGTATTATCTATTACAATTTACAGAATAAGAAAGAAAAAGACATCATGAAATAGACAAAAATCTATTCAGTAATATTCAACAATTGTTGGTAATAAAACATTCCTACACAACTAGAACTAGATAGGAAGTTTCTAACTGTGTTGGAGGTGTCTATGAAGAGACCTTCAGTCCACTATATAAACAATGATGAAATATCATGTTTTGTTTGAGGCAAGGGACAATACAGAATAACCATTATCACTAACAATATTTAACACTGTATTGAATATTTTATGTCATAGTGAAATGAAAGATAAATAAAATATTAATTATAAAAATTAAGATGATAAGCATTCACTATTTGTAAATTATTTAAATAGAAAACAAAGAATTCATGAACAAATGATTTTTGTCTTAGAAGATTTGTTGACTTCAAGGTCAATATAACAAAACAATTTTCGTTCTTTTTTTTTTAAAGATTTATTTATTTATTTGAAAGTCAGAGATACACAGAGAAAGGAGAGACAGAGAGAGGTCTTCCATTCAATGGTTCACTCCCCAACTGGCCACAACTGCTGGAGCTGTGTCAATCTGAAGCCAGGAGCCAGGAGTTTCTTCTGGGTCTCTCATGCAGCTGCAGGGATGCAAGGACTTGGGCTATCTTCCACTGCTTTCACAGGCAATAGCAGAGAGCTGGATTGGCAGTAGAGCAGCCAGGTCTTGAACTGGCGTCCATATGGGATGCTGGTGCTTCAGGCCAGGGTGTTAACCCGCTGCACCACAGCGCTGACCACTTTATTTCTTTTTTTGTAAGATTTACTTGCTTGAAAAGCAGAGCGATGGAGAGAGAGGGACACACACACACACACACACACACACACGGCAGGAGGAAGAGGGGGAGAGAGAGAGAGAGAGAGAGCTTTTTTTTTTTTTTTTTTTTTTTTTTTTTTTTTTTTTTGGACAGGCAGAGTGGACAGTGAGAGAGAGAGACAGAGAGAGAAAGGTCTTCCTTTGCCGTTGGTTCACCCTCCAATGGCCGCCGCGGCTGGCGCGCTGCGGCCGGCGCACCGCGCTGATCCGATGGCAGGAGCCAGGAGCCAGGTGCTTATCCTGGTCTCCCATGGGGTGCAGGGCCCAAGCACCTGGGCCATCCTCCACTGCACTCCCTGGCCACAGCAGAGGGCTGGCCTGGAAGAGGGGCAACCGGGACAGAATCCGGCGCCCCGACCGGGACTAGAACCCGGTGTGCCGGCGCCGCTAGGCGGAGGATTAGCTTAGTGAGCCGCGGCGCCGGCCGAGAGAGAGATTCTTTAACCTGCTGGTTCACTTCCCAAATGGCTGCAACAGCCTGATCTGGGCCAGGCCAAAGCCAGGAGCCTGAACCCCTCCTTGTCTCCTACCTGGGTGGCATCTCATTGAGTTTCCTTACAATCATTATCTTGAATTCTGTATCTGTCATTTCATAGCTTTCCTGCAGTTTAGCATTTAATGCTGGAGGATTACTGTGTTCTTTATGAGGTGTCATGCTACTTTGGTTCTTCATGTCTTCTGTGTCCCTACATTAACACCTGCCCAGATGGTGTATTCACCCCTTCTTTTTTGTTGAGTAGGTTTTATTGAAAAAGAGTCTGTGGTTTAGCTGGAATGCAGGGCATCACTTGGATTGTTGCTTTGGCTTTGGTTCTAGATAAGCCCAGGATTGTTTGTCTGAGAAGTTTCTTTTGCCTTATTTGATGTCAGCTGTGACTATAAGTGACACAGTGGTCTAGTCTGCTGCAGTTCATAGGGATATAAATGTGCATTTAGGATGAGTAAGGGTTTCCTTGGGTGTGTATCTTTGTCCTACAGAGAGTTTGGTGTTAGTCTCCCTGGCAAATGTGATCACCAGGGGCTAGAGGGAGGTAGCTGTGGTTGCCCCCTTATCTTACTGGCAAGCCTGAGTGATGCCGGGGCTTGTGGCATCAATTGCTATGGTTCTAGGACTGTGTGATACAAATAGGCCATTCCTCAGGTCCTGCTTATAAACTCCAACTGCTTCTGTGGCTTATAATACCAACAGCCCTAGTCCTAGGACTAGAAGATGTGAAGTGACCCCTGTTCCAGTCCTACTGGGTGACATCAAGGCATACCAGAGATTTTACTGTAGAGGGGTTTGATTCCAGAGAGGTGAAATGTAGGTACATTCTTGCCTTTGTCCACTGGGTAGATTCCAGTGGCACCAAGAAACTTAGAAAGAATCGTTATAGTTCTTGTGTGGCAGGGTATATTCGAGTCATTATCCAGATCTCCCAGTATGAGAGTAGAATTTTTTATGGGCTGCTTCTGGTGCTAGCCCCCAGCAGCTTAGGTGAATCCCACTGGCTCTCATAGAATGTGTGAACATAGCTGTGGGGCTAATACCCCAAACTCCCACAGTTGCAGGATGAAAAGGGTCTGTCCTGTGCCCCATATGTTGCCCTGACTCTGACTATGATGCTGGTAGGAATAGGATAGAGGCGCTCTGTGCTGGTTTTCACTGTCAAGTATGGCACTCTGTGTACGTGGTGGAAGGAAGGAAGGCAAGCAATGCAGCTTCCCTACTCAAAGCCCAGCAGTTGCTCAGATCCCAATCAGCTCTCCAGGCTGAAGTAAACTTCAGTGGGTGACTGCGGAATTTCCGTAGTTATAACTGCATGCAGCAGAGCACATGACTTCTTCCCTCCTTGAGGTGGTAAGATGGCAGCTCAAGGCCGGCAGCTGGCTGTCCCATGCAACTGGCTGCAGTGGTCTCTGTCTTCTCTCCTCTTGTACTGTGGAGACTTCATTTTTCTCCACTTCTTTATTGAAATTTCCATCAGCCAGACCCCTGGAAACATAGTCCTTCCTTTGTTCTTGTCCTATTCCAGAGCAGCTTAAGTTAGTATGGCTACACCTTGCTCAGCCATCTTGGATCACTGACTAAGAGAATTTAATATCTGCTTAACTTCCCACTAGGCATAAAGGATAAAATTCATATATTGTTGGTGGGGGTGTAAATGGATCCATTCTTTGTAATATATGCACAATCCCTACCATATGTATAAGAGTATTTCCAAAAGATGATGGAAAGATACAATTAAAAGGTTTTTATTTTGTGGCAAAGTTTTGAATTGCATGCCAATTTTTCACATTCTGTATTTTCCATGACCTTTTTGAAGATTTCCTCATAAACGCAATGGTAGGGAGCACTATATTTATATCTATATTCCTATATTTACAAAATATCTATTAATGTCTCTATAACCATAGAGATGTAATATCACCTTGTAACCTGGAGGTATGTACATGAAAGGAAAGTGCTTATGATTACCAGATGGAATATACAATAATGTTTTCAAAATGTTATTCATAATAATCCAAAACTGGAAACAACCAAATATCCATTAGTAGATTGGATACAGGTATATGAACAACACGAAATACGACACCATAATAAAAAGTATTAATCTTTGCACATACAATGCTGTGTATGAATATCACAGGTATAAAATTGATCAAAGAAGGTAATATTTAAAATGTGTACCTTGTGTCTTTCCATTTGTATGAAATTCAAAGACAATGTTTCCTCTGCTAATAAGGATAAGGATAGTGGTTACCTTAAGTAATAGCGACGAGGAAGCACACAAAGGGTTGCTAGAAGTACTCTGCAGCTTGTTCCAGCTGATGACTACCAGGTATATGCATCTCTACAACTGATCAGGTTATACACTTCAGATTTGTGAACTCTGCTCTGTGTTGGTAACATTTTAAAAAGACAGAACATAGAAAGATGTACAAGAAAACTACACAGAAATTGGAAAAATATTACTAAAAAATTAAAGACCTAAATCGTTAGAGGAATTTACCATGGTCTGGAGTTGCAAGACACACTGTTGTAAAGATGTCAGTTCTCTCTAAGCTGATCTATAGATTCAATTAAATTGTCAGAATTCTAGCAGCGTTTTGTAGAAATTTATAAGCTGAATCTTTTAAAGACATAAGAAAAATCAGAACATCTTTGATGGACTTTTCCCACTAGACATTTAGTCTTATTTTAATACTAGTATAATTAAGAAAGTATAATACTGGCATATGGAGAGACTAAAAGACTGAAGTAACAAAATTGTAAAAAGACACACTCAAATTTCTGTCTCTATACATAATACATATATCAATAAATATAAATACAGTATTTATATGTATATGATACATGACATATAATACATATATAAATAAATATATACATATAAATATACATATATACACACACACATATACATCTCTTCACTACAGTGCAATGAGGGAAAAAAATAAAAAAAATAAATTGCACTGGATCCATTGGGTATCTCTGTAGAAAAAAAGAAAGTTCTCCAAAACATCACTTCATGCTGTACACAGAAACCAATTTTATGTGTATTCTATAGCTAAACATGAAAGATAAAAAAAAAAAAACTGCCAGAAGATAACAGAGAATAACACCTTCATATATAAGCATTACACAAAAACGTTAATTTGGAAGATGCTAATTTTGAATTGATGAAAATTAGGACTTTCTATAACAACAAACACCATTAAGATGGTGAAATGACCACAACAATCCAACCAACTAACATGCTCATCACCTCCCATAGTTACAATTTTCCCCTTGGAACAAAAAAGCCAATCACAGAGAGTTTTATAAACCTTTCATGCAACTAATAAAGAAAAATTCACAAGTAAGTTGAAATCAAGGCAAATTTTAAGCATATGAAACTTTTTGCTTTGAATGCACTAGTGTAGCCATGGCAAATAAAGATATGCTGTCAGTAATTTTTTCACTATTTATTAGCATGTAGTTCTACAAGCATCTTTTTTTCTCTTAGACTTAAAAGAGGCATTATGAAATAGTCTTCATGATACAAAGAAAAGGAAAGGTCCAACCCACAAATTATTAGAAAGTATACCAGCATATCACTCCCAATAGTGCTTTAACTTTCCTCCACAATTCAAATGTGTCCCCAAATGAAGTGCTTAAATCTTAGAAGTTTGGAATTTGAGGCACAACGATTTTCCCATGTGGAAAGTTTATCGTCATGTGTCCCACATCTTTGCACATATACATCTTCATAGACTCATGAATATTATCAGGATTTATTTTAGTTTTACTAATATATATCTAATAAGCTTAAATGACATAACACATGGAAAATTCTAGCCAAAACTATTTTTATCAGTTTGTTTCCAATAGTGCCCACTGTGACAAGTGGTGACAAATGGTATTTTGAGACCACTGGGAAGTGGCATTAACTCAATCACAATCAAATCATTCCTGTAGGGATAGAGCATTTCTGTCCCAGTAAATCAAATTCAGTACACAAATATTTGCAGATGAAGATTGGCAGGAGGGCATTCACAGTAACAATATGCTATTGCACAGTCATTTTTCAAATATACTTGGATTTGTCTTCATCTTACAATATTGGGAACTGTGGGACTTCAACTAATCTAGAAGGTGGGTGACAGACTGTCACAGTCAGATACCTATTTACTCAACACACATATTTTATTTTTAAAAGTTAGATGATAACACAATACTTAAGCGTTGAAAGATGACATTGATCTGTCACTTTCTGTTCCTCTTCACTAAGTAAAAGTATAAATGCTGCAAATAGGAAAAGGAAGAGCAAATGGAGAATTCTGGAAGATGGCAAAAGCAAAGTGAATGAGGGACAAATTATGCTTATCATCTAATAAAAGAAATAATCCTGGCCAAGAAATTCCAAATTCCAAATACAGCAACAAGAGGTAGCTCAGGTGGGATCTTCCTCCGCTGCATCACCTGGGAGTGCTTCCCTAAATACCTGGGGAGCTCAAGGGAACTGACAGGGGGAATGACTAATATGAAGTTCTGTTTGCCATCAGTAGCCAGTGGAAAGGGGTCTTGTCTTCCAGAACCATTTTCTCTACCTCTGCACTTCATTACCTCAACACCTGGTCAACAGGCACTAGCAGGGTGAGTTGCCACAACCAGCAGCTTATCTTGCAGCATGTCCTCCCTTTCTGTGAAGTCTGAGACGCTCTTCCACCCACTCAGAGAGACCGCGCAACCAGGAACACAGGGAAGTAGCTCACACCATAGCCAGCAGTTGACCAGGGACATGCTCTTTGTTCCAGGCACCAGAGACTCACTATCTACTTAGAAATACCAGGCAACTGAGTGTGCAGAAACCCCTTACTTACCTTTAAAAAATCATGATCAATGGAGCTGGTGCAGTGGCATTGTGGGTTAAGCTGCTACCTGCATGTCAGCATCCCATATGTGTGCCGGTTTGAATCCCAGCTGCTCAACTTCTGATATGGCTCCCTTCTAATGTTCCTGAGAAAGCAGTGGAAGATGGCCCAAGTACTTGGACCCTTACATCCCTATGGGAAAACTGGAAGAAGCTCTTAGCTCCTGGCTTCAGTCTGACCCAGCCCTGGCTGTTGCAGCGTTTGAGAAGTGAACCAGCAGATGGAAGACTTCTCTCTCTTTCTCTTTGACTCTGCCTCTCCCATGCTGTAACTCTGCCTTTCAAATAAACAAATCTTTTTTTAAAAATGGTTAAGGACCAAGAGAGGGAGAAAAAGAAATAGAGAGAGCATGCTCATTTTTTACAAAGACCCCATTCCTATAATAACAGCATTAATCTCTCCTCAGAGTGATAGCCCTTATGACCTACTCATCTCTTTGAGGTCCCACCTTTTAACACTTGTGCATTAAAGGGTAATTTACCACACGTGGATTTTGAGGGGACATTCAAACCATATCAATGCACCCAGAGAATTCTACCACTTCCCCCTGGGGAACCATGCTCTTTACCTAGTGGACTCACCTATTATTTGTTCTTACAGAAGGAATTCCTTGGGGCTCAGCTTCCTTTAGACATGGAAGCTTAGAGTTATATGGCATAGAATGACAATTACTGGATCCAATGGTTTTGCCCAAAGCACATTATCACCATGTCTCCTCATACATAAAGTCTGCCCCTGGAATCACAAAACCCATAAAACCATAATAAGTATTCCTTTATTTTGGTCTTTTCTCCTTACTTTTAATCCATGAGCATAGACCATGCAGACCTTTATAGATGATCTTTTAAGTTGTGTGCAGGAAGAGACACACTCTTTCTGTCTCCCATCATTTTATGTATAGTCAAAATTATCCCTCCTTCTCCTGATCCCTGCTCTCACATGGTCCCTTTATAGAGGTATACTCTTATTACTTTTCTTCAGGATATCTTTCCAAACTCTTATTTTATATACCTAATTCACATTCTTGTCATTTCCCACATGGACTATTACAAATACCTCCTAGTCCAACTTCTTTCTACTTTATTATGTAGCATGGAATCTTCACAAGAAAAGATGCTTTGTTTTATTCACTTCCATTTTTCACTACATGTATTATTCACTATATAAATATATTTATATATATATATATATATTGCTATTCACTACAGCAGGCATTTAATAAATCTCTGTTGAATAAGTGAAAATGTTTCCCAGGCTAATATAAGTTTCTAAGAAAAAGGCTCAGATTTTCTATGTTGTCATGTTCTGCCATGAAATAGCCATCCTCACTGCATTCACACATTGTAGCCTTCATTCTTCAATGAGACATACAGCTTTGAACCACCAACCCTCCCCTTTTAGTACTTAATGGTCCATCTCACATCACAAAATCTACAGAAATCATCACAGGGACATATTTATGAGAGAAAGGTATTCTGTCCCTTTCCTTAACCTCAGGTTTGACTTGCTGTTGTAAAAAAAAAATCTCCTGGCCGGTTTCACGGCTCACTAGGCTAATCCTCTGCCTGCGGCACCGGCACTCTGGGTTCTAGTCCCAGTTAGGGAACCGGTTCTGTCCTGGTTGCTCCTCTTCCAGTCCAGCTCTCTGCTGTGGCCCAGGAAGGCAGTGGAGGATGGCCCAGGTGCTTGGGCCCTGCACCCGCATGGAAGACCAGGAGGAAGCACCTGGCTCCTGGCTTTGGATCGGCGCAGTACGCTGACCATAGTGGTCATTTGGAGGGGTGAACCAACGGAAGGAAGACCTTTCAGTCTGTCTCTCTCTCACACTGTCTAACTCTGCTTGTCAAAAAAAAAATCTCTTTTGCTAGGATGGAGTTTCAAAAAAATTCCTTTTAAAAATAAATTTAATTTATTAATTTAATTAATTAATTAATTAATTTAATTAAAGGACCTAAATGAAAGATCTCTGCGAGTGAGATCCCAGTAGAAAGAACCGGCCATCAAAGGAGGAGGTACCTTTCTCTGAAGGGAGGAGAGAACTTCCACTTTGACTATGACCCTGTATGAATAAGATTGGAGTTGGTGAACTCAAAAGGCTTCCATAGCCTTGAAAACTCATGCCTAGAGCCTAGGGAGATTACTGTTGCCATAAACAAGAGTGTCAAATTGTTAAGTCAACAACAGAAGTCACTGTATACTTACTCCTCATGTAGGATCTCTGTCCTTAATGTGTTGTCCAATGTGAATTAATGCTATAACTAGTACTCAAACAGTATTTTACACTTTATGTTCTGTATGGGTGCAAACTGGTGAAATCTTTACTTAATATATAATAAATTGATCTTCTGTATATAAACAGAATTGAAAATGAATCTTGATATGAATAGAATGGGAGAGGGAGCGGGAGATGGGAGGGGTACGGGTGGAAGGGAAGTTATGGGGGGGAAAGCCATTGTAATCCATAAGCTATACTTTGAAAATTTATATTTACTAAATAAAAGTTTAAAAAATTTAATCAGAGTCAGTGAACTCAGGGGGCTTCCATAGCCTTGGCAGCGCATGACAAGAGCCTAGGGAGATTACTGATACCATAAACAAGAGTGTCAATTTGTTAAGTCAACAACAGGAGTCACTGTGCACTTACTCCTCATGTAGGATCTTTGTCCTTAGTGTGCTGTACGTTGAGATCTAATGCTATAACTAGTACTCAAATAGTATTTTTCACTTTATGTTTCTGTGTGGGAGCAAACTGTTGAAATCTTTACTTAATGTATGCTAAACTGATCTTCTGTATATAAAGAGAATCGAAAATGAATCTTGATATGAATGGAAGGGGAGAGGGAGTGGATAAGGGGAGGGTTGCGGGTTGGAGGGACATTATGGGGGGGAAGCCATTGTAATCAATATTCTGTACTTTGGAAATTTATATTCATTAAATAAAAGTTTAAAAAAAAAGGGCATAGATAAAAAAATTTAATCTATTTTATCTATCCAGGGTATTCCTTTCTTGCTGCCTGGAGTCCCTAACCAATGATAACTCTGAGAAATCCTACAGTTTTTACTCAGACTTAGGGATTATACCTGTCAATTGTTGCCTGTATAATGGAGAGCTGACAAACCTTCCCAGTGTGGCCTAAGTTTCTATGCAATAGTCTCTCTTACCACTGGAGTTTGTCTGAAGAGTCACAACTTGATATCCTCTATTGAGGTTGCACACATTTTTTAGAACTACAGTTTCTCGAAATCTCTCTTCCTTATACACGCACACACACACACACAAACACACAAATCTATTTTCCCAAAACTTCAGAGATGCCAGATCAGAGTATATTCTTTTTTTTTTTTTTTTTGACAGGCAGAGTGGACAGTGAGAGAGAGACAGAGAGAAAGGTCTTCCTTTGCCGTTGGTTCACCCTCCAATGGCCGCCGCACCGCGCTGCTCCGATGGCAGGAGCCAGGTGCTTCTCCTGGTCTCCCATGGGGTGCAGCACCCAAGGACTTGGGCCATCCTCCACTGCACTCCCTGGCCACAGCAGAGAGCTGGCCTGGAAGAGGGGCAACCGGGACAGAATCCAGCTCCCCGACCAGGACTTGAACCCGGTGTGCCGGCGCCGCTAGGTGGAGGATTAGCCTGTTGAGCCGTGGCGCCGGCCCAGAGTATATTCTAATATCAGCATCTGCTTGGCCAAGACACTGGGGAAAAATGGAACCTGTTGCATGTGGAGCCTGCCCATTGTTACACTATATGTGGCAAAGTCATCAATACAAATGCTTCAGGGCTCAGATGTCTGATTACTAGTGACAATCTATGCTCACTCACCAGCCATTATCTAGTAGGGACACAATACTATGTGGTGGAATGAGAAGGCCATGCCAAGATGGCCACTGGCAAGGGAAACTCCTGGCAACAGGCTGTGATTGGTTAGGGCATAAACTTCCCCTTGACCAGATTGGCTGCCTTGGCTATTTAAGCTGCTGTACCAACTGAAATAAATGAGTCTGTGGTCTGCTCACCTCTGGCTTGCTGTCACCCGACTCCAGGGGTCTGTGTGGTAACTCCGTGCCTCTTGCCCCCGCCATGCTCCTCCTCTCAGAACGAATCCACCTCAACAATACTGGTTTCAAAAGAGCCTTCTAGTCCACCCAGGGAAAACTGGTGAGACTCTACTAACGAATATCACAAGAAACTACTTAGCTAAGAGACATTTACTTCAATAGAATTCTTAGGACTTTTTCATGAAATAAGCCTGTATCCAGATGATGGAAAAGCATGATCCATTTCTGTTCTCTGTTGCTGATTCTGGTTGACATCACTTCTCAACTGCATGTTTTCCTGACACACCTAACAGTTCTTGCCATCTCTAACCTCCAATGACTTCTATCCTTAAAAATTCAAGGCAAGACAGACCATCCTGTCTATTCTGTTCTTGGAGTGGTCTTCCGTTCTCTAGTGTGCCAATCTCTGGCTTAGTTCCTCCTCGCTGGATCGCTGAGATGAATTCAGTCTCAGTGCTCCAGATGTGCTCATGGAATTGTATGGTGGATGTGTTTCGGAGGGGCATTGCTCACTCTGTATTTGTGTCCAGCTTTCTTATAATTTGATTGTCTTTTAATCTTTGCATCTGTGATTCTTGATTCAGTAAATGCTTGTTGGATTTCTGAATAAATTGAAGAATAAAATATTATTCACTCATTTACATGTGAGTTCCTTTAATTTTTTTAGATGGGGATGATGCTGTGGCACAGTGAGTTAAGCCATTGTCTGCAATGCCAGCATCCCATATGGCCGCTGGTTCAACTACCAGCTGTTCTGCTTCTGATCCAGCTCCCTGCTAATGTCCTGGGAAAGCAGCAAAAGGTGGCTCCATGCACCCATATGGGAGACCTGGAAGAAGCTCCTGGCTCCCGTGTTCAGCCTGGCCCAGCCCTGGGCATTCTGGCTCTTTGAGAAGTGAACCAGTGGATGGAAAATCTCTCTCTCTCTCTTGCTCTTTCAATTTTTATATAAATATTTTAAAATGTATTTATATAAGGTGATCAAATTTCATACATTTCATATATACAGATGTAAGAGCATAGTGATACTTCTCATCCTACCCTCCCTCTTGCCCATGACCCCACACTCCCTCCTCCTTCCTTTCTTATTTTTTTTCTTTCAACTTTTATAATGACATACTTTCAGTTTATTACCACCTTTTAGTGGATGTTATACCAATCTGGTCCTGCTTTAGTTGCTATTGAAAAATGTGACTGTGCTAAATGAAATTTCTGAAGGGCAAGGTCTTTGTCATATACTGATCTTATAAAGTATTGCCAACTGCTATTTTGAATCCTAGTTGTCACAGATGGGAATCATAAAGACAAGTGGAAATATATCTCTTCTAGGGAAAATTGTCAATCTTTAAGGAAGCTCTTGTCAGCTTTGGTTAAATAACAATGAGGCATAACATATTTATTATATTTCTTTAACTCAAAAGGAAAACTCATATGAATACCAAAATCTTTGCATAGATAATAAAAGGAACCTGAAGTAATCAACAAACAAGATAAATATATGAATTAGTGGCTTTGACATCAAGCAGGAACATGACCTTTCTTGAAATAGAATATATAAATAATGCTCATACAAAGCATTAAGCCCTTCTATATTGGAATACACATCAGGAATTCATTTACAAACATAAATTATCTCTATCATTTTCAGAAGCTTGGTAGCAAGTTTTGCTCATACAGAATTCTATATATCTTGTCACTTGCTTCATCTTCTTGAAATTAAATACTCAGAAGCACTGGAAATTTAGCAGCATAGCATGATACATCATGGTATAGAACAGTATAAGAAGATATCATCATATCAAAAAGTCAAGTGTAAATATATATAAATGGATAAATATAGAAACCCATACTTATACCTATACCTATATCTGCATATTGATAGAAAATGAGTTTTTTCTTTCATTTACAGAAAAGCGAAATACATTTAAGTAACAGGTTAGAATTAGTGAGTGCAGTATGCATGTTTTACTGCGGATTGTGTTGATTTTAATTATAGTAATGTTGTGGAACTTATATTAGTACCTGAAATTCATTGATCAGGTAGCCATAGGAAATTATTAAAATTTTCTATGATCTGGTTTGCTTCATCTATTCAAAGGGCTATGTGATGGATTAAAACTGATAAGCGGCCAGCGCTGTGGCTCACTAGGCTAATCCTCCACCTAGCGGCGCCGGCACACCGGGTTCTAGTCCCCGTCGGGGCGCTGGATTCTGTCCCAGTTGCCCCTCTTCCAGGCCAGCTCTCTGCTGTGGCCAGGGAGTGCAGTGGAGGATGGCCTAAGTGCTTGGGCCCTGCACCCCATGGGAGACCAGAATAAGTACCTGGCTCCTGCCATCGGATCAGCGTGGTGCACCAGCCGCAGCACACCGGCCGCAGCGGCCATTGGAGGGTGAACCAACGGCAAGGGAAGACCTTTCTCTTTGTCTCTCTCTCTCACTATCTACTCTGCCTGTCAAAAAAAAAAAAAAAACACTGATAAGCAAGAGGGCTGGCGCTGTGGCACAGTGGGTGAAGATGCCACCTGTACTGTTGGCATCCCAGGTGGATGCTGGTTGAGTCCCGGCTGCTCAACTTCTGATCCAGCTCTCTGCTATGGCCTGGGAAAACAACAAAAGACAGCCCAAGTGTTTGGGCCCCTGCACCTGTGTGGGAGACCCAGAAGAAGCTCCTGGCTTCAGATTGGCACAGCTCTGGCCATTGTGGCCAATTGGGGAATGAACCAGTGGATGGAAGACTCTCTCTCTCTCTCTCTCTCTCTCTCTCTGCCTCTCCTTCTCTCTGTGTGTAACTCTGACTTTCAAGTATATAAATAAATCTTTAAAAAAAAAACCCTGATAAGCACATAACATAGTTCTTGGCACATATTACCTACGTAATCAATGGTAGCTTTAAAAAGTTCATTTAGGGAGCTGGCATTGTGGTGCACCAGGTAAACCACTGAATGTGAAGTTGGTATCTAATATCAGAGTGCTGGTTTGAGTGCCAGCTGTTCCACTTGCAATGCAGCTCCTTGCTAATGCACCAGGAAAATGGCAGTTGATGGCCTAAATATTTGATCTCCTGACACCCATGTGGGAGACCCAGATGGAGTTCCTGGCTCTAGGCTTTGCCCTGGCCCAGACCTGGCTGTTGCAGCCATTTAGAAAATGAGCTGATTTATGGAAGATTCCTTCTCTCTCTCTCTCTCTCTCTCTCTCTCTCCTCTCCCATCATCCTATCTTTTAAACAAATAAATAACTACTTAAAATATTTAAAATTTTTAATTTTAAATATTTAAAAATTTTTTTAAATTAAAAAAATTTAAAATTATTCTAAGTATGATATAATTTGTTTTTCAATTTCAAAATGCTCATCTTGCTTAAAAAATTAGGACCACAAAAGATAGCTGAAGAAGAATTATAAATTAGATATCAAAATAATTTTGGTATATATATGTTTAGTCTTTAGAAAATGAATTTTCCTGACTACTATTTTTCAGTAATAATTCCTTTATATAAGCATTCTGTCTCTCTGTTTTTTCTCTTTCTGAGAAATCTATAAAGCAACTGTTAGCTGTCATGATGGTGTCCCATAAATCCCATAGGATTTATTCATTCCTTTTTATTACTTTATTCCTGTTTTCTTCTCAGATTGGGATATTTTCAAATGACCTGTCTTTGAGTAATGGATGTTTTCTTCTGCTTGATCAAGTCTGCTGTTTTATGCTCTCTCCATTTATTTTCATTCCATTCATTGTATTCCTTTGCTCCAAAATTTGTGTTTTGTTCTATTTTATCATGTGTACCTCTTTATGAAACGTCTTGTTTTGATCATTTGTTGTTTTTACTAGTGTAATTAGTTATCTATCTGTGTACTCTTGCAGAACAGTGAGCTTTACTAAAAACAGTTACTTTGAACACTTTGCCGGCCAATTTGTACATCTCCATTTCTTTGAGGCCAGTACACAAAATATTGTTGTGTTTCTTTGATGGGTATATAACATAATTTCTTTATTCAGTCATCAATTGGTGGGATCTGGGCTGATTCCATGTCTTAGCTATTGTGAATTAAGCTGCAATAAACATGGGAGTGCAGATAACTCTTTCCCTTGGGTAAATTCCCAGGAGTGGGATGGCTGGGTCATATGATAGCTCTATATTCAGATTTCTGAGGTATCTCCATGCTGTCTTCCACAATAGTTGCACCAATTTACCTTCCCACCAACAGTGGATTTTTCCACTTTTTTTTTTCACTTTTCCCCACATCTTCACCAGCATTTGTTGTTTTCTGATTTCTGTATGAAAGCCATTCTAACTGGGGTGAGGTGAACCTTCATGTGGTTTTGATATGCATTTCCCTGATGGCTAGTGATCCTGAGCCTTTGCCCATGTGCCTGTTGGCCATTTGAAATTCCTCTTTAATATTTTCATAAATGTGAAGTAGAGCAAGAGTCTGTGTTCATTTATCAAAGCCTGAGCATTACTTAGGGCAGTGAAACATGGCCAGGGCAGGACTTCTCTTGGAAGAATCTGCTCTTGCTATCTGCTGTAGAGACTTATCTGTGCAGTTTGGCCACATGATTCCTTCATCTCACAGGTGATTGCCACATTTGCCCACCTGCCCCAAGATACATCAGTCTCTCAGACAGAAATTGGGCATGGATGGGAGAGAGAGAGAGAGAGAGATTAATAATGCAAACTTCTTCATCCACCAGGGAACTTAAGTAGTTGATCTATGAACACGGGAAAATATGCTGTCATCTGGGAGAAGCTGAGCAGAAGGGCAAGGGAAAAGAACATTTCTCTTCTTCATGTGGCTTTTCCTGCTGTGGGGTGTGGTGGAAAGAGAAGGCCATGCCAAGATGGCCACTAGTAATGGAGCCTGCCTGGCAACAGGCTGTGATAGGTTAGGGCATAAACCGCCCCTTGACTGGATTGGCTGCCTTGGCCATTTAAGCTGCTGTACCAACTGAAATAAACAAGTCTGTGGTCTGCATGCCTCTGGTCTGCTTTCACCTGACTCCGGGGTCTGTGTGGTGACTCTGCACCTCTTGCCCCCACCACACTCCTCCTCTCAGAACAAATCAACCTCAACATCTGGCGCCCAATGTGGCTGAGAGAGAGACAGCATGTTGGACTCAGCGAGGTCCCCCCTTGATTTCAGCAAGTAGGCCCCTTGGTGTTCTATGTGCTGTTCGCTTCTGTGAGAGTGAGCACAGGACCCCTTCTTAAGCCCCTTTCCTTGTCCTCATCCTTGGTCTAATTGACCCCAGGTTAGGCACACACTGCCCAGAAGGGTAACACTGCTTCTCAGCTCCTCCTTTTACTTTCGGTTTGCCGGCAAATTCACATAAGGGACTGATCATCCCAGAATTTGGAACCAAGTCGCCTTCCCTCACTCGAGAGTTGACACTCCAGAGAAACCATGTAGGTATATCGCCTTGACCTAATGAATCAAGGAAGTCCCCTGTTAAGCACAGGACATATGTACGATCGGATACACCACTGTCTGTTCGTCTAATGTAGGGAACCCCCTGCATAATGCCATCAGCCGCTGAGGTGCTAGGAATTTGTTTTGTTATGGCAGCAGTGCTGTGCGTGTCTTTCCTTTGGCTAGAGTTGGCATGGTGCATCACTCTTAAGTGCTCAAACATGGGAAAGATACCCCCCCTCTCAGAAGCGCACAAAGATTACCAAACATAATGAATCTGTGAGTGATAAGAGCCTGTCACTCCAGGCCTCTGCCTCACAGACAACAGTTGATGACTTAGGGAGAGCTCCAACAGTGAAAATGAAATGACAGCAGAATGCAGCAATGCCTAGTCAGCCACCCCCCCCCAATACTCGTGGGATGAACTTAGACGACCTCAAGGCAATAACCCATGCAAGGTCATCCCATCTGCACCCAGTGAAGATCCCCACATTTGTGGAAGTCCCCGGACACCCCAGGCTCTCAGGGAAGCCACTAGACCCCATCCACCTGCATGTTTGCCGTTAATGTCAAAGTGAACACAGAATTCAGGCCCTGGATTCCAACGCCTGTAAAAAGGCTTCTGCCAACCAAGGGCTGAAGATATGCTTGTGTCTTTCCAGAGAATGCAGGACAGCCCATCTGGGTACCAGCCAGAAACATCAAGTCTGCAACTGACAGTCAACAAGAACCAGCTGAACAAGACTGAGAATCCGCCTTGTTAGCAGATGCACCTGCTACTCAAGCTGTTGCCTTATCATCCTGCCCTGAGGAACTGCCCATAGCCACATCAGCTACTGTTTTATACCCCACTTAGCTCTGGTTGGCCTCTCAAATGGCCCACAGCCTGTGTACGATCACACCATTCCTGATTACCATTGTTCCTCATTCCTACTCCTATCTGAGCAAGCACTCCTGTGGTCTCCCATTTTGAGCACTGGTTAGTCAACAATGGGTAAGATCCCCTGGGGGACAACCTAAGACAAGCACACCCGCATACAGAGACCACATGGAAATGGTGTCAACAATGGTATGGCCAAAAATAATGCCTCCTGTTGCTCAAAAATAAATGTAAATGGAGAAATGTGGTGGAATGAGAAGGCCATGCCAAGATGGCTGCTGGTAATGGAGCCTGCCTGGCAACAGGCTGTGATTGGATGGCTTCAGAAACCACATGGCAACAGTCTGTCTGGCAGCAGGCTGTGATTGGATGGCTTCGGATACTGCCTGGCAACAGGCTGTGATAGGTTAGGGCATAAACTTCCCCTTGACTGGATTGACTGCCTTGGCTATTTAAGCTGCTGTACCAACTGAAATAAATGAGTCTGTGGTCTGCTCACCTCTGGTCTGCTTTCACCCAACTCCGGAGGTCTGTGTGGTAACTCCACGCTTCTTGCCCCCACCATGCTCCTCTTCTCAGAACGAATCCACCTCAACAGTGGGGGCTGTCTCCCCTGCTTTTAGGAACAAGGAGTAAAAATGAAAGGTAACTATTTCTGTCAGTGTTTTGCAGAGAAATGATGCCATAGAATCTCCCAATATAAAGAGAGAGATTCATTTTAAGGAAGCATCTCATGAGGTTGTAGAGGCTGCCATACTCAAATTTCATAAGGCAGGCTGACAAGCTGCAGACCCAGGGAAGAGTTGCTCTGAGTCTGAAGAGAAGAAAAGCAGAATTCCCTCTTTTTCATGGAATCCCAGTATGTTTTCCCTTAAGGCCTTCAGCAGATTGGATGAGCCCACCCACATTATGGATAGGAATCTGCTTTACTTAATGGTTGCTGATCTCACCATGACAATGTCAGGCAGCTTGGCCAAGCCAATCTGACACATAGTATTAATCATCAAAGGGACAAACCCATCAATACAGACATCAGATGTGCCAGAATGCCAGAATGCTTCAGGATGACCTGCTTGCATTTAAGTTTATCATCAAATCTTGCATTCATTTGTTATTTGGACAATTAAATCTACTACTGAGGGTACAAGTTATTAATTTAATTTATAACTGTGGGGCAGGTATTGTGCTGAGTTCCTTCTACCCATGTGGGAGACCCAGATTGCTTTGACCTGGCCCAACCCTGGTTATTGTGGGCATTTGGAGACTGAACCAGTAGAAGGAAACTCGTTCTCCCCCCCACCATCGTCATCATGCACATTTTAAAATAAATAATTAAATCTTTAAGATCTTAATAGATTATATAGGTTCCTATTTTCTCCTCTAATAAAAGTATTAGATTTTTGGAAGGGAAACTATAAATAACTCTCCTTTCAAGAAAGTATGATTTTTTTTGTTTGGGATAAAAAAAAATTTATAAGAATCACAAACTATGAAACCAAACATTTCATATTATTTTCACATATATTTTAGAATCTAAAATAATGGTAATAGTTTCACATTAGCCTTATTTTCACATCATGAAACTGAAGGCCCCAAGTTGAGAGTTGGCCAGTGGATCCAGGTCCAGGGTTCTTGATGTCCAAGTCCATGATATTTTCACCTTGTTATACTCTCTCTTCTTTTCATGAGGCTATTTTTTTACTTTATTGCAAGTAAACAACTGTGGTTCTTTTCAAACCAACTCTGTGCATATCTGAAGAAAAATAATCCTGAAATGTCTTCTGTCCAAGATGCACATGGAGATAAGTCTGAGTGTGGAAGGGAAGAGGAAGAGGCTGGAGAAGTTGGCTACTCCCAAACTAAGCTGGATGCTCCCTTTGGTATCTGCAGTGTGCTTTTTTATTTACAAGGGATTTACTTTCCATCACCAGTGGTCTACAAATAAAGAACACCAGCAGGGAAAATGATGCTTTGCTTATTTTGAAATAATATATAACTTAATATCAGCATTCTCTGGCTTCTTGTGGCATTCTGAGGCCTAGAGTCAGACTTGAATTCTGCAGTTATCTTGGCATCAATATTCAGGCTTCATTACATGGTTTGTGACAGGATTTAAGCAGAGGAGGCAGGAGAGGAGGTTCAAGAAATGTTGGTGAACAAACCATTGCAAGGTGCGTGTTTTGGCAACAAATAGAAAAGGAAGGTGCTATCACAGACCAGCCAGAATGGCAAAGGGGTGACTGGGAATTGACACCTTATGGTTGCAATTCACTGTACATGGGAAAATGTGCATTTCATCATAGAAATATCACCACTGGCAGATATTTCTCAATGCCAATCAATAATTGTAAGTTACTTAACTTGTAAGGGGTGATGATATATGAAAATGATGTCAAAACAAATTAGAAAAATAAAAAATTAAGTAAAACAATTTCATATATGCTGATTTTAAAAATTTGATTACTATCAAAATAAAAAGCTAATTTATTCCAAGATACCGAAAGACTACTTTTTCCTGTAAACATTGTATTATATCACCAGTTTATATCAATAATGACTTGAAATTCAGAGGAAAAAAATCCTGGGAAAAGGGGAAAATAAGTATAGAAAAAATGAGTTATAGCCAGAAAGAGGCAAACTAGTACCAAAAATATATCACCCCTGGACACTTTGCAAGAGCTGAAAACACAAATCCAAGACAGAGAATTGTACTTTTAGAATGAGTGGGAAATAGCTTTGTTTATGTGATGCAAAGAGTTCTTAAGACCCAAAGATCCCAAAATCTCTCCCTGAAATCTGACAGTTCCCTAACTATTTTAATAAGGAGGGCATAGTACAAAAATTTATGACTTATTCTTGGTTGGGGTTGGGGTTACACCCATCTTTCTCCAATCACTTCATCTAGCAAGGATAGATAAATAATCTCAGGGCACAGATAAATGATGGCAATGTAAACAAAGCTTTCTATGGCACACCCACATCTAGAGGCCTTGGCAGCCCACAGAGAGTGAGATCTCATAAAGGAGGAGGAGCCCTGGCCTAGGGGTCTGCAGTGCTAAGAGCAGGGAGAGATCCAAGAAGGCCTGCCCTGCCATATGGAGCTGAAGATCTGTGTTTATAATCAGGGCTGTACCAAGGAACAATCCATATCTTTAGTACCTTATTTCTTGCTTTGCCTTCCTGTACAACTGGTTAGGTCACAAACATTCAGGAAAGCAGCCTTAAATTCTGTGGACCCTTTTCCACTTTATTCTCAGCATGGTTGATGCTCCTCATTGAATTCTCATCTCTTCAAAGCTTTTCAAAATTGGTATCAATTGTGGGGAAGCTGGAAATGCCTCAGTCTACATTTCAAATCCCTGTAGAACCTGAGTAAAGAAACTGCTTTCTTTTCTCATTGAAAGTTCAAATTTAATAATGGCTCAGAATTGTCTCCTACGGGCTTCTCCATTTAGTGAATTGGATGTTCTTTGAGATCATTGCTCTTCTCCAGATGGAGCAAGTCACAATAATAAGGCCCTATTTCTTCCTCTTGAGCTATTATAATCACCTTCCGATGACTGATATTCAACCTCTTTTCATCCAGTCTATGTTGTGCATCATATCAGTTTGTAATTTGATGTTAGTTCAGCTCCACTTGTCGCTCAACTCTTCACCAAAATGTTACAATGCTTTATTTTTATTCAACATGTCTTTAAACCTCTATCCTCACCCTAATCTACTCTTTCCCAAAATAACACCATTATTCATACTGCTTCCAAGATTTACCCCATTCTCTGTGAATTCCCACCATATTCTTTTGTCCTAAAACCCCATGGAAATAGAGAAAATAATGATATTCACAGAATTTGTTAACCTGATGATATCTCAAAGTTCATTTTTGATAGTCAAATATATCCATTCCCAAGATTGACAGAAAGAAAATAGCATTCATAATGAATGTGATGATCTTCTAATTATAATATTTTCTCCAGTCTCATAATTCTAGTGTTTCCTGTTACCACATTACAAAGGAGTGAATTTATTTAGAGGCCAAAAGGGATATATCTGGTATTTTTCTCATTTTTTGCCACCTCATACTTTATAAAGTCACATTTAGACTTTTCTTTGCATCACATTTCTAGGTTACATAGATTTTATATAAAGTTACTGAAACATTTTTCAAGTATCCCCATTTTGTCAATAAAACCAGTTATAGTGACAGATTCCTTTGGACTTTTTCCTAGAAACAATCATTATTCATGATAAATAAAAAAGCTTTCAGTTATGAGGAGAATTTTTTAAACCAAGCTATTTGGCCCAGATGCTTCCTGGTTTGAACACAAAGGAGAGGATGCAATGTTCATATGCATACTTACAGACTCCAAGCCATGTGCCTGGAACACTTCAGTCTGGTGTGTCAAACATCTTCCTTCATGCCACTGTCCATCCGGGCCATCATGCTTCAAGACATGACACAAATGTCACCTCTGTCTTTAGTGCCTTCTAAAGTAAGCAAAGAACTTAAGGCTGAGAATTCCACTGGGGGTGGATTGGTAAATGTGACCTACATGTTCCTCAATGACCAAGCACAGCACCATATGTGGGGAATGAAATTTGACCAAGCCTCAAAGTATTTAGGAACCAGGACATCATAACCAAAAGAGAATTTTGGCTACACAGATAAAAGGTGTACTTGAGCAGGAAAAGATGCCAGATGTCCAGAGTCCAGACCCTGAAGGTTTAGGTTCCTTTGTTGTGTGGTTGCAGAGTCTCCCATATCTGGATATGGAGCTAATAGGGGCCTGGCTGTTGTGAGTAATATCCTTAGATGTGATACCCACTCCTCTGGAGTAGCACTGATATGAATTCTCAGTCACTGGTATGAATTCTCATGTTACTTTATTGGTATCCTTAGGACACTGCACATATGCCTCATTTTGCATGAATTGTGTAGCATTTTGTCATCCCAAATTTTCCTCTACAAATCTTAGGTGTAAGACCTTTTATTTGATTGGTACTAAAAAGATTTTTTTTCTGCTTAAGTTTAGGTGTCTAATATAGGCATCTCTAAGACAAGAATATTCAAATAACTCTAAAGATTTTAATTCTACCATATAAATGTAATCCATGCTGAACTCCAAAATTTGAGTTTGAGACAGAATGATGCCTACAACAGTTTTGATATTTCATTATGTAGCATGTACAAGCAAGGACTGCCAGCATTGACCATGGTGCTTCGGAATTAGCTGTGAAGCCTGGACTCTAAGACACTATTGTAAATATATCTTCTCTGTAATAAGATTAGCATAGCTTCTGATAAGCATCAAACATATGCAATTTTTTAAAGAACTATCAAAACACTTCACTGATGGCATGCCATTTTTAAAATTTCTTTTAGTCAGAACTGACTTTCATCTGTCCATTATTCCAGAAAAGGAATTAGATTACACTATTTCTATGCAATTGACCCTAGGCTTAGTTACCTGTTATTGTATAACAAATCAATCCCAAACTTATGACTTTAATCAGTCTTTTTTTTTTTTTTTTTTGACAGGCAGAGTTAGACAGTGAGAGAAAGAGAGAGAGAGTGAAAGGTCTTCCTTCCATTGGTTCACCCCCCAAATGGCCACTGCCCCAGTCCGAAGCCAGGAACCAGGTGCTTCCTCCTGGTCTCCCATGTGGGTACAGGGCCCAAGCACTTGGGCCATCCTCCACTGCCTTCCCAGGCCACAGCAGAGAGCTGTACTGGAAGAGGAGCAACCGGGACAGAACTGGTGCCTCAACCGGGACTGGAACACGGAGTACCGGTACCGCAGGCAGAGGATTAGCCTAGTGAGCCAAGGCGCCAGCCTTAAATCAGTCTTATCTCATAGTTTCTATGTTTCAGGAATCTAGACATGCCTTAGAATCATTCTCCTGCCCGTAGTCTCTACAAGGTCATCTCAAAGTGCCAGAACAGACTACAGTCTCAGCTAAAGGCTTCAGGGAGCAAAGATCCACTTCCAAACTCAGTTAGGTGGCTTATGGCAGCATTCAGTCCACTCTAGATTGCTGGACTAAGGTTTTCTCTTGCTGATTATTGGCTAACTGTACCCTCACTTCCTTGTTATATGGGCCGCTCCATGATAAAGCTCTTGATAGAGCAAGTTGTTTTCCTGATCTCAGAAGTGATACTGCATTACTTTTGCTGCCTCCTGTATGTTGGAACCGAGTCACCAGGAGAAGCTCCTCTGGGCAGTGGATAACATCAAGAGGTGGGAATAAACATGGGCCATCCAGGAGGCTGCCTATCACAATCTGTTCTCAGGTCTCTGGTGTTTATGTCCCCCATTCCTGAAACTTGGTAGAGTTTGCAAGAAAAAAAAATTCATGATTTAGCCTGTTTTCTGCAATGCTGTAGTGAACACCAAGGCTTGTTTGTAATTTGTGAATACTCAACATTATTCCCAGTATTACAAAAGATGCCAAGACCAGCTTTTAAAAATTCTTAGGTTATTTTTGCTTAATATAAACTGATTGTGTGCTCATTAAAGATGTTCAATCTTCTTCCCAAGAAAGGAGGATTCAAATAACCAGTAGATGATAAGAAAGAGAACTTTTGTGGGATACCAGTCGTGGTGGTCCATCTGTTGACCACATTGGGGCTAACTTCAAAAGTAGATTACAAGCTTTTTAACTTTAGGAGCTTTGAAAAAAAGCATCAAACCAAAACATCTCTCTGCTCCTATGCAATAACCTACACAATGCCCCAAAGATCTCTTTCAAATTAAAAACAAAGTCTGCATTTCCTTTGAACATTCTTCAGGAAAGTGGTATCAGCTCAAGGTATTAGCAGACATTAAGGATTTAGTAGGAATCCCTTTGTTACTTGGTAAAGCTGAAAAAAAAAAACACAGCTCAAGAAAGATAAGCAAAGAGATTTATTGAAGTTAATGTTGGATTAAGGGCATAGAAAGATGAGGAATGATGACCTCAGTCTTAAAACATCCACACCTTCATTCTCCCAAGCACACACTTCCCCATGTGTCAGCAGCCACACTAGGTAGAGGTCTTCCTTCAGTGGCCTCTAATAACTCTTTCATCTTGAAGACTTTAAGTCTCTTGTTCATCTTCTTTTCTTTTTTAAAGATTTATTTTACTTATTTGAAAGGCAGAGTTACAGAGAGGGGTAGAAACACACACAGAGAGATATCCTCCATCCACTGATTCACTCTCCAAATGGCTGTTGCCAGAGCTGTGACGACCCAAAGCCAGGAGCCAGGAGCTTCTTCTGGTTCTCCCTTGCAGGTACAGGGGCCCAAACAAGTGGGCCATTCTCTGCTGCTTTCCTAGGTGCATTAGCAGGGGTCTGGATCTGAAGTGGAGAAGCTGGGGCTTGAATTGGCACCATATGGGATGCTGACACTGCAGGTCGGGGCTTTAACCGACTACACCACAACGCTGGCCCCTCTTGTTCCTCTTCTTCATTGAAGAGTAGGTGGAGATGACTGCTTAGTACTACTTGAAATAAATTTAAAGTTTAATTCTTAAAATATGAGCATTTTTACTGTAAAGTAAGCCCATTTTGGAATAGGATGATAAGAATTTGCAGGTATCCCAGTATAATTTCTTAGTATAACACATCTCTTGGTGCAAAACAAAAATCTTTGCTGCCAAGACATTCTTCAGTAGGCAGAGAAAGATATTCATTGTGCAGTACAGTAATTAATGGGACTATTATTTCCAATTCTTTTGTTTGTCTAAATAATGTTCTATGGCCCACTTGGAAAATGTCACTCACATGAGTTGATAAGACACTCATTATTCATGGAGAAAGTCTAGGAAACTTTCTTACTAGGATACAAGCAATTACTTCTGAGTTGTTCCAAGGCTGAGGCAGAAACGAGTCTTAATCATTATATCTTTCTATTTGCAATGGTTCAAGTTCCCCACTGATAACCTGGCGTCCCACAGCTGATAATACCCTGGTGCTCTCTGTCATGCTCTTACTTTTACATAACAGGAAAAAAAAAAACAGACCTAACTTATTCTATTTGATTCAAACTTGGCATTTCTCCCTTTCACTTGTTGTAAGAAAATACAGAATTTTGAGAATCACTTGTTACATACATAATTTGAACCCTCAGTTTCCAGGTCCTTAGCTACATTCTGGAGTTATAGGATTTGAAAAAAAATATTTGAAACATATACTTGAATGGAACTTTCTTAATGAAAGGAAGCCAAAAGACCTCTTTTATTTCCTAGATAATGTGTTCATTTAATCATATCTCTTTGAGTTGGGCATATGAGCCTCTCAGGTCTTGCCAACAAGTGTCTGTGCTTGAAGTGTTTTCCATAGTTACAGGAACTGAGGTCTGAAAACCTTAAATTCTGAAAGAATGAATCTTATCAACCAAATCCTTAAGAAACCAGTGCATAGGCAAATGCTTGTATTATTTCTAAATGATAAGACATCCATTTCTACCAATAGCAATGGACAATTGAATATGTTCCCAAGGCAGAACATTTAGCAATGTGGGATACTGTAGAAAACATGTTTTTTAAATGCATAGCTGAGCTTCCAGCAAAATAACACAAATTCCAAATACTACAGTTTAAGAGGAAGCTACAAACTAGCACTGCAAGCATATGAAAGAACCCCACAACAGGAAGTAGTGCTTTGGGCTACATCAGGTAGAAATTATACCTAGATTCATGGTAAATCTACCCTCTATGCTGATACTCTCCTCTCTCCCTAGTAAGAGGGTAGGAAAACATGCAACCTCCCAGAGGCTCACAGGAACAACACGAGCCTATCTCCCTGATACCAGGTTCTGGGGTGGTGAAACAGTTTCTGGGAATCTATGCCTACAGCTAGTGGGGAGAAGGTAGGAAGAGGCAGTGGGAGACATCAAAACTCAGCCAACCCAGAAGGGAGTTCTGCAGACTGAGATGGAGTCTTCGGAACTCCAAGTGAATCAGGGAAGGTTGCATGGCCTGGGCGATCGGATAAGGTTAAAAGAGGGCTGGCAGCTGAGAGCTGTCTGCTGGTCACATTGTCAGTGCCAAAGGCAGTAAAAACTTTACTCCTGATGAGATGTAAGGATGGATCTCATTGTATCTGCCACAGGCATCCAGGAGAAGACAACATAATAGCCTTCTGCCTAGGTTTCAGATACGTCTATACTAACAGGATTGGATATACTTACATAATAATGATAGCAATCTTAATAATAGCAATCTTTTTTTTTTTTTGACAGGCAGAGTGGACAGTGAGAGAAAGAGACAGAGAGAGAGGTCTTCCTTTTCCATTGGTTCACCCTCCAATGGCCGCTGTGGCCGGCACACCGCACTGATCCTAAACCAGGAGCCAGGTGCTTCTCCTGGTCTCCCATGCGGGTGCAGGGCCCAAGGACTTGGGCCATCCTCCACTGCCTTCCTGGGTCACAGCAGAGAGCTGGACTGGAAGAGGAACAACCCGGCACCCCGACCAGGACTAGAACCCAGGGTGCCAGTGCCACAGGTGGAGGATTAGCCTGTTGAGCCGCGGTGCCAGCCATAATAGCAATCTTAATAGTAGCAACAATTATTTGGGGCTATGAAAATCAGGTGGAGCTAAGACACTAGATGTGAAAAACATGGATGTTGGAAGAGTTCATGAGTTTTAATATCCTCAAATTATTTTGGCTTACTGCTTGTTCTAAGACTGTATATTTAACTATAATATTAAAATGTGAAACAAATTCAAATATTGTGAAATAGGAAGTATAACTAATAATATATTAAAACATCTGAGAAAAGTGATGGCAATATATCACATAAAATAAAATTACTGAGATAAATCTAAATATGTCATTAAAATAAGTTTAAACACAACAACTATGTTTGATGTAAGGCCAAAAATTAATATTATGTGGCAACTTTATATCTAAACTCTGGGGGAAGGGTGTTGAATAGCCAAACTAAAAGCTATCCCACCTCAAAGTCTGCTTCTATGGCAGGGTCCCTTGACAGTATTTCTTTTTTTTTTTTTTTTTTTTTTTTTTTTTTGACAGGCAGAGTGGACAGTGAGAGAGAGACAGAGAGAAAGGTCTTCCTTTGCCGTTGGTTCACCCTCCAATGGCCGCCGCGGCCGGCACACCACACTGATCCAAAGCCAGGAACCAGGTGCTTCTCCTGGTCTCCCATGGGGTGCAGGGCCCAAGGACTTGGGCCATCCTCCATTGCCTTCCCGGGCCACAGCAGAGAGCTGGCCTGGAAGAGGAGCAACCAGGACAGAATCCGGCGCCCCGACCAGGACTAGAACCTGGTGTGTTGGCACCACAAGGCGGAGGATTAGCCTATTGAGCCGCGGCACCGGCCAACAGTATTTCTTAATACAGGTTGCAGGCTCAGGGCACAGGGCACAGGGACCACATCATCTTCTTGTTACTTCGAAGTCTTCCTCCCATGCCCTCTGCTTGTTAACTCTGCTCCCACGTGCAACCCTCATGTGGTCCCACATGATGCAACATCTTCCTCCCTCTGCTGAGTGCATGCTGAAGATTGACTGCTGTGAGCTGATCTATTCAGCACTGGATATCTAATGTTCTGTCTTTATAGCCTCAGGGAGGTCTCTCTCCTTCACCAATGAGGTAAAAGGGAGGTGAATAAAGGAAATGTGGAAATATTTTATGACAGTTGGTTCTTGCCTCACAATCGTGATAAATGCAGTGGAGTTGCCAGCATGCTCACTCAGTACACTTCATAGAGATGTCAGTCTGCAGTTTTTGATGGAACTGGCAAATGTGCGGTTACAACTGAACCCTTGTATGAAGAATTGCATCTCTAGCATATGATCAGATTAGATAAAAGATCCATTCAGCTGCATGAGTTAAAGTTTCTATTTTATTAATAAAAATTAAAATAGTAAAAAAGAAATAGTTTATGAGAGAAAAATATCAAAAGCAAACACGCATATAAGATAAGGAAACAGAAATATTAATATAAAATGACTGAAAATATATAGCAGATATTTTCTAAACAAAAGAAAGTCAGTATGATCTTGTTAACATCAAGAAAAACAAACCATAAGGTGAAAAGTATCATTAGGAATAAGTGCATTCAGTATATGAGGGAAAATTATATAACTCAGGAGAAATAGACGGTAATTTTAAGCTTGTTCACAACTAATTACAAAAGTGTAAACTATATATAATCATAATTACAAGAAATGGACAAGTAATTACAGTGCTTGCCTATTTTCAGATGCATTAATATTTAACTTTGCAGGACATAATTAGAAAATATGTGTTATTATATGTATATGTCATTCATGGGACATTTTTAAGTCTTGACTATGTGCTATAGATATGACAATTTTCCAAAAAGATATATAGACACTGTTATTTAACTTCTAAAACTTAATGTAATGCAACTCAAAATTATAAAAAAGATTGATTTATATGAATATTTAAAATATATTTATATCATTAGTCACAATTATATTCATAATAATAAAACATATTTGTATTAGTAATTTATTGTTGTCTAATAGGTCACTCCAAACTTGGTGATTTCAAAAATACTAATATTTTATTGTCTCTCATTTGGAGAAAGTGAAAAATTTGGGAGCATTTGGTTGTGTAACACTGGCTTGGAGTTCTCATGAAGCTGCAGGCAGATGTTTTGGGTGAGCTTCCGTCATTGGAAGAATCGACAGGAGCTGGAGAATACACCTCCAAAGTAGTTTACTTGCATTGCTGGGAAGTAGGTTCTGAGAACTTGATTCCTTTACGTATAGGCCTCTCCCCAAGGCTTTCTGAGTGTCCATCATATTGGTGCCCAGCTTTTCCCAGAAACAGAGATTCAACAGCCAGGGCCAACCAGGAAGAAATAGGATCAATAAAAGATTAATGTTTTGGATTGAACAAAAACCCAAATGTGACTGCAAAATTAAATATTTCCTTAGAAGGACATGTGATATGGTTTCAGGATAAGTACAGATCTACTGAAGTAGACAATATTAATAAAAATATTTATTAATTTGACAACATTAAAATAAAACACATCTGAACACCAAAAGGCATTCTAAACCAACAGGGAAACATATATAATATATTACTTACAAGAACTTCTCATAATCAGATTAATATATCTAGAATATATATCAATTTCCTAAAAATAATTTAGTTAATCTGTCAAATCCTTATTGAATATAACAGATACTATTCTAGTGACTAAGAAAGCTATAGGAAATAAAAACCAAACAATGCAATTTTCCCCCTAAGACAGACAGATAATAATAAATAGCTGAGTAATGTGTTAATAAACCTCAGGTTTCAGTAAGTGCCATGGAGAAAAATGAAGCAAGTAGGGGAACAGAGTTTGGAAAGACGTGGGAGATGTTATTTTGAGCAGTCTATTTAGTGGGTCATGTTAAATCAAATGGACTCAAAATGGGTTAATCAGATGTTCCAATCACAAAGTAATATCAAGAGGAGGAAATATTGATGACCTTGATTTTATCAGTACACATTGTATACATACACTGAAATGTTGTGCTGTAGCTCATAAATAATAATTTTTAATAAAAATGTAATTAAAAACACAAGAAACAAAACCAATGACAAAACCCCTATAGTAAAACTCTTAAAAATTAGTATAAATAGAAAAGTGACTCAATAGAAGAAGGCAATTTTCAGCTGCATGAACTAAATTGCCAATAAACATTTGAAAATATATTTGTAAGTTAGTTTAAAATATTTTAGGTATGTTCACATAAATATTATTTCTGATGTAGACAAAATGCCTGGGTTTTATTTCATAATTGTTGCATTTTTTAATTAACATGTGTTGACTGTTCATTGTTGTGGGTACAGGGTGAGATTTTGAGACAGGCATACAAAGTGTAATGGTCAAATCAGGGAAATAAACATTTCCAATGCCCCAAACATGTATTGTTTCGTACATGTGGGAACATTTAAAATACTCCCTTTGGCTGTTTTAGAACAGTAAATTGTTAACTGCAGACACCCCAGTGCGCTCTAAAGGCTAGGACTTATTCCTCTTATCTGACTTTGTTTTGGTACAGGGCTTCCACCCTCAATATCCTCTTCCCTATTTGCTTTCCAGCTTCTGGCGGTCACTATTCTCATTTCTATTATGAGATCGATTTTTTAAAACAAGTTTATTTAATTATTTATGTAAAGAGAACAGATATCATGTATTTCATATAGGCAGTTTTAAGAACATACTTTTTTTAGCTTCCATGTGTGAGTGAGAACTTGCAGTATTTGTCTTTCCATACCTGGCTTCTTTCACTTGGCAGACTCACTCACATTGCCCCAAATGACAGGATTTCATTCTCTTGGTTTATGGTTGAACAATATCCCATTGTGTATAAATAATATATTTTCTTCATCCGTTCATCCTCCAGTGATACCTAGATTGATACTATAGATTGCCTGTGGTGAATAGAGTCACAGTAAATGTGAGAATACAGCGATCTCTTTGGCATACTGATTGCCTTTCCTTTAGATATATTCTCAGTAGTGGGATTGATAGATAATGTGGTAGAGCTGTTTTTAGTTTAGTTTTTTTTGTTTGTTTTGTTTTCCATTACAAGTATGCTAATTTGCATTCCCATCAACAAAGTATAAGATTTTCCCTTTCTAAACATCTTTTCCAGCATTTTTTTTCATCCATTTCATGATAGTCATTCTAACTGGAGAGAGATTATATCACATTTTGGCTTTGGCTTGCATTTCCCTAATGGCTGATGTTGAGCATTTTTTCATACAACTTTCGGCATTTATATGTCTTCTTTTGGGAAATGTCTATTCAGATCATTCATCCATTTTAAAATCAGATTACTTGTTTTTTGCTATTGAGTGAGTTCATAGTTTCTGAAGCTGGGTGATAGGTTAATGGTGGTTTATTACATTATTCTTGCACTTTTCTCTTTCATATATGTATTTGTATATATAATATATATTGTGTGTATTTTATGTACTTTATGAAATAATTATGATTTGAATATACATTATAAATAATTATATAAGATGTATTAAAGAAATAGGGGTGGGCGCTGTGGTTCAGTGGGTTAAGCTGAGCTTGGAATACCCACATCCCATACTAGAGCTCCTGATCGAGGTGAGGCTATACTGCGTTCTGCTAATGCACACCTGGGAAGTAGCAGATGACAAATAAAGAACTTGGGTCTCTGTCGCCCACGTGGGAGACTGGGATAGAATTCCTGGCTCTGGCCTGGCCCAATCCCTGGGAGGCTTCTCTGTCTCTGTCTCTGTCACTCAGCCTTTCAAACAAATAAATAAACATCACGAAAAGAAAAAAAAAAAACAAATAATACATAGCAAACATTAGTAATGAAAAATGACCATAGATACTACAGTTATTTTAAAACATAACTAGTAAATATTGCAACTTTCTGTCAAAATTTTTGAGAAACATGATTTGTTAAAGCTAATCCAGAAGAAATATCATTTTTTTCACAGCCTTTAATTATTTATGAAATTGGATCTGTAGCTAAACATTCTGTCACAAAGAAACTTCAAGTCCAAATTGATTTATTGATGAATTTTATCATATAGGGAGAGAATTGATACTCATATTATACAAATTCTTCAGAAGAAAAGAGAGAAAGTACTTGTGCATTCATTTTACAAGGTAAAGATAATGATGATGCTAAGGAAAACAGGGTATTAGAATAAAAGGAAAAATACTCTTGACTTCTTGCACAAGCTACTGTAAACTCTTGGAAGAAAAATTCCTCTCTTGAACATGATTCAGGGGCTGGTGTTGTGGCATAGTGGGTTAGGCAGCTGCCTGTGATAATGGCATCCCATATGGGTGCCGTTTCAAGACCTGGCTGCTCCACTTCCAATCCAGCTCCCTGCTAATGTGCCTGGGAAAGCAGTGGAAGGTGGCCTAAGTACTTGGGACTCTGAACCCATGCCGGAGACCTGGAAGAGGCTCTTGGCTCCTGGCTCTAGCCTGGCACAGAACAGCCATTTGAATTTGGGCCATTTGGGGAGTAGTTAACAAATGAATGGATGAATGGACGATCTCTCTCTCTCTCTCTGCCTTTCAAATAAATAAATATAAAATATAATAAAGATTGTTAAAACATTTGAAGTTATTTAAAAATGAGCATGGTTTTAAAATAAATCAAAATGAGTGCATTAGAAAATGTAGTATAGTGATATAAAGGAAAATATATGATGACCAATTGTGATCTTTAAGGAAATCAAGGTTAGTTTAACATTTGAGAATCAATACAATTCTCCATGGAAAGAGAAAACATTGCAAAAATTGGTACCATCTATCCATAATTTTTTAAAAAAAAACTATTAATATACTAGAAATAGGAGAAAACTTCAGTCTGACAAAATATTAATGGCAAAATGTTATAAGTGCCTCCTCTGAAATTCAGAATAAACTATAGGAAATCCAATAAAACCACTGCCATTCAACATAAATTGGAAGTCATGGCCTCTGCACTGAGGCAAGAGATATCCATAAAGGATGTCAAGGATTAACTTGAAGTGCCAGAATTTAAAAAAAAAAATGATTTAAAAGCAAAAGAATGGGTTACGCCAAAAAAAATAGATTCCAACCTGAAAGAAAATGAACAGTACAGTATTGGGTTACAGTCCAAAGTATAAGGCAAATACAGAAGAGTCCATATTGATATAAATGATTGAACAAATAATAAATAGAAATAAGGAGCAAATTTTACTAGAAGAATTTCAGATAAATATAAATAGCTACTGACTCCCCCAGAAGTCCACCCTACCCTCCATCTTCAATGTGGACAGGACTTCATGTCATGTCCAAACAACAGAATCCTGAAAGGGGAAACTTGCTATCCTTAAAGAACTGAGAGGAGAACGAGTAACTTCATAGTAGCTAAACAGCACAGATGCTAACTTAGCCAAATGATCAAAGTTAATATCATCAGTGATTTCTTAGTGATATCACTTAACATTTGATAGGAAATGGAAAGGAGGAAACAATCTCTGTGGAATTCTTTTTTAAAAAAACCATAACTTTGGGCTAATCATAAGAAACATCAGACAGAGCCAACTTCAAGAGCATCCTATGAAGTAACTGACCAGGGCTCCTTGAAACAATCAAGAAAACCATAAAAAAGATACATGGAGATACAATCAAGTATCAAAGACTAGCCAACCACAGTGATTCAATGCAGTATGGTATCCCGGGTTGGATACTGGGGAGAGAAAAAGAGCATCACTGTAAATTCTAGTGGAATAAACTCTGGATCTTAATTAACAGCAATGTAATATTGGTTCTCTATTTTTGACAACTGTAACATGATTATGTGAGATATTAACTTTAGGGGAAGCTAAATGGGAAATCTGTGTATTGTATTTGCAACTTTTCCATAAATCTAAAATTATTCCAAAATGTTTAATGTTTATTAGGGTTGGAAAAAAGTACCAAAGTCATTTTAAAAGTTTTATGGAATTTCAAAGGACACTTAAATAAGTTAAAACATTTTTCTATGTATTTTAATTAATTTTAACTGACAAATTTATCTATATTTAATTTTTTAAATATTTATTTATTTGTTTGAGAGGAAAAGCGCGCACGCAAGAGAGAAAGAGTCAGAGGCAGAAACAGAGAGAGAGAGGTCCTAAATCCACTGGTTCACTCCCCAAATGGCTACAATGGCCAGAGCTGATCCAATCCGAAGCCTGGAGCTAGGAGCTCCTTACAGGTCTCTCACATGGGTGCAGGAGCTCAAGTACTTGCACCATCTTCTGCTGCTTTCCCGGGCACATGAGCAGGGAGCTGTAATGGAAATGGAGCAGCTGGAACACAAACCGGTACCCATATGGGATGCTGGTGTCACAGGTGGTGGCTTTACCAACCACGCCACAGTACTGGCCTCAACTGTCTATATTTATAGTGAAGAAAACATAGATGTCCAATATATATACATTATAGATGTAACAAATAAGCTAATTAGGATGTGAATCATCATGTTTGCTATGAGAACATTTAAAATCCACTCTTGGGGAAAGCATTTGGTTCAGCAGTTCAGATGCTGGCTGGATCATGGGCATCTTAGGTCAGTGTGCTTGGGTTCAAGTCCTGGCTCTGCTGCCCATTCCAGCTTCCTGACAGTGCATGCCTTGGTAGGCTGCAGGTGACTGCTCCTGAAGTAGTTAGATTCCTGCCACCGTTGTGGGGGACATAGATTGAATTCCCAGCTCCCAGCTTCAGCCTGGCTGCTGTGGGCACCTGAGGAGTGAATCTGTGAATGGAAGTTTACTCTCTCTCTCTCTCTCTCTCATAAATAAATAAACTTTTAAAAAGTTCTACCCTCAGCAACTTTCAAGTATACATCACATTGTTATTATTTATTGTCACCATGTTTACAGTAGATATCTTGCATTGATTCTTCTTATCTAACTGAAATGTTTATATCCTTTGACAAATATCTTCCCAATTACTCAACCCCAAATCCCTGTTGCCTACCATTCTATTCTGTGCTTCTAGAAGATCAACTTCTTCAGATTCCACATGTAAGTGACATCATTCACTATTTGTCTTTTTTTTTTTTTTTTGGCCTGGCTTATTTAATAAACAAGTCATTGTTAAAAATGAAGAATTTTTTACAGAAAACTTTTATTTAATAAATATAAATTTTGAAAGTACAACTTTTGGATTATAGCAGTTCTTCTCCCCATAACCACCCTCCCACCTGCAAACCATACCATCTCCTACTCCCTCTCCCATGCCATTCTTTATTAAGACTCATTTTTAATTATTTTTATACATAGAAGATCAACTCTATACTAAGTAAAGATTTCAACAGTTTGCACCCAACAAACACACAAAGTATAAAGTACTGTTTGAAGACAAGTTTTACCGTTAATTCTCATAGTACAACACATTAAGGACAGAGGTCCTACATGGGGAGCAAGTGCACAGTGACTCCCATTGTTGATTTACCAATTGAAACTCTTATTTATGATGTCAGTAATCACCTGAGGCTCTTGTCTGAGCTTCCAAGGCTGTGGATGTGCTTGCTTCAGCAGCACATATACCAAGGCTATGGAAGCCTCTTGAGTTGACAAACTCTGATCTTTTTTTTTTTTAACTTTTATTTAATGAATATAAATTTCCAAAGTACAGCTTATGGATTACAATGGCTTCCCCCCTCATAACGTCTCTCCCACCTGCAACTCTCCCCTTTCCCACTCCCTCTCCCCTTCCATTCACATCAAGATTCATTTTCTATTCTCTTTATATACAGAAGATCAGTTTAGCATACATTAACTAAAGATTTCAACAGTTTGCTCCCACACAGAAACATAAAGTGAAAAATACTGTTTGAGTACTCGTTATAGCATTAAATCTCAATGTACAACACACTAAGGACAAAGATCCTACATGAGGAGTAAGTGCACAGTGACTCCTGTTGTTGACTTAACAAATTGACACTCTTGTTTATGGCCTCAGTAATCACCCTAGGCTCTTGTCATGAGCTGCCAAGGCTATGGAAGCCCCCTGAGTTCACTGACTCTGATCATATTTAGACAAGGCCATGGTCAAAGTGGAAGTTCTCTCCTCCCTTCAGAGAAAGGTACCTCCTTCTTTGATGACCCGTTCTTTCCACTGGGATCTCATTCGTGGAGATCTTTCATTTAGTTTTTTTTTTTTTTCCCCCAGAGCGTCTTGGATTTCCATGCCTGAAATACTCTCATGGGCATTTCAGCCGGATCTGCATGCCTTAAGGGCTGATTCTGAGGCCAGAGTGCTGTTAGGACATCTGCCATTCTATGGGTCTGCTATGTATCTCACTTCCCATGTTGGATCGTTCTCTCCCTTTTTTATTCTATCAGCTAGTATTTGCAGACACTATTCTTGTTTATGTGATCCCTTTGGTTCTCAGTGCTATCATTATGATCAATTGTGAACAGAAATTGATCACTGGGACTAGTGAGATGGCATTGGTACATGCCACCTTGATGGGATTGAATTGGAATCCCCTGGTATGTTTCTAACTCTACCGTTTGAGGTAAGTCAGCTTGAGCATGTCCTGAATTGCACATCTCTTCCCTCTCTTATTCTCATTCTTATATTTAACAGCAATCACTTTTCAGTTAAGTTTCAGCACTTAAGAAGAATTGTGTATTGATTACAGTATTCAACCAAAAGTATTAAGTAGAACAAACAAACAAACAAAATACTAAGAGGGATAACATATTAAGTTGCTCGTCAACAGTCAGGGTGAGGGCTGATCAAGTCACCGTTTCTCATAGTGTTCATTTCACTTTAACAGGTTTCCTTTTTGGTGCTCAGTTAGTTGTCACCTATCAAGGAGAACAAGTGGTATTTGTCCCTTTGGGATTGGCTTATTTCACTCAGCATAATGTTTTCCAAATTCCTAACAAGGATCACTTTTCAGTTAAAATTTAAACACCTAAGAATAATTGTGTGTTAATTACAGAGTTCAACCAATGGTACTAGAACAAAAAAAATACTAAAATGGATAAAGTATTACATTGTACATCAACCGTCAGGACAAGAGCTGATCAAGTCACTGTTTCTCATAGTGTCCATTTCACTTCAACAAGTTTCCCCTTTGGTGCTCAGTTAGTTGTCGCTGATCAGGGAGAACATATGATTTTGTCCCTTTGGGACTGGCTTAATTCACTCAGCATGATGTTTTCCAAATTCCTCCATCTTGTTGCAAATGACCGGATTTCGTTGTTTTTGACTGCTGTATAGTATTCTATAGAGTACATGTCCCATAATTTCTTTATCTAGTCTACTGTTGATGAGCATTTGGGTTGGTTCCAGGTCTTAGCTATTGTGAATTGAGCTGCAATAAACATTAATGTGCAGACAGCTTTTGTTGAAATTGGCAAACAAAAAATGAAGAATTAATATAAAGATGTATTAAGTAGGAATTATGGGTAGGTTCCCAGGAGTAAAAAAAGAATCCGAAAGCTATAACAAGGTAATAAAATAGTCACACTTACACTCAGAGGAGACTAAAGTGCCACTGCAGAACAGTGAAGAAAGAACAGCCCTTTTAACTGTAGTGTTGAGTGATCGCACAGTTCATGTAGAAAGAATGGAACTTGGCCCTTATTTTATATCTCATGCGTACATGCACAAACACCCACACAAAAATAATCTTCACATGAATATTTACATCTAAATTTGAAGTATAAATTTAAAAAATATTTAATCCTATTCTAATGGAGAATATCAATGACCTTGGTATAAGAAAAGATTTGTCAAACACTCTGTAAAAAGCATTTTTATTTGAAAAGCAGAGATACAGAGAGAAGAAGAGAGAATCTTCTATCCATTGGTGGACTTCCCAAATGGCCACAATGGCCAGGGCTGGGCCAGGCTGAATCCAGGAGACAGGAGCTTCTTCCAGGTCTCCCACATGAGTGCAAGGGCCCAAGTACTTGGGCCATCCTCTGCTGCTATTCTCAGGTGCATTATTGTGGAACAGCCAGAACTCAAACTGAAGCCCCTATGGGATGCCAGCACCACAGGCAGAGGGAGGCTTAACCCTCTATGCCACAGTGCTGGCCCCTTTACAAAAAAAAAAAAAAACTTGAAAACATAAAACGGATTGATAAGTTGGACTACATCAAAGTTTTGAACATATCTTGACTGAAATACATTGTGTATCTAATGAATATGTAAGTCACAGAGTATTTTAAGCACAGGCAACAAAGGCCCCATGTCTATATAACATAAAGTATTTCTACAACTAGTCAGAAAAACATTACATGTAAAAAATGTGAAAGCACTTGAATAGGTACTTCACAAAATGGTGATATTCAAATGATCAATGTTCATATCAAAAGTTGCTCAACATCATTAGTCCTCAGGAAAGTATAAAACTGCAAGTGATAACGTTACGTACTCACCATGATGGTTAAATTTTTTTTTTTGACAGGCAGAGTGGACAGTGAGAGAGAGAGACAGAGAGAAAGGTCTTCCTTTGCCGTTGGTTTATCCTCCAATGGCCGCCGCGGCTGGCGCGCTGTGGCCGACGCACCGCGCTGATCCGATGGCAGGAGCCAGGTACTTATTCTGGTCTCCCATGGGGTGCAGGGCCCAAGCACTTGGGCCATCCTCCACTGCACTCCCTGGCCACAGCAGAGAGCTGGCCTGGAAGAGGAGCAACTGGGACAGAATCCGGCGCCCTGACTGGGACTAGAACCCGGTGTGCCTGCGCCGCAAGGTGGAAGATTAGCCTAGTGAGCCGCGGCACCAGCAATGGTTAAAATTGAAGGATTTTCAGGAAATATACTACATTTCTGGTACAATTATATATCATCATCATTAATCTGGAAGACTTTTGTTAGTATGCCAGGTTTTGCACAAAAAAAAAAAGGACACATGTGACCCAGAAATTGTATTCCTGGGCATGCACCCAGTGTGTGCATATCTATATCTGTATCTATCTATCTATCTATCTATAGATAAAGATATACAAATATAGATAAAGATATACAAATATAGATAAATATAGATATAGATATATATACACCCTCATGCACAGCTGAGGGTGAGGATTAAAATTCAGATTTGCCACACAAAATTTGTAGTCAGAGGGGCTGTTGTTACATCTGGAAGCAAAGCAGTGCTGTTTTTTCATCACGTTGCTGGAGGATGAGGTGCACCAGCCAGTAGTTGTGATGGGAGCAGTGGAAGAGGTCGGGTGGTCTGTTACTGCTGGAAGAAGGCCAGTTGGTGGGGATGCACATCGCACACCTGGGATAAGCCAGTCCATGGGGGAGCCGACCCTGTGATGGAGTGAAGAGAAGGGTGAAGAGGGTTTGAAGCAGATAGCAGGGTATTTTCAAAAGCTCAACAGCAGAGATATCCTCCCAGAGTGGCTGTGGAGGAGGAACAGCAGTCACTGCTGCTGTTTGAAGCTTCAGTTTCTTTGACAGGAGGCCAGAAAGAGAACAGCAGGTTCTGTCAGAAAGGAATTTGTGTTCCAAGCCGGGATTCTGCTACATCTTTAAAAATGAGATTACTGAGTTAGGGTCCATTTAGCCAGGAGAATGGCATACGGCTGTGGAACACAGTTTAATCACTCCCTGACAGGCAGTATTTCTTTACAAGGGGGGAACAGCTCACTGCCCTACCACAGTGGCTGGCTGGCACACATGGAATGAGAAGCAGCAGTGTGCCAGGTCCCAGTGCAGTCTTCTGTCTCACATGAGCATACATTTTCCCATAGAGGTAGATGCAGGATCCTTGAGCACCCGTGGGTCAGACACACAGCCAACCTGCAGCATCATAAACCCAATACGGGAAATAACTGTTGGTGTAAACCACTGAGATTTTGAGTGTTTGTTTCTACAGGAAAGCTGACCAGCACAACACTGAATTCCTGAATGAGTGGGTAGTTGATAAATAACTCTCTGCTCCAAACAGAATTGCTCTGAAAGTCCAGCTTGCAAGGTGTAGGAGAGGAAAGAGGCCATAGAGAGGAGAGAAGGCACACAGAGCCCTGGATCAGTAAGAATTAGATGCTATTCATAGAGAATTCAAGAGTCATACAACTCTGAAAAATTATCCAGCATCCATAAAGATGCATACAACAAAACCAAATTATTCTCTTCTCGCCACCACGTGTCTCTCATCTGGAGAGTATTAAATACTCTCATCTACAGAGCATAAAAAATACACTAGCATTTCTCAATACCAGTTCCTATTCTTTTTTTTTTTTTTTTTTGACAGGCAGAGTGGACACTGAGAGAGAGAGACACAGTGAGAAAGGTCTTCCTTTTTTTGCCGTTGGTTCACCCTCCAATGGCCGCTGCGGCTGGCGCGCTGCGGCCGGCGCACCGCGCTGATCCGATGGCAGGAGCCAGGTACTTATCCTGGTCTCCCATGGGGTGCAGGGCCCAAGCACTTGGGCCATCCTCCACTGCACTCCCAGGCCACAGCAGAGAGCTGGCCTGGAAGAGGGGCACCGGGACAGAATCCGGTGCCCCGACCGGGACTAGAACCCGGTGTGCCAGTGCCGCTAGGTGGAGGATTAGCCTAGTGAGCCACGGCACCGGCCCAGTTGCTATTTTTATCTGCTCCCAAATGCAATTTGGTATATCACAGTTGACTCTTACATTTGTAATGTTATTTTGAGGTGGTTCTTTCTGCAGACTTCAGAATATTCCAGTGTCATGTCTCATTCTTATTTGGGTAGATTGATTTACAATGGAATGGTTGATTTCATTCTTTTATTTGTTTATTTTATTTGAAAGGCAGAGTTACAGAGAGAGAGAGAGGTATCTTCTATCCACTGGTTCACTCCCTAAATATCTTCAAGATCTGGGGTTGGACCAGACCAAAGCCCAAAGCCAGGAGCCAGGAGCTTCCTCCAGGCCTCCCCCATGGGTGGCAGGGGCCAAAGCACTTCAGCCATTTTCCACTATTTTCCCAGGAATGTTAGCAGGGAGCTGGATAGCAAGTGGATTAGCTGGGATCTTAATTGGTGCCCATTATTGATGCCAGCACTACATGCGGTGGCTTAACCCACTAAGCCACAGCAGTGGCACTGATTTTATTGTTTTAAAAATATGTTATTTCATCATTTAAAATAGTTAGTTCATAAAGATTGGATATTGTCAATTTGACATGTGTATTTATTTTGTAAGGAAGATCACAATAAAAATTAACCATCACCATCCATAGTATATATTTAATTCTTAGAAATTTTTAAAAAAAGATTTATTTTATTTATTTGAAAGGCAGGGCTACAGAGAGAGATACACAGAGACATAGAGAGAGAAGTCTTCTATCTGCTTATTCACTACCCAAATAGCTCCAATAGCCAGGGCTGGGCTGTTCCAAAGACAGGAGCCAGGAGCTTCCTCCAGGTCTCCCAGGTTGGTGCCAGGGCCCAAGCACATAAAGCACCCTCTTCTGCTTTCCCAAATGCATTAGCAGGGAGCTGGATTGGAAATGGAGCAGCCAGGACATGATCCCATAAGGGGTCCCAGCACTGCAGGCAATTGCTTAACCAGGTCTACCACAGTGCCACCCAAACTCTTAGAACTTTCACATCTTTTAGCTGACAATTTATATCCTTTGGCCAACATATCGCCCATTTCTCATACCTCTCTCTGTCTTAGATGATCACCATCTTACTCTCTGTTGTATATGTGTTTGACTATTAAGATTCCACATATAAGTGAGATCATGCAATATTTGTCTGTCTGAGTCTTTCTTTATTCACTCACCATCATATCCTCCAGGTTCATTCATGTTTTATAAATGGCAGGGTTTCCTTCTTTTTATAGCTGAATAGCATCTGTTTTATACTCCAAATACTTTGAGGGTCAGATCTAATGTCTTCTCTTCCATAAAGCCAACTTTGATACCCCAGGTTGGAAACAAAAGGTAACCCTCCTAAGAAGACAGGTGGTACTAAAGTCCTCCTTACTTGGCAGTCTTAGTAACAAGAATTTATTCCATGATCTCTTCAGTGGCAGAAAGACTCTTTATGCTACTGGTTAGCCAAGATCACATTGTATTTTCTTTAATAATTACTCTAATTATTAGTCCTATAAAACAGCATTTTTGAGAGAAAATTATCTTAATCTTCTCTCAAATTCTATTTGGCCACAAGTCTATAATGTGAAGTTGAGATTCAATGAAGTAGGTTTCTTGAGCTACCACCAATGTCATTCTCAAATTTGGTTTAAATAAAATATAATATCATTATGCTTAGTGAAATAAAGCAGTCCCCAATAGAAAATATCATATTATTTCTCAGATATGTGGTAGTGAATACAGAATACACTAAAAATGTATAGGAATGAAATTGTTATCCTATGGTTTGATTATCATTTAGAGCCCTTGTCTATGTTCCGATGGAACAGAAGTCTTCATACTTTTACTTGTTGGACAATATGTTTAATGGTGCATTAAGCCTGTGATTATAAAGTAAATTGAAAATATATTGTTGTAAAAATTGAAGAAAAAAGAAAGAAAGGAAAAGGAGGAGATTGAGAGAGGGAAGTATAATTATATTGTTATCTTTTAGATTTGTATCTATGAAATGTGTGAAATCTATTCTCTTTATGTTAGTAAAAAATTTAAGAGTAACATAAGAAGAAATATCAAATTCAGAATAGTTTTGCCTCTGGGGAAGGTAGATAGAGAATGAGGTCTGGTGGACTTAAAATGTATCTGTGATTTTTTTATGTTATCTTTTCTTCCCCCTTGGCATTTCTCCCTGTGCATCATTTCATCAATCTTGTAGAACATTCAGGTCTATAATACACAGAGCATTATTTTGAATGTTTGTAAATTTCATGCAAATGTTATTAAACTATAAAAAAGTGAGTGACTGAAAAAAAAAAGAGAGGACCTTGTGGTGATTTGATTTCCCTCCACATTCATAGGAAGCATATTTTCTCATGGAAAGAAGATAGTACATTGATTATTGAAAACACTTTTCTATTTCCCACAAACACCTAGCTATTTCCCACAATGTTAATCCATTGCTATCCCAACAAGGAAGTATTTATCAACATTAAGAGAAGCTGAACCTAAATATCCCTGGGAGCTTTGAGTCATTTATACATTCTACTAATTGCCTAGATATAAAAAAATTTGCACAAATATTTCAATACTTACACAAGTAGGGTTTGTAAATAATGACCATTGGAATTGGAACAAGAATGGCTCTCATGGGAGATGTGAGCTTAAACATACAAATTGATATTTGGATAATAATCTGACACCAGAAGTCATGACCATGGGGCCATGAAACCTTATAGTTGGAAAGGACCTCATGAGTCAAACCACAGATTCTCCTAAAGCCCAAAGCACTCTGCAAAACATATGTAGTAGGGAAGCCCACCTTAGTAGGCTGCCTGTCTCATTCTGAAAAAGTTTTTGTTATTACGCATTTGTTTCTTATCAATGGCTTTCATTGTCCTTGGAACTTCTCCTTGATCCTGCTTCTGGCATTTGCAGATTTAGAGTACAGGACTTACTACTTTACAGGACATACCTTCACATAGTTGCAGACTTTAATTTTTTATGACTCTTTAGATAAATAATCCAGGTTTATACATATAATATGATTTTCAGATTTCCCAGCGTCTGTGTCACACTCTCCTTGTCAGTGTAACTCTTGAAATGAGTTGCCTTGTTCCCACCAAGACTTTTCACCTGAGGTTGCTTGCATGAATTTCCTGAATGAGTTATCCTGGCACAATCATATCCCTAGTTCTTTTTCCTTTTTATGAAAGGAGATCATAATCTTTTGCCACATAGTCACCTAACAAAACAAATAAAACTCGATTGTGAAATATGTATATGAATATTGCTACAAGTTTTTTAAAACTTATGAACATGAAGAGGACAAAAAATGATTCTAATTATTCTCTGGAGTTAAACATTTAGTTTGAACTATTAATTCATTTCAAATGTTCCAAACCAATTCAGAATATATTACTGTGCCTATTTCATGGGGATTATTTAGTAGATATAAATATATTTAGAATATAATAATGCATTAAGAATATTAAAAAAAATCCTAGCTGTAATAACATTCACAGAGAAAGAAGTCATACTCTTGCTATATGTTATGGTGCTGGATTTCAGTTGTCCTTGCTGCTATGGCAGCCTTGTTACAGAATTTGTTCATGTGAGGTTTCGCTTGTCTAAAATTTCATTCCTTCCTCACATGAGTCATCACCAGCCAGAAATTTTCTGCACCTTTCAAATGACTTTCTGTAATACAGGCTATTACATTTTTCTGTATCTTCTCATTCTTATGTGTCAATGTCATTTAAAAATAAAAAAAAAATTTTGACTCTGTCTTCTGTAACCATAGACACTACAAATTTCTTTTCACCTGTGCTTCTGATAGAGCTAACAAAAACACATACACAACAGCCTACCATTAATGATCACCTTTCAGTTTGACACAGATCTAGGAATCAATATGTTTTAGAGATCTAGTTAAGGTTTTAAGACCCAGGACATTAACTAATCCATCAAAATACAGATACCACTGTCAAGTAAACAGCTAGCATCAAGATTTATCACACAATCTGGTCTAAATGGCAATGGCAATATTTTCCATTTCATTGACTCTTTGTGAATCTGGGGCTGTGAAGGTTGGTCTTTAGAAATCACTCAACAGATCCTACAGATCCTAGTTGTTAGTGTTGTGGGTTATCAGTTCATTTCACCAACACTCCATCCTCTGAATGCTCTCAACAATATTGCTTAAGAATGTGATAAAGTATTGGGTTAAGATAAGGCAGTCATTGTCTTTTTTTAAAAAGTCATTCATTTATCTGAAATGCAGAGTGAAAGAAAAGAAATGAGGGAGGAAGGGAGAGGGAGAGAGAGAAGGAGACAGACAGACAGACAGACACACACACACACACACACACACACACATACAGAGATGGGGGTGGGGGAGAGAATGAATAGATCTTCCATCCACTGGCTCACTCTCCAATTGAATACCAGAGCCACGGCTGGACCAGGCCATAGGCAGGATCCATGAACTCTATCTCAGTGTCCCACGGAGGTGGCACGGGGCAAGTACCTGGGCCATGTCCACTGCTTTCTCAGGTCCATTAGCAGGACATTGGACTGGAAAACAGAGCAGCCAGGACCTGAACTAGTACTCTGACCTGGGATGCTGGTGTTACAAGCAGAAATACCTCTGGAATGTGGTGTTGAAATCCTGGACCATGTGCAGAGAGGTATGCCTAAACTTTCCTAACTCAAAAAATTTCATTCTGCACACCTGATGAATTTGGAGCTCTTCTAGGTGCAAGGGAGTGGAGAGTTGCAGAGAAAATCTTCACATAGGTGATTTACTCTCAAATAACTTTTGATCTGGTGAATAAACACAAGCTAGTTCTGCATGGAAATTTTATTCATTCTCAACTTCTGGCATTAGAGCCTGGCTTGGTAAAAGAAATTCAAATAAATCTGGTAGTAGAAAAGTAGCAGTAAGAAGAGAGCTCGTTGATGTGCTACTGCATGTATGTGGTGCATCCCAATTTTTTTAGTGGTCCTAAGTCCTCACTCTCAGAGCAGAATCATAGCCCTGGTGCAGGGTACACAGCCTGAAGACTGAGGTCCATGCGCAAAGAAAAATAACTGAATGCTCAGAGGTGGAAAATCACCAGGCACAAAGTGGCAGAGCTGAGATGAATGCTCCTATTTGCAGTCCATGCCATGGTTAGACTGCAAATCAGTCTTCCCCCTCCCCCATTGAGCAAAAGGAAGCCTACATATTCTTAAATTTCCATGTCTTCTTTCATCAGAAAGGCAGATAAACAATCTCTGTGAGTGCCATTTTTTTCTGACAACAAAGCTGCTAGTGTTTACCCTAGAGCAGTGAAATCCAGCCTGGAAAAAAATGGAGAAACAGGGCCAGGAGCTCCTCGGTGAGCGGTTTGGCTAACGCTGAAGGTTGTGCATGTTGAGCCCATCTTCAGGGACATGAAGCATATTATTATAACCATAAACTCACATGTGTCTTACAACAATTTCCCACAGATAGTTGTAGAGGATCTTAGTCTAACCGAGTAGTGTATTATCACAGTTTTCCTGGAAGCAGAAGTAAGGTGGTCAGAGGAAGAAGTTTTTTTCTGTTCTGTTTCTCATGGAGGAAGGTTATGGGCTGGGTATTGCCTTGTATTGAGTCTCCCTTTGTTTTGTTCATATAATCTACAGATCTCAAATGGCACTGCCCAACCCCAGCCAATATGAAAGATGTTTGAGTTTCATGTGTCTTATGCACAGTAGGTGGTTAATGACAACTTATTGAATTCATGGCTGTGCCATGTCTCCTATGGATTTCATAAAGTATGCCTAAGAAGCATAGAATTTGAGCTGAAACAATCTAAGTTTCAAATATTCAGTATCTCTAAGGAGAATAGAATAAGCTATCCAACATCACCTTCCTCTAGTAAAGGCTATGGTCCCCACTGATATATATATATAATGAAGAAAAACTGTCAGGGTAAAGGACATAAATTATGAACATGTTGCATCACTACCTAGTACATGGTTGCTGCTCAGTGAAGAGTGGCTGGAGAGAGACAGGCATTTTGCCTGGTTCTTAGGATGCCAGTTGAGAAACATGCCTCCCATATCAGAGTGCCAGCGTTCAAGTATCAACACTTCTCAAGTCCCAGCATTCAATTGCCCTCTTTCCTCCAGTGTGCACCTTGGGAGGAAGCAGGTGATGGGTTACATAGTTAGGTTCTTCCCACCATTATGAATAAATGGATTGGATGTCTAGCTTCCAACTCTGGCCTAGCCCAGCCCTGGTCATCGTGAACATTTGGGCCTGAACTGATGGATGGGTGGTTCTCTTTCTAAAAAAAGAATTAAATCAAAAATTTTAAAAGGAAGGAAGGAGCAGCTGGAGAAATTGTGATGGTAAAGAGTGTAGATTCTACATGTGCATTCCCATGTCCATTGACACACCATTCATAATAGCTAACACATGATCAATGGATTAATGGATAAAGAAAATGTGGAATAGGCACAATAAAATATCATTCAACCTTTAAAAACAAGGAAATCATGTTATTTGCAACCACATGGTTGAACCTGGAAGACCTTATCCTTATAATATCTTCAACAAAAAGTGAGACAAATATTGCATGATCTCATTTACATGTGGAATCTGACAAAGTTGAACTCACAGCAGTGTAAAGTATTTTGTTGGTTACCAGGATCCAAGGGCAAGGAGAAGTTTGGGAAGATGTTGGTCAAGGGTATAAAATTTCAGTTATGAAGAATGACTTCAAGAGATCTATCACACAATGGGGCGGGTGCTGTGGTGTAGCAGTAAAGTTGCCACCTGCAGTGCCAGCATCCCATATGGGTGCCGGTTCAAGACTCAGCTGCTCCACTTCCGATCCAGCTCTCTGCTATGGCCTGGGAAAGCAGTGGAAGATGGCCCAAGTCCCTGGGGCCTCTGCACCTGCGTAGGAGACCTGGAAGAAACTCCTGGCTCCTCATTTCAGATCGGCGCAGCTCTGGCTGTTGCTGCCATCTGGGGAGTGAACCAGTGGATGAAAGACTTCTCTCTCTCTCTTTCTCTGCATCTCCCTCTCTCTGTGTAACTGTGACTTTCAAGTAAAATAAATAAATCTTTTTAAAAAAGGAGATCTATCACACAAAGCATGGTGACTGTAGGTAATAATGCATTATGTACTTGAAAATCCACAAGAGAGTGGATTTTAAGTGTTCTCATAAAAAGAAATGATAGCTATGTGAGATAATGCATATATTGATTAGCTTAATTTACCAATTCCACAATATATACATATCAAACATTATATTGTATACCATAAATATGCACATTGTATATTTGTACACTTAAAAGTAAATTTGAAAAAAAGTTCACACTATGGAGTCTGATTGCCTGGAATACATGACATGCTCTGTCTACAAGGGTGCTTTAACAAGTTAATGAGAAAATGGAGTTAAAAGGTAAGTTAGAATGGTTGCTAACTGATAAGGTAAGGTAAACAGCTGCTTTGTATGCCGCCATCGTTCAGGTGCTGGCTATGCTTCCATTTCCAGCTTCTTGCTAATGTGCATCCTGGGAGACAGCAGTTGGATGACTCTCATGCTTGAATCCCTATCACACATAATGGAGACCTGGATGAGGTTCCCCAGTCTTGATTTGGTCTGGCCCTATCTTGGCTGTTATGGGCATTTGGGGAGTGAACCAGGGGATGGGAGATTTGAAGTGAGGTTGTAGGAACTCAAACTGGTACTCTGATATGGGATTCTGGAGTTGTAAGACCAGGGCTTAATCTGCTGTGCCACAATTCCACTCCCTCTGCCACATGAATATTTTTTCCATTTTTAAATTTTTATTTTAATTAATTTTTAACAAATTCAATTTGATTTGTAGATACAAGTCTAAGAACATAATGATATTCCCTTACTCCCTCCCTCCCTCCCTCCCTCCCTCCTTCCTACCCTCCTTCCTTCTACTTTTCTTTTTTTTTTAGTTTTTGAAATAACATATCTGGGGCTGGCTCCGTGGCTCACTTGGCTAATCCTCTGCCAGCGGCACCAGCATACCATATGGCCGCCGGGTTCTAGTCCTGGTTGCTCCTCTTCCAGTCCAGCTCTCTGCTGTGACCCGGGAAGGCAGTTGAGGATGGCCCAAGTGCTTGGGCCCTGCACCCGCATGGGAGACCAGGAAGAAGCACCTGGCTCCTGGCTTTGGATGGGCACAGTGCACCAGCCATAGTGGCTATTTAGGAGGTGAACCAATGGAAGGAAGACCTTTCTCTCTGTCTCTCTCTCACTAACTCTGCTTGTCTAATAAAAAAAAAGAAATAACATATTTTAAATTTACATTACAGTAAAAAGTCTTAATACTTCACCAAATAAGAAGTTTAGAAAGTAAAAAGCAAAAAGTCCCCAGGTTAGTGGGAATATTCACAGTGGCTCTAAACATTCATACTAAATTGATCTTCTGTATATAAAGATAATTGAAAATGAATCTTGATGTGAATGGAATGGGAGAGGGAGCAGGAGATGGGAGGGTTTGCGGGTGGGAGGGAAGTTATGGGGGGGAAGCCACTGTAATTCCAAAGCTGTACTTTGGAAATTTATATTTATTAAATAAAAGTTTTTAAAAAATTTGGTCCCAAATAAACTTATCTTTAAGTTCCATTTCTCATGAACTTTTTGAAGTACCTTTGTATGCTAACTGGGAAGAGTTTATAACAATTCCTTAAAGCTCCCAATAGCTCATCTCCTCTTCTGTAAAATAGTCTGGCCTTGGCAAAGAACATCGGAAATACATGGCAGTCATTGCTGCTACCACTAGGTGTTTCTGATCCCGATGCCCAGGCATAGCCCACTTCCCTGAAATGAGGTACGGCCTTTGGTTGGACTGCGGGCACAGTCTCTGGTCTTGTATCACTTAAAGATGGGTATTTTAAAAGGCGGTGTGTGGTGTGAATTCCTTCCCTATCTGCTAGATGGTTACAAACAAACAAACAAACCAGCATGTTCACTGTCCAATCCAAAATGGACACATAGTGTGAATGAGGAATAAGCCTCTGTCATTTTATGTCACTAGGAATTTTAGAATGTTAGAACTAGTGCCTGGCACATAGCCAGTGCTCAACAAATGTTCATTACTTGCTATAATTATTGCTATTACTGTCAGCATTGAAACTGATACTTGAAATAGTCCCAGATCAGCCTGCTTATGTCTTTGCTGCTTCATGATTTCATGATCTATACAGATTCTTCTTTAGTATTTGGCATAAGAAAAACACAGGAAACCCAACTTCAAACGTCAATTGACTGAATGTGTAAGCATCTAAAATTGACTCATTTCTGTGCTGTTATTTAGTTACCTGTACAATGTAGATGATGATAATCATGGAAAAGTTTAAATGAAAATCCTGGACCACAGGGCCTGCAGCACAGTAGGAGCTAGCAATTCCTGCCATGCTTGTCCTCCTCTGGCTTGGGCTTTGTAGCATTGATCCCAGCTCCTTCTGCCTTCACATCCTGCATCCTTTACCAGTTATGGGAACTCTCTGCTTCTTGGCCACTGGTTTCTCTATGAGGAGCTGAAGGGAAGATCTCTAACTTGTTATATTGCCATTGGCAGTTTTAGGAATAATCATGCAACCAAAATATCTACAGATTTTAGGTAGCTCCATTAAAGGTAGCTCTGAAGCAAATGGAAAATGATAATCATTTATGATTTTCAAATACATTTATGATCTTGAATACATTCAGTGTGTGTGTGTGTGTGTGTGTGTGTGTAGAAAAGCTGCACTGTAGCTTGTATTTTCATCCTTTGTCTATGCCAAGTGATCATGTTCCCACTGTTTTGTCTTTTCTGGCAATGACGCTCTGAGCATAAGAGGTGAGCAGGTCACAGCCGCAGCATCATTGCTCACTGCCAAACATCAAATGTAATCATGTTGTAACATCCTTGCGAAGTAGCCTTTCAATAACTGAAAGAAAAACTAATTAAATAAGTATTGCATTAATCATTTCTGGAGGGTAACCAAACCCAAGCAGTTATGCCAGTTGGGCTTAATCACAACTCCTTAATTTAATAACAATCCACATGGAGAATTACAACATGTGAGGTGGACCTGGCAAGCTTTTTCATCAGGTTCCAGATGGGAAACTTAATTGATCTGCTCAAATTTCTCTTTCAGTGAAGAGTGTAATTGGGATTGTGATAGAGATTATGTTGCATCTCTATACTGCTTTGAGTAGACGAAAATTTCAACAATAATTCTTCAAATACGTAAGCATGTGGCATATATTCACGTATTTGTGCCTTCTTCAATCTCCTTCATCAATTGTTCATAGTTTTGTACTTGCGTACAACTCACACAATTCTCCTCTATACTTTAAATCATCTCTAGAGTACTTATAATACCTAATATGATGTAAATATTCTGTAAATATTTATTATATGTAGTGTTTATGAAATAATAAGAAAATGTACATGCTCAGGGTAGACAGTCCACAACTGGCTGAATCCACGTATGCAAGACCAGCTATAGGAGGGGTCAGCTTCACTTCCATCACTGGGTGAACAGGAGTGGCAAGTTGGCAGGGCATTTTGGGCATCCTTGCCTTGTACCAGAACTTAGAGGAAAACCTTACTTTTTCCCTTTGACTATGATGTTAGCTGTGGGCTTTTCATAAGCATCCTTCATTATGTTGAGGAATTTTATCTACATCTAAACTATTGAGATTTTTTTAAGCAAGAAAGGGTGTTGAACTTTGTTGGAGATGACCACGTGGGTTTTATCTTTCTGCCTCTGAATGTGATGGTTCACATTTTTGATTTGCATGTGTTAATCAGTCTTTCCTGCCAGGCTGTATATTTTTGATATGCTGTTGAATCCAATTTGCCAGTATTTTATTGAGAATTTCTACGTCCATCTTCATCAGAGATACTGGCCTATCATTTTCTTTTCCTCCACTATTTTTGTTAAGATTAGGTGGCAATGTAATGCTAAATTTATAAAATATGTTGAGCAGCTTTCTCTCCAGCTCTATTTTGGTAGAGTCTAAGGAGTATTACTTTTGCTTTGAATTTTGGTAGAATTCAACCATGAACATACTTGTTCCTGGGATTTCCTTTGTTGGGTGGTTTTTAATTACAGCTGCAATTCCATTATTTGTTGCTGATTTTTTTCAGGGCTTCTGCTTCTCTTGATTCAGTCTTGGTAGGTTGTATTTTTCTAGGACTTAATCTCTTTCTTCTAGGTTATCTGATTTCTTGGTGGATAATTGCTCATATGACCCTTTGTATTTTTGAGACATCTACTGTAATATTTCTACTTTCATTTCTGATTTTATTTGAGTTTCTTTTTTCTCTTTATCTGGCTGAGACATTGTCAATTTTACTTATTGTTTTAAAGAATCAACTCTTAGTTTTATCGATTTTTTCCTATGGCTTTTCATTCTCGATTTGATTCTGTTCTAGTCTTAATTACTTACTTACTTCTGCTAACTTAGAGGTTAGCTTTGCTATTTTTTCTTATCTTCATGAAGCAAAATACAAGAGATTTTTCCAAAAATTCTTATAAGACAGTGTTATGAAAAAACTGGATTTCAAAAATTTTGGCACCAAAATACATTTATCTTTTAATCTTATTTCCCACAAACTTTCTAAGTATTTACTATTAAGATATTTATTTGATAGGTTTCCCTGTTTGCTGGCATACAAGTCCTTGTAGTAATTTCTGATGATTCTTTTTATTTCTGTGATGTCTGTTGTTATGTTTCCTTTTTCATCTCTGATTTTATTGATTTGGGTCTTTTCTCTTCTTTTTTTAGTTAGTTGGGCCAATGGGGTGTCAATTTTGTTTATTTTTTTTCAAAAAACCAGCTCCTCGTTTGGCTGATTTTTTGTAATGTTTTTTTTTGGATTCAATCCTGTTGATTTCTTCTCTGATTTTAATTATTTCTCTTCTCCTACTAGATTTGGGTCTGGTTTGCTATAGATTTTCTAGATCCTTGAGGTGAATTGAAAGCTCATCTATTTGGTGCCTTTCCAATTTCTTGATGTAGGCACCTATTGATATAAACTTTCCTCTTAACACTGCTTTTGCTGCGTCCCATAAGTTTTGGTATGTTGTGCTGTTATCCTCATTTACTTCCAGAAAATTTTTGACTTCTCTTTTAATTTCTTCTATGACCCATTGTTCATTCAGGAACATGTTGTTCAGTCTCCATGTGTTTACGTATGCTCTAGGGATTCCTGAGTTGCTAATTTCCAACTTCATTCCTTTATGGTCTGAGAAGCTGCATGGTATGATTCTAATTCTTTTGAATTTGCTGAGACTTGCTTTATGGCCTAGTATGTGGTCAATCCTAGAGAAGGTCCCATGTACTGCTGAGAAGAATGTAAAATCTTTAGCTGTAGGATTGAAAGTTCTGTAGATATCTGTTAGATCCATTTGGGCTATAGTGTCGTTTAAATCTACTGTATCCTTGTTGATCTTCTGTCCTGTTGATCTGTCTATTTCTGAGAGTGGAGTATTGAAGTCCCCCAGTACTATTGTATTGGGGTCTAAGTCTCCCTTTAAGTCCCTTAACAAATCTTTCAAATAAACCTGTGCCTGGAAATTGGGTGCATATACATTTATAATAGGGGAGAGGGTGTGGGAAAGGGGAGGGTTGCGGGTAGGAGGGACGTTATTGGGGGAAAGCCATTGTAATCTATAAGCTGTACTTTGGAAATTTATATTCATTAAATAAAAGTTAAAAAAAAGATATTTATTTGAGATTTTTCTTCTTTTTTAATGTAGATATTTATTGATCAGAAAAACTCTGAAGTATTTTCATTTTGATGATGGATAAAATGGACTTACACAGGTGGTAAATTTTTGTAAAATTTAACATTCACATATGCACATATCACACCAAAATATGCAAATGAGATTGGGGAAATCCAAAAAAAGGCCAGTGGATTCTATCAATGTCAATATCCTGACTGTGGTCTATAATATAGTTTTGCAAGCTGTCATTGGGGAAAAGAAGGTAGAATGCACACAGGATTACCATGTATCATTCTTCACAATTTCACACGAATCCATGTTTATCTTCAAAATAATTCCATTTAAAAAAGCAAAATTAAGGCATGGACATTTGGTGCAGTGGTTAAGGTGTTGCTTGGGATGCTTGGGTCCCATGTTGGAGCACCTGAGCTGGAGTCTCAGATTCACTTCCTGATTCCAACTTCCTGATTATGCACACCTTGGGCAGTGGCTCATTATGGCCCACATAATTGGGTCTCTTTCAACCACATAGGAGACCTGTATTGAATTCTTGATTCCTGGGTTCAGCCTGGTCCAGAACTGGCTGTCGTAGGCATTCGGGCATTTGGGGTATGAACTAACAGATGGATCTCTCTCTCTCTCTCTCTCTCCCCATCTCTTTCTCTGCCTTTAAAATAAGTAAAAATAAAAAAGTATAAAAACAGAATATATATACTTAAATATATTTATTATATTAATTATTTATACACATTTGTATTCTATGCTTAAGGGAAAACATATTAATTTACTTTTGTAGAGAGAGGATAGGTTGGTAAATGATTCCCACTTCTCTTGAGAAGGTCCACAATTACCCAAGGAATCTTCTTACATCAGTAGGCTGTGTGTGCATCTCACATCCCAGTAACACCAGGTGGTAACTTAGAAACATTAGCTTCCATGTTTTTTGTTTGGGACTTCTATAAGAATCATCACAATTGAGCTATACAATAACTTTATAAATTAAATTGCTTGAATCCCATTATGCAAGAAACAAAGTGTTGCAAAATGTCCTTGATGCCCTACCAATGGTGAACCATAGGCATGGCTCAAACCCAGGTCTTTGTTCCACAGTAGCATCCTCCTACTGTCTCGGTACCACTCCTAACAGACTTCCTGCCCATCCAGACTTCAAGTGTTTGAGTTGCTCTTCTTTCTTCTTTAGAAAAACATTTGTCTTTTGCACCCTGAGTGAAAATGCAGAACATTCTTCTCCTTGACAGTCACACATTCACAATCCCCACATTCATCCTCACCACAAAATCTGTGGTGATGTTGGGAACACCAGGCTCGGGTCACCAAAGGCGAGGCTGCCTGCTGGGAGGGGCTTCATCAGCTACAGCAATGTCCCTGCCTGAGTTTGGACAATTCCAGGATTAGGGCTTCATTTAGGTTGAGCTGAACTTTTCATCCTTGTGTTCTCCACCGGAGGTGCCAGAACAAACTGGATCATCTTTCTTGCAATGGCTCTTGCAGCAACTGCAGGCAGAGTCCTGTGAGGAATGGTCGATGCTGCAGGGGCAGCTTTGGGCAGAGGACCCTGGGGATCACTGGTCTTGGTGCATGGAGGGATGGAGGTGACATTGAGGGTATCTGGACTCTCCCAGCTGCTGTCACATGGCCATCCTCACCAAGACAAGGAAGCAACAATTATGTTTGGCAGAGTGGTGGAATCACAGAAATGACATTGTAGGAGTTCAGTTGTTTTGAGTTTGGGAAAAAGACTTACATGAGCAAAAATATATACATTGTAAACAAAATAACATTACACTGATAATGGGATTTGCCCTAGGCTGACCTGCCCACAGCCAGGTGGCACGAGGAAGCAGGGCTTCTACCCCTGGTCAGTGACAGAGATGAAAACGACAGAAATTCTCAGTGCTCTTTTCCAGCACCTGATTCAGTTCCCTAACCAAGTTTATTTCTGCCAAAATCCAGCCGCCCTTCCAGTCTCCCTAACACAGAGTTGGATTTAGGGCTGTCTATCCAATGGGCAGTGTAACCCATGGTGAATAGCATCACCTTAGCTTGCAGAGGTCACTGCTCCTGCCCTCCCCACCTGTTGTTTCTACATCATCACCTTTCCTTCCTTACCTTTTTTGTTCTCATTATCCTCTCCCCAGAAGGGTGTGTCCTGGGTCCTGATTCCTATAATTGGCTTTCCTTTCCTGCCACTGTCCTTTCTCCTTACTCTTTTCCTTTGCTGCCCCCATCCTACCAGTGTGCTCTCCACCATGGACACAGACACCGATACGTTCAAGTGGACCAGGAAAGAGCCCCTTTCCTGAACATCTGAATGTCTCCAGGTGTCCCCACACCTGCTCTGCCTAGCACTGCTTGTCATCCCAGGAAGTTATCTGGAAGGATGCTCACAATCTACCCTACAGAGGCTGTGACGAAAACCTACTGCGTGCCAGGATCCCATTATGTGGTCTATGCCAGAGACAAGTGCAATGTGTGGCTACATCTTCAGGCAGCATGTCTAGAAAGTATCAGGGCAGGGCTCTCCTCCCCCCACTGTCATCAGTTCTAAGCACAGACCAAGCCAGATTTCCAAGCTCTCAATCTGGAAATACATTGTTTTCTTGTTTGTTTTTACTTCTCTGTCTACATTCCTTTCTGTATATAAAAGTTCCTTTTTTTCTTCTCTCAGCTCTTCATCCTCCATACATCCCAACAGTAGCTGTGCTATGGAGGCACATCTTGAGTCTGCAAACTTGTGAGAAAAGCATTAACTCAACACCAAACAGAATTGGCACCAACCGGGTTCCCAGAGCCCTCCATTTCCACCAATCACGGGGATTGGGGCCGGGCTGGATCTTAAGGAAATCCAGGGTATCTAGATGGTCCTGGGGAATCCCAGTTTGGTTAACAAGTGGGATAGTCTCAGTGTGGCTTCTCAGTGTCAGCCTCTCCCACTTCACTGCTTCAACAATCTCTGCAGGTGGGCGTTTCGCAGTCTCTGTGCTTCAGAATCTCTGTGCCTGCCACCAGAGGGCGCCCTCCACTGCAGCTCCTCCTCAGCAAAGCCTATTTCCGAACACATTTCCTTCTTCCTAAGACTTGACTTTCTCCAAACTAACAAAGAGGGTAGAAGGGAGGAGAGCCCCAGAACTGATGAAAAGGCAAAACATCAGAAAAGAAGTTGATTTCACCGTGAGGTCAGGTTTGCTGTGCTTCCACCTGCTGGTTTGTCTGCTTTACCTGAACATTACTATCTGTTGGAAAAAGTGACAAAAGATGCTTATTAGGCATTACTTCTTGCTTTCTCTTTTAAAGGATTATATATGCTTACAAGATAACTTGGACAGAGGCGCTCCCATCTCCCGTCTCTCTCCTTGGCCAATAAGGACTTGAGCTTTAGTCACCATAGCATTATGCATTTTTTCTTTTCAAACTTTCATTTATGTATTCATTTTATTTGAAAGGCAGAGAGGGAAAAACGTAGAGAGAGAAAACTTCCATCTGCTCACTCCCCAAAGTCCCGCAGCAAGCAGGCCTGAACTAGGCTGACGTTAGGCAGTAGTAGGAAGCTGGAATCTGGAGCAGAGCCCAGTGGAATCCAGGCATTCTGATATGGGATGCAAGCATCCTACCCCTGAGCCAAATACCTGACCCAAACCTTGATTTTTTTTCTATCAAATTCTGCTTTTCAATCTATTTGGTAATCAAAATATCCTTGGAGTGGGATTCCTTTAAAGTCCCATAAGATATGAGGCCCTTCTTCTGGTTGTCCCATGGCTGGTCAGCTTGTCAACCACCCACCCAAGGCATAAGATACACTGTAACTGTGAACTCAGATTTGTAACAGTCAAGTGGCATTTGGTTCACTTGTGTGGAAAGACCTGTGGCTAACAGAACTGAGGATGGATACTGAAGTCCTATACAGATTTTTACAAGATGGATGTGAAACCAGCACCTATAAAAAGAGTGCAAGTTCCCCCCTTGTTCTCCCATTGTGATTTTGGTTAGCTCGCTATGAGACTGACTGAGCACTCCCTCAAACGCCCTCACCCTTTCGTTCCTAACCTTTCCAAATTGAGTGAAGCATCTGGAGGTTGTGAAGGTTGAAGAAAATTGCTGCTGACTTCACAACCTGTGTCAGCCAAATTGCAGGCTCAAAGGTCAGAGAAGCTCCCACCAGAGAACATCAAACATTACATTTTAAAATGGAGAGGGATAGAACACAGTCTTCTGTCAAACAAAATATGGACCTCCAGCCTCACGTGCACTGCACCGTGATTCTTGAAAAACATTTATTTCCTTGCTTCTGGTTCCCGTCCAGCCATCTGGGAAGTTTGCTGCATCACCATACTACAAGGTTGCAGGTATACTTTTCAAGGTTCTACCTCTCCTTTCCCTCAGAACCTGTCCTATCACAGCGAAAGTTCACCCCTGCCTTTGATCCTTAAATCAAATTCTTTCTCTGCTTCATGCTGGTCTCTCTTAAGCCATTTCAATGACCTTAGCTGGAGTCTGCTTGTGGTGTGCTTGGCATGACAACAATAACTGATTCTGCATATAATTGGAAAATCTGCCTGCATTTCCATAGTGAAGTCTGTGCCTGCTGCCCCCTGGCTCATTCTCGCTGTGGCTTTATTGCAGTTATTTTCTACAAGGAAGCTATGGTAGTGTTTACTATGGCAACCCAGCTTCCTCACGGCCCACCAAGGTGCTGTGTCCTGTCCCAACTACTTATCCTATTCTGGCCCCAAGGATCCATCTGGCTGGTCACTGAGGTGCTGGCACACTGGTCCTTGTTGATGTTTGTCAAATGATATCCCAGCTCAGAGCTGCAACTCAAAGGTAATTTTCACCAAATTAGAAACAGCTCTTCCAGTGTGTCCCAGACACTGCAGTTTCTGTTGCCCGCACACAGAATGTGAGAAGAGATATCAGCAGACATCACTAGAAAGCTGGGCAGATCCAGCCTGATTTGTCCAGCCTGTACCCCCTTCCTGTTACCATATTCATTAGCAATGCTGACAAGCTGTCACCTTGAGGTTCAAAGATCATCATGTCCCCAATTCTAACACCTTCCTCTCTTCCTGTGGTTCTCTGCAGGTGCTGAGCCTTGTGGCAGAGGAAAATGGCCCGGCCCTTTGCTGACAGCTGCCAACCTGCTCCCCTCCCTCTCAATGAGCAATGATGCAGCATTCACTTCACGGCAGGCAGAAGAGCAGGCATTGCAGAAGCAGGGGTCTACGATTCAGGCATGGTTTCCCAGTCTTCAGCACAACTGGATGAGGGCAACGTTCAACAAGTGATTGCACAATAATTGATAATTATAATTGTGATAAGCACCAGATAGGAGAAGCGTGTATTATCATAAAACATGTGACGGTATGTTTTCCTGGGATGCAGTGCAGGTGGGATGTCATGGAAGAATGTGTCAAGGAAGAGCCACTGCAGCTGGCACATGCAGAAAGTGGGGCTTGGCCAGCCGTGGGGCCGGCACACAGGGCCCTGCAGTGGGGTATGTGCAGGGGATTCCAGAAAGTAGAGACCAGGGTGGCAGGAACAGAGATAGTACCTGTGCATGCTACAGGTAAGGCTTTGGAGCAGGCAGTAAGCATTTTGTTTTCTTTATTATTCCAGTTGAATTAGGTAATGGAAAAGGTGGGAGAGTGTCTTTAGGAAAAGGGGCTTGGTGGGAGCCACAACTGCAGGAGAGTCTGGAGGAGTGCAGGCAGCAGGTGGCCCCCAGGGCAGTGGCAGTGGTATTGTCAGGAGCCGAGCCCTGGGTAGACAGAAGAGGAAGAGTACCCAAAGGGGCCACTGAGGAAAGTGGAGAGGTAGGAGGGATTCTGAGAACTGAGGTTTCCCTAATTCCATGGACTGACATCTTCCACATGTGTTAACTCAACCTAAACATCCATTTATAAACAGACAAACGAGCACAACACAAAAGATGACAACTGAAGCCAACATCCTCTTGACTACTGGACACCTGCTCCATGCAGCTTCTGCTCACTGTTTCCTGTTCTATTTTTCCAGAGAATCTTTTGTCTCTCATCTCCATTCAGATGCATTTTGACTCCTCGCATCTTCTCCTCTCTGCTCCTTCTTAGTTTTTCATAGCTATGTAATGACCTCTGCTTCTTCTCTGTTTCTTTTTATGAGTTATGTGAGCCTGTTTCCCGACTGCATCAATTGGGCAGTGTCTCTTGTCTTCCTTTTATCTGAGATGGGGAAACATTTGTCCCTGTCCTTGCTTTCCATCTCTAGCATCTGGAGCTGGACATGGCCTTCGCAGTTACAAAATTTTTAGCATTTACATTCTATTTCTTAATCCTGGGCCCTGAGTTTGCCCTTAATGAGCTAAATTAAAATGGGGATCAGGCCAGAAGAATACCTGAGCACACAAAGCCAGTTCAGCCTCTTCAGTGGCCTCAGTCTTACTTAATTTGCAAATATAAGTAAAACTTGAGCTATTTCTTACAAATTTATCTATTAAAGAAAGACAGAACTTAAGCTCAACCTATCAAAACAGTCAACACACACTGTTAATGATAATTATATAACGAGGGATTTTCCAATGGGAGACATCAAATAAGGCAATTGGATAACTGCAACCAATCAAATACTTGATTTGTTTTGCTTTGCTTTGCTTCTGTGTCCATCCTGTAAAACTTCTACCTTGTTTTCCTTCAGTGAAGCTCCTCAGCCACTTCTGGTTTGCAGCATTCATGAATCAGTATTTGCTCAAATAAAACCTCTTTAAATTCGTATTGCACTTTAGTTTCCTTTTCTCGCTGTGGGTGGTACCTGAAGGCTAGGAGCAGCAGTCACAGTACCAGGATGATGTTAACAGCAGCTACTGCAAACGTGAGTTCACTGCATCTGGATGCAGAGAGAAGGAGCTGGGATTTCCTAATTGAGATTTCAGTGAAGCATATACCGAACTTTGAACTCAGAGTCTCAAAAATTTGCAGTCTATCCAGTGACCTAAAGCAGGGGTGAGCAAATGTTCTGCAAAGGATCAAATACAGATGTCCCGCACACTCCCTGGTACCCCTATGGATATCACACAATCTAAGGATGCTCAAGTCCTTTATATAAAATAGTCTGATATTTGTATAGAACCTACCCACATCATTCTGTATGCTTCAGATAACCTGTGGATGACTTACAATACCCATAAATGCAATTCTATGCAGATAGTAGTCTTACTGTATTATTTAGGTAATAATGACACAAGAACGTCTGTAGATATTCTCTACAGACACAGTATAGTTCATTTTTAAGTATTTTCCATCCTCAGTTGGTTGAATCCATGGATGCTGAAAGCTTTCAGGCCATATGGTTCCTGTCACAACTGCTGCCCCTTGCTGTTGCAGATTTGATGCAGCCATAGAAGCCAGGTTATAAAACAGGTGTGATGTTTTCCAAAAAACTCATTTACAAATACAGGGTACTGCCAATCCTAGTATCAAACAAGGGTTTTTAAATTTGACAAGGATCACAACCTCCTGGGAGTTTTGCCAAAGTCAGATTGCTGGGTCTACTCCTAGGTTTCTGATGCTGCGGTTCTGCAGTATGTCTGAGAATTTGCAATTCTAGGTCCCTAGGGGGTGCTGATGCTGCCACATTCCTGTCACTTTGCACTAGAACATGACACTCTTGTGCATAGTTGTGATTTTCTTAGAATTATTGATAGCCTTTTTCTTCTTATTGCTTGGCCCCTGATTTCAGTGTGCCACTGGGCATCATCATGATGCCTTTTCTTGCAGGGATCCGCTTTATTCTTTTTTTAAAGATTTATTTATTTATTTAAAAGTCAGAGTAACATGGAGAGAGAAGGAAAGGCAGAAAGAGAGAGAGGTCTTCCATCTGCTGGTTCACTGCTCAATTAGCTGCAATGGCCAGAGCTGCGCCAATCCAAAGCCAGGATCTAGGAGTTCTTCCAGGTCTCCTATTCAGGTGCAGGGGCCCAAGGACTTGGGCCATCCTCTACTGCTTTCCCAGGCATAGTAAAGAGCTGGATTGGAAGTGGAGCAGCTGGGACTTGAACCAGCACCCATATGAGATCCCTGAGCTGCAGATCAGGACTTTAACCCGCTGCACCATAGCACTGGCCCCTGCTTTCTCTTAGTGTTTCTCCCAGCACCTACAACCTTGAGCATTAGTAGCCCAACTAGGCTCTCTATACTGTCTGCCCAGCAGACCCCTGTGATTGCCTCCAGGATGAGGTTTCTCTTCCTCAGGTCCCATGCCATCTGCTTTCCTGTCTTTGCATAGGTTTTACTGCAGTAGATCATCAAGGATTTATTTTTCACAGAAGCTGTATCTACAGTAATCCTTCTGAAATTTAATGACTGAAAATATGTTGACTTTGGCATCATATTCCATAAACATTTTTAAATGACTTATTTATTTATTTATTTGAAACTCAGAGTTACATAGAGAGAGGAAGAGAAAGAGAAAGAGAGAAAAAGAGATCTTCCATCCGCTGCATCCCAGATGGCTGCAACAGCTGTGTGGTAAGCACTGGTCCTATGAACCCTACATGGGAAACACAGATGTGGAGATCTCTAAAGGCTGAGGAAGGACATCCAACCCATCCCGAGTCACAGGATGAATTTTATGACCTCCAGATTCCTGTATTGAAGCCCTAACCGCCTGTACCTCAAACTGCAACTCTATCTGGGCAAAGTCTTTAAAGAGGTAATTAAGGTCAAATGTGGTCATATGTATGGGTTCTAATTCAATATGGTTGTTGTTCTTATAACAAGAGATTAGGATCCAGACATGCATCAATAGAAGACCACGTGAAAACAAAGGGAGAAGTCAGACATCCAAAATCCAAGGAGCACAGCCTCATAAGATTCCAGCCATGCCCACATCTTTACCCTGGACTTCTAGCCTCTAGAATTGTAAGAAATTTAACTTAACATTGTTTAAACTCCCTGGTCTGTAGTACTGTTTGTTATGTCTGCTCTAACAAATTAGTACAGGAAAGCAAGATAAGATTTTTAAAAACTATCCAATAACTAAAGAAGATGAATAGCATAAGTAATACTGCTGGAACCCACACTAGGAAGCCACTGAAATCTAGTCCTAATCCTAACTGTCCAAGAGATACAGATTATCAAGGCAAGTACTAGACAGGCTTGGGGATTGAACTTGAAAACAAGGAAAGGCAGCAGTCGGGACCCTGCTTGTCTATTGAACAGGGGAATATCAGAGACTTATAGCCTCAGAGAGTTTTTCAAGACTTATATTAAAGCTGAAGCCAGTGTCAAGATTCCAGACAAGACATTTCAGAAGCTGATCATAGAGTTATCCTGGTGAGGCTTAGACCATTTAACATCAGTGCTGTGAAGAAATGCCAACTTTGTAGGTTATTTAAATCTATGGTCATTGGACTGCTCTCTGTGTCCATTAAAGTGTTTCTCTCAGCACCTACAACCTTGAGCATTAGTAGCCCAACTAGGCTCTCTATGCTGTCTGCCCAGCAGACCCCTGTGACTGCCTCCAGGACGAGGTTTCTCTTTCTCAGGTTCCCTTAAGTCAACATGAATCCAGTTATCTGATAGATAATTTTTATTATAAAGTGAATATTTCTTTATCTTTACAGATTGGCTTCCTGTCAGTTTTCTTTTTTTTAACTTTTTAACTTTTATTTAATGAATATAAATTTCCAAAGTATAGCTTATGGATTACAATGGCTTCCCCCCCATAACGTCCCTCCCACCCGCAACCCTTTCTTCAATGATGAGACTGACCCTCCACTGATATATGAATAAGATCAAGCTTTGCTGTGAGCAAAGGAGTTGGCAGCTCTGAAATGCTTTGGCACCATGCAGGGCTGCTAGGGACAGGGTCCGTCTTGGACAGACAGGCAGGCCTCCCACTGGACACACTCTTGCACCTGACTTGGACTTGAAATCCACAAATCTGGTGAGAAAAATCGATGTATTGGACTGAAAGGCATCTTGAACAATATATGTGTTTCCTTATGGTGTCTATGCCTTGAGTCTTTTTAGCAAATAAAATTGATTTGACCATAAACTTTGTTATTATAGAATGAAATCCTGCCTTTTGCAACAAAATGGATGCAACTGAAAACCCTTGTACTTAGTGAACTAAGCCAGCCCTAAAAAGAAAAACACTGTATGTTTTCCCTGATCTGTGGTCACAAAAAATGTAATGTATATTAGCAAAATTGACATGTTGAGAATTGATGATTGCTTATAGCCCTTGTCTATACAGTTGTGTAACAGTGGTTTTTTTTTTTTTTCTTACTTTTTGTTGAATTCTTTACTTAGTGGAGGGTTAACCTTATGATTATAAAACAAACTGAAAATATTTCATTGTAAAAATTAAAAGAATAAGAAAGGAAGGAGGATGGAGATTAGGAGCATGGGCGGGAGGGAGAGTAGGGTGGAAAGTATCATTATGCTCCTAAATCTATATATATATGAAATACATTAAATTTGTTCACTTTATGTAAAGAAAAAACTGATTAAAAAGTTTTAAAAAGGGAAAATTACAGAAATTAAAAATTCATAAGTTTTAATTTTAAAAAATTGCTATTGAAATGGTTCTGGGAAAAGGAGTTGTTGAGTATATTTAAAGATGAGAGAAAGTGTACAATTATAAAAGTGATTATCTTCTCAGGATGATATCTCAGGTAAAAATATTTTCTAGTGTATTTGAAGCTTCTCTTATATTGTTTCTTATGGCTAAAAGCTTTAAGGAGGGTTTAGTGAGAAAAATCCCAAAAGAAAATATATCAATACATTTTCTGTTTCGTGATGAAATTGTGTCTTTTGAAAAAAAATGTTATAAAAGTTAATACTTTCTAAGACAATTACGTTGATTTAAAGTTTTCATAAGGAAATTGTGGCAGGGTGCCTTTAAGTTTAAGGTTTTCCCACAGGACATAGCCTGCCTGGGTGGTTCTAGGTTATCTTGCTTGGTTGCTTCAGAGCAGGGACTGTTCCTTTGAGAGAAACAAGATAGAGATTGCAGTCTGCCTGTCTAGCTGTAACCGGCATATTTCTGGCTTCCATACTTCTGCTTGCTTGCTTGATAATGATCAAGGCCACAAAATGTAGTTTCTGCTTTTAAAAAGCCCCCGCCACTGCAACCTGGGGCTGTCTTCTCTGGCTTGCTCTGTGAGAGGCAGACGCCAGCTGGCTAATGAAGACTTGCAATTTGACCTCAAAAGTCTCACTGTGCTTTTAATCTGTGCACCCCACAACAGAATGAATATGTGTGTAGTGTGTGTAATGCGTATGTGTGGTGTGTGTGTGTGTGTAGTGTGTGTAGTTTGTGTGGTGTGTGTGTAGTGTGTATGTGTGTGTGCAGTGTGTGTGGTGTATGGGGGTGGTGTGTGTGTAATGTGTATGTGTGTATAGTGTGTGTGTAATGTGTATGTGTATGTGTGTGTAGTGTGTGTGTGGGGGTGGTGTGTGTGTAGTGTGTGTGGTGTGTGTATAGTATTGTAGTGTGTGTGGTGTGTGTGTGTGGTGTGTATGTGTGTGTAGTGTGTGTGTGGTGTGTGTAGTGTGTATGGTGTGTGTGTGTGCAGTGTGTGTGTGGTGTGTGGGGGTGGTGTGTGTGTAATGTGTATGCGTGTGTAGTGTGTGTGTAATATGTATGTGTGTGTAGTGTGTGTGTAGTGTGTGTGTGGTGTGTGTGTGTAATGTGTATCTGTGTGTAGTGTGTGTGTGGTGTGTGTGGGTGGTGTGTGTGTAATGTGTATGTGTGTGTAGTTTGTGTGTGTGTAATGTGTATGTGTGTGTGTAGTGTGTGTGTGTGTGTAGTCAGTATCCATGAGGGACTGTCCAGCATGTCCCTCAAATACCAAAATCTGTGGATGCCCAAGTAGTTTCTTATAATTCCTTATATAAAATGGCACAGTACTTGCATATGGCTTACATAATTTTCCCATACACTTTAAATAATCTTGATTGCTTATAATATAAATACAACATCAGTGATAAATGGTAAGTAAATACTACATTTTTTATGGAATGCTTACAAGAAAAATCTATACATTTTCAGTACAAACACAGTTTTTTTCAAGTATTTTCAACCCATGAGTGGATGAATCTACAGATGGAAAACTCACAGATACATAAACCAACAGCCACAGAGGGCTGACTGTACACAAACACACACACACACACACATAATGGAAAGAAACTCTTAAGGTAATTTTCTTATGGGAATAACTCATGAAGAGGAAACTTAAGCAGAGCCAGCATTTTGAATTGAGGAGATAGAATTGGGACAGAGTAGGTGCCAGTGATCCAAAATAGCTGTAGTTCACAAGACAGAGTACTGGAGATGGGAGATCTAGGGGAGTGGGGAGAATACGAATTTAGGAAGAAGGAGGAGAGAGGAGAGCAGACTCAGATATCTGCAGAAGGTTCCCCCACGTCTCCAGGTGATACTGAGAAGTGTGTAGTATATGGAAACTATCCAAAGACAGAGAAAGAACAATCTAATGAAATAGTTTTAATAGTTCCAAAGGAGCCCATGAGGCTGGGAACATTTTTGTTTGTTTCTATCAGGCAGAGAAGTAAAAATGTCATCATATGGGAGATATTGGGTAGAGTAATCAGAAAGATATTGGCTGAATAACAGATGAAAAATAGCTCTAGATCAGAACCTTTCCTGCCCCACCTATCAAAGAAAAGAAACAATCTTTGGAAATCTGATAATTTTCAATAACTTCTCTGCATCCCAGAACAAAGTTCAAGGATATATTTTAAAAGTACAATGACATTCAAAACTAAAAAAAAAAAATCACGAATATATTATTGAGAATCAGTGACAACAACAACAGAAAAACTAAAATAAATCAAAGGGTAGGCAGTTGTGGAACACAATACATAAAGTGGAAGAAAGATAAAAATAGCAACAGACTGCTCGGTGAAAACAATATAAGCAAGAGCTGAGTGAAGCAGCATCTGTTATAGACCGCGGGAAAATCCATCAACCTAGAACACTGCACCAAACAAAAATATCTCAGGAAAACCTAGGTGACACTAAATTTTATTCAGATTTATGAAACCTGAAAGAATTCCTTATGATAGACTTTCTTCATAAGAAACATGAGGGGACCTGTGTGGTGGCAGAGTGGGTAACGCCACCACCGCCTGCTGTGCCAGCATCCTATATGGGCGCCAGTTCAAGTCCCGGCTGCTCTAATTCCAACGCAGCTCTCGGATATGGCCTGGGAAAGCAGTGGAAGATGGCACAAGTCCTTGGGCCCCTGCACCCATGTGGGAGGTCTGGAAGAAGCTCCTGGTTCCTGGCTTTGGATTGGCTTAGTTCCAGCCATTGCAGCCAACTGGGGAGTGAACCAGCGGATGGAAGACTTCACTCTCCCTCATTCTCTGACTCTCCTTCTCTTTCTGTGTAACTCTGATTTTCAGACAAATAAATAAATCTTTAAAAAAGATGTAGTGGCAATTTATTTGAAATTAGACTTTGATAAGTTGATATGCATATTAAAAACTAAAAATATAAGAATAGGTATAGCCAATAGCAAAGGAGATAAATTAAAAATGCAAGAGTACTTCAGTAGATCTGTAGAAAATAGAATTAAAAGATGTTTATTTTGGAGCAAAAGAAATTTTAAAGTTCATACACAGTTGTTTCATAATACATTATCTATGAACTGTTTGAAGATTCTTCATATGCATGGATTTTAATTATTTTTGCACCAAAATAAACTTGTCTTTTAATTTCATTTTCCTAGAAACTTTCTGAAAAACCCTCACACAAAATGTTCAGTTGTCCCAAATGATGGGAGAAAACATGGAAACGCAAACAAAGAACAGATGGGAGAAGTAAAACAAGTGGGAAGACAATAGATTTAAGCCAAACCAACTAAAAGGCAGAAATATTTCTTAGGTAAAGATAAGAACAATTTCAGGGCCAGAGTTCTGGCTTAATGGGTAATGCTTCCACTACAGCACCAGAATCCTATATGGGCACCAATTTGAGTCCCAGCTACTCCACATCTGATTTAGCTCCCTGCTAATCTGCCTGTGAAAGCAGTCCCTGCCACCCATGTGGGGGACCCAGAAGGAGCTTCTGGCTCCTGGCTTTGGTCTGGCCCAGCCCTGGCAATTGTAGTCATTTGGGAAGTGACTCAGCAGATGGAAGATTTCTCTCTTTCTCTCTTTCTCTCTTTCTTTCTCTGTCTCTCCCTTTCTGTCTCTCTCTGTGTAATTCTGCCTTTCAAATGAAATAAAAATAATCTTTTTTAAAAAAAGACAAACTTATGAACTATTTAAGAAATCCAGTTTACATTGAAAGCCACAAATAGGTTAAAAGTAAAAGTATGGAAAATGCACACCATTCTAATACTAATTACAAGAAAGCAGCTATATAAATTCCAAAGATTACAGAATAAGGAATAGCACCAGGGGAAAAGAGGGTATTTTGTAATGCTAAGAGTAATTTACCAAAAGAATATAAGAATCCTACATATATTTGATTTTTATCTAAATAAGATACATTTATAAGATATATTTACTCCTATTACAAAATGGAGAATCACTAATAAGCAAGTATTCAGGATATAAGACCAATACATAACAGGCAATAGACTAACCACAAATATATATATATAGAAATCAAAAAATATAAAAATCTTTACAACTGTTCAAGACAAAGTGAAATAGTTAGATGTAATTAAAATACATATAGGCTCTGTGTCCTGAAAATTAAAATGCTGATGGAGAAATGCTATGCTTGTGAATAAGGAGGCTCAGCAGAGCAGAGATGTGAACTCCTTCTAATAGATCTATACATTTAAAGCAATTCTTATCAAAATCCCAGCAGTGATTGTTTCAAACATAAGAACCTTATTAAATGTATATATGAAGGCAAACAAGATGAGAGTAGCTTAACTGATATTTAAAACTGAGAATAAAGTGAGTAGAATCACTCTGTTCAATATGTAGTATCTTTTCTGGTAAAAATTCTGTCATTCTATCAATTCTTCAGTTATCTTATACCAACTGAGACAACAGTTCAGTTAAACTCTTAATACTAGTACCAGGAGTGAGCATAGACTCTGGAGTGAAGGGCTCAGCCCTGTAAGGCTCAAAAGCCACAGGCAAGTGGGCTCAGCAGTTTACCAACACTTCTGCCAAGTAGACTACATTTCTTGGGGTTCCCATGACCACCATGAAGTTCTGATAGTTTGCTAAATTACTCACAGAATGCAAGAAAGCGTTGTACCGATCATTACAAGTTTTATTACAAAGGATGGAACTCAGGAACAAAGAGAAGAAAAGCATGGGCCAGCCAAGATACCAGAGGAGGACTGGCAAAGAACTTCCATGACCCCTCCTGGGGTACTACCTGTCCACTAACCCACAAGAACCCCAAATCTCATTGTCCAAGAGTTTTTACTTGAAATTTCATTATGTGCACATGATTGGGCCACTGGAATTGAATTTAACCTCCAATCCATCTGTCTTCACTGGACATCAAGATTGGGACTTAATAGCAATCTAGCACCCACATGCTATGAGTTAGCTTGTTTGCATAAACTCAAGTATCTGATACAGCTGAAAGGATTTGTTTTTAATAACAAATGATAGTGCTAACACTCAGAATAGTGCATGGATTTTTATTGGCTGTGCTAGTTACAAGGAACAAAGACCAACTTTATATGTGTGTGTGTGTGTGTGTGTGTGTATATATATTTAAAATTACAACATAATAAGGAATACAGTCATTACAGTCATCTGGCATTCATAGAAGATTTGGTATCCCTCAAGGATACAAAATTCTTGGATGCCTAAATACCTTAATATAAAATGACATAGTATTTACACATAACATGTGTAATTGCTAGTAGTTAATTTAATTATTATTTGAACAGCAGAGAGATGAGAGGCAGACAGACAGAGAACTCCCATCTACTGATTCTCTACTCCAAATACCCACAACAGCCAGGGATACTCAGTCAGAAGCCAGGAGCCCATCTGCTGTCTCCCAGAGTAGGCATTAGCAAGAAGCTGGAGCTAGAAGCCGAGCCAGGACTTGAGCATAGGTATTCTAAAATGGGATGCAGGCATCACAACTCACATTTTAACTGCTTTTCCAAATACCTGCCCATTTGGATATATGTTAAATCATGTCTAGGCTAGTTATAATACTTACCACAGTACAAATTCTATGTACGTAAATAATGGCTAAACTCTGCTGTTTAGGAAATGGCAAGACAAAAATGTACATGACAAGTACAGACACAATTTTTAAAAATATTTGTGACCCCAGTTGGTTGAGTTCACAGATGGGAAATTCAGAAATATGGAGAGCCAACTACATATATAGTTAAGAGGGTGTGCTATGGGCAGAAGAATATATGCATTGATCAGCGTTGTGGTGCAGTGAGTTAAGCCACCATCTGCAAGACCAGCAATCCATTACGAGTGCTAGTTTGAGTCCCAGCTGCTCCACTTCCAATCCAGCTCTCTGTCCATGTGCTTGGGAAAGCAGCACAAGGTGGTCCAAGTGGCTGGGTCCCTGCCACCCATGTGGGAAGCCCAGATGAAGCTCCTGGCTCCTAGCTCCTGGGTTTGGCCTGGCCCAGCCCTGACTGTTGCAGCCATTTGGGAAGTGAACCAGTAGATGGTAGATTCTCTCTCTCTCTCTCTCTCTCTCTCTCTCTCTCTCTTTGTGTGTGTGTGTGTGTGTGTCTGTCTGTCTCTTCCTCATTCTCTGTAACCCTGCCTTTGAAATAGACAAATAAATCTTAAAAAAAAAATTGACACATACTAATAAGCCTAAGGGAGTTTGACAAAGGAGATAAAGCAATGCTGTGGGGGAAGGATGGTCTTTTCAATAAATGTTGCTGGAATAATTTCAAAAAAATAAAAAAAGACCACTGACCTAAATCTCACAGCTTACGCCAAAACTAGCTGAAAAATAGTTAATGGATATAACTGAAAAATATAAAATTATAAAACTTTTGAAGAAGAAGATACAGGTAAAAAAATCAGCTTATATTGCTAGGCAAAGACTTTTTAAGATTTGGCACCAAAAGCATGATCTGTACAAAGAAAAACTGATAAATTGAGCCTCATCAAAATTTTGCTCTGTGAATCCATGACAAGAAAATGAAGATCTGGGAAAATATCTGTAAACCACATATTCCATAAATAACTTAGATGTAGAATATTACCAAACACTTCAAACCTCAATGATTAAAACAAACAATCCAGTGAGAAAATAAACAAAACAGATTTCACTGAAGAGGCTATGCAGAAGACAAATTAGCACTTGAAAAGGTGTTGAACATCTCTAGCCATTAGAAAAATGAAAATTAAAATCCCAATGGAATATCACTACACACCTATCAGAATGACTAAAACAAACAACAACAAGACAGTGATGTCAGCAAATCCTGGCAAGAACACGGAGGAACTGGATCAGTCCTGCATTGTTGGTGCCAGTGTAAAATGGTACAGTGGTACCGTCACTCCGGAAAAATCTGGCACTTTGTTACAAAATACTCACAACATACGTACCCAGACCAGCAATTACACTCCTAGGCATTTGTCCCAGAGAAATAAAAACTTACATTCACAGCAATTTTATTCATAACAACTGAACACTGGAAACCACTCCAGCGCTCCTCAGTGGGTGAGTGGTAAAACTGTGGTACTTTCATATCATGAAATACTCTGAGCAGTAAAATGAAACAAACTTTTGGTAACAACTTGGATGGGTTTCAAGGAGATTATGCTGAGTAACAAGAGTAGAGTCAATGTTAAAAGCTGCATGTTGTATGATTCCATGAGTAAAATGCTTCTGAAATGACAACATTGTAGAGATAGAGAGCAGATTGGTGGCTGCCAGAGGTTGCCATAAAGGGAGAGCCTGAGACACCAAAGGCGGTTGAAGAATCCCTATTATGGCTCTGTTTTGTGGCATGACTTGTGGCAGTTCTACCACTCTGCGCAGGAAAGGTAATGTACAATTGCATAAGAAATAATATCCACATACAGACAAATGAGTACATGCAAGCTAGGGGAAGTTTGAGTAAGATAGACAGATTACAACAGTACCAGTCTTCTTCTTGTGATATTGTATTATTTTTATGCAAGTTGTTAGCACTGGGGGGACTTAGGTGAAGGGGATACTGCATGGGCTCCTTATTTATTCTTGGACCTGAATCTATAATTATCTAAAATAAAAAATAAGCAATATGTAAATGGTTCATATCCTTGCTTCAATTCCACCACTAAAATTTAGGATGCTTCAGAAGTTGTCTATGGACAATAGGTCTGATCTGATTTCATCATCATTTAAAAAAAATCATCTATTATTTTTCACTTTATGTTTCTGTGTGGGAGCAAACTGTTGAAATACTTACTTAAGGTATACTAAGCTGATCTTCTGTATATTAAGATAATCGAAAATGAATCTTGATGTGAATGGAAGGGGAGAGGGAGTGGGAAAGGGGAGGGTTGTTGGTGGGAGGGACGGTATGGGAGGGGAAGCCATTGTAACCCATGAGTCGTACTTTGGAAATTTATATTCATTAAATAAAATATAAAAAAAAATAGCTAAGTAGAGCTTACTGTAAAATAAAGATGGATCATTAATCAGTCTTAAAAAAAAAAAAAAAAAAGAAGTTGTCTATGGAACCAGAGCTCAGGAGCACAGCCAGAATCCCACAATGAATAGGAGCCCTAATCCTGGGATCGAGGTGCCCTACCAACTCATGCTTAGGGTGCTGTAAAGCAAGTGTTGGAGCAGGAAGTATGGAGTAGGACAGTTTTGTTAATAGATATTTCAATACCAGCATTGCGGCAGACATTTTGAGAGCTACACAAAAGAAGAGAATAAATAAATAAATATTGAAGGAGTAAAAACTTAAGAAAATCTCCAGTTTGTAAGTTTGAGTAAATTGAGTGATTCAGAAAGTATCATCAAGGGATTCTGAAAGCACTGTAGCAGGGCTAGTGAGGAATGAGATATTCCTACAGTCCCGTAATATCACCCTGGGCGGTGCTGGCAGACGAGGAAGGGGAAAACATACTTTGGAGATGGAGTGTCCGTGGTCACATTCAGCTTTGTGATGAACTTCACACTGCTGCAGAGAGTTATTAACATTATATGTCTTCTGACGTGGCGCAGAATCACATACACAGAAGCTGCACTCTTGCCAAAAGATTTTTAGTACAAATATAAACACATTTGCAATCCAATTTCTCAATTGTGTGACATATGGAAACCAGGAGAATCAGCCAAAGGAAGGGTGGTCAGAAAGGTTGAAGAAATGCATATCATGATAAAACCATGAGGAATCTCATTTTTTGCACCAAAAAATTGACTTTTTTTCTTAGATTTTCTGTGAACTATAATCATACACTTTTATGATCTACAGTGAGACATTTCAATTCATGTACATAACATGTACTGGTCAGATGAGAGCAGCCAGCATTCCCTGTCCTTGACATTGCTTTAGGATTGGAGCCTTGGAACTCATTTCTGCTATTTTCTCATAAGACATCTAACAAGGTATTGTGAATTACAGTCACCACATTACAATGTGTAACCCTAGGAATTTATTCCTTCGATATAACTCTGTTTAAGTACCCATTATCCAAACTGCCTCTCTCCCCCCAACCCTGCAAGCCTCTGGCAATCACTATTCTATGTTCAGATTCAATTTCCATTGCCATGAACTTTTTGAGATACCTTTGTAATATTCCAGAGTAAAACATATTCTATAAGCTCAGTTCTTTCAGTAAATCAAGATCATGAAAGAAGAAAAAAAAATGAAAGGATTTTCAAAATTGAAAAGGTATACAAACAAAGTGGAATTATGTGGATAGATTGCTTACTGGGTTAACAGAAATTACAAAAGTCATTTATTTCAAAGACATTGTCTCAAAGAAGGAACTTGGATATAGATTGTGTATTAGATGATATTAGGAAACTGCCTTTGACTTTTAAGCTTTGTTTACAGGAGTGTTTAAATAGCAAAATGTTCCTATAATGATGGAGTTTTAGAAGTAAAATATGATGGTATCAGTATTTACTCTTTCTTCAGAAACTATGCAACAGACAATAGTTAGAAAGAACTCTGTTTCTAGCATCCCTGAGATGTTTTCTTTTTGTTGTTGTTGAAGATTTGTTTCTATTTGTTTAGCGGGGGGCGGGGGGCGGGGGGGGGGACACCAGCGATGTGGTGTAGTGGTTCAGGCTACCGCCTGCAGTGCCAGTATTCCATATGGGCACCTGTCCAAGTCCTGGCTGCACCACTTCTGTTCCAGCTCTGCTATGGCCTGGGGAAGCAGTAGAAGATGGCCCAATTCCTTGGGCTCCTGCACCCCCATGGGACTGGCTCCAGATCGATGCAGCTCCAACCACTGCAGCCAATTGGGGGAGTGAACCAGCATATAGAAGACTTTCTCTCTCTCTCTCTCTCTCTCTCTCTCTCTCTCTCTCTCTCTCTGCCTCTCCTTTTCTCTCTGTGTAACTCTGACTTTCAGAGAGAGAGAGAGAGAGAGAGAGAGAGAGAGGGAGAGATCTTCCATCTGCTGGTTCACTCCTTAAATGGCTACAATGGAGCCAGAAGCTTCATCTGGGTCTCCCATGTGGGTACAAGGGCCCAAAGATTTGGGCCATCCTCCTCTGCCTTCCCAGGCACATTAGCAGCAAGCTGGATTGGAAATGGAGCAGGTAGGACTCTAACCAGCATCCATAAGTGATGCTGGTTTTGCAGATAGTGGCTTAACCTGTAATACCACAACACTGGCCCCAGGTTGTTTTCTCACCTGAATCTGGATGCTGTATTCTTGTTTTCTCCTAATTGAGATTTCCAAGTAAACAGCGGGAAGCTTCCCTACGTGCCAGACCTGGTGCCCAGATTATCACAGTTTGTCTCATTTAATCTTCACAGTAACCCTCTAAATTGAAAATGCAGCGGGTTGTGTATTGGAGCTATCTGAAAGAATGATCATCTCAGAGAACTCACTGTTTCTAAGAGTGAAGAAATTGCAGCAAGAAATAAAATAATAAAAAGTGTTTTTCTTAAGAAGAGAATGAAGACTCAAAGATGAACTCAGTTTTAGACAGGGAGTTAACTGAAGGCTTGGAGTCTTTAATAAAGAATGCTTTTCAGAAATGAACTCCTCTATTGAAAATCAATTCACTTATTCCTGAATAAGACGTTAATAGTTTAAGTGGTTCAAGTGAGTTTATAAGTTTTATGACTCCCATTCCTTTTCTACAAAGTATTGATTTGAATAATAAAAACATAGACAATTCTTCCTCTGTAAAATTTAATTAATTTATTTGAGACACAAAGTGACACACAGAGAGAGAGACACACAGAGCTCCCATTTGCTGGTTCACTCCCTAAATGCCTACAACCCCCAGGGGTGGGCCAAGGCCAAAGCCAAAAGCTGTGAACTCAGTCCAGGTCTTCATGTAAGTGGCAGGAGCCCCATCACTGTGCCATCATCACTGCCTCCCAGAGTCTGCATTAGGAGGAAGGAGCTGGTGCCAGGTATTGAACCCAGGTACTCTGATGTAGGACATGTGTGTCCCAACTGCTAAGCCAAATGCCTGTCCCATGTCTCTGTAAAAAACAAACCCCTTAACTTCACATTCAGTTTTGAATGAGTAGCACTAATGTATGTACAGTCTGTCTATGACAGAGAAGGGGAAAAGTCAGAGCAGACAGAAGAGCTGTAACTCCTGCAAAATCTAGATTACTAGCAAGCATATTTTCTGATGTTGTTGTAGGTCAAAAGAATACTAAAGAAGCACTTCCTGATGGTTAGGCAGAACTCCCAGGATTATGTAGCATCTATCAGTCTTTCTTGCATATCTAAACGCTACAAGCCCTAAAGACGAGAATGAAATGAAGAAGTCTGTAGTAGCAACAGACATTGGAGACAGCATACATTTTTCTTTGAATTTGTCTGACATTTTAAACTATGTATTGAGCACTTCAAATCATGAATTAAATGAGAAAATTAGTTTTACTGACTCTTTAGAAACAAAGAAGAATCTCCAAAAGGATTATGTGAAATTTCACGGAAGCACTAAAGAATTTATGAGTGAAGAATAGGAAATGGAGAAAATGCTAATGTGTTGTACAGTTCCAGCTGGAGACAGTGCAAAAGGTAAAACTGAGACGCCGAGTTTCATGCCAGAGATGGCCACATCTCTTCTCAGAGACCCTCTGAGTTACTATCTGCTCCACCAGCTTTTCAGCTCAACGAACTGACTGGCTCTGTTGGTGTAGAGCCGAGGTCTTTACCAGGTGAGCACAATCTGGCTCATCTGGCTCTCAACCCTGCAAAAGTGACCCATGAGAAATCGAGAGAGAGCTGGCAGGCTTATTTTTATAAAGACCTCTTTTTGTGCCCACGTTTACATTTTAATGTGTGTTTTTTTTTACAGTAAAGTCAGCATAGTTAAATTAAATAACTATTGAATTTTGATTTTGAGAGATAATTAATTTCATCAGTTAATAGATTGCTGATTTTGTTCTTTCCAGGTTTTCAAGTTAATGACAGATTGGCCAAATTATAGAATTAGTGATACAGTATGCCTTTCTTTTATTAGGAGAAAAGCAAAACCAGTGAATATTTTACTCACATAGTTAAAGACTGCAATGCTGATGGATTAAGTTTCAGAGCAGGCATTTCTTTAAAGTAGCAGAACTATATATCATGGTTTATGTATATATATAATATATATACACACATACATACATATATATGTGTACACATATATGTATATATTAATACACACATATGTATGATAAAGTTTAGTTTATAAATTAGGCACATGAAGAGATTAACAATAATAACCCATGCTGAAATAAAACAAATATAACAATATGCTGTGGTAAGTGATTGAAAAAATCACGGACTGTTGATTTAGGGGATTTTTCCAGTTGGCCCCAGGTGACTGAAGCAGGGGAAAGCAAAATTGCAGATATGGGTGCATGTGCACTGTATTTTTTTTAGAATACCCATTGCCATTTTAAGCTATGTTTTTGAAAGGGTCCCTGACAAAACAAATATAGCACAGGGGCTTTTTCACCAAGCCTCAAATGTACCTTCTACCACATGGGAGACTTGAAGGGAAAAAGACAAAGAAAGACTCAAGATAACCAAGCAGATGGTTTCCCTGAGCCGGGTGGCTGCAGGCAGAAGTCTTTCTGTGTTGGCAGAAGAGGGTGGTGTGTCCATAAGGTTGGGCTCCAAGAGCCGGTGAGCTCAGCTGCTCGCCTTTCTGCTGCCACACGATCTCTCAGACACCCGTGGGATGCACACGGACAAAACTAGAGAACATTGGAAACCACAGTCCTGAAGCAAAATCTTGAAGAGTTTAAGTAACACATCTAATGATTCCAGAGATATAAAAGCATAAGCAGGAAGCAGTTTCTGGCTTCAAACCAGGCAACACCTCACAGCCATGGCTGCAGACTCCGGAATTACGCCAGACTGCCGGAAATCCATGCTAGTTTTTATTTTTAATTCTTGACTTAAAAGGGTAAAGAATATAACAGAGAAACAAGATTACAATATATCTGCATTTTGAAGGGCTTTTCATGACTTCATGTGACATGTGACAAATTTTATTAACATCCTCCTGCAAGTTGAGCAATTGATTCTTAGGGTCCAAATGGTAAAGTTGGTTAACAAATGATTGAATTAGTGGTGAGGCTACTCACTAAAATGCAGTATTGCAGCTATCAGGGAAGAATATATATTATAAATTTTTCAACCAGTATGCCAGAAACAAAATGTTTCTACTTGTGCTATAAAGAAAAAGTAATTTTTCTGTCAACTGTGTATTTTTATTAAAGTTTTAACAACTTTGCTTTTAAATGTCCTTATGAAACTGTTTGTAAATTACACACTTAGTTTAATAAAATCCTTCAGCAAAGAAGAAAAAGAAAGAAGGAAAGAAAGAAAGAGAGGGGGAAGGAAGGAAGGAAGGAAGGAAGGAAGGGAGGAAGGGAGGAAGGGAGGGAGGGAGGGAGGGAGGAAGAAAATTTATTTACATGACAGGGAGAGCTCTGTCAGTAGAGAAATGATGCTGCTTTGCTCTACAATTGTCCTTAAAGATGAGAAGTCTGCTTGCTCAGTCACCCTGCCTCCTTGGGTTTGCTAATCTGGAAATTCCTCTGTTCATGGCTCTCACCTGCACCCCTTGAAAGCATTATAGGGCTCTGCATTAGTTTCCAATGGCAGGTATATCACAACTCCATAGATAGTGTGACTTAAACAACAGAAAATATTTTTAATTTTTTATTTATAAAAAGGGTACAAGCTTCATGTATTTCATGTACACAGTTTTAAGAACATAATACTTCCCACTCTACCTTCCTTCCCACCCTCATTCCAACCTCCTTTGTGTTATTTTTCTTTTAATTTCTACAATGACATTCTTTCAATTTTCTTTACAATCACAATCCTAACCATACACTAAATAAAGAATTCAACAAGAAGTAAGGAGAAAAAACCCTGTGTCTGTGTATTTTAAATAAAATTTTTGGCCAGCGCCATGGCTCATTTGGCTAATCCTCCCCCTGTGGCACCGCAGCCCGGGTTCTAGTCCCAGTTGGGGCACCGGGTTCTGTCCTGGTTGCTCCTCTTCCAGTCCAGCTCTCTGCTGTGGCCTGGGAAGGCAGTGGAGGATGGCCCAAGTGCTTGGGCTCTGCACCCGCATGGGAGACCAGGAGAAGCACCTGGTTCCTGGCTTCAGATCAGTGTAGCGGCCATTTGGGGAGTGAACCAATGGAAGGAAGACCTTTCTCTCTCTCTCTCTCTCTCTCTCTCTCTCTGCCTGTCAAAAAATAAATAAATAAATAAATAAATAAATAAATTGTTTAAAAATGTTAAAGAAAAATAAATAAAATAATAAAAGGAAAAAAGGACACTGGCTCCAACTCACATTAAATGGTTTTGACTCCACATATCCTTGCAGTGATATAAAGTCTTTTAAAAATATTTGAGAGAAAGAAAAAGAAAGAACATCTGCCAGATCACTGCCCAGGTCTCCCACAAGGGTTGCAGGAGCCCAGTGACTCGAGCTGGCCAGGGTCTGCATTAGCAGAGTCAAGAACTGGAAATGGAAATGCAGCCCAAGTCCCCTGATGTTGTACATGGGCCTCTTAATTAGTATCAGCCATAGGGATAAACATTTTAATTTAATCAGAAAGGTCAAAAGAACACATGAATTTTTACAGGAAGGACTAGCCTTAAACATGGTTTGAGACCTATCTGCGTGTATCTTCAGTAAACTCTTGGGTAATAAGTCACTGTCTCACTTAAAGGAAGCTCTCTGAGATCCAATGAGAAGTAGACAGGAGTGTGTTAAGGTGTAGGCACCGGGACTTCTCACTAACAGTCAGCTTGTGTTTTCATCTGTTCTTCACAAGTGAGTCTAAGCAGGGCAGGTGGTGATCAGGGAGGTAAACATGGAGTGATCGAGGGAGCATCCTCTGACAGCCCTGCCTAGAAAATGAAAGGGCTTTTGGGTGAAGAGCTCAGCCAGCCCTTGACAGGCTCACTATTGCTGACCACATGGATGGTGCAGAGGGGGAGCAGAGGGATTACCTAGATGCTCCTATTTCTCATCTCCTGTTTGATCCTCATCAACCGCCTCTTCCTCTGCCCACCTCTCCAGCATAATCACGGATGTTTGTAAATTCTTGAATGTTTTTTTTCTTACAGTTATCCTGATTCTATTCTTTTTTAAAAGATCATTTATTTACTTGAAAGGAAGAGCTAAAAAGACAGAGAGATGGGGAGAGAGAGAGGTTGGTCTTCCATTTCTGGTTCATTTCCCAAATGGCTGCAGGGGCTGCAGCTGGACCGAACTAAAGCCAGGGGCTTCTTCCAGCTCTCCCACATGGCTGTAGGCAACAAGCACTTGGGCCATCTTCCACTGCTTTTCCAGCAGCATTAGCAGAGAGCTGGATTGAAGATGGGACCCAAATCAGCACCCATATGAGATGCTGGTGTCACCGGTGGAGGCTTTGCCAGCGATGTCAAACACTGGCCCCTGCCTCTAGTCTTGATTAACTTCAATCTACAGATTGCAGTAAGGCTGATTATTATGAAATGCAAATCTAATTGCATTGCCCCTCCATTCCCTATGGCACAGGATGAAGCCCAAGAATGCCAACTCTGTGTATCCTGCCCTCCCTCCAGTTGTTACCCTGGCACCATCTTGCACACAATTCATAATCTATAGTCTGATGCCCCATTCTTGGCAAATGGAGTTCTATGAGTCTACAATCCAGCTCCTCCATTCTAGCCCACCCTTCCATGTCTAATTCAACCTCAAATCTCCCTTCCTGGGAGGATTCCAGGAACTCCCTTGTCTCTGTTCTCACATTTAATTAAAATTTCTCTACCTACTGTATTCCTAAAAGTTGACTTGGTCACTTTATAATCCCCGATCTCCAGCTTTGGAAGGAGAGGCTCTTGAGGACTGACCAATGTGTGTTTCTCTAAACTTCCACTTCTGGCATGGTGCCTGCCTTTTCATGACATTCACTAAACATTGTACATGAAACACATTTTGCAAAGTATTTTTGTCTCTTATTTAACCCTCACAAAAATATGTGGTTCTTCTGTGCACACCCGGCTCAAATCTATCCTGCCTGGTGCCCTCAAGCGATACCACCATGCTGTAGTACACTGATCTGCACATGGCCAAATGCATTAGTTCTAGGCTTCAGTTTCCTCTTGGGTAAGTGACTTTACCAAATAGAGTGAAAACAAATACCGATCTTACCACTCACTTTTGAAACTATTCTCAAAATGTGAAGGAAAGAATCTAAACTTCTGCAAACTGCTACTTTGCCTTTTGTTCCCCTAGAATAGCTGAATTCTTAAGCAATCAAATAATGCAGTAAAAAAAAAAAAGCCAAATTCATGTTCACATATATGAGACTGACAGAAGGATATGGAAGTTAGTTGAGAATCCATTGTGGAGGTTCTCGGGCCTCTTCTTGTGGCAGAAGACCTTGAAAGCCCATGGGAAATGGTAAGCACATGCTATTAAATTTTTTATTAGGCTGTCAGCTTTGTGTCTGTCTTCCAAACACATGCAGCCCATAAAAATGCTCTTCAGTTCTCTTCAGCTGATTTGATGCAATTTCCTTCAATGCTGCTTACTTATATTTAATGCCCTTGTTATACTTATGTCCAGAAAGCAGTGAAAATAATGCAGCACAAGGCACATTCTAAAATAGGAAACAGTAAAGGGTAAAATAATCAAGACTCTGGGTCCTCAAAAAAAGAAAAACTGAAGAGGAGTGGACCTCCTTTATGTAGCATCTATTTGAAGCATTTTTTTCCCCTAAACTTTCCACAGCAATAGGGAACTCGTTAACTTTTATAGCCAGACAAAAAGGTAATAGCATTTGTAGCTATGGAGATGTAATGGGGCTTTTATTTAAATGTTGCAGGGAGACTGTGCTCATTATAGGAAACAAATGAACAACAACAAATCACCAATTGGATTTATCTGCCATGTGGCATTGGCACAAATGGCCCCAGGAGCACACCCAGTCCACCTCCTTATGCTGTGATTGGGCTACAGAGCCAGGGCTTGATAGAAACCAACCTTCAGAAAGTTTGAACAGTACTACTACTACTACTACTAGCAGTAGTAGTGATTAGACAGGAAATACTCCCAGTCCCCATTGTTGTTGCATTTAAATAGGAAAAGTGATATTATAGATCATAAACTTTATAAAAGGAACACATGAAATTCTATCATCCTCATATCTGTGCCATACCTAAATTCCTTTCTCAGCCTCTAATTCCTATTTCTCTCTCAATCTGGCAATGTTCTTGCATCCTGATTATCTCTGAGCCTGATAAGGCAGCCTCAGAGGAACATGTGGAAGATCCTATCTGAAAGATCCCCTGTGGGTTCACTCTGTGTTCCTAATAGATCATGAATGTCAAACCAAGGCTCCTTGGAATGTCTTATGTTCTTCTCCAAACAGAGGATATTAAAACATTAAGCTTTAAATCTTTTTTTAAATAAAAGGTCCATTAAGATAGCAAGTTTACTATTTGTAATCCCAATCTTATTCTTCCTCCATTTCATGTAAGGAAAACACAAAGAAAACTGTAGGAATTTACTTACAACAAAGCACAAATTATCTTCTGTTTAAAGATGACTTTTCTTGAGCCAGTGCTATCGTACGGTGGGTTGAGCTGCCACCTGCTATGCCAGCATCCCATATAGGCACTGGTTGGTATTCCAGCTACTCCTCTTCTTCTTTCTTCTTTCTTCTTTCTTCTTTCTTCTTTCTTCTTTCTTCTTTCTTTCTTCTTTTTTCTTCTTTCTTCTTTGTTTCTTCTTCTTCTTCTTTCTTCTTCTTCTTCTTCTTCTTCTTCTTCTTCTTTCTTCTTCTTCTTCTTTCTTCTTCTTCTTCTTCTTCTTCTTCTTCTTCTTCTTCTTCTTCTTCTTCTTCTTCTTCTTCTTCTTCTTCTTCTTCTTCTTCTTCTTCTTCTTCTTCTTCTTCTTCTTCTTCTTCTTCTTCTTCTTCTTCTTCTTCTTCTTCTTCTTCTTCTTCTTCTTCTTCTTCTTCTTCTTCTTCTTCTGACAGGCAGAGTTAGACAGTGAGAGAGAGACAGAGAGAAAGGTCTTCCTTCCATTGGTTCACCCCTCAAATGGCTACCACAGCCGACGTGCTGCACTGATCTGAAGCCAAGAGCCAGGTGCTTTCTCCTGATCTCCCATGCAGGTGCAGGGCCCAAGCACTTGGGCCATCCTCCACTGCCTTCCTGGGCCACAGCAGAGAGCTGGACTGGAAGAGGAACAACCGGGACAGAACCCGGCGCCCCAACCGGGACTAGAACCCGGGGTGCGGCGCCTCAGGCGGAGGATTAGCCAAGTGAGCCACGACACCGGCCAGCTACTCCACTTCTGATCCATCTCCTGGCTAATGTCCCGACCAAAGAAGCAGAAGATGGCCCACATGTTTGGGTCCCTGCCACCCACGTGAGAGACCTGGAAGAAGCTCCTGGCTCCTGGCTTAAGCCTGGCCCAACCCCGGCTGTTGCAACCATCTGGGGAGTAAACTAGTATATGGAAGATTCTCTCTCTCTCTCTCTCTCTCTCTCTCTCTCTTTTCCCTCTCTCTGTGACTCTGACCTTCAAATAAATTTTAATTTTTTTTTAAATAACCTACTCCTACAAGACAGCCTTACTCCATTTATGAAGGTAGAAACCCTATGACCTAATAACCTCTTCAAAGTCTCACCTGCCAACACTGTTACACTCACAATTACATTTCAACATGAGTTTTGGAGGCAGCATTCAACTAGTTCAGCACTACTAAAGTCTGCCTTAGCAGGAAGCTGTAATCAGGAACCAAAGCTGGAATGAAACTCTGACATTCTGCTGTGGGACTCAGGCATCCTGGCCAGAGTTTTAACTGCCAGGCCCCACAACATTGGCATGTTGAATTTGCGGTGGATTTGTCAGAATGGGACACCAGTGTAAGTTGAGGAATACCTGCACACAGTAATATAACCCCTTAACTCACAGAGAGAATTAAAAAAAATCAAAATATAGAAAAAAAACACATCCACTTTTAAAGTAAAACAGGAAAATAGCTCCATTCTCAAAGCATCTCATTTAGTGCTAGGGAGAAATTGGAATCTGGCCTCTGCTGTCTGAGGCCTCCGGTCAGCCTACATTCACTCCATAAGGGTCTATGGTCCATTCACATGTCTTAGCCCTAGCTGCGTTCACCAGTGAACATGCTCAGACATACCATGCCCATATGGAGAGGCTGAGAAAGACTTGGAAGTTCAAGCCTTGTGGGGAAAAAGGTTCTCAGGGTAAGGGCAGTGGATGTGGCAGGAAAGATCCAAGTTGACACACGAGACCCTCTCCTTAGACCTACTATCTGCCACCCTCTCACCCCACCCAGCCCCAGGCCTAACTCAAGGAGATGCCATGAAAGCTGCCACCAAACAGCCAGTTGGCTGCATCTGTTGATAGTAGATAGAGGGGAGAAAGAAAAGACAGAGGCACTCCAGGGAGAGGCAGAGTTCAAGGAAACAGAGAGGAATTCTGACCAAAAGTTCTTCATTGCTGCCCAAAGATAGCACACACACACAAAAAAGTTCTACACTTGAAATGAGAGCTCATGTGAGAGTTGGGACCTTCACGTGGCAGTGTGAGAGAATGGGAGCAGGGCTGTCAAAGCCCATTAGGTAATGGGAAGGGGAAGAACACTACAGAAATAAAAAATCTGGACAAGGCAACAAAAGAGGGAAAAAAAGGTAGATGACATAGTCAAGTCTTGACAGATGGACCTGTGGGATCTCTCACAATCTAAGTATTAAGAAGGGTGAGCAAATTTAAAAATAGTCATATTTTAGAAAACGATGCAGAGGGAGAGGAAGGCACACAAGGTTTCCTCTGCATTTGTCACCGGCTGCTTTCCTCTGCATCCCCCGCTCCCAGTGTAAGTTCCGCTCCAGCAGCCCTGGGAGACAGGCAAGCACACTGGCAGGCCCTGAGCGCTGTGCCTCGGCTTGGACAGAGCCACCGCACTCAGCCTCTCTGCTGTCTCTGTCACAAATTGCCCTTCGTTTTATCCAATGATTTTCCCAAATATTTTATCTGTGAACTGTTCCTGGCCGTAGTGTTTCTAATTTAGGGGTGGGAGGGAATGAAGTATTTTAAATCCAAAGACAGAGAATATGCCTTCATTATTTCAAGAGACAAGAAACATACACAAAACTTGACCACATATTAAGCTATCAGAAAAAAAAAAAACCTCAACAGATTACAAAATGCACAAGCAAAATCAAAGGAGCATATTTTAATGTCATATCTGTAAAGTTAAAATCTTAAGCAAAAGTATCAAACACAAAATTCTGTGGTTTGAATGTAACTCCCAATAGCCCACATGTTTGAAACTTATTGTCGGGGCCAGCGCCATGGCACAGTAGGTTAATCCTCCACCTGCAGCGCTGACATTCCATATGGGCACCGGTTCAAATCCTGGCTACTCCTCTTCTGATCCAGCTCTCTGCTGTGGCCTGGGAAAACAGTGGAAGATAGCCCAAGTGCTTGGGCTCCTGCACCCGTGTGGGAGACCAGGAAGAAGCTGCTGGCTCCTGGCTTCTGATCGGTGCAGCTCCAGCCGTTTCGGCCATTTGGGGAGTGAGGTCATCAGGATTAGATGAGGTTATGGGGGAGGGGCCCCATGATAGGATCAGCTTCTTTGTAAGCCAGGAGAGACCTGAGCTAGTGCACTTGCCCTGTGATGCCCTTGGTCATGGTATTATGCAGCAGGAAGGCCCTCATCAGATGTCAGTGCCATGCTCTGAGACGCCCCTGCCTCCACAACCATGAGCCAAATAAATCCCTCCCTTCATTATAAATGATCTCAAGTATTTTGATATAGCAACAGAAAATGAACTAAGGAAACCCCTGGAATTAAAAACTCTTGAGTTCAAAACAAATTAAAAAGAAAATTACATGAAATATAGAAAATAATCATAATGAAAACATGTACCAGACCCTGTGGGGTGGAACGAAAGCAATTGTCAGTGTAATATTCATAAAACTCCACTACGCATATTAAAGGAAAGCAGAAGGAAGGCATTGACAAAGATAAACATATAAATATATAAAAATAAGAACGTATGAATAGGAATGTTTCAGAAATTATAACTGGAGAATCAAACTTAAAATATAATTCATAAACCATTTGTTAGTACAACCAGTGGGGAAAGAAAATTTAAATATCAAGAAGAATATTTATTTCTATTTTTTGTTTTTGAAATGAGTATTTTCAATTTATATTACAGTCAAAGATTTCATTCTCTACTAATTAAAGAGTGCAGCGAATAAAAAGCAAAAAGACCATAATTCAGAAGGAACACAGGCCTTAAACACAGCCTTAAACAACAATTAAATGAAAATATGTCAGTTATGTCAACTGTGGAGGAGTAGAGAAGGACTAGGAGCACACTCAGAAGTGGGCACAGAGGGAGCACGGGCAGGAGAGTGTGGCAACTCACGTGGGGAACCCAGCCACATGAAGGATACTTTGAAGTACTCTATGCAGCACAACAGTAAAATCAGGTTTGAAGCTGCTAAAAAGCATTCTTAATGAAAACGGCGACAGACTCGCAAAGAAATTTGAAATATATGTAACAAAAAGGATGATAACCATTGAGAGAAAGAGAGAGAGATCTGGAAACAACACAAATCAAATAGGTTAGAAAATATAAACAGGCAATTCAAGAACAGGAGTTAAGCTGGCGCCGTGGCTCACTAGGCTAATCCTCTGCCTTGCGGCCCCGGCACACTGGGTTCTAGTCCCGGTCAGGGCATCGGATTCTGTCCCGGTTGCCCCTCTTCCAGGCCAGCTCTCTGCTGTGGCCAGGGAGTGCAGTGGACGATGGCCCAAGTACTTGGGCCCTGCACCCCATGGGAGACCAGGAGAAGTACCTGGCTCCTGCCATATTGGATCAGCGCGGTGTGCCGGCTGCAGCGTGCAGGCCGCGGCGGCCATTGGAGGGTGAACCAACGGCAAAGGAAGACCTTTCTCTCTGTCTCTCTCTCTCACTGTCCACTCTGCCTGTCAAAAAAATAAATAAATAAAAAAGAATGGGAGTTAGAATTAGCTGATAAATATATAAAAAGATGGTCACTGAACTTTAAGTCCTAAATTTTCATACACTTCCATGACATCATTGAACTTCATAAGGCCCCAAATTCTAGCCTAGAATCACCACCCACTCACACCAGATATCCCTGTACCCATGGGAAAAGCCCCGCACTCAGCTACCTCTCCTCCCAGCTCAACCATCTGCTCATCCTAATGGTGTCCACTTCCCTGATAGCCAATGAGCCTTTGCAGAACAGCCAATCCCATCCTCAAATGGCAACCAGGGCACCTCATCCTCTTACAAAGCCTGCCTCCCTTTGCTACAGCCCCTGATGGTTCACTCCATTCCCAGGGGAAACCCCCTTGTGCCCCTTGTGGCATGTCGTGTCCACCTGCTGCTGGCTGGAGTGTATGTGATGAAGTCAGTGTTGTTGACCTCCTTTGTCAAGTGTTGTGTGTTCAGCCATCTCACCCTGTTTTGGGTAAGGTGTCTCTCCTTCCTTGGTGGAGTGGCAGAATGAACACCTCACTGGTAATCAGAGAAACATTAATTGAAGCTACAATGATGTGGGACATTTTGCACAACAGATTCTCTAAATAATACACAACTGATAAACTGTCTTATGGGTGGGAATACAAATTGGTGGGTTTTCAGGTGGCATCTATTAAAGTAGATACATCCTGTGACTTCTCATATTTCTCTATTTACCTTCTAGGAACCTTTACTTAGATGCACTACTGATAAAGAGAAAAACAGCATATCTGCCAATAAAACAATGATTAAATGAGTTTGATAAAATCACCTGTAAGCAACTCTTGTGGATTGCCTCAGGCATCAATACTCCAGCCTTCTCATATGCCTGCCTTTACTGCAGAACCAGAAAGCACAGCATATGTCTATCAATTTGATAGGCTCACGAGTGATTTGACTTTGGATCTATTTTAAACAAAATGGAGGCAGCATAGGATATCATTCAAAAACACTTTGTTGGGGCCAGTGCTGTGGCGTAGTGGGTAAAGCCGCTGCCTTCAGTGCAGGCATTCCATATGGGAGCAGGTTTGAGTCCTGGATGCTAACACTTCTGATCCAGCTCTCTGCTGTGGCCTGTGAAAGCAGTAGAAGATGGCCCAAGTCCTTGGGTCCCTGCACCCACATGGGAGACCCAGAAGTAGCTCCTGGCTGCTGGCTTCGGATAAGCACAGCTCTGACTGTTGAGGCCAATTGGGGAGTGAACCAGCGAATGGAAGACTTCTCTCTCTCTCTCTGCCTCTCCTCTCTCTGCATAACTCTGACTTTTAAATAAATAAATCTTTAAAAAATACTTTGTTGTTTGGAATTGGGTTGACAGAAAGATTGAGAAGATACTTCAGGGAGTTCTCATAGATCTGCAAGCCCAGTTTTAAGTATTACTAACAACTTATATGTTACAATTAATGAACCTACATTGACATACTACTAAAGTCAGTCATAAATGTTTGCATTTCTATGCTATTCTTTTTTCAAGAATAATTTTTATTTATATAAAGGGAACAGATTTCATGTACTTCATATATACAGTTTAAGGGGCATAATGATACTTCCCACCCTCCCTCCCTTGCTCCCACACTCCCTCCTCCTTCCTTTCTTATTTTTCTTTTAATTTTTACAATGACATACTTCAATTTACTTTACAATCACAAGTTTATCCCTCCACTAAATAAAGAACTCAATAAGTAGTAAGTAAAAAAAAACTATATTTTGGGTCTAGTGCTGTGGTGTAGTGGGTAAAGCTGCCTCCTGTGACTCTGTTATCCCGTATGGTCACCAGTTAAAGTCCCAACTGCTCCATTTTTGATCCAGCTCCATGCTGGTCTGTCTGGGAAGGCAGCAGAGGATGGCACGAGTCCTTAGGCCCCTGCACCTACATGGAAGACCCAGATGAAGCTCTTGGCTTCTGGCTTCAGTCTGGCCAAGCCCTGATTATTGAGGCCATTTGGGGAGTGAACCAGCAGGTAGAAGAACTGTCCTCTCTCTCTCTCTCTCTCTCTTCCCCCTCCTCTCCCTCTCCCTCTCCCTCTCTCTCTCTCTCCCTCTCTCCCCATCTCCCTCCCTCTCTCCCCTCTCTTTTTTTTTTAATTATTTGACAGGTAGAGGTATAGACAGTGAGAAAGAAAGAGAGACAGAGATAAAGGCCTTCCTTCCATTGGTTCACTCCCCAAATGGCTGCCACAGCCGACGCTGTGCCGATCCGAAGCCAGAGAACAGGTGCTTCTTTCTGGTCTCCCATGCGGGTGCAGGGACCCAAGCACTTGGGCCATCCTCCACTGCCCTCCCGGGCCACAGCAGAGAGCTGGACTGAAAGAGGAGCAACTGAGACTAGAACCTGGTGCCTATATGGGATGCCAGTGCCACAGGTGGAGGATTAACCAAGTGAGCCACAACATCGGCCTCTCCCTCTCTCTCTCTCTCTCTCTAACTCTGCCTTCCAAATAAATAAATCCTAAATAAAACAAAAACCACTGTTCCTCAGGAGTATACACAAGGGCTTTAAATAATAATCAAGCCTCAAAATGCCAATTACACTCATATATGTTACATTTTTTTCCACTCTGTATATTGGTTACCACAAATCTTGGAAACATGATATTTGTCTTTTGGGGACTAGCTTATTTCACCAAGCATAATGGTCTCCAATTGCATCCATTTTGCTGTGAAAGATTTAATTTTTTTTACAACATCTTTGTTAGTTCCTGAATCCCTCTAGAGTCACCACACTACAGCTACTTGCCATGTCCTCTTAGGTTCCTCTTACTGGTAATGTCTTTCTAGATTTTCCTTGTTTATGATGACCTTGGTAAGTTTGAAAAGAGATGGTCGTCCTATTTGCAGAATTCCCCTTGAATGGAATTTGTTTGAAGCTTCTCTCATGGTTACATTGGGATTAGTGTTACTGGGAAGAAGACCAGAGAGGTTAGTGCCATTTTTGTACATCCTATCAAGGTACGCATACTGCCAACATTGTCACTATCAGTTTGGGCCTTGGGCCCTTGGCAGAGGTAGTGCTTTCTGGGTTTCCCCACTGTAAGGTTGCTCTTTTCCCCCTACTTTTCATAATGTCCTCTCTGGGATGAGGTCACTGAGCTCAGGCCACATCTGAACAGGGTGGACTGGAGCACACCAGGATGGTCTCATCACTCTACAAATCCCAGGCTCCGCCTACTCTGTACCCTGCCAAGCACTGATCGTTTTCCTGATTCTGTAGTTTTGTGTTTCAGAATGCTCTATAGTTAGAATCATAAAGTTTGCAGTCTTTTCAAACTGGCGTCTTTCACTTAGTAACCTACATTCCAGGTTCATCCATACTTGCCTGGTTTGATAGCAAATTTCTTCATATTTCCGAATAATATTTCAAGGGTATTCTACAATTTGATTATCCACTTGCTTAGGGAAAGGCTTCCAGTACATGGATAAAGTTTCTGAAAACATTTACATGTAGCTTTTGGTGCGAACATAAGATTTTCGAATCAGTTATAACTCAGGAGCTTGACTGCTGGGTCATACGGTCAGACAATGCTTAGCTTCGTAGCAGACTGCCAAACTGACTGCCAAAGTGACTGCACCATCTTTTATTCCCATCAGCAGTGGAAGGGAGCTCCTGTTGCTCTGTATCTTTCCAGCACTTAGTGGTGTCACTTTCAGAGAGTTTAGCTACTCTAAAACATGGGATGAGGGCCCATGTTCAGCCCGCATCGTTTTATTTGCTGTTTTATATGCTGTTTTAATTGGTAATTTCCAATTAAGAAGTCATTTTGGAAATTGCTTCCTGTGCTATCTGTATATTTTATTTACTGAGGTTTATGTTCTGATCCTTAAGCCACTTTTTAATTCAGTTGTTTAATTGGGTTGAACTCTGAGTCCTTTGTGTATTTTAGTTATGAGTTCTGTATTAGATATATTTTGTAAATATTCTTCCCAGTCTCAGGCTTGCCTTTTCAGTCTTAAAAATGTCTTTTGTAGAGCATGTTTTTAACTTTAATAAAGTTCAACATATCTATTTTTCTTTCATAGATCATTTTATAAATTTTACATTAAAACACTTATCATCAAACCTTAAGTCACCTACTTCTCTGAAGTTTTAAAGTGTTATGTTTTGCATTTATGTTTTCATTCATTTTGAGTTACATTCCTTCCTTTTTTTACTCTCTAGCTTTAATGAGGTATAATTGACAAAACGTGTATACCTTCAAGGTGTACAATGTGATGTTTTGATATGTGTATATATTGAGTGGTGACTTCCACAATCAAATTAGTCAATACATCTATTACTATGTTGAATTACCCTTGTGTGTATTGCAATAGAATTTAAGATCCACTCTCAGCGAATTTTAAGTGAGTTACTATTATTAGCAATAATCATCATATTATATATTATACACACAGAATTTGTCTTATAACTGAAAGTTTATACTCTAGCCAACATCTCCGTATTCCCCCACTCCTCAAACACTGATGTCCTGCTCTATTCAAAAAAATCAACTTTACTGAATGGACACATGAGTCAGATAATGCAGCGCTTGTCATTCCATGTCTGGCTTATATCACATAGCAAAACATCCACCAGGGCATCTAAATTGTGTAAATGACCTGATTTCCTACTCTTCTGTGGCTGATTAACATTTTTTAAAATTTTTTAATGTATAAGAATTTCCTTGGCCCATCTCTTAATTGGGTTGTTGGTTTTGTTTTTGTGGAGTTTCTTGATCTCTTTGTAGATTCTGGTTATTAACCCTTAACAACCCAATTAAGAGATGGGCCAAGGACCTCAATAGACATTTTTCAAAAGAGGAAATCCAAATGGCCAACAGGCACATGAAAAAATGTTCAAGGTCATTAGCAATCAGAGAAATGCAAATCAAAACCACAATGAGGTTCCACCTCACCCCGGTTAGAATGGCTCACATTCAGAAATCTACCAACAACAGATGCTGGCGAGGATGTGGGGAAAAAGGGACACTAACCCACTGTTGGTGGGAATGCAAACTGGTCAAGCCACTATGGAAGTCACTCTGGAGATTCCTCAGAAACCTGAAGATAACCCTACCGTTCGACCCAGCCATCCCACTCCTTGGAATTTACCCAAAGGAATTTAAATTGGCAAACAAAAAAGAGGTCTGCACCCTAATGTTTATTGCAGCACAATTCACAATAGCTAAGACCTGGAACCAACCTAAATGCCCATCAACGGTAGACTGGATAAAGAAATTATGGGATATGTACTCTTTAGAATACTATACCGCAGTAAGAAACAACGAAATCCAGTCATTTGCAACAAAATGGAGGAATCTGGAACACATCATGCTGAGTGAAATAAGCCAGTCCCAAAGGGACAAATACCATATGTTCTCCCTGATCGGTGACAACTGACTGAACACCAAAAAGGAAACCTGTTGAAGTGAAAGGGACACTATGGGAAACGGTGACTTGATCAGCATAGCCCTGACTGTTAATGAACAACTTAATACATTATCCCTCTTAGTAGTTTTTTTGTCTGTTCTACTTAATATGACTGGTTTAATTCTGTAATTATCACACAGTTATTCTTAAGTGTTGAAATTTAACTGAAATGTGATCCCTGTTAAACATAAGAGTAGGAATAAGAGAGGGAAGAGATATATAATTTGGGACATGCTCAAGCTGACTTGCCCCAAATGGTAGAGTTAGAAACATACCAGGGGACTCCAATTTAATCCCATCAAGGTGGCATGTACCAATGCCATCTCACTAGTCCAAGTGATCAATTTCAGTTCGCAATTGATCATAATGAAAGGACTAAGAGTCAAAGGGAGCACATAAGCAAGTCTAGTACCTGCTAACACTAACCGATAGAATAAATAAAGGGGAGAGTGATCCAACATGGGAAGTGAGATACTCAGCAGACTCATAGAATGGCAGATGCCCTAAATAGCACTCTGGCCTCAGAATCAGCCCTAAAGGCATTCAGATCTGGCTGAAAAGCCCATGAGAGTATTTCAGGCATGGAAAGCCAAGACACTCTGGCAAAAGATCTCTGTGAGTGAGATCTCAGTGGAAAGAACAGGTCTTCAAAGAAGGAGGTACCTTTATCTGAAGGGAGGAGAGAACCTCCACTTTGACTATGACCTTGTCTAAACAAGATAAGAGTCGGAGAACTCAAGGGGCTTCCATAGCCTTGGAAACTCATGACTGGAGCATAGGGAGATTACTGATGCCATAGACAGGAGTGTCAATTGGTAAAGTCAACAACAGGAGTCACTGTGCACTTACTCCTCATGTAGGATCTCTGTCCTTAATGTGCTGTGCATTGAGATTTAATGCTATAACGAGTACTCAAATAATATATTTCACTTTGTGTTTCTATGGGGGTGCAAACTGTTGAAATCTTTACTTAATGCATACTAAACTGATCCTCTGTAAAAAAAAAAAAAAAAAGGAAAAGAAAAGAAAAGAAACTATCAATTCCCAACTTGACTCTCACTGGGATTAAACATGACAATAGGTCTGATCTGATTTCATCATCATTAAAAAAATCATCTATTATTTTTCACTTTATGTTTCTGTGTGGGAGCAAACTGTTGAAATCCTTACTTAATGTATACTAAGCTGATCTTCTGTATATTAAGATAATCGAAAATGAATCTTGATGTGAATGGAAGGGGAGAGGGAGTGGGAAAGGGGAGGGTTGTGGGTGGGAGGGACAGTATGGGGGGGAAGCCATAGTAATCCACTATTCGTACTTTGGAAACGTATATTCATTAAATAAAAGTTAAAAAAAAAAGAATTTCATGTATTTCATGAATACAGATTTAGGAATATAGTGCTACTTCCCACCCCATCCTCCCCCTCCCCCACGTTGCCACCCTGCCCCCTCTTTCCTCTCTTATTCCCTCTCTTAATTTTTACAATGATCTGCTTTCAGTTTATTTTATACCCATAAGATTAACCCTTCAGTAAATAAGGAGTTCAAACAATAGTAAGAAGAAAAATAACACTGTTCCTCAACAGTAGAGACAAGGGATGTAAATAATCACTGAACCTCCAAATGACAATTTACTCCAGTATATTACATTTTTGCTACTTTGTTACCACAGATCAGGGGAAAATATGGCATTTTTCTTTTTGGGACCATTTTATTTTATAAGTGTAATGATTTCCAGTTGCATTCATTATGTTGCAAAAGATAGGATTCATTCTTTTTTATATCTGGGTAGTATTCCATAGTGTATATATACCATAATTTCTTTATTCATTCAGCACCATATGACCTAGCAATCTCACTACTGGGAATCTTAGGGAAAAAAATCAACATATGAAAAAGAGTCATCTGTACCCCCAATAAATTGTAGTTCAGTTCACAATAGCTAAGATATGGAAACATTTTTATCATATATATATATATATATTTTGACAGGCAGAGTTAGACAGTGAGAGAGAGAGAGACAGAGAGAAAGGTCTTCCTTTTCCATTGGTTCACCCCCAAGTGGCAGCTATGGCTGGAGCACTGTGGCCAGTGCACTGCACCAATCCGAAGCCAGGAGCCAGGTGCTTCCTACTGGTCTCCTATGCGGATGCTGGGCCCAAGCAGTTGGGCCATCCTCCACTGCTTTCCCGGGCCACAGCAGAGAGCTGGACTGGAAGAGGAGCAACCAGGACAGAATCTGGCGCCCCAACCGGGACTAGAACCCGGGGTGCTGGCACCGCAGGTGGATTAGCCTAGTGAGCTGTGGCACCAGCCTATCATATATTTTCATTATGTTTTTATTTTCTTTATTCATTTGCTGATGGACACGTAGGTGGTTTTCATGTCTTAGTTTTATAAATAATGCTGCAATCAACATGAGGATGTTTTCATTTCTTTTGAGTATATACCTTGAAGTAGGAGAGTTGATTGTATGATAGTTTTGTTTGTGTTATATTGAAGAATTCTTATATTATTTCATAGTGAATGTACTAATTTGTATCCCCATCAACAGTGTACAAGCATTCCTTTCTCTCCCTCCCAGCATGTTAGTTCTTGTCTTCCTTATTAGAAGCATCCTAACATGAGTGAGGTGATATCTTGAGGTTTTGATTTGAATTTACCCAATTACTAGTGATTTTGATCAATTTTTCCATAACCAGCTTAACAAGTGTCTTCTTTGGAAAAAATGTTTGTTCAGGACATCTACTGATTTTTAATTAAGCCATCATTATTACTATTTCTCTTTAGTTGTAGAAGTTCCTTAAGTATTTTGAATATTAACCCCATATCAGAACTATATTTTTTTAAAAATTGTCCCATTTTATAAATATATTTTTCATTTGGTTCACTGTTCCTTTGCAAGCTTTTTAATTTGTTTATTTTTGCTTTTGCTGTGTGTGCTTTTGGTGTTAAATCCAAAAAATAATTTCCAAGGCAAAAATGTCAAGAAGGCTTTTCCTCGTGTTTTCTTGTAAGAGCTTTATGGTCACAGGTTTTACATATAAATCTTTAACCCACTATGTGTTACTTTTTGTATATTGTATAAAATAAGGGCCAAAGTTTATTATTTTGATGTAGATACCTAGTTTCTACAACATCAATTATTCAATAAATCATCTTTTCTCTATCCCATATTCTGGTGCTTATCTTAAGAGTTTAGTTAATAATGTATACATATGTCTAATTCTGGACTTTATTCTATTGGACTATTGTACCTTTTTTCATGCCAGTACAATGCCATTTAAAATGATTTATTTATTTATGTGAGAGACAAACATAGAAGCAAAGACACAGAGACAGACAGAAATTCCCTATCTAGTGGTTTACTCCCTAAATACCCCCAGTCACTAGGGTTGAGTCAGGCCAAAGCCAAGAGCCTGGAATTCAATCAAGGTCTCCCATACAATTCAACTACTTGAGCTGTCACCTGCTGCGTCCCTGTGTACACATTATCAGGAATCTGGAATTGTGACTGGAGTTGCAACTAGAATCCAGGTACTCCAATATGGAATACAGGTATCCCAAATGGCATTTTGACCACTAGGCCATATGTCTGCCCCATATTGTTCTTATTACTATAGCTCTGTTACATAGTTTGAAATTATAAACTAGAATGCCTGTAGCTTTGTTCTTTCTCAAGCTTATTTTGTCTATTCAGGCTTTTCTGGCTCCATATAAATTTTAGGTTTATCATTTATATTTCTCTGACAAATACCATTGGAATCTTGAAAGGATTTACATTGAACCTGTGGATCTCTTTGGTTAGTGTGGATATTTTTACAGTTCTGATTCTTTTTTTAACACCTGTTATTTTATTTGTTTTTAAAAAGCTTCAATACAAGGCCTCAGAGTAGCGCATGCAAATCAACGACCCTCCAATTGACAGTCACTGTCAGGCAACCTGCACAACCTGCTGCTCCAGTCTGTGACCTGCTACAGATACCAGCTTCTCATTGTGAGTCTCCTCATCTAACCACACCAACGGCCAACACACCACATGACTCAAGATGACTCAGGGACATTGTAGTAACTGAACAACAAAGATACATTGAGCTGGGAGTACAATGAGTAAGTGTCCTTAGTGTATTAGACCCAGGGCAGGGGGATGCAAACAAGGTATAAAACGGAAAAGGCATAAAGCAACTTCACTGGGTTCCTGAATCCCTGAAGTCTCTTCCATATATGACCATGATCAGTGCCTGGGGGTCTGCCAACGCCACATCAAGAACCTGCTTACGGACGATGAGATGGAGCTGTTTGCCGTGAAGCAAGGGTGAACAGTCACATGAGGTAACATCTGAAATTGTGGTGACAATGCATAAGCCAATTTTTCCCTGCTGTCAACCATATGGCTGCACGAATTCTGGGAATTGGCACAGCCAGTAACTCCTGTCATGTTCACATTCACATATGAACACAGCCTTGGGGAAAAACAATGAGAGCACTGGGATTTTTACAAAGCACGGGGATTTTAGTTTGGTTTACTGTAGTCAGTAAGTTGGGTTTTTAAAATAGCTTGTCCCAAGGTTTCTTGTGTTTCCCCTGGTGCTGTTCATTACTTACAGATGATACCTGCAGGTGATTTCAGGAAAGGGGCACATTTAGTGACTTAGTCTCAATTGAAATCACCAGCTAATTCTTAGCCACGTTCTCACAGCAAAGGATGATGGGAAGCAGCATTCAGCTCCCGAACTGCCTTGTTTGCAGGACAGAGCTGCCACCTCCCCAGTCAGAGAGCAATGAGACCAAGCAGGGGCTCGAAACCCCAGAGCAACAGCATGAAGGACATGGCCCCAGGGAAGAAAGGAGGCCTGTTCCAGTGCCTTAGCTGCCTGGTCCCCCACTTCCCGAAGCCACCACAACAACCAACAAGGGCTGGTGAGCAGCTTACATGAGTAACTGCTCGTTTTCCTTTTGTTTATGTACAGAACTCAGAGGCAAAGGGTCCTCCACACACACCCCCACCCCTTCCTATTTCCACATCTCCGAAGAGAAAGACTCAGCTGATGCAAAAGAAATATGACTAGGGGTCGGCACTGTGGCGTAGTGGGTGCAATGCAGGCATCCCATATGGACGCTGGTTCGAGTCCCAGCTGCTCCACTGCCAATCCAGCTCTCTGCTATGGCCTGGGAAAACAGTAGAAGATGGCCCAAGCACTTGGGCCCCTGCACCCTCATGAAGAAGTTCCTGGCTCCTGACTTCAGATCGGCACAGCTCCGGCCATTGCGGCCACCTAGGGAGTGAACCAGAGGATGGAAGATCTCTCTTTCCCTCTCCCTCTCTGCCTCTCTGTAATTCTGCCTTTCAAACAAATAAATGAATAAATATTTAGAAAAAAAGAAATATGACTAGCATCAACACAGATTTTTATACCCAGAGTTCAGCCATTCCCACTCCCACTATCAGTAGTAATGAATGAATCTGATCTCTCACATCAGTAACCAAAGTATGGCCTAGAGTTAGCTGAGAGTATAAAGTGACGAGTGGTCAGCTATTCTTCATTAATTAGCAAGTGTAACTGCGGAGACCCTACCCAGAGCCAAGCACACCTGGGTGTCATGATGTCAGATGTCAGTGAAGGGTTCATGAGGGTCCTGTAAACCAAAGCACCAGAGGTCAGTAGTCCTTTCCTTTCTACCCTTGCCTGGTGCAGAGGTGAAGCACTGCAGAGCCAGCACCAGGATCCTGGGCTGGGCCTCTTCACAGATGTCCATGTCGGTAGGAACAGATCTGACCAGTGCCCCAGGTCAGGACAGGATGCTTCCAAAGGGAAGAAGGCTGATGGAACAGCCTTGGACTGTGTTTTTTCCTGTGACTCTGGGAGGCTCCCCCTCCTGATGATGTGTCACAAGCCTTCCTGACCGCAATTCCTGCATTACACACTGAGCCCTCCAAAGAGGCCCACAGCAGGGTAGTTTTGCCAAAACTCTGCAGGGAGGTTTCTCATCAGAGCGATGTGCATACAGAAACTCTTTTCCCAAATATTAAAATCAACCAGAATGTTAGCCACACCCATTTTCTGAAAAGATCATGCTCAAATCCACCTTGCTGCCTCTGCACTGGAAGCTTAATTTTCTGAAAGAGACAAGCAAGAACTTAACACAGAGAGGCAAACAGATACTGGCAAGACATTAAAAAGAGGTGCTGGGCTCTCCTGGATCTGAACTCTTGCCCACACGGCAGCCCCTCTCTCTCCTGTTGCATGGGCCTGGGTGAAACAGAACCCATGGCCCGCAAGAGGCTGACTTCCATGGGGCCAGAGCGGAGTTCACTTAAGGGACTCCATCCCACCACTCTCGGCTAAGGGCGGGCCTAGGAAAAGCTGCTCTCTAACACTGCAGAATGACCCAACCCGCAGCAGCCAAGGGACCCAGGAAGTACATGGTTACCATTTATGCCCTTGGCCCAACACAGTTTTACCTGGGTAATGAGAATGTGACGTCCCTTAGAGAAAACCTCCAATTTAAAAAAAAAAAAAAAAAAAACAACAGGAAAAGCAGCAAATCAATGCTGATCATTCCTGTTCTGGATCCCATTTTGTTATTCATCTGTAGTGGAAATGCCTCAAAGTGCACAGCACAAAGCACCCGACTCGCATCCCTGTTGTGTGCCTCTGAACTCCGGCCCTGCCTCCATCCCCATCAATCCCACCTGCCTTTCAGCTGCCAGGCCCCTCCCGCGGCTGCTCAGTCGGGCCCCCTTTCTGCCTGACCAGGGTGCGTGTCAGCTCCCGCAGGTTCTCCGTCAGGACGGCCACCTCGTCCAGGCGGGCGCACTGCGTGGCGTCGGAGATGGAGGCTCGATGTTGTCGGTCTGCTGGGGCAGGAGCTCCTCATCTATGGGCTCCTCGGCCTCGGCTCCGCTGTCACTGTCCACATCGAAGAGGGTGGGACCAGCCGACTCCTCAAAGGGGCCGCCAGGGACAGGCGGGCTGGAGGGCCCCAGGTGGGGAGGCTCATCCTCCTCCTCAAAGGGGTGGGCGCAGGTGTCTGCACTTGTGACCGGATTCCCTGCAGCTACCTCTTCCTCCTCTTCCTCAAAAGGATTATACTCTGCTGGGACATGGGCTGTGGGGCTGATGGACGCCTCTGCAGCGGGAAGGTGCCTGGGCTCCTCCTCTCTGGGGCCGGCGAGGTCTTCCTCTTCAAAGGGGTTGAGGGAGGGCACCTCGTTTGGCTGTGACGTGGGACCCTGGGGAGGGCGTTCCTGGCCGCGGGCTGAGGGCCCAGACCACACTTGGACGGGCTCCTGCGCTGGGCTGGGGGAAGAGGTCCTGGGAGCTGTGCTGCTCCGCCCTGAGGAAGGGCCCAGATCCAGCGCACACGCAAGGTGGGGGCGGGGCTCCCTGCTGGGCTCCAGCTGAAAAGGCCCAATTTCTCTGAAGTCCAGGGACCGGGTGTGCGCGTGCAGGGATGCGACCCTGAACTGCACCCGTTCTCGTGGCGACTGCCGCTCCCGGAGCATCTGCCGCTGTCCCCGCTGCAGGTCCTCCTCCTCGGCCTGCCTCCGGGACAGCTCGATGGCCTTCTCCGTCTGCTGCTGGTCTCAGGCATTCTGCAGCTGCCTCAGGTTCTCCTGCAGCGCGCACCGTCAGCGCGGCCGGCATCGCTGGTCTGCCTGATGAACTACCGGTGTTGTGGACCTGCGGGAGGAAGGGGTCGGGATCTTCACTTTGTCCCTGACATCTCAGCAGCGGGAGCCAGCCCTCAGCCTTTCTCGGAGGGGCAGGGCCCCTGTGTAGAGATGCCAGCTCCCTGCTGGCCGTGGGAGAGGCCAGGCCACTCTGCCTTTCCTCAAGTCTTCTCTGGGTCTCAAGAGCAACCAGTCTCCCCATGATCCTCTTCCTCTCCATTTCCTGCTTCCTTTTCTTTTGCAGCTCCTCAGATTGTTCTTGGATGGCAGTGACATTAAGCCAGGCAACTTTTCCTGCACAAAAAGTGTAGCTGAGTAGTTGATCCTACAGCCACAAAGTGTTTGATGTGGTGGAGGGTCCTGGTTCAAGTCTAAGGTTAAGATCCTCCTACTCAAAGCATCTATTAGCTCATACACTTTCTGGACCTCCACTGGAAGGTCATTTGCATGTTCCAGACTATAGGTTGTCTCACCGGCATTTAATGATGCTGTCATCCTCTGTCATCCTGATGTATTCGGGGGCCTTCTGGTCAACTTTCTCCATGCAAAGTCACAATTTCCCATAGAGCTTCACAATATCAGGTTTGTTCTTCTCATCAATCTGTTGCTCTCTCTTGAGCAGTGTGTCCTTGCAGTGTGTTGAGCAGCAGATCCAGTCATCAGCCTTCTCATCCAGGACCGAGCCCAGTCTGCTCTCATTGCTGATGCTGCCCCCAGCGGGAGCCATGGACACTGTTGGGTGACTACCTGGGGCTGGTGTGGGTGCTCAGGCAATCCTTGCTGGCGCTGGTGGGCTTGTTTGCAAAGAGAAGCCTGATAAGATCCATGCACTTCTTGCACTTGAATGACCCACAGAGGTGGCAGTGGTGGTGGTAGTTACAGATGCTGAACTTATTCAGTCTGGGCAGAATGGGACATCCTGGTCATTGACCCAAGGCACCACAGACTTCTATTGCTCGAATCTTTGCAGACTCAGTATTTTCTCTGTCAAATGCAGTGAGCTTCTCTAACCTGATTATTAATTTATTGACTTCAACAACATAGTGGTCAATGTGGGCAGCTCGATGCTCTTTGAAGTCAGAAGGCTGGCTTCTCACAGCACCAAATTTTTGGAGACCCCACATGTAAGGACCAACCTGTCCATAGCTGAAAGACTCATATCCTTGGGTCCCTGATTCTGCTCGATCGTCACCTTCTAGTTTCAACATCTTGTTCTTTGCTTTCTTAGCCTTCTGGACAAGACTTTTAATTTGCCCTCTGACATCATGGTCCTCCCCTGGGTGCTCTCCCTTGTAATGTGACTGAAGCTGGTAGGACTGCAGGTCCTTCAGGTCAGGGGGCAGAGGAAGCCCCCCCCCCCCTTCTCCTGGGTCATCCAAAGAAGTCATGGCAGTGCCCCTCTCAGCTCTGGGAAGGCAGCAGCCTCATGCCAACAGTCAGCTTGATTCCTCCCAAGGCTCCTGCAGTGTGAACTTAACCAAGCCATACATGAGTAACAGGGAAGTGGCCTCATCCTGTCCCTGGCTGAGTGAGGTTTCCTCTCTGGAGTAGCAGGAGCCCTGCTGGGCTCCCGTGGGCATGCAGACCTGTCCTGTCCTCAGGCCCGGGGCTCTGTGCCTCCGTGGTCCTTCATAGAACGTGCTCCATCATCTCTATCAGCTGCTGGGCAACAATGTTGATTCTTTCAAGCCATGATCACAATGTAGCTTCCCATTTATCTGTGACTCTTTCCATTTTGTATACATTTCATTGTAGAGATCCTTCAATTTCTTGGTTAAATTTACTCCAAAGTATTTTATTCTTTATGGTGATTTTATAAATGGAATTATTTTCTTACTTTCTTTTTGAGCTAGTTCATTGTAGTACATACAAATGCAACTTACTTTCATATGTTGATTCTGTATTTGAAACTTTACTGAGTTTGATTATTCTAAGTTTTTTGGTGAAGTCTTTAGAGGTCTCTATTTAGATCATTTCAACTGCAAAGAGACAACTAAATATCTTTTTATTTATTTTTATTTTTGAACATTTATTCATGTATCTATTTATTTGAAATGCATAGTGACAGGAAGAAAGGAAGAAACAAAGAGAGAAAGATTTTCCATCTGCTGGTTCTCTCCCCAAATGGCTGCAAAGGACAGGACTGGGTCAGGCAACAGCCAGGAGCCTGGAACTCAATCTGGGTCTCCCACAGTAAAGAATGGGGCTCAAATATTTGGGCTGCCATGTGCTGGTTCCCCAGAAGCATTAACAGGGAGCTGTATCACACGTGGAACAGCCAGGCCTTGCATCTGCACTCCCAAATGGGATTCTTGCGTTACAAGCACCACAATATTTATCCCATTTTTTTTCTTTTAATTCAAGTGGCTTTTATTTATTTTTCTTGACAAATTTCCTTCACTAGGACTCTAGTACTATGCTGAATAGAAGTGGTAACAGTGGGCACCCTTTGGTTCTCCCTGATCTTGCAGGAAAAACTTTCAGCTTTTCACCATTGAATATAATATTAACTGTGACTTTGTCATATATGACCTTTCTTATACTGAGTTACATTCCTTCTAGACCTAATTTAAGAGTTCTTATCATGAAAAATGTTGAATTTTGTAAAATGCTTTTACTGTATCCACAGAGATGATCATATGACTTTTATCTTCACTCTGTAAATGTATCACAATTTTTAAATTCTTTTTTTATTTTTAAAAAGGGAACAAATTTCATGTATTTCATATATACAGTGTTAAGAGCATAAAAATACTTCCTCCTCTTCCCTCCTTCCCTCCATCCCTCACTCCCACCTTCCATCTTTCTTATAGTTCTTTAAATTTTTGCAATGACATACTTTCAATTTTATTTATAATCACAAACTTAGCCCACCATACTGAATTCAACAAGTAATGAGTAGAAAAAACACTGTTCCTCTAGAATATAGACAAGGGCTATAAAAAATAAATCTGAAAATGTCAATTTCACTCATATACATTGCAGTTTTTTGTACTCTGTATATTAGTTACCACAAATCAGGGAAAACATATGACATTTGTATTTTCAGGACCGGCTTATTTCATTAAGCATAATGGTATGGTCTCCAGTTGAATCCATTTTGTTGCAAAAGAGAGGATTTCATTATTTTTAGTGGCTGAGTAATATCCCATATATACATAATATTTAAAATATATGTAATCATTATATATAATATATATTCCATTATATATATATAATATATATATATATATATAATTTCTTTATCCACTTGTGGACAACTGGGTTGATTCCATATCTTAGCTATTGTGAGTTGAGCTGCTATAAAATGCTACAAACATATCAACAGATAAACAGATAACTCCTTCATGAGTAGAATGTCTGGGAAATATAGTAGATCTATTTTCAGATTTCCGAGGAATGTCTATATTGTCCTACATAATGGTTGTATGAGTAGATATTCCCACAAACAGTGCATTAGGGTACCATTTTCCTCACATCCTTTCCACCAGTTATTTTAGGATTTTTAGATGATAGCCATCCTAACTGGGGTGAGGTTAAACCTCATTTTGGTTTTTATTTGCATTTCCCTGATGGGTAGATCCTGAGCATCTTTTCATGTGTCTGTTGGCCATTTGTATTTCATTTTTTGAAAAATGCCTGTTCATATCCTTAGCCCATTTATTAACCAGATTACTTGTTTTGTTGTTGTTGACTTTCTTTCCTTATATATTCTGGATAATTCTGCTATCAGATGCATAGTTTGCCAATATTTTCTCCCATTCTGTCAGTTGACTCTTTACTTTATTGAGTGTTTCCTTTGCTGTGCAGAAACTTCTTAGCTTGATGTAATTCCATTTGTCTATTTTTGCTTGTATTGCCTGTGGTGCTGAAGTCTTATCCAAGAAGGCTTTGCCTATGCCATTGTCTTTTTTTTTTTTTTTTTTTGACAGGCAGAGTGGACAGTGAGAGAGAGAGAAAGAGAGAAAGGTCTTCCTTTGCCATTGGTTCACCCTCCAATGGCCGCCACGGCCAGTGCACTGCGGCCGGCGCACCGCACTGATTCGATGGCAGGAGCCAGGAGCCAGGTGCTTTTCCTGGTCTCCCATGGGGTGCAGGGGCCCAAGCATCTGGGCCATCCTCCACTGCACTCCCTGGCCACAGCAGAGAGCTGGCCTGGAAGAGGGGCAACCGGGACAGAATTCGGCGCCCCCACCAGGACTAGAACCCGGTGTGCCGGCGCCGCTAGGCGGAGGATTAGCCTAGTGAGCCACGGCGCCGGCCATATGCCAGTGTCTTGAATTGTTTCCCCTATGTTTTCTTCTAGTAATTTCATGGTTTCAGATCTTAGATTTAGATCCCTGATCCCCTGTGTGTTGATTTTTGTATTGGTTGTAAGGTAAGGATCTTTTTTTCATACTTCTACATGCAGAGATCCAATTTTCCCATTACAATTTGTTAGAGACTGTCCTTTTTCCAGGGAGTGATTTTAGCTCTTTTGTCAAAGATTATTTGGTTGTAGATGTGTCGACCAATTTCTGGGACCTCTAATCTTTTCCATTGTTCGAAATGTCTATTCCTGTGCTTATACCAAATGTTTTTGCATTACAATTAACTTGAATATGTTGAAACATTTTTGCAGGGATAAATTCCACTTGGTTATAGTGTATACCTTTTTGAAGTCCTATTAGATTTACCTTGCTAGTATAAATTTGAGAATTTTTGTGTCTATGTTCACCAAGGATATTAGCCTGTGATTTTCTTTCTTTCTTTCTTTTTTTTTTTTTTTTTGTAGTGTCCTTATATAGATTTGGCATGAAGATAATGCTAGATTGGAAGTGTTCCTTATTTGATAGAATTGGATTGAATATTTGATAGAGTCATCTGGTCCTGGAATTTTCTTTGTTTCAAGATTTATAAATTATAGATTAAATATCCTTACCCATTCTTGGTTGGTAATTTCTATTTAATCATTATACTCAGTCCTGATAGGTTATACATTTCTATGAATATATCCATTTCTTGTAGGTTACCCAATTATCTGGTTTATAGCTATTCATAGTAGTCTTGGAACCCTTTATATTTCTGTGGTAACATTTGTAATACTTGCTCTCTCAGTTATAACTGTATTTATTTGAGTTCTCTATTTTTTTCTTGATTACTCAAGCTAATTTATCAATTTTGTTTGTGTTTTTAAAAACCTGGCTGGCGCTGTGGCTCACTTGGCTAATCCTCCGCCTGCAGTGCCGGCACCCTGGATTCTAGTCCCAGTTGGGGTGCTGGATTCTGTCCCAGTTGCTCCTCTTCCAGTCCAACTCTCTGCTGTAGCCCAGGAAGGCAGTGGAGGATGGCCCAAGTGCTTGGGCCCTGCACCCACATGGGAGACCAGTAGGAAGCACCTGGCTCCTGGCTTTGGATCGGTGCAGCGCCGGCTGTAGCCGCCATCTGGGGGGTGAACCAACAGTAGGAAGACCTTTCTCTCTGTCTCTCTCTCTCACTGTCTAACTCTGCCTGTCAAAAAAAAAATACCTCTTAGTTTTGTTGATCTTTTCTTGTGTGTTTCTAGTCTCTATATATTATTTGTCTCTGCTGCGTTCATTATTGTTTGCAATTTTCTGACCTTGTACTTTGGTCTTTTCCAGTTCCTAAGGGTTTTGAGTTACCTAGTTTATTTGAGGTCACTCTTACTTATTAATGTAAACACTCATTGCTATAAACTTTCCTCTTAGAACTACTCTTCCTGAGTCCCATAAGTCTGGTGTTGTGTATTTTCATTTGCGTCTAGGAACTTTTTAATTTCCCTTTTGATTTATTCTTTGACCCAGTGATGGTTTGGGAATATGTTATTTAATTTCCTCATGTTTGTGAATTTTTTCATAATGTCTTGTGTTGTTTATTTTTAATTTCATAACACTGTGGTCAGAAAATATACTTGATACTATTTTCAATCTTAAATTTGTTAAGACTACGCTTTGTGGTCCACATGTGATCTACTCTGGAAACTGTTCCTTGCAGCCTTGAGAAGAGTGTATTTTGTACATTCTAGTGCTGCAGGACAGCAGGTAAAAATCTTCTGCTGTTGGTTCCTCAGGCTGATGATAGGACACAGCCCAGTGGAGCTTGGAGTGGGTTATAATTCTGCCACTGGGTACAGAGCAAAGACCATGGTTGGTGGGTCTGTTACCAGGGACTCCAATCGGCACAGCTTTTCTCTCCCACGACTTGGTCAGAGAGCTGGTGCTAGGATAAGTGTTCACTTTGGAGTCCACAGGATCTGCAGGCTGCCGATCTGTTTCCAGGTGTGTGGACAGGTGGGGGTCCCTCTAAACCTTGGGTATGACTCCTAGTGGGTCACTGGGTAGCTTATTTGGCAGGTAAAACTGCTTTCAGACCATAGGTAAGAGAGGCCAGAGTAAAGCTACACAGCCATTTAGAATCTGTAGTAGCAAGTTCAGCAAGCCTGCATCCTGGCACACAGGTGAGCATGAGTCCCAGGAGGTCTCTGGGTGTGTAAAACTACTCTCAGACCACAAGTGAGAAGAACTGGAGCAAAATTATGAGGCTATTACAGAATCTGTTGAGGAAAGTTGAGAATATTGGTTTTTAAATCCTCTTCCTTTCTAAGATATGTGTTTAATGCTACAGAATTTCTACTAAGCATTGTTTTCACTTAATCTTACATATTTTTATCATTTGTATTCTCATCTTCACTTTATTAGTTTTTCTTGAGACTTCTTCACAGTACATGTGTTACCTGAAGTGAATCTATAAAGTTTTTAGGATGTTTGTGGTATAATTCTACTTATTTCTGTTTTAATTCATTGTCATCTGAGTTCAAACTGTATTTTTCCATTTGCTTAGTATAGTCAGGTGTGTTTTCATCTACATTGGTGACTGTTTCCACATGAACTTGAGAAGAATGTGTGCTCTGCTGTTGTTCAATGAAGCATTCTATGAATGTCCATTAAATTCAGTTGATGAATGGTTTTTTTCAGTTCACCTTATGTTTTCTTAGAAAATTGACCACTTCATTTATTTTCATTTTCTCCAAATTATTTGGTTTAATTTACATACTACACATTAAACCCAGTGTTTGAACCCAGATTAAATTTTGTGAAAAATGGGCTAGTTTTACATAATGGTTATAAACACATTCTAACACTTTGGATAATATAGTAAAACTCAGCATCATGCTTTGAATGGAATACAGGACTGAACAATTGCATTATGAATGAAAAAATACAGTTCTCATTTGATCTGACAAAACACACAAACATACAGACCATGAAGGTTATTCCATACCAGACACCAGACTATGAAAAATTTCAGGCAATTATGAGGCTGTCTTTCAAAACCCTCTCTCCTTTGAATCTCCAGCTTCAGAATTTGAGTGTATCTCCGTTTAAGAATCGGCTTGGGCAGAAGACAGAAAAAAATGTGTCGTATCTTTGACTGAGCTATCATTTTCCTCCAATTTATGTGGCCATATTTTAATGACACTAGCTATTAGAAAACACAGATGAGAGCTAAAAATGGCTCTGAACTCAAAATTAACAACAAGAACAAAGAACCAAATGCAATATGACCAGAAAAGCCAGAAAAGTCAAAGGCCAGAGTAAAGCAAAGTGTTGGATTTCTGAATGACAGCTCTGTATAGACACTGGATTGATTTTTTTTTATTTGAGCAAAAGGCATTTTTAAAACTTTAATTGAGAATGAAATGGGTGTGGCTGCTCCATCATAAGCAGGAGGCACACTTTGGTTTGGGGTTAAGGCATTTTAATGTCTATCCCTTTTCTCCCCTACAGTTTTCTTTGCTGTGAAGTTTGATATGTATTAATTTAGAGACCCCAGAGAGCATCCTGGCAGTGGAAATGTGCACGTGAGGAAGACCTTGATGAAGCTGAGGTCATTGATCCCCTAAATGCTGATGAACCTTCCCTGCCAGTACAAGCAGCCTCCCCACTTCCAGGAGAAAGATCTCTACCTCCAGCTGAGATAAGTTACCCTGCTTTGCCTAGAGAAAATAATGTTCACGCTGAGAGCTGCCAGGCAAGATAATGCTGATTCTTCTCAGGGCCCACCTCCACCAGCCCTGCTTGCTTCTAGACCCATACTTAGACTCAAGTCCAGCAGGCTTCTAAAGTAGGATATAAAGTGTGACTCATGAAGAGGCATGCTGCATGCCAACACAATTAGCTGAGTTTTCTTATTTATACAGACAGAAGTTCAGGAACATATGTGGGAATAGTTATTAAGAGTGTGGGCTAGTAGGAGAAAGAACATGGAGTTGGATCAGAATGAAATTACACTTATGTTCCCACTAAGCAGAGATTCTGCACTTAATGTTGTAATATGGGAGCTAGAGAGGCCTCCACCAGTTTGGCTGGTGGACTGAAGCTTTGACCAAAAGTCAAGTGGCCTGCAGTGAGCGGCTTAGAAATTCCAGTGTTACTGACTGGGGTAGGTTTGTTGCCTGATGTGCATAGTGATACCAGTCTTTTGAGAAGAGAAAAGCTTTGTTTACTGGCCAGAAAAGGAGGTAGAAGGTGGGACTCAAATCTGCTTCCCCAGTCTGAGTGTTGGGGAAGTTATATGGATTAGGTAAAATAAAAAATTTTAAAGATTTATTTGTTTATTTGAGAGGCAGAGTTACAGAGAGAGGAAGAGATAGAGAGAGAGAGAGAGAGGGTCTTCCATCCACTGGTTCACTTCCCAAATGGCTGCAATAACCAGAGCTAGGCCAATCCAAAGCTAGGAGCTTCCTTTGGGTCTCCCATGTGGGTGCAGGGTCCCAAGAACTTGGGCCATCTTCCATTGCTTTCTCAGGCCATTAACAGGGAGCTGGAATGGGATTGGAGCAGCTGGGACTCGGAGCAGTACTCATATGGGATGCTGGTGCCACAGGTAGAGGCTTAACCTACTATGCCACAGCACTGGCCCCTAGGTAGAAAAATGTGTGTGGAAATTCTGGTGGGGCAAATTCTGATTGGAGGGATTAGAATCAGGCCATTTATAATAAGGTGTGATAAGATGAGCTCCAGCTCCAGATTTCTTGTTTAACAAACCCCTTGTTTCTGAAAGGGCCCCAGGATGTTTCAGTTCTGGCTTTCCTACAGTATTTTTGGCTCTACAGGTTAATTTCCCTTCTTTTGTGCATAACCCAGGTTGCATAACTCTGTTTCTGCTGCAGCTACACAACCCTGTCCTTAGTAGCTCTCCTAAGAAAAAAAGGAGCTTAAAATACAATCAGGCCCATTTTTAAAGTGCAAGGAGGGTAAATTTCAGGACAGGAATGTGGAAAATCTAACAACAGCTCTTTTAGATTGGTGAATCAAGAGGAAATCCAGTAAAGGGGTAGCCTGATATCACTAGGTTTGCTTTAGATTAATGCAAAAGGGATTTCAAGGCTTAGGAAGCTTAGAAAGTTATAATTGGCTTGTCATGTAAGACTCACACACCTAATAAGGTCTAGAAGATATATCCTTCAACATGAATATGAGAAATGAATGGATGAGGAGAGCCCCAGAGCCTTGAAGTGTTCTGTATTTCCTCTTCACTGTAGGTAGGACCTATAGTGGGGATTCTAGCCACGGAATTGGGAAAACTACGTGTAATGGGAATAATTGGATCCCAGCATGGCAGAGGCCAAGTGGTAGCACGCAACTGCCATAATCCAAGTGGATGTGGCTATCATAATGGACAGCAAAGCCAAAGTGACAATCAAAGTAGTCTGACTTAAAGAAACCTGTAGCAATGGCCAGTTGATCATGTGAAGTACATAGGAAGCCTACTCAGTTCTTACTTGATCTGTATAGGCAGAGAAGCTCTATGTGGACAAAATTCTAACCTGAATCATAAGCCAGAGAGTCATGGTCCTTCAGTCACTCCCAGACTTGAGCCAGTTTGCAAAGATCTCATTAAATCAAGGGAAGGCAGTCCCTTTGGTAAAGGATGCCAAGACACTGCCAAAAATTTACACTGTTTATCTCTCTCCCAGACTTCTTCAAAGGGACTTGTGGTCTTTTACCAGGATGACTGTTCATTGTGTAAAAGGAGATACTCAGACTCTGGCTCCAAAATGACACTAATTCCAGGAGCTGTGAAATAACCCTGTGGTCCACCAGTCAGAGTAGAGGCATTTAGAAGTAGGGTGATCAATAGACTTCTGTCTGAGATCTGTCTCACAGTGGGTCAGTGGGTTCTTGAATCAATATTATAGTTATTTTCTTAGCTCCAGAATGAATGACTGGAAAAGATATGTCAGCAACTGGTGGAATCCCTACATTTGTTCCCTGACCTGTGGAATGAGAGTTATCATGCTTGGAAAGCCAAGTAGAAACCAACAGAAATGTCTGTACTTAAAAAAAATGTGAATCAAAAGCAGTGCCTCATTCCTGGATAGATTTCAGGGATGAATGACATAATCAAGGGTATGAAAGTTGCAGCGGTTCTGATTCCCACGCCCCAACCACCACCACCCATCTTCCCATTCAAATATGCTGCTGGTTCTGGGCAGAAGACAAGCAAATCTTGGAAAATGAAATGGGGTATTAAAAGTTTAATCAAGCTGTAATTCCAATTGTCCCTGTGTTTTCAATTGTGTTTTCATTGTTTAAGCAAATTATCATATCCCCTAATACTTGATATGTAGTTAATGATCTGGCAAATGCCTTTTCCCCCATGTCTGTTTGAAATGACCACCAGAAGCATATGACTTTCAGTTGTTAAGATCATCAATCCAGGGCTGGCACTATGGCTCACTTGGTTAATCCTCCGCCTGCAGTGCCGGCGTCCCATATGGGCACTGGGTTCTAGTCCCGGTTGCTCCTCTTCCAGTCCAGCTCTCTGCTGTGGCCCAGGAAGGCAGTGGGGGATGGCCCAAGTGTTTGGGCCCTGCACCCGCATGGGAGACTAGGAGTAAGCACCTGGCTCCTGGCTTCGGATTGGCATAGCTCTGGCCATAACAGCCATTTGCGGGATGAACCAATGGAAGAAAGACCTTTCTCACTGTCTCTCTCACTGTCTAACTCTATCTATCAAAAAAAAAAAAAAAAAAGACCAGCAATCCAACATGAGTGTCCTAGTTCGGTAGTATATCACCTCTCTGGTCTTGTGTCATAATTTAGTGCATGGAGGTCTTACCACCTTTTCCTTCCATAAGACATCACACTGGTCTCTATTATATTGATTACATTATGTTTGGCTGCAGGCTAGAATTAACAACTACTATAGACTTCTTGGTAGTACAATTGACTGAAATAGGGTGAGAAATAATTCTAATATAGTTTTGGGGCCTGTAATAATGAAATATTTGTGGGGGGAGGTAGCACTGTGGCATAGTGGGTTAAGCATCTGTCTGCAGTGCCAGCATCCCATATGGGCACCACTTCAAGTCCTGGCTAATCAATGTCTGATCCAGCTCCCATCCAGTGGAAGATGGCCCAAGTGCTTGAGCCTCTGCATCCACATGGGAGACCCAGAGGAATCTTCTGGCTCCTGGCTTTGGCCTGGTCTAGGTCCAGCCATTGCAACCATTTCTTGAGTGAACCAGTGACAGAAGGCCTCTCTCTCTCTCCCTCTCCCTCTCCCTTTCTCTGTCTCTCACTCTCTGTAACGCTGCTTCTCAAATAAAAAAATAAATCTTAAAAATCAAGGAGGTATGGTATCTAAACAACTAATATGGCATTAGAAGAACTGGATAGTGATTTAAAAAAAAATAAATACCTGGGGTTCCTGTGGTATGAGGCATGCTGAGATTTCCATTTGAAGCTGGAAGGGGAAAAGTATATCTGGCCTCTCCTATAGCCAGTAAAGATGTACAATGCCTAGTGAGTCTTTAGAATTTTGGAAGTAACATATTTTCATTTGAGTGTGTTACTCCAATCCATCTACCATGTGGCTTAGAAAGCTGCTAGGTTTGAGTGAGGCTCAGAACAGAAGTTTCTGCAACAAGTTGATGCTGCCTTGCAAGCTGGACTACCCCTTGGTGATATGAATTTGCAGATCTAGTGTTATATAGGGATGCTGTTGCAGCTGGAGGCAGGCCTCTAGAGGTAAATAATGGAGGTGACTTTTAGGATTCAGGAGCAAGGTCCTGCCATCCTCTGTGGATAACTCTTCTCTATTTCAGAAAGAGCTCTTGACTTGCTGCTGGATCCATGTAGAGACTGAACACTTAACCATGGGATACCAAGTTACTATGCAAACTGGGCTTCCCGTCTTCTAAGTTGGAACTGGGTATTCTTTTACCATGTGCTTACCCATACAGCCAATGGTTGTATTTGAACAACAATACTTCCAGCATCAAATTGAAATGATATATACAACATTGGGCCTAAGTATGCCCTGCAGGCACAAGTGTATTTCATGAAGTAGCCTAAATTTATATGGTCCCTACTGCTACTTTCCTACCTTCTCTCTCTCCCAGTCTGGATTTGTAGTCTCACGGGTGATTCTTATAATCAATTACAGTGGAAGAGAAGTCATGGGCCAGGTTTGCATATAATTCTGCAGAATATGCAGATACTATTCCAAAAGTGGATGTTTGAAGCACAATATTCACCTTTGGAATATCCCTAAAATAAAATGGTGAAGGAAAATCCTACTGATAGGAAAAAGTAGCCAGCAATTTGGCTGGATGGTCAAGGAGGTAAAATGATCAGAATATTGGTGACAAAAAACTCTGGGTAACAGGTATGTAGAACACCTCTCTGAATGGAAAAAAAAAAAAACATAAATATATGTGTGTCCCATGTCAGTACTCACCAAAGAGTAATTTCATCAGAGAGGATGTTTAAATCAAGTAGCTAGGATGACTCATTCTCTGGATACGACTAGTTTCTTTTCTTATTCACATCTGTGACTGCTGGATGGCCTCACGCTGTGACTGGGATGGAGATTACACAGTGACTCAGCAACATAGACTTCTACTCATCAAGGCCAACCTGATTATGGCCACCACTGGGTGCTGAATCTGCAGCAGCAGAGAACAACACTGATTGCTTGATACAGCGTCAGTCCCCAGGACAATCATTCACTTACCTGGTGAGAGTTGATTATGTTCAATTGTTTCCATTTAAGGGGCAGAATTTTGTTCTTACTGGAGTAAATACTTATTCTAGCCATGTATTTGCATTCTCTAAATACAATGCTTCTACCAAAACTACAATCTGTGGGCTTACAGAATATCCTATATACATGTAGTATGGTATTCTACAAAGCATTATTTTTGATCAAGGAACTCACCTCACAGTAAACAATGTGCAGAGATGGGTTCATCTTCATTGGACTCACTGCTTTTTGCCAGGTTTGGCACCATACTGAAGTATCTGGCTTGATAGATTAATGGAATACCTCTTTGAAGATTCAATTACAGTATGAATTGGGTGGCAACAGGGGCTGTGTATGCTATGAACCAGCATCCCAATCCAGTGTGAAAATTCATAGATCTAGGAATAAAGGGGTGGAAATTATAATGACACCACTCACCGTTAGCACTGGTGACCCACTAACAAAATTTTGCCTTCTATCCCCATGACTTTATGTTCTCCTCATCTAGAGTTCATTATCCCATAGGGAAGGTGTTTCCACCAGGCAGCAAGCAATGATTCCATTGAACTAGTAGTAAAAACTGCACCAAGCCAGTTTTGCTATTCATGTCCCTGAGTCACCTAGCTAAAACTAGAAATCAATGTGCTGATTGGAGTGATTTATCCTATCAAGGAGAACATAGGTTACTATTCCACAGTGGAGATAAGGGAGAGTTTATCTGGAATATGAGATATTCCTTAGGTCACCTCTTCATATTTCCAAGTCTTGTGATTAAAATTAATAGAAAACTGTAACCTCATCTACTGGTCCAGACTCTTCAGGATTGAAGGTGTGAGTCATCCTACCAGGTAAAGAGTTAAGACCAACACTGGTAAAATAAACACAGAATGGGTAGTAGAAGAAGGTAGTTATAAATAGCAGCTGTTGTCACATGACTAATTGCATAAAAGAAAGTTGTAATTGCCGTGATGATTTTATCATTTTGTTACAAATATTTGAGCGTATGTTTGTTTTCTTCATTCGCTTATTGTTTTATCATGTAGCATATAATGCATTGATTTTATATGCTTCTAGTTTTAAGTAATGTAAACTCTCCATCAAGATATGCAAGCTATGTTATTTAAAGGAGAAAAGCAAACATCACCCAATGACTTTGAATCTTCTTTTGGGAAAAAGGATTAGTATGCTTTCAATAGCACACAGAATAGTTGTAACATGTTAAGCAGAAATATGGCCTTATTATGGTCTCTTTTGGAAATATGCATGAATATGAAATTGACAAAAGTGCTTGTTATAGTTAATTTTTGTGTCAGCTTAACTGGGGCATAGTGTGCTCAGACAGTTGTGCAAACATTACGTGGATGTTTCTGAGACAGTGTTTTGGATAAGATTAACATTTTATTGGGTAGAGTAAAGCATATTTCCCTTCATAATGGACCTCATCCAAACATCTGAATGCCTGAACTAAACAAAAAGGCTGACCATCCACTAATAATAGGGAATTTTCCGAAAGTGTGCCTTTGGACCTCATCTGTGTCATCAGCTTGGACACGCTAGTCTCCACAATTGTATGAGTCAATTACACACATACACAAAGCACACACAAATATGTGCACAGCAGCAAGTCTGAAAAGTTTACCAAAAATGTACATGATCTGTTTTCCATGAACTTTTCGAGGTTCTTTTGTGTCTGCAGTGAGCCTTCCATGTCCATGAGATGCAGGCAATGGCTGGTAGACAACCTGGCATTTTGAGAGACTCAGTCCTCCAAGTGCATGTTGACAACAGGAAATTGTGCTAGGGAACTTTCCCAGTGGCTACAACTTTCTCAGATGACCTGATGCCATATTAATAAAATGTTAAACCCACAAACTGCCCAGTATTCAATAAATAATTCAGGCTGAAATCACTAAATATTATGCCTCTGAGGGCTGTTTCATTGAAATTCACTGAATCAACACTTTTCCAAGGAGGTTCTGCCTCATTCAGCATTCTTACTGTGGACTTTGCAAGCCTGAATACCAAGGTCCTGAAAGGGCCTTCTTGCTTCTGTCACCCTTTCCCAGCAGTCAAATGATGGGGCTACAAGGTTGGTTCCCAGAGAATTGCAATCACATCTTGTCACTAAAGGCTGCTTGTTTCTATTCAGTTTCGAAGTCTGCAGAGAGAAATTAGATAAGCCCTCTGCTTGACTAGTAAATTTTGCCCTTCTCCAGTCCCACAGTGAAATTCATAGGCACAAATTGAAAATCCTTTAGAAGGCTGAGTCAACACTCTTCTGGAGTGTTATGTTTGGAAGGCTTGGTTTCACGAATATGTCCATGCTCCTATTCTGGAAATCCCGGAGTCAGTTCCTCAGTGATGATGTCTCAAGCAAACATGTGCAAGCGGTGTGCCATTCATATGTTTATTAACAACAAGAACTTTTTGAAAAATTGAAAATCTTTTCTCACGTTCTCTTTCGGGGGAGGAGGCGGATGCCTCTGGGTGATTGTGGGCAAGCAGGAGAAAACACAAACCCAGTTGCACATTCAGCAGCTGCCGGTGGAGCAAGGATGCTGCTGCGGGGAGTGCCTCCTGATGTTTCACATCCAAATCTCCACATTCCATGCTTTCCAGCTGCTGCCTGTCCAAAGGCAATATCTGTACTGTCTGCTCTGTCCTTGGCTGAGGAACAAGGACAGAGGTCCAGAGCAGGTTTGTATACTGCAGGCAGGTTTGAGTTCCCACAAAGCTGAATATTCATGAGTGCATCTACTTCTTCTTTCCACTCCAGTAGTCAACAATGATTTATAAGGATCCTTTGCATGCACTTGGGATGTAGGAGAAAGAGCCTGGAACATGTGATTTTGAAAGCAAACTGGGTCTTAAGTGAGATCCAGAGCCTATCCATGTTGTTTTCCAGCTTTTGAATAGATCACTTCACCTTCTTACCCTTTGTTTCAACACCTGTGAAGTGGGGCTATGATTCCTTCTACACACAGGTCTTGTCAAAGGATGTATTTGAAATAATGGACAACTGCAAATAATTATATACACCATGGAATCTATAATGTGCATCAATCATGTTTTTCATTCCTGCTTTTTTTGTTACATGCATGTTTTTATAGCTTTAGTTATGTATGCTACCAAGAACAGAATGCCAAGAAGATAATTCAAAGGCTGACTTTTGTCAGAGAGTCCTGTAGAAAACAATGGTTAAAGAGTTGCAGGTATGGGTGCAAAGAGTAGTATGGCCACTGCAGTAACAGTGGAATTGTGGTTCCCTTGCCCGCAAAGGAACGACACTGCTCCCAGCTGATCGGTCTTCAGTAGACTTTTATTTAAACAGGATAGAAAGAGAAACCCTTGAGCAAGGGGAGCTCCGAAAGAAAGCTCCCATACCATATCACAAACAGCTTATATAGTATAACATTGTTGAAGCATGTAAGCAAGCTTAGTCCATGCTACAGTCCATGCGGCGGCGCTCCAATCAGGTGCCTGATCACGCACAGTTCATGCACTCCTTGTCCAACCATAAAGGTGATCACGCGCCTTCATCCAATCAAGCTCCTGGTCACATAGCAGGCGACTCGGGTGCTAACAACAAGCTTCCACCTGGTGTTTTCTCAGCCTTGGTCAGTGGGAAAAGAAGTATGGGAAGCCCCAAGGCCATAGTTGTTTTGACTCTAGCCTGGGGTTATGAAATGGTCCTGATATCACAGCTCAACAGATACCATAAACATCCACACAGCAGTAACTAATGCCAATGGTCAGCAAGCCAAGCCTTAGCATGTGGGCCCATGGCCGGCTCATGGGTCCCCACAGGAATCTTTTTCCCAGCCTTGAGAACCCACTTAAGGTTATTAATGGTCAGTACAGGAGGTGTCAGCTGGAGTATAGAAGAATGATTAGCCAATTGAAATACTTTATAAAAATGCTAAAGAAGGGCAGGCATTGTGGTACAGTCTGCATCCCATATCAGACTGCCTGGCTCAAATCCCAGCTACTCCATGCTTCCAATCCAGCTTTCTTTTTTTTTTTTTTTTTTTTTTTGACAGGCAGAGTGGACAGTGAGAGAGAGAGAGACAGAGAGAAAGGTCTTCCTTTGCCGTTGGTTCACCCTCCAATGGCCGCCGCGGCCGGCGCGCTGCGGCCGGCGCACCGCGCTGATCCGATGGCAGGAGCCAGGAGCCAGTGCTTTTTCCTGGTCTCCCATGGGGTGCAGGGCCCAAGCACCTGGGCCATCCTCCACTGCACTCCCTGGCCACAGCAGAGGGCTGGCCTGGAAGAGGGGCAACCGGGACAGAATCCGGCGCCCCGACCGGGACTAGAACCCGGTGTGCCGGCGCCGCTAGGCAGAGGATTAGCCTAGTGAGCCGCGGCGCCGGCCCCAATCCAGCTTTCTGCTGGTATACCTGGGAGGTAATTGGTGATGACCCAAGTAATTGAGCTTCTGTCACCTCATGGGAGAGCCAGATTGAATTGCGGTTTCTGGCCTGGTCCAGACCTGGCTGTTGTTGGTATTTAGGGAGTGACTCAGAGGATAAAATATCTCTGTGTGTGTGTGTGTGTGTGTGTGTGTGTGTTCCTTTCTCTATGTAACTCTGGTTTTCAAATAAATTAATAAGTAAACTTTAAAAATTATTTATAAAGATGCTAAAACCTTTATCTAGAATGACAGTTTATTCCTAGAATGAGGTTCATGCAATGCATCACACAAAAAGTTCTGCTCAAATCAAGACTAGAGCAAATTTTCTCTTAAAAACATTTGCAACGGCTCCATGAAAAAGAAAAACCATACTCACTTTTAAGTGGTGTTTGCTCTTTGAAGCTAGAGGAAGTCATGTTGCCTGCCTGCTGTTCTTAACACGAAGAAAGGTTTGAACTGCTTGATGGGCACCACTGGGCAGGCTGCAATCAAGGAGAGCCTCGCATTTTCCAGGAGCTCAGTGCACTAACTTATAAAATAGGGTAGAAACTCACATTGCATGAAAGAGATGGAACTGCAGGCAGGCCTGGGTCTCCATCTTCAGCATAAAGTCCCTGCCTTCTGGCTCTTTGTCCATAGATCCAGAGGAGACTGGCCATTTCTAGCTAAAGGTCCAGCTATCCTGGGAAAAGTTGGACTAAGAGAACCATCTTCATTACTGATGACATGTTTTTAATCTTTTCTGCTTTGTTTTGTTTTGTTTTGTTTTGTTTTCCATTTCTTCTTGAGGGCTCTGAGAGGCACATTTCAGGGAGATCAAATGAATGTACCCATTTGCTAATATGAAATGTTGGCTTCTGGCATCCTTGTGCTGGTTGTGTTTATTCTATTCCTTAATAAAGTCATGAGACAGTAAAGTTGCCAATCCTGGCTGTACTTACAGGAGCTACTGAACTTAGTCTGCAAGTAGCAATCATAAAAATCATTCAGAGGGGCCGGCGCCGCGGCTCACTAGGCTAATCCTCCACCTTGCGGCGCCGGCACACTGGGTTCTAGTCCCGGTCGGGGCTCCGGATTCTGTCCCGGTTGCCCCTCTTCCAGGCCAGCTCTCTGCTGTGGCCCGGGAGGGCAATGGAGGATGGCCCAAGTGCTTGGGCCCTGCACCCCATGGGAGACCAGGAAAAGCACCTGGCTCCTGCCTTCGGATCAGCGCAGTGTGCCCGCCACGGCGGCCATTGGAGGGTGAACCAACGGCAAGGGAAGATCTTTCTCTCTGTCTCTCTCTCTCTCACTGTCCACTCTGCCTGTCAAAAAAAAAAAAATCATTCAGAGGACTTATGGTGCAACACACAGCAAAGCCCTGAGATGCAGCGAGCTGCATGCTAGCTGGGGAGAAGCAAGGAAGGCAGCACAGCCTCTAGCCTGCTCCAGCGAAGGCTTTCAGGAAACATCACCTCACCACAGCAGTGCTGCGGCTGAGTTAGCCAGACTCACCCCACGAAGGCACAGACTGAGATACTACTCCTGAGCTCCTGAGCCTCAGGCACAGCTCAGCCCCAGGCCTGAAAAGTGTCAGCTACTCACCTAAAATATCAAGGAGTTCCTTCCCCACCTTTGCGACAGAAGAGCCCAGGGAACAAACATCAGATCACAGTGGGGAAATTGAGCTTGAGTAACCTCCATTAAACTCGCAGGCTGTCTCAAGGCTACAGCTCTAATCTCCGACTCCACTTTTTGTTTGGTTTTCTTTCTGTTTGTCTTTTATTATGAGTATGTGGCCTTATAGCAGTGGATCACAAACTATATTTCCAAAGGTAAACCTGTTTGGAAATAAAAACACACCCAATATATGCATATACACATGTATACATATGCATGGACATAGACACGCATGTTTAGACACATACACGTGCATGTCATATACATGCACATGTACACCTGCCAGAGTACTTTCAAAAGTTCAAGGAAATGTGTATAATGAAAAACTATTCCAGAGTTTCAAAATTATTTGCACCAAAAGAAATTTAATTTTTAATTGCATTTTCCATGAATTTTTGAAGTGTGTATGCATGCGCGCACACACAACACACACACACACACACACACCTCAAAGCACTGCTGCTCTGGGTGAAGCTCACACCTCACTGCCCTCCCCGCCACCTCCAGTCTGGCATCCATAGTGATACCTGGACACCCTCACAAAACTCCTGGTCTACCCAACTGCACTTTAAAACCACTGAGTTTGGATTTAAAATCAAAGGCCTATCCCCACCCAGCAGTTCGCCAGTGGGTCTGAAAATGTGGATCTTTGCATAAATTAGTGCCACCTGAGACCAGAAACCCTTGAAAATTATTCTACTACCTTGACGGATTAAATTTGACAAAAGGAAATTTTCCTTTAAGAAACAGGACAGTTCAGTGAATCTGGAGGTCAGACATCCCAAAGCCTCAGGGATCCTTAGATCTCAAAATACCTCTCTCCACTGTGGACTTCCTCTGGCTAAAGCAATTTCTTTCAGAAGTGAACTTGAGTTCTCTGTGGGAAAATTGCCCAAGTTCATAGGCCCGAGATTCCTTATACACAAAATGAGAATAATGGCAACAGCTTCTCATGAGGTTTTAGTGAGGATTAGAGGAAGGAGGTGATCCATGAAAAGGACTTAGTGCAGCAGCTGGAGTGCAGGAAGCGCGTATCGCATGGCATCATCTTTGTAATTACCCGTAGCAGCTCTTGCCATTGTAGAGCCAGTGCTAGCAGTCCCAGTAAGAATGTCAGCATACAGCAATAATAAAAATGTTTTTGGAGAATAGTAATGTGTCTTAGCAACTTGCCAACTTTAGTGAAGGGAGAGGGGAGAATTTCAAGCCAGATAGAAGAAATCTTAAGGGCTAACCAAAAATCTTATAAAATGGATGGGGAAGAACGAAGCATAAGCTGGGTGATACTAACAGGTAGAGCTATGCAAAAGCCTTAAGGAAGTTATACATGAGCAGAGCATTAAAAAATTTGTGATTTTCTCCATAAATGGAGGCAAGTAGTTGGGGAGGAAAGAGACCTGAGTAAAATTCAAGTTCCTGGATAGCACAGATTTTACAGAACAGGAGGACGCCGTGCTTGTAGTTGAGGTGAATGAGAAGAGAAGAGAGGATTGTAGGAGCCTTGTAATGGCTGATCTTGTCCCTCTCGCAGAATGTAGACACTGGGTGAGCAAGGGCAATTAGGGAGTAAGTAAGTGGCTGCGAGGAGATGGCAGAGGTTCCCTCCCAGTTCTCTCTTGGGCAGGCACATTCTGGTAACATTAATGCCAACCAACCTTTGCTCCTGTACATTAAATACAGGCGTCCCTCAGTATATGCAGGGACTTGATTCCAGGACCCCTAGGAATACCAAAATCCACCAGTGTTCAAGTTCCTTATGTAAAATGGTATAGTATTTCCGTATAACTTATACACATCTCCTAAATAAGAAATAACTTATGATGACATAATTACTAATACTATGCAAATGGTGTATAAATAGTGATTAAACTGTACTCTCTAGGAAATAATGACCAGAGAAATAAGTCTCTACATGTTCATTGCAAGTAACTTTTAAAATAGTTTCTGTCCGTGATTGGTTGAATCCACAGAAACAGAACCCATGGGTAGAAAGGACCAACCGTCTGCCGGAATTCATTACAGTTTCATGCCAAACATTCACATGCCCCATTGAAAAGCTTAACTGAACACATGCACATACATACTTATGCCTCTATAAAAAAGTAAAATGCATCTAGCGGCTACAGATCTCAACTCTGTAGTTGGTCACACAGGATCATAGTTGATATTTATCTCACATAATTTCTCTCTACTAGTTGAGATTCTTTTCCTAGCCAGGCAACCCAATATTTAATTCCAAAGGGTTTGAGCACTTTGCAGTGCCAGCTTTATGGTATTGCTCTTGTTGTCTGTATTCATCTGCAAAAGCTGTCAACACAAATAACCACAGGTGTGTGGTGACTTTAAAAATTGTAAATTCATTCTGTGTCAGTTCTGGAGGGAGCAAACAGGGTCAGTTCTTTCTGAATACTCTGAGGTTTCTCCTGGTCACTAGCCCTGCTTATCACTGCGAGGTTTATTGTTAAATAACACCAATCTGTGTCTGCCTTGTCACCTGGCGTTTTCATTGTGTGCATGTCTGTGTCTCCTCTCCAGTTCTTGTAAGAACACCAAGGACTTTGGATTAGGGCCCTACCCTAATCCAATATGACTTCATCTTGGTTGCATTTGCCAAGATCTTATTTCCAAGTAAGATCATAATCACAGGTACTGGGAGTTAGGATTTTAACGTATCTTTTTTTTTAACACAATCTAACCCACAAAACTGGTTGCTAATATTAACTATTGGACATGGCAAAACCAAGAAGCACCACAAGGCTTCTCCTATGTTGCAGATGTGGGTCCTCATAGTCTTCCACAAGCAGAAACCCATTTCTCCTCAGAGATCAGAATCAATCACACAGCCAGGATAGTAGCTGTGTTCTTTAGAGTGGAATCAGATTTCCCAAATAACGAAATACATTCTCAACATCAATTCAGTGGATACACCATTGAGGTTTTTTTTTTTATCTTTTATTTAATGAATATAAATTTCCAAAGTACGACTCATGGGTTACAATGGCTTCCCCCCCCATACCGTCCCTCCCACCCACAATCCTCCCCTATCCCACTCCCTCTCCCCTTCCATTCACATCAAGATTCATTTTCGATTATCTTAATATACAGAAGATCAGCTTAGTTTTTTGATAAAAGCATTTCTCCCATTAGAAGTAGAATTCCAAATCAGGAAATGGCAAAATTCTAGAAATAGGGATGTAAAAAGGAGGAATATTAGGCATAAGAGTAAACCATCTCCAGTTATTCCTTTTTGATATATGAACTCATGGATTATGGTTTGGTTGCTGCTTCACAGCATATACCATTCCAAGGTGTCACCAACCCTTTGGTGTCCTGAGTCTGCTCAAGACATAATGACAGGCCAGCTGCTTCTAAGTGGTGGGATATGTACCACGATGTATAAATGTCATGGGCATGCACCTATTGCTGCACTGCTTTGATTCTGAAGTAAGTTCCTTGACCAGAAGAATTATTGCATGAGATAACAGACTTGTGGATACAGCCTTTCAGACCATGAGTAGGAGGGTTGGTAGAAACATTAGCAATATAGAAAGAAAACTGATGTCTATAAACCTCAGTTTGTGAAGGTCAGTGTTGTGCTCTGATTGCTGCTGTGTGGCTGCATGGTTCCCGTGGAAGGCAAATGTTGTGGAGGGCATGAATGAGCTCCATCATTGCAGCCTTACCCACTTTACACGTGTGTCCATTGAGCAGGTCCAGGGAGCCTTCCAGGACACCCATAGAATATGCCATCTTATCCACCTGACTACTGAAGGTCTCCTCTGTGTCAGATGACCTTTGGTGAATATTCACATACTCCATTCCATGTTCACTCTGAGTAGTCGTCCACTTAAATACCTCTTCTCCCACTTTTTTGTCACTAGTCATCAATCTGTTCTTTCCTAATCTCCAATCATCAGATCAAACCACTGGTCATGAATTGCGTACATCTGTCTTTGGCCATATTTGCAGACAAAGGTAAATATCTGAATGTTCACAAAATTTGTGCACTTGGAAGATACCCCTTTGCTTTTGTTCTTCAAGCCCACTCTTGAGTGAAACTGTAACCCTGCAGCAATCTACTTGTGGTTGGTGTCGGCATATCAGGCAGAACCATCTGAAAACCAGCCCAGCATAAGGAACACTGCATGAGATCATGAACATGAAGTGTGGGAGGAAGCGACAGAGGAGGAGAATATGCCACCGGAGTCTGAGCCACCTGTTCATGAAGCCTACTTGTGCTTAATGGACTTGCTCAAACCTGTTCTCTTACAAACCATGTCCATTTTAATGTCTGCTGTGTCTGGATGTAGCAGGTTCATGAGGAGCAAGTCAGGTTGCCCACTCACAGGGTGCCTTTTCTGTCTCTACAAGTTCAGCAGCAAAGAAAAGGGAAGAGCTCCTTCTTAATACATATGCAGAGTAAAACATGACTTTCCTTCCCAACCCCAGATATTTACAACTGCAATTCTCTCTTGGGTTTGAAAAATTGTTCATTCAGAAGAGTCAGGCATTGAATGAAACATTCAATTATCGTTATATTGGTCAACAAGGCCTGAGACACCTGTTCCAAATGACACTCAAAATTCAGAGTCTTGTGCATTAGTCAATAAATGGATCAGAGCAACACTCTCAAATATGGTTCATGTTGCCTCAAAAGAGTACCATCCAGAACTGTCTCTGATTTTAGTGGGGAGCAGTAGAGATGTGGCAATTCTTTGTTGACTTTAGAGGGAAATGTCCTGACATGCTTCAGACCACACGGCGATTTGAAACCTCCCCAGGGTGTGGCCCTTCAGTTTACATAGGAATTATTCTTATCCCTCTGCCATGTGCGTGCCTCCTTAAGACATTTAGGGTTCTTGCTATTGCTGCTCATCAGATTCAGTCAAGATAGCAGCATCAGTATGGCAGGTGGGGGAGTTCTGTTGGATACAGAGTTTGCTGTGCATGAGCTTATCAAAGTTTGGCCTCACTGGATGTGAGTCACTGTTGAGTCTGATTCCACAGCCCCAGCCAAGCCTGCTGGGAGATCTGCTCCAAGATACTCAAGTCAACACATTTGTCCAGAATCTCTTTAAGTGTCCTCACGTGGACAAGTGCAGCCTCATCCAGTGTTGCACATGCGTTTACCTGGTGATCCTTTGAAACAGCAAAGTTTCCCTTTCAGTCTTTCTCTTCCCCTCCCCTCTCCTTCCTTCTTCTTCTTCTCTCCCAAACCCCTCTCCCCATCTCTTGGGTGTAAATAATCTCCTCATGGATCAGATTTTCATTGGTCCACATGGAGCATACTTGACCTTTGTGACCCTCATCATGGGTCCCTGGACAATGACAGGCGATGGAGTGGGCCTTGAGGACCACAGCCATCACATTTCAAGAGAGCTTCTTCATGTGAATTTATTTAAAAGCCTTCAAATGAGGGAGGGTTCTTCAGCAGAGCAACAAACTGCTTCTTCCTGGAATGGTGGCTCAGGGAGACTAGGGCTCAGCACTCCCAGCTTCCACGCAGGTGTTCTAGTTCCACGACTCAGGGTGCCATTTATAGCACGATCAAGGCCTAGCTTTTACACAGGATTGTCGGCAAGTACTGAGAGTTCAAGTTATACTGTAATTATGCAATCTACTCAAATTCTGAGCCCATTTGGCAACTTATATACATATATATATACATAGATATATATTTCTGCTATCAGAAAAATAGATTCTTTGTTTTGTATTTAGTGTGTCTTCAGAGGTTGTCTGATTCTCTGATCCTGAGGTGCCAGTTTGCTGGGAACACTTCATGTTGTCCATTGAGGTCCCTGTGCAGGCACGTGCAGCTATCACAGCCTTCCCCAGGGACCTTGCAGTCTCCACCTACATGAATGTCAAGGGCAGCACCCAAGGCTTTTGCTGCAATAGGCATTTCTTCCCTAGCAACCTCAGGCGATAATTGAATCATAATGCCACTGCACACCTTGGGTTTCTGGAATCCCATTTTCCACCCAGCATTGCATTCAAGGCGGAGGACAAATGAAATCAACCCTAAAATGCCATGCTAGATGTGAATTACAGGCTCACATGTGCTGCATTTCTTGTGTATTTTGCCACTCCTGAAATGGGGAACAGCTCTGATAAAGGAGACTAAGTATTATTGGAGTCCAGGCTTATTATTTTAAATGAATTCTTACTGATTTTCCTTAATTTTTATTTATTTCATTTTAAAATTTCTTTTTTAATTAGTTTTTTTAGCAGATTCAATGTGATTTGTAGATAAAATTCTAAGATCATAATAATATTCCCCCCCCTCCCTCCCTCAACTCCTCCTCTCTTCCTCTCACCCTCTTTCTTTTTCCCTTTTATTTATTTGAGAGAGAGAGAGAGGGCTCCCACCTGCTGGTTCACTCCCCAAATTCCCATGCTGGCCAGGGCTGGGCCAAAGCCAAAGCCAGAAGCCAGAAAACAATCCAGGTCCCTCACAAGGTCATAGGAACCAATTACTTGAGTCATCACTACTGTTTCCCAGAATCTACATTAGTAGAAACCTGGAGTCAGGAGCCAGAGTCATCGGCTAGAGCCAGGAATTGAATCCAAGTACTCCAGTGTGGTACATGGTATCTTAGCTGCTAGGCAAAATGCCTGCTCCATTAATATGTTTAATTGCAGATATTTTAACTATTGCTATAGTTATTCTGACTGTTGTTTTAATTGTGATAATTTTATATGTAGATGTAGATAAATAGTGTGATGATAAAATCAGGGAAATTAGCACTTCCATTCCCTTAAAAATTTTTTAAATATTTGATTAACAAATATTATAAATATTTATGGGCTATAGTGTAGTGTTTCAATACATATTTACAATGTGAGCTAAAAAAAATCTATTTGAATGTAAAGGAGTTGGACACTGTGGCACAGTGGGTTAAGCCACCACTTGGGACACCCAGTATTCCCTATCAGAGTGCCTGAGATCCAGTTCCAGCTCTGCTTCTTATGCATCTTCCTGTTAATGCACCTGGGAGGCAGCAACTGATGGCTCAAATACTTGGGTTCCTGCCATCCACAAGAAAGAATCAGATGAGGTTTCTGGCTCATGGTGTGGCCCTGACCCGGCCCAGATTGTTTTGGGCTATGGGGGTATCAGCCAGCAAATGGAAAATGGAAGACTCATTATTCTCTTCCTCTCTCTCCTCTCTCCCCCTCTCTCTCATAAATAAATAACACTTTAAATACACCTGAATGTAAAATAGTGATTACTAGAGGCTGGGAAAGGTGAAGGACAGGGGATAAAGGGAGGTTGGATGCTTATCTTTAAACTTCACAAAATGGGTGTCTAAACATTATTTAGTGGATAAATGTCAGGGCATGTTTTAGTCATTGTAGATTTCTTGAATGTGACTATTAACCATGAAGTATTTATCCATGCTCGTTTGACTTCTCTGGGTTTCTTTCAGTATCATGAGCTGTTTCCTAGGACACTACCAATCTGCCCTAGAAGCATCTAGAAGGCCAGTAAACCACTTGACCTGCTGCTGCCTGTGGCTGCGTCCCAGGAACCTGTCTACGTCTAAAGCTCCAGCATCTTTTCCGAGTTGTATTAACTGATGTGTTCTGTGGTCTTTGTGAGATCTGAAAGAGCAAAGCGGCTTAACTTGTTCATTCTTTAAGCAGCAATCTTAACATTGTTAATGTGGCTTGTAGCATCGAGGTTATTAGAATTTAAGGACTTAATAGAATTTTCCATTACTACATCAATGATAATTATAGGAATTAGCTGATATACACTACTGTTTAATTGCAATGGGAAAATAATTTATCTTTTAGGACACCTTTTTGCCAACACTCACTTCTTGAATACTTAAAAGAATGAGAAAAAGTGTGTTACTTCTGAACAATTTTGTGTGCCTGACAATCACATATCCCTTAATAATGGCAACAGGTTTTGAGGAACTCACCATGAGGCGATCCATTGCTGTGTGGACACTGTGGCACATCCATACCCAGACCCAGCTGGCACAGTTTACTACACATTAAGGCTATGTGCTGTGGTCTGTTACTCCTCAGCTACACACCTGTACAGCTCATCCCTGAACTGAACAGTTCAGGCAGCTGTAAGGATTTGTGTATCTATAAACACAGAAAAGTAGAGTAAAATAAGACTGTGACACATGATGCATGTGTACAGGGCACTAACCATGAATGGAGCTTGCAGGACTGGAAGTGGCTCTGGTGAGTCAGTAAGTGGTGAGGCCTAGGACACCACTACCCAGCAGACCTTATAAATATGGTGCACTTAAGGTATGGTACGTTTATTACAAAGTTTTCTTCCTTCAATAATAAAGGAACTTTAGTTCATCATAACTTTTTTTTACTTTATACATTTAAAATTTTTACCTTTATGATTCTTATAATAACATCTTAAAAGACCACATATTTATATCTATGTATATAAAGATATATATAAACTTTTTTTTAAACAAATTTTTATTTTTTTTTCTTTTTCTTTTATTTATTTATTTTTTTGACAGGCAGAGTGGACAGTGAGAGAGAGAGACAGAGAGAAAGGTCTTCCTTTGCCGTTGGTTCACCCTCCAATGGCCGCCGCGGCCGGCGCGCTGCGGCCGGCGCACCGCGCTGATCCGATGGCAGGAGCCAGGAGCCAGGTGCTTTTCCTGGTCTCCCATGGGGTGCAGGGCCCAAGCACCTGGGCCATCCTCCACTGCACTCCCTGGCCACAGCAGAGAGCTGGCCTGGAAGAGGGGCAACCGGGACAGAATCCGGCGCCCCATCCGGGACTAGAACCCGGTGTGCCGGCGCCGCTAGGCGGAGGATTAGCCTAGTGAGCCGCGGCGCCGGTGATATATATAAACTTTTAAAATATTTTTGTTAAAAACACATCAGCCTAGGCCAGCACTGGGTCAGGATAATCAAGATCACTGTCTTCCACCCCCAAATCTCTTCCCACTGGAAGGTCTTAGGGCACTGTAGCATGCACAGAGCTGTCACCTCCAATGATGGCGATGCCTTCTTCCAGACACCTCCTGAAAGACCTGCCTGAGGTTGTTTTACACTTGACTCATTTTGTATAAGTAGAAAGAGCACAGTCTAAATAACAATAAAAACCATAGCATGGTAAATACATAGTCAGTTGCTGCCATTATCAAATGCCACATACTGTACATAATTACACCTGCTGCATCATTATACAACGGGCAGCACTGTCAATTTGCTTTCGCTGACATCTGCACAGACTTGTGAGTATTGTCTTGTGCTGCAGTGTTCCAGTGGCGGCAGCCTCACTAGGATATAGGAATTTCTCAGCTCCGTTAGGATCTTAGCAGACCATTGCTGTGTAGGGCTTGCCATAGACCGAAACGTCACAATCCACTGCATGGCTATGAAGTCAGCCTTCTGTGTCCAGTGGCTCCATACCTGCAGATTCACCAAGATTCGCTGTTAAGGGGATGATTGCCTCTGGTATGAACAATATTTCCTTGTTATTATTCCCTAAGTAATATAGCATAACAACTATTTATTTATCATTTACACTTATTAGGTGTTATAAGTAACCTGGTGATGACCTAAATTATACAGAAAGATGTCAATAGGTTAAATGCAAATACTGCATCATTTTTACTTAAGAAATTTGTACATCTATGGATTTTGGTATTTGTAGAGTACCTAGAACAAATTTCCACAGATGCTTAGGGACCACTGCATATATATGGATATAGCATCTGCACATACTCACGTGTGTGTGTATATATATATATACATACACAGACATATGTACACATTAAATTATTGAGTATTATGTATATTCTATATATATAATTTGCTTGAATCCTATAGCAGGAGATTCTTTTTCCATGTTTTTGTTTTTGTTTTTGTTTTTTTTGGTGTTTTTGTTTGTTTGTTTGTTTATTTATTTCTGTAATACTGGGGATTACAAGAGCCTGGACACAATCGTTTTTCTCACCTGGGCTCAGTTCCTGTGGCACCCAGTAAAGGAGTTCCCAGGATTTAGAATTTTGTAGCCACAGTTAAGGGTGCTCAGACTTTCAGATATTCTCCTGATCATAACGTTTCTGACCAACAAAACAAAACAAAGCCTCATCATTTTAACCCTATATCAATGTCCCCTAATCGTTGACACCCATTGACTGGAGAGTCATTGCAAATTTCACAGAATTCTCATCTGTCATACCTTGAGACATGGTGCCTGCAGGGTGAGGTTAACTGAGGGATGCTGACCCAGGAGAGCTCCCACCTAGCGGCAGGGTATATGGGCCTGAAAGTGAGTGGCTGAGACTATCTGAAAATCCACAGCTGGAAAGTGGGTGGATTCCTCCAGGCAAGCGCTGCCCTGGGGGCTGTCCGCAGCAGCTGGGAGGCCCCTGTCAGCGGCAGGACCGGGTTCTGCCACTTCGCTGAGGGTCCCTCAACACATCCGCTTTTCGTCTGCTCCGACCTGTAGTTCACCCTCTTCCCTGAACCTGCTGATCCTGAATCTGCCCCGGGGCTTTGCATGGGCTGTTTCCCTTCCTGAAGGGCTCCACCCTGGACACACAAAGGGCTCATTCCTGCACTGGCTTCAGATCTTCGCAGAAGACTTCTCAGGCCCAGGCCTTACCTGAGCCATGCCCTAAATGTTCAGACTCCCTTGGCCCAAAGCAAATAGATCCCCTTCCCTATTTCCTCTCCTCACCAACACTGAGGGCGATCTGACTTGCTCTGTGTTTTCCTTTATTTATTTATTTATTTATTTGACAGGCAGAGTGGACAGTGAGAGAGAGAGACAGAGAGAAAGGTCTTCCTTTGCCGTTGGTTCACCCTCCAATGGCCGCCGTGGCGGGCACACTGCGCTGATCCGAAGGCAGGAGCCAGGTGCTTTTCCTGGTCTCCCATGGGGTGCAGGGCCCAAGCACCTGGGCCATCCTCCATTGCACTCCCTGGCCACAGCAGAGAGCTGGCCTGGAAGAGGGGCAACCGGGACAGAATTCGGCGCCCCAACCGGGACTAGAACGCGGTGTGCCGGCGCCACAAGGCAGAGGATTAGCCTAGTGAGCCGTGGCGCCGGCTCCTTTTTTTTTTTTAACCTTGTTTTTGGTGTCTCCGCTGCTGGAAAGTAAGCTCTGTGAGGTAAGGGTTGTTTGTTAGCAGTGACTTTTGTTCACTGCTGGTTGTCTAATGTCTCAGAAGAGCTTAGTACACAATAGGTCCTAATGAGTACCAAATAAATGCATGAAATAGCAATGAAAAATCTTGTGCTAAGTGCATCCTGCCCCAGGAGTTACTAATGTTAACTCTTCAGTGTTTGCCATGGATCGGCTTATCCATACAAGATCCATACAAGATCTCCAGGAAGCCAACGTCTAGACTTTGGGTTTGGCTCTGGGATTTGCTTAGGCTAATAGCAGGCGGGCAGAAGTGATTATGTGCCATTTGCAAGCCTAAGCCTTAACAGGGCTCAGATGTCTCTGGGCCAGCTCTTGAGGCTCTGCCACCACCATGCAAAGTATTCCCGGCAGCCAAGCGATAGATGTGACAGCCCAGAGCAAAGCTCCTTAGTCAATGTTGAGTAGCTCCATAGCCACAGATTCATGAGACAAGTGATTTTGTTCAAGTTCAATGAATTTTTTAACAGAATCATGGCAATACCTAATCACAACCATTTTGATCGTTTCCATTTTGTGATAATGCAGTTGCACAACTAGTCATTCTACACATACTGTTTTTGTTCAACAGTCTGTCTTAGGGTCAACACATATGAACCAGACTTGTGCTCCTTGATGGCTGCAGTTTTCTACAGTATGGACATAATGGCTTTTATTCAATTCATTCCTCTGTTTATGAATATTAAATTTTCTAATATTTCCTTATATCAACAATGTTTCAGTGAATATTTCTATATATATATATATGCATGCCTGTTCATGTGTGGGCATATTTTTAAATTTTTTTATTTTATTCTTAATTAGTTTTCAACAGATTCAATCTGATTTATTAACACAGTTTTAAGAACATAATGATATTCCCTTCCTTTTCCCTCCCTCCTTTCCTCCCTTCTCCCCCTCTCCCTCCCACTCTCCTTCCTTCTCCCTTTCTTTCTTTTTTTCAGTTTTTGAGATAACATATTTTAAATTTACATTACAGTAAAAAGACTTAATACTTCACCAAATAATAAGTTTAAGAAGTAAAAAGAAAGAATGCCCTGGTTCAGTGAGAATATAGACAACAGCTATAAACAATTATAGCATGGAAAAAAATTTCACCCATATATATTAAATTTAAAAGTAATCACAGATAATTAAAACTATAGCAATATAAAATTCTTAACCATTGATTTGACAAAGGGCATAGTTAAACAGATTCCTGATATAAAGGTCATGAATGAAAATATATGTAATTTTAATTTATTACTTTTAAAATTGTATTTATTTTAAAGGGCAGGAGAGAGGTATCTTTCATCTACTGGTCCACTCCCCAAATGCCTGCAACAGCCAAGGCTGGACCAGATAATGCCAGGAGCAAGGAGCTCCATCCTGGTTCCCCACATGGGTGGCAGGGCCCCAGTATTGGAGCCATCCTTGCTGCCTCCCATGTGCATGTTGGTGGAAGCTGGAATTGGGCACAGGACTGGGATTCAAACCCAAGCACTCAAGATATGGGATCTGGGAATCCCAGGCAGTTTTTTAATGCCTGCATGAAATACCCTCCCCTACATATGCTTTAAATTTTGACAAATATTGCCAATTTTTCTGACTAGAAAGTCAGACTCCTATCAATGATGAATGTGAATATCCATTCCCCTGCATTTCATAGAAGGGGGGGAATAAATCCCATTATGTTTTAATTTACTATTGAAAGCCAATCCCAAAGGGACAAATGCTGTATGTTCTCCCTGATCTATGATAACTAACAGAGCACCTAAAATGAAGCCTGTTGAAGTGAAATTGACTCTTCAAGAAGCAATGCCTTGAAAAGCCCTTGTCTTGACTGTCAAGAAAAAGTTTTTTTTTCCTTCTTAATACCATTGGTTAAACTCTTTACTTAACATAGAATTAATCATATGTATAAAGTCAATTGAGGGGCCGGCACTGTGGCATGGCAGGTAAAGCTGCTGCCTGCAGTGCCAGCATCCCAAATGGGCACCAGTTCAAGTCCCAGCTGCTTCACTTCTGCTGTGGCCTGGGAAAGCAGTAGAAGATGGCCCAAGTCCTTGGGCCTCTGCATCTACATGGGAGACCCAGAAGAAGCTCCTGGCTTGTGGCTTCAAATCGGCACAGCTCCAGCTATTGCAGCCATCCGGGGAGTGAATCAGTGGATGGAAGACCTCTCTCTCCCTCTCCCCTTGACCTCTGCCTCTGCCTCTCTGTTAACTCTAAATCTTTAAAACAAGTTAATTGACAATAGATCCCAGTAAAAAATAAGAGTAGGAATAAGAGAGGGAGGAGGAAGTTTGTAACCGTAAAGCTGAATAGTTCTGCATACATTCCTATGGACTTACTTCTAAGGGGATAACTAAAAACTTGCCATGGGACTCCAAATTCCACTAACTTGGGTGGTAATAATGCCATCTTAAGTGTTAAAGTGATAATATTGTTAAATTGATCATATAGGTAGGATTAAGTGTTAAAGAGATCATATAAGTAAGATCAAGTGTCTGGGAATAACAATAGATAGAATTTAAAAAAGATAGAATGTTCCAACATGGGAAGCAGTCCACACAGCAGACTCATAGAATTACAATTGCTCTAAATAGCACTCTGACCTCAGAATCAGCCCTTAATGTATTCTGGTCTGGCTGAAAAGCCCATGAGAGCATTTCAGGCATGGAAAGCCAAGACACCATGGCAAAAATAAATGTTCTACATAAAGGATCTCTGTGAGTGAGAGCCCAGTGGAAAGAAGTGGCCATCAAAGAAGGATGCACTTTTCTCTGAAAGGAAGAGAGAACTTCCACTTTGCTTATGATCTTGTCTAAATACTGACGGAGATTGTGGACTCAAAAGGTTTCCATAGCCTAGGCAGCTCATGTCATAAGCCTCCAGTGATCACTGACATCATAAATAAGAGTGTTAATTGTTAAATTAACAACAGGAGTCACTGTGCACTTACTCCCGCTGTCCTCAATGAGTTGTACTATGAGAATTAACTGTAAAATTTGTTCTCAGTTTTTTATATTATGTATATGCAAATTGTTGAAATCTTTACTTAGTGTAAAGTTGGTCTTCTGCGTATAAAGTTAATTGAAAATGAATCTTCATGGAGAATGTGACTGGGAATGGGAGAGGGAGGAGTAGGTGGGGTGGAAGGGTGGGTATGGTAGGAAGAATCACTATATTCCTTAAGTTCTACTTATGAAATTTGTACTTATTAAATAAAAGGTTTCTTTGGAAAAAATACAGTATACCTAAAACTAAAATAAATAATCTTTAAAAATAATAAATAAATATAAATAAATAACTGTGATGATAAAAATTTACTATTGATTCTAAGATTTAACCTATTTTCATATGTCTATTTGCTGTGTTTCAGTCTTTTGTTAATAATCAAAACTTCTCTATTAAAATGTTTTTTAAAATCATCTTTTAGAATCCTCATGTATTCTGAATGTCAGCCCTTTGATGATTAAATATGTCCCAATACTACCAATGTGCCACTTTCACTTTAACTATATAGTAGTTTTGTTTTTAAAAGAAAATTTCAGGTCTTTCTTATGAAAACAAACATTTCACTAGATTTGCTTTTGGTTTCTAAGTTTGACTTTGCCTAGAATATCTCGCATACTTCTCTAATATATAAAGAAACAACTCCATGGATTTTCTTCTATTGAACTTACAACCTTCAGTTTTAACTGGCATTTTCAATACTTTTATATTATTAAAAATGCTTTCTAATATTTTCTAATGACTTTAAAATTGTGCTTTTTAAAATTTTATATTTATTTGAGAGGCAGGGAGGCAGGGAGAGACAGTCAGACAAAGAGCTCCAATCTGCTTGTTCATTCTCTTAAGGCCTGAGACAGCTGGGGGACAAAAATGGGGAGCCAGGAACTCCATCCAAGACCCCTATGTGGGTAGCAGGAACACAAACACTTGAGCCATCACCACAAAGTCTGCATTAGCAGCAGACTGGAATCAGGAGCTCGAACTAGCAAACTGAGGCACACCATTTTGGGACATAGGATTTTAACTGATGCCTAAAGCACTAGGCCAAAACCTATTACCACAGTTTTGTTATTTATCTGAACATTATGTCTCATAAGGTAAGAAAATGTTATACATGTATATGTCATCACCCCCAAACGATTTCTTGATGGGCCATTCACCATCGATTTGAAGCCCTAGTCCCTTTTATTGTAAGCTACTCTCCCATTAAGACAAGGGCATATTTATTTTTAATTATTTTTAAGATGTAATTGAGAAAAATCCATAAAATAACCATCATAATAATTTCTAAGTGTATAGTTCAGTAGTATTTTCACATCACTATGCAACAGATCTTTTTAAGATTTTTATTTATGTATTTAAGAGGTAAGAACTATATTGGCCAGGGTCGCGGCTCACTAGGCTAATCCTCCACCTGCGGTGCCAGCACCCAGGGTTCTAATCCCGGTTGGGGCGCCAGATTCTGTCCCGGTTGCTCTTCTTGCAGTCCAGCTCTCTGCTGTGGCCCGGAAGTATAGTGGAGGATGGCCCAAGTGCTTGGGTCCTGCACCCGCATGGGAAACCAGGAAGAAGCACCTGGCTCCTGGCTTCAGATCGGCATAGCATGCCAGCCATAGTGGCCATCTGGGGGGTGAACCAATGGAAGGAAGACCTTTATCTCTGTCTCTCTCTCTCTCTCTCACTGTCTAACTCTGCCTGTCAAAAAAATAAATAAATAAAAATTTTAAAAAAAAAAAAGAGGTAAGAACTATAGACAGGGTAAGAACTATAGACAGAGAGAGGGAAAGACACAGAGAGAGGTCTTCCATCCATTGGGTCACTCCCCAAATGGCCACAATGGCCAGAGCTGGGCCAATCCAAAGGCAGGAGCCAGGAACTTGTGGGTGCAGGGTTCCCAAGCATTTGGGCCATCTTCTGCTTTCCTAAGCCATAGGCAGAAGGAAGGCTGGATAGGAAGAGGGGTAGCCAGGACACAAATGGGGGCCCATATGGGCTGCCAGCGCCACAGGCAGAGGCTTAGCCTACTATGCCACAGTGCAAGTGCCTGCAACAAATCTTTAGGGCTTTTTCATCTTGTAAAACTGAATCTCTGTGCCGATTAAATAGTAGCTGTGAATACTCACCTCCCTCAGCCCTCAGTCACCACCATTCTACTCTGTCTCTAGGAGTCTCACTACTCTAGGTAGTATAGAAGTAGAATTAAACAGCATTTTTCTTCATGTGACTAGATTAATTCATATCCTCATAGTTCATCCATGCATCAGATTTTCCTTCCTCTCTAAGACTGGTTAATATTAAGCATATATTTCTGAAATCTCCAGTGAGTTCCCCTATTCTATTCATCTTTTTTTCTGGAATTAAAAGATAAGTTTATTTGGCACAAAAATATCTTGAAATTCATGCAAAGCTTTCTCATAATATACACAATTTCCATGAATGTTTTCCTTTTTCTTTTCCTATCTTTTTAATGCAAATTGCCTTTATCTTTCTCATCTCTCCCAGCTTCTAGTAATCAACATTCTATGTTCAGATTGATATCTTTTTTAAAAAGAATTATTTTAGTCTTAACACCAATGGAGACCATGCAGTATTTGTCTTTCTGTGTGTGGCTTATTTCACCCACTCATATCCTCCAGTTCCAAACATTTTGCTGCAAATAAGAGGATTTCGTTATTTTTATAGTAGAATAATATTCCATTGTGATATATGCCACATTGTCTTTATCCATCCATTTCTGATGGATAACTTGGATGATTCCACTTTTCAGCTGCTATGAACAGTGCTACTGTAAATGGTGCAGCAGCTCTCTCTTTGATCCAATGAGTTCATATCTATTGGGAATAGTGGGATTGCTGGATCATGTGGAAGTTCTATTTTTAGTTTTTAAAGAAGTCTCCATTTTGTTTTTGTACCAATATTATAGATCAACAGTGATAATGACGGATGAAGGCAGCATTTATCATTCTCTGTTTAAAAATGAGTTACTTGCCACAATCTGAATATGTCCGCTAAGCTTCATGTGCTGGAAACTTAATCGCCATGCAACAGTACTGGGATGTGGAATTTTTTTGGCACATGCTTTGTTCCTCTTAGATTAAGGGTATTGTAAAAGTTTGTCCCCTCTCCACCTTTCTTCTCTTCTCCAGTGTGAGGACACAGCACTGGTTCTGACCTGAGGATACAGCATCTTGGAAGCAGAGAGCAGCCCTCACCAGACAACAGAATTGAACTGTCCTGACTTTGAACTTCCCAGTTTCAAGACCTGTGAGACATATTTCTGCTCTTCATAAATTTCCCCGTCTCTAGTATTTTCTTATAGCAGCACAAAATGAACCAAGACATCTACTATATGAAAGTTAAAGTCATTTTATCAGGTTCATAAATCATTCAGTTAAGATGATTTTTTGAGATTTCATGGGATTTCTAGATTAATGCAGGGAGAATTTATATTCCTTACAAGACTGCATCTTTCAGTGTAGGAATGTGGTATTGCTTTTCATATTTAGTTTTTAAAATGTCTTTCAACAAAGTTTGAAGCTTCACTTACATAATGCTTTTACATTCTCTGTTAGGTTTGTGGCAGAACTTGCTTCAGTCTTCAAAACCTTAAAAAAAATCTCTTCTCCTTGGGCAAGCAGCTTGATTTATTTCTTCAGCTTCCTTTGCAGTTAAGTGGAGCCATGTGACTGAGGGCTTCCTAGGCAGTGGAATGTGAGCAGAAATGATGGCTGTTACTTTCAAGCCAGGCTCTTAAAAACCTGCCCCATAGGCCGGCGCCGCGGCTCACTAGGCTAATCCTCCCCCTTGCGGCGCCAGCACACCGGGTTCTAGTCCCGGTCGGGGTGCCGGATTCTGTCCCAGTTGCCCCTCTTCCAGGCCAGCTCTCTGCTGTGGCCCAGGAGTGCAGTGGAGGATGGCCCAAGTGTTTGGGCCCTGCACCCCATGGGAGACCAGGAGAAGCACCTGGCTCCTGCCATCGGATCAGCATGGTGCGCAGGCCGCAGCGCGCCGGCCGCGGCGGCCATTGGAGGGTGAACCAACGGCAAAGGAAGACCTTTCTCTCTCTCTCTCTCTCTCTCTCTCTCTCTCTCACTGTCCACTCTGCCTGTCAAAAAAAAAAAAAAAAAAAAAAAAAAAAAAAAACCTGCCCCATGTTTTGTCAAATTCTTCCCCTCCAGCCTGCCTGGGACTATGACTTTCAGAGTGGCCTTAGAATGACCTGTGGAGGATGACAGGATGTGTGGGTCCCTGAATGACACAGTGGAGCCAGATTCTGGCCTAACCGGCCCAGCCCCACTGCTGCTAGGAATGGGTGACTGCTTTGTCTCCCTCTGAATAGGAGTTTCTACTGGAGTCACTCTGCCATCTTGGCCAGACAGCTGGATGACGATGCGTCCACATCCCACAGATGGAGAACCAAGAATATCCCTGACTTTGAGCTGATTGGGATTTGGTGTTTATCTCCTGGGGAAGATCTTGAACGATGAGCTCCGTATGTCATAAGAAGGACGCAGGATGCAGACAGGTCTTCACGCCGAGAAGGGCAGTTTATGTTAAAAATCCAGGCCTTTTCTTCTTTACCCTGCATTTCCATGTGACCATGTGATTGAGTGCTTGTCGGTGGAATGCGGGTGTCGCTTCCCAGCCTGGCTCATAAAGACCATTCATACTATTCGTGTGCTCTTCTCCTCTCTGCCAACTGGGATTCCGGACCTAGAGCTGCTGTTCACCTGTGCTTGTGGCAGAGCCTCACAGCAATCTGAGCCAGCTATTGTCACTGAAAGACGTTAGATATTTGGGTTTATTTAATGTTATAGCATAATAAGAGTTATTCTTGGGATTTAACAGCTGATAATGGCCTTTGTTTTTTTCCATTGCATTTTCTAATGGATTATTATTAATACTTTTAAATGTTTGTTGTAGATCACACTGCCTTATTAGTTAACATAATTCATCAAAGCTCTGGAATTTGGGGTGCATTAACATATAAAACTTGGGGCTAGCGCTGTGGCACAGCAGGTTAACACCCTGGCCTGAAGCGCCAGCATCTCATATGGGCGCCAGTTTGAGACCCAGCTGCTCCACTTCCTGTCCAGCTTCTGCTGTGTCCTGGGAAAGCAGTAGAAGATGGCCCAAGTCCTTGGGCCCCTGCCCCCGCATGGGAGACCCAGAGAAAGCTCCTGGCTCCTGGCTTTAGACCGGCGCAACTCCGGTCGTTGCGGCCAATTGGGGTATGAACTATCGGATGGAAGACCTCTCTCTCTCACACACACACTCTCTCTCTCTTTCTGCCTCTCCTCTCTCTGTGTAACTGACTTTCAAGTAAAATAAATAAATATTTAAAAAATATACAACTTTAAAGTGACAGCTTTGTTGCTTTACAGTGTTTACACCTTATTTACTGCCAAGTTACTTAGTCAATGTTAAGTAAAAGTGATAACAGTAGGTGCCCTTTCTTGTATATGACTTTAATATGAATACTTCTGGTATTCCACCATTAGCTCTTAGGTTTATTTCAGTTTTGTAGATCTCTCATGTAAACATAAGAACATTTTCTTCTTTCTAACTTTAATGTTTTGCTTTTTAAACATTTTTAACAGAAATGCATGTTGAATTTTAGCAAATGTTTTCTTTATATGTATTCAATAATTGATACTGGTTTTCCTCATTTTATCTGTAGATCCAGAGACTTGAACTAACAGACTTTATCATTGTTAGATCATGTTTATGTCTCTAAGAACAATCTTTTTTTTAATAAGATTGATAATTTTTTAAGTTTTGGGGGACGGTATTGTGGCACAGTGTGCTAAACTGCTGCCTTTTATGCTAGCATCCCATATGAGCACCTGTTCAAGTCCCAACTACTCCACTTCCAAACTAGCTCCCTGCTATTATGCCATAGAAAGCAGCAGAAGATGGCCCTTGGATCCCTGCCACCCACATAGAAGACCTGGATAGGGTTCCATGCTCCTGGCTTTGTGGTCCAGCCCCAGCCATTGCAGCCATTTGGACAGTGACCCAAAAGATGGAAGATTCTCTCTCTCTGTCCCTATTCCCTCCTCCCATCACTCTGCCTCTCAAATGAATCTTTAAAAAACAAAAACTTACATTTGAGAGACAGACTGAAGGTGGGGGATATGTATGGGGGAGAGAGAGACAGAGACAGAAAGAGGGAGAGAAAGAGAGAGATTTTCACCTACTGGCTCCCCCCCACCAAATGACCGCAACATCCAATCCCAGACCAGGCCAAACTCAGGAGCCAGCACTCTATCCACGTCTCCCACATAGATGACAGGGACCCAAGTACAATTTCCATGTAAAATTCACTGAAGTACTTTTTTGGGTTTAACATTTCTGTGCATTTGTGATGTTGACTGACACTCTTGAGCTTTGTATAAGTCTTGTCTAGTTTCTGTGTTAGTTTTACCCTCGTCTCTTTGAATAAGTTAGACTGTTGCCGATACTGTTCTAAGCCATGGCAGAGTTTGCACAGGGAAAATCTAATTTATAAGCTAAGGATTAGTAAAATTCACCCAAGAGACTTCCTGAACTTGGTGTGACTCTTGTGGATTTTTTTCTTCCTATCATTTCAATTTTGCCTTTGATATTTTAACTATTTGGATTATGTCTCATATTAAGTTAAAACTGATTGTTTCTACTTTCCTCAAATTGTTCATTTTTTCTAGATATTCATGTATGGTGATAAAATTTTATATAATCTTCTTATAAATTAAATATAATGCATATACAAGGATACATCAAAGTAGTCATAGAAAAATGGAATTAAAAACAAGCACCCTCATGGGAGACCCAGAGAAAGCTTATGGCCCCTGGCTTCAGATCAGCCCAGCTCTAGGCATTGCAGCCATTTGGGGAGTGAACCAGAAAATGGAAGGCCTTTCTGTCTCTCCCTCTGTCTGTCCATAACTCTACCTCTCAAATAAATAAAATCCTAAAAAAAAGTAGTTGGGGCTGGCGCTGTGGCGCCCTGGCCTGAAGCACCAGCATCTCATACAGGCACCAGTTCTAATCCCGGCTGCTCCACTTCCCATCCAGCTCTCTGCTATGGCCTGGGAAAGCAGTAGAAGATGGTCCTAGACCTTGGGCACCTGCACCCATGTGGGAGACCCAGACATAGCACCTGGCTCCTGGCTTCAGATCGGTGCAGCTCCAGCCATTGCGGACAACTGGGGAGTGAACCAGCAGATGGAAGACTTCTCTCTCTCTCTCCCTCTCTTCTCTCCGCGTAACTCTAAATTTCAAATAAATAAATAAATCTTTAAAAAAGGGGGGGGGTAAATATTCCATGAACCCTCTCCCAGCTCCCCTCAGTGTGCGTAACTATAGTGCAGTAGTAAGGCCCCAGTGCTGACTCTGGTAAAATGGTTTTGACCAGACAGCAATCTTCATCCCGTGTCATTGTCTCCCATGCACTCGTGTGTGCATGTGTGCCTCATGCTGCATGCGTGCTCCTACTCTCACGAGGGCTGTCCTTTGTGGTCATGCGGTGGATCCACTTTTATGCCTATTTGGTTGGGGCGGGTTTAAAACACTGCCTAGAGGTAAGAAGAAGGGATTTTGACTGCTTTCAAACCAGAATCATTCCTGGCTTGCCAGGCACTCAGCTCCCTGGCTCCAGACTATGGGTTCTGCTCTGAAGCTCTGGGTCACGATGCAGGACCTCACCTGGCTGCCTGTGTTGTCCCACCAGAGCAAGAGCCAGCAGACCGAATGGAGCCTCACAGCCTCCTTCTTCCCTGCACTTGTCTCAAGGCTGGCTTGAGGGCCAGCACAATGACAGTGCCTGGTTCCAGCACCCCAGGCACGTGGAGGGGATGCCACTAGGATCCCACCGCCTCCCTCATAAGGCAGAGGGGCTCAAGTGGCAGTTCTGTGGATGGTGCCCTTTGGGGAAAACAAGACATGAGCAGGAATCGTTAGCACTACAGGGTGCCTTGGAATCGGGCAGCAGAAAAGCTACACACAATGAGAAAGAAAAAGGTATGGAATCTTGAAGGCAGGATTCTTACCTGTGTCCTGGACTAGCCCTTCCCCATCCACTTCCAAGATATCAAAGATATAACTGAAGGCTGGGCATGCTTCCTGGACTGCATCGCATGGTTTGCCTTTTTTTCCCCCTGTAGTTAGGCAGAAGTGATAACTTAAATAAAAACCTGAGGGACTCCCTGGCCAGTTCCAGCCAGCAAATCTGGTGTGTGCACTCTGTCCTGGTAACGGTGAGTGTGAATTTTGCCCACACTTCTAAGGAAGTGAAAAAAGAAGAGGCAGAGGAAAAGCATAGGAAGCAGTAAATTGAGAGGTTGGGAGAAAACCAGACTGCCCATCCACCCCAATCATTTCAAATCACAAATCATCTATATGGAAATACAGAGAGGCTTTCTAACTTTATTTTTCGACTTTTAGCCATGTTTTGTCTTAGATAATTTTCTAAAATTGGATAACCTAGAGATTAATTTATTTGCTTGTCACTTTCCCGTTAGAAGGTTGAACTCATTTCTGTTTTCATTACTGTTGCAATGGCTTGTCTAAAGTTACCTTCACCTATATCCCACTTACAGCATTTTAATAAGATGGCTTTAGGCTGGGAGGAATTTATAACAGGCAAAATAACTTGCTTGATTTTTTAACTTATACCCCATTTAAAACAGCAGACACACACGTGGCCATAAATGTTGTGATGTTAGCTTGAATGTAAAACCATAGTATGCCCTATATACTTGGCTACAGGGGCAACCACTTTTTAAAAAGTTCGATACTGAAGTTGTTATGCAGCATTTTATTAGATGATAAAGCCTTCCCTTTCTTCATATATACTCCATAAACTGCTGAGTTGTCAAAGTGCCCCATAAATAATGCAAGCCTTTTGCCCATCATTAACAAAAGACACTGCTAAGTGGACAGAAAACTCAATGATTCCATTTTATGGAGATCACAGGACACACACTTAGCACAATTTGCTGACCCTGCCATCAAAAATTACTGTCTTCAGAAACCTTGGCTGGGATCCCTTCATTCTGGAAAGTGAAGAGGTGGGGTTTTGAATGGAAGACACAGAACACTGGTTAAAACTCTGACTTCACTTCAGAACTGAGCTATGGAGAAAAACTTGAAACTATTGCTTCTCCTCCATTTAGAACAGTCTTCCCGCAAAGGCATTCTGAGAGAGCAGTCCGAGCTCTTTCGGGAAATCTTGCAGTGAGGCCAAATGAACAGCTAAGTCATAATAGTCATGTTATCCTTCGTGATAGGTCATGAATCCTCATGAACCTTATTTGTACCAAGACAAATACACCAGTCCAACAGATTCACTGTACTTCAGTACCAGGGAGGTCACTAGGGAAATGCAGAATAGAGTAACAGGAAACTTGGTGAGTGTATAAATCTAAACAAAGCAGGTGCCTATAGGACAAATCTGCCAAAACCAATCAGATATCCAGCACTTGGTGTGGAGTGCTCTTTCCATACTCAAATTAAGTCCCAATGCTCCATTTCTTAGTTCTCCAGTAAAACAAAACAAACCTAAGGTCTACACTGGTGAATTGAGGGCCTCTGGTTTTTCCATCCAGTCCTCAATTTAGCATATTCCTCTACAGTCACTTGATCCTATGTTCTGAAAAGCGAAACTACACTGATTGTGAAATTAGTTCTCATACCACTCACTCCCTGTTTCTTTCTAGCTGACACAGAAGTTACACTTGAGGTATCTCCAAATATCACATTCTACATGTTCCTATCTACTTTTCAATTGCTCTCTTACTCAGACTAGTCCCCACTCTGCTAACTGTTTTCCCCTACAACTGCCAGAAGAACCAAAAATGGTTAAACCTTAATCGCCATTATCCAGTGACATCATCCATCAGATTGGCCTGCATAACATATGAACATGTTCCCTAAACAGAAATGCCAATGCTACATTTTATCCAAGTGTTTTTATTTTTTGTGAAATTATATAGGAATCAACTTTGGGGACCCATAGAAAGCTGGATGCCCAAGTCCCACCCCAGATTTACTAAATAAAGTTTTTGGGAATGACGCATTGGGACTTCTATTTTGTATAAGCTCCCAGATGGTTCTGCACACACTGGAATCTGAGCATCACTCTGGGTAGGTTTGCTCTAAGGCCCCTCCCTGTCCTGATGTTCAGTGGTTCTGGAAACATCCCAAGAAGATTGTCATTGCATACACCACTGAGGAACTGTGGACACAGAGGGATGAACCGGGAAGATGTGAGGGTTAGAAATCTTGGATCTGTGTTCAAGTTCAGGGCTTTATTACTGGTTCTGCAGTCTTAGATCATTACTTAACTTCTCTGATTTCAGGTTTTCTACAGTAAGATGGGAGGAAAATGAGTATTTCCCCCTCACGATTGTAATAGGATTGACTTGTGAAACAAAAGTGAAAATTATCAAATAGAGTTGTGTGTGACAACTGTAACAAAAAATAAAGCTGAAGGCTATGAAGAAAATGTTATTACTCATAATTCGCTAATAGTGACGATCACAAAAGATTCTGTAAAAAACCACAAGCTCCCACAGAGGCACCACAACCAAATCTAAGAAGTCCTTCTACAAGAACATGTGTCCAGCAACTGTCTTTTCAACATTGTACCAACATCACCCTGCTTATTCATCATCGTGGCCTAAGATAATTGTTTCAAGGTATCTTACGTAATCCTCTTCAATTTTGCTTTTAAAACCTTCCTCTTGGCTCAACCTCTCTGAACACGCCATAGTTTACTGTGATACACATACCCCCCCATTGTAATGCTCTACTCTTCTCAAATAAATATCATTATTTTTTGGAGAAGCTCTGATTTTTTTTTTGATCAGCAGAAAGCAACAACAAAAATACAGGAGCTGTATATAGTACTGGCCTCTTGGAACTCCTTCAGGGTGTGGGCTTTTCCTGTGGCCTTGACCCCTTCAGCCCTGACCAGGGCAGGAGTCTCAGAAAAAGGGGAAGGAATTTTTCTCTTCATGCCCAAATTTTTCTGTGGTCTATCCAAGCTCTATTTCTTTCTTTTTTTATAAAAAGACTTATTAATTTATTTGAAAGGCAGAAAAGCAAAGGGAGGGAGGGAGGAAGGGAGGGAGAGAGCGAGCGAGGGAGGGATGGAGAGAGGGAGAGATCTTCCATCTGCTGCTTCACTCCTCAAATGGCAGCAATGGCTGGAACTGGCCCAATCTGAAGCCAGGAACCAGGAGCCAGGAGCTTCTTTTGGGTCTCCCACGCAGGTGCAGGGCAGAGAGCTGGATTGGAAGTGGGGCAGCCAGAACTGGAACCCGTGCCCAAATGGGATGCTGGCACTGCAGGCGGCAGTTTTATGTGCTATACCATAGAGCCAGCCCCCAGACCTATCCACTCTATTTCCCTCTCTCTCTCTTTTTTTTGTTCCATGTGTCCTACTTTCCTTTTCATTCTATCTTCCAGAATCATATTGGCAGACTACCATAAAAGTTGGTTTCATGGTAAAAATAAAGCTGGTGCACCATTCAATGCACAGACTCCCTGGCTTAACAGTAGGATGGCTGTGTAATTTATCTTTCATTCCAACACACTTCTTTGACCAAAGGGTGGCACCAGCCCAGGGTAGGACTAAAGCTGGGACAGGGAAAGCAAGAGCAAGTGAATTCTCCAGAAGGCGCCTGTGTTTATTTACCTACAGTGGGCAACAGAGATCCACAGCTGTCTTGGTGTTCCAGGAGAGTCCACCAGATGCCCCAAGGGGTGAGCAGTACCCTTGCATGGAGGAGAAAAAGGATCCAGGCCTCTCACTTCCCTTTCTCCAAGAACATCAGGCAGACAAGTGACAGCCACCACACACACACAGAGCGTTAGACTCAATGGATGGACAGATATCTCATTTTGAGAGTCTAACCTGTAGCTAGACCTTCCTAATAATGGGTCATAGAAGAAATTGAAAAGGAAATCAAAAACTTTCTTGAAATAAATGAAAATGAAATCATAACATATCAATCTGTGGGATACAGCAAAAGCAGTATTAAGAGGGAAGTTTAGGCCGGCACTGTGGCTCAATAGGCTAATCCTCCGCCTGCGGCACCGGCACATGGGGTTCTAGTCCCGGTTGGGGTGCCGGATTCTGTCCCGGTCGCTCCTCTTCCAGTCCAGCTCTCTGCTGTGGGCCAAGAGTGCAGTGGAAGATGGCCCAAGTGTTTGGGCCCTGTATCCGCATGTGAGACCAGGAGAAGCACCTGGCTCCTGGCTTCCGATCAGCGTGATGCACTGGCTGCAGCACGCTGGCCGCAGCGGCCATTGGGGGGTGAATCAACGGAAAAGGAAGACCTTCCTCTCTGTCTCTCTCTCTCACTGTTCACTCTGCCTGTAAAAAAAAAAAAAAAAAAAAAAAAAAAAAAAAAAAAAAAAAAAAAAAGGAAGTTTATAGCATTAAGTGTTAATATTAAAAAAGAGAGAGAAATATCCCAAATTAAATATCTATTTATACATCTTGAAGAGTTAGGAAAACAAGAGCAAAACCAACACAAAATCACCAAGAGGAGAGAAATAAGTATCAGAGCAGAAATAAGTGAAATTAAAATTTTTAAAAAAGATCAACAAAGCAAAAAGTTGTTTTTTTGAGAAGATAAATAAAATGCATAAGCCTCTAGCCAGAATAACAAGTAAAAAAGAGGAAAAAACTCAAATAAATAAAATTAAAATGAAAAAAGAGACACTACAACTAACACCCCTGAAATACAAAGGATCATAAGAAACTATTGTGAAAAAAAATGCTCAATGTCACTAGCCATCAGAGAAATGCAAATCAAAATATTGAGATGTCCCCTCACCCTGGTTAGAATGGCTAAAATCCCAAACACAGAGAGTAACAAATGCTGGTGAGGATGTGGACAAAGGGGAACACTTATACACTGTCGGTAGGAATGTAACTTAGTGCAGCCACTGTGGAAAACAGTGTAGCGATTTCTTTATAAACTAAAAATAGTCATATGATCCAGCAATCATTGGGTTTGTACTCAAAAGACTTGAACACAGTGTATCAAAGAAATACCAGCACCATCATGTTTACAGCAACACTGTTCACAATAACCAAAACTTGAAATCAACCAAGGTCTTCACCATCAGATGAATGGATAAAGAAAATGTGCTATGTACTCTGGCCTCAGAATCAGCCCTAAAGGCACTCGGATCTGGCTGAAAAGCCCATGAGAGTATTTCAGGCATGGAAAGCCAAGACACTCTGGCAAAAAGATCTCTGTGAGTGAGATCCCAGTGGAAAGAACAGGTCTTCAAAGAGGGAGGTGCCTTTCTCTGAAGGGAGGAGAGAACCTCCACTTTGACTATGACCATGTCTAAACAAGATAAGAGTCGGAGAACTCAAGGGGCTTCCATAGCCTTGGAAACTCATAACTGGTGCATAGGGAGATTACTGATGCCATAAACAGGAGTGTCAATTGGTAAAGTCAACAACAGGAGTCACTGTGCACTTACTCCTCATGTAGGATCTCTGTCCTTAACGTGCTGTACACTGAGGCTTAATGCTATAACGAGTACTCAAACAGTATATTTCACTTTGTGTTTCTATGGGGGTGCAAACGACTGAAATCTTTACTTAATGTACACTAAACTGATCTTCTGTAAAAAAAAAAAAAGAAAGAAAGAAAGAAATTATCAATTCCCAACTTGACTCTCACTGGGATTAAACATGACAATAGGTCTGATCTGATTTCATCATCATTTAAAAAAAATCATCTATTATTTTTCACTTTATGTTTCTGTGTGGGAGCAAACTGTTGAAATACTTACTTAAGGTATACTAAGCTGATCTTCTGTATATTAAGATAATCGAAAATGAATCTTGATGTGAATGGAAGGGGAGAGGGAGTGGGAAAGGGGAGGGTTGTGGGTGGGAGGGACGGTATGGGGGGGAAGCCATTGTAACACATGAGTCGTACTTTGGAAATTTATATTCATTAAATAAAAGATTAAAAAAAAAAAAAAAAAAAGAAAATGTGCTATGTATACACAATGGAATATTATTCAGCTATAAAAAAGAATGAAATTGCACCATTTTCAGCAAAATGGATGCAACTAGAGGACAGCATGTTGAGTGAAATAAGCCAGACCTAGAAAGACAAATATTGCATGTGCTCCCTTATCTGTGGGAGCTAAAATTTTAAAAACAAAGAGATGAAGAAAGAAAAAAGAAATGCCTATGTGTGTCAGTATTGCTGTAAATATAGTTTTGTAAAATTCAGTTTGATACCTTTGTGAAACCAGTGCTTAACAATGTTATAGTTTTAATAGTAACAGTTTTAATGATCTGTGATTATTTTAATGTTTACTGTTTATGGGTGAAATGGTCATTTTTCCATTCAATTACTGTTTAAAGCCATTGTCCATATTCCCACTACACTAGAGTCTTTCTGCGTTTTACTTGTTAAACTTCTTATTTGGTGAAGTATCAAGCCTTTTACTATAATATAAATTTAAAATGTGTTTTCTCAAAAACTAAGAAAATGACAGAAATTGAGAAGTAGAAGAAAGGAGAGTAGGAGAGAGACAGAGAGGGAGGAAGGAAGAGAGGAAGGGAATATCATTATATTCTTAAAATTATATCCACAAAGCACATTGCATCTTTTAAAAACTAATTTTAAAAAATTAAAATGTAAAAATAAGAAATATGCAATGAGTTATAACAGAAATATTAGAATGCATCACATACAATATGGCTAAGTATTGTTCTGTGACATTCTTGTTTCTGTTATAGCATGCATAGAGATAGAGATTGAATAGAAATCACCTTTTTTCTGTTTAAAACAATTATCCATACATGGTTTCCTTTAGCAGCACATGTGTGTAATGGCCATAATGTAAAATTTTATTTCTGTGAATCACAGAAAAAAATCAATATGGAGATGCTTGTGTTTTCTCTAACAAAGATAGATAGATGGGTAGATAGACACATAGATATAGATAGGTAGATGGATGATAGATCAGTCTAGAAAATTCTGAAGGAAAGGTTCAGATGCATCATCATCTAATAGTCACTATCACAAAACAGTGTCAGAAACACCAGCTTACACAGAGGCCACCAGAACCTTCTACAACAAGTCCCTCTACACAGACATCTGCTCAGCAACTCTGTTCGTGCTCAGACTCATGGCACCCTGGTTATTAACCTTGCTGCCAAAATCAGGGATCCAAAATATCTGATATAATTCTCATCTTTGCCCTTGAGGACTTTCCCTTGTCTCAATGTCTTTGAACAGGCCCCTTGTTTACACACATATCCTCACTGCAATGCTCTGTTGTTCCCAAATAAATACTGATGTTCTTCAGGGACTCTGATTTTTTCTTAGGTTGATGCTATGTAATCATCGACTTCCTGGAGGCATCAGCGGGGATTCTGTGCATGTACACCGCTCCTAAGGTTTCCTCAGCCGTCTGTGAAACTTCTATTTCTCAAAAAAGATGCCCAAAGCTCCTAGGCCATTTGCACAAATGTCATGAATCACATCTTTGATCTTAGTTAATTTAGTATCACTTCCACCTATCTAGTTTTTTTTTTCTTTGTTTTGTTTTGTTTTGTTTTTTGACAGGCAGAGTGGACAGTGAGAGAGAGAGACAGAGAGAAAGGTCTTCCTTTGCCGTTGGTTCACCCTCCAATGGCCGCCACGGCCAGCGCACTGCGCTGATCCAGTGGCAGGAGCCAGGTACTTATCCTGGTTTCCCATGGGGTGCAGGGCCCAAGTACTTGGGCCATCCTCCACTGCACTCCCTGGCCACAGCAGAGGGCTGGCCTGGAAGAGGGGCAACCGGGACAGAATCCGGCGCCCCGACCGGGACCAGAACCCGGTGTGCCAGCGCTGCAAGGCGGAGGATTAGCCTAGTGAGCCGCGGCACCGGCCCCACCTATCTAGTTTTAACACTATGTTTTATGACCTCCTCCCTCCACCTACCCTTAGCTTAGGGTGGTTAGATAAAACAGGAGAGATCCAGTGAAATTTGATTTCAGATGAACAACATTGTTTATTTTGTTTAGTACTGATATTTCTCATCTGATATTTATCCTAGCCTGTAGCTCTACAGTCCCCCAGCCCAACCCTCCCAAGCTGAAGGAGATAGTTTTTAGAATTCTGCCATACAGTAGCATCAATATAGAGTACATGTAAGAACTACACATTCAAAATCTTATGTGCAGGCAATGGATTTGGTGCAATCTCTAAATTGCCACTTGGATGCCTGCATCCTTCGTCGGAGTGCCTGCATTCCAGTCTCAGGTCCAGTTCTAATCCAGCACTCTGCTTATGTGTCTCCGGGGAGGCAGCAGGTGATGGCTCAAGAAGTTCAGCCCTTGGCACACATGGGAAACCTAGACCGAGTTTAAATCCAGGCTGTGGCCTGGCCCATGCCCACCCAGTTGTTGTGGACATTTGGAGAGTATATCAGCAGATGGAAGATTCTCTCACTCTCTCTCTCTCTCTCTCTGCATTTCAAATACATAAAATCAATAAATTAAAAAAATAATTTTTTTTTCTGGCATGTGAAGTGGAATGAAGTGTTGACCAGAGGGCATGCCTACCTGTGAAATGAAGGCAGGGTCATCCACTGATATAAAGTGCATGTGTTCTGCTCCTAGGTCTCCTCCTTGCCTCCTACTCCTGAGAGGGCTGGAAGGGACGGGTCTGCTGTAACGTTCCCATCAGTTCCAAACACAGCATACATGGGCTGCTCATACCTACAGATCAAATCCTCCACCTGACATGGAAGCCTCTAGCTTCGCATCTTCTCTGAGCACAGTTTAGCCAAAAACTTGGTGTATTCTATTTATTGTTTGTTTATGCTAATATGTGTGTGAAATTAAAAATTTTTGTGCAATTTTATAAACCGATTGCTAGTGAACATCTATTACATGTTTTTTGTTTGTTTTCCACAGTTCTGTGAATGCAGACAAACCATAATGGGAAATCAGGGGGGTGCACGTCTTTGGAACGAGCAGCGGGAGTGCTACAAAGGGAGTTTAAAGGCCTGGGTAGTTCTCACTCATCACAAGCGGAATCATCAGAGCAATGAATGAAGAAAGCATAATTACCACCCTCATGACGTTGTTCCCAGTGTTAGCCAGACACCACAGGAAACACAAGCGTGCTCTTAGCTCAGAAGTTAACGTCCTCAGTGTTCCAGAGTCCTGGGGTTAAAGCCTGAAAAACTGTCAGGGGGTGGCTGGCCAGGGAAGGGTGTAATTTATAAACTGTTTTACTCAATTTAAGAGAAATTAGGGCCGGCACTGCGGCTCACTAGGCTAATCCTCCGCCTTGCGGCGCCGGCACACCGGGTTCTAGTCCCGGTCGGGGTGCCGGATTCTGTCCCAGTTGCCCTCTTCCAGGCCAACTCTCTGCTGTGGCCAGGGAGTGCAGTGGAGGATGGCCCAAGTCCTTGGGCCCTGCACCCCATGGGAGACCAGGAGAAGTACCTGGCTCCTGCCACTGGATCAGCGTGGTGCGCCGGCCGCAGCGCACCGGCCGCAGCGCACCGGCCGCAGCGCGCCGGCCGCGGCGGCCATTGGAGGGTGAACCAACAGCAAAGGAAGACCTTTCTCTCTGTCTCTCTCTCTCACTGTCCACTCTGCCTGTCAAAAAAAAAAAAAAAAGAGAGAGAGAGAGAGAGAGAGAGAAATTAGGCCACAGATGCTTTCTGAACATAGTGTAAGTGAAAATGGACAAGTGGGGCTTGTTATTTCTTGGAACAAGAGAGACCACACACAGAGCTATACCAGGGGTATCTCAGGAAGAGGGGCTGGAAAGATTCATTCCAGGGCCGCCACTATGGCATAGCTGGTAAAGCTGCTGCCTGCATTGCTGGCATTCCATGTGGACCAGTTCGCATCCCAGCTGTTCCACTTACTCTTTTTTTTTTTTTTTTTTTTTTTTTTTTTTTTTTTTTTTAAGATTTAGTTATTTATTTGAAAGTCAGAGTTAGAGTTAGAGTTAGAGAGAGAGAGAGGTTTTCCATCCACTGGGTCACTTCCCAATTGTCTGCAACAGCTGGAGCTGCGCAGATCTGAAGCCAGGAGCCAGGAGCTTCTTCTGGGTCTCCCACATGGATGCAGAGGCCCAAGGACTTGGGCCACCTTCCACTGCTTTCCCAAGCCATAGCAGAGAGCTGGATCAAAAGTGGAGCAGCTGGGACTTGAATCAGCACCCATATGGGATGCCAGCACTGCAGGCAGTGGCTTTACTTGCTATGCCATAGTGCTGGCCCCCAGATGCTCCATTTCTGACCCGGCTCCTCCCTAATGGGCCTGTGAAAGCAGCAGAAGATGGCCCTAGTGTTTGGGCCCCTGCACTCCCATAGGAGACCTGAAAGAAGCTCCTGGTTTCTGGTTTCAGATCGGTGCAGCACCAGCAGTTGCAGTCATCTGGAGGGTGAACCAGCAGATGGAAGACCTCTCTCTCTCTCTCTAACTCTGCCTTCCAAATAATAAATAAATAAATAAATAAATCTTTAAAAAAAAGAAAAAGGCTTTGCTCTGAATTTGATGCCATCAGAAAGAGCAATGTTGTGCCTTTCTTCATCTTATCTCAAAGGAAGACAGAATAGAGCAAGGCAGCAGGATTTCCATTAGAAAGAAACAACACTTGCTCACATTAGCTAGGAGATGGAGATGGTGCATAAATTTGGATGATATTCCTATTTTGTCTGGATTCAGGGCGATGATGCAGTGGCCTTGCTCTTGTCTTGGTCACCAACTGGCCTTGCTACATCCATGTTCCAGGAAGCTTCATGTGTTCATCGGGAGAGGCCAAGGCCAAGGAACAGGTACTACGTCAGCTCCTGCAGGCCAACGGCTGCTTTTGTTTTTCTCATAACAAGTCAGTCATAGCCAAGCAAAATAGGACTACGTTTAGCACTGTGTGGTACTGTTTTACCATGAAATTATTGTTGAACAATGCTTCACCATCATTCTTTCAGGAGAAACTCGGAAGAGAATTGATTTGGTAGAAATGATATTAAGTCCGGCACCGCAGCTCACTTGGCTAATCCTCTGCCTGCGGTGCTGGCACCCTGGGTTCTAATCCCAGTTGGGGCACCAGATTCTGTCCCAGTTGCTCCTCTTCCAGTCCAGCTCCCTGCTGTGGCCTGGGAAGGCAGTGGAGGATGGCCCAAGTGCTTGGCCCTGCACCCACATGGGAGACCAGGAGGAAGCACCTGGCTCCTGGCTTCAGATCAGTGCAGCGCGCCGGCTGCAGCGGCCATTTGGGGGGTGAACCAATGAAAAAGGAAAACCTTTATCTCTGTCTCTCTCTCTCACTATCTCTGCTTGTCAAAAAAAAAAGAAATTATATTTAAAGTCAGGGAATGCAGAAAGGCAAAGTGATGATGAGGTCTTGGGTTAAAGTCAGTCAAGACCTACAATAAACCATGTACAATAGCAGTGCTGTGGTGTGGCCACAGCAGGCTGGCTATGACTGTCCTCCTCAGTCCAGGCACCTTGCTCCCCCAGACATGTTTCCCCCAAGGCAGTGCCCGCCACTGTGCTGCCCCTCTGCCTAAAAGTCCTACAGGCATTTATTCAGCACCCGGACCCTTCCTTTAGTCCATGGCAAAATGAGATGGGAAGACCCCAGACTGCTGCTCTATGCACAGACAAGTAGAGTAACACAAGAAGGAACCAAAAGAGAATCTTAAAGGTGATCCGAGGAAGGTGTCAGGTTTGCTACCCCAGGAAGTGACAGACAGCATAGCAGCAGAGAACTTTATGTCTCCAGCCCAACAGAGGGAGACCCAGCCCAGCATCCCAAGCAGAAAGCTGAGCTTATTCCACTTCTGAGGGAATGGGGACTCTGACTACAGCAAGTCAAGCCTGATACTACTGACAGGGGCTGGATCTGGAGCCCCACCAGCATAAGTGGACAGATGAGGGGGTCTCCTTCAAGAGCTGAGAGTGAACTCAACTCTCTTCCAGAAATACCTCGGGCTGGCAGTGGAGTGGGGAGGCACCTGCAAGGAAATCCCACCTCAGAAGCATTTTTGTCCAGCAACCTGAGCCCCCTGGTCCCATTAAGAGCCAACGGAGGCTCAGCCTGGAGAAATCCCTGCCCTCCAATGGCGTCAGCAGTGATCCTGGAAGCCACAGGGACATCGGCTAAACCAAGCAGAGCAGATAACAGCAGCCACTCAGAAAATGAGACTCTCAATGAAATCACAGCCTACAAAGGCGGCCAGGACCCACAAGCTAAACCTCCAGAGGCAATGGCTACCAAATCTAAATGGGACCCAGAGTCTCCTAACACGACAGACAAAACATCTGCAACACCACTGAAAGCTCACCCCAAGAATCAAGAGCATCCCAACTTGAATGGAGCAATCAACGGCTGAGAGCATTGGAATGAATTGGATGTTGGATTCCCTGACAAGGGCTTTAAAGTAGCGGACATAAAAATGCTTCAACAATAACAGATTTTGCTGAAAGAAATCAGAGAGTAAAAAATCTCACCTTTTTTCTTTCAGCTCCAGAGCTGGCAGCTGCCTTCTGTACAGATGTGCCTACTCCAGACTTACAGTGGGAACGAATCTTGAGAAACCCACTGTAAGTCAAAAATATACTGGGGCTGGCACAGTGGCGTAGTGGGTAAAGCTGTTGCCTGCAGCACTGGCATCCCACATGGGTGCCGGTTCCAGTCTCAGCTGCTCCACTTCCGTCAAGCTCTCTGCTGTGGCCTGGGAAAGCAGTAGAAGATGGCCCAAGTCCTTGGGCCCCTGCACCCATGTGGGAGACCCAGAAGAAGCTCCTGGCTCCTGGCTTCAGATCGGTGCAGCTCTGGCTGCTGCGGACAACTGGGGAGTGAACCAGTGGATGAAAGACTCTCTCTGCTTCTCCTTCTCTCTGTGTAACTCTGACTTTCAAGTAAATAAATAAATCGTTTAAAAAAGAAAATATACTAAGTGGGGAAGTCATGGAAACCGTGGAGGCTACTGTGTATCCTAGCTGAGTCAGCATTCTGCAGAGCATCAGCTGTCATCTCCCCACCACACACACACACACACACACACACACACACAGACACAACGATGGTAGGGCTGCCTGGGAGCTGTGCTCATTCCCATGCCCCAGCATCACTAGATGAGTTCCACATAGAGCCAACATGGGGTGCTATCCCATTCATAATTCCAAATTTTTTCCTACTTCACGCGTGCCACTCTTGCACTCATAAAGCAGAAACATTGGAAGCCCAACTGTCATGAGTGAGAGACTACCTGTGGTTGCCACCTCTGCTAGTCCCCAGAGTCTGTTTTACTCCCTTTAGAGGCCAGCTCTCTGTTGTCTGGTTCACCATTCTTTGTATGAAAGCTTCTGTATCCACAGGTGTTGTTTCTGACTGCTGTCTGCACCAACTGACAGAGGGGACTGTGCAGGGGACCATTCACTGCCTGCAACATTCCACCCCTTATGTGGCCTACAAACCCCATCCCCTAGCTGACCTCCAACACAGAGGCAGATCCTGTTCTGCTATCAAACTTGTTTGCTGAGCAGTCTTCAGCCAACACCGTCTAGGGTGAAAGGAAGCAAAACAACATGCTCAGTCCTCCAGGTTGTCTTCAAGACTCTGGAAAACACATTAAATTATCCTCCTGGCCTGCTTAGAGCCTTCAATAGCCCCTATTGCTCTTAGTGAAAACAACAAGAAACCTCAGGGGTCCATTCACTGTCTTCCCTTCTCCCCCGCCACCACCATGCTGCTATCCTCTGGTCCCCCTAGCTGGGTTACTCTGGCTCATGTTCCGCAGGGTGCCATGCCCTCCAGTCCTCCCCAGGACAGCCAGCCTTCAATCTCACCCACCTCGCAGTCTGATCACTGGTCACTGGTTCTCACATGGGTGAGAATGTCTCTCCCCCTTCTCATCTCAGAACACACTTACCACATCGTAGGCCTTCACCAAGTACCCATTCCTTGAATGGCTTCTGCCGGTTTTCAGGCATAACAGCCCTTCTCTAATGATCTTGCCAGTTTCCTTCAGGATTCACTGCCAAAACTGTTGCATTTTTGACATGTGCTTTATAGTATTTGTGTCCTGGAAAATATCACTGAGGAAGAGACAACCGATGATGTCTTTCTAAACTTTGTTTTTTCTCCTAGAGAACGTGTTCCTGCACATTATTGTCATGGTGGCAGGAGGAGTTTGTTAAACTTGAAAGAGAAGGCTGTTTGTCACGAATCTTTCAAAACAAAAAGATGGCATCTCCCATGCGGGAGGGGTGAGGTTTGATCCTGCAGACAATAAACCCAGCTGACATTTCCTGGATGTGACTTGTGTCCCAAACTGTCCTCTAGACTGGTACAGTGGTCTCCCCTTGTCTGCAGTTTTGCTTTCTGCTCCTCCAGTTACCTGTGGTAACTGCAGTCTGAAAATATTACATGGAAAATTCCAGAAATAAACAATTCATTCCTTTTTAAACAAATATTATGACAAGATATTGCTATAATTATTATTGTTTGAATCTCTGACATACCTGATATGAATTAAACTTTCCTAAAATGTATATATAAACAGCAAAGAGGGCTTGGTATCTATCCATGGTTTCAGGTGTGCAGGGGGGTCTTCAAGTGCACCCGCTGTGGGTGGGAAGCTGGATGAGGGGAACAGAACACTGGGGATCAGTCGGTGGGAGATGGGTTGAGTTTGGAGGCAGTCAGTGACTAGGGGTGGCCCTGTGTAACCACCAGCCTGCGAGAACCACAGAGGATGGGGAGGGCACAGAATTGCTAGCCAGAGGTGCCATAAATAGATTTGCTCAATAATGGTCCACCAAGCTTATCCCTTCTGTGGTAACCTCACACAGCCCTAGACCATTCCATGAGAAATTCTAGAACATTCTGCCCCAACTAAAAGCAGTTTTAGGGACCATTGATGTCTCAAGAATCATGTATTGGTCAGATAATCTTTCAAAGCAAAATTACTTCAGCCAAAATTTTCATTTGTAGCTACCAGAAACAGCACGTATCTGTGGCCAAAATGATACTCTCAAACTAAAACTAGAGTGGATAAGCCAGCCAGGGGATCTCTAGGTTTCCTGCCAATTCCAGGCATTCTGTGAAATGATATCACTCTAAATTCCCTGCCATTTCCAAGGAAGTAAGACAAATATGCTTTGGGTAAACAAAAGCAGGATCAGAACGCTAAGTATCTAGTCCCAGTTCAAAACAACTACTTGTATGAGACTTACCAAGTCACTGCTGTTGTTCTAGGTCCTCTTATCTGATGGTAACTGAGGCAGCACCCTCTCTGGGAAGTCCTCCATGATTGTCCAAGGCTGGGATTCTTCACTTTGTGGCCCCCGATCTACTGAATGAGCTAAGAGGCACTTTCACGTGACTGCCGCCCCCTAGTGCCTGGCTGGGGGATGACATATATGATAGGGGCTTGTATTGGTTCCCTAGAGATGTTTGAACCTAGTAGCACCGACCTGGTGCTGTGAATAGCAGAAATTCAGTGTCTTGGTGCTCTGATTTCTCCAAGCCTCTCTCTTTGCTTGCAGGTGGACATCTCCCAGGGCCCTCGCATGATCTGCTGTGTGTCTGCGTCCTGATTTCCTCTTACTATGAGGATCTCTGTTATACTGGATTAGGGCATATGCTAATAACTTCACTGTTTACTTTATTAGCTCTTTAAAGCTCCTATCTGCAAATAATGCCACTATGTTCTAGGGATTATGGATTAGGGATTAAACATACAAATTTGGAGGGGACGTAAATAATTCAGTCCATAACACAGTCCAACATGTGCTAGGCAAGTACTGAGTCCTAGCCTCTGGTTCCAATGGGATCACATCAACACAGAGTCTGAATTTAAGCCCTGGATCAGCTTTAGCCTTGTGGTTTGGGCTCTACTCTGCCAACTAATTCTTAGGAGCCTGGGTTTATCTCAGAAGAACTTAGGAAACCTCCTTAAACAAAGCGCCAGCACCACTTTTCCCTCCTTATGGTAAGAGGTTCCCTCTGTCCCCCAGGTGCAGTTAAGTGGAAGAAAGATTATCCTCCTAATAGTCCACTGCTGCCTGGCCCAAGTCACTTCAGAATACAAGACCACCTGCACAGCTTCTCTTTGGGGCCAACCCCCAAAGCCCCTAAACCTGACCTGGAACAAATATTCTTATTTCTTGTGCTTACAGAAAATTTTTTTAAAGTATGGAAACTGATAGCAAAGATGAACTCCACGCCTCTGTATATATTGGAAGTTCTGAATCTAACTGAACAGAGGGAGTGTGCATCTTTCCACAAAGGATCTGAGATGCTGTCTTCCCAAATGCTTAACCACCCTTTCTTCTATAGATAGCATGGTGGGTGTGTATGGGGGGGTGCTTGGCAAAGGGGCCTGCCAGTGGGATTTGAATGCTGTCACACAAGCACCAGAAAGCCAAGGATGCCCAGAATATAGGCAGCATGCTAATGTAGGCACAGGACTAGAGCAAATCGTAAATCCAATCATGTCTGAAAAGTACAATAGCAGTTTATTTTATACAGTAATTATCAAAATGCACAGGAAAAGATATAATACCCGTTTGTTTCTGCAAGGCTATCCTTATCTTCAATGACAGTTCATTCAATTGTCTTGAAAAACAACTATGCTGTTAATGTTAATAAGATATGACAAGAAATGGCAAACTCTCAGATATTTTCATGTACCACAGAGAGAAAACTGGAAAAATACAGTTGGAGAAATATCAAGCTCCAAAATCAAACAAGGTCCTTGAGTATAAACTTCAACTGCTTCAACATAAAGTTTAAAATACCTGCCATGGCACTCCAAAGTCACTGAGATGGGGCCGGTATTGTTTAATGAGTTAAGCTGCCAGCTGTGACTTGGGCATCCCACATGGAATGCCAGTTCAAGTCCCAGCTGCTCTGCTTCTGATCCAGATTCCTGCTAATGTGCCTGGGAAAGCAACAGAGGATGCCCCAAGTACTGGACCCCTGCCACCAACATGGGAGGTATGCCTTATGCAGCCATTTGGGGTGTGAACCAGTAGACAGATGATACTTTCTCTCTCTCTCTCTCTCTCTCTCTCTCTCTCTCTCTCTCTTTCTCATTAAAATAAATAAATAGTTTTGAAAAAAAGTTATTAGAAGGTAACTTACCACTAGCCTTGGTTTTAGGTCTAACACACTCCATTGCTAGTCATTTCTCTGAATATAAGGTCAGGGGCCTTGGGGTGAGAATCAGGGTTAGTGATGTGTTCACCCAATATAGGAACACCCACAACAGCAGCATCAAAGTGAAGGGATAGGGCCTCCCATCACAGTCTTCAAAATACTGATGGCAGGAAAAGAGAAAGTGTGAATTTACAAAGCACCAGACCCTGTCTCGGTGCAACCCACCCCACCCTGCCCTACAGATGCCTCCACCAGGAATATTCCTTATCTTGAAAATCCAGCATCAAAAACTGACATGCTATGACCAGCAAAAACTCCACACAGTACAACCTTTTTTCATGCATAAAATTACTAAAAACATTATATAATTTATAATTATATAAGAAGCATATAAAGTACACATAAGATATATATGGAACCTAAGTGGATTTCATGTTTGTACTTCAAAGTGGGGGCCATCAATTTTCAAGGAATCTCATTATGTATTACAAAATCTGAAAAAAAATCTGAAATCTGAAACACTCCTGGTCCAAAGTATTTTTGATAAAGGACACTTAATTTATAACTGATTCTGCTCTTCCCACCCTATACTGCCCTTATGGAGTGAGTGTGACTGAGAAAGGAGGCTGTAACCAGGAGGTAAAAACTTAAAGAAAGCCCACAGGTGCAGAAGCCCCAGATGACCCCAGGGATGTCAGCAACATGCAGGAAAGCCACAAGTGCTCTTCAGTGCCTCCCCCAGGGGGAAGAAAGGCAAGGGGATGCAGGTGTAACCACCCACAAGGCACCGTCAGACCAAAAGCAAGCGCTGCCACCAGGCCACCAGCTTCCAGCCACAGCTGCAGATCAATGGCATCTTATCTGAGTTGAAGGAAGAGGGTTGGTGAATGCTGCTGGGAGACCAGGCTAAAATGAGAAAGCTGAGTGCCAGCTCTGTCAGCCCCAGCGCCCTGCCCCGGGAGAGGAATACCTGACGATACAGGTTCCCTCCAGCGTAATACCTTGAATGTTACAGGGCATCTGGACCAACAGCAGCAGCAACAGGACAAGAACAAAGAGCCCAGACCCTCCATCCTAGCAGCTGAACTTCCTTGCAGACCCTCAGGCCTACAGACCAGAAAGAAGAGTGAATATTGAGCCTTCAACCTGAGCTTGAATGGGAGAATATTGAGGGAATCCAGGGAGAGGGTCAGAGACCTTGTCTTTCACAGGAAACTGAAGACCCATGTAGAGCTGCCCAAATTAAAACAAATTAAGATGAAAATAATTAGCAAGTTATTCGTGCATACACAGTGACTACAGGAGATCAGAAAAGAATGGAGCATTGCCTATCCAAGACTAAGACCTGATTCTGCAGAGAAACAGAAGAGAACAAAGAGAAGAGTCTGTAGAATTATGTCTAAGAAGTGACAAGAAGCCAATGTCAATAAGACAAGAGCTAAGACATAGAAGAATAAATTGAAAAGTAAATTTAAAAACTTGGAAACAAATTGTGGACCAAAACCCCGTCATTTTTAGCAGTCTAAAAAAAACATCTAGAAACAGAATATATTATGTTTAAAAAGTTGCCAATATAGAAAAAAAGTTTGATATCTCCACAAGAAAGACAAAGGGATGAAGATGCAGCAACCAAGGTGATAAAATTATGGGAAACACATTTTGCATGTGCATTCCACCGGTGTGATGGCAGGAAATGGATTTTCAGAGGGTAAATGTTATTACTCGTAAAGTTTTAAAAGTATCAAAGATAATTACACTGCCAAAATTGGGGGAAAGAGATAACACGTAAACTGAATTAATTTTCAAATCCTTTTCAATATCTTTTAATTTGTTCTCAAAGCAAGTCAACAGATTTGCTCTGAATTGGTAAATATGAAAGCACATTGTATAACATTATATGAAGAAACTGCCTAAGGAATAAAAAAGATAATTAAAAATATGCTGGGGCTTCAGATGATAGGTAGAGAATTAACAGATACTGTCATGCAGATAAATTATGAACTGTGAGTTCAGTTATATTATACAAAATATATAGGTAACTACCTACATGTAAAATAATGACTCTTCCATTTTAGTGAAAGGAATACACCTACACTGAACAGGGGGGAAAAGACCACAGCAAGACATAAAGAAACCTTAATTATTAATTTTTACAAAATATTAAAACCAAATATATCAGTTATATTAAAAGTATAAATGCAAATCCAAAATAAACCTAGAATTAAGTACTTTATAAAGGATAAGCATAAGGGCTGCATTGGGGATAACCACAAAGCCCCTGCCTGCGATGCCCATGTCCCATATGGGAGCTGGTTTGTGTCCCAGCTGCTCCACTTCCTATACAGCTCCTTCCTAATGTGCCTGGGAAAGCAGCACAAACGTGGGCTCCTATACCCACATGGGAGACCCAGATGAAGCTCCAGCCTCCTGGCTTCAGCCAGGCCCAGCCCTGGCATTATGGCCATCTGAGGACTGAACCAGTGGATAGAAAATCTCTCTCTCACCTTTCTCTGCAGTTTTTTCAAATACATAAATCAATCTTTAAAAAAATGAGTGAAATAAGTGTAAAAAACAAGAAATTCATTTCCAAATGTTAGTCTTAGTTCCTGACACAGCACCCAAAACACTTGTGATTTCTTGAGCAGTAGGAGTGCAAGTAGTATCTTTTAAAGAGGCAGAGAGGGGCTGGAGCTGTGGCATAGCAGACTAAGCCTTCACCTGTGGTGCCGGCATCCCATATGGGCACTGGTTCTAGTCCCGGCTTCTCCTACTCTGATCCAGCTCTCTGCTATGGCCTGGGAATGCAGTGGAGGATGGCCCACTTGGGCCCTTGCACCTGCATGGGAGACCCAGAAGAGGTTCCTGACTCTTAGCTTTGGATTGGCCCAGCTCCGGCTATTGCAGTCATTTGTGGAATGAACCAGATGATGCAAGATCTTTCTGTCTGTCTCTCCTTCTATCTGTAACTCTGTCTCCTGAACAAATAAATAAAATCCTAAAAAAAAAAAAGAGGAAGAGAGACATCAGGACAGAGAGGGGGGAAGAGGGAGAATCTGTTCATTTGCTGGTTCACTCCTCAAATGCCCAAACGGGCTTGCCTGTGCCAGACTGAAGTGAGGAGCGAGGTCTCACACATGGGCGGCAATGCCCAACAATCTGAGCCATCACCTGCTGTCTCCCAGGGTCTGCACTGGAAGAAAGCAGTCGTCAGGAGAGGAGCCAGAAATTGAACCCAGATACTCTGATGTGAGACACCAGCATCACTGTTATCTTCACGACTGAATAAATGCTTGTCCCATTCATCATCTTTTTTCCTAACATTTAGTCTTGACACAGAGATCCTAATCTTTCAGATTTCTCCAAGTGATAGGAACATCTTTTGTTGTAATGAAGGGATTCTTGGTAGACTCCTGCGTGGGGGCTGATCACCCAAAAGACCAAGCCATGATTAGAAACTTAGAACTTTTATTTTATTTTTTATTTATTTGAGAGGTAGAGTTACAGACAGTGAAAGGGAGAGACAGAGAGAAAGGTCTTCCTTCTGTTGGTTCACTCCCCAAATGGCCCCAATGCCCAGAGCTGCGCCGATCCGAAGCCAGGAGCCAGGTGCTTCTTCCTGGTCTCCCATGTGGGTGCAGGGGCCACATGGCACTTGGGCCATCTTCTACTGCTTTCCCAGGCCACAGCAGAGAGCTGGACTGGAAGAGGAGCAGCCAGAACTAGAACCGGCGCCCATATGGGATGCTGGTGCCGCAGGCAGAGGATTAACTTACTGTTCCATGGCGCCAGCCCCAGCTTAGAACTTTTAGCACCAACTTCCTAGCCTCTATGCAAGGAAGAGGGGCTGGAGACTATTTAAATAATTGATCGTGCCTATGTGATGAAGCCCACATATAAGTTCCAGAAGTACACATGCAGGGAGATTCTGGGCTGGTGGCCACAGGAGGGGACACTCAGAGAGATGCCATCCATCCACACTATGCATCTTTTCCTGTTCTATAAAAATATCTAGAAAATAAAAATAATAAAAATACTACATATCAAAACACATGGGTTATAGCTCAAGCAGGATAAAATTCAGAACCCAAAGTACTTATATAAAAAAAAATGGAAATGCACGGATTAAGTATCTACTGAATAACTTGGAAAAACAACAACCAGATAAAAACTAGAAGAGAAGCTACAGCATGGATGAAATTTGAGTACATTATGAAGAGTGGAAAAAGACCAACAAAAGGTCAAACAATGTGTGATTTCACTTGAGATACCTTGAGTAGTCAAATTCAGAGAGAGAGAGAGAATGGTGGTTGTCAGAAGCTGGGATGGTGGGAGGGTGGGAGGAGAGTGGTGTGAGTTTACTGAACACAAATTTGCAGTTTGGGAAGCTAAAAAATTCTGCAGATGTAAAGTGTTGATGGTTGAAAACAATGTGATTGCAGGTAATGCCATTGGACTTAAAAATGGTTAACATGGTAGGCTGTATGTTAGGTCTACTGATCATAATTAAAATATGTGGTAATTTGGCTGGCGCCATGGCTCACTAATCATCCGCCTGCAGCGCCGGCACCCCAGGTTCTAGTCCCGGTTGGGGCACCGGATTCTGTCCCAGTTGCTCCTCTTCCAGTCCAGCTCTCTGCTGTGGCCCAGGAGTGCAGTGGAGGATGGCCCAGTCCTTGGGCCCTGCACCCGCATGGGAGACCAAGAGGAAGCACCTAGCTCCTGGCTTCGGATCGGCACAGCGTGCCGGCTGTAGCGGCCATTTGGGAGGTGAACCAATGGAAGGAAGACCTTTCTCTCTGTCTCTCTCTCTCTGCCTGTCCAAAAAAAAAGTAGTAATTTAAAAAAGTAAAACAGAAGGACCAAAATATTACAAATAAGCCACTTAAGAGTGACAAAACTTAGCAGATTTTGTTGATGGACAGTACCTACCTACTAGAATGTGAGATCACAGAACTCCAGCTCAGGAAGGAAAAGGTTGTTAGTGGGAAAGAGGTAAATTCAGGAAAGATGGTAAAATCTTAAATGAGTCAGTGGAGAGACAGACAAGAAAGGGTGAAGATATGGCTGTCACTACTGATTTGCTGGTTTCATTCCGTGATTCCTGAAGTGGGACACTCTGACAGTTTCATGAAGACTGAATCTGCAGGCAGTACCTCCCAGGCACCAGACTTTGGAGCCCCATTCTCTACTGAAGAAACGCTGAGATATTAGGGGTTCAAACTCCTATGAAAATAAAATCAACAGCCAAAAGGAGTCAGGAGTGCTGAGGTCAGCTGAGGGAGTGGGGGTGGGGGTTGTGCCAGAAAGAAGGAAGTGAATCTTTGAAAGAAAGGGTTATTTTAACCAGAGGCTCTGGTCTTGTCCTCCACTGAGCACAGCCATGGCAAGTGCAGCGCTCACTGGTCTACCATGGCCATGATGTTCTGCCTCATGCACCCCACTGGTCTCCCACGCTGGGGCATGGCCATAGTTGTGGTTTGGACTACACTGCTTCTTGCTAATGCTGGGAAGGGCCAGGCTAGCTCAGTGGCCAACAGCATTTCACGGCCAGGTCTTCAAATTGATGAATGAGTCTAAGGGTCCAGAATCTAAAAATAGCAAACACATCAAACCTGTGGACATTCAAATCAAAAACACAGAAGGGCACATAACCAGAAACGAAAAAGAGGAGAAATAACCACAAAATAAATGACTGTATTGCAAAACTAGACAATTCTTAAAAATGGATACAATTAATTTTATTTTTAAAATATATCATGAAAATTAATTACAAAAGTGCTCACAAAGACCTGGCCTGCCTGATGGGAAAAATTCAGAAACATGGAGCTGGCTCAGATGGCCCACTTTTTGCACTGAAGTAGATGATGATTCTAAAACCAAGCACAGGTGTTCCTTGGTGTCTGTGGTGGATTAGTTCTAGGACCCCTGTAGATACCAAAATCCAGACATTCAAGTCCCTTACATAACATGGCACAGTACTGCATATAACCTCCTCACATCCTCTCATATGCAGTTAATCATCTCCAAATCACTCCAGCTAATATGATGTAAATACTATGTAAATCAGTATTATTCTGTATTGTTTAGGGAATAGTACTTGTACAAAGAAAAAATACAATATAAAAATTCAATGTAAATACTATGTAAATTATTGTAGGACTGCACTGTTTAGGGAATAATATTCATAATGAGAAGGAAAATCTGTGCATGCTCCGTACAGATGCATTTTCCCCAAATATATTTGATCTGCAATTGGTTGAACCCATGGATGCACACAAAAGCAAGCAGAATGATTAAATTATGAATATTGACAGTACAATCACAAGACCAAGTAGGGATCATCTCAGGAATATGCTAATGATTTTGTCTCAAGGATTCTATTAAGACAATAAAACATACTACTACTCCCACAGAGGGAAAACAGTCTGATCAGAGGATTTTGATGTAAATCCAACACCCTCATTTTTCCAAGAGAGCCTCAATAATTTGAGAATACAGGGGTTACTTCTTTATTATAAGGAAAATACATGTCTTTATAGAAGTTAAATTGTGTGAGACATTAAGTCATCTCATTCATGTCAAAAACAAGTATACCACCTGAATTGCTGTCACTTAACACAGTTCTCAAATGTAACTGGATGATAGAGAAAGAAGGGGGAAACAGCCATTTCTCAGTATCCATGGGGTGGGAGGGCCAGGACTCCTATGGATATCAAGATCCTGGGATGCTCCAGTCCCTCATATAATGGCATAGCATTTGCATGTAACTAATGCACAACCTTTACATCACCTCTAGATCACTCATCATACCTAATAAGATGAAAATGCTATTCTACTGTATTGTTTAGGGAATAATGGCAAGAAAAGGAGTGTGTACATGTTCAGTATAGATGCAATGGTTTTTCAAAAATTCTAATCTATGGGGGATTGAATCTGCAGATGGGGAACTCAAGGATACAGAGAACTGATGAACTGGAAAGGAGGAGTCCAAAGAAAATCTTAGAAACAATAAATATTACAACAATAGTGGTTGATTTTTGGCACTAACAAACAATAAGCTAATGTTTTACTATACATCCAGGCAGAAAATGAAATGGAGGAAGTCATTGAATTGAATATGGGGCCAAATGATAAAACATCTATAAGGAAGCAACAAGCAATTCAGAGCACCTGTGTGACATAAAATTACACTTGAGCACAACCCGACTGAGATATTCTTGAATAGGAAGACTCAATCTATAAATTCATTGTGATCCCATTTTTTTCAAGATGCGTGTATTTTTGAAAGAAGAAGAGGGAGTGTGTGTGCAGGAGGTTTTAACTTGAAACTACTGATTTTAATGTGAATAAAGCTTTAGAAATTAAAACCATTCTTAGATAATTCAATGGAACAGAAATAGAGCCAAACACTTAAAGAAACTTAGTTTATGAATAAGGTGGCATGTTGAACAAGTGGGAAAAAGACTGTCCCTGAATTAAAGAGTTGCATTATTTTATATTTTGTTGACACAACCGACCACCATTTGAAGGGAAAAAATAATCTTTACCTCTGCTTCCTGCAATAAATGAATTCCAGGGTGTTAGGAAGTGTAAAGATTAACAAATGAAGCCATAAGTTTTTGAAGAAAATATGAGTTAAGTTTATTCATAATCTCAGAATGGAGAAGGCCTTTTAAAACCAGAAACAAATCCCATATTGTACAAAGGAAATACAGATAATTTGATAACATAAAAATTCAAACCTTATATATAACTATATATAAGCAAATCAATAAATAACATCAAAAGACTAATTACTAATAGAATATTTTCAGGACATAAGACAGAAAATTCCCAACATGCACAGGTTATTAACAAATAAAAAGCCAAATAACTCAATTGATAAAGTGTAAAAGATGTTCACAAAAATTGAAATTGCCAAAAAACACTCGAAAAGGCGTTTAAGTTCACTCATAATAAAATGAACTAGAATCAAGATAACATTACAATATAATTGTTCAACAATCATAATTGGAAAAAAGTAAGTTTGAAAATGCCCAGTGCTTTACAGCTTAGAACTGCCCCTTTCCTTTGTCCTCTTGGTGGGGGTCCCAATTGCTCTGCTTCTGGAGGGTAATCTGGCAAAATCTATCAAAATGTCAAATGCACAACGTCTCAAATCCAGCAATTCCATTTTAAGTTGGAATTTATACCAAGACACAGTCACAAAAAAGTGCTGAGATACAGGTACAAGGATGATAATTATAGCTTTGTGTATAAAAATAAAACTGGAAATATCTATATGTTCACCAATAAAAGACTAATCAAATAAATTACAGTCCACTGAGACAATGGAATGCTAAGCAGCTATTAAGAGGAATGAGGTAGATCTTTATGCGTTATTATGGAAAGACCTCTAAGATAAAATACTAAGAAAGCAAGGTGCACAGTGCTTCACACAGCAGGGGGGCTAGAAGACTTCTCCATGTTCCTTTCTCTCTCTAGCCCCCTCCCCTTCTACCTTCCTCTCCAGAAATAACCCTAAAAGCTCATCCATGGCACCCTATGGGGAGAGGCCATGGAAGGCTGTTTTTCACCATTCATACTTTTCTAACTATGTTCACGTCTATTTCTTATTACATTTATAAATGACAGAATAGCTATTTGGGTGGTCAAAACATGAACTACTTTTGTTTGCTCTTTATGTTTTTCTGTGGAAAATACAAAACCAAAAAGGTTTTCCTTTTAAAGCAAAAATGTAGTAGAGATCAGTTCTTGGATAACAGTAAGAATGCAGCATTCGCTTTATATATCAAAACACTTGTCCTTATTCCTAAAGACACTTTAATGGGAGAAGAAAAAAAAAAACAGAATAGTGTGCATCATTCATCCACACCACATAGAACAGGTGATCCAGATCTGAGGAAGCCCTTGCTCCAAAAGGCCTTGATGCTGGGAGGTGGGGGGCCTGATTTACCAGCCTTCTTCATTTAAACAGGGCGCCCTCCCTCACATCACATCAACAGTGGCTTGTGCACATGGGCACACATGTATACACAGTCATACAGTCATACGTGCACAGAGAGCATGACAAGCCCCCACCTTCCTTCCTCCAGTGCAGATGAATTCATGTACATTACCCAGAAATGAATGAAATGGATGGCTGGAAAGATGTACAGTTTCCTTTCTCTGAAAATCTAATCTTCTCTCATGATGCACCCATCTTGGGAGTTGGAAGTAAATTAAAGATCTCTAGGAGTTCAGAAGCTTTCTGCAATTTTGAGCTGTGAGCTGTTACAAGATGACATAATAGAACAGCAGAAGTTTTTTCTTGGTCATTAACCTCTGATCTCATTTAAAAATCAGAAAATGAGAAGAGGCAAAGTGACTATTGTCAGCTAGATAATCTAAATGGAGCACCGCTACCTCTTAGGTTTAAAAATTTAAGTTATTCTTGTTTCCAAAACACATGTGCAGCGAACCCACCAGCTGATCATAAGCCAGCTTGCTGTGCTCAAGCTGGGACAGCTGTGGGGAAGCAGAAACCCAAATTGCTGGCTGTGCAATCCCTGATGCTCTCCGAGCTCCTTCCCGCTGACTGCACTGGTCAGGCATCCAATCAAGACACTGCCTACACCATCCCCTCCCCAGCTCCTGTCACACACGGGGCCATGGAGGTCCCTGCCCCCACCCTCTGGCCCTGACATATGGAGAAAAAACAGACAAACAAACAAACAAGAAACTTTCACTTTGTGTTGAGCCTTTGTATAGATGCACATATTCCTGAGTGGAATCTACACCAACACATGTGAAGCATCTAATGCATCACTATTTTCAAAAGAACACAGAAATGGTTTGAGTTAGCTTTAGCTATTCATTGGAGTTGGTAATTCCAGTAGGACTCAAGCCATCCTGGGGGCTCTACAGCACAGACACACTCAACTCCCCACAACCAGGGCACAGCATGTGAAGCTGGGGAGTCACCTGGTACCCACGAGATATACAGCTCTGCTCTCCAGGGTCTGGTCCTAGTTTAGAATCAACTTAAAGCTACATCCCTCTTATTCCCTTTACAGAGAACGTCTTCAGAAATTAGGTTGGTGAAAACAGTTTGCAAACCCAACCACCTCTTTCTGTTGCTTGTTTTCAACATAGAAACAGCAGAAAACTGTTGACAGGGGGGAAAAAGACAGACTGCAGAAAAATCAGTAGATAGGGTTTCAGGATTTTTCATTTTTGGTTTGGTTTCCTCTCACCAATTGTTAGAGTGGAATTATTGCATTTGGCTTACTGTTAGCGTCAGTCTAGGTTTATGCACAGGCACGAGCATACGCTGCAGTTTCATGTAGTCCTTCCTGGCAGGTGACATGCACACATGCAAAACCAACTCTACAGGCTGCCCCTGGCGATCCAGGTTTCTGGACCTCTCTGAAGGGCTCTCCTGCAAATGGGCAAAATGTTCAGTGGCCCTGCTGCATAACAACGTGTCAACGGTATCAGCCCATCTGAGGGCTTCAACCAACAGGTGCTGGGGTTGTTACTGAAAGTAATGAGGAAACAATAACCAACATGATTGACGGCTGTCAGGGAAGGTCAGAGTAGTCACATTGAATGCTTCTGAGGGATTAGCACCCCAAAGTCTCACTGAGCCAGCAACTGTCCACCTGTGTGTTTCAAACACCTACAGAACCACGCGAAGTCACGCGAAGTCTTTGGACACAGCCTCGACGAAGTTTGGAGCGGACATGAGGATGCCGATGGTGCAGATGATGGTGAAGACGGAGAAGGCCATGAGGCACAGGCGGTCCACCACGCAGGCCGCAAACTTCCACTCGCTGCACACCGCCTCGCTCTCGTCCTGGCAGCGGAAGCGGTTGGCAATGTAGCGCACCTCCTCCAGGATCTTGGCCAGGTCTGGGTCCCCCTCGGAGGGCTGCCCGCCATGCAGGAGATGCTCATCATGCGTTGGGGAGCAGGCTAGGCGGCCGCACACGACCCCTGAGTCGGGGGTCGGGGCGCAGTGCATCCCATCCAGCCCGCGGAAGCCGATGTACAGCAGGTTCCCATTGGGCGCCGGCGGCCCGACCCCAGCATTCAGCTCCACGCTGGCCAGGCTGCAGCGGCGCTGCTTATGTTGGCAGGCCGACCGGACCTTGTCCTCCCCAGGCCTCTTCATGCGCAGGAACCACGCGCACCAGTTCAGAAGGATGATTCTGGTCTGGGGAGACAACTTGACATTAAGAGCAGCCCAGATGCCAGCGAGCTACAGGGCAAGCACTGCTTAACTGACCCATGGTACAATGGGCTCCGTTGCCTCCCAGTATGTGTACGCATTGGGACAGCTGAGTTAAACACAAAAGGAGAACAAAATGTGCATAAAACCACTCTGGAAATGAGCTAAATGCTGGTCAGAGAAGACACATATAGGTTCAGGGAAAGCAGTCTTAGGGATGGAGACAGCTGTCTGCACAAGGGAATCCTATGAGCTGTGTTATCAGGGAAAAAAGTCACTTTCCCTCTATGACCCTTCCTCATCGGCAGCCAGAAGACCATGAGACCTAAACTCCTGCAGACTGCACGTCACACACTCTGGAAGGCTACAGCACACTCACAGGGGCCCTCAGGAAGATTCTAAATTTTCAGGAGCAACCCTGGTACACCTGCCGGACCCCCTGTGGACCACCGGCATGAAGCAGGCCACACCTGTGGTGTTAAGATGGTCACCTCTCCTGGGAAGAGAACATCAGCTTTGCAAAACTGTTTTTCAAAGGTGCTCTCATAAAAAAGCAAGTGCCAAGGATGTCAACATGAAACAGAGGATGAAGAAAAGTGGTCTCCAATTCTGAGACTGGAGAGGCTAGGCTGTGACCCACAGACGCTATGTCACTAAGACACAAACACCTTAGAAACTGCTTTGATCTATTTGGGTACACAGATTGTTACACAGCATTTCTTTTGGTCCAGGAAAAGTTCCCAAGACACTAACTTGTAAACCAAGGAAATTTAGAAACCTCTGGCATGGGGTTTCAATGAAGACCCAATAGGTTGCTACCTGGGAAGCACTTTGAAAAGTCGAAAGTCAACATTTTTGCTCAGGGAGCCATAGGTCCCTGTTCTAAGTACTCAGCTCTACTGATGTAGAACACATAGAAAGGATATAAATAAACATGCATGGGTGGTTTCTGATGAAATTTTATTTACCAAAAGGGTCAGCAGGCTGCATTCCACCACCTCATCCCTCATTTCCCAACCTCTGTCTATAGTGTTTTGCTAAAGAATTGTCTATATCCATGAAAGATAAAGAAAATCACCGTGTGGATTCACATCATTTTGGCTTCTCACAGAAAGAAGGAAGACAACTAAAGCCTCAATTCAGGAAAAAAAATAACTTAATTTACAAAGGCATTCTTGCAAAGCCTATCCAGAGAAGTGCATGAAAAGTAGGCCCTTTCCCTGAAAATTTCCAGATACTGATTTAATTTCCATTTTGTTTTATGATTATGAGATAATTCCACTGGCAAACCAGCCAGTATGTTCCCCTTCTGTAGGTACAGAGAGTAAACTGTGAAGTTCATGTCTGCAGGGCTTTCTTTCTTGGCAATCATTTTTATGACATCTTATCAAAGGTAACTGCAGCAAACAGCTCTGGAGACAGGTGACGGAAAGAAGACGGATATTGAAGATCTGCTCCCTTGCAGCTGTAGAGACAGCCCTTTGTTTCAGTGTGCACTACATGGCAGGGGGCACTGTGAAGAGTCAGGGCGTATCGACCCCGGAGGATTTTCACCATCAGCAAGTGGTAGGGACACATCCCTCTCATGAGACACGCCATCTCACTTGGGCCTTTCAGGGTTCTGTGAAGTGAGTATAACTCCCCCTCCCCATTTCACAAACTGAGGCTCAAAGAGACTGACACAGGGCTGGCATTGTGATGCACAGGGTTAAGGCCATGCATGCTATGCTGGTACCCCATATCAGAGTGCAGGTTTGAGTGCTGGCCACTCTGCTTTCCACCTGGCTTCCCGTTAATGCACCTGGGAAAGCAGTGGAAGATGGGCCCCTGCCACCCATGTGGCAGACCAGGATGGAGTTCTAGGCTCCTGGCTTCAGGCTGGCCCAGCCCTGGCTGTTGCAGCCAGTGGATCGGACATCTCTGTCTCTTCTTCCCTTCCTCCACAAATCTGCCTTATAAATAAATATTTTTAAAAGACTAATAAATAAGAACAAGCTCACGTAATGAACAAGTGATTAAATCACTTAAAAATGTGTTTAGACTTCCACAAATTCTTTAGTAAAAGGTTCTATTTCAAAATCCTGTGACTTTAGCCCAACCTCTTCTTGAAAGGCACCAGAAATCCTGGGCCAGATCCCCAGGGAGGCTGTGAGGCAGTGAGTATGTGGGTATCCAGAGGCAGTTTTGCATGCAAAACCTGTGCAGCACCAGGCCGTTCTGCCACTTGGGGCTACACACCCCTGGAGGCACATCTCAAGCTAATGTGGTCTACACTGCCAAGTCTATTTTGAATTCCATGGGTTGACTCATTAGCTTTGAAGGCCAAAGCATCTCAACAGATGAAATTATCCTCTTGGCACTTATCAAACTGTTTGTGACCTCTTCTGTTAGGTTGCAGTTTTGTTTCTGGCTGTGCAAATGTCATATAATGCCACTGCTCCTGGCAGTATCATCTTCATAGCCACAGATCATCATAAAAGTCCCTTGGAGGCTGTTTGTTTCAAACGCACATGGAACAAAAGAAAATGCAGTGTGCTATATAAAGTGAGAGATGTATAAGCTTCATACTTCATTTGCAGATAATTGGTTTTAACGAACTCTTACTATGGGAGGTAAGAATTAGCATATGCTCTTAATTAACGTTTTTCAGGAACAGAGAAATGCTACCAGGACATTAAAAGTGGTTATGAGTCTCTGTGCTTTAATCCCCTTATCTTTGCATCAGTCAAAATACTTATAAGAACTATGAATAGTGTTTATATTACTGTATTTGCATAAATAAATACTGGGAAGGAAAACAAAGAATTCATTAAAATTAACGTTGATAGTAGAGGAAGGGTGAGATACAGAAATTCCTTATATATAATTTTATTTTGACTTTTGAAACAGATAAAATACATAACCTTATCTGCTTCAGACAGGAAGATGGAAAGACAAAGAGATATGCACATAAACAAGGCCTCAGTTTGCACAACTGCTCTGCAACGTGCCTACGTGGGTTACAGTTATGAGAAAGCCATTCAAGAAGGTGAGTCAATGTATATGAATGTCTCACCCTTTTTAGGGGAGAGGAGCTTCTCAAAATAAGCAATGTGATCTGTGTGTAAGGTCTCACCATTTAGCCTGTGCTCCTGCCACTGTCAACACCCTGAACCAACACTGAGTCTTTGTGACGTGTACGAGGGCCACCTGCCATGGAAAGGGTTCTGAAAGGAGAGGGACACAAAGCGTTTTGAAAACAAACGTCTCTGAGCTAGCTTTCAGGTGATTGTAAACTACTGTACAATGGCCATTTCTAGAAGGCCTGGAAGCTCCCTGTTCATGGAGAGAAACTCATGCACCTCACACCTTTAGCTGCTTTTACCATGGGGGCAATTCTTAGTACCCCTTCTGCATTGGGATGTAAGCTAACAAGGCTCCAAAGACCGGCTTCTTTGGGGAAGAGAAGGCTTTTTTAGCTTCTAAGCATTCTGAGGCCTTGAAAATACGGAGAGGTGTACAGGGTGCTCCTGAGGGTCAGAGAGCAGGTAGCCCTTCCCCGCATGGGGTTTTGTCCCTGTAAGGTGGGGAAAGCCCAGGCCCTCACTTGGTAGTTGGAAAGCAGAGCTTCAGACACCAGACTCCAAAGGAACAGACCCTGTAGGTGGGTGGGTATCAGCAGACAAGGCCAAAGTCTGGCCCTCAGCAGCTCAGGAGTGGCAGGATCTGGGGTGAGGTCACGGGCTTGGGATTCCTGCATTTTTTCATTCATTTCCTTTTATCCCATCCCCCTTCACACTAGCAGCTGTTCACCTGTGCCACACAGGCTTCTGTTTGGATTATATTCCTATACGTAATGAATATGTGCATTTTTATATAACTCATTCTGTGTCTTGCTCTTTTCACTTCTCATTCTGTTGTGAAGCTCCTACTATCTTGCCCTGTTGTATCTCATCCAACACTTGCAGCTGCTGTGCAGCACTCCACAGTGCACATGCTCAACACTGTACTAGCAAAACGTACCAGGCAGCCAGTGCAGGAGCTGCTCTGGGATGTCTGACTACCACATAATACTGCTGGATTGTCAAGGAGCACACTTGCCATAACTTCGCTCTGTGCACAGACACACAGAGAGGCAGAGTTTGGTGAGAAAGCTTTGCGTTTGGAACAGCCAGTGTGAGTTTTTGAATGGCAACCAGGGGCAAGCCTAGTGGTTAAGATGCTGATTAAACAACCAACAAAAATCAATAGCCTTGTATACACAGACACTGCCTTAGATGAGAAAGACCTTCTAAGATCAATCCCATTCACAATAGCTACAACAAAATTTAAATACCTTGGAATAAATTTAACCAAGGATCAAAGATTTCTACAATGAAAATTACAAAACATTAAAGAAAGAAATAGAAGAAAACATAAATAAGTGGAAAAATTGTCCATGTTCATGGATTGGACGAATCAACATCTTCAAAATGTCCATACTACCGAAAGCAATTTTTAGATTCAATGTGATCCTAATCAAAATTCCAACAACATTCTTCTCAGATATAGAAAAAATGATGCTAAAATTCAAATGGAAACACAAGAGACCCCAGATAGCTAAAGCAATTTTAAACAATAAAAATAGAGCTGGAGGCATCACAATTACAGACCTCAGGACATACTACAGGGCAGTTATAATAAAAACAGCCTGGTACAGGCACAAAAACAAACATGCAGACCAATGGAACAGGACAGAAAACCCAGAAATTAGTCCACGCACCTACAATCAACTTATCGTTGACAAAGAAGCAAAAATAAGCAACCCCTGAAGCCAAGACTGTCTCCTCAACAAATGGCGTAGGGAAAACTGGATCGAAATGGATCAGAGACCAAACCTACAACCTGATTCCATCAAATTACTAGAGAACATTGGGGAAACCCTACGAGACACTGGCATAGGGAAAGACTTCTTGGAAAAGACCCCAGAAGCACAAGCAATCAAAGCCAAAATTAACAAGCGGGATTACATCAAACCGAGAAGTTTCTGCACTACAAAAGAAACATTCAGCAAAGTGAAGAGGCAACCAATAGAATGGGAGAAAATATTTGCAAACTATGAAACTGACGAAGGATTAACTTCCAGAACCTATAAAGAGCTCAAGAAACTAAACAACTACAAAACGACCTAGTCAATAAATGGGCAAAGAACCTGAACAGACATTTTTCAAGAGGGGAAATTCAAATGGCCAACAGACACATGAAAAAATGTTCAGGATCATTTGCTATCAGGGAAATGCAAATCAAAACCACAATGAGGTTTCACCTCACTCCTGTTAGAGTGGCTCTTACACAGAAATCAACATATAACAAACGCTGGCGAGGACAGGGGAGAAAGTACCCTAATCCACTATTGGTGGGCATGTAAAGTGGTACAGCCACTGTGGAAGACAGTATGGAGATACCTCAGAAAGCTGAATATGGACCTACCATGTGACCCAGCCACCCCATTCCTTATTCAAAGGAAACAAAATCAGCATATGAAAGAGCGATCTGTGTCCCCATGTTCATCTCAGCTTAATGTACAATAGCTAAGATATGGAATCAATCCAGATGTACATCAACTGAAGACTAGATAAAGAAACTATGGTATATATACTCTATAGAATACTATACAGTGGGGCCGGCGCTGCAGCTCACTAGGCTAATCCTCCGCCTTGCGGCACCGGCACACCGGGTTCTAGTCCCGGTCGGGGCACCGGATTCTGTCCCGGTTGCCCCTCTTCCAGGCCAGCTCTCTGCTGTGGCCAGGGAGTGCAGTGGAGGATGGCCCAAGTGCTTGGGCCCTGCACCCCATGGGAGACCAGGAGAAGCACCTGGCTCCTGCCATCGGATCAGCACGGTGCGCCGGTTGCAGCGCGCTGGCCACGGCAGCCATTGGAGAGTGAACCAGTGGCAAAGGAAGACCTTTCTCTCTTCTCTGTCTCTCTCTCTCACTGTCCACTCTGCCTGTCAAAAAAAAATACTATACAGTGGTAAAAAATGAAATCCTGTCATTTGCAACAAAATGGATATAACTGGAAACCATTATACTTAGGGATATAAGCCATTCACAAAAAGACAAATACCATATGGTCCCTCTGCTCTGTGGTAACTGAGTACCTAAAATGTAATCTATAGGAGCAAAACTGACATTTTGAGATGCAATGATTTTTACTTGCCTTGACTGTGGAGGAACAATATTTTGTTTGTTTGTTTGGTTTAGTTCTTTTCTTCATACTAATTGATAAACTCTCTACTTATTGTAGGGATAACCTTATAAGTATAAAAATTAACTGAAAATTGACCTCTGTTAAAAAAAATAAGAATGGGAAAGGAAGAGAGAGGGAGAGGAAAGGCTGGAGTATGAGTGGGAGGGAAGTAGGTGGGGAGGGGTCAGCATATTCTCAAATCTGTGTATATTAAATGCATGAAGTTGTATTCCTCAAACAATAAAAAAAGTTCTTCCCTAAAAAATTTCTGAGAAGATTCTGTAAGACCTTATACTGTATTACTATATTTTATTTATTTTAACTGTGATTATACATAAATGTGAAAATAGATTTTTTTTTTGACAGGCAGAGTGGACAGTGAGAGAGAGAGACAGAGAGAAAGGTCTTTCTTTGCCACTGGTTCACCCTCCAATGGCCGGTGCACCGTGCTGATCCAAAGGCAGGAGCCAGGTGCTTCTCCTGGTCTCCCATGCGGGTGCAGAGCCCAAGCACTTGGGCCATCCTCCACTGTACTCCCTGGCCACAGCAGAGCTGGCCTGGAAGAGGGGCAACCAGGACAGAATCTGGTGCCCCGACCATGACTAGAACCCGGTGTGCCAGCGCCTCAAGGCAGAGGATCAGCCTACTGAGCCGCGGCGCCGGCCTGAAAATAGATTTCTAAAAAAGGATGCTTATTTAAAGACCTGTGTCCCATATCTGAGTACATGGGTTTAATACCTGGCTCTGGCTCCTGACTCAAGCTTTCTGCTTAATGCACACCCTGGGAAGCTCCAGTTACTAGGTCCCTGCCACCAATGTGGGAGATCTGGACTGAGTTCCCGGCACCCAGCTTCTGCCTTGCCCAGCCTTGCTATGTGGCATTTGGGGAGTGAACACAGGAACGCACCCACTTGGGCATCTTGCCACCATCAGGGTCGTGGTGGTGGTACTGCAGCACGATCACGGTCACCACCACGGAGAGGCCCACGATGATCATGGTGCTGGCGAAATACTGGGCTGCGGAGAGACACACACAGGGTGAGACTGTGGCCACGTGGCACAAACACCGCGAGTTATGGTCCCTGACCGTTAGAGCCTGGGGTGCGGAGAAACTTGACCTGCTGGCTGGGCCGTTTTTGCAGCCTACCGCCTGCTGGGCATGAGGGCAGGTACGAGCGCAGGGTGCAAACACCTGACTTTGCATCTGCAGATGAGAATGGCAACCCAGAACTGGAAGAAGCCCACTGAAGCAGCAAAAGACTCAAGTCCCAAGCACTAGATAAAGCGTTGCTTCATATGCTTCCTTTTCCTCCCAGCCAGGAAGGAGGTGTCATCTCCCGTTCCCGTCACCCCTTCCTGTGAGTGGTTAGAGCAAGTCAGCTCCTCAGGCAGAGAATCAAGACACATCTGCATGGAGTAGCGCTGGGGACGCGGAGGCACTCCAACTCTGTCTTCAAGGGAGAGAGGCCCAAGTATGTCTTACCTATCAGGGGCACCGAATCGGATGTTGCGGGCATGATCTCGGCCACAAGCAGCATGAAGACAGTCAGGGAGAGTAAGACGGTTATCCCTGAAACAGAAACGCACAGCATTCCCTCAGGAAGAGAAGCCAACATGGCCCAAACCCCATCCAACAAGGAAGGGCTCTAACCTGAGTTTCAAAGAACTAGGTGCTGCTGGGAGAGTGTCATGGAATACAGTGTCTGTACATATGGGCTTGGGTGCTTTCAGGGGGGCAGTGCCACTAATCAGTCCCAAAATAGTCTCTGGGGGAGACACATTTGGGAGCCAGACCCTTACAAGATCAATACAAAGTGGACAACTTAACTTCCCACAATCACTTTTCACTTCCTCACATTATTATTGAGAGGTATTATTCATGTAGCAGGACAAAGAAATATGCAGTAATCAGAAGACCTGGTTTCAGATCCTGACTTTGCTACTTAGTAGCTTTGTGACCTTGGATAAGTCACTGAATGTTTCTGAGCCTCACATTTGTAAAATACAAGTTTGAGAATAATTTATCCCAAATACTAAATATCTCAGCTTTCTTGTCTTCATACAGACGTGATCAAAGGGAATCACACCATGTATGGCAAATGCAAGCTGAAGTTAAGTTACTGGTCACTGTCCACAATGAGTCTCCACCAAGGAACAGGGGAAAAAGCACAGGCTTCCCTGGGCAAAACAGAGCCAGACCTTCCTGGGTGTCCCCATCACCCATGCAGGATTGGAGGAACTGAGGAGCCTATGGTATGTCCAGGACAGTGCAGCCATCCTGCTTGGAGTCGGAATCAGGACTCTCTGGTGTCCTGGAGACACCCTGGATCAGGAAGCCCAAGTGTGATGGGCCCTGGGCCCCTTCATTGCCCACAGTAAGCCTTGCACGCATGACCCCCAGGAAAGGTCTCCACGCCCAGACTCTCATCAATGACCCCTAGGCACTTACCAAGGGAGATTTTCTCCCCGGAGTCTGCAGGGAGCAAGAACACCAGCAGGGCCAGGGCCGAGATGAGCACGCAAGGAATGAGCAGATTGAGGCCGTAGTAGAGCGTCCTGCGCCGCATGGTCACTGTGTAGGTGACGTCTGGGTATGGCTCTTTGCAGCACTCATAGAACTTCTCGCTCCTCTTGCCCGGAATACCTCCACAGGGAGGAGGAGGAAAGGAGCCGGTATTGGAATACACAGTTAGCCTGTTTATGTCAATGTGTATACCACACTTGGGCTCAGCCCTGAGTCCACTGAACTCTGAAACACTCGGTGGTCACCATTTGCATAAACCCTTGCTGGTTTATGATAAAGTTGTTAAAAGACTGTCACAGTGATAGCTGCACAAGTAGGTGGACAATCTTAACAGAGTGGAAATAAACGGTTATAAATAACACACTGTCAATTTTAAGCCATTATACATGTCATGGCTGTTTTTCTATTTAAAATAATCAAATCTAAGTTCCCATCAACTGAAGTTTGCTGTCCAAGCTGATTTTAGGAACACAGTGGCTCTGCATAGTGCAGAGGCGTCCACCCCAGCATGGACTTGCTGCAAGGTGTCCTCACCGTGGCACAAGTTTCTCAAGCAAAGCTCTGCATTTTCTAACAGCTTTCTATTTCTTAGCCTACCACTCTCAATGCAGTATGGAGAATACTGCAGACCTCAATGAATGCTCACTCTGCAAAGCACAGTGGAAAATCCTCAGTTTTACCCACTCACACAGAAAGCCAGCCTCTTTCTTCCAGGCTGTCAGCCAGGCGTCTCTGCGGGGCTTACCCACGAGGTCCCATTCCCCGTTGGGGATATAGCCGCTGACATCTGCCTCCTGCATCTGCAGGTCCAATGACCAGCCTCCGTACGACCAAGACCCAAACTTCAGCTTGCACTGCTGCACATCAAAGGGGAACCAGCGCACGTCGATGTAGCAGGAGCTCTTGAATATGCCTACACGAGTGATGGGAACAATCAGAAGACAGAGCCCAGGCTGACTGCGACGTGCTCAGAATTCACAGCAGTGCCTTCAGCCCAACCCACCCTGCCAAATCTCTCGCCCAGTACAAACTATGTCCTCTGACTGCAAATCTCTGGGAAAGCAGTGAAGCCAAAGCTTCACTGTTCTTTGAAATTCAAATACCATAAGGAAATGCTGTTGAAGAAGACTGTTCTGAGTGCTCTTTGCACAAAGAATAGCTCCACAAGGGCATTTCAAAAAGTTAGTGGAAAAATGGAATTAAAAGACAAGTTTATATAGAGCAAAGATGCTTTTAAATCCATGTATACTGTTTTTTCCATAATATGTATTTTTATGCGTTTTTTGACATCCATCTTATGTGTGGATGTCAAAAACTGCTTGTGTCCAAGTAAATAAACTTATTTTTAAGTTCCATTTTCCATGAACTTTTTAAAGAATGCTCATATAAATGTGCATTCACCATGAGCACCTTGAGACTCTAAATAATACAAGCAAGAAATGTGGAAAAAAAGAGTTTTGAGAGAAATGTTGAAGGGGTTAGAGACAGAATATACAAGAAGGTGTGTGTGCTTGTGCTAGTGAGGGGTAGGGTAGATGTTTTCTTTATGTTAAACATTTGGAAAATACTTGATTATCTAGAAATATATGTAAAGGAGAATATCAACTGGTTCAAGTTCTAGTTCAAGAATGGAACAAGAACTGATGGGTTAGGTTGAAGAGAGGGTGCTTGAATAGAACAGTTTTTTACTGAAAACAGCCAGCTGAGGCTAGGTCAAGCTGGAGGTACATTTTCCAGAAGGTCATGGAGAGGGGACCAGAAGAGCTCACTCGAGTTATTTATGGCCACGTGCTCTTCCTGGCCAAAGAAGGATGGGACCATGCTGAAAGGAAGCATAGTTTGAGTGTCCCAGTGCTAACAGGGCCCACCCTCTGTAAATTTCTGCTACTAAGTTCAACAAAGAAAAGAAAGAAGAGGGGACCTAGTGCCCTTGCTAATAGAAATCCCAGCCCATAGCTAAGTTGGGGAAAGAAAATAAACATTGTGTTCCTTCAGGTCCCTTTCAATAAACTTGGTAGCACTGCCGTCATGCTCACGGAAGCTGGAAGTCATTCCAGAAACTTTGCCCATTACGGAGTTGGATCCCCCAGACCCACGCGGTTACAAAAGTTACAAAATCCTGCAACTGTGGGACTCCATTTCTATGAAATGACTAAAAATAAATAAATAATAAAAATAAAAATAGAAATAAAAGAGGTGGAAAGCAGATCAGCGTGTGCCTGGGACTGGCCAGGCAGTTGGAATGAAGTGTAAACAGGCAAAAGGGATCTTGATGAGAATATTCTAAAACAAGACTGTGGCGATGGTTACACAACTCTGTAAATTTACTAAAAGCTGTTGAATCATGTACCTAAAATGTATGATATGTAAATTCTACCTACATAAAGCTGTTAAAAATAAAAGCATGGAGGGAGTGGGGCTGTCATGACATGATCAAGTCTTCATGCCAATGTTTATGCCCCAAATGTTCTTTTTAACCTGTGTCTCACTAAGCAAGGAGCGAGCCCTCTCAGAACTAACACTGGACTCTACCAGCACATGACCAGCTGTCCCCTAGTCAGGCAGCTCTAGACCTCTCCTGCCAGTGTAAAGATCCTCAGGTGGAGGCAAAATGTGCCCTGTCCTGACCGGCTCCCGGGGTCCGGCTGCAGAGATGGACCCCGAGGCGGCTGCTGCACGCAGATGGCTTGAGGGTTAGGGGCACTGCTCCTGTAGCTGAAAAGAATCTCAGATTTCAAAACAACCTGCAGCACAGATGACTACAGAGGTTGTTTTTTAAAATAGTCCTTGCAATGGAAGCAGCAAGTCCCAGGCCTGGTGAAAAAGAACACACAGGCATTGCAAACCTCCAGTCTGCAGGGCTTAAGGTCAGCAGGAAGTGCTGCGGGAGGGTCTGGGGAATGCAGGAGAGCAGGTGTTTTAAGACAGAGAACCAGAAATGCTGGACTTCTTGAACCCAAGCAAACACTATTGGGAGGGATGTATGTTTGACAGGTTCAATCACTCACTCATTACTGACTCTTGGGTCAGACATTCGATGGATTCCACAGTGAGCACACAAATTCTGCCAGGAGATGTTATCTGCTGCCAGGAGAAGCAGGTGAACAGCAGCCCAGGGGCCAAATCAGATTCACATCAAATCAGATGCACTGTGAGACGGGGCTGGCTGTGTGTGTGTGTGTGTGTGTGTGTGTGCAGGGGGTTGTAGAGGTGAGGCAGGGGTAACTGTGGATTGCCGATGAGCAGAAAATTAAAGAAAGCAAACAGTAGCAGTGCAGGAGCTGAAACCGAAAAAATGTAAAAATCTTACAAAAGACAAAAAAAAAAAATCACCCTGTTAACCCTTCACATCCCAACTGTTCATTTCTGTGACTATTTCAGTGAAATAATATTTATCTTAAAGTTACTATGAGTAGTATATTTATTGCTCAATTTGAGTCTTTATACGTGTCTTTAACAAAGGATGATGGGACACCATTATCTGCATGCTAAAACACATCCTGAATGTGCCTCAAAATCATAAAATCCTGGTTGGATTCCCCTGCCAGTGACTGCTCCTTGTACAACCCAGGGTTCGGTGAGCTTGACTACAATGACAGGCTGGTGGGAAAACAATCAAGTCCAGGAAATAGTTAACCACTGGGGAGTTGAGACTCTTTGAGGAACAAGTCACTGATGAGTCACTGGACCTTGTGCCTACCCCAAGAGTGCTCTTGAATGCATGCACTCAAAACACCACCCCACCCCCAAAACCTGGAGAGCAGCATCTGTCCAGGCACTCAGTCATGGGGGGAAAGAGGCTGGAACCGAAATGGAGAGGAAAGGGCCTGGTTTTCTGGCTTGCAGGGTAAAAGCAGAGTTGGGAATTCCCCAGCAAGAGAAACTCGCTTCAATTGTGGAACGAGTCTAAGAACACACGGCATGATAAGAACATACAACACTCACTGGTAAAGACAGCTCTAGCCTTGATTCCCAGACAAAAGAGGAAGCCTCAGGAAATACAGAAGAGGCAGAGTAGAAGGAAGGGGAGAGGGTGGCAGTGAACGGAGGCACAGGGCAGAGCAGGACCCCTCAGGTGAGCACCTGAGGACGGACGCCCACACCTGCTAACATAGGCTAGCTGGAACAGCACAAAGGACATGGCTCTTACCTGGAGGGAGGTACTGGCAATGTCCAGAAGAGTTCACCAGGACGTTGGTGTGGAACGTGGCATCAAACCGCTCATCAGCACTAGCAACAAGAAAGAGGATTTTGTGAGGCAGCACGACCACACTGTGGACTTCCCAGCATGTCAGCTCTGTCACGGCTGTGGCTGCAGGGACTTGAGAAGGGCTGTTTGCTTCAGCCACCCCACACCTGACCAGAGCACCGCCACAGTTCCTCTGGGAGTCTTCCCACAGCCCATCTTGAAAAGGCCAACATCTACCCTGCTTCAGATGAACTGTGGTGCATTGCATAAAGTATACAAGATGAAGCTCTTAAACAAGGTGCAACGTGAAAACAGTTTAGGAGGCCATCAGTAGACGAGAACTCCTAGTCCACCTGCAGGAGAACCAGGATGGATGGACGTGCTGCTCCCGCCTCGGTCCAGTGTGGCCTCCTGTGGTCAAGGCTCTAGTTCCAGCCTCTTGGATTGGGGCCAACACTGGGTTAGTGGATAATAAATCCTCTTGTACTTTTAATGACTGCAGGTGCAGGTGGGAACTGGGTGTCAGCAAAGCCCCAGAGGGACCTGGGTCCCAGTCACTGAAGACAAGAAGGAGTGTGGGTGAAGAATTAAGTATAAGTTCAAGCAAAGACACCCTGGAACTCTCCTCTGCCCATGTTTAAACTTCCTGCAGCCAGAAGTTACCAACTTGGATACAGATACACACACACACACACACACATCTCCTCTATAGGACCCTCACATCTGGGGTCCGTCACCACCTGTCATCATCACCCCAGGGCCAGGTCCCAGAAAACTGACCACAGCCCCTAGGCCCTGGAGCCCAGTGGAATCATTCCAAATGGCCAGTCCTAAGCCTGATGACCCTGCCTTGCCTGTCCCCACTGGATTCATGATAAAGGCTCTTGCTCGCAATTTTTCTCATTCCTCCTCTCGCCTCTGGACGGACCCTGATACCTTTGCAAGTGGCCCTGCCCACTGTGTCGTGATTCCTATTGGCCAGGGAACTGTAACAACTTGTCCCTTCATGACAGTCATTTCTGATCATGCTCAATTACAACAAAATGCTAGTTACCTTTAAAACACAACCCTACATGTAAATAAATATAAACTACCTCAAGAAAGCATGGGCAGCCAGTCAAGGGGCCTGTACCTCCAAGTAAAGTTCTCCTCATTCTGGCAGCCAGGAGACCCCTTAGAAAGGGCAACTCACATCAGCAGAGCCTTGGGAGGTCTTCCTATGTCTGACACCTTCTCAATGGAAACCTCAGAATCACAAGATGAGGACAGCATTCAGCATGAGACACACACAGGCAAGGGGAAACATCATGAAGTTGCAAAATGAACAAGAGGAACCAAAAATTACTCCTTACGAAACTAAGATCCCCACGAAAATGCAAGCAGACACTGCAATTGTAAAAAGAGCAATATGAAAATTAAGATATGATTTATGAAATAATTATTCATAAATGGGTAGGGGGTTGGTTGATAAAAATCACACAGATGACAATTAGGACAGAAACAATGAGTGCCAGAGAGGACAGGGCCAGGAGAACTCAACTGATCAAGTAACAAAATTCTTATCAAGAGCAAACAGGCTTAGTGGGATGGGGAGAATTCCCAAAGAAAAATGACATGGAAATTTTCCAGAGTAGAAAGAAACCATCGGAGCATGAAGGCCAAGAAAGACATTCTTCAGGAGGTCTAGAAAGGGGAGGGTCCGCGTGAGAGCAAGCAGCTATGGGTCCTCTGAGGACAGGATGCACAATCCAGTGGATTCGGAGCCAAAGCGGGGGATAACGAGCTGAGAGTGCCATGGATTTAGAGACATATTTTTAAAAAATGTATAGTAAGAAAAATGACAATCAGAGTCAAGGGAAAAAGCTATACAAGGAAGTCACGATGTGCATATGAAACAAACAAAAATGTAACGAAGTTTAAAGGGAGGGAGAGAAGATAAAAGGGAGGGAAAGAGGAAGAACAATCAGTTATTAAAGGACAGTAGTCCACGGAGACAATGACGCAGCCACCTGTTGGGGGACAGCAAGCACAAGGAGAGGCAGGGCACGGGAACTCTTCCTCAGAAGGTCGCCGGCAAGTTCCCTGTGTCTCTTTTACTGGCCAGGATTACATCAGCCATTTGTACAGCACAAACCAGTGCTCTTCTAACTCTAAGATCACTTGCAGTGTTACCTGATAATCTTCAGAACATGGCTGTCAAGACTCGGTTTCCTAGATAAGCAAGTCTGGGAAAGCAGCTGCATGTCCTCGTGGGAGCCCGCGTTCCCATAAGAACTCAATGCCCTTCTTGTTAACAGGCGATCTACCAGCCTAACTCAGTGCCTGCGGCCACACCCTGTGTCCAGGAGGAAGCGTCCTCCCTGAGAGTGCTCTGGCAGAAGCTATGTTCCCTACACCACCCCTGTACTTCCAAACACACTCAGGGCAAAAGAGAGAAGGGAGGAGGGTCATGATGTAACTACTCTTTGCTTGAGTGTCTTCTGTTCTGATTGGATTAATCACAAACAGGACAGAGCACAGGTTATCTGAAAACTCACTCTCCAGAACTCACCCAGGAGAACACCAGGAACTTCCAACTACGTCCCCGGAACCTTGCAATGCTGTACGGACACTTCAGTTCTGCAAGTGTTTGATTTAAAAATTTTGTTTCACTCGCATTTTAAAATGTTGATAGAAGTCAACACATTCAAATGACTGACAGAATTTTAACCCTTCAGAGACTCCCAATGTGTTAATGTGTGCGGCCTGCTTAACTCCCTTTTTGAGGTTGAATTAAACTCCCCTTGCCATGAATGTGCATGTATGTGAACGTCTTAGAAATGATTCCAGCTCTGCAGTGTTCTTTTTAAAAGTTCAAGCCATAATTACCCGGCACTAAGACTGCACGGGTTCCCACCATGTCCGTGTCCATGGCAGCAATAATATCAAGTGTGGCCTCGTGTATCTGAGGGACACAAGGTTGTGCTTACTTAAGCTTTGGTTTTTCCTGTCTGATTTTTAATTTATAACACATACTGTGAGCACTTGTTAGAGCGGGGATTCAACTCTGGGAAAAAAAATCACAGTTCCAGCTAACTCCAAGCATTTGGATCAATTTAATTGAAGAGACTCTCAAGATCACAAGGCGGACGGGTAAAAACAAGATTAAAAAAAAAAAAAAAACTGTTGCTATTGGCAACAGCTTACCTATGTGACTCAGTGATTTCTGAATATTGTTCATCTAAACAGAATATTGAGATACATGGAATTGCAGCATGGTCACTGTTACCAAAATTCAAATCTTAAGATTCATGATGGCGGCTGCGTGGCTTTTTCCCATAGACAAATGGACTTTATATATAAACAATAAAAAAGGAAACTCTTGTAATAGATTGGTGCTAACACTGCTTCGTCTGTTTTCAGTACTAAAGCCAGATGCAAGATGTGTTTGAAAAAGGGCCATGTTACAAAACAACAGTTGGAAAACAGCTCTCTGAGGCAGGAAATGAAGTCCCTCGGAAACGGAGCAACCAAAGCCCCGTGAGGACCTGCACGCTGGGCTCTGTGCACAGGGGGACATCCGAGCCGTACCAGCGCACACTGGACACAATGTCGAGTGAGGACGCAGCCCTGCAGCTGACAGGTACTGATAACCGTGGAGAAGGGACAGGTCCACAGGGATTCCTCCTACTCCTGTCTGCTTTTGTGTGTATTTGACATTTTCTGTATTAAATCATGTGAAAATGGTTAACTATTTTTTTGTTGCATCTGTGGGGTTCCTGAGGATTCCAGCTTGGTTCCCTTCACTCTCTCTAAGCACCCCATTTCTCTGGCTGCCTCTGTCCTCTTCCAGCCAGTGATGACTGAGGACCCACGGTGCTTGCTCTCAGGGTGAGAAGAGCTCTGAGCCCCACCCCCACCACTGATGGGAAGGCAAGGGCATTTGTAACTCAAATATTAACATGCATGATTGGGGCCGGTGCTATGGTGCAGCGGGTTAACGCCCTGGCCTGAAGCGCCGGCACCCGATATGGGCACCAGTTCTAGTGCTGGCTGCTCCACTTCTGATCCAGCTCTCTGCTATGGCCTGGGAAAGCAGTGGAAGATGGCCAAGACCTTGGGCCCCTGCACCCATGTGGGAGACCCAGAGGAGGCTCCTGGCTACTGGCTTCAGATCGGCAGAGCTCCGGCCATTGCAGCCAATTGGGGAGTGAACCAGTGGATGGAAGACCTCTCTCTCTCTACCTCTTCTCTCTCTGTGTAACTCTGACTTTCAAATAAATAAATAAACCTTTTAAAAATAAATAAAATAAATAAGGTAAATCTTTAAAAAAAAAAAAGAAAAAGAAAAAAAGATGCATGATCTATGCCCCTAAAGGATGAACAGGAGGAGAGGGCACCTGGACAGGTTCCAGCAATGGGCAGAACTCCCACAGGGAAAAATAACAGTGGGCAAGGCCCCTGGTAGGCACAGACGAATCACAAACTTGGAGGAAAACCAGTATGAGGGAGAGTCTTCAGGGAGATGTGGTTTGCTTGCACCCTGAGGTGACTGAGATGTGGCCCTAAGCACTGAGGCCAAATTTGGGAGCAAGCTTAGGGTGGCTGTGCCAAGCAAGGCTCAGGGCCCCAATCTGTATGGATGTAGCTGTGCACTCAGGCATCAGTGGTAACAAAGACCTCAGGGACAGGATGCAGGGCATAGCTGAACCCTGGGGTTCTGGGCTTCGGCCTTTACCTCCTCTGCATCCCTTGAGGTCCATGCAGTGCCTGGTCCCGTACCTGTAAAAGGCTGCTGGCCCATAGCAAGAGCCTTCTGATCCCAAACTCAGCAGAGCCTCCTGCCTCACCCCCTCTGCAGCACTGATTCCCACCTCTGAGCATGGAAGGGAAGGAGATGTAACTGTGCCATACAAACAGGAGTCCAGCTGTCGGCACCCTGAGAGAAAAGAACAGAGCAGACAGACATGCAGGAAACCAGGCAGGAACAACTCCCAGCTCACCAGAACGAGAATCTGCATCCAGAAACAGATGAAGAATGCAAAGAAAGAGAAACCCAGACACAGTGTACTGTTGCAAAGACCCTGTGTGGGCTTGGGATGACCAAATTAGTAAAATCAATTCCATTCTGTGATCTCTTGCCATTCTTGAAAGACAGAGAGACGCAGAAGAGGTGAAAATGGAATCTATCTAAAAAAGTAAGAGATGAGGAAGGAGGAAGCACATCTCTCTCAGACGGTAATCAAAAGGGACCCTTTATTTTAAACTTCTAAGAAAGAAAAAGCTACCAATTATATGTTTCTCTCTCTCTCTCTTTTTTTTTTTTTTTTTTTTTGACAGGCAGAGTGGACAACGAGAGAGAGAGACAGAGAGAAAGGTCTTCCCTTTTTGCCGTTGGTTCACCCTCCAATGGCCGCCGTGGCTGGTGCGCTGCGGCCTGCGCATCGCGCTGATCCGAAGCCAGGAGCCAGGTGTTTCTCCTGGTCTCCTATGCGGGTGCAGAGCCCAAGCACTTGGGCCATCCTCCACTGCACTCCTGGGCCACAGCAGAGAGCTGGCCTGGAAGAGGGGCAACCGGGACAGAATCCAGTGCCCCGACTGGGACTAGAACCCGGTGTGCCGGCGCCGCAAGGTGGAGGATTAGCCTATTGAGCCGCGGCGCCGGCCAATTATATGTTAATACATGACTGATGAAAGTATGCCCAGATTTCAGAGAGAAACAAGTCTGCTTAAAGTAGTTGAATTCGTTGAGATGCAGCGACACAAAACAGACTGATCCTGCCATAGTTTGACTGAGTTCTATATTTTAATATAAACATTAAGGAGTTGCAACTGAAAACATGGCCCATCTCAGTCCATGACCAAAAACTGTTGAGAAGTGAATTTCCATGGTCATTTCCACCTGCCAGAGACAGCAGGAGGCAGGCACCTGGAGCATCAGCAGGAAGCCCCCAGAAGAATTCAGTCAAGAAAGAGAATAAAACATCTGTTACCAGGGCAGTGGAGAGTGGAGGAGAGGAAGTGGGAGATGTAGGTCAGAAGATACAAGACACAGGCTGAGCACGTCTAGAGCTCTAACACAGCTGAGGACTGCACCTGACAAAGCTGTCCTGTGTATGAGATTCCTGTTGAGAGACTGTATCTATCTCTCTCTCTCTCTCACACACACACACACACACACACACACACATGCGGGTGGGCGGGCGGGTGCACACGCACACAGCAATTATGCCAGAGGATGGATATGTTAATATGACTCACTACAGTAAGTTTTATATTTCTATATGTATCCCATAAATGTATATACAGTAAGTTTCAAACAAGGAATCCTTTCTCGATCCACTAATTTCAATGTTAAATTGGATATGGCATGGATGCCATCCAACAATTGGATGTAAAGCCAAATGGATTAGAGCAATGTAATAAACAACACAGGATAATGTCATCACAGCATAAATCAAGTTTCTGAGTTCCCTCTTTTGTTCCTTGAGTTACATGTCTACCTCTGATCCAGCGTCATCTTAACCTCACAACATTATCTAGGTGTTGATTTTGGAAGAGCAAGTCCCCCAGCGTGGTTCTTTTTCTCCAGAATTGCCTTAGTTACTCACGACCATTTGTGCATCATTGTAAATTTAGGATCCACTCCTGTTTGGTCTGATGAAGACCCTGTTGAGACCCTCAGTGAGTTGGAATCACATTAGTTACAGTGAATTTAGCATAGGGAGGTAACATCTTTAAGATGTTGGGTTTTCCCAGGCATAAATATAACGCAGCATTTTGGTAGGTCTTTCTTAGATCAAATTATTGACAGCTTTAATACCTGTGGACATGGGAAATATAACTTACTAAATTACATTTTTAATTGTCTAATCTAAGAGTACAGAAATATATTCAATATTTTTATAATAATCTTTTAAAAATATTTAATTGTAAGGCAAAGAGAGAGAGAGAGTAAGCGTTGGAGGGAGAGATGGTTCACTCCCCAAATGGTTGCAATGTCTAGGAATGAGTCAAATCCATCCAGTCTACAGGTCTACCATATGGATGTCACGAACCCAAGAACTTGGGTCATTCCTGCTGCTTTTTCAGGTGCATTAGCAGAGTGCTGAATTGCAAGTGGTACAGCCAGGACTTAAACCTACATTCATATAGGATGCCAGTAGAGCAGACAGCACCTTAATCTGCTGTGCTAAAATGCTAGCCTGATGATCTTATTTTAATCTAATACCCAACATATTTTATCTAGGTAATCTCTATATTTTTAATTATTTTGATTTTTGAAACTTTGAGTAACACGAAATGCCTGTATTTCATGAGTACAGTGTAATACTTCAACAGATAAACACAGCATGAATCAATCATACAAGGTAAGTAGTTCTTCCATTTCCTTTATCAGACTAGAGTTACCATACTGTCTATAGAAACTCAACACCTTCGTCCATCTGCATTTTGATATCCAGTACCAGATCTCTCTCTCCAGCCCCCAGCCTTCCCAGCCTCCAGTAATCACTATTTTAGACACATTTCAACATTGATGGACATCTAAGTTAATTCTATATCCTTGCTATTGTGAATAGAACTATAATAAATATGAGAGTGTAGGTATCTCTTTAATTTGCTGACTTTAAAATTTTATTATTTGAAAGGCAGAGTGACAGAGTGTGGGGAGCAAACCGGACTAGACTGAGTTGCTGGAATTAAGACTTATTCTATGCATCTGCTCTCCCACAATATGGCGCTGGGAGAGAAGTAAACAGCTTCCGCACAGCTGCCTCCAGTTCAGCTAATAAACTGTAGGACTTGCTATTGATTGGAGGAGAGCAGCGTACTCAGCGTGTGGGCAGCCGAGTTAGGATTGGCGGAGGAGGACTATAAAGGAGGAGAGAGATGGCATGCACCAGGAACATCTAAGGGGAACATCTAGCTGAAGGAACACCCGTGCAGCCCCCGAGAGAACCGGCCGGCGGTGTGCCGCTCCCCTGCGGAAGTGGGGAATGTGGCCAGGGGGAACTGCCCTTCCACGGAGGTGGAAGGGATAGTAGCCAACCCGGGAAGAACCAGCAGCAAACCCGGGGAGGGCCGAGCAGACGAAAGAACAGCGCAGGGTCCTGTGTCGTTCCTCCACGAAGACGGGGAGCGACATAATGGTGCCGTGACTCGGATATGAAGCCTAGGCAGGGTCTAGTGTCGTTCCTCCACGAAGAGGGGGAGCGACAACAGAGAGAAAGTTTTCATTTGCTGTGTCATTCCCCAAAAGGGCTGGGACTAGGCAGAACCAAAGCCAGAAGCCTAGAACTCAGTTCGGGTCTCCCATGCGTGGCAGAGACCCAACCATTTTAGTCATCACTGCTATCTTCTGGGCTGCATTAGAAGGTGGAGTCAGGAGGCAAAGGCTGGCATCAAACCCAGCACTTCAAAAGGGGTTACACACATTTTAATTGGTGTATTCTTAACAGCTAATCTAAAGGGCCAGCCCTCTGGGGGTTTTTATAAAAAATAAATAGTCGGTGATTTATTATAATTGAATTTATTTTTTGAAACCTTAAATATTTTATTCCATTACTTTTTCTTCCTATTTAAATTTACATGGTCACTAAGATATTTTTAAGGAGTGATAACAACCAATCTCTAGTCTCATTTTGTTCCACATAAGGAAACTTCCCATGTTTCAGCATTAAATCAGCTCCCAGTGAAGACTAAGTTAGGAGAAGAAAATTCTGTATCACAAATGGGTGTTAATTGAGTTTTCTCCAACTACTAAGATGATCATTTGTTTTTCTTTTTTATTCTGTTAATAGAATGAATTATATTGATGGATTTTATGAAAGTTGCATTTTTAAATAGAAACTTACAATCTTAAATGTCTAAGTTTGTCAGGATTTATTTTCAACTTATTTGTGTTGATATTTTGGTTAAGAGTTATAAATTTAATTTCATATGCTATACTTTATGCAAGGTGGAATTTGCCAATGAACTCATCTTTTAAAAGTTCTTTCACAAAAACTATTTTATTTGAAAGGCAGGTAGAGATGTCCCATCCACTGGTTCAGTCCCCAAATACTCACAACAACCAGGGCTGGGCCAGGCCAAAGCCAGGAGCTCACTCTGAGTCTCCCACACGGGTGTCAGAGACCCACATACTTGAGCCACTACCTGCTGCCTGCCAGGGTATGCATTAGCAGCAGGCTGGAATGAAGAGTAAAACTGAGACTTGAACTGAGGCACTGTGATACGGGACGGGGGTGTCCCAAGCTGTGTAACCACTGAGCTAAATACCTACCCCTTGAATTTCTCTTTAAAACCATAACACTCAATCAAATGAAAAAGACAAACCACAGGCTGAGAGAAAATATTAACAAAGATAAAGGATAAAGGACTGTTATATACAAAATATACAAAGAACTCTTAAAACTCAACAGTAAGAAAACAAACAGCCCAATTAGAAAATGGGCCCAAAACTTTAACAGATACCTCATCAAAGGAGATACACAGGTGGGCAATAAGTATGGGAAAAGATGATCCCCAATATATTTATCAGTGAAGCACAAATTAAAACAAAGAGACACCTCTACACACATGTTAAAGCAGGCAAAACCTGGATCACTGCAACACTAAACCCTACACAATCTTGCACTCAATGCTCGTCAAACCGTAAATGACACAGCTGCTTTGGAAGACAGTTTGTGATTTCATAACAAACTAAGGACATTCTTATCATATGATCTAGCAACTGTTCTCCTTGGTATCTACCCAAAGGAGTTCAAAACCTATGTCCACATATGCAGCTGCACACAAATGATTAAAACCCAGATCAACCAAGATGTCCTTTAATAGGTGAATGGATAACCAATCTGCGGTGCATCCAGACAATGCAGGGCAATTTTGTGCTAAAGAGAAATGAGGTGTCCAGCCATGAAAAGACTAAGAGGAACCTTAGGTGCATGTTACTATGTGAAAGAAGCCAATCTGATTCCCACTATAGGACATTCTGGAAAAAGCAAAAAGACGGCCGCAGCAAAAATGTCAGTGGCTGCCAGGGGCTCGGGTATACAGCAGGCAGGAGTGAATGGTAGAGTACACTCTATGTTAATAGTATTATGCTGGGTACACACCATCACACATTTGTCCAAACCCACAGAGTACACAGCACGGGAACCTAACATAAAAACTGTGGACTCTGGGAGATAATGATGGGCCAATGCACATCAGTGCACTTCTCTGTTTGGGGTGTTTATACTAGGGAAGGCTCTAGCTATATCTTTATATTTGTGAGGTCTTTTAAACCATGTACTGAAAACGTGTATATTGTGCGCTGGTATTGTGGTATAGTGGGTAAAGCCACCACCTGCAATGCCAACATCCTACATGGGCAACAGTTCAAGTCTCGGCTGCTCCATTTCCAATCCAGCTCCCTGCTAATGGACCAGGAAAGGCAGTGAATGATGGCCTAAAGTGTTTGTCCCTACTACCCACTACCCACATGGGAGACCTTGAGGAAGCTTCTGGCTCCTGGCTTTGGCTTGACCCAGTTCTGGCCATTGCAGCCACTTGGGAAGTAAACCAGAAGGTGGAAGATCTCTATCTCTCCTCTCTGACTTCTAAATAAATAAACAAATCTAAAAAAAAACAAAAAAACAAAAAACTTGTATATTGCTACATTTTTCCTTCCTTGAACTATCAGATACTGAAATATGTAAAACTCTATACTAAAATTTTAGATTTAACCACAAGTATCCTTGAAATCCTAAAAAATTTCCATCAAAGATGGTTTTAGATATGTGTGTGTGAGATTTGTTTTATATGGTAAGGCTTTCTAACTTTTATCATTATAACCTGACCTTCTTTAACCTTAACCATACTTCAAATATCCTTATTTTTCTTACTTTGTTTATGTGTGTCTTTCTGTTATAAACATAGCCACTCATTTTATTTCAGCTCCTCACTGTCAGCTGTATCCTTTTTCCTCTTCTTGTTTTCACCTCTTGTGTGTGTGTGGTTTAATTCTACCTATATAGCTTTGTGGAGGGCCTGTGGCACAGTGGTGAACTTGCTGCTTGAGGTGCCAGCATCCCACACTGAAGTGCCTGGTTTGAGTTGTAGCAGCTCTGTTTCTGATCAAGCTTCCTGCTAACGTGGAAGCTGGGAGAGAACAGACAAGGGCACATTTATTTACTTACATCCCTGCCACTTACATGGGACAGCCTGATGGAGCTCCACACTCAGGGCTTCAGCTTCCCCAAACCTGGCTGCTATAGCCCTCTGGGAAGTGAACTGACAACCTAGCTGCTACAGCCCTCTGGGAAGGGAACCAGTGGATGGAAGATCTCTCTCCTCTCCCCTTCCTTCTCTCCCCTCCAGCTCTCTCCTGCCTTCCTCCGTTCTTTCTACATTTTAAATGAAATGAAAAAATAAAATTAAAAAAATAGCCTATATTGGATTTTGTAAAAATACACTTAGTTAGCAAATCTTTTAACCTGCTGGAAATCCATTTGTTTTTATGCTGTCTACTGCAGCTTTACCTCTACTAATGCTGAATGTTTCACTTCTCCCTCTTTTGACTGCATTCGCCCCTCTCTTCAGGTTTCTCCTGTTTTCTTTATTGTTTCCCCTCTTTCCCCTACTTGCTGGGGAGATAAACATTATTAGTCTAATGCTTCCAGTGGCTGCTCTTACATTCCTAACTTGTCTGTTTTACTTACAGCTGTCATCTTTGTGGTATTCCGGAATAACTGAAGCACACGAGTGTTTTACCTCCAAGCATTGTCCAAGTACTGCCTTTCATGTCACTGAGTCCTGATATTTTAATCCTACTTCATTTTTAATACTCCCAAGTTAATAATTATTATTTTATACCTGTACATTAAAATGCTTATATTTATCTGATTTTTTTAACCAACTGCTTTGCCCATTATTCCTTACAATTCCTTTCTCCCAAGTGTATCTTTTGGTACTTTCTTTCATCGTCCTATGGTCTCTGTGTGGTAAACGTCTTTAACCTTTGGTTTCCTGAAAAGTCTTGATTTACACACCCTCTACCCAGCCATGTAAAGAATGATTTAGTTTGGGACAGAATTCTAAATGGCCGATTATTTTCTTGTGGTACTTAACAGATTTTTTCCTGGCATTTATTGTTGCCTTTAGAAAGTGTGCAGTCAGTGTAACTGCCTCGTCTCTGCCTGGCAGCTTCCTTTTTCTTCCACCGTTTCTATGACCTCCTTTGGCTCTGGGCTTCCTCCAGCTTTTTCCCCCCACAATACGTTTCAGGCTCATTTCTCATGTATTTTTCTTCAGATTTATATCTCCTGGATCTGAGGACTTATGTTTTTCATCAGCTTCATTAAATTCCAGCCAATCTTTTGGATCATGGCTCTGCAGGAAGAAAGCACTGTGATTCAATGGAAATGACGCATCCTCCTGAGCATGCATAACTGAGTTAGTCACTCTCACCCTGTCTGTCGTCTCTCAACTACAGTCAGACCTCTGCTCTGCAGCTTCTGTGCCCCAGAACTCAGCCAACCTCAGACTGAATGTATCAGAAAAATGTTGCATCACTGATAGTATGTGTCATGCAGCTAGGTCTATGTGCCGACACATACAGACTTTCCTGTCCTGTCATTATTCCTTCACTACGGTACAACTATTAACAAGCAGTGTAAGTAATCTAGAGATGATTCAAAGTCTACAAGAGGAGGTAAGTGGGTTCTGCACAAACACCATGTCTTTCTTATGAGGGATTGAGCATTCTAGGATTTTGGTTTCTAAGGGAGATGGCGGAGTTTTGGAGCCAGTCCTCTGTGGATACCAAGGGAGGGTCCTATGGTGCAGTTGTTGAGTTACAGACACTGACAGATGTCTGGTACTGATTTCATTGGTAGGGCCGTGTCCTGCTGCCCCTTGTAGATAAAGAAGTTTTGTGTCCATTTATAATTCATATCAAAATTCCTTTATTCCTCCTGAGTATGTGTTGGTTTGACTTTTCCATTGAACTGACTATAACAAATGCCTGGTTCCCTAGTGTCCTATGAATAAGCAAATTCTTCAATGTGAGGTCATTTTTCTATCTCTACATGAGTCACACACTTTCACTAGTTTTCCGGAACAATGTTTTAACACTTTTGTATTCTCTGTGTTCCTGCCCAGAGGAGCCTCGCCTGTATGCTCTGCAGGGTTAAGAGAAGGTCCCTGGGGTGAGGATCCAGCCTTCAGATCCGCTTTCTGTGTGGCCTTACGCACACTGTGCTTCAGTGTCCTGCTCTGCAAATCAAAGTATTTTCCTCAAAAGACTGGAAAGCACTTGGAACTGATCCTGGCAGGCAGAAGCAGGACTGAGTTAGATACTGTTGCAACTGCTGTTAACCATTCTTTCCTATTTTCTATCTACTTAGCTTTCAGTGATTCAGCTGGGCAATTTTCTCTGCTCCTTCACCCGTGCCTCATTTGACATCCCAGGCCTCAACTGAGTTTAAAAATTTTATGTGTATTTCTCATCTGTATTAATTTCACTTGATTCTTTTCAAAACTGCTTTTTAAAGGGTGCTTTGTTCTTTATTGTGTTTTCAATTCTTAACTGTGTTTAATTATGTCTTTCACTGCATTTGCAGATGCTCAAATAAACTCTGCAATTTGGAATTTTGTAACTTTAGTTTATCGTTAGCAGGTTATTCTATTTTTCTAACTCGAGTTAGTCTTATTTTCTATACTGCCCCATTCCAGTATCTGTGTGCAACACTGCAAACCATAAGGAAAGCTTAGGAGACATAGATGAAGTCATGATGGGAGAGAGGGGAGAGGACAGCAGAGATAATGGGGCAGGGCCCTGTGCTCCCCTCTCAAAGATGTATGGCTGGCACACCCACACATTCACAAGAGCTTGGACTATTTCTTAGATTGAATAATGCTCAAGGCTTAAACACCAGTCCAGTCCACCACCCATGGAGGTGGGCACATGAAACTTACCAAATGGACAGCCTGCAATGGGTCTTCAATCTGTGTAAGCGGGCCCCACTCAGGCTTTCACAGCCAACCTTGCCTCCAAAACTACCTTCCAGGGAACACCTCCAGTGACCCAAGGACATCCCACTAGGCCCACTTCCTAAACACTGTAATTGAATTATGTGTCCACCTCCCTGGTACAATTAACCTATGACTTTGTGGTTTAACAATCTGTGTGAGTTCAGGAGCCGAATGATATTCAAACATACCCATTGTCATCTGTGGAAATTCACCTAGACGAGTAGAGTCAGTTGAATTAGAAGACCCAAGCACCCAGCCACCTTGTCCTTCAGTAATGATGCTGCATAGCACAGAGGCAACCCTGGAAGCCGCCCACAAAACTAGCAGCCCCAAATTCAAGCCTGAGGTTCACTTGAGATTAGTTGAAAGATTAAAAGGATAACTTTTTAAGGGAGCTTGTGGGCCTGGTGCTGTGGCATAGCCAGTAAAGCCGCCACCTGCAGTGCTGGCATCCCATGTGTGTGCCCGTTCGAGTCCCGGCTGCTCCACTTCCAATCTAGCTCTAGGCTATGGCCTGGGAAAGTAATTGAGGATGGCCCGAGTACTTGGGCCCCTGCGCCAACCTGGGAGAACCAGAGGAAGCTCCTGACTTCAGATAGGCACAGTTCTGGCCATTGTGGTCATCTGGGGAGTGAACCAGCAGATGGAGGACCTCTCTCCTGCCCCTGCCTCTCTGTAACTCTGCCTTTCAAATAAATAAAACATTTTTTTAAAAAAGGGAGCTTGCATTTTCTGATTTGAAAAACTGACCAACATTAATGTGAATAAATATTAAGTCTAAAGAGACTAAGCCTATGTTTTCAGAAAAAGGGACATGTGTTTGGTCAGCAATTAAGAGGCTTCTTAGGATGTCTGAATCCCACATCAGAGTGCCTGAACTGGAGTCCCTCCTCTGTTCCCAATTCCTGCTTCCAGCTAACACATGCCTTGGGAAGCTGCAGACAATGGCTCAAGTACTTGGGGCATTGCCACCTGTGCGAGACCAAAGTGAATCCCTAGATCCTGGTTTCAATCTGGCATAGCCCTGACCATTGTAGGCATTTGGGGAGCGAACCAGAGGATGAGTAATCTGTCTCTCTGCCAAATAAAAAATAAAGAAAAAAATTTAAAATAAAACAGAATGAAAAAATAGCACTTGCCATGACAGTGACAGTAAGGGGAAAATGACAAGGAAATGATAGTGGTAAAATGAGGAAGAGGAACTCATAAAGACTAGATTTATATAGCCAATGAAAACACCATCAGGAGCAATGGAGGAAGGTCAAGAAAGTTCCAGATGAAAAAAAAATTAGGAAATCCAATCACTAGCAGAATTAACCAAAAAGAGTAGCTAAAGGAAGTTCCTGAAACAGAGAAAATAAAAAGGAAGATAAGATTGAATTGGTAGAACGTTCACAGCAGTATATTTTATTAACAGCCTATTATTATATACCTATAACAACCTCCCTTGCACACCTGCTTCTTGGCTTCAGTGCTGACCCAAGCTTGGCTGTTGTAGGCTTTTGGGGAGTGAATCAGTCAATGAGAAAGCTTGCTCAAGCCTCTCCTCCCACCGCCTGCCCCCTCCTCTCCTACCCTCCACAGCTCTCAGATGAATTTACAAAAACACTATCAGTAATTTTTCTCAAATTTTAAAAAAATTTTCCTCTATAGGAGGACAGATACGGAAAACAGAAGAGGAAACATTACTCAAAAAGAAAACAAGATTGACTGCTTTATCATCAGATAAAGTAGACTTTATAGCAAGAGCACTAGGAAGCACAGATGTAAATTTACATAATCATAAAGGCTCAGTCCACCAAGTAGACACAGCAAGCACAACCGCTCTCCCAAACAAGAAAGCTGCAAAATGTGTGACCCAAAAACCAATGGAAGTGAAAAATAGAAACGCACAATTATATTCAATATTCTTCTCTCAATATTTGATGAAAAGGCAGCCAGACAGAAAGTCAACAAGGATACAGAACAACTTCACATACCATCAACCAATAGGATTTAATTGGCTTTTTAGAAAGCCAACAGCAGCAAAAACATTCTTTTCAGGCACCCGAGGAGCATATACCACGAAGTCCATATTCAGAGATAGAAGACAAACCTGAGTCAAGTTTAAAAAGGGAAAACAAACGGAATGCTATTAGCCCACAAAGGAAACAAACTAAACTTGAACAACAGGAAGAAAACAGGGAAACCTCCAATGCTTGGCAGCTAAACGCCAAACATGTCAGTCAGTCACGAGTCAAAGAGGAAGTCTTCAAGAAACTGGAGAAATGCACTGAACTGAATGAAAACATAAACCCAGTACCTCAGCTTGGGTGAGATGCAGGTAAAGTGCTGAAAGGAGAACTTGTAGTAGCACAAGAGAAAAACAGTTCCAGACCTGTAACCCACGCTACCTGTGAGTCACCTCAGGAAAGCAAAGAAGGAAGGAAGGAAATAATGAAAAGTAAAACTGGGAAGAGAAAAAATAGGGAAAAATCAAGGAAACAAAAATCTTCTTCTTTGAAAAGATTAACAAAACTGACAAAGCCAACACGTGTGGTCAATCTTGGTCTCTCCCTGCAGACCATGCAGACATCACAAAGGATAAGGGGATGCTAGGACCAACTTCACACACAGATTTAACAACTGAAGGAAATGTACCAGTTCCTTAAAAAGCACAAACTATGCAAACTCAACAAAGAGGATATCAAAAAGCTGAAAAATCCTAAAACGAAACAAACTGAATTCTTTATTTCTGAAAAATAACTCGAGATCCTGAAGGTTTCATTGGAGAATTTTCCCAAACATTTAAAGAATTAACACTAACTCAATAACCTTCTCCCAGAGAACAGAAGAGAATACTCATTAAATCACTTTATAGGCTAGTATTACTTTGATACCCAAATCAAAGTACAAACCGGAAAATTAAAAGGGAAAAAACATAGAAATTGCAGACTATTCCCTCATAAATGCACACACAAACTCTTAACAAAATCATTGCAAATACCGGGTGGCATTTTGCCTAGCAATGAAGAGGCCCACTTTCCATATCAGTACCAGGGTCTGGCACCCAGTTCTAGCATCTGACTTCAGTTTCCTGCTAGTACAGACCCTGGGAGGCAAAGGGGATGGTACCAGTAATGGTTCCTGCACCCACATGGGAGACCTGGGATTGAATATTCACCACCAGCTTTGGGCTGATACAGACATTTAGGAACTACACCAGCAGGTGGGATTTCTTTTTCTTCCTAATAATATATATATAATATATAATATATAATATATATTAGAGTTTGCTCCATGGTTGTAAAGCTCGTTCAATAATTAAAATTGGTCAATGAAATTCACTATATTAAGAGTCTAAAGAAGAAAAAGCATGATCTTATGAATTGAGTTGATGCAGGAAATGCCAAGAGACATTGGTCAACACTCATCCAAAATAAACATTCTCAGAAAAGTGGAATAAAGGGTCATTTTCTCAGTCTGATATGTGAACTACAAAAACCTTACAATTACCATCTTACTATACAATGAAAGAGTGACTATTTCTCTTTATGATCAGAAACAAACCAAAGAGGTCCATTTTGAATTCTCTTATTCAATACAATACTAGAAGTCCTAACCAAAAATATACGGGGATTGGAAAGAAAGAAAACTTCCCCCATTTGCAGATGACATGATTAAAGATCTATGTACAAAATCCCAAGGAATCTCCAGAAACAAAAACAAATTCTAGTTCTCATGAATGAGTGCATCAAAATCAATAGACAAAAATTAATTATTTCTATATCAGTAGTAAACACAAGGAAACTGAAAATACAATACCATTTAACAACTGCTAAAATCTGAAACAGCTGGGTTGGGCACTGTGGCACAGGGTTAACCTGCTGCTTGAGATGCCTACATCCCAAACAGAGTGCCTAGGATGATGTCCTGCTTCTGTGGACACAGCTGCTTGATAATGCACACACTGAGAGGCAGCAAATGGTGGCTCAAATGCTTGAGTCCCTGGACCCCTGTGGGAGACCCAGATGGAATTCTGGGCTTCTGGCTTTGGCTTGCCCAGATCCTGGCTGTTGGAGCATCTGGGGAGTGAACCAGCAGATGAAAGACCTCTGAGTTTCTCTCACTCATTCTCTCTCCTCTCTCTACCTCTCTTTCTCTTCCAAATAAAATGAAAATGAAATTTTAAAAAAATTATAGACCTTAACCTACATTTTAGAAATCATAATAACTGATAAAAATTAATTCATAATAAATCATTGGCTAAGAAGTTGTAATTAAAACTATAAAACTTTTAAGGTAAAAGAGGAAATTTTTAGAACTTAGGCCTAAACTCAGAGTTTTTAGACTAAATACCGAATGCACAGTCCAAGGTAAAATCTGATATACTAGAATTTATTAAAGTTAAACAAACAAAAAAAACACTTTTACTCTATGAAAGACCTGGCTACGAGCATGAAAATACAAATTACAGAAGGACAAAATAATCCTAAATTCAGATGGAAACACAAATCCCCCAAATAGGCAAATCATTCTTGACTAAAAAAGAACAAAGGTGGAGACATCACAATACCTTATTTCAACATGTACTACAGTTATTGTATTCAAAACAGTAGTACAGGCATAAAGACAGACACACAGACTGAGAGAACAGAATAGAAATCTCAGACATGAATCTATGTATATCCAGTCAACTGACTCTTGACAACAGCGCCAAAAGTATTCACTGGAGAAAGCACGGCCTTTTCAATGATTCTAGTGAAACTGGATATCCATATGCACGAGATTTAATCTCCAACCTTCCGCACTATGTGAAAATCAACTCAATGTGGATCAAAGACCTAACTATAAGACCTGAAACTATGAAACCACTAGAGTAAAACACAGAGAAAACACTTCAAAATACTGGGTATTCTGATAGGGACTACACTGAATCTGTAAATCACCTTGGGGAGTATGGACATTGTAATAATACTAAATTTTTCCAACCCACAGCACGGAAGTTCTTTTCATTTTGTATGTGTGCCTTGTTCAATATCATTCGTTAGCATTTTGTGATTTTGATTATAGACATCTTTCACATCCTTGGTTAAATTTATTTCAAGGTAATCTTATCTGCTTTCTAAGATTTTTTTTAAAGGCAGAGTGACAAAGGGAAAGGCAGGGGTACATGGAGGGAGGGAAGGGGAGAGAGAGAGAGACAGGGATTAACTATTTTTAGTAGATGTTCTTTTAAGCAGAGATATCCTTAAAATGACACATTTAAGAAAGTGGTTCTGACAGTGTTCCCCAAAAATGAGACTGGCCACAAATGCTCAAGATTTATCATTCAAACACTCAAGGTTAAGTTCTAATGGTTAAGCTCTAAAGGTTAAGTCACTTGTGCCATCTTCTGCTGCTACTTTCCCAGATGCATTAGCAGGAAGCCAGATTGTAAGTGGAACAGTTAGGACTCCATCTAGTTCTCCAACACAAGATGGATTGCCCTTATAATATCTTCCTCAGCAAGTTTGTTACTGGTAGATAACAGTGATTTTTGTGTGGTTTTGTATCTTGCAACTTTGCTGAGTTTGTTTATCAACTCTAATGGTCTCCTGGTATAATATTTAGACTTCTCTACATAAAGAATCATATTATTTGCATACAGGGATAATGTTTCTCCAAAGCACAGGTAACAAAAGCAAAAGTAACAAATGGAGACCATATTGGGCACAATGGGTTAAGCTGCCATTTGCAACCTTGGTGTCCCATATGAGTGCTAGTTTGAGTCTCAGCTGTTGCACTTCTGATCCAGCTTCCTGCTAATGTGCACTAGAAAGCAGAGAAAGATGACCCAAGTTCTTGAGCCCCTGCCACCAAAATGGGAGACCTGGATGGACTTCCAGATTCCAGGTTTCAGCCTGGTCCAGGTGCAGCTCTTGTGGTCATCTGGGGAGTCAATCAGCAGATGGAAGATAGCACAAGTGCTCTTTCTCTCTTGCTCTCTACCTCTGACTTTCAAATAAATAAATCGTGTTTTTTTTTAAAAGGACAGATGGGATATACCAAACCAAGAAGCTTTTGTACAGCAAAGGAAAGAACATATTGAAGAAGCAACCGATAGAATGGGAAAATATTTGTAGACTAAGCATATGACAAAAGATGAATATGTAGCACATATGAAGAACTCAAAAAACACAACAATAAAAAATAATCCATGGCCGGCGCCGCAGCTCACTAGGCTAATCCTCCACCTTGCAGCGCCGGCACACCGGGTTCTAGTCCCAGTCGGGGCGCCAGATTCTGTCCTGGTTGCCCCTCTTCCAGGCCAGCTCTCTGCTGTGGCCAGGGAGTGCAGTGGAGGATGGCCCAAGTACTTGGGCCCTCCACCCCATGGGAGACCAGGAGAAGTACCTGGCTCCTGCCATCGGATCAGCGCAGTGCGCCAGCTGCGGCGGCCATTGGAGGGTGAACCAATGGCAAAAGGAAGACCTTTCTCTCTGTCTCTCTCTCTCTCACTGTCCACTCTGCCTGTCAAAAAAAAAATCCAGTTAAGAAACAGGCAAAGAATTGGAACAGAAGAAATATAAACAGCCAACAAATACATGAAAAAATAGCATCACTTGCCATCAGAGAAATGCAAATCAAAACACAATTTTAGGATAATCCCATTCCAGTTAGAATGGATATTATCAAAAAGATGAAAAATAACAAACACTGATGAGGATAAGGTGAAAATGGAACCCTTACACACTGTTGAGGCTGAAAATTAGTACAGCTATTATAGAGAATAGTATGGAGGTTCCTCAAAAAACTAGAAATAAGTCTACCACACAATCCAGCTATCCAGCTTGCAAGTATAACTCCTAGGGAAATGAAATCAGCGCGAGATGCCTATACTCCCATGTTCACTGCAGCACTATTCACAGTAACCAAAACATGGCAGTCAACCTGCCTGTCCATAAATAAAGGAATGTGGTATAAGCATACAACAGACTATTATGCAGTCATAGTAGGAATGAAACCTTGATATTTACAGCACAATGGATGGAACTGGAAGACATTATGCTAACTGAATTAATCCAGATACAGAAACACAAAATACTGCATGTTCTAATATGTGGAATTTTAAAGCTAAAAGTGGATCTGAGATTGGAATACTGATTACTAGAGTGAGGGGATGGGGGCAGAAGGAGGTTGCATGATGGGTATAAAAACACAGAAACACAGGTAGAAGTAAACATGTTTTAGTGTTCCTCAGCACAGTGGGGCAACATAGTTCATGACATCTTGTTACCCTCTGTGTAAACAACTGGGAGAAAGGAGCTCGTAGACACGAACACAGAGCAAAGACAAAGAAATGGAAAGGCCAGTCCCTGGATTGATGAGTTCACACCATGTATATGTGTTGAAATATTTCACTGTAGTCCATAAAAAACATAACTGTATTACATGTTACTCAAAAACTTCTAAAAATTATTTTAAAACTCTTAAATAGATGAATTTAAGGAAGATGCAGGTTGTGGAGCCCCTGTTTCAAACGTTGAAATGCTTGGAACCCAAAGAATCAATTTCATCCTTCTTCATTTTGGAATATTTGCATATACGTAAGGGGGCATCTTGGAGATGGGACTCAAATCCACTTGCAAAACCTATTTATGCTCATATACTCTTTATACATATAGCCTGAATGTACTCTTATATAGTACTTCAATAATATTGTTCAGAAGACAAGTTTTAATGGTATAAACTTTCTTATTACTTATAGTGTCATTACTTATTACTTATAGTGTCATTATTGGTAACCAGAACGTTTCAGACTTTGAGAGAATTTAACATTCAGAATTTTTGGATTAGGGATGCTCAATCTGTATTTAAAATGATATTTAGCTACTTAAGCATGGAGGGACAGAAGTCAGGCACTTTGTGCTGTGGCCATTGATCTTGGTCTTGCGAAACAGGAAAGCTTCTTCTTTAACCTAGGCTTCAATTGGAAGGATAATAAATAAGGTGAGGTTCAATACAGCCAAGAGAAAAAGAATGCGACAATGTCGACTGCAGGGCCACAAAGAAGTGCAGCTTTCGAAGTCAGCAGCTACCTGCCACAGGTATCCGGGAAGCCATGAGTATCCCAGTGGGTGTGGGGCATTTAACCAGTTCACAGCAATAGCATTTAGGGGCACCACCTGGAAGACTATAATGTACAGCCGTATTATGTTGTGCTTAGTCACAGCACATTTTCCTATTGACTACAAAATGAACAGGGGATTCTGTACTGATTCTCTAGTGTTGTCTAGCCTGAGATGTTAATGCATCCCCAAGAAAAATGAGAAACACAACTAGGTATATGCCAGAAGCAGGAGGTAGATGGTTAAAATCAAGTTCCTGATCATTCTTTTCCCATAATCCTCCAGTGGTGACAGCACCATTCATCATTCAGTTGGCTTTCACTAGACAGCAGGAGGGAGACAAGAATGTAATTGAGGTGAATAAATGGGCTGAAGTTTCGGACTTCCAGGTACCAAATTGCTCCTGGTTTCTTAGTTTCTACCTCATGAAAGACATGCCAGTAGGGCAAAGTATTTCAAGGTTTGGTTCTTTAAGACTGCCTGAAGCAGATTCTTGAGTTTTATACTCCACACCTGCTATATCAGACCCCAGGAGACAGAGGGATGGCATCTCCATTGCTGACAGGTGCTAAGAAGCCTCTTAGGGCAGACATCAGAAAATCGTTGCGAGCCAGTACTATAACACAGTGGGTCAAAGCTCACTTACAGCACCAGCATCCCATATGGGTGCCAGTTAAAGTCCCAGCTGTTCCACTTCCAATCCAGTTCCTTGCTACTGTGCCTGGGGAAAGCAGCAAAAGATGGCCCATATACTTGGACCCCTGCATCCATGTGGGAGACCCAGAAGTCCTTGGCTATTGCAGCCATTTTGGGAGTGAACAGCAAATGGATGTGCACTCTCCCTCTGCATATGCTTTCAACACACCAGCGGCTGCAGGGGAGGAGGGCTGGAAAGAACACACGTGCCACTCCTAGGCTGTTTCACTCTTTTTGGTGCTTTGGCAAATGTTTATAGTTTTCCTCTCAATGGTCTGGTACCAGGTTTATTTCTTGGTATTTTATGGTTGTTATCATGAGTGCAAACGAGATCCTTTCTATTTCACTTCACTATTACTCACTGACTTCTAGCTCAGCTATTATCTTGTCTTCTTTGCTTAACTAAACCTCTCATTAGTTCAAACTTTGTCAGTGGAGTGATTAGAAGAAATGACAGGGTTGCCTCTTCTTCTGCAATATTTATATCTTTCATTTGCTCGCATAGTGCTCTGGTTGAGCACTGTGATTGCTGTCATCTTGCTTCAGGCTGCTCTAACAGAAAACCCCAGAGTGGGTGACGTAAACAGCATTGCTTACTCACAGTTTTGGGGGCTGGGAGTATAAGACCAAAGTGTCAGCAGATCCACTGCCTGGGGCAGCAGCCCTGTGTTCTGCGGATGCACATTTTCCAGTTTCCTCACATGGCCAAGAAAGCACAGAGAACAACCAAGTTCTCTGTCTCTTCTTCTAAGGGAACTAACTCCAATCATGAGGGTCTGACCTACTCACTTCTCAAAGACCCCACCTCCTAGTACCATCACCTTGGGGTGCATTCAGTCCTTAACATCTATTATCTTTGCCTTATCTCTGCCTTGATGTGCATCTATCCCACTTTGTGACCCTCAGCTTTATGGCTGCTGTAGTTTTCTTGTGGGTAATATATATCCAATTAGGAAAGTTTTCTTCTAGGCTGGGTGTGTGTGTGTGTGTGTGTGTGTGTGTGAATGTTATTTTTTGTTTTTTTATTCAACAGGTAGAGTTATAGACAGTCAGAGAGAGAAACAGAGAGAAAGGTCTTCCTTCCATTGTTTCACTCCCCAAATGGCTGCCATGGCCAGCACTGTGCCGATCCGAAGCCAGGAGCCAGGTGCTTCCTCCTGGTCTCCCATGCGGGTGCAGGGGCTCAAGCATGTGGGCCATCCTCCACTGCCTTCCCGGGCCACAGCAGAGAGCTGGACTGGAAGAGGAGCAACCGGGACTAGAACCCAGCACCCATATGGGATGCCGGTGCTGCAGGCGGAGGATTAACCAAGTGAGCCACGGCGTTGGCCCCAAATGTTATTTTTTAAACATGTTTCAAGTATGTTTAAAAATAGTACTTTTTATTTGTTGATTACAACTCTCCCTATATATCTTTTGGGCCAATCTTTTCAACCGTTTTAATTCTGGGTTTTGTCAATTTCTCCCTGATACATATATTTTTTTGACAGGCAGAGTTAGACAGTGAAAGGGTTTCCTTCCGTTAGTTCACCCCCAAAATGGTCGCTACGGCCGGTGCTCTGCGCCAATCCGAAGCCAGGAGCCAGGTACTTCCTCCTGGTCTCCCATGCGGGTGCAGAGCCCAAGCACTTGGGCCATTCTCTACTACCTTCCCAGGCCACAGCAGAGAGCTGGACTGGAAGAGGAGCAACTGGGACTAGAACCCGCAGTGCCTGCGCTCGCAGGCAGAGGATTAGCCTAGTGAGCCGTGGCACCGGCCTTCTCCTTGATATTTTTATCAACGTGTATGAGATTTATTTATTTGAAAGGTAGAGTGACAGGGACATAGAATAAGACAAGATACACCATCTGCTCGTTCACTCCTCAAATGGCCACAACAACCTGGGCTGAGCCAGGCCTAAAGAATTCCATCCAGGTCTCCCATGGGTGTGGCAGGGGCCCAGATAATTGGGCCATCTTCTGCTGCTTTCCCAGGCACATTGACAAAGAGTTGGATTGGAAGCAGAGCATCTGGGACTTGAACTGGCACTCCAGTATGGGATTCTGGCATTGTAAACAGTGGCTTAACCTGCTGCACCACAATGCCAGCCCCTGATTTTACATATTTTGAAGCCACAATGCTTGCCCATAATTATGCACGACCACTTTGTCTTCTCAACAAATTTTCCTTTAAACATTACAAAATACTCATTGCCCCTTTTCATGTATTTTTGACTTTAGTCTATATTTGTCGAGTGAGTACATTGGCTATGTCTGGTTTCTTTTTATGGCATTTTTGCAGACAAATCTTTTTTAATTCCTTTATTTTCAACCTTCTGGATAATTCTGATTAAAATCTACTTTCTATATATACTCTATCGTTGGGTTTTAATTTGTTAAACCAAATATGGAAGTATATTTTGGTTTTGGAGCTGTTGGAATTTACAACTCACTTGAATTCTTGTGATTAGTGATTGTTCCAGCTTATTTCTGCCATTAGTTATTGTTTTAATCATACGTTCTGGTATTGGGAAAGAAATGCTTTTCCTATACCATTTTAGTTGTAATCAGAGGCCAATGAATTACACTGACAAAAGAGAGAAGAAGAAGAAAAAACAGATTTTTATTCATGTATGCACATGTGAGCACCCAGAGAAACGTGACATGACTCAGAACAGCTAACAATAGGGGTTTCTGCACTTAACAGGGGAGAGGGGACGGAGAGCAAAGGCTTTTGTGAGAACAATAATAGTTTCTAGGGGTACTCGTGCCTGCAGCAGCAAGTGGCCTTCTCCATCTCCGTTCCTGGCAATGAAACTGCCCTGGAGAGGGTATTTCTGGCAGTCTCCCTTCCAGAAATTTCTATCTTTAGGTTCTGAAAAGGATTCATCTGCTGAATCTCAAATGTCATTAATTTAAAATAACATTCATATCAACTCTGGGGTCTAAGTGGGGCCCCACATTTCAATTTTCTGGCATTTTTCTGTTCTTGTATTTAATGTATTTTTCCTAATTTTATGCCTAGTGGTTTGGAATGGCTTTTTAAAATGTATTTATTTATTTGAAAGGCACAGAGAGAAGGAAGAGACAGAGAGAAGAGAGACCTGCTATGCACTGGTTCATTTCTCAAATGGCTACAATGGTCAGGCTGGGCTAGGCCAAAGCCAGGATCCAGGAGCTCCACTGGGGTCTCCCACGTAAGCGGCAGGGTCCAGATACTTGGGCCATCGTCTGCTGCCTTCCAAGGTGCACCAGCAGGGATCTTGAATGGAAGTGGAGCAGCTGGGACTTGAACCAGCACATTGCAGCGACCAGCTTAATCCACTGTACCCTTAGAACCAGCCTGGGTTGAAAGTTTTAACACTATTTCTATTACTCTGATAGCTACTCAGATACTTCACATGTATACTGTACTTTGTTCATTTTGTATGTTTTGTGCATTTAATGAGATTATCTCTACCACAGATGAACCAAAGAACCCCCTCAGCAAATTCCCATTGTTATTTCTGCTACTTCTCAACTTCCTTTTGCCAGCAAAACCCTGTAAGTCATTATGTATATTTTAAAATATCATCACATATTTAAAACTAACTAAAACGTTTTGCTAACTACAGGCTGCATCCCATTTTTGTCTCTTTCTTGTTTTCATCTTATTTTGCTGGAATACATCCTTGAGTAATTCCTTTTGACTTGAGTCTTCACATAATGCAAATTACTTTGGCTAACTCATTTTTTTCTGATATTTGAAGTAATCCTCTGTTAGGCAAATATGCTTCTTTTAACTATGATTTTCACTGTGAGAGCTTTTATGAGTTTCCCCTTATATGTGCTTTTTTAAATTGTGGTGTAGTATTTTGTTGTTGTTGTTGTTGTTGTTGTTGTTGTTGTTGTTTTTGACAGGCAGAGTGGACAGTGAGAGAGAGAGAGCCAGAGAGAAAGGTCTTCCTTTACCGTTGGTTCACCCTCCAATGGCCGCTGCAGCTGGCGCACTGCGCTGATCCGAAGCCAGGAGCCAGGTGCTTCTCCTGGTCTCCCATGCATATATTAAGTGAAGATTTCAACAGTTTGCTCCCACACAGAAACATAAAGTGAAAAATACTGTTTGAGTACTAGTTATAGCATTAAATCTCAATGTACAGCACACTAAGGACAAAGATCCTACATGAGGAGTAAGTGCACAGTGACTCCTGATGTTGACTTAACAAATTGACACTCTTGTTTATGGCCTCAGTAATCACCCTAGGCTCTTGTCATGAGCTGCCAAGGCTATGGAAGCCCCCTGAGTTCACCGACTCTGATCATATTTAGACAAGGCCATGGTCAAAGTGGAAGTTCTCTCCTCCCTTCAGAGAAAGGTACCTCCTTCTTTGATGACCCATTCTTTCCACTGGGATCTCACTTGCGGAGATCTTTCATTTAGGTTTTTTTTTTCCCCTAGAGTGTCTTGGCTTTCCATGCCTGAAATACTCTCATGGGCTTTTCAGCCAGATCAGAATGCCTTTAGGGCTGATTCTGAGGCCAGAGTGCTATGTAGGACATCTGCCATTCTATGGGTCTGCTGTGTATCTCACTTCCCATGTTGGATCATTCTCTCCCTTTTTTATTCTATCAGCTAGTATTTGCAGACACTATTCTTGTTTATGTGATCCCTTTGGTTCTTAGTCCTGTCATTATGATCAATTGTGAACAGAAATTGATCACCTAGACTAGTGAGATGGCATTGGTACATGCCACCTTGATGGGATTGAATTACAGACAGAGGGAGAGACAGAGAGAAAAGTCTTCCTTCCGTTGATTCACTCTCCAAATGGCTGCAACAGCCGGAGCTGTACTGATCCGAAGCCAGGAGCCTCGTGCTTCTTCCTGGTCTCCCACGTGGGCACAGGTGCCCAAGCACTTGGGCTGTCCTCCACTACTATCCCAGGCCACAGCAGAGAGCTGGACTGGAAGAGAAGCAACCAGGACTAGAACCTGGTACTCATATGAGATGCCGGCACCACAGGCGGAAGATTAGCCAAGTGAGCCACAGCACCGGCTCCCCCATAAATATACTTTTAAAAAATACAGTAGATAATCCTTCATGGCCAGTTGGTATATATAAATGAGGAAAAAGGAGAATAATAGTCTCTAAGCTACTTTGTATCTCATTTTACAGGCATGTACATGTTATGACCCATATCCCTACCTCTGCCCCATATGACCAGAATTCACTCACTCTTTAAATTTTTTGTTCTGGGAAGACTGACCTAGAAATTCAGAAAGACTTCTGAGTGTTGCCACCACATGCTGGCCTCCAGCAACCCCCGGCTGGAGCGTGGGAACGGCCCCACCTGTCCATCCACTCACTGGAATTTGCAGCTTTCCAGTGCCCTTCACCACACTGACTTCTGGGGGTTAAAAAACATGAACACAACCGGGTCCCTTCCACGGAGCTCTTGGCCAGTAAGGAGGAAGAGAGTATGACATCTGCGAGGCCGACAGGCAGGGGGTTCTCTCAGGAACACAGCAGCAGCCCAGGGCAGGCAACTGGTGGCTGGGAGTCAGGGACAGACTTCGGGGAAGTGTGGCTCTGCTGCCCAGGGCTCCTCAGTCACAGCTCCTCCCCGAGCCATGACCCTTGTCCTTTACCCCCTCCCTCTAGTTAGAGCAAAGGCTCTGAAGGCTGCCACACCTGCACCTTGCAGGAGAATCTCCTTCCATCTCCTGGAAGAGCCCAGAGCCATGACCTCACCCATCTTGTTGGCCCCACGCCGTAAGCTAACTGTGCTCTCAATGTAGCCTGCCTGCTCTCAGGTCAGGAGACCACGTGGATGCTTGTCTAAACCACGTCAGCCTTAAAAGTGAAAACGGGCACGATGAACAGTGCTGCCAGGACCCCAGGTGGAAACCAGGATCCCAGAGAAACCAAGCTGAGCCGCCACTGCCCTGTGAACAACTTCCCACATGCCCTGCTGAGCTCGCTCTCCCAGACCTGAGGCTCAGTGTCCCTGACCCATCTGCTGCTCTGCAGTGTGCTCCTGAGGGCCCCGATCTCTCATCCACAAAGAGGCTGCCAAGTGTTGGGGAAGCATGAGGATTTGGGGATCAGGCCTCCACTCTCCATGAACCACCAGCAGAATCTCAGAAACCACTCCCGCATTGTGATGGAGGGCGAGTCACTCCAGGTCAAATCCCTGATGGCTACGAAATCAAACCAGATGAGACCGCCACAGTAAAGGGACCTGTGACTGATGGCACTCGCGCATGCCCTGAGAGCAGTGAATGACACAGGGCACAGCATCTCAGAACACACCCCTGGGCTGACCCTAGCCTCAGCCACACCAGCCCTGAGCCCTGGCCCCACAGCCTCAGCTTCCCAGGTTCTGAACCACACCAGGGGGCAGGTTCGGCAGCTGAGGTCCCCTCTAACGCCTGTCCCTGTGACCGACAACTTCCTGGTGGGTGGGGAGAGGGCAGGGTGGGAGCTGACTGTGGCCCTTCCTGGGCTACCTGCTTCCTCCCCAGAGAGGCTCATGATGATGACTGAACTGCCCATCGAATTCCTGTCGCACATATTTATTACACAGCCCCTCCAATCCTGGCGGCTCCGTGTTCCCTGCTGCGACGATCAATAGGCTTGTCTCCAAAAGCCGTGCCGTGAGGCACCATCAGTCTCCTGCCCTCAGGGCCCAGGGGGTGGGGAGGCCGTCTGGTACCATGTGCAAGACAGCCTGGCCCTGGTCACCGTAGCCGCAAAGCTGGCCCCAGAACACTCTGCTGCCCTGGGCAGCCAGCCCTGTTTCCCATTCTGCTCACACTCCTGACCAGCAGCTGGGTTTTGTCACTGCACGCTTCGCCGCGGGAGCACTTCGCAACCTGCCCTGGCTGGCAAGGGATTTGGTCAAAGGAAAGGTGGATGTCAGATGCTGAGGGAAACCCATCAAGAAGTGATAGCATGGAAATCCCAGAGCGGCTCGGGAAGCGACAAAGTGACCTCTTCTAGAAAAGTTTAAAAAAAAAAAAAAAAGTGAAAAGAAAACAGCTGAGGCAGGCAGTGCAGCGCAGGGTTCTGACAGCGGAGTCAGTGCAGAGAGAGGAAGAAGGCGTTACTGTGCTTTTCAGTGTGCAGAATACCAAAGCACAGTGGCTCTCAGGGCATGCGCGCGCTCCAGACGTGACCGGAGGCAGGCCAGTAGGGACTGCAGTCCGGAGCCAGGCAGACCCAGCTGGGCAACCTCAGGCGAGTAGCTGAGCCAGCCTGAGGAATGTGAACACTCACATGGACGTCACAGGGTCCAGGAAGGAAAGAAGCCACCGTGTTCTGGCTCCCGGGCCCCAGCACTTGGTGCCTGGGTACCAAAGCACCAAGAGCTGTGGCCAGTGATGTGAGCCCAGTGCGTGGAGCTGCCAGGCCCTTTGCAGACAGCCTGCACGGAGGCAGGCAGTGCTGAGTATGGCCAGTGACAGCGTGCTCTCACAGCGGCTGACAGTGGCAGACACTCACTCGTCCCCTGCCTCTCTCCATTCCAGAGAGGCCAGAGGAGACGATGAACCAAAATATGAGAGCAGTGCCCAAGCAGAGAACAGATAACTGCTGCTTATTCTGATGAGAACCACTTGACAGCAATTCAGGAGACTATGAACGGGTATTTTACTATTATGCTCAGCAAAAAAAGAAATAGGAATCAGAACCTTCCTACTGCACTCATAGTCAAAGCCAAGACTTCCAACACTTGGCCCACAGCCCCCACTGTTGTCCCTCACCCTCTCTCCAACTGCTGAGCCCCTGAAATTCTCTCCAGCCACTCCAGTCCCTTCTGTTCCCAGGACAGGTCTGGATTGCTCCTGCCCTGGAACAACCAAAGCACGGTGAATATTTTCAAAGGTAAAATTATATATATAATTTTATATATATATAAAAAAGAAGGCCTGTTAAAGACTGTATTTAAGGAATTAATTAATTTGCTTTTCTGTAAGTTTCCTCTAAGGCAAAGAGTTGAAAAATAACGTGAACACCACTACAGAATCAGATCACCGAGAAGGTACACGTGGGAGTGCCCAGCACTACACAGGACACCAGGCTGCCTTGTCTTCTGTTTTGCATTGCAAAGTCTTCCCCAGGCAATCCTAAAACGCTATTTGCACCTGCTGCCCTTTCTGCTGGAACACTGGCTTTCCTGATGGCACCACAGCACCCTTCCCTTCACTGCCTTCTACTCACTCATGACTCCTACCCTGCCTCTGGCTGGGGACCTCACTCTCCACTTCCTCTGTGTTCTGTTTTCCTTAGAGCCCCTATAATTTGGTGTGTATGCTCTCTCCTCTTCCCTGCTCTGTCTCTACTCCCGCACAGGGATTTAGGTTTGATTTGATCACTGCTGCACCCTCACGTAGAACAGTATGTGATAATGGTGTGGGAGCCTTCACTAAATATTGGCTAAGTGAATGGACAATGAAAGACAAACAGTGCTGGCGGCCAGGGTGAGACAGGGAGCTGTGATGGATCATTTGGAGAATGATTCTAGAGATGCAAACACAGGTTGGCTGGCTCCGTCTGCTCCTTGAAAACAGGCCACTTCTCCCAGCTCCTCCTACCACACATTATTTGGAGGTAGCCTCCCGCTAGATTAGGTCTGTGTATTTGATCATGCAGATGTTACAGCAGCATCCCCCTTCTCTGAGGTCCACAGCAGCAAAACTACGTTTGCTCATCTGGAGATTTCTGCCACTTCCAAGAACGTTCCTGATAATCTTTCAGCGACAGCCTCAAGCCACCTTCCACCATGCCCAGTGATGACTGCATTACTGGCCTTTGTGAGGCCCAGGACACCATGACTCAGGAGCCAGTAGCTGTGACAACACAGAGTCAACAGCTTTCAGAACCTAACATCCCATTCCTCATGTAGAGCCGTGTGATATCACAAGAAGCACATCACAGCTCTCAGTGGAACAGGTGCCACTCACCAGCAGACAGGCTTAGGAGCTCCTTCAGCCCAGTTCCTTTAGCTAACTACTCTGCCTCCTCCTCTGTTCTGGCTGGGAACACCCCCATGCTGAACCCAAGGACACTCTCCCTACCCTCACCTTGCTGCTGTGCCAAGAAGAACTTCAGGATGAAAATGATTCAAGTGTGATCATATGGCTTGACTGCACTGGAGCACAGCAGGGCAACAATCACCATTCTGTGGCCATGCCCAGCCGCCCCTCCAAGCACTGCAACCCTGTTCAAGGCTCCAGCTACCACAGCATGCTCAGGCCACACATGGGGCAGCAGGTCAGAAGGGCCAGGAAGCTGACTGCTCCGGAAGTAGCTCTCAGTCTAGAAGTGGAGGCAGCTGGCAGGTACACACTCCAGTTTCTTCAGCACAGCTCAAAGGTCTCCCAGAGGTGGAAATGGGTCCCAAACGTCCACAACAGTAGCTTATACTTCAGTGCACCCCCTATTGGCTTCCCTTTCTTCGCTGTTCCACTTCCCCACATTGTTCCCCCAAATTAACGATATGCACTGAAATCCTTGACTTGGGTTGGCTTCTAGAGGAGCCTATGATACCTGGTAAGGAAATAAACTCTATGCCACTGGCAAGCACTAATCTGTACAATCACGAGCCCATCCAGCCTGGATCTCACTGTCCACTCCCAGGCTCTGGCACCAGCCACAGGGTGATGGGACAGTGTGAAAGACACCAGTCTGTAGGATGCACAAATATATCTTTGCACAGTCAGTGAAACGGAAATAGTTGACACTCCGTGCTAACCTAAAACTACAGAGACAACAAAAACATCTTTAAAGATATTCATCAGAGGAGTGGATGCTGTGGCGTAGCAGGTAAAGCCACCGCCTACAGCGCCAGCATCCCATATGGGTACCAGTTCGAGTCATGGCTGCTCCACTTCCAATGCGGCTCTCTGTTATGGCCTGGGAAAGCAGAAGAAGATGGTTCAAGTTCTTGGGCTCCTGCACCCGTGTGGGAGACCCAGAAGAGGCTCCTGACTCCTGGCTTTGGATTGGCACAGCTCCGGCCATTGCTGCCAATGGGGAGTGAACCAGCAGATGAAGACCTCTTTCTCTCCCTGTCTCTGCCTCTCTGTAACTCTGCCTTTCAAATAAATAAATAAATTTAAAATAAATAATCTTTAAAATAAAGATAGATATTGATCATAAAAGATTTCCATAACTGCTACAGAATTTTCTGGCCAAGCTACTCAAAACTGGGGAAGCCTAGAAGGGCTGATGCCATAACCTACTGTCACCCAGGAGAGGAGTGACTGACTGCCGACACCAGCAAGGCCTCTAATTCCACCCAAAGGGGGAAATCATGTCAAGTAATTCATAATTGCTACTCACTTTGAGCAAGACTGTGTTCAGAAAAACCCTTGAACTGAAAGCTTCAGGTGAGGTGAACGAAGCCAAGAAGAAATACTGGGATCAGCCCCAGGCAGAGGTGTTTCCTAGCGGCCATCCTCTGCTCAGAGGACCCGGCCAATTGGCCAACAGCACCACTGCTGGCTCTCCATCCATCACAGAAATAAAGCAGCCCATTCCAGAAATGATGCAGAGATAGCTATTTTGCAGTGACCCAGCCTCCTCGGAGCACAGAAAATGCATTATGGCTCAAAAGCCATTAGTGACTCACGTGTGGTTGCCAATATCAAATTGGAACAGAGCGAGAAATATGGCAGTCACGTTTGCGAGCTTCACCCGAGTAAATCAATGCCCCTTTACAAACCGTGACTTCCACAGAGCGATGGCATTTTAACCCCCTCCTTAAGAAAAAGCCTCAACACCCCCATCCATTAACGAACCAATAGATTCTTCTGCTGCACAGAACATATTGAGTGCTGGAAGCTGGCAGAAAGAATTAAGCTCAGCATCTCTCAAAATCCCCAATAACAGAGTATCAGAAAGTCAGGATATTACTAAAGTCAAGCCTATCTTTGCTACTTCCTGTGCCAATTTTTGTTTAATGTTTCCTAGGCTGCAAATACAACTGAGTTCCTTTCCTTTCTTCTCTTGCTGTTCTTAGCAGCACTGTATCATGCTGGTCCATCCTCTTCACTCTTCCTCCTAGTAATTCCTGCAACCCCTCCCCCTCCAATCTTGTCCGTACAAATGTGTTTTGAGTGCTCTGCTAAATGCCTCTGAGAGGTGGCCGGCCCTAGGTGAGCAGGGAACAGGAACCCCTTTCTATGACAGGGTGGCAGAGATGCATGTCCTAGACGTGGGGTGGCTGGGGGAATCAGGAAGGGTACCCTGGGGGACTGGGAGTTGAGCAGAGCTGAAGCAGAGGGATGAGAGAAGGCCTAGAAGGAAGCTCGTGTGAATGTGCCGTATGAGAAAAATTCACGCTGGAGAGAGGCGGGTGTAGACAAGGCTACTGGAAAGGAACAGGCAGGTGCACACACCTGGGTTGTGCAGGATGCCCAGACAGCAAAGGGAAGACGAAGATGGCCAGCAGAGGTGGGGGATAACACAACTCATCTGTGTTTGGAATCCACCTCGCTGTCCTCTCTTGTTGGCACCTGTGAAATGCCCTTAGCTGGGAGCTCCTTTGAGCGGCTTCCTTCCCAGTGTTAGCTTATTCTGGTCTCTTTGACCCCCTCCCCCACCCCAAGCCTTTCATGTGGTCTGTGCAGCTTCACCACAGTACTTTCTTAGCAGGTGGCAGCTAAGTCTCCCCAGAGGTCACCTTCATTTCTTGCCCTCCCCGCATGTTGTAGAGGTGGGGCTGATCCCCAACCCTCTTGAAGCCAGGCTACACTCCTGCCCAATCTGACCAACAGAATGAGGGGAATGGCCATTCAGGGATTTCTACTCCACACTTAGTCCACAAGAGACCTGCATGTCCCCTCTTCTTTCCTCTCAGAACACATCCTGGATAGGGCCCAAGGAAGAAGACCAAGGTAGCACAGCCCACAGCCAGCATCCACGTGGAACAGACAAAGAGACACGAGAGCTGGTGATCCCACAGCACTGTGAGGAAAGGGCTGTATTTTTGCAAAGGCACTGAGTTTGGGGTTGTTGGTTCTGCTTCAGTAGGTAACTGACACCACATCTGTGACTGGCCCGAGGAGTCTCAGTAACTGCTTATTCCACACCGCAGACGTGAAAGCCATACATTTAGCCGTTACTTCAGGAAGAAGTCCCACATGCCATTTCTTAGGAAAAACTAGAGCAGAAACCAAGAAAGCTTCAACGGGTTCCAGGACAGTCTGCAGGTGTGGTCAACAGGCACAGGGGGAGAAGAGGAAAGCGGAAAATCATTCAGCAGAGCCCAAGGGGAGAGGTGAAAGGACAAGGGCTCTGGGCCATCAGTTAGGTTATGCATGGGAGGGGCCAGATTATTCCCGAAGGCCTGGTCCCTGGTGACACCTGACAGGCAGATACTGCCTCTTCTTTGCTCCTTGGAATTCACTCACAACTTGGTAACTCTCCATTAGCCAGAACACTGGAATCATCAAGCTCCGTATCAGAGTTAACAGTCCCACATATAAGACATAAAACCCATTATTAATTCTACCATATTATAAAATCTGTTTGTGATTTCAGTCGAAAAAAGCTACACCGGGAACTGTAAAACTGTCTTACCATCTTGTTCTAATGGTTTCACTGTTCCCTGCACCAGGAAAGTCCCAGTTCCCTTCTCCTTCCACCTGGAACCAACCGCTGCAGTCATCATTAACCTGGTTATCGTAACATAGAACTTATGGGGAAGAGAAGTTCTAGCTTGTTTTATTTGACAATCTGTTTTAATAAAGAGTTTTAGGCCGGGGCCACGGCTCACTAGGCTAATCCTCCGCCTAGCGGCGCCAGCACACCGGGTTCTAGTCCCGGTTGGGGCGCCGGGTTCTGTCCCGGTTGCCCCTCTTCCAGGCCAGCTCTCTGCTGTGGCCAGGGAGTGCAGTGGAGGATGACCCAGGTGCTTGGGCCCTGCACCCCATGGGAGACCAGGAAAAGCACCTGGCTCCTGGCTCCTGCCATCGGATCAGCGCGGTGCACAGGCCGCAGCGCGCCGGCCGCGGCGGCCATTGGAGGGTGAACCAACGGCAAAGGAAGACCTTTCTCTCTGTCTCTCTCTCTCACTGTCCACTCTGCCTGTCAAAAAAAAAAAAAAAAAAAAAAGAGTTTTAGTGCTTCAAGAAATTCACTCACCCTGGATACCTGACTGTTGGGCATCTGGTCTGCCTCTTGGCTTACTGATGAATCTCTGATCTCTTGTCCTCAGGAGAATGACTATCAGAATTGCCTTTTTAACTACCTTTTGTTGTTGTTCCATACACAAATTCACAAGTTTCTACGTATAGGTAGAGACGGCAGTCCTCCTGCCCTCAGCCATCTTTGTGGCAGAACTCTTCCAAATCCCAGTGAGAAGTGAATCAGTAAGGACCTAGGTGCAAACCGTGGGTTCCAGGTGTGTATCCCACAGGACACACTTTCTGCTGTTGATCCTAACTGCTGCTATTCAGGAAGCAAAGATGATGCCTTAGCAAGAATGTGTGTGTCAACACACACAAGGAAACAATGCTATGCACTTAACATACACAGATATGATCATCTTAGCAGGTTGGGCAACACACAGAGTACAAGCAGACGAAGCAGAGCTGCTTTTCAAGGCCTGGCTACAAAGAGAGCCTCATGAGAAGCAATGTCCCCACGTTAATGTATCCAGCTTTTCTGCACAATATTCACACCTGCTTGATTGCTGCTCATATGCAAGCATTCATCATTTTCCCTTCGTCCCCAGGGCTTACCTGTTGTACAGAAGAATGTCTGGTTTCCAAATCTGGCCATCAGGGAAACGAACCGTCTTCACGCCCGGGTATTCTGACATATTCCATTGCAAATAGTGATCTGTCCAAGACTGACACACACAATGACATTAGCAGCATATTGCTTCCTTGCCTACTAATATTTCTTATAAGAGATTACTGGGTAAGTTCAAAGCCAGAAAGTTATTTACATAACTGAGTTGCTATCTGTATGAGATAAGGAAACTTGGAATTAGATAATCCCTTTCAAAATGACCATGAATAGCATAAAAATCGCATTTAAGGTCCTGCTGTCCACTGTGGCCACTTCAGATGACAGCATTAAAGCGAATTCCAACGCCCTGCATGCCCCTAAGCCTTCTCCTCCTGCAGCAGATGGGGGGACTTCTAGCCAAATGAATAACTATTCTACTTTCCAAGTCTTCATTGTAGGGATACTTTGAAAAGATAAATTAAATTATTTCAATCGGTATATGAAATAGGCTGCAGAATCACAAAATATTTATTTCCAGAAAACAATATTATGCAGCTGCATGGGAGCCTCTCAGCAACCTAAGGGACATTTTTAGATTTGAATTCTTTGATGTAGGGATAGTGTTTTGAATACCACCGCCTCACAACCCAAACATAGCCTCAGTGTCAGAAAACCAAGGAATCAGAGACAAGGGTGCACGTGAGGACTCAGCAAGTAATCATGAACCCCCAAGTCAGGGTCAGCCTCTGATATGGGTTCCCCTGGGCTTGGGGTCCTCATTTCCGGGACCACCAGCTCTGTGGGGCAGCTCAGCTAGCCTGGCTGGCATCTCAAGGCTAGTGGTTTAGACTCAACCTGCAAGGGCAGCATAATCAGGCTTCCAGCCCGTGTCCAGTCCCCTGAGACCATCTATGCTCTGGAGCTCAGACTTTCCACGATTTGGAAAATTCCATGACATGACACTCTAGGCTAGGACCACAGTGGCTCCCCAGAACCAATCATATTGGTATTTTTTGCAGCAAAATATACAGTTACAAATAAATGCTTCAATTACATCTATTTCAATTTAATTTTAGACCAAATGAGTTCAAAGCAAAGTTGCAAAAACAACATCAAAGGCATAAACAACATTTCAGATTGCTGATTGTTGAGATTCAGGAATTACCGACAAAAGGTTGTAGGTCTAGGACTTTTGAGCCTAGAGGCAAGGGGTCCATGGGCAGGGCCCAGGGCTCTGGCATCCTCTGGGGAGAACAGCATCCAGAGTTAAGTAAGGTCTGAAACTATTAAAAGTCAAACAAGAAGGGGCACCCAGGTGAGCAGCTTCATTTTTAAAACCAGGGACCTTGGAGAGAAAGGATATGTTAGTAGACAACGTGTAGAAGTACCATCTGGGACATGGAAGACTGAGACCTGCCCTGCTGAGGTTCCTAATTAGATAGGAGTAGCAGGAGGGAGAAGGAGTCTTTTGTTCAAGTTGTTTTCACCAGACTGTGTTTATAATAGCATGCTCAGCTTTGGCACCCCAGGCTCTGTGACCCCGCCCCCCCTTACCCTCTCCCTCATTCTGACACAAAGCCCTTTCATAGGAGCACCTGTGCTTTCTTTACCACTGCCCTGTATCTCCCTTGGGATGCTTCTCTGCATTGGTCACTGCTGATTACCATGGTAATCAGGGCTCAGGGTTCCACAAACTGCCCTTGAAATTGGGCATCAAGGGGTCACACCGATCTCCCTTATCTGCTGAAATGATGACAGAAATGGGAGTGGGAGTGTACCTATGCCAATGCAGACCTGTCTAATGGTCGCCCATTGGAGCTGCACGCTGCCTCCCAACACCCACACCTCCTCCTGTCTCGTGCACATGCCCAGCTCTGTGTGCCCTGCTGGCTTAGACTCTGGCCAGGTGGCAACAGGGCCATTCTGCTCACTCAGTGTTGTGCAGATGCCCGATGCCCAAACTCACCATACCCCAGGGGTGCTGTGATGACTGTTCCTATTCCTTAGAAGACTGAGGCTCAGAGAGCACCATGTTTTTAGTTAGTCACTCAGTTGTATCATGTGACTTTAAGCAAAGTGGTCTTTGGGCTCCATCAGAACAGATTCTTCAAACAAGATCTCTGCACCAGCTGATCTCCCACCATGACTGAATGGGCTACACTATGTCCCTGAAGGTACTGTCCATCTGCTCACACTATTTTCTCTTACTCAAAAGCCAAGCTGACCCTCCGGAGAGAAAAGGGGAAGAATGCAGGGAGCTTTGGAATGAGACAGACCTGGATTTAAAGTTCTGGGAGAGACTTGCTGTGTGAGCTTGAGCAGGTGAATCACCCTCTCCAAGCTGTAGTTTCTTTGTATCACCTACCCTTACAGTAAGCAGTCTTGTAAGAAAAAACAATGAGATCATGTAAGCAGCAAGTTTGGCAAAACAATTAACATACCACCTGGGATGTTCAGAACCCATTTCAGGGTGCCTGGGTTCAAGTTCCAGCTCTGATTCTGATTCTAGATTCCTGATAATGGGCACCCCAAGAGGCAGCCGGTGACAGCTCAAGTACTTGGGTCCCTGGCGCTCACATGGGAGACAGGACTGAGTTCTGGGCTCCTTGCTCAACCTAGCCCAGTCCTGGCTGTTGCAGGTGCTGGGGAGTGAACTACCAGATGGGAAGTCTCTTAGTCTCTTTTCAAATAAAATGAAAATTTTAAAAATGTGTGTGTTCACTCTCTTGTGCATGGGCTGGGAGGGAGGAAAAGGAAAGTCTTTGCTTAAAACACACACACACACACACACACACACACAAGGTGCAACAAAAAAACGTATGTGGTCTTTGTGGCACAGAGCTCCTTAAGCCCTGTGAACTTTAAGAACAGGAGTGCCTCCTGTTAGTTATAAATAGCCCTTCGGACCACATCTGAGTTTATGCTAATAACGCAATTTATGGTTAGGCTCCTGGATAACATCAAGATGGGTGTCTGGTAAACAGAAGGACTGGCCAGGAGATTAGGGTAGGGGGACTCTCAGCCCACTCTACCGCTCTCTCCCGAGAGGGACAGTGGGGTTGGAGGCTGGGTTGTAAAAGCTCTTGAACATGAGGTGGAGAGAGCCTCCCAGCAGGTAAGGGAGGTTCTGAGAGGACCCTGCCGCTGCTGAGGACACGGAAGCTCTATGCTGATCCCCTGCCCTGTAGGCCTCTTCCATGCGGCTGTTCTGAGCTGCATCCTGCAGAATAAACCAGTAAACAGAAGTAAAGTATCTTCCACGGTTCTATGAACCTTTGTAGAAAATTATTGAACGTGGAGAACAAGGAGTCATAAGAAACCCTGAATTTGTAGTCAGGTAAAAGTATGTCCCCCTGGGCACCTGGTGTCTGCAGTACAGACAGGGCGGTGGAACTGAGACTGTGAACTTCTGGGGTCTGATGCTACTGCCAAGAAGAAACTGTCAGAACGAAATTGAATTGTTGAACAACCAGCTGATGTTGGAGAATTATTACTTGGCATTCATTGAAGGTAGCAGAAATATCACACATACTTATTTTTGGAAAATTCTTAGTCAACAATTTTGATCTCAGAGGAGAAAAGTGGGGCTCCTTCACCACCCCGCCTTTTCCATCAGTGAGGCACAATGAATGTAACATCCCCCTGCGCTTGTGGTGCTATTATGGCCCTAAGCAAGCCACTGGAGGGCTTATCCATGAGCATAAGGGGCACTTCCGTGTGTCAGAGATGAAGTATCAAGGAATGGCAGAAATGACAAGGCCAACATGTTAGAAATAACTGAGTTATAATCTAACCTTCTATGATGCTAATGCTATTGGTACCACAATGAAAATTAGAGGTTAAAAAGAAACAAAACAGGGCTAAAAAATCTAAAGCCAGAAGAACAGTGGAGATATGAAAATAAAGATCTTTAAAATGTGAATGCAAGTTGCTTAATGGCTCAAATGTCCCTTCAGAAACTGAAAAGGTTTCCATCCTTTCTTGCCCCAGATGGAATCAGATTGTGCCTGACAAGCCTCCCAAAGCCATGAGACTCATCTGCAGAGAAAACATGCTAACCACTTCCTCCCAGGGGCAGAAAGGTGCACAGAGATCAGCAGCTTTTTCCTCCTCCTGGCTATCCAAGCAATCTGACAGTCATGCAAAACCCAAGGCAACTGGGGGAAAGGAAATGAAATCAAACTGTAGCTCAACCAGAAGTTTATTTGCCTATTTTTTTTTCTTTTTACTGCTTCTTCCATTCTAAGTGGTTAGGAAGTTGATCATTTGCAGAAAATGGATCTCAGAGGGCAAAAGCCCTAGAGAAATGATGTGGATTCAGCTTTTCAGCACAGGCACTGAGCAACATGAAACTAGGAAAGAAGCCACGGCTGGGGGTTATTTCTGTGGCTGTATCTTGACCTCCTGCCCACCTTTCTGGTTTCCTTCAGAACTCTGACCCTGTTAGCTTCCAAACTAAGCTTCGCTTCTTGTAAATACCTATTATTCAGACTGGGTCAGGCCAAGCTAATCACTGGCCAGAAAACACAAGGCCAGGAATCAATAGACAGCTGTTTAGCTATGGCCCCAGAGTAGCTTCCAGGCTGCCCTTGGTGAGCCCTGTGTTCCCCATGACCATGCTGGTGCCAGGGCTTCCAGACTGATCTGCCAAGCAGGAATAGCAGGCACAGTAGCACAAGATTGGTTTTAGATAATGTTAGGGTTTGTTTTAAATCTAATAAATTTAATTCTAAAATCCTTGTAATTCATTCAACATTCAGTTGGGAGACAGTGCTGCGCCTGCAACATTATTGACAGGAGCCACTTCCCAGATGTAGGACATCACCCAGCTTTTAGAAGGGCACACACTAAGAGGGAATCTGGCATGCCTTCCATTTGCTAGACACCTGAAGAGGAGTATTAACTAGCGACTTGGCCACACCAGAGCCCCCAGATTTCCCAATTCAGAAATCTCTGTGTTTGCCCCCTCTCCCATTTCTGTAACCTTTGACCTCTACTGTCCAATCACCTGCCTGTCCCCTGCAAAATTCTCTAGGGAAATACTCAGTTTCTTGATCTAGCTATGTTAACTTTTTCTTCTATGTATTAATTACACAGTCTGACTATAAATAGCTTTGAAGTAGAAACCTGGTCTCATAGGCCTCTCAGTGCCCTCACATGGCCTCATTTGAAAACCTCGAAATAGCAGGTGCACCAAAAGATGAGCTGAATGGGAAAATGAGATGAAAAGACAAATTTTCAAACAACTGAGGTTGTAGATGCTTCTGTAAATGTAAATCCTAATTAGAAATAAGCTGTGTTTGAAACACATTAGAGGCCTCAGGTGACATTCTTGAAGCAAAGATGTTTATTTAGGAGCACCTGAACTCAATAGCGTAAAAAATCCAGGTCTATTTTTCCTGGAAACCAACACACCCTTAACAATGTTCAAGTCATATTCATTGCTGAAAACCAATCACTACTGAGAGCTAAGGTAGGTAGACAACAAAAGTGAAGACCTGTGATGACACACACTTTTCTGCAGCACCTCTGTTACGGGTAAATTGGGAGAAATAACCAATTTTAAGTAAAAAGAGAATCATGAGCATCTTCCCCAGAGCTCCCAGAGCCGAATCTTACACTAAAATGTGCCTGTGTTATGCAGGAGTTGGCTTTCTTCTATATATAATATCTTGGCCCCTCTTGGGTTAACCTTGAGTATTTTTTCCCATGCATTCATTCCAGAAACTTACTCATTGCCTCCTGCAGTTGTGGCAGAGAGAAAGAAGCTGGGCGTATGGCAAAGAACAAATCCAATAAGCTCTGCCCTCCTGCTGCACACAAGCAAGCAACAGAAAGACGCAGAGCCAAGGCAGAAATACGTACGTGTATACAAAGTATGTCAGATGGTGAGAAGCGCTTTTGGGGCAAAAAATATGAAGCACAGTAAAGAGAACAGAGTGGCTGGAAGTAGCAGGGAGGATCTGGGAGAGTACACAGACACTGAGGGAAGACCTCACCAGAAAGGTTACTATCTGTGGTATGAGACCAGCAGGAAGTGAGGAAGCAAATCCAGTGGTTCCTTCCAGGAAGGGGGAGTGGCAAGCACAAAGGTCCCAACATAGGCATGTGCTTGCATGACCTGTGCATCACCAACATCAAGAGAGCAGAGAGAACAGTACAGCGATTGTGGGAGGGGGGCCAACAGGAGAGGACGGAGCAGACAGGCAAGGAGGAAATCAAAGGCAACCTCAAGGATTTCAGTTCTTGCGAGACAGGAGCCCCCTCAGTGAAAAGGCCGTGTGACTGAACCTCAATTTTTATCCTACTAAGATCACATTGGCTGCTATGCTGAGAACAGACACCCAGCAGGGGCAACAGCTGAGGCAGGAACACTGGCCAGGAGACTCCGTAGCAAGAGGAGTGAGATGACAGCAGGGCAGACCACAGTGGAAGTAACAGGATTGAGTCACAGTGGTTGGATCCTGGATTTTGATTTTTTTTTAAAAGACTTATTTATTTATTTAAAAGGCAGAGTTACAGAGAGGCAGAGAGAGAGAGAGAGAGAGAGAGAGAGAGAGAAAGTCCTCCATCCACTGGTTCATTCCCCAAATGGCCACAACAGCCAGAGCTGCGCTGATCTGAAGCCAGGAGCCAGGAGCTTCCTCATGGTCTCCCACACGGGTGCAGGGGCCCAAGGACCTGGGTCATCTTCTACTGCTTCCCCAGGCCATAACAGAGAACTAGATTCAAAGTGGAGCAGCCAAGACTTGAACTGGCACCCACAAGGGACGCCAGTACCACAGGCGGGAGCTTCATCCACCACAGCACAGCGAAGGCCCCAATCCTGGATTTTGAAAGACAACTGCCAGAATTTGTTGATGGATCATATGTGAGGTGTAAAAGATAAGAGTTAAGGGTGATTCTAAGTATTATTTTATTGTCTAGGAAAACGGGATTGTGATTTACCCAAATGAGAAGACTATGGAATGGTCAAGAATGAGAAGAAGTATGAGGCTAGAGGCAGTGGTGACAACCAAAGTGAGGCTCTCAGCAGGTGGCAGGAAGTGGGATGAGTCCACTGGAGGAAGAGCTGGTTTTCCAGAGGCACATGGATTATGGATGGGGTGGCAAGGGAAGCTGGAGGAGGACACAGGTGAGGCAGGATGTGCTCAGAATGTTGTGTTAAATCCTGCAGGGAAAACTGCCAAAGATTTCCATCTTATTCATTACAGGAGCTTCTGCAAGGGGTCTCAAGCATAGCTAAGGGCACCCTTGGGACATTGAGCAGATGGCAGTAAGTGAATTGTTTCCTATCCCTCAACTTGACATGTGTCCCACGACAACTCACCTGGTGGGGAACCACCTGGTATTATCATCTGCCCCCACCTTGATTTCCCCGACTCCACTCCTCAAAGAAGGGCACATTTCCCTTACCTAATCTCACCTCTCACCTTGGGTCACTGGCCCAAGAACTAAACAAAGGGTTCTTTTAAAACATCAGTGTCTGTACGAATTAACTTAAAATTTGGGTATGAAGCCAGCTCTGTGGTGTAGTGGGTAAAGCTGCCACCTGCAGTGCTGGCATCCTATATAGGCACCAGTTTGAGTCCCAGCTGCTCCACTTCTGATCCAGCTCTCTGCTGTGGCCTGGGAAAGCAGTGGAAGATGGCCCAAGTGCTTGGGCCCCTGCCCCCCCACCCCCCACGTGGGAAACCAGGAAAAGCCTCCTGGCTCCTGGCTTCGGATTGGCTCAGTTCCAGCTGTTGCAGCCATTTGGGGAATGAACCAATGGATGGAATACCTCTCTCTCTCTCTCTCTCTCTCTCTGCCTCTGCCTCTCTGTAACTCTGCCTTTCAACTAAATTTTAAAAATCTTTAAAAAAAAGTTGGGGGACAAATACTTTCAAAAATTAGATGGGTTATAATTATGTTATTTTTTTGCTTTCAACTAAACTGAAGGGGAACTTAAAGTGTCAGCTGATACATTTGATGAAAATAACATTATTTTTGGCATACAATCTGGGGGGTATTCAGAGAATCGAATAACATTGCTTGAACAGAACATCTTTTATCACCACATACCCATGTGCCCACATCTATTTAAAAGCAGCTATAGATCTGAGGATAAAAACTGTATCATTCTCTCATTTCTAGAAAAAAAAAAGTAGTCATCTGTGGATATACAAACTCATTGTGCCATACTGGCACAGACACAAATTTCTAGGAAAACATTTTATGTTCAATAAATATTTATTAAAATTTTCAACTGCGGTCACCTTGATGAATTATCTATGAATGATTTTAATCAATCCAAAAGAAAATAATTAACATTTAAGACCCGAAGGAATAACTTTCACATAAGTATTTAAATTTGAGAAAAAACAAGACACAATTATTAATAAAAGTCTTTCAGATATAAAGTTATACTACATTAAGATAAAATTCTGGGTGGAAAGTTGAAAAATTCAGGCACAAAGAGAAAAAGTTTAAGTAAAATATCTGGCAGTTAAAGAGGGGCTTGTTTATAGTTTAGTGTCATGGTATTTATAGTCCACTTTTTAAAATAGAGCTTTATTTTTAAGTGTCAAGTTTTACCATTTGATGAAAGTGACAGGACTTGGAAGGAATCAAATTTAGGTTAGAATTGCTGATATCAAGTTAGATGTTCAGGAATGGAATACAGCAATTCTTGTGGGGGTCACCGAGCAGAGCGAGATTTCTGGCTTAGGGATCCTCCAACTGATTCAAACATGCAGCTCTGGAGGGTGCAGAGGCCAGGGCAGGTGTTCCTGAGCCCTGGGGACTGGACACAGTGCACGCTGTGAATATTTAAAAGCAACTCTGCCTTTCATCACTTGCATGGCCTGAAGGGCTTTTGAAATGTCCTCAAATCACCTTGTAATACAGTACAAGGTGCCTGGAGTCCCGCTGTTACTCAGTATTTAATACTCAATCTCAGCCTAAAGGACTCTGTCAATTAGCAATTAACAGACTGCAGTGCAATATACTAACATTCACTGCTAGCAGGTAGAGTCTTGGTGACAGCCTGGCTTCTCAAGCGGCCTCTGCTTTCCCTGCAAATCCAGCGCAAGCACCGAGGAAGCGAGAGAAGGTAGACGCAGAACGCACCTGCTGCTGCCTTCACTTACCATTTGCAGCCAAATATTGGTAGTTAAAACTTGGTTCTTCTCATCCTTAAAAAAAAGAACAAAGACAGCAGCATCAATATGGTTTACAAAAGAAATGATTCGTTATTCACATAGGAATCTGACTGTTGGGATCATTGTTGTGTGTGGAAATTAGAATGCGCCAAGCGCTCCCAAACACACGCAAGCAGCATTTCCCCAGAGTTGAGCTTTCCTATTTATTCTGAAGTAATACACATTTATTATAGAGCACTTACAAAAAACAGAAGAGAACAAAGAAAAAAATTAAAATCCTGCAATGCCACCATTCAGAAATGATGCCTGCTAATGACCTGGCTATTTATCTTTGTATAATTTTATAATTCATAAACTTAATAAAACCCAAAAAATGAGTGAAAATTCTAATTTTTAAAGCCATATCTATTATCAGAATTTAAGCACTTTTAAACAAATATGAATTTGCAGGAAAGGGGACAGGGACCTGTGTCAAGCTGACACGCCTATGCTGAGCATGCTGCCACTGCACTATTTGGCCTTGTCCCTGGGGGTCCTGGCAGGGTTTTTCTCTTATCCTCCACTTACCATACAGCAAGGCAGGCCCTTGGCACACATCTGCAAAGTAAATGCTATCCAGGTGAGTAAACAAGGTCAGTGAGATGGAGCCAGTGGCACAGCAGGTTCAGCTGCCACCTTCAATGCCAGTATCCCATGTGAGTACCAGTTAGAGTTCTATCTGCTCCACTTCTGATCCTGCTCCCTGAAAATGCACCTGGGAAAGCAGCACAAGATGGCCCAAGTACTTGGACCTCTCCCTGCCACCCAGGTGGGAGACCTGGATGAAGCTCCTGGCTTCAGCCTGGCCCAGCAGTAGCCTTTGCAGCCATTTGGGGAGCGAACTAGCGGATGGAAGATAGATCTCTCTAACTCTGCCTTTCAAAAAAAGAAATGTTAAAAAAAAAGAAATGTGAAATGACTTTATGAAGGAGCCTTATTTCTGACTCAAGTCTATTTTTCCTCATTTTGAAAACCCCATACGCATTTGGGATCCAGATGGGCACAGAGTTTGTGTGTTAATGAGGGAGCTTGTGATAGCCTCTCCACTGTGGCTTGGCTCAGACACAAGGCAGCACAAAAAGAGTACAGTTGGCCGGCACTGCAGGTCAATAGGCTAATCCTCTGCCTGCGGCACTGGCACACCAGGTTCTAGTGCCGGTCAGGGCACTGGATTCTGAGCCAGTTGCTCCTCCTCCTGTCCAGCTCTCTGCTGTGGCCAGGGAGTTCAACGGAGGATGGCCCAAGTCCTTGGGCCCTGCACCCACATGGGAGACCAGGAGAGACACCTGGCTCCTGGCTTCGGATCAGCGCCGTGCGCTGGCCGGCGTGCTGCAGCCGTCAGCGGCCATTGTGGGGTGAACCAACAGAAAAGGAAGACCTTTCTCTTTGTCTCTCTCTCTCTCTCACTGTCCACTCTGCTGTCAAAAAAAATTTTAAAAAAACAAAGTATAGTCAAAACTGTCCTTTCCAAATGGGATTTGAAAGTGTTTCATCATGGCTGAACATAGCCCAACATGGCCTAGCAAAACAGAAAAAAAAAAAAAAAAAAAAAAAGCAATGCACAAAGGGACAAATGAGCAAGTTTTGTACAATAGTTTTACTTAGAACACTGGCATCAGTATTTAATAGTCAATTCCAACTTCCAGGACTTTGTAAATTGGCCACTGATGCCCCCTCCAGGGAAAGGATGCATTAGTGACTCTCAGAAGCTGCTGTAATGGGAAGAACTTGGCCAGCCTTTCCAAAGGGCAGTCAACAACAAAGGACTCAAGGGCAGAAAGCACAGGCATCTGCCGAGGCGTGGTCAGCAGGCAGGGATGCAAAGGGGAATGACTGCTGCCTCTCGTTAGCAGAGAAATATGTTCAACACACGAGGAGTTGGCAGGGATACTGTGCTGCAGCAGCGCCCCTGCTTCTACGCTAGGCGCTGCAGGGGTGAGACAAACCCACAGACAGGACAGGGCTGCCTAGGGCGGGATACAGGATGATGTCCCAGTGGGTATAGGGCTGGGGGCTGTTGTCAGGAGAAGCTGCATTTTTGGTTAAAGGAAGAAATGCATCCTGTATTCCAAAATGAAACAAGCCAGGATTGTTTAGTGGCAAAACATTGCAGAGCTCACATTCCTCTGTGCTCTGCATGGAGCAATGTCCCCATAGAGCCGTCCATCTAGACTGCATGAGCCCCGGTCCAGACCCACCTCCAGTATCACTGGAAAGCGCTGTTAAACTCTTCAGGATGCACATCTGTTGCCTCAACTTACTAGGGAGTTATTTTAAATGGACATAAAATTAGCCAGGGTTCCACTTTTAATTGCATTTGTGTCTTCCTGTTCAGAGAGAATGGCTTCTGTGGTTTGGGAACTCAATTACTACCAATCTAATTAAAAGACTTTCTCCTTTCCAATGTTCTACTGGAAACCTCATTAGAGTGACAGTGAATTTCTGCGTGTGCCACAGCATGGGACTAGGGTACAGTGTTTCAAACTGTAACCAACAGCCAGCAGCAGTCAGCCACTACCTGAGTGTAGAGGATGCCAGGGAAGGGGATTCCCAAAGACACCAAAAGGAGAACCCCCCAAGCAGTCCAAAGGCTGCCATACCCAGAAAGGGTCTCATTCCTCCCCTCCCCAGTGAGCACACAATCTCTCACATCCTACCTGCACTGTTCAACATGCTGCCCCTACACACACACACACACACACACGCACACACACACACATACAGATCCTCTTTCCACTTCCTCAGGGGGCTTTCTGACCACCAATAGTCAGAGCACCCTTCTCCTGCACAGCACAAAGGATCAGGAAAAAGTCCCTGGTGCAGTGCATAAGCCCTAGTCCAGGCAACTTTTCATTCATTCATTCATTCAACATTTATGGAGCACTTCTGGTTGCAAGCGTTATTTCAGCCTAACACATACAGCGAGAGCTGAACACTGCTCCTGAGTTTGTAGAGCATAAAGTGTATGCATGGGGATGAGCGTAAAGGGTGGGACTCCATGACACAATGAGATGCCTATAACTACAAATGACAAAGGTCACGGGAGAAGAATCAGGGCCCTTCAGGAAAGATGGGGAGAGAGATTTCACCCAGAGGGTGAGGCTTCACTTCGACACCTATGATTTTGGAACACGATGCATGCACCCGTGCACAGCCCGTGCACACGGCCCTAAGCCTTTGCTGAGAGCCCTGCTTTCCAGGGCTGGCTCCAGCCTCCCTTGCCTTTAAGTTAGCAGCAAGTGCTGCAGGCCTCAGATCCCTCAATTTCCTGACCTGTAAAATGGCTCCTGGAGAAATCACCACCTCCCTCACCTCAAAGGAGTATGTTGGGAACTAGGCAGGGATGGATCCGCAGGGGCCCCCTCTCCTGCAAGACATGGATCTGCTGACCAATAAGCCCACCTCTTGCCCTGCACTGTTTCCAAAGCTGGCTGAGTGGTCTCCCCTCCCCTGCTTCCCATGCCCAGCTCCAGCCCCACCCACTGAACAGGCACCCTATTCTCTGCTTCCTGACATTCTTTTGCACACAGCACCCCAAGCATCCAGGCACAAGTTCAGCTCTGCTTTCAATTTCCTGGTCTCCAGGTTTATAAATAAATCACTTTCTAAGCTCAAAAGGAAAGCAGAGAACTGCAGATGTGAACGAGTCTCAGAGTATGGAAAATGTGGTAAAGGGACATCTGTCCATGCCTGTCGCTCTGGCCTCAGGCAGAAAGACATTCTGGGCAGTGCACGCAGGGGCTTTCCCACTGAGCAGAGTCCACCTGGACACAAATCCCAGCTCCTCACCCTAAAATGGAAGCTTTCTTCTCTTTCACCAAAATGTCTTCCACTGAGACTCGAGCAGTCGGCCTCCTGTGAAGCACCTAAACTCGTTGTAAAATCATGATTCAACACCCACAGGCTGAAAGTCGCCCTGGTCATCACTGAGGTTCGTGCAGGGGAGGGGGTGCTGTTCCAAAGCCTTGGACAAGGAGTCACTGAATGAGTAATGGGGGCAGCCCCGTGGAAAACAGCATTGAACAGGGCCCCTGCACGGTCAGAGATGGCATAGCAAGGCAGGCTCCATCTCCTAGTGTTAACAAAATGGCATCAACTGGGAGGCTTATAAACAGAGATTTACTTTACACAGTTCTGGGCAGAAAGTCTGAAGATCAAGGTGCTGGCGCGCTTGAACTGAGGTTTCTCGTGAGAGTTGTCTGGTTTGTAGGTGGCCATCTTTCTGTTGTGTCCTCACACAGGAAAGGTCAAGGGAGTCCTCTGGGGTCTCTGATAAACACACTAATCCTGCTCATGAGGGCTCCACCTCCCAAAGACTCCTGCCACTTAGTATTACCCTCTTGGGTTTTAGGAGTTCAGTGTCTGAATTTCAGAGCATGAATTACACGAAGCAGGCTTTCAGTAACTCTGATGCTCAGGTTGCCACCTGCCTGTTACTGCCTGCCAACACCATGCAGGACAGCACAGAGGAGCAAAGGACACTCAAGCACAAGGCCCTTGGGCTTCACCCCAGCTCCTCTGTTAGCAGTGACCTGCTTTCGGTGGGTTTCAATGTTCTTTCCCACTGCCTCCTAGAGTAGGTGGAGTGAGGGGAGGCCCCACGCAACATATCGCCCAGTGCTAGCAGCTGTCAACGCAGCTGCCTGCATGCACGACACTTCTGCAAGACCCACATATCCGCAGTCCCTCACGGAACCATGATGGCCAATGAGCACTTCAGTTGAGAGTGCAGTTTGATTTAAGTGAATGTTCTTTTAAAATCAGCCTCTCTGAATAACCATGCATCTGATTTAGGGCACGACTGTTCTGACAACGTGTAATGTGCGATCTTGCATTTCTGCAGCAATGGTTCTTTTAATTTATCAGAAAACATTATTCAATATTATTTTACAGCGCTCCCTTCACTTTTAGTTTCTGTATAGATACTGAGAACAAAATGATAGCTGCAACTGCATCTAAAATTCTTGTTTGCCCAGAAAATGGCTGGATAATATAAATTCATTTTTACACAACACTCTATGGTTTATAACAAAGATGACTTCTTTTATCTAATTTAATCTTTCCATCAACCATATTTTTCATCCTGGTTATATGGGATAAAAAATGGAGGAATTGGGATTTTCCCTGAATCAGCAAGATATCAGGTCTGACAAAAAGACTCATCTCCGGAATAAAAAAATACACTCCTACAAATCAACTGAAGAAAGGCAGACAACCCAAAAGAAAAATGGGCAAAACATGAACAAGCACTTTACCACAGAAGAGATCAGTAAGTGGTATCTAAAATTAACACAGCTAACAATTAAAAAGGTTTTCATTCCTCTAAATGTTGTGTACAGGGCCAGCGCCGTGGCTCACTTGGTTAATCCTCCACCTGCGGTGCTGGCATCCCATATGGAAGCCAGGTTCTAGTCCCGGCTGCTCCTCTTCCAGTTGAGCTCTCTGCTGTGGCCCAGGAGTGCAGTGGAGGATGGTCCAAGTGCTTGGGCCCCTGCACCCCATGGGAGACCAGGAGAAAGCACCTGGCTCCTGCCTTCAGATCGGCACAGCACCAGCCATAGCGGCCAACTGGAGGGGGAACCAATGGAAGGAAGAACTTTCTCTCTGTCTCCCTCTCTCTCACTGTCTAACTCTGCCTGTAAAAAAGCAAAAAACGTTGTGTACACAAACACAATTTTCAACCCATTTTGGCCTTGAGACAATGCAACAAAGGTAACACTATTGTTTTGGTTACTTAATAATCAGTATTATGAGATAGCTCCTAAATTCAATCATATGGTTCTCTCTTTTGTTTGAATGCTTTGCTATGAGCATATATTACCTTTACAATCTAGGGCACAGGAAATGTACTAAGTGTGGAATGTCTCAATCACAGCTAAAATGTTCACAGGTAACACTTCCAACAGTGCTGTTAAACACTCACAAATCAAGGAAACACACTGTGTTGCAGCCCTTTAACACAGTGTCCCGGAGGCCTGACTGTAGATACCATTGATATATATTGATATAAATATATATAGATATATATTACCTATATATGTAAAATTTATTTTTCACAACATGACATGAAGGTATGTAATGGGGTCGATTATTTTAAATGATTTACTGGACTTCAAAATGTTCACTTCTAATCTGGTAAATATTGATATACATTACCCACATTAAAAATCTGGGGAACCCTCAACAGCCTTTGAGAGTGCAAATGAATCCTGAGGCCCAGACGCTGGAGAGGGGCCCGTGTAAGGCTTTGCATCTCTAGGACATCCTTGGGCTGCAGGGCCTGGCCCTTTTCATGCGTGAAGCCAGGCTCGTCTCAGTCTCATGTGGAGGCTGCATGAGGTCTGTGTTTGGCTGTGGGTTGGAGGGGAGTGTTCCAAGGTAACAAGAGACGATGTCACAGGCAGATCTGGGCTCTGTCACTGGCCGTGAGGACTTAAAACGGTCACTGAACTTTCTGGTGGCCCGGGTTCCCTTTTTGTAGAAACGAGGGTGTGCACTCTCTTCCTCCCAGAATGTGCCGCATGGACTGTTCAGTAGCACAAAGAATAAAAGGGTCTAAAACACAATAAAGTTCTCGACCATCCAATTACCAGAAGGAAGTTTCCCTGATACAAACGTACTGAACAGGCTTAGAGAACTGGCCCGAGTGGCAACATCTCCTCTCTACCTGCAATTATCCACTTGCAGCGGTGGCACCCAGCACTGGTTGCTTCTATTCTAGCTGAAGTCTAGGCTAAGGATTAGTGTCTAGAGGTCAACATTTAATGTTCTCAGTGGGTTGACAGTTGTCCTGTGATGCATGAGTGTGCAGGCTGAGTCTTTTCAAGACACCACGCGACACTCACCTCCTTCAAGCCTGGGGCACTTGCCTCTAACACCAGCTAGCTACCTCAGCAGGGGTAGCCAAGGAATGCCATTATTTTGGTACTAAATGTGGAGTGCCTCCATCACAGCTGAAATGTTCATAGGTAACACTTCCGGTAGTTCTGTTAAACACTCACAAATCAGGAAATGCACTGTGCTGCAGCCCCTTAAGACAGTGTCCCAGGGGGTGAGACTGTAGATACTACTCAGAACTCCACTGGGGCAGAGCCTTTAGTCCTTGGAAACCATCTGCCTCTAGAACTCCCTGGAGTGATTCTGAATTCTCAGATTCTGTTTTTAACTACCAAAGTTAAATTAACGTTTTTAGGAGCAATGCAAAGAGAAAGGCTTGCAATTTCTTAAAAATTACAGCACAGTGGAGCACACTTTTAAAATTCTTTGCAGACAAAATTCCAGGAAAAATACATGACAATTAGAAAACTGGGCAGGGTGACACCTTGAAGATTAACGGCTAGGGGGGCAGGGGCAGTTGTATCCTGTGAAGGTACACCCTTGATCCAGGCAATGCCAACTGGTTTTTCTTTCTTCTGAGAAACCTGCTACCCAGCGGCATATCAAAGGCGACAAAGTGCATTGCCAGGTCGCTCCAGAGAAGCAGAGCTCTGCTGGAGATGTGCAGCCCCATGACCCGGGGCCAGTCTGGTCAACGCTGGGTGGACCCCTCCTCTGCAGAGCTTCCCTACACTTCCCATGGAGGGAGGTGGAGTTCAAGGGTGCACTTTTAACTGCAACTGGAAGGCCTTCTTCCCTTCCCTGAGAGGGCCTCCTTCTCTCCCCCAAGACACCTTCAATCTGGAAGAACCAAGTCCGGGAGGTAGATCATGAGAGCACAGTCTATCAGAGAAGAGAACTAACCTTGAGCTGGTAGAGTGGAGCTGGGGGCAGAGGGAGAGTTAGATACTAGACATTAGACACACGGATGGGTGGACAGGGAGACCACGATCAAGCTGCATCTGAACTATCCCTGGACAAAAACAACAAATTCCATTTATGCTTAAGTCACCATCCTAAACTGAATCCCTTTCTTCACATTTCCTTCCCTATTTATAATAAATACTGCAAAAATAACAAGTTCTATGCAACAGCACTATAAGCAAAGAACTGTGCCCACAGCCAGATCTCCCCAAAATGTCTTAGTCACACTGTTGAGTTTTTCCATCAAATTCTGTCAGAAAATGAGCTGTGACAGGTCTCATCAAAACCAGGGTCCTCTATAGACCTGCCTGAGAGATAGAGAGGTCCCAACAGAGCCCTTAGGGAAGGACTGTTGCCAAGCACATTTAAAAGACCAATGGGAAGTAGATGAAATACATAAATGAAAGGAATCAGATTTAGAAGCAGCAGTTTTTTCTTTATCATTTTATGTTTCCACTGATTTACAAATAATATAGATTAATTGGCTTAATAAACTAAAAAAAATAAATTGAGTCATGACTCCAAGAAGAATAACATGAAAAATAATACATCCTCAAGATATTACAGAAAACAGAAACTATGAAATAACACATAAAACATGAACAAGAAGACAATAATTTGGGATGAGCTACAGAACTTTGTATAATTATGAATGAGTGAAGAAAAAAACACACACAGAGATAACTGACATTTAAAACAGAACAAATGCAACAAGAAAAGAGAGAAAAGCAGGCAAGCAGATACAACTCATATGCAAAGAACGCTCTAGAAATACATCCACACAAGAATTGCATGATTCTCATAAGTTCATACTGTGTAACTCAATAAAACACGATTCCAAAATTAGATAATAAACCAGCAGAACGACATGAGAGAAGACTGCAGAGCTAAATAAACAGAGAACAAAAATAACACTACCACATAGTTAATAAGTTAGAAACAGGAACAAAACAGACACAGCTAAAAACTGAGTCACTGGTGTGAATGGAAGACATGAGATAACCATGGTTTGTGCAGAGAAAACACAAAGAGATTAGGCCAATTAGAGGAGTGGAACACAGAGGTGAAACAAAGACACCTAGAAAGCAGAACTGGGAAACACAATGCATGGAAACCAGTTATGTATTTTTGGGAAAAACACAGGAGGCCTGCTTCTGGGCCTAGCAAAAGAGCATATTCCATAACCCAAATTCCATCCTCCATAGAACACCCAGAAATGCTGGGGGAATTCAAACAATGTCTTTTTTATTTTAAGATTATTTTTATTTGAAAGGCACAGTTACAGAGAGAGAAATATAAGGCACAGTTACAGAGAGATGTATCTTCCATCTGCTATTTCACTCCCCAAAAGGCTGCAATAGCTAGGTATGGATCAGGCCAAAGCCAGGAGCCAAGGAGATTCTTCTGGGTCTCCCACATGGGTTCAGGAGCGCAAGCATTCATCCATCTTACACTGCATTGCTAGGCACATCAGCAGGGAGCTGGAGTGGAGCAGATGGGACTCAAAAGGTGCCCACATGGGATACAGGCCTGGCAGGCAGAGGCTTTACACCCGCCAACATACATTTTTAATAAATGTCTTGGAGCAGTGTTGTGATATAGTAAGTTAAGCCTCTGCCTGCAGTGCTGGCATCCCATAAGTGTGCCAGTTTGAGTCCCGGATGCTCCACTTCCAATCTAGCTCTCTACTTATGGCCCAAGAAAGCAGTGGAAGATGGTCCAAGTGCTTGGGACCCTGCACCCCCACGGGAGACCCAGAGCAAGCTCCTGGCTCCTGGCTTCGGATGGTCTAGCCAAGTCGTTGTGGCCATTTAGGGAGGGAACCAGCGGATGGAAGACCTCTCTGTTTATCCTTCTCTGTCAGTAACTCTGCCTCTCAAATAAATAAATCTTTAAAAATAAACAAAACCACACACACACACAAATGTCTTTTTAAATTCAGATGGAGGTACACAAGCAAGAGAAATCCTTAAAAGCAAAAACAAACCTTACAGGAAATAAAAAGATGTTAAGGGACCAATACTGTGTCTTGGTAGGCTAAGCCTACACCTGCAGCTCCAGCATCCCATATGGGTGCTGGTTCATGTCCCAGCTGTTCCTCTTTCAATCCAGCTCTCTGCGCATGGCCTAGGAGAGCAGTGGAAGATGGCGCAAGTTCTTGGGCCCCTGAACCCACATGGGAGACCCAGAAGAAGCTCCTGACACCAGTCCCTTAGCTACAGATCGGCTCAGCTCCAGCTGTTGTGGCCATCTGGATAGTGAACCAGCAGATGGAAGACCTTTCACTCTGTCTTTCCCTCTGTCTGTAACTCTACCTCTCAAGTAAATGAAATCTTTTAAAGAAGATGTTAAGTACATGAGCAGACACAGGAGTTGGGGTGCTGGGCCCAGGGGGAGTCAGAAGGGGATGGAACATTGCCTATGTGGGACCATAGACCAGGGTCTCCCAAGGCCACACGTGGAGAAGATCTGAACCAAAGCCACCACCCCACATCCACCTACATGGAAGAGGATCTTAAAGAGCCTACCAGTGGATACAAACAAAAATAAGGTTTGTCTGCTTTACTCTGAGCTAAAAGTAGAGAAAAATAGGTGTACCATATATTTAAAAACAAAAATCAATTAAAAAAACATGGATCTTTCTTCTGCCGGAGAACTCAAATGCCAATCATTCATAATGCCTGGGACCTCTGCAAGCCACGGAAGTAATACAAAGGCCATTCTAGGCCAGTGCAAACCTGAGGCACCAGACAGAAGCATAAAGACAAAGCAATAAACAAACCTGAAAATACACATACACACAAATTTACCTTTGCTAAGTAACCACAAAAGAGATTATGTCCTCCTGATACAAAATATAAAATATATATCATAAGAGAAAAGCTGTCTACGAGTGAGAGACAGAAAGCTAAACCAACAAGAATAAACCCTCCAAAATTCAGATACAATACATATCACAGGAATAATATTGGGGGAAATAATTATTAAATGCATTAACAATATCAAAAATGATAATCAGTAAGATTAAGCCAGATTTCACAAAATGACCTATGACGTAGCTCATGGTGATAAGAGATGGAAAATGTGAATGCTTAAGATATAAAAAGGGCACAAAATGAAATGATTCACAAATTCAAAGAAAGTATTAGCAGAAAAAATATAAAGAAATAATGACTGAGAAATTTCTAGAACTGGTCAACCAATCCTCAGATTAAGGAATTAGAAATTCTTCAAAAAGATGAGCCATAAACTCATCAAAGCTCAATTGTTTTCAGCTCCAACTGTAGCATTTAGAATCAATCAGCCCCATACAAGAAAAAATAAAGAAACTCAACAGACTGAAAAATCAATGATGCTTCTTGGACACAGGAGGGGGTGACGGCACAGGTAAATGCCTCAGCAGAATCTGCAGTCGCAGCCAAAATCTGCCAGGAACTAAGGGTGAGGCTTTCACGCTAGTTTTAATGAAATGTCTGATTGCTGAGTGTGAACCTGAGCGAGTGAAAACAGCCCGAGGGCCAGGGGCTGAAGGCCACAGTCTTGTGGATGCTTCCTCCCAGTTCTCCTGTAAGCAGGCAAGGAAGATTCCCTTCCAGCTCTGGCAAGAAGGGAAGGAGCAACCCCAGGGAAGTGGCCACCAGAGCCTTCTCCACAACAAGAGCCTCCTGTCCAGGCTTTGTCAGAGACTTCTTCCTCTGGGGAGATGGCATTCCTCCCACTCCAGCACCCTGTCGCCTCTGTCCTCACCTGTGTGGGGAGAAAAGCCATAGGACCAGGGAAACACATGTGAAAGTCACAGCCCACAGACCAAGGCCCGGGAAAAGGGAGGCCCCTGACTCAGGACCGTAGGACACCTCCCCTCCCTCCACTGCCCCCTTCCCAACAGGGCTCTGGGGAACAGTGAATTACAGCCAAAGGCTGCCCCCGACAAGAAGAGGAGCTATGTAGGAACTTGACACCTCTGACACTTAAAGCTATAGAGAGCATGACATAAAGCCCACCAACTAGTCAGACTCACACAAATCCCCACTCTAAAAGTGCATGTTCCCTCAATTCCTATTATTTTACAAGTTATTTCTGGCTTATTACAGAAAAAATAACAAAGCAACTAAAAGGGAAAACAGTCTGAAATGAAAGGAAACCTCAGAACGGGACTCCTGTATGACACAAATACTAAGGTGATCAGAGGAGGGATTTTAAGCACAATGATAAGTATGTTAAGGATGACAAAGGAAAATGAACAATATGCAAAGACAGTTGGGTAATTCAGCAGAAAGATGGAAGCTCTAATGAAGAAACAAAAGGAAACACAGTCATCCCTTAGTGTTTGAGCAGGATTAGTGTGGGACATTCCAGTCTTTTATGTAAAAAGGGATGACATTTGCAAAGAATCCATGCTAATCTTTCTGTACACTTCAAGTCATCTCTAGATGGCTAAAAACACCCAGCAAAATGTAAATGCCATGTAAATGATTTTATACGATATTGTTTAGGGAACGATGACAAGAAAACAGTCTGCACACATTCAGTGCAGTTTTTCCTCCAAATATTTTGGTCTGTGGTTGAATGAATCTGTGGATATAGAACCATGGATATAGAGGGTTTACTTTACTAGAAACAAAAATAACAGATACAAGATTTTAAAATATTGTATAAAATTTGAATATATTTTGTGAAAAATGTAAATGATATTTAAATATTTTAAATTTCAAAAGAAAAAGCAAGAAACAAGGCTTTTGATAGCTCATGACTAGACTGGGAACAGCTAAGAAATGAATCAGTGAGTTGATGATATGTTAATAGCAACTTCTGAAAATGAAATGTAGATCGAAAAAGACAAAAGAAACGCAGATTATTCAACACTGTGGGACAATTTCCAAGGGTATAACGTAGCGCGTAACTGAATTAGCAGGATGGAGGGCTGTGCCAAAAGAATATTTGAAACACTAATGGCTGAGAACTTTCCAAAATTATCGACGGGGGGCAAGCATTTTGCCTGTTAAAGATACCACCTGGGATACCCACATCCCATATCAGAGTCCCTGGGTTTGAGTCCTGGCTCCATTCCCAGTGCCGACTTCCTGCTAATGTGCACAGCCTAGGAGGCAGCAGGTGCTGGCTCAGATAAGTTGGGTTGCTGCCACCCACATAGGAGACCTGGACTGAGTTCCTAACTTCTGGCTTCTACCTGGCCCAGATCCAACTGTTGCACACAATTAGGGGTGAACCAGTAGATGGCAGATCTGTCTCCATCTTTGTCTTTCTCTTAAATAATAAATGCAAGAATAATAATTACTGACAGATACAAACCACACATCCAGGAAGCTGAGCAAACACCAATCTGGATAAATATCTAAAAAACTAAATATGGGCCCTTATCACTATCACAGAAATTAAATCAAAATGAAACATCAGCCTACATGTGAAATATAAAGTGATCAAAGTAGAAGAAAACATAGAATTAAATAAATATGACATCAGGTTTAGGGATGAGTTGTTTGTTGTATGTAATACCAAAGGCATGCAAAGAAAAAAAGGGCTAAATTGGGCTTTATTAAAATTAAAAGCTGCTCTTTGAAAGACACTGTTACCAGACAGACAATACAAACGATTGGGAGAAGTTTTTGCAAAACTTATCTTTTATAAATAACTTGTTCCCAAAAATGTAGGAAAACCAGCAATAACAAATAACCTAACCAAAAACATGTGCCAAAGATATGGTTACCTCACCAAAGAAGGTATACGATATCAAACAGCATTTGAAAAGATTCTCCACAACACATGTTATCAGGGCAACACAAAACAATGAGATAGGCCACACCGCTACTAGAACAACTAAAGTCTAAAAACCTGGCCACACCAACTGCTGGGAGGATGTGGAACAGCAAGAACCCTCCTTCATTGCTGGTAGGAATGCAAAATGGTACAGCCATGCTGGGCTTCTTACTTAACTAAACCTAATAACTCCATAGGCTCCGATAATTGCATTGTAGGTATTTTCCCCGTGACTCAGAAGCATATCCACTCAGAAATGTGCATGTGAATGGTTATGGCAGCTTTACTCACAATGTCAAAAACTGGAGGCCGCCACAATATCCTGTTAACAGCAGAATGGACAAACTGATAATTCATACTATAGCATGTTATTCAGGGAGAAAATGAACTACCAAGCCACAATGAAATGGATAAATCTTAAATACATACTGGTAAGTGAAAGAAACCAGGCCGACAAGGCCACGTACTGAAAAATTCCCTTTGTAAGACATTTTACAAGAGGCGATACTGAAGATATGGGAAGCACATCCTGATGCAAGAGTGGGGAGAAGGAAGGATTATATGGAGCACAGGGGCTTTTTAGAGCAGAGAATTCTGCGTGATATTGTAATAGTCTGTATAACATTAAGCATTCATCAAAACTCATAGAACTTTGTAGCACAAAGGCTGAGCTAAAATGTATGCAAAATTCTAAAATACAATTGAGGAAATCAGGGAATTCAAAATAAAATGCAAAATATGACCAATGTATTTCAAAAATATGACAAACATTATGACAATCCGGGGGGGGGGATGGTATTAACCTAAGAAACCTTCAAAGTGAGCAGTCTCTAAAGAACTACGTATAAGTATTGCACCCTAATTGATGAACTTGTTCCCACAAAGAAATGGATTACCAGTTCTTAAACCTGTAAGTAGATGGATGGTACATGATGGAAGTTAGGTTTCTCATTGATTGGGAAGAAGTTACAGAAATTGATGTCTGTAAGAATTAGAGCTGGAGACATAAGGATGGCCTTGTGTTTATTTTTTTTTAATTTATTTTATATATTTGAAAGACAGTTACAAAAAGAAGTAGACAGAGAGAGAGAGAGGTGTTCCATCCACTGGCTCATTCCCCAAATGGCCACAATGGCCAGAGCTGAGTCGATATGAAGCCAGGAGCCAGGAGCTCCTTCCAGGTCTCCCACATGGGTACAGGGGCCCAAGGACTTGGGCCATCCTCCACTGCTTTCCCACATGCACTAGCAGGGAGCTGGATCTGAAGTGGAGCAGCCAAGACTTGAACTAGTGCCCATTTGGGGTGCTGGAGTTGCAGGCCAGGGCTTTAACCCACTGTGTCACAGCGCCAGCCCCAAAGGCCTTGTGTTTAGTTTAATAAGGATACAGATGGTAACACATAGAAAGTCACAGATACGCATATATATGTGTGCTGTTTTATGTGGCCATGGAATGGCCAATTCTAAGTATTGGACAGCAAATATACAAGATGAACCTTCAGCATCCTGCAGTGCTACAAAGTTTTTTGTTGTTGTTGTTTTTGTTTTTTGTTTTTGACAGGCAGAGTGGACAGTGAGAGAGAGAGACAGAGAGAAAGGTCTTCCTTTGCTGTTGGTTCACCCTCCAATGGCCGCCGCGGCTGGCACGCTGCGGCTGGCGCACCGCGCTGATCTGAAGCCAGGAGCCAGGCGTTTCTCCTGGTCTCCCATGGGGTGCAGGGCCCAAGCACTTGGGTCATCCTCCACTGCACTTCCGGGCCACAGCAGAGAGCTGGCCTGGAAGAGGTGTAACTGGGACAGAATCCGGCACCCCGACCGGGACTAGAACCCGAGGTGCCAGTGCTACAGGTGGAGGATTAGCCTATTGAGCTGTGGCGCCAGCCACTACAAAGTTTTAATAAACAATCAAAAAGTAAAAATAAAGCTACAGGAATGGTGGTATATCAAAGGGACATAGGAGTGAGTTGAACCAGTACCCAGTGGCCAAAGCTAGAATATATTAAGCAACAAAATAATAAGAGAATGAATTACAATATAAAATATAAAATATCAATAAAGGGACAAATACCATATGTTCTCCCTGATCGGTGACAACTGACTGAACACCAAAAAGGAAACCTCCTGAAGTGAAATGGACACTATGGGAAACGGTGACTTGATCAGCATAGCCCTGACTGTTTATGAACAACTTAATACATTATCCCTCTTAGTAGTTTTTATGTCTGTTCTACTTAATATGACTGGTTTAATTCTGTAATTAATACACAGTTATTCTTAAGTGTTGAAATTTAACTGAAATGTGATCCCTGTTAAACATAAGAGTAGGAATAAGAGAGGGAAGAGATGTACAATTTGGGACATGCTCAAGCTGACTTGCCCCAAATGGTAGAGTTAGAAACATACCAGGGGACTCCAATTTAATCCCATCAAGGTGGTATGTACCAATGCCATCTCACCAGTCCAAGTGATCAATTTCAGTTCACAGTTGGTCATGGTGGAGGGACTGGGAGTCAAAGGGAGCACATAGACAAGTCTAGTACCTGCTAACGCTAACCGATGGAGTAAATAAAGGGGAGAGTGATCCCACATGGGAAGTGAGATACTCAGCAGACTCATAGAATGGTGGATGTCCTAAACAGCACTCTGGCCTCAGAATCAGCCCTAAAGGCATTCGGATCTGGCTGAAAAGCCCATGAGAGTATTTCAGGCATGGAAAGCCAGGACACTCTGGCCAAAAAAAAAAAAAAAAAAAAAACCTAAATGAAAGATCTCTGTGAGTGAGATCCCAGTGGAAAGAACAGGTCTTCAAAGAAGGAGGTACCTTTCTCTGAAGGGAGGAGAGAACCTCCACTTTGACTATGACCTTGTCTAAATAAGATAAGAGTCGGTGAACTCAAAAGGCTTCCATAGCCTTGGAAACTCATGACTGGTGAATAGGGAGATTACTGATGCCATAAACAGGAGTGTCAATTTGTAAAGTCAACAACAGGAGTCACCGTGCACTTACTCCTCATGTAGGATCTCTGTCCTTAATGTGCTGTACATTGAGACTTAATGCTATAATGAGTACTCAAACAGTATATTTCGCTTTGTGTTTCTATGGGGGTGCAAACTGTTGAAATCTTTACTTAATGTATACTAAACTGATCTTCTGTTAAAAAAAAAAAAAAGAAGAAATTATCAATTCCCAACTTGACTCTCGCTGGGATTAAACATGACAATAGGTCTGATCTGATTTCATCATCATTTAAAAAATCATCTATAATTTTTCACTTTATGTTTCTGTGTGGGAGCAAACTGTTGAAATCTTTACTTAATGTATGCTAAACTGATCTGTATATAAAGAGAATCGAAAATGAATCCTCATGTGAATGGAAGGGGAGAGGGAGTGGGAAAGGGGAGGGATGCGGGTGGGAGAGACGATATGGGGGGGAAGCTATTGTAATCCACAAGCCGTACTTTGGAAATTTATATTCATTAAATAAAAGTTAAAAAAAATAACATAAATGACTGAAATAGGGTAGAACAAACATATCTGTGCCATCAAATTCCAGGTTTATGTAGATGTTTGGCCTTCAAAGGGTTGGAGCACAACTCCTCACTCTTTAAACATTGGCTGTGCATCATGGCTTCCTCCTGATTCCTGCTAAGGACCACTCTGGGAGGCAGCAGGCGATGACTCCAGTGGTTGAGTTCCTGTCACCTCGTGAGAGACCCGATTGAGTCCAGATTCCCGGCTTTGGCCTAAGACAGTCCTGGTTATTGTGGGCATTTAAGGGGTGAATCAGAAGGTCGGGGACCTGTGTCTCTGTCTTTGATCTTTCAAATAAATAAATTAATTAATTTTAAAATTAGAGTACAGTATAAAAAGGGGAAAATAAGCAATTTTATTGTAGAGACCTGACAAATGCTATTTAAAGCAATATGACTAGGCTTATCATCAATAAGTTATAATAAAAGTATGTAGGCTTTATATGATAATTACACTTTTACTCTGTGGTCTTCTCTGCCAAAACACATTGCCTCCATCTACCATGAGGGAAAAAAAAAACCCACAAATCTCAATTAAGAGACACTGAAAAAAATATGTAACAAGTAAACTCAAAATTGTTAAGATCATTAAAATAAAGTAGGTCTGAGAAACTTTTTCAACCAAAAGGAGCCTAAGAAGACATAACAAGTAAATGCAATATGGTATCCTGAATGAGACTCTAAAGAAGGAAAAGAACATTAGGAGGAAAAAAGGTAAGAAATATGAAATATGGAACTAAGTTACATTATCCTTACTATATTTATTAATTGTAGCAAAAATGGGACGTGGATGTGTTAGTCCAGAGATAGAGACACCAGCGTTCTTCATCAGAGCACCTGGGTTCTAGTCACAGCTCCAATTCTTGCCTCCAGCTTCCTGCTAATGCATACCCTGGGAGGCAGTGGTGAGGGCTCCAGTAACTAGGCTCTTGCCGTGTACCTGGGAGACTTCCACCACTTCCCAGCTTTGGTCCTACTCCTGGCACAACCCTGGATTTACCAGCATTTGGGGAGTGAATCAGCAGATGGGAGATCTCTCTCTCTCTTTCTCTCTCTCACTCTCTCTCTCTCTCTCTGTGTATGTGTGTGTGTGTCTGTCTGTCTGTCTGTCTCTCTATTCCTCCCTCTCAAATGAAAAAAAGTTGGTAATAAAATGGACCATGCTAAGATAAGACAAAAACAACACAATGGGCTGGTGCCATGGCTCACTTGGCTAATCCTCCACCTACGACGCAGGCACCCCAGGTTCTAGTCCGGTTGGGGTGCTGGGTACTAGTCCCGGTTGCTCCTCTTTCGGTCCAGCTCTCTGCTGTGGCCTGGAAGGCAGTGGAGGACGGCCCAAGTGCTTGGGTCCCTGCACCCACATGGGAGACCAGGAGGAAGCACCCAGCTCCTTGCTTTGGATCGCTCAGCGCAGGCCGTAGCGGGCATTAGGAGAGTGAACCAATGAAAGGAAGACCTTTCTCTCTGTCTCTCTCTCGCTGTCTCTCTCTCTCTCTCGCTGTCTCTTTCTCTCACTAACTCTGCCTGGCAAAAAAAAAAAAAAAAAAAAAAAAAAAACACAATAGGGAAACTGTGTAGGGTGTACATGAATTCTCTATAGTATGCTTTCTCTAAATACAAAAACGTTCTAAAATAAAATATTTTTCAATAAAAATGCAAATCATAATGTATTAAAACTACAGCATATGAAAATGAGTATCCAAAAGGCACAGAGTCAAAGACAATTCATTACAAGGCAGTAACAACTGGCCTGGGAACAGATTGCAAAATACAAAAGCAACAGCTGAAATCGAAGAAGTAACACTTTCAAACTACGGAAAGTAGTTGTGGAATTCAACTTTGAATTCATCCCGTCTAAACTGTCCTCTAAGGACAAAGCTAAAATACAACACTTTTCAGATAAGATTCCATTAGAGATCCCACCTCCTTCATATAAATACTATCAGGTGTATTCCTGTAAGAAGAAGCAGAATTCAGAAGAAAATAATGGGATATAAAAATTTCATGATACATAAGCCAAAACCCTGAAAAGGCTTCTTAAGGGCAAACTCTTTTCAAGTTGTTTTTGGCTTACACATTTATGGGTAATTCCAATTATATTATTTATATCTTCTAATTAAATATTATTCTATTTTCTTATTTCAAATGCAACATCCAATTCAATTATAAGATCTCATTTTTAACAGCTAAAATGTGAAAAAAAAAAACACGTACATCTTAGAATTGATGGAATATTGTTAAGTTTCTTTTTATGGAAAAGGATATAGAAAATCAGAGAAAACATGTAAAGTTGCAGAGACAGCTAATGATCTATCACAACACCACACAAGTGAAATGCCTGAGAAAAATTAGGTGGGAAGACAGCCTAAATGGAAGATCTTTAGCAGAATCAACATTGATAGATTCATAAATTGTCTCAAAGACAGGAATCTGCAAGTTTATAGATGTGATGCGACTCATTTAAATGAGAAGGCAACAGGCAGACCCTATAGAAACATGCTGCTGACCTGTAAGAAAGACTGGGGAGAAACAGGTTTTACTGTGGTGACTGCTGTCAGAGTATGAGCAGCTACAAACTCAGGAAAGAAGAGACACAGTCAACCATCTGTCCACGCCTTCTCTGCACTCCTTAGTCAAGAAGGATTTGAGGAACATCATGGAAACGCTTTCCTCTTCCAAATATTTCAATACACACCAAAGAGAATGGGAAGATCGATGGACTTCAGTAAGTTTGTGGAAAATGCAACTAACAGATTCTTCAGAGGCACACATTTTGGTGCAGTGGGTTACACAGCCGCTTGGGATTCCTACATCCCCTATCTGAATGTCGGTGTGAGTACCGGCTGCCCTGCTTCCAAACCAGCTCCCTACTAATGCACCTGGAAAGCAGCGTCAGCTGTTGGCTCAAGTAGCTGAGTCCCTGCCACCCATGCAGGAGACTCCGATGGTGTGCCTGGCTCCTGGAGTCAGCCTAGCCCAGCCTGAGCTGTTGCAATCATTTTGGGAGTGAACCAGAAAATGGAAGATCTCTTTCTGTCTCTCTCTCATTCTCTCACTCTGCCTTTCACAAAAATAAATTCAATAACTAAATAAATCTTAAAAGAAAATATAATGCAAAGTTTCTATGACCTGTTTAAGCTTCCTGGGTTTTAAAGCAATTAAAGACACAGTCAGCGAAGGGCCAGACATTGGAGACTCCTGGAGGAGGATCAGTTCACATTACGAGACTCCCATAGAAGAATCAGAGACCAGCTAAAGGCTGAGACTGGGTGTAGACACAGGCCTCTCAGTCCCACCAGCCTGTCCTCAGGGCTGCACTCTGATATACAACATGAGCTCTCAATCGGTTGAACTCAAGCCAAGTAGCCAAGGAGTTTCCTGCAGCATCTGGCCCTAAGTGTCTTCCCCCACAGGCCAACACCGAGACCAAATGCACTTGTTCGGAGATCTTCTACACTTACATTTTGCTACCTAAGTAGCTTCCAGTGCTGATATCCATTCTAGGAACAGTGTGGCAGGAAGCAGCTCACCTTGAATCCGTGAGCCAAGAGTGCCACCCAAATGATGTATATTACTGACTAGGAAACACTATCTTCCCTTCCTACCCATCCCTAGTTCACATGAGAATGCTAAGAAGTCCTGAGGAATATAATGAAACTTGCAGTTCTCAAATGTATTTATAGAATTTTGTTTTTCTGTAAAATCTATAAATAATGAGTTTCCTGCAGACTCAAATCCTTCTCTTACAGATTGGTAGAAAGCTAATAAGTTACTGGGGCCCAGAAATATTTTGGTGACTCATTCAAACTAATCATTTCAGAGTTTTAATAGCAAGAAAAACTCTACACTTCTTCCTTCCCCAGATCCATATCCCATTTCCTTCCTAATCCAGAGCACATCCTGATTGCCATCTTTGGAACAATGAGGAGCTAAGTAAACCAACTCCGATTACTTATAGGATCTCTCTCTTTCTGAGAAGTACAATGAAGAGATGTGTACAAAGCATGCCACACCGGTGACCAAGGAAAATGTTTCTGACACAAAAATCAGGCATACTATTACTTGTGAATTCTTTCATAATTCAGGTGATTAAAGTTTGCATAATTTCCAAAGTAATTCCTTCCTTCATCAGTGATCTCTTAGATGTAAGCTACTTAATGTCACGAAAAAGTTTTTCATTAAAAACCCTAAACTGGGGCCGGCACCATGGCACACTAGGTTAATCCTCTGCCTGTGGCACCAGCATCCCATATGGGCACCGGTTCTAGTCCCGGTTGCTCCTCTTCCAGTCGAGCTCTCTGCTGTGGCCTGGGAGAGCAGTAGAAGATGGCTCAAATGCTTGGGCCCCTGCACCCACATGGGAGACCAGGAGGAAGCACCTGGCTCCTGGCTTCGGACTGCTGTGGCTTCAGCCGTTGGGGCCATTTTGGGAGTAAACCATCGGAAGGAAGACCTTTCTTTCTATCTCTCCCTCTCACTGTAACTCTGTCAAATAAATAAATAAATAATCTTTAAAAAAAAACCTAAACTGACTACAAAAAAACTACTTGGTGAAGGAATGCCTGACTTTAAGCCTACATAGTAGTTACAGCTGAATTTCTGCCCCACAACCTCCTACCTCCTTATCTCACCACATGTGGACTACAATTAATTTGCAGCTATTTTCAAATCTGTTATAGCCTAGAACAGCAATCTGTTTCTTTTCAATTTGATCAAGGAATGACCATGCTTTAACTTAGACTTCATAGGCAGCTGGGCTATTCAGAGGATCAGGTTATGTAAGCAGAGATTTCAACGGAAGGAAGAAATCTTGGCATTTTATAATCTAGTCCAAGAGCTTCCACTAAATGTTCAGAATGAGATCGTTGCCTACCCTATTCCTAGGCCCTCAGGGACCCTTTCGAACCTTCCCCACTACCCCTTTATGCAATGCCCCCTCAATCCTCGGGGGGACTTTCCACGTTCCACCTAAGTTTGTCCATCTGGAGTTAAGTCACTGAGTTCCCAAGAGTTGTGACAGCGGACTGCTCCATCAGAAAGGTAGACGATGGGGCAAGGAAGTTAAGACAAAGGAGAACACAGCCGCCTTCTTGGCTCTTACACACTGAACACAAAACCCTAACAGAAAACTCTTGTCGCATAAACTCACAAATAAAGAAGGAAATGATATCACGAAGGTATGAATATGTATAACATTATGGGGACAAGGTAAATAAAGTAAGAGTTCCCAAATCATACAAATGAGCAACAAGTGATAAATTGTCATTCAGTATATCTGTCTTCTCTCATTTTCCTGGCTTACAATTCCAATTTTACAAATAATGACACAACTGCCAAATATTGTTTCATTTCTACATTCTTCGTTCAGTATGGGGATCATAGATTTTTCACCACAGATAGTGGGAAATGAACCTAAGAAGGTGAAGAACAACTGGCTTCCATAACTACGGATCACTTCTTTAAATCTACTTACAGAAGTATGTACGAAAATAAACCAAGTCATAATTCAATAAGACTCAGAGGGGATGAGGGTATAGTGAAGTTGACATAGCTGTAAGTCACATTTAAAGACAGTTTTAAAAAACAACATTAACTTTAGGACCAGTGAGTTCACATCTAAGAAACGACTCTAAAGAAATTGTTTGACATCAGAACAAAGATGGGAACTCAAAGATACTGGTTATGATATTATTTATAATGTTAGCAGTATTGTCAACCATCCATAATTACTGGATATCTGTAAGATGCTAATATTATGCAATTAGTAAACACTTTCAAAATAATATAATCATTTAAAAATAAAATATAAAGTTTAGGGAAATCATAAGTTATAAAATGGGGGGGCTGGCACTGTGGGGCAGCAGGTAAAGCTGCTGCCTACAATGCCAACATCCCATATGGAGGCTATTTCACGTCCTGGTTGCTCTACTTCCAATCCAGCTCTCTGCTAATGGCCTGGGAAAAGCAGCAGAAAATAGTCGAAGGGTTTGGGCTCCTGCCATCCATGTGGGAGAACTGGAAGAAGCTCCTGACTTCAGTCTGGCCCAGCTCTGGCCATTGTGGAGGGTGAATCAGTGGATGGAAGATTCTCTTTCTGTCTCTTCCTCTATCTAACTCTTTCAAATAAATAAATAAATCTTTAAAAATTATACAACAGCATTAACCAATTGTTTAAATTCCATTATGTGATTACCATATTTCTCATTCCATTAAGTCAGGATTATGATCTGATTATTTTCATGCTACATTATTCTCTAAAACCTTCTCACAATCTAACTTGCTTTAATAGGAATTACTTGACTTTTCTAAACAATAAATATGAATAAAAACTAAATTGATGGGCTCAACAGAAGATTGGAGGGAACAGAACAGAAAATGACTAAACTGGAAGACAGAACAACAGAAATCACACAATTTGAAAAAACAGAGATTGAGCCACCCCCTGAGATATGGGCATCCCATATGGGCACTGGTTCAAGTCCCAACTGCTCCACTTATAATCCAGCCCCCTGCTGATGTGCCTGGGAAAGCAGTGCAAGTTGGCCCAAGTGCTTGGGTGTTGCTACCCATGTGGTAGACCAATATCGAGTTTCTGGTTCTTGGCTTCAGGCTGGCTCAGCCCTGGCTGTTACAGCCATTTGGGGAATGAACCAGTGGATAAAGGCATCTTTCTATCTTTCTTTCTCTCTCCCTCTCCTTTCCTCTCTCCTCCTTCCCCTCTCTCTACAATTCTTCCTTTCAAACAAACTAATCTTTTAAAAAAGAAAAACAAATAAAATAAACCGAAAGAAATAAAGTCACAGGATAGTTGATGCATCTCAAGTTTTACAGAATATACAAATGCACACATTCAGGAAGTGAGTAAAATCCAAATAGGATAAACCCAACATTTTCTTCACTAAGACACATTATTGTCATAATACCAATGCTGGCAAGGATATGGAGCAACTGGAACTTTCAATGATTGTTAATGACAGTGCAAAATAGTACAGCCACTTTGGAAGACAGTTTGGCGCCTTCTTAGAAAATTAAATAAACCCTTACCACATGATATAGCAATGTTCCCCCCTTGCTATTCATCTGAAGGAATTGGAAATCCTGCATAAATATGCTTCCAGAAGATGTATTCATGGTTGCTAAAATTTGGAAGCAACCAAGATATCCTTTGTGGTATACCCAGTCAGCAAAATATTAATCAGCACCAAAGAGAAATGAGTTAGAAAGACATGAAATAATGTTAAATACATATTACTAACTGAAATAAATCTAAATGAAAAGACTTTATACTGTAGAATTCTATGCATTTGATACTTTGGAAAAGGCACAGCTATGCAGACAGTAAAAAGTTCAGTGGTTGCCAGGGGTTGGGTGGAGGGAGATTTGAAGAAGAAAGGCACAGAGGACTTTTAGGGAAGTGAAACTGCTGTGTATCGGAGTACAATGGCAGACACATGTCATCACACATTTGTCTAAACTCACAGAACCTATAATACTAAGCCTGATATAAAATAATCATGAACTCAGAGTGATAATGATAGGTCCATGTAGGTACATCGGTTCTAAGAAATTCATCACTCTGGTGGGTGATGTTATTTTCAGAGGCTGTGATTATGTGAGAACAGATGGTATATAGGAAATTTCTGTTCTGTTCACTCAGTGTTGCTGTGACCCTAAAACTACTGTAGAAAATAAAACCCATTGAAAATGAACATATGACCCACCTATAAACTTGTCATAAAAAGTTATATCAAGTATAACTTAGAAATAAAAGGATAGAAAAAGATACTGCATGCAAACTTCAACACAAAGTAAGCAAATGTGGCTACATTAATATCATACTAAGAAGTTTTGACTGGGGGGGGGCATTATATAACAATAAAAGTATAAATCCACCAAGGAGACGCAGCAATTCTAAATGTGTGTGTCCCAAATAACAGAACTTCAAAACATAAAAGGAAAAACTGGAAGACTAAAATTAAAAAACAGAAACATCCACAATTACATTTGGAGATCTCCACAATTTATCTCTAACTAGAAAAAAAAAAGCCACAAACAAAAAATTTGTAAGGATACAAAATTGACAGTATCAACTGAGAGGATGTAAGCCCCATTTACTCACACTTCAACAGCAGTAGAATAAATACATTCTTTTCAAGTGCCCTTGGAACATACATCAAGATGCACCATAAAACGAAACTCAGCAAATTAGAAAATAACTGGAGGGGCCAGAGATATGGAATAGAAGGTAAAGCCATTGCCTGTGATGCCAGCATCCCATATGGACACCAGTTAAAATCCCAGCTGCTCCACTTATGATCCAGCTCCCTGCTAATGTGCCTAAGAAATCAGCAGAAGATGCCCAAGTGCTTGGGCCATGGGAGACCCAGAAGAAGCTCCTGGCTTCAGAATAGGCCAGTTCTAGCAGTTGAGGCCTTATAGGGCAGTAAACCAGCAAGTGGAAGACCTGTCTCTCTCTCTCTCCTCTCTAGTTTTGCCTTTCAAATAAATAAATAATTTTTTTAAAAAAAGAACTGAAATCATATCAAATATGATTAAGTACAATGCACCAAATACATCCTCCAATTATAGAATAAAAGTTGAAATCGTTAATAGAAGGATAATAGGAAAATACCCAAAGGTCAAAAAAAAGAAGAAAGTATGCTTCTAACTAATCTGTGAGACAAAGAGGAAGAATCAAGAGAATTTTTTAAAACATCTTAAAAATGAAGATATATAAAATATGTGAATAGAAATAAAGCAGTGTAGACAGGAAAAACTATCTCAGAAAAGACGTGTGTGAGGAAAGAGGAAAACTGTAATCTAGCCATCTGCCTGAAGAAAAGCAAAAATAAACAAAAATCCAAAACAATAAGAAGGAAGGAAAAATAAAGAACAAAACAGAAATCAATGAAACTGGAAATAGAGAAAAATCAATGAAACAAAAGGCTGTTTTTTAAAAGATAAAATTAAGAAACTTCAAGCAAGAGAGAGGATTCAAATAACCATTATCAGGAATGAAAGAGCAGACATAAATATACTTTCTGCAGACATCAAAGGATAGTAAGAGAGCATTGAGGAGAACTCCGCACTCAGTTGAGCAATTCAGATGAAATGGAGCGATTCCTCAAAACACAAACCGCCAACTCGCCCCACATGAAATAATGTAAAAGCCCTACAGCTATTAAGAAAACCAATGTCATAATGCTAAAAAAAAAAAAAAGAAATCTTCAAGCCCAGATGATTTCACTGAATTGTATCAAACGTTTAAAGAAGAATTTTAACACCAATTCAATATCACTGCTTCCAGAATATAGAAGAGGAAATACTTTCCAACTCATTGACCCTGATGGGAAAAAAAAATCAGATGAAGAAAGTACAAAACTAGAAAATACAGATTACTATCTCATGAATGTACATGTAAAATTCCTTCACAAAATGTTAACAAATGGAATTCAGTGATATATAAAAAGAATTATCTGCCATAACCAAATAGGGTTTATTTCAGCGATTCAAAGCTGGTTTAATATTTGAAAATCAATCAATGTAGAGATAATAATGTAAACAGACAAAAGAAGAAAAATCTCAATCATATCAATTGCTGCAGAAAAGACATTTGACGAGAAAATTCGACACTTATCTGTTATAAAAAACTCTCAAAAATTGCAATACAGGCAAACCTTCTCAACTTGAAAAAGAACACCCGTAAAGATGTTACAACTAATGTTATATTTAGGGGTTAAAGAATCAATAATTACTCCCTAAAACAGGAAACAAGGCAAAGATATCTGCTCTCACAACTCCTGCTCAACATCGTGCTGAAAGTTCTAGCCAGTGCAGTAAGTTCAAGAAAAAGCAGCAAAAGGCAAACAGATGGAAAAGGAATAGAACTTTGTTTGCAGAAGACATTACTATCTACACAGAAAAATCTCAATGGATCAACAAAAACAAGACTCCTAGAGTGAGTGAGTTCACCAAGGTTGGAAGACACATACTTCACATTTCCAAATCAATTCTATTTCTATATTATTAGCAATGGTTTTTTGAACACAAAAATCACATATACTTTACCATTTATAATTGCTTATCAAAAAAGGAAAAGAAGGAAGGGAGAAAATGGGAACAGGAAAGAAAGGAATGAAAGACTGACTTTAGTGTAAATTGAACAAACTATGTGCTGCACTTCTATGAAAGTGGATGACAGAAACCAAAGACTAAACAAATAGATAACCAAATATTCCTGAATTGGAAGACATAATGAAATAAATACATCAATATTCCCCAAGCAGATGTACAGCTTTAAAGCAATTCTTATCAAAATCTGTACAAGATAATTTGTAGTTATCACAGATTATTCTAAAATTTACATGGAAAGACAAAATAATGGAAACTTCCAAAACCGTGTTGGAAAAGGAGAAATGTGAGGAATAATTTTAACAGATTTGAAGATTTACAATAATCAAGAATGCGGTTAACAGTGCAGCAATGAGCACATCGATCATGAAACAGAATAAAGAGCCTAGAAATACAGACAACAACAAATGGGGTTGCAATGATTATATCAGTAATAATAATAAAACAGAAAAAGGAACTTGGATCTAAACACCACATCTTACATAAAAATTAACTAAAAATGGATCACGGTCCTATACGTGAAACTATACGCCTGTTGAAAAAAACATAGGAAAAACCCTCCAGGACACTGGGTGTGGTGGAAAGCTCTGGGACATGACACCAAGAACATGATTCAATGTTTACCCTGACACTATGCACTGTATATATGTAAAGAAACACGACATGGTATCCCTTAAAAATGTACAGATTTTATGTGTTAGTTATAAATAAAAGGGAAAAATTTATGCCATGTTTACGGTGAATTTGAATCCCATGGTTCCTAATGATTTGATCATTCGTGTTTATTTGAAGTTATATAGCTTATTCATATGTCCTAAGGATAAATGTTTCTTTAAAAGTAAATTTGTAGAGGTTCATTATATACTAAAATGACATCATCAATAAAAAATATTGAACAGCTGGATCTTATAAAAACTTAAAAAAATTGTTTTTGGGGCCGGCGCCGTGGCTCAATAGGCTAATCCTCCACCTAGCGGCACCGGCACACTGGGTTCTAGTCACGGTCGGGGGGCCGGATTCTGTCCCGGTTGCCCCTCTTCCAGGACATCTCTCTGCTGTGGCCCGGGAAGGCAGTGGAGGATGGCCCAAGTGCTAGGGCCCTGCACCCCATGGGAGACCAGGAGAAGCACCTGGCTTCTGCCATCGGATCAGCGCGGTGCGCCGGCAGCAGCGTGCCAGCCACAGCGGCCATTGGAGGGTGAACCAACGGCAAAAGGAAGACCTTTCTCTCTCTCTCTCTCTCTCTCTCTCTCTCACTATCCACTCTGCCTGTCAAAAAAAAAAAAAATTGTTTTTGGGCAAGATCTTATTAGGAGTACTAAAAGCCACTATACAGACAAGGAGAAATGTTTATAATCTTCATATCCCTTCTCTAGAATATATAAAAAGCTCTCAAAATTTAAAATTAAAAATCCAACAAGAAAATGAGAAAACAAATCTATAGGGACAGATTAGACAGGTGGTTGCCTGGGGTTTGGGAGGGGGTATGAAGGAGAAATCACAGGGGAACAAAAAATCTATTGTGGGTATGGAATCGTTCATTATCTGGATCATGGTGATGGTTTCATGAGCGCACATGCTTGTCCAAGGTTACAGCTCGTATACTTAAAACAATACAATCTTTGTATAGATTACAGTTCCAATAAGTTTTTAATTCTAAATAGATGTCTACTAAGGACCCACAATAAACACTTGACCAATTGAGACAACGAAAGTAAATGAGACCCACCAAATACCCTCAGGATCTGGTAGGCAGGAGGGAAAAGCAAATGATAAATAATTATAGCAGCTGTTTATTTAGTACTCCCATGCACTAAACATAAGCAGTCTCAGAGTGTTTCTACCTCTGACTTCCCTCCGACGGTTGAAATCTGTGTTTACTAAACCTGTAAGCACATCAGACTGACCTGTCGGCTTTCTCGAAAAGGTGCTTCCCAAACCATTATGAAAATGAACAGTTCAGGATACCAAAGGGACAGGACTGAAGCTTTCACGTTTCGAAGATGGAGAAATAGTTAATGTATGATAAAATGCACCCCTTTAAAGTATAGAATCCACTGTGTGTTAGCATTCCACAGGAGAAACGGCTACTTAACAGGAATGCTTTTATGACACATCAGGTAAAGCTGCTGCCCGAAATGCCAGCAGCCCGGAGGGTACCAGGTGGAGTCCTCATTCCACTTCCAATCCAGCTCCCTGCTCATGTCCTGGAAAAAGCAGCGGAAGATAGCCAGGTGCTTAGGCCTCTGCCACCCACATGGGAGACTGCGATGAAGCTCCTGGCTTCAGCCTGGCCCACTCCTGGTTAATGCAGCCATCTGAGCAGTGAACCAGTGGATGGGAGACCCAACTGCCTCTCCCTCTCCGTAACTCTTTCAAAATAATAAATCTTAAAACAAAAAAACTCTACTTAAGTCTACTTAAGTCCTTTGCCCTTTCTTAGACTGAGCTATAATTTTTGTTACGCTTTTCAGCACTCCTAGACACTAGACCCTTACCAGATGTTTGATTTCACATATTATATCACATTCTGTGGATTAGGCTTCTACTTTCTTGATAGTATCCATTAACCCTCAGAGGTATTCATTTTGATGAGGTTCAATACATCAACCATTTTCAGCGCTTGTGCTTCAGGTACGCAGTCCTAGATCACAAGGATATATACTTATTTTTTCTAAGAGTTTTGCAGTTTCAGCAATCATATTTAGGTTTTTGGCCCATTATAAGTTAATTTTGGAATATAGTCTGGGGTAGAGGTTCAACTTTGTTGTTTTTAATATGTATAGTCAGTTGCCTCAGCACTGTTGAGTAGAAAGGAATCATCTTACCTGCTGAATTATCTTGGCATCTTTTTCAAAAACCTACTGATAATGATGAATAGGTTTATTTCAGAGATCTATACTGTGGGGAGCAACCCGGACTGGACTGAGTTACTGGAATTAAGACTTATTCTATGCATCTGCTCTCCCACAATATGGCGCTGGGAGAGGAGAAAACAGCTTCTACGCAGCTGCCTCTTGCCAACTTGAGTGATGACCTCCAGGAGCTGATCCTGCTCCTGATTGGAGGAGAGCAGCGTACTCGGCGTGTGGGCAGCCAAGTTGGGATTGGCAGAGGAGGACTATAAAGGAGGAGAGAGACGGCATGCACCAGGAACATCTAAGGGGAACATCTATCTGAAGGAACACCTGTGCAGCCCCCGAGAGAGCCAGCCGGCGGGGTGCCGCTCCCCCGCGGAAGTGGGAAATGTGGCAGGGGGAACCACCCTTCCACGGAGGTGGAAGGGTCGGTAGCCAACCCGGGAAGAACCAGCAGCAAACCCAGGAAGGGCCGAGCAGACAAAAGAACAGCGCAGGGTCCTGTGTCGTTCCTCCACGAAGACGGGGAGCGACATAATGGTGCCGTGACTCGGATATGAAGCCTAGGCAGGGTTTAGTGTCGTTCCTCCATGAAGAGGGGGAGCGACACTATACAGCTCACCTCATGCCAATATCAGAGTCTTGAATGCTACAGTTTTCAAGTAAGTCTTGAAATTAGGAAGCATGAGCCTCTTTTTTTTCTTTTTCAGGATTCTTTCATGGGAAAAAGCCAGCTGGAAATTTGTAGACAATTTGGAGGACACTGCCATCTTAAAACTGTCTTTCTTTTCCATTTATGTATACTTTATACTTTCTGACAACATGTTACAGGTTTTCTTAGTAAAGTCCTTTAATTTTTTGTAATATTTATATCAATTTATTTTATTATTATTGCTATTTTATAAATTATTTTATCCTTTTTAGAATATCTGTTCCTAGTGTATAGAAATCCAGTTAATTTTAAAAATGTATCCTGGGGGCCAGCGCTGTAACATAGCAGGTTAAAGCTGCCACCTGCAGTGCCAGCATCCTATATGGGCGCCGGTTCAAGTCCTGGCTGCTCTACTTTTGATCCAGCTCTCTGCTATGGACTGAGAAAGCAGTGGAAGATGACCCAGGACCTTGGGCTCCTGCACCCATGTGCGAGACCTGGAAAAAGCTTCTGGCTCCTGGATTCGGACTGGTGCAGCTCCAGCTGTTGAAGCTATTGGGGAAATGAACCAGTGGATGGAAGACTTCTTTCTCTCTCTGCCTCTGCTTCTCTGTAAACCTGCCTTTCAAATACATAAATAAATCTTTAAAAAATATATTGTTTACCCAGCAAGTTTGCTGAACTCAGTCATTAGCTCTAGATTTTCTTTTGTGAATTCCTTGGAATTTTCAACATGCAAAATTTATCATATGCAAATATTCAGTTTATTTCTGCTTTTACAATCTAGATAGTCTTTTACTTCCATTTCTTGACTAAACGCCTAGCCAGAACCCCCAGTACAATGCTGAGTATATGTTGTAAGAGTAGATATCCTAGAGCCGGCGCCGTGGCTCAATAGGCTAATCCTCCACCTTGCGGCGCCGGCACACGGGGTTCTAGTCCCGGTTGGGGCGCCGGATTCTGTCCCGGTTGCCCCTCTTCCAGGCCAGCTCTCTGCTATGGCCAGGGAGTGCAGTGGAGGATGGCCCAGGTGCTTGGGCCCTGCACCCCATGGGAGACCAGGAAAAGCACCTGGATCCTGGCTCCTGCCATCGGATCAGCGCGGTGCGCTGGCTGCAGCGGCGGCCATTGGAGGGTGAACCAACGGCAAAGGAAGACCTTTCCCTCTCTGTCTCTCTCTCTCTCACTGTCCACTCGGCCTGTCAAAAATAAAAAAAAAATAAAAAAAAAAAAAGAGTAGATATCCTTATCTTGTTCCTGAGGTTGGAAGAGTTTTAAATCTTGAGCATTAATGTACCTATGTGTATTTGGAGATGGTTCTCAGGGTGACGTCGTCCCCTATTAGATCAAGTTTACCAAGTACTTTATGACAGAATATTAGGATTTCCAAACTGTTTTTTTCTGTCTATTGAGATGATCGTGTGGGTTTTGTCATTTATTCAATTAATATTGTATATTACCTCAATTTTCATATGCTAAGTCAACCTTGTGGTTCAGTGATAAATCCCACATGGTCATGGAATGTAACACTTCTGTTGTTTGCTGCTGAGTTTAGCTTGCCAGCATTTTGCAGTATTGTATGTCCATATTCATACAGAGAACTGGTCCTTTGTTTTACTGATGTATCTCTGGTTTTGGTTTTACTGTAATAATGGTCTTACAGAATGAGTTTAATGGGTGCAAGTACAGCTCTATGGCTCCCTCTGAACACTGCTCTTGCTGTATCCTGTCAGTTTATCAAACATGGATTTTTCTTTCATTCATAAAAAATTATGTAATTTCTTTGGCTATTGATCTGTATATTGTCAAATCTCCACATTGATGGACACCCCCAAACTTCCTTAAGTTACTGATATTCACTTTCATCAGTCTCATTCCACTGTAGTCAGCAAATCTACTTTATATTTTATCGTAGAACAGTCACAACGAAATTGCTATCAGCGAACACATGTCTATCCTGAATAATGTTCCAGTGCATTTGAGACTAAGGACTCTGCTTTCTTGCGTTGAGACTCATGGTGGTTAACTATGAGTCTAATGTAGGTCAGAATTTTATTTGTTTATATAGTTGTCTTTTAAATTTAATGAGAAAAATGTGTTTCAAAATGAGTGTTTTGGGGATGGCGCTGTGGGGTAGTGGGTAAGCTGCCGCCTGCAGAGCCTGCATTCCACGGGGGGGCCAGTTAGAGTCCTGGCTGCTCCACTTCTGATCCAGCTCTCTGCTATGCCTTGGGAAAGCAGTAGAAAATGATCCAAATCTTTGGGCCCCCGTACTTGTGTGTGAGACCTGGAAGAAACTCCTAGCTCCTGGCTTTAGATCGGCCCATCTCCAGCCATAGCAGCCATTTGGAGAGTGAACCAATGGATCGAAGACTTCTTTCTCTCTGCCTCTGCCTCTCTGTAGCTCTGCCTTTCAAATAAATCAATCTTTTAAAACAGTGTTTTACTTACTTACTATCCACTATCTAGTTTTTGTATTATTGAAAAGGGGTACTGAAGTTCAATTATTTTTGCTGGCTTATTTATTACTTCTCTTTAATTGTATCACTTTCTGTTTCATGTATTTGCATCCCCTGCTGATAGGTACATATGTGTCTATTAAAAAAAAATCTTGATGGATTGACTTATTCTGCTTTTTTGTCTGCAGTAACAATTTGTTTTTACTTAAAATTCATTTTGCCTAATAGTAGTACTACCACTCCAGTTCTATGTTGGTTACTCTTCATATCCTGTATCTTTCTGTATACATTTACTTTTTACCTGCATGTCTCTGAATACAAAGTATGTCTCTTTCAGACACAAAAATTCAAATTATTTTGTCCAGCTTATTAATCTTTGCATTCTCACTTAAATATTTAATTCATATAATGTGTAATATAACATATGATTTATATCTGCCAACATATCTATGCTCTCTGTAAATCTTAATGTGTTCCTCTAATCCTTCTTATTGCCTTCTAAATTTGTTAAATATTCTCCAATATACCTTTCCTTTTTAAAACTGTTTTATAAATTTGGGAGCTAATATTAAATACCTGTACATTTTTACGTGTCAAAGGGCAATATTTCAACAGATATACACATCATAAACCAATCATACCAGGCAATTCATTTATGAGAGACTATACTTGCTCTTCTGTTTCGTCAAAACCAAAATCAATGACCTTCACATGACTGTGTTCTGGGTACTCATTATCGAATTCCCCCACCCCCAACCTGTCCTAGTCTCTTAATCATTACTTTACTTCATATGGACTATATATATATATATACCCACACACACATATAATACATACATTTTTTCAGATTTTTATATATGAGAGAAAATGTGTGTGTGTCTGGCTTATTTCACGTAACATAATGATCTCCAATTCCATCAGTCTTGCTGCAAATGTCAGAAATTTCATTCTATTTTATGGTTGAGTCTAGTATCATTTTAACTTTCTTATTTATAGAGCTACATAGGAGATTAAAATTAACATATTGATTTATAGAAATCTTGAATTGATATTAATTTAAATCAAAAGTATACAAAAACGTTGCTTATAATATAGACCTGTGTTTCCACCCTCTTTGAGCAATTATTGCAATATAAACTCTAACTGTGTACACATCAACACATATTTATGGTCATTTACTCAGGTGTCTTTCAAATCAAACAGAGAAAAATGAGTTATAAACACAAGATATATTTATACCATCACTACCTAGCTGGTTATCTACTGGTTCTATTTATTTCTTTATAGATTCAGGTTTCTGTCTACTATCCTTTCATTTCACATATAGAACTCTCTCTTTTTTTTTTTTTTTTTTTTTTTTTTTACAGGCAGAGTGGATAGTGAGAGAGAGAGACAGAAAGGTCTTCCTTTGCTGTTGGTTCACCCTCCAATGGCCGCCACGGCCGGCGCACCGCGCTGATCCGATGGCAGGAGCCAGGTGCTTCTCCTGGTCTCCCATGGGGTGCAGGGCCCAAGCACTTGGGCCATCCTCCACTGCACTCCCTGGCCACAGCAGAGAGCTGGCCTGGAAGAGGGGCAACCGGGACAGAATCCAGTGCCCCGACCGTGACTAGAACCCAGAGTGCCGGTGCCGCTAGGTGGAGGATTAGCCTATTGAGCCGTGGCGCCGGCCCATATAGGACTCTCTTTAGTATTTATTATAGGACATATTTTCTAGCAATGATAAATACATTTTCCTTTCACTTTTGTAAGATAATTTTGCTGGATACAGATTTCTTGAGTGAAAGTCTTTTCTTTCTATGGTTTGAAATGCTTCCTCAGTGTCTTCTATTCTTCAGTTTTCTGCCAAGAAATCAGCTGTTAAGCTGATGCAGGATATTTTCCGTGTGATAAGTTGGTTCTTTCCTTTGCATTCAAGGTTCTCTCACTGGATTCTGATCTCAACAGTTCAATTATAATGAGTGTAGGTATAGATTTCCTTGAATTCATCCTACTTGCAGTTTATTGAAGTTTGTGAGTGTGCAAATCAATATTTTTATACAATCTGGAAGTCTCTACCCACTATGTTGACAACAGTTCTATTATGCTTTCTCCTAAGACTTCCATTTTGCACATGTTGATATATTTGTTACCTTGAGAGTCCCTGATCATCAGGAAGATTTTCTTCACTGTTTTCCTTTTCGGTCTTTCAAACTGGATAAGCTCAGTCAACTTATTTCAAGTCCATTGCTTCTTTCTCCCATCTGCTTGAATCAGATGTTAAAATGCTTTAGCGAGTTTTTCACCTTCAGTTATAAGAATTTCTAACTGCAAACCTTATATTCATTTTATGATCTCTCTCTTCCTATTTTTTTTTCCTGAAGAAGCATTCTCTGCTCTAATGCTCCAGAGATGATTCCTTCTACTTTATTGAACAAACGTAAAATGGTTTAAAATCTTTGGTAACTCAACATCTGGACATCCTCAAGAAAGTTTTTTTGAGGATATCCAGGGCTTTATTTTGTAATGCAGAGGCCACACTGTGGCCCCAACCCCACTTCCCACCCTGCACTTCTTAAATGTTTATCACTCTAGGAGACCCAGCAATCCCCTTCATGATCTTTTGAAGATCATTGAACTGGAAAATTATACCCTTATTTCTCAAACAGATCAATAGCATTACTTACAGAATTCATTTTACAGATAGCAAAATTATATTAAAATTTTCACTAAACTAACTTTAGCAATGAAATTGAAGCAAGGAAAATATAAAAACAGAAATATTTTATTGATTTTTTTCCTATGTTTGGTCCATATTACTTTTCTTTCATTGCCTGTCATTTTATTGAAAACTGGATATATTAAGTGATTATAATGTGACAACTCTTGGAAAGCACAGTTCCCTCAGGTTTGCCATTGTTACTGTTTATTCAGTAACTTTTTTGAACTAGTTCCATAAAATTTGTGGCTACTAAAGCCTGATGTATTAGTTCTGGTGTCAGCTAATGGCCTAGAATTAATGAATCTGCCAGTCTTTGCTGATGAGCTCCGTGAGTGTGCTGGGGCACACTTTCTAAACATAACCAGGTAGTAGACAGCTCTGCTTTAGTGTTCACTCCTTGCTTATGTACAGCCTCAAAGTCAATCAGAGGTGAGAACTTGCAGCAAGCTTAGATTTTTTCCTGAGCGTGTACACATGCTTACTGGAACTTTTCAAAGACCCTATGAACATCTAATTCTCTATTCTATCCTTTTTATCTCTTTTATTAGCTCATATTTTCCCCAACTGATATCTATTGCCCCAGGCAGCCCCAAGGCTAAGCAATTACTTCTAAAATTTTCAACAAATGCTCCAAGGGAAAAGTCTTCCTGGACTGGGAAATCTCTGTACTAGGTCAAATGAAGATATTCTTGAAAGTGGAATATTTTTCTGAACCATCAGATAAAATAATGATAATTATCTGGCAATAAGACTCTGAAGGAGCCCCACCCTGTTCTCTCTGCTTAGTGATTGACAAGCTGGTGGTTTTCCAGGCTCGCAGGGTCCCAGGGAGTTGGTTCAAGGGGCAGGGAAACAGATGGCACAGAGCAGCTAGCTCAATGGCTTCTGAACCAAGATCCAGACTACTTTAAAAATAAATTTCCCCTGGATTGCTATTTAAAATCTTTAATCTCCAAGACTATAAAAAAGTCATTTTTGGCAACTTTTGGCAGCTTTATCCCTATTTTCATGTAGAAGAAGGTTTATAGTATTATTATATTTATTATAGTATTTTCACCATGAAACTGAGGGTTCACATGTGACAATGTTCTTCAGTCTTCTATTGCATATTCCTGGTACAGAACTACTGTTTGGGGGATCCTATTCCAAAATATGGCTTGGAAATAGACATACCTCTTCTCCTTCCCAAAATGTACAATATGGTAAATAAATTTATTTAGGCATAAATCCATGCTTACAAAAATGCAAGGAGGAGACAACCATTTGAATATGAAAAATAAATGAGCAAGAACTAATGACTTGGCAGAATCTACAAAATGCAAATCTGAGTCAACATAGAGGAAACCAAGACAAAGTCCAGAAAGCTTACAAATTGGAGGAAAAGATGAGCTGCAACCGAAGCGTAAGTGAGGTTAAAACTGGAGTCACTGGGTACAGGCTCCCCACGTAGGATCTCTGTCCTTAATGTGTTTTACTATGAAACTTAAAAATACTACTAGTCAAACAATACCTTATACCTTGTGCGGTTGTATGAGGGAAGCCTGTTGAAATCCTTGCTTAGTATATACTAAGTTGATCTTCTGTATATGAAGGTAACTGAAAATGAAACTCGATGAAGGGCGGGATGGGAGAGGGAGTGGGAGAGGGAGGGGGAGGGCCACGGGAGGGAGGGAGGTTGGGGGGGGGAGCCACAACAATACAAAAGTTGCACTTTGTAAATTCACATTTATTAAATAATAATAAAAAAAAAACAGAAGGATGTGAATAAAGTCTTTGAAAGAATCATTCGTGAGGGGCTAGCACTGTGGCATAGTGGGCTGAGCCTCCACCTGCAGCACTGGCATCCCATATGGGCGCTGGTTCAGTCCCAGCTACTCCACTTCCAATTCAGCTTTCTGCCAGAGCCTAGGAAAGCAGTAGACGATGACTCATGTGCTTGGGCACCTGCACCCGCACGGGAGACCTGAAAAAGCTCCAGACTCCTGGTTTTGGATTAGACCAGCTCCAGCCATTGTGGACATTTGGGAGTGAACTAGCAGATGGAAGACCCCTCTCCCTCTCCCTCCCTGACTTCCAAATAAAATAAGTAAGTCTTAAAAAGAAATCATTCTCCAGGGAGGACAAACCAGAAAGACTCTGACAAACACAGGTACAACTAGAACAGAGGTAATATACTGAAAACAGACACGAGGCTAAGAGTACATGACCTGCTAGCCCCTCTCCCATCCTGGTTGCCAGAACTCTGATAGCTGGGATCGTGGTGATCAGGGAGCAGACTAGAAAACTTTTATCTGGGAACCCTGATCGGCCCAAGATGAAGACCTAAGCAGATGAAGGTCCCTAAAATACCTTCTCAACCAGCTCATATGGTAACAAAACCCACTCCACCACCATGACCACCACCACAGACATGGAGGACAGACACACACACACACATGCACACACACACACCATTATTAGAAATCCTTTAATATGAAAAACAGAGACCAAAATTAAAAAAAAAAACAAAAACGAGTCTTTCAGAAAGCAGACAATACAGGGAAGAGAAAAATTTTATAACTTTTAAAAAATATTTAAGAAATGTATGCTAAACTGATCTTCTGTATATAAAGAGAATCGAAAATGAATCTTGATGTGAATGGAAGGGGAGAGGGAGTGGGAAAGGGGAGGGTTGCAGGTGGGAGGGACGTTATGGTGGGGAAGCCATTGTAATCCATAAGCTGTACTTTGGAAATTTATATTCATTAAATAAAAGTTAAAAAAAGAAATTTATATCTACTAAATAAAAGTTTAAAAAAATATATTTAACAAATGTAAAGAAAGCTGTGTCCCCCAGTAGCTCAAAAGTCTTTTGTCTTGACTCATTTCGATTTCAAAGCCCTAAAGATTCCAAAGCACCTGATGCCTGTCAAAGTTATTCTTCACTTATATTCCAGGGAAAGATGCAATCACCACCTTCCCTGAACTTGTCTGAACCCTACTATAAGAGTAACACCTGTACAGATGGGTCAAGAAGTATTAAATCTAATGGTAACATCTCTGCCCCAGGAGGAGCTTACACCTCATTACCACACGATGCAACATATGTGAGAGCATATCCCAACCTGCCCCGTGTGAGCTTATACCCATCTCCACATGCCTCCCAAAGCTTCTCCTTTTGAATATTCATGCACCATTTAAAATAGGAAGTACCTGCTTCCCCTTGCTCCAGGTGCCACAGCTTTGAATAATTCACTAGTGGTCTCCTTATTTACTACAAATAAAAAACAGTTTGTGTGGCAACTACCTTATTTTTGCTTTGTACAAGATTTTACTACAGATCCCTTCCGTTCTGAGGTAGAGCTGGTGAGCACTACCATCTTTGGGCTCCACAATGCACCCCATGGTCAAGCAGGGCTTCTTAGGGCTAACCTTACCACCTGGGTCTCAGTGCTGCCTAACCTTAACTTTTTTTGACAACTACTCCTCATAAAGGTTTTGATTTCAACTTACCAAAAAGGCAAACTCACTTTGGCAGGAAATAACTGTATTGATAGAAAAAGAACAAGGTTCAACAGAAATGAGACACTACTGGTACAAGTAATTTTGAGAAAGAAAAGGAGTGATTGGAAATTGGAACACTGCAGTGTAGAAGACAAAGGTACAAAAAAATTCTGAGGTAAGATTGTTCAGTGTATTCCTAGCCAAACTACCCACTAGGTGTCGAGGGTAAAATAAAGATACCTAAAACCTCAAAAGCATTTCATTCAATATTCCTTTCTCAGATGGCTATGGAACATAGGCATGGATTTGTTTTCACCAAATTAGAGCACAAACCAAAATGGAAGGCAAGCCGATCCCTGAGAAGAACATGACTGGAGAATGGTAAGGGAATGAATTCTCTAGTTGACTGCTGTGGGAAGATGAACTGTACACAGTCCCAAGTGTGTTGGCTCAACTGACAGCTTTTTGGTGAAATGAAAGCAATACTCACTCAGCAGAAATCACACTGAGCTGTGGTCTTTCCCCAGACTGGAGACTGAGGGTGTAATGCTCTTTTATTCTCCTTTATGGTGCTGAGCAGCACGGAGCCACCACACGAAGCAAAGAAAGGAACCAGCAGCCGCTGCATTGCCAAGCTAGACGGTTTGTTAGATTAGGTGCACTCGGTGCGGTTTTTTTTATTATTATTATAATATTGTCAAAATTATGTTGGGTCTTTCATCCTAAGGTAAGTAAAGAGGGTTCCTAATTCCTGACATAGCTTCATCAAAAACCCTGGGAATCTCCTGAGGGATAGGAGGTATCTTTGTTACGCTAATGCAGCAAGTTCTGGAAGAGGTCCTGTGAATAACTTCAGAATGGGGGCTGGCTGCAAGAAAAACCAGCTAAGTGATCAGAGATTCAGGACATGGAACTTTCAACCTTGACTTCTGGAGAGGGGAAAGGGCTGGAAACCGTGCAGTCATACAGCCAACGATTTCATCAATCATGCCTATAACAGTGAGACTCAATAACAACTCCAGACCACAAGGTCTGGAGTGGCTTCCTGATTGGTGAGCATATCAATGTAGCAGGAAAGCAGAGCAACCTGGCTCCATGGAGACAGAAGCTCTTGTGTTTAGAACTTCCTAAACGTTGTTCTTTATCTTTTTCATCCAGCTATTCATTTGCATTCTTTGCAATAAGATGCTAATCATAAGAACTGGTGTATTCCTGAATTGCTGGAGTTGTCCTAGTGAATTATCAAACTTGAGGGGGCTGTGGGAAGACCAGAATTTGCCGTCATCTGTGGGGTAGAGTTGCCGGTGTCTGGTGTCTGCAGTAACAGCAGTCTTTTGGGGAACCCTGTCTTTAACTTATGGAATATGAAGCCAACTCAAGTAGTTAAACTCAAAACTGAATTCAATTTCGGACACCCACATGGTGCTATAGTTGTTGAGAGAAGGCAACCATGAAGGAAAATACCATTTTTACAGCTGCAGGACAAGGCTACAATCCATTTAGCTTCAAGGAGGAGAACAAACTGCTCGAAAGGAAATAGCTCTAAAATCATTAAAGATAAAAATCCATGTCTGTCTGAATATAAGAAGACAAATTTACATGCCTCCTGGCAAGTTCAGGAATGAAAAAAAGCGATTATTACAAGAAAAATGCAATACCTGGAAAAAGACTGTAGAAAAATTAACTATATGGAAAATAAATATTATCACAGTCTACTACATGGCTCAGATATGAATTGTGATTTTGTAGCTTAATATTAAACACTGAATGTTAATTCGACCAAGACTGATTACACCATTTCATTGACAGAATAAGGAAAGAGAAGGGGAAGTGTGCTAATTAAGGATGGCTATGGGGGTGGGGAGTGAATGGAAAACTGAATCTTCACTTTCAGAATTGGAAGAACTCAGATGTTGAACATAACTTTACACCAAAAATAACTGCAATACAAATAATTTAGAAATGTGCATGTACATCTCAGAGAAAGAGCTAAAATTATTGGAGTTAACTGTCCATAAGAAATATAGGAGCAGGTGTTCGGCATAGCATTAAGACATCACTTGAGGTGCCTGTGTCCATAGGAGTGCCTGGGTTTGAGTCCTAGCCCCACGTTTTTTTTTAAAGATTTATTTATTTATTTGAAAGGCAGAGTCACAGAGAAGCAGAGGCAAAGAGAGAGAGGTCTTCCATCTGCTGGTTCACTACCCAGATGGCCGTAACAGCCAGAACTACACCCATCCAAAGCCAGGAGTCAGGAGCTTCTTCCAGTTCTCCCATGTGGGTGCAGGGGCCCAAACACTTGGATCACCTTCCACTGCTTTCTCAGGCCATATCTGAGAGCTGGATCAGAAGTGGAGCAGCCAGGACTCAAACTGGCACCCATATGGGATGCTGGCATTGCAGGCAGCAGCTTTCCCAGCTACGCCATTGCGCCAGTCAGCCTAGCTCCACTTCTGACCTTGATTATTGTTAACGTGCACCCCAGGAGAGTTGTTTTGCTGAGTGATGACTCAAGTAGTTGAGTCTCTGTCACCCACAAGGGAGACTCGGGTTGAGTTCAAGCTTCTGGCTTTGTCGAAGCTCAATGTTGGCTATCATGGGTACTTAGGGAGTGAATCAGCAGATAGGATCTCTCCCCTGTCTGCACACATGCTCTCTCACACTCTGCCCTTTCCTGTCTGTCTCTACCTAGCAAATAAAACAAACGTTAAGTGGAGGAAGAGGTACAACAGGCTTCAGGTTTAAAAAAATGATAAGCAAGAATTGTATTAATAAAAAGAAGAATTTTGAAAGGTATCATCTCCAGAAGAGTACTGTGATGTAATCATAGAAATTAAGGAACAGGATGTAAGAAGTGTGGTGACATTCACAAGTTCACACAATTGTTGAGGGTCTCAATTCATTTTTAAATGCTGTTCCTATGATTTCAAACCTTTTGTTTTTCTCTGAATCATCCTACCAGCAACCTGTAAATAAGTATTCCAATATCATGAGAGTGAAAAACATTAATTCTGGTAGGAAGGGATGCAGAAGTCCTTATGGAAAGCATCATCTGAAGTAGACCTTGAGCCATCACTCTAGTGCCTGGGCTACTTTTCTCCTCCTTTTCTATTGCTACTACCTGGCCTCTTCCCAGGTCTGGGCTAGGGAAAGAGATAGACTTGACTGCCATCCACTACTTAACTCCTGATGCAGGGTCTCCTGGAAGATATCAATACTTCATCTATGCACGATGGCTTCCCTATTACAAAGACCATGACTTTGGGACAGCTTTGGCATTTAACCAACAAAATAAAGAGAATAATGTTAGCACCTTGGACAGGGTTGTTTCAAGGACTGAAGGGGTAACAATCCTACCACAGAACAAGGCATTGACGTTGGCTCCCGCTGCCATGCATCTCAACTTGCTCTTAAGATATCAAAGTTTTGGGCCGGCACTGTGGTGCAGCAGGTAAAGCTGCCATCTGTGGCATCCCATATGGGCACCAGTTTGAGTCCCAGCTGCTCCACTTCTGATCTAGCTCTCTGCTAACGCAACTGGGAAAGCAGCAAAAGATCATCCAAGTACTCGGGCCCCTGTACCCACATGGGAGGCCCAGGATAATCTTCCAGCTCCTGGCTTTGGATCAGCCCAACTCGAGACATTGAGGCCATTTGGGGAGTGATCCAGTGGATGGAAGATTTATCTAACTTTGCCTTTCAAATAAATAATCTTTTAAAAAAAAGATATCAAAGTTCTTGTGGTCTATGCTGCCCCTCCAGATTCACAGCTCTGCCTCGCACACCTTGCTGTGAGCTCATCTTGTGGCTACATGCTCTGTTTCCTCCATATCCATACGCCTGCTTCAAGAGCCAGTCAGTGCCTTCACACCTTGGTGAAGCCTCCCCTCCCTCCCAGGCCAGCTGCAGATGGTTTTCCCGATGAGCCTGCACTAGCACAAGCTCCACTGCTGTGTCTATCATCCCTATCAGTATGCTGTAGCTTTCCCCTGTCTTCCTATGAACCTAGCTATTTATTTTTGCCTGTGTATGTGTGATTTAAGTTTTCTCTCTTGAAAGTAGCATACAACTTGAACTTTTTCAACTGAATCTGGGGTCCCACTCCCAACAGAATGATTATGGATAAGATTGGGCTTGTCTGTTAGAATGTGTTGCCTGTTTACCAGAGTCTTTTGTTGTATTTTCTAAAACCACTTCTTAGATGTATTGGATTGTTCCATTTTTTATGTCATTATTCCGCTTCAAGGTTTGAAAATCTGATATCCCATTTCTTTTAACATAGTAGTTATTTTCAGTGTTTGATAATGTATTTTTTCTATTTATGTCTGCATAAAATTGTGTGTGTGCGCGCATGCATATGCACATATTGTTTAACTATGGGGCTATGCTCTGAGAAATTTCATCACCATGTAGACATCATACAGTGCACTTACACAAACCTAGGTGATAACAGCCTACTATACAGCAGGCTATACGTTATAGCCTATTTTATCTTTTGATTTTTTAAACTTTCTTTGTTAAAATCTAAGACACACTATAGGCATGCACAGGATCAGGATCATCACTATCACTGTCTCCCACCTTCACATCTTGTCCCACTGTAAGGTCTTCAGGGGCTACAATATGCCTGGAGCTGCCATCTCCTATAAGTGCAATGCTTTCTTGTGGACATTCCTTAAGGACTTGCCAGGGGCTGTTTTACAGTTAAGTTTTTTATAAGTAGAAGCAGTACATTCCATTAATGACAACAACACAGTAATCAGTAATATACAAACCAGTTATAGTCACATATTATCAAGTATTATGTACTGTACATAACTGCATGGCTTATACTTTTACACAACTAGCAGTAGAGTAGGTCTGATTACACCAGCATCCCCACATGTGAGTAATACAATGCACTACAAGGCTCCAAACAATGACATCACTACATGATAGGAACATGATAGGAATTCAGCTCCATTATAATTTTTGCAGAAACATCTGTTATGGGGTTCATCATGGACTAAAACATCATGATGTGATACATCGCCAAACACTCACTGGTGTTTATCTATATCTATCTATCTATCTATCTATATACACACACACACATATCTTAGAGTTTCTTCTCTGCTTTTTCTAGCTCCTGAAATACCCACATACACCCCTCCAGAATTACACCTACTGTGAGAAGATCTAAAACACAGGCAATAGAACACTGTTAGTGGTTTGGGGAGTGTTTGGTAATTGACAATTAGGCTTCATGACAAATCTGCTAGACTCTGGCCACTCGTATTTCTTATACTCCACTTATTCTGCTTAGGCTTTGTTTGTGTATAACTGAATATAACATCCCAGCAATTCTTTCAGATAATCTGTAGGCTTTAAGCTCTGAACTCTAGCATATTTGAAAACACTGATGTGGCAGAGATTTTTAGGATAATAATTAATTACTCATGTGAGCTTCAACATTATAATCCTTCAAAAGCATCCTCTCAAGTACTGGATTTTCTAATAATAGATGCCATTTTATACTCATTCTTTTGGAGAATAATTTTCCTTTAATTATCCTGGATGAATTTAAGATTTTTCCTTATATTTGGTATATTGGAATTGAAGTGTGCATTGGGTACTTTATATTCGTATCTTGTATCAACTCTGGAAGCTGCTTTAAAAAAAAATCACTTCTCTATTTATACTTCCCATTCACTGAGTTGTCTCCTTCTGAGATACCATCAGATTCAAGTCAGAATTTATTCCAATACCTACTGTCAGTCAGTGGTTTCCAAATATATTTTCTCACTGAAGGACTCTTTGAAAAAGGCAAATCCCAGGTCTGGGCTGGGAGGTACACACAATGAGTGTGGGACACCTCATTGTTACTTACTTTGTGCAAGAAAATAGAGAAGCTATGAGGGCTCAGAGACCATAACAAAAGGATGCAGGAGCCAACCACATGATATTTGAGCATCAGAAAGAATAAAAACCACAACAGAGCAAAACCCATCCAATAAAAAAATCAACAATCTGGGACAAAAATAAAATCTCACCACCTATTTGTGTTAAATATTGCATTATATAATAATATAAAATATATTGTATCATATATAGAGATATATAGATAGATGGATAATAACAAATACAAAGAAGGCCTAGTTCAAGTCTCAAAATGTCTTCTGCCTAGTGGGATGGTCATAATAATGTAATATTATCTCACATAATCACTAAAGAGACAAAAGTAAGCAAAAGAGCTATAAAAATTAATGTAGCATGTATACACACTCACTCACACACACACACACACAAACTCACACACACACATTCACACACTCCACTCCCACAGCCCCTTCCAGACTTCCTGGCAGACTTAAGGATAAAGTCAGAGGGAGATTCACTTTACTTCCACAGAGTGGTATTTCTGAAATAGGTGACATTTTTCCAATTCAAACCAAACCACTCCATTTCCCTCTTCATTTCTTCCATTCGAAATTAAGTTTGAAGCATTTTAAAAGTGGTTTGTCTAATTCACTGTGCTTCTCAAGTGATATTTGGAAAAAGGCAGGACAGCAGGGGACAGCAATCTTGTGCTGACACATGGCTGGCCAGCTGTTGCTCCCAGCTGACGCAAAACACCACTGTAAGGATGTGGAGGAAACATTCCTGTCAAACGTTCCTTCTCAGCTTCTTCTTTAACCCACTACTCACAGTATTCCCTGTCAAAACAATGACGGTGCCATCTGTACACTGCTGTTTTAATGCACACATACTGGCTTCTGTCAGAGAGCTGCGTGGACCATGGACATTGCATTAATTACTCCAGGCATGGAACAGGACAAAAGGATCCAAACTGTCCCTACTTCCTCATAGAGGAAGGAGGCAAGGAGGAACTTTCTACAGCACATCTCATCTCAGCCTTTTGATACTCAGCCCAGTGGACACAATGCTGAATTTAGTTCCTCCTGATTCCAGAACCATGAGTCGGTACACCGTTCCCTGGCCCATCAGCTGAGACAAAAGCAGCTGATGCAATTTCTATCTAGTCTGGCATAAAACACAAACTACTAAGATAAAGAAGAGGGAAGTCACAATGCCAGATTCTAGCCTGTCTGAAATTTACCTAACACAGCTATACCTATAGCTATAGATAGCTGTTGATCTGCAACTGTCTGTAGGAACATCCCTGGGGAATAACTACAAACACCTCAATGTTTGCAAATCTCAAAATTCTATTGACATTGCCCATTTTATCAAAATACCTACTATTCTTTAATTTCCAATCAATGCTGTATTGATCATTAATCTAGAAATGTTTTTGGTAAATGTAAAAATGTTGTCCTAAATGAGGTAGCTAGTCATAAACCCACCAAATAACTACATTTCATGAAAAATTCCAAAGTGATCATTTAAAAAGAAAATCCTGTAAAGGAGTTTTTTCAAATGTAGTTTTAAAAGCTTTTGACTAATTGATTTTTAAAACCAATAAAAGTTTCATTTAATATATAAGCTATGAATATAAAGTCAAGGTTTTTTAAGCTAACATATCAAAAAGTTAATTACCCAATTTGGACTGTCTTTAAAATTAGTATAGAAAGGTTTTGATTTGCTAGGAAATTGTATTTTGGGAAACTGTATTTTGATTTCCCCTCAGAATCAGATTATAAATGTCAAACACCAAAACAAAAGCATCTTCTCATTCCTGAGCTACCAACTTTCCTTATCAGACCTGCTTTGACCAACACATTTCCATTCCTAATACACAAACTACTACATTAAGCAGGAGGCCATTGACCGGAGGCTATCTCCTTATTTTGAGATCCTATGTGACAAACATTAATCTCACTTAATAAATAAACCAAAACCTAATTTAGGACTATAATAAAAAGTTGAGTTTCAGCCAATCACAAGCAGCCAGGTTTCAGTCAAAGACCAGACTGAACAGACCAACTGATCAGAACACACCCAAATTAGGCAAACACCTAGCTGTAGCCAATCAGGTGATGTCTCTCTTCTGTATCCCACCGGTAAACACCTACTGCTTGCATTGCTGACTGATGCTCTCTCTCTTCTGGTTTTGAGCACAGTCCAATTCATAAACTGTTCTTTGATCAAATGAACGCTGCTAAATTTGTCAAAGCTTCTGTATTAACAAAAATCCTAAAAAAAAAAAAAAAGATAACCCTACTGAAAATATTTAAATGAAAGCATTTTATATTTGGTTGGAATCTCATGTTTGATCTTTTAATCAGCAAAGAACTACAAACATAAACCCAGTGTTGAAATAGGAGTCATAATGAGAAACAGAGGCTGTGTAAAGTAGCTGCCTTAGGGAAATGTAGAGAAATGGGAAACCTTGGCTAGGGACCAAGGCTTCTCATAAGCCCTTCATCACAATTAGCTCTGTAAATAATGTGTGCCATGTCACACTGAAATACTAAGGCTGCCATAGCCTGTTCATTCTCTCCATCTTACACACACATTAAATAATTGAAATGTCTATCCAGGCACAGACACAGTGGACAACGTGATGTGCAAGAGTGATAGAGCTCAATGCTCATGCACTCATTACATTCATAGCCATTTAATTATTCTCAAAAAACAAATTAATTGTCAGTGAAAATTTCCATAAAGCTGATATACTTTAAGAGTGATATACCTTCTGCACAAAAAGCAATTCTAGGTGGACTGCAGAAATATGAAAGGCAAAACAACAAAAAAAAAAAGTCTCCAAAAGAAAACAGTAAAATAGCTTCATGAATTTGAGGAAGGTACTAAATATAGAAGAAAGGATTCAGAAAATGGGCCTCATTAAAATCAAGAATTCCTGTTCACCAAAAGATATCATTAATCTGTAAGCATATTACACTTCAAGTTAAAGTTTACAAAAGAGAAAAGGCAGAATATTTTTAAAAGTAAGATAACGAGCCAGCGCCGCAGCTCACTAGGCTAATCCTCCGCCTTGCGGCGCCGGCACACTGGGTTCTAGTCCCGGTCGGGGCACCGCATTCTGTACCGGTTGCCCCTCTTCCAGGCCAGCTCTCTGCTGTGGCCAGGGAGTGCAGTGGAGGATGGCCCAAGTACTTGGGCCCTGCACCCCAAGGGATACCAGGATAAGTACCTGGCTCCTGCCATTGGATCAGCGCGGTGCGCCAGCCGCAGCGCGCCGGCCGCGAAGGCCATTGGAGGGTGAACCAACGGCAAAGGAAGACCTTTCTCTCTGTCTCTCTCTCTCTCACTGTTCTGTCTCTCTCTCTCTCACTGGCCACTCTGCCTGTCAAAAATAAATAAATAAATAAAAATAAAAAATAAAAAGTAAGATAGTGAGACTAGTGTCTGCTAATACTAACTGATAGAATCAAAAAGGGAGAGAACGATTCGGATATGGCTGAAGAGCCCATGAGAGTATTTTAGGCATGGAAAGCCAAGACACTCTGGTGGGAAAAAAAAAAAAAAAAAACACTATCAAAGAAGGAGGTACCTTTCTCTGTAGGGAGGAGTGAACCTCCACTTTGACTATGACCTTCTCTGAATAAGATTGAAGTCGGCGAACTCAAAGGCTTCCATAGCCTTGGAAACCCATGACAAGAGCCTAAGGAGATTACTGATGCCATAAACAAGAGTGTCAAATTGTTAAGTCAACAACAGGAGTCACTGTGCACTTATTCCTCATGTAGGATTTCTGTCCTTAATGTGTTGTCCAATGTGAAGTAATGCTATAACTAGTATTCAAACAGTACTTTACACTTTGTGTTCTGTGTGGGTGCAAACTGTTGAAATCTTTACTTAGTATATAGTAAATTGATCTTCTGTACATAAAGATAATTGAAAATGAATCTTGATGTGAATGGAATGGGAGAGGGAGCAGGAGTTGAGAGGGTTGCAGGTGGGACGGAAGTTATGGGGGGAAAAAAAACCATTGTAATCCATGAGCTCTACTTTGGAAATTTATATTTGCTAAATAAAGTTAAAAAAAAAAGTAAGATAATGAGTAAAATAGTCAGAAGATATATTTTTTTTTTTGACAGGCAGAGTGGACAGTGAGAGAGAGAGAAAGACAGAGAGAAAGGTCTTCCTTTTTGCCGTCGGTTTTCCCTCCAATGGCCACCACGGCTGGCGCACTGTGGCCGGCGCATCGCGCTGATCCAAAGCCAGGAGCCAGGTGCTTCTCCTGGTCTCGCGTGGGGTGCAGGGCCCAAGCACTTGGGCCATCCTCCACTGCACTTCCCTAGCCATAGCAGAGAGCTGGCCTGGAAGAGGGGCAACCAGGACAGAATGCGGTGCCCCAACCGGGACTAGAACCCGGTTTACAGGCGCCGCAAGGCGGAGGATTAGCCTATTGAGCCATGGCGCCGGCAGAAGATATTTTCAAAATATGTAACTAACTGCTATGGTTTTGATATTCTCTCCAAAACTCGTGTTGAAATTCAACTGCCATTGTGATAGCACTAGGAGGCGACGCTGCTAGAGGGTGTTTAGGTCACAAGGGTTCCATAGTCATGAATGGACTCATGCTCCCATCACTCAAGCAGGTTTCTTATCACAGGAGTGGACGCATCCCCTCTCCCTCCTTGCCCTTCCATCACATGATGCTGCCCACTGTGCTGGATGCTGGCACCTTCCCAGCCTCCAAATCCCCAAGAGATAAATTCCTTCTCTAAAAAGAAAAAATAGCCCAGTCTCAGGTATTTTGTTACAGTAGCACAAAGAGACAAACACAGGGCTCATGTCTGCAATATAGAAAAAGACACAGACATCAATAATAACACAAAACAAAAATCAAAGAGAAACACAGACAAGAAATATCACTAGACATTTCTCAAAAGAAAACATCCAAAAAAGCTGTCTGCACATTAATGCTTATTGCAGCTCAATTCACAATAGCTAAGACCTGGAACCAACCCAAATGCCCATCAACAATAGACTGGATAAAGAAATTATGGGACATGAATGCTATAGAATACTATACAGCAGTCAAAAAAAAACAATAAAATCCAGTCATTTGCAACAAGATGGAGGAATCTGGAAAACATTATGCAGAGTGAATTAAGCCAGTCCCAAAGGGACACATATCATATGTTCTCCCTGATCGGCAACAACTGAGCACCAAAGGGGAAACCTGTTGAACTGAAATGGACACTATGAGAAACAGTGATTGATCAGCTCTTGTCCTGACTGTTGATGTACAATGTAATACTTTATCCATTTTAGTATTTTTTTTGTTCTAGTACTATTGTTGAACTCTGTAATTAACACACAATTATTCTTAGGTGTTTAAATTTAACTGAAAAGTGATCCCTGTTAAATATAAGAGTGGGAATAAGAGAGGGAGGGGATGTACAACTTGGGACATGCTCAAGCTGACTTGCCCCAAATGGTGGAGTTATAATCATGCCAGGGGATCCCAATACAATCCCATCAAGGTAGCATGTACCAATGCCATCTCACTAGTCCAGGTGATCAATTTCAGTTCACAATTGATCACACTGATAGGTCTAAGAGTCAAAGGGATCACACAAACAAGTCTAGTGTCTGCTAATACTAACCGATAGAATCAAAAAGGGAGAGAACGATCCACAACGGGAAGCGGGATACACAGCAGACTCATAGAATGACAAATGTCCTAAATAGCACTCTGGACTCAGAATCAGCCCTTAAGGCATTTAGATATGGCTGAAGAGCCCATGAGAGTATTTTAGGCATGGAAAGCCAAGACACTCGGCGGGGGGGGGGGGGGGGGGGACCTAAACGAAAGATCTCTGCGAGTGAGATCCCAGTGGAAAGAACGGGGCCATCAAAGAAGGAGGTACCTTTCTCTGAAGAGAGGAGAGAACTTCCATTTTGACTATGACCCTGTCGGAATAAGATCGAAGTCGGCGAACTCAAAAGGCTTCCATAGCCTTGGCAACTCATGACTAGAGCCTAGGGAGATTACTGATGCCATAAACAAGAGTGTCAAATTGTTAAGTCAACAACAGGAGTCACTGTGTACTTACTCCTCATGTGGGATCTGTCCTTAATGTGTTGTCCAATGTGAAGTAATGCTATAACTAGTAATAAAACAGTATTTTACACTTTGTGTTTCTGTGTGGATGCAAACTAATGAAATCTTTACTTAATATATACTAAATCGATCTTCTGTACATAAAGATAATTGAAAATGAATCTTGATGTGAATGGAATGGGAGAGGGAGCGGGAGATGGGAAGGAATTTATGGGTGGGAAAAAGCCATTGTAATCCATAAACTGTACTTTGGAAATTTATATTTACTAAATAAAAAAAGAAAACATGCAAATGGAAAATTAAAAAATGAGAACAGGCTGGTGTTGTGGTACAGATTAATCCAATGCTTGCAACACTGGCTCCCCATACTGGAGCACATGTTTTGAGTCCCTGCTCCTCCTCTTCTGATCCAACTCCTTGCTAATGCACCTGGGTAAACTGCAAATGGTGGTCCATGTACTTGCCACCCTGCCACCCATGTGAGAGACCCAGGTAGAGTTCTGGGCTCCTGGCTTCAGCCTGGCCAGCCCCAGCCATTGCCACTTGAGGAGTGAACCAGCAAATGGAAGACATCCCTCTCCTCCTCTTGCTCTTTCAAATAATAAGTAAATCTTTGAAGAATAACAAAAATGTCCTCAGCCTTACTAGGAATCAGGAAACTGTTAATTAAAATCACAAATAAATATCATTATATCTACTATAATAATAAATTTAAAATAGAAAATTCCAAGTTTTGGGTTTTTAGGATGCAGAACAACAAGAACTGTCATATATCTTGAGGGATTGTTAACTAATGTAACTTAAAAATTTTTTGGCATCATTTGAAAAACTTAAAAACAATGCTACCCTATGAGCTGTCAAGTCCAATTATATGTATGAACAATACCTAAATGCAAATGCCTGTGCATATAAGAATATCCATGCACAATAGGAATATTCAGGGCAGTGTTAACAGACAAGACATAGAACCAACCTAAATATCAATCAAAATAATAGTTATATTCATATAATAAAATAATGTAGAGCTATGGGCAACACCATGGGTGAATTTCAAAAACAAAGTTAAACAAAAGAAGCTAGCCCTCAAAGATACATAATGTGTGCTTGTGCAATTCCTCGTCTAAAAATTTGTGGAGAAGGGAAAAACAGATCTCTGGTGTTGGAAGGCAGGCTACTCTAACTTTTGCTTTGGAGGCAGGAAGAGCTGTGTCGAGTGGTAATACCTTAAGTAGATTTGCTTATGATAGTCACAGAGTTGATTTTGATAGTGTGCCACATTTGTGTCTATTATATGGCAACTCAAAGTTGTAAAATAGGAATAAAGAGCAACTTCTGGGGCAGGAGTTGAAGCCTGGTTATGATGCCTGTGTCCTGCATTGGACTGCCTAGGTTGGATACCTGGCTCTGCTCCTGAATCCAGATTCTTGTAGATGTAGACACTGTAAGGCAGCACTGAGGGCTCAAGTGTAGCAGGTTCCTGCCACCACAAAGGAGACATAGAGGGAATTACCACCTCTTGGCTTCAGCCTGGCCTGGTCTTGCCCTGGCTGTTGCACACATTTAGGGAGTGAACCAGTAAGATGGGGGCGCGCTCCTGTTCTCTCCCACCTCAGAAAAAAAAGAAAAACTTCCACAATGAAACTTGTTTCTTTCTATGTGCTAGTTGGTATGTTAAAGGTTCTTTCAAACGTTAATAAAATATCTTAATATAGAATATTAACAAACTAATGTTTCCTGACTAGTTATTTAAAATGTAAATTTTAACAATTTGAGCTTAATTAAGCACACTCTGGCAATCATTGATCAGCCTTGGCCTAATTTGCTTGATTTAAATCCCCAAACATAATTTATTCTATGTGTGAAATTCTTAAAACAGATGTTAAATTAAAAACTCATTTTACCATTCTCAAATTAGAAACCAACTTGAGAGCCACCCTACTACCGGTGTACTCCATGAAATAAAGAAACATAGTTTCCTCTCCTGGGACTAAAACATCACCTGGTTCCCCCAGGACAGAGTTCTCACAGGTGACATTGAGTAGCCATGACAGCTACAATACCCCCCTCTGTTCACCGCCACCTGAAAATGAGACCAATCTGCCCCTGTATGCACAATCCGACTTACGGCCTACAGTCAGATGCACATTCAGGTCTTTCCCATGGCTATTCTTCTGCACTGTTTTAACCCACAATGCAGGACTTTACGTAATTCCTTTGGTTAAGGTAGTCTGGATCAGTAATTTTGGCTTGCCATGAACTTTAACTTCAAGGTTTGCATTGTATCTTCCAGCTTCATGTTTTAGAAATACAAATAGGCATATCCTGTAATGACTTACTATGAGATATGCAAAAATATGCAACAAGGAGGGTACATGTATTTAAATATGTACGTAGGCATGATTTTTAAATACTTTTGGGATTTTTTTCAAAATAGTTTATAGCTGGTATTGATTGTAAGAAAATCAATGAAATAAAGAGCATGAGGAATACTATCAGAAGATACCAGATGACTTTCTTCTCTGAGAAGTAAAACACTACCTAATCCTGGTTTTTTAAAATAAAATCAATAAGAGAGCAGAGGTTTTCACCGGCATCCTCCCATGACAAGACTATTTCTCTTCCTTTAACAGCATGTCAGGGATGAAACAGGAGCTGTGAGAGAGCTGAACTCTTTGGGGAATATCTTCAGTGGTGGAGTTGAGAGGTATCATTTACAAGAAAGATTCCTTTAGTAAAAGTACCCATAATTCTCAGTACATAACAGTAAAAAGATTTTGTAAAATTATGTCCCTGAGCAATAAGAAAGTTTAAGGGGGATAAAATTTTTATAATGTAAACCTGATCAATTATGGAGGTGCACTGTACACAACTTTCAGCATAGAATTCCAGTTCTACTGTCAGTAATGATGAACTGAATGGTTCAGGAATCCTAATTGAATGAGAACAATTAGAAAATCTGGAACAAACAGAAAAGTCACATGCTAGAAGGCACCAGAAAACTCAGGGCAATGAGGAATTACAGAGGCAAGACCAAGGAGAGGAGGAAGTCCTGAGGGAGTAATGGGATTCGGGGCTACTTTTCTAGAGCAAATGGTGATTTGTTAGAATATGAATATATATTTACATATATTGATTTAATAAATATTTATAGATAGATATTAAAGAGGGTACAAAATTGAGCAGACCTTGACAGACTCAGAGGCAGGAGTTCAACGCTCAAGTGAATAGAGAGAACACTCCAGGAAATCTTCTATATTTAATTCCACCCTAGAATGTATCCAGAACTAGCAACAGACAAGCCCTTAAGACAGGCAGCCCAGCTTCTCAGCTTTCCAGTCCCACAATGTGTGGGTGTCGATGTCCACAGGACGGCTGTAGATTAGAAGCAAATACGAAATGAGAAAGAGTCTCCCGAGGACCCTCAGATTATCTCCATAACTTTTCACATAGATTGTTTGAGACAAACTACCAAAAAAACAAACAAACAAACAAACAAACAAAAACAAAACAGCACAGCACATGTGCCTGAAAACCCCAAGGGAAAAATCAACACCAAAGACAGAGGCACAAAGCATCTAAAAATGAAGGGACTGTAAAAATAATTTTATTAATGTATTCAAGGAATTGCTGGACAAACTTTAGATTTATGAAATGGGGTGAAGGCGCCAGCCCTGTGGAATAGCAAGTAAAACTGCCGCCTGCAGCACTGGCACCCCATGTGTGTACCAGTTCAAGTCCCAGCTGCTCCACTTCCAAACCAGCTAACTGCTAATATGTCTGGGAAAGCAGCAGAGGATAACCCAAGTGCTTGGGCCTCTGTACCCACATAGGAGACCAGGAAGAAACTCCTGGCTTCGGATTGGTTCAACTCTGATCACTGCAGCCATTTGGGGAGTGAACCAGTAAATAGAAGATCCTTCTCTCTCGCTTGCTCTGTCTCTCCCTCCCTCTGACTATGCCTTTCAAATAAATAAATAAGTAAATCTTTTAAAAAAGGAAATGGAGGAGACAAAATAAAATTATGGAAATAAAAAATATGCCATATCTAAAACTTTAAAAACAAGCCAGTATGTGAGACTAACAACAATTAGACACAGTGAAAGAACTCACGGCTAAATACAGATCAAGAGAAAGTGGCCTGAATGAAGCATGGAGAGACAAAACTAGCAGAAATGACAAAATAATATGAAACACAGGACAAAGCAGCATTTCTCAAGTTCAGTATTATTGATATTTCTTTGTTGGGGAGGACTGGCTGCTGCCCCATGCACTGTGGGGTATCTGCAGAATCCTGGGCTCTCCTCAGTCAATGTCAGTACCACCCTCTTCCCCAGGTCTGACCACCAAAAATGTCTCAAGACAGGGCCAAGTATTCCCTTGGGAACAAAGGTGTCAATAAGATCTACTAGGATAAGGTGAGAAAATGTGACAAAGACATACAGCCCCAAAGGAAAGAGAAAATGAAGCAAAGCCATATTTGAAGAAATAATTAGTGAATTTTCCAGACCTTAGGCAAGGAACCATGTAACAGATTCAGTAAGCAATTATGAACTCCAAACAAGTAAAACAAATGAGCAAGAATACCTATATACATAATAGAAAGACTGCAGAGAACAAAAGATAAAGGAAACAACACACAAATTTTAAAGACAGCCAAAGAAATTAAAACCAGAGTACCCTCAAAGTAGAAAAACAGCATGCAGTTGAAGTCATCAGAGATAAAATAGAAGCCAGAAGACAATGTGATGATGTGCTCAGCCAGGCCAGAGTCTGAGTTTCTGAACTATCATTCAAGAAAGAAGATAATACAAATGTATTTTGAGAGAAATAAACACTGATTTTGTAACTTTCACATCCACAAAAAGAGAAAGGAAAATTATTTCATATAGAATTAGGAGCTATATGAAGTTAATCAAAATAAGAGAAAAGGTAAATGTATGGGTAAATCAAAGGATAATGACTATAGAAAATGGGGATCATCTCATCAAGTTTTAAAATGTACATATATACAAAGGTATTTCAAAAACTTCTTGGAAAAGTAGAATTGAAAGATAAATTTCTAGGACTAGATGGCTTCACTGCTATACTCTACCAAACTTTTGAAGGAGAATGAATTTCAATCCTCAACTATTCAAAACAATTGAAGGAGAAGAAATCCCCCAAAACTCTTTCCAGGAGACCAGCATCATCTTAATTCCAAAACCAAAAAATGAGAACTACAGACCAACATCCTTGATGAACATAGGATGCAAAAATTCTCAGCCAAATACTAATTGAATCCAATAAAACATCAGAAGATCACTCACCCAGACCAAGTGGGATTTATAATTCGTATGCAGGGATGATTCAACATAAGCAAATCAATAAATGTAATACAGCATATTAACAAATTGAATAAAAATAATATTATCTCAATAGGTACAGAGAAGCATTTGATAAAATCCTTTCATGACAAAAACCTTTAGCAAATTAGATATAAAAGTTACAATCTTCAACACAATCAAGACAATATATGAACAACCCACAGCTGCTATTCACTATAGCTCTGGAAGTTTTAGCTAGGGCCATTAGGTAAGAAATAGAAAACAAAGAGATACAAATTGGACAGAAGTAAGTCAAATTATCCCTGGTTGCAATGACATGATCTCATAAATAGGGAAACCAAAAGACTCCACTAAGAGACTATTGGAATTCATAAGAGACTTTGGTAAAGCTGCAGGATATAAACCTCCTTAGCCTTTGTATACACAGACAATGCCATGACTGAGAACGAACTTGTAAGATCAGTACCATTCATAAGATCAGTACCATTCATAATAGCTATAAAAAATTTAAATGTGTAGCATAAATTTAACCACGGATGTGTAAGATCTCTACAATAAAAATTATAAAATATTAAACAAACAGAAGATGACAACACAAAAAAGTGGAAAAATCTTCCATGATTTTGGATCGGAAGAATTAATATCACCAAAATGTCCATACTACCCAAAGCAATTTACAGATTCAAGGCAATCCCTATCAAAACACCTTTGAAATTTTTTTCAGACTTAGAAAAATGATGCTAAATTTCATATGGAACATGTTAAATCTGTATATATGACAAATACATGAAACTTATATACCTTAAATAAAATTTTTAAAAATTCATATGGAAATACAAGAAACCCTGAATAGCTAAAGCAATCTTAAACAACAAATACAATGCTGAAGGCAACAAAATACCAGATTTCAAAATATACTACAGGGCAATTATAATCAAAACAGCCTAGTACTGGCATAAAAATAGAAATGAAGACCAATGATATGGAACAGAACCCCAAAACTCAATCCACACAGCTACAACCAATTAATCTTTAGCAAATGACCTAAAATCGATCCCACCAGAATGGACAGTCTCTTCAACAAATGATAATGGGAAAAACTGGATCTCCATGGGCAGAAGTATGAAACACGATCCCTATCTTACACCTTATACAAAAACCAACTCACAATGGATCATTGATCTAAATCTTCAACCTGACAGTATCAAATTACTAGAGGAAAGTGTAGGGGAAACTCTGAAAGATTTTAGCATAGGCAAAGTCATTTTGGAAAAGACCCCAGAAGCACACACAATAAAATTAACAATAGACAAATGGGACTACATCAAGTTAAGAAACTTCTGCACCACAAAGGAAAAACTCAACAAAGTGAAGAGGCAACCAACAGAAATGACAGAAAATATCTGCAAACTATGCAACTGATAAAGGATTAATATCCAGGAAATATAAAGATTAAGAAACTCAACAACAAAGCAAGGAATCCAATTAAATAGGCAAAGGACATGAACATATTTTTTGAAGAATGAAATTCAAATGGCCAACAGACATGAAAAAATGCTCAGGATCATGAACTTTCAGGGAAAAATAAAAGCCACAATGAGGTTTCACCTCCCCCCAGCTAGAATAGCTATCATACAGAAATAAAGAAATAAAAAAAACAGGGGCTGGCACTGTGGCATAATGGGTAAAGCTGCCGCTCCCGCCTGCAGTGCTAGCATCCCATATGAGAACCGGTTTGAATCCTAGCTGCTCTACTTCCGATCCAGCTCTTTGTTGTGCCCTGGGAAAGTAGGAGAAGATGGCCCAAGTCCTTGGGCCCCTGCACCCACATGGAAGACCCAGAAGAAGCTTCTGGCTCCTGGCTCCTGGCTTTTGGTTGGCCTAGCTCTGGCCATTGCAGTCATTTGGGGAGTGAACCAGTGGAAGGAAGACCTTTCTCTCTCTGCCTCTGCCACTCTGTAACTCTGCTTTTCTAATAAATAAATCTTTGTTAAATAAAATAAATGCTGGCAAGGATATGGGCGAAAAATGTACCCTAATCCATTGTTGGTGAGAATGTATAGCAGTACAACTATTATGGAAGACAGTATGGAGACTCCTCAGAAATCTGTAAATAGATCTATTACATGACTCAGCCATTCCACTCCTTGGAATTTACCCAAAGGAATTGAAATCAGCATATGAAAGAATTATCCATACCTCCATGTTTATTGCAGCTTAATTCACAATAAGCAAGATATAGAATCAATCCAGATGTCCACCAACTGGTGACTGGATTAAGAAAATGTGATTATACGCGTGCGCGCGCGCACACACACACACACACACACCCACACACCATGGAGTATTATTCAGGTATAAAAACAAATGAAATCCTGTCTTTTGCAACAAAATGGATACAACTGGAATCCATTATGCTTAGTGAAATAAGCCAGTCCCAAAAAGGACAATTATCATGTTTTTGTGATCTGTAGTAACTAACAGTGTATAAAAATTATATATACTAGCAAAACTGACATTTTGAGATTTGAATATTGTTTACAGCTTTTGTCTAGACTTGAGGAACAGTGGTTTTTGTACTTATATCTTGTTCAAATCTTTAGTGGACGATTAAGCTTGTGATTATAAAATAAACTGAAAGTATATCATTGTAAAGATTAAATGAAAACATTAGAAAGTAAGGAGGAGGGAGAGTAGATGCAAGGGTAGCAAGAGAGGGTAAGTTGGGAAGTATCATTATGCTCTTAAATCTGTATATATGGCCGGCGCCGCGGCTCACTAGGCTAATCCTCCGCCTAGCGGCGCCGGCACACCGGGTTCTAGTCCCGGTCGGGGCACCGGATTCTGTCCCGGTTGCCCCTCTTTCAGGCCAGCTCTCTGCTGTGGCCCGGGAGTGCAGTGGAGGATGGCCCAGGTGCTTGGGCCCTGCACCCCATGGGAGACCAGGAAAAGCACCTGGCTCCTGGCTCCTGCCATCGGATCAGCGCGGTGCGCTGGCCGCAGCGCGCCGGCCGCGGCGGCCATTGGAGGGTGAACCAACGGCAAAAGGAAGACCTTTCTCTCTGTCTCTCTCTCTCACTGTCCACTCTGCCTGTCAAAAAATAAATAAATAAAAAAAATAAATAAATAAAATAAAAAAAAAATCTGTATATATGAATTACATGAAATTTGTTCCCTTTATATAAATAAAATCTTAAGAAATAAAAACAAAAAAACCTGAAATCCCTGCACTGTTTTCTCGTGATACATGTTTTTCTATTAACTTTCTGAAGACCCCTCATTTATAAACTAAAATAAAATAGTCCATACACTGGGATTACAGAATTGAAGAATAAACAGAATAAAGATTATAAAATCACATTGTATAGGTATGATTACAACTTGCATTATACTTTAGTTTTGTATTCCTGATGTAACTGGTAGATCAACCATTGTTAGAAGAAAAGGAAGATAACTGTCTAAGAAAAAAGTAGAAGAGTTATCAAATGAGTAATGAATCTAGAAGAATGTAAGACAGAGAACAAAGGAGTATAGAAGACATAGTGGAAATGGAAGCAAATAGTGAAAGATAGATTTTACCAAACATAGCAATAATCACAGTAAAAACGCACAAAAGATAAAGATTATCAGTTAAAAAAATCAACTCTGTGCTGCTTACAGGAGATACCATATGAAAATTTATAAAAAATGATTCCTAAAATAAAACAAGAATAAGGATTGAATGTGCAGTGGTGGTGAGTTATATAATAAGATAAAAAAATCCATTTTATTTTAAAATATGTTGTTTATAGGGCCAGCATTGTGATGTAGCAGATAAAGTACTAACTGCAATGCCTGCATCCCATATGGGCACCAAGTTCATGTCCCCACTGCTCCATTTCCTATCCAACTCCCTGTTAATGTCCGGGAAAAGCAGAAGATGGCACAAGTGTTTGGAGTCCTGTACCCACGTGGGAGACCCAGATGAAGCTCGTGGCTCCTGGCTTCAGGCTGGCCCAGCCATAGTCATTGTGGCCATTTAGGGAGTCAGCCAGCAGAGAGAAGAATCTCTGTCTCTCCCTCTTAACTCTGACTTTGAAATAAACAAACAAATCTTTAAAAAAACATGTTGTATACCATTTTGCCTATTTATATTAATCAGTTTTAACAAGCATTAATTTTAAAATAAAGTACCACACGTGAAGATATATCATGTTTAAGTATTTCTCCACGTACCTAAAAACACAAAGTAAAGACAGCATGAACTGCGACAGGATGCTTTGGGCAATGGTAATTTGGTTGATTTCCTCCTCCTCCTCAATCCTTTTAAAATTTAATTTAGCTTCCTGTATGAAACATAAGAAATGCCACCTCCAAAGCTATCGTGAGGTCTGATGTCCAGGTCTGCATGTAAAGAGCTTAGAAGTCTCCACTCTGCCCTAACAAGTAAAAAAAAGAAAAAAAACTGACCAGAATGAAAAACCAGGAACCTTTCTTGGATCCATCTGAGACAGAAAGGCCTACACCACTGAAGGAATTTGATTCATCATTAATACCCTTCCAAAACAGAAAACAAAACACCCAGATGGGGTCATTGGTTAATGCAACCAAACATTAAAGGAAGAAAATACACCAGTTCTCTAGAACCACTATCAGGGGACAGAACCAGCAGGAATACTTCCTACATCACTCATGAAGCCATTGTTACCCATTACTAAAACCAGACAAAGACATTATAGGAAAAGTATAGATCAATACCACTCACAAACAGATACTAAAGTCCTCAACAAAATATAAACAAACTGAATCCAACAATATATATGAAGAATTATATATCATGACCAAGTCCCTGAGACTTATTCCTGATACACAAGACTGACTCAATATTTGAAAATCAATTAATGTAATCGATCACAGCAACATATATCGATAGATCAGTATTTCATAAAACTAATAACCATTCTTAATAAAAGCTCTCAGTAAACTTGAATACAGGGGAAATTTCTCAATCTTGAAAAAGAATATTTACAAGAAAACCGTAGAGCTAACATCACACCTAGTGGTGAGAAACGTGAATCCTTCCTACTGAGAGTAGGAACAAGTTAAGGGTGTCTGCCAGGCACTATTCCTTTTCAATATCACACTGAAATTACTAGGTAATTAATTAGAAAAGAAAAGAGCACCCAAACTGAAAAGGAAGTTATGCAAATATGGAAGGGAGAAATAAAACTGTCTTTATCTGCAGATGATATACTTGTCTATGTAGAAAATCCAAAGAAATTTACAATAAGTATCCCAGAAGTAAGGCATTATTATAAGATTACAGGATTCAAAGTTAATATTGAAAACTCATTCACTTTTCTACAACTAATGAAAAAATTGAATCTGAAGTTAAAAAATCTAATATTAGGGCCAGCATGGGGATACAGCAGGTAAAGCTGCCACCTGAGATACTGGCATCCCCTATCAGAATGGCAGTTCAAGTCCCAGGTGCTCCAATTCTAATCCTGCTTCCCAGTAATATGCCCAGTAATATGCAAGGCAGGGAATTGCCAGTGCTTGGGGTCCTGCCACCCATGCAGGAGACCAGGATGGAGTTTCTGGCTTCAGCTGCTTAGACATAGCTATTACAGTCATTTGGGAGAGTGAACCAGCAGATGGAAGACTAACTCCTCTGTCTCAATGCCTCTGTCTCTATCCCTCCCTCTCTTCCTCCCTCTGTGTTTCTCTAACCTTCAAATAAATGATAAAGTTTTCAAATAAATAAATTATAAATATTTTTAAAATATCACCATTTAACATCCCCAATTTAATATATAGTTATGTATAATAAAGTAGGTATAAAATCTATGAGCAAAACTATAAAAGTCTGATAATCCCTTTGACTTAGACCTAACAGTATGATCAACTGTGGTACACAGCAGACTCATAGAAGGGCATATGTCCTAAACAGCACTCTGGCTTCACAATCAGCCCTTAAGGCAGTCGGATATGGCTGAAGAGCCCATGAGAGTATTTTAGGCATGAAAAGCCAAGACACTCTGGCAAAAAAAAAACAAAACAAAACAAAACAAAACAAAAAAAAAAAACAACAACACCACCACCACCTAAATGAAAGATCTCCGCAAGTGAGATCCCAGTAGAAAGAACAGACCATCAAAGAAGGAGGTACCTTTTCTCTGAAGAGAGGAGAGAACTTCCACTTTGACTATGACCTTGTCTAAATAAGATTGAAGTCGGCGAACTCAAAAGGCTTCCATAGCCTTGGCAATTCATGACAAGAGCCTAGGGAGATTACTGACACCATAAACAAGAGTGTCAATTTGTTAAGTCAACAACAGGAGTCACTGTGCACTTACTCCTCATGTAGGATTTCTGTCCTTAATGTGTTGTTCAATGTGAATTAATGCTATAACTAGTACTCAAACAGTATTGTTCACTTTATGTTCTGTGTGGGTGCAAACTGATGAAATCTTTACTTAATATATACTAAATTGATCTTCTGTATATAAAGATAATTGAAAGTGAATCTTGATGTGAATGGAATGGGAGAGAGAGGGAGCATGAGATGGGAAGGTTGCAGATGGGAGGGAAGTTATAAAAAAAAAGTATGATGAAACATATGAAAGAAGAATACTTACAAATGGAGAGCTACTTCATTTTGATTAAAAGACTCAATATTGTCAAGGTGTCAGTTCTTCCAAACTTGATCTATAGATTCAGGCAGTCAAAACCCCAACAAGTTATTTTATGGATATGGATAAATTGGTTCTCAAATCTATATGGAAAGGCAAAGACCCAGAATAGCAACACATTACAAGATTAGAAAAAATTTGAAAGAGTGATAACACCAAAATTCAAGACTTACTATAAAGCTACAATGATCAAGACAATGTGGTATTGGCAAAGAACAAGCAGATCAAAGGAACAGAATAGAATGCCCAGAAATATATGTATATAAATATAGTCAACTGTTCTTTGTAAAAGGAGCAGAGGCAATACAATAGAGAAAATATTATCTTTTCAGCAAATGGTGCTCGAAGAACTGTACATCCATGTGTGAAAAAGAAAAAATAATCCAGATACAGACCTTACACTCTTCACAAAAATTAAGTCAAAATGGATCTCAGACTTAAAATGCAAAATGCAAAACCGTAAAACTCCCAGAAGGTAACATAAGAAAAATCTAGTTGATGCTGGGGATGGTGCTGACATTTTTAAATACAACACCAAAGGCATGATCCATTAAAGAAATAATTTATAAGATATACTTCATTAAAATTAAAAACAGCCTCTATGCAAAAGACACTGTCAAGAGTAGGAGTTAAGATAAAGTTCAGAGTAGGAGAAAATAATTTGCAAGACACATCTGATACAGGACTGCTATTCAAACAGATAAAAATGTCCCTCAAAGCTCAACAATAAGGAAAAAAAAAAGTGGATCAAGGATCTTAACAGATATCTCACCAAAGAAGATAAACAGATGACAAATAAGCACATGAAAACATATCCCACCGTATGGCACCAGGTAAATGCAAATTTAAATAACAAGTAGATATCATGACACACCTACTGGACTGGCGACCATATGGAATGCTGGTAACACCAAATGCTGGTGAGAATGGCGAGCAACAGAAATTCTCTGCTGTTGGAATGCATTTTGCTGTAATGCAAACAGGGATACTCACCAGAAAACAATCCTTATCATGTTATCCAGCATTTATGCTTTTTGATACCTACCCAAAGGAGCTGAAAACTTATTTCCACTCAAAAATCTATACACAGATGTTTATGGCAGCTTTAGTCCTAATTGCCAAAATTTGGAAGAACCAAAATGTTCTTCAATAGCTTAATAGATAAATAAACTGTGGTACATCTAGATAAACAATATAAGCACTAAAAAAGAAATGAGCTATCAATCCACAAAAAGACAGGGAGAAATCTTGCTTGTATATTACTGGGTAAAAGAAGCCAATTCGAAAAGCTTATATACCATATTATTCCAACTATACATTATTAATGTTTGATAATATTTAGTTTCACCATTTTAAATAGTGGCCAGTATATTCAAGATCATTAACCTAGTGAACCTGAGCAGAGGGCCCCCAAGGAGACTAAGAAGCTAATCTTTGGTATACTGGGCTTCACAAGTATGCCCACCACCTACAGTAGTAAACCCTAAAGGCACTTCACTCTACTGTCTTGGGACTAAAGCATTCAAAAAATGGAATCTGCAATGCAAAACCTATAAAATAGCAAAAATCATTCATGCATAATTATGTTTTGTGTTTTTGTGTAATTACTGGTTGGTTCACATTATTCTGTTTAAACACCTTGCCTTTCGGACATGCTTTCATAACTGTGCTCATTTATTTTATGCAAATCAACACTCAGAATGGCCTTTAGATATATGTGTACAGGTGACTAGCTAAATGGCAAAAATAAAGGAAAAATATTATGGAACTGTTTGCAGTTTAAAACCTCACATTTGCATCACTTCAAAATGATTTCTTATGTATTATCTCATTCCCAGCCCAGTGACAAGCCCATGAAGTAAATTAATAATCACCATAAGTCAGAGTATGCATTTAGGAATACTTTAGGCACTTTCCCTTTACAAATTTATGTATGAATGCACATGATGTTTATATAAGTCATATATCATAGGTGATTATCCAAAACATCACTTGAATCTGCCCCATTCTCTGCATTCCCACAGTGGCCACCCTCATTTCGACCTTGCTTTATCTGAGTGTGTTCTCCAAAACTTCATGCATGGAAAACTTAATTCTTCAATGTGTCACTGTAGGGAGTTAGGCCATCATGAGAGGTGTTTGCTCATGAAGGTGGAACCCTTGTACACAAGCTGATGTCTTCCTAAAGGCACCGAGTTAATTTTCACAGAACTGAACTCATTACCTAAGAATGGGTTGTCAGGAACGGAGGCTGCTCCTTGTGCTTTGCTTGATTTGCATGTGTCTGCTGGCCCTTCCATTCTCTGCCTCATGCTGAGGCAGCACAAGGCCCTCACCAGAAGCTAAGCAGATGCTGGCACCACGTTCTTGGACTTCCCAGCCTCCAGAAGCATAAGCCTTACCAATTACCCATTGCAAGGCACTCTGTTACAGCACTGCAAAACGGACCAAGAAGGACCTCATTGCTTACCTAATCTCTCTCTCCACACTGACAGTTCTCAACATCCTCTGACTAATCACAGATCCAGTAACTGTTCTCCCCTGCTTAAAAAATTCCACCATTCCATCCCACTCTCTAGTCAGTCACCAAGAGGCCTGATGAATAACTGGAACACACCACAGTGGGCAAAACTATTCCTTTGAAGTTTTGCATCTTTAAAATGTATGTGCATTTATTTCTCATTCTAATCTATAATTTATGCTTGTTAGATTTAATATCAATATCATGGTTTGGATTGTTTCCATTTCTAGGAAAATATGCAATGGCAAGCTGGCCTTGCAGCTCCACAAAACCCCTGGCACACTGCCTCCTCATATCCTCAGAGGCACCCAGACAAGGGCCCCAGGCAAAATGGGAACTCTGCATTTACCCTCCAGATACCTCACACACAACACCACCCCCAACCCCGTTCCCAGGCTCAGCTAGCATCTCCTGCCAAAGGAACATCATAACCTCCATCTTACAAGGTATATTTATGGAAACACATAATTCTTACACAGAGGGTTGAAAAAATATTTGCAGTTTTGTCAATACTATATCTTTCTTTTAGAGATTCTAACACAAGCACATTAGGTTTTCTCCGAAGTCTAACAAGAAAGCCCGCAGCAAAGATGAACCAACCAGAAGCCAGTGTCCTGCAGAATCTACCTTGTTGAAGGCAGCCTGTCTTCCACCACACTTTCAGTCTCTCCTCACCCTGTTCCTACTTCCTGCAACTGGCAAACTCCTACTCACTCTTAGAAATCCATTCACCCTCCCTTTAAACCATTCCCAGCTACCCAAGCTGGAAATTATAGCCCTTTGTATAGACTTGTGTTAAATTTCACCACATGTGGTAAGCTTGGATTTACCCGTTAGTCTCCCTAGCCAGACCATGAGATCTCTGGAAGTAGAAATCACCCTTTACTCGCCAGAGAATTATGAGGACCTAGCAAAGTCCACAACAGGAATTCAATAAGTACATGCAGAACAAGTTTATAAAAAGCAAATGCCCCTTCACAAAAACCAAACAGGCACCACCAACAACCATCTCTCTGTCACTCCAGCCAGAAAACCTCTGCTAACAAAAAGGGGAACAATAATATCTAGCTAGGGGAAAACAGAAAATTATGGTCTCTGGAAAACCCATTTGGAATGGGCAAAGGACTCCTAGAATTGAATTTATAAACAGAGTCTGTACCAGCCAGGATTTTGTCATGAGACCCACAGTGTCTCTGTCCAGGGTGCTGGGATTTCAGCTGGAAACACTGGGCTCTGTTTCACAAACAGGCAGAGCCAAGCCAGCCTGGAATAGAAATGTAGGCATATTTTTTTCTGATACAGAGACTTCCTTTTCACCCAGGATCTCAGGACAGCTGCATTCAATCAGCTATAGTTCAGTTTAAACAAACTAAACTGACTTTCTCTGCCAAAAAGTTATAGAGGCTGAAGGAGGCAGAAGATGCAGGGCCAAGGACTGGAGAGTCATGGGTGGGTTTTCCTTGCAGCTCTGCCCATAATCCCTCAGTGACTGTGGACAGTGACCCCACCTTTCTAGGCATGGATTTCCTGACCTCCGAGTCAAGTGACTCCTAAATTAAGATACAGCAAACCCGTAGTGAACCACCAGAGTGTGTCAAGCACTTTCTCGTATTTAATCCTCTCCAAGCCCTTTGAAGTGGGTATTATTCTCATTTTACACATGAGAAGACAGGGCTTTGTAAGTTAAGTAATTTGCTCAAGGCCTCTCCAGAAATATATGGTGTTGCCAGGCTGGGAAGTTCAATGTGTTCACAATTGGATCCACAGTTAAAGTGAGACCAAGAATTTCTCCCCAATCCCATCCTCCCTCAAACTCTGGTGGTTTTATTATTATCATTGTTATTATTGTTATTTTACTCTTCACATCACGTAACCTAAAATGACACCAGACCTTCTCCTAGAGACCCATGTTTTCTCATGTTTAGCTGATCTTTAAAGAGCCTTTTCACAAGACAGTGGTGCCCAGCTTTTCCAAGAATGCTGTCTTCTTCCAGACAGGCCCCCATTGCCACACAAGGCCTGTTGCACTTGCTCTCTCTGACTTCTCAGCTGAGTGGCCATTGCGCCACCATGCCCCACCCAACCAGCACAAGGACCACTCCAATAGAGCCAGCACAAACAGCAAAAAAAACCTGGCTGGAGCCATCCCTGGGAAAGCGGGGTTACCTTTCTCAGCCCATCATGTGCCAACTGTGGAATATGTTAGCTCAAGCTGCCTGGTCCTTTCTTGGGTGGTTTTTGTGGGAAGAGGACAATAGTCCTTTGTCTGGTTTTAGTGTCTCAGAGTTTAACCCCCAATCTTTAACTCATCACAAGGGCTGATGATGTGCCACAGGACATCACCACTGATGATGTTTTACCAACAAGAAAAAGATAAAGGCTCAAGATGCTTAAAAAACCTGCCTAAGAGGAACCACCCAGAAGCCGCAAAGCCAGAACCCACCAAGGATCCCAAGTACAAGCCCAGAGCTCCTGGAATAAGGACTCTATGAGCCCCCACCCAAATGCCCTACAGCCTCAGGCATCACCCACACAATGCATTCCCTGCCTTGATTCACTCTGCTGCAGCTGCTTTTTCTTCCCCAACTCAAAAATTCCCATCTTTTCTCCTTTCCCATGCCCGTAGACAGCACCCTTTGCTCCGCTGATAACCCATGCACCAGGCAGCTATCTTTCCGTAATAGCTCTTCCCTCCTAACTTTTCCACATCATCAGACACAGTCGCTATTTTCCAGCATGATTGTGTCTGTAGAAGTGGCGTGTTCAACACAGGTGTCCTGGGAGAAAGGAAGCCGCTCATCCCAGCAATGTTAACTGGCTTCAGTGACAGAACATGCATCGGTAAACCTTTGTAGGATGAGGAAATACTAGTTTGCCTGAACCTCTCTGGTGACACTTAGCTCTTCAGACATGGAGTTGTGGCTGTCTCGCACCTCTTTCCTACCATGTTCTTCCCTCCCCATGAACACCATCTCTGGCCCCACCCTACTCCAGCCCACGCTGCTCCAGAACCGAAGCCAGTGCCTTGTGCAGACCAGAATCCAAGCCCATTTGTAGTGATTAAACACTTCTGCACTATGTGAAGGATACACCGGTGATAACGGAACATCCAAGGCGGTCTGGAGGAACAGCACCCAAGTTTGCGCCGATGTGCCAACTAAAGGGCACACCGCTAAAGCAGTCGGACAAGAAGCCCCTGGGGCTGGAGGCTGGGGGCAGCTGCCAGACGGAGAGAGGCGTCCATCCCCAGTGTGGGACATGCAGTCCTTAGCGCAAGGACTGCCCACACCTGTCCTCATCAAGGAAAGCGGAAAATGCCCACTATGGGGGGAGGGAGCGGCTCTTAAACGCCCCCAGCTGGCCCTGCGCCCGGAGAGATTCGCGGTCCACAAAGCCCCGGGCCAGGCCCTACCCAAAGCTGCCACACAGCCTGTGCAGCAGCACGGTCTAGAGTGGCTAAATTGACGCTCAATGCCGGACTGCATGCCGGCGCTTACACCACGGGAGACACTGGGATGTCTGCTCCCCGTGTTCGCCACCGACTCCCGGCTCGGGATACTTCAGCCCCGAGTTTCCTAGAAGAGTAAAGGCGAGTCCCAGGACCCACGCGGCGATGGGAAGAGCTTCCCCGGGTCCCTCCTGGACAGGGGGAAACCGCGCCGGCAGCACAGGCCGGCCGGGGCCAGCTAGGGAGCCCGGTCCCCCGCCCGCCCGGGCGCCCGACGCGTTCGCACACCCAGGAGTCCGGGGCTGGGGCGGGACTCACCACGTCCATGATCTGCAAGAGACTCAGGGAGAAGTAGACGGTGAGCGGCTGCGAGTCGTTGGCCACGGGCCTCTCCAGGGGGTTGTAGTTCTTGACCAGCTCCTTGTACAGCTTCCTCTGGAACTCGCCTTGCAGGGACACTTAAGGAGAGGGGAGCCGGGCAGGTTGCTCAAGAAAGGCCAGCGGGGGTGCGCCCCACGCCCCGCAGCCCAGGTACCCTGCCGCCCAGCCCGTGCAGCCCAGATCAGCAGCCCGGGCGGCGCCCCCGCTGCCCCGCGCCGGCCGGGAAACCCCCGCCCCCAGCCCGAGCGCGGGGCGCACAGAGCCGCCCTGGATGCTCCCGGGACCCCGCGGAGGTGTAGAGGGTGGCAGGGAGACGCCGGTGGCTTTACCGTGCAAGAGCGACGCGGCCAGCGCCAACCAGACGCCCGCTCTCGAGCCGCGCATGTTGGGAGCCGGAGCCGCCGCGGGCCGGCGCGCCGCGCGTCTCGGCTGTCGGCCCGGGCCTGCGCCTGCGGCCGCGAAGCCGCCTCCTGCCCGGCTCGCGCGCCTTTAAAGCGCCGCGCGCGCCCCCGCCTGGCCCGCCCCCGCGCGCCGCGCCGCGTGACGGGCCCCGCCCCCGGCCCCTGGCGGCCGCCGCGGGAACTGCAACCCGCGGGAGTGCCTGCGAGACGCGGCCGCGCGGCGGTCGCTCCCGGCGTTCGCGCGCCGCTCGGCTGGGTGGCCGGGCGGAGCCGAGCCGGGTGCTGTCCGCTGGCCGGCGCTGGGCCTGTCTGTCCCTCCCGCGCTTTGTCTCCGCTCCGCTCCCTCAGCCTGTCAGCCGGGAGCCGCTCCAGACTCTCCACGACGCGGGCGGCCGGGGACCAGGCTTAGGAAGCGTCTCCGGGGAGAGCGGACGGGCCTGACAGGAAGCTCCCTCGCCCCGTCCCGCCGCAGCCGGAGTTCTCTCAGCCCCGGGGCTCGGTTCTGGACGCGCCGCCAGCCTTCGAGAGACGCCGCGAGTGCGTGGGATGGGGCTCCCGGCGGATTCCCCGGCTTCACTCCCATTCGCTTTCCAAGAGATTCACAAAGGAGGAAAGTTAACTCCCAACCGGGCCCCTCGCTGGAAGAGCGGCCCGAACCTGCTGTTCCGGGCCCTTTTGAGCCCCGGGGAGAGCTAATGGGGGAGCCTCAGCTCCGCGAGACCCCAAGTAAGAGGGGTCCGGAGGAGGGGGTCGTTCCCCGGTGTTTGCGAGGAAGCCCTGAGGAGAGGTCGGTCCCCGGTCCCGGAAGCAGGTCGCGGGAAGCCGAGGCGCAGGGTTCCCTGCGTCCGGTTGGCGGCGCTGTCGCCCGCCTTCTGCGGCCCCCACAGCGACTGGACTGCCCCAGTTCAATTCCTGGGCCCGGACCCAGGCCGCGGGGCTCACAAGTCGCTGAAGTGCCTGAGCCTTGGGATTCTTGGAATAAATAGACCAAGAACTAAGGAAAGGCTCACGAAAAGGGGACCGAGCTTGAATGCACCCCAGGAGCAAGAACGGGAGACTGAGCACAATTATTTGATACGTAAAAACAAGGAAACGTGATGTCACTTCGGTGGAGTGTCTTTAAGCAAATTGAAGCCTGTTAAGTGATACAGGTATAAGCAAATAATCTGCGTAGACGTTAATAACTACAGTAAGCCTAGGTGTAGGAGGATCGACTCTGTGGAGAAGGGACAACTGATCTGAGTTCGTGTGGAAGAACAGGTGTTCTGCCAAGAAGTGGACAGCTGGGCAGGGAGCCCCGGGGAGCAGATGGGCATGCTGTTAACGTCTGGCTCCTTATTCCTCACCTTGGCTCCCAGTCTGGACACCACACAGAGGGTAAGGGGGTGAGTACCAGGTATCAGCAGCAAGCAAAATAAAGGAAGTCAGACAAAGAAACTAAACCCCAAGAATAGAATATTCCAAGTGCACAGGTATCCAATGCAATAATCTCAATGACCCAGACCAAACAGCAGTCGCCCTCCTGCTCACACTTCCTGCGTAGCCAGTGGCCCACAGAAGTATGGTCTTTGAGATCCCATTCCTGAAGGCACAATGCTTCCTTACCATTGTGGCTCCCCATAATGTCAGAAACACAGAAATAAACCATTCCCAGGTGGAGCAAATGTCAATAAATATGCATTTATGCTTTGTACTCTGCCAGGCACCCGATTTCCTGGCTTAGTTTACAATGTAGAACGGATGTGCTTGTTGGTTTTTCTTATTGTAAAATGGGGTAGGAAATCTCGGAGTAGAGTTGTCTGAGCTGTGCAGGCTCCACTCTCATTGGCATTCCCAACATAAAGAAATAGTACCTAAGACTTAGGGTTAATACACATCTGAGCTTATAAAGACAAGGGATAAAGACAGGGAATGGGAAACATATCTGTGTAGTCACCCACAAACTGATACTGCAACCATAACCCAGGTAGACCAAGTGTATGGATGCCAAGGTTAAGAGTCTGAACTTGCCTCACAGTCTGGTAAAGCAACCAGCCTTTAGCCTTGAACCTGTGAGAGATGAGGTTCTGGAAGGGAGATATCCACATAAATCCAGAACCTGGAAAAAAAAAATCCCTCCTTCCATAAAAAGAGGGCCAGAAAACTTCATCCACTACCTAGGGAAATTGGAGGAAGCATGTTTTCTGTTTGGACCCTGGATGAGGGGCATTGGGAAGAAGGTAAGTTGTATACTTAAAAATCCAAAAGTGCATTAGGCTTAGGTGTACAGTCAAATGTGAACCACCCATGTGATTTGGAATTCTTGTGGAGAAGGATTTCCATAACTTCACACATGGGACTCAAAAGAAAAATCACACAATGTGCATGAAAGTGAGTTCACAATAAAATGTGTAGCATTCCAAAAAATAGACTTTCCATCATACAAGGCAATAATTAACAGTAAGGAGAAGTCCACCAACAGAATAAACAGGAAAATCCATGCCCTACAATTTGAGGTGATTGAGCAATCTGAAAAAAAAAACTATAAAAGTGGTGTGTATAAATGTTAACGTTATTTCTCAAAGTGGGGTAATGTTAATTAACCCACAATTGCTCTTAACACTGTACAAGTTTATTTCTATCAACCATAATCCACAAGTTCAAGTGATTTCCCCCTCTTTCCAAGTCTTTCAGGGACACAGAATTTTTTCATCAATGAATATGCCTCATGTTTGAGGAATAAATTCTGAGAACTTTTCAATATTGATGAAAAACATCAAAGCACAGATTCTCTTGATCATGGATTTGATTGCCACTGGATTTAATTTGTTGGTAGATTTCAGAGGAATTTTCCATCTACATCCACAAGGAATATTGCTCTATAATTGTCTTCTACTGTACATTATTGTCCAGTTTTGACAGCACAATTCCTTTGCCCTCACAAAATAAATTGGGACATGATCCCTCCTCCTCTATTTTCTAAAATTGTTTCTGCTAGATATTATTTCTTCCTAAATGTTTGATAAGACCTACTAGTAAAGCTATGTGCCTGGAGTTTTCTTTATGGGCAGTTTGTTTTGTTTTGCTTCTACCATAAATCATATTTTAATCACTGTACTACAATTATGAGTTTCTGTTTCTTCTTGGGAAAGTTTTTGCTACGTTGTGTTTTTAAAGAAGTTTCTCTATTTAAGTTGTTGGTTTTATTAGCATATTTATTATATTCCTTTATTATCCCATATATTCCCATAGGCCATGTAATGATACTTCCTCTTCATTCCTACTTTCAGTACTTTATGCTTTCTTCTTGTTGTTTACATGTACCAGATATTATCAACATTATTAACCTTTCCAGAAAACAACTTTTGCTTTATTAATTTTCACAACTGTATTTTTATTTTTAGTTGACTTCTACTCAAGTTCATTATTACCTTCTACTTATTTTGGGTGTTTAATTTGCCCAATCTGTTACAAAGTTCTGAGTGTATAAGCTGAGATCATTGATTTTAGCCTTTCTTTCAAATGTGGGCATTCAAAGATGTAAGTTTTTATCTTAGTAATGCCTTAAGTTCTTGTCTAGTGATCTTACTTATTTTTTAGTTTACTTATTTGAGGAACAAGGAAAGAGACAGGTAGATGGAGAGCTTCTCTCTATAGATTCACTCCCCCAGATGCCTGTAATAGCTGGGATTGGGCTGTGGCTGAATATCCCATGTGCACTTGAAAATAATGTGTATTCTGAAGTTCTTGAGTGTGGTACACTAAAAATGTCAATTAGACAATAAAGTTAAGATTGTTCATATACTTTATTGTTGAGGTGGATTCATTCTGAGAGGAGAGCCTGGTGGGGGCAAGAGGTGAGGAGTCACTACACAGACCCCGAGAGTCAGGTGAAAGCAGGCCAGAGGAAAGTAGCTTGCAGACTTGTTTATTTCAGTTGGTACAGCAGCTTAAATAGCCAAGGCAGCCAAACCGGTCAAGGGGCGGTCTATGCCCTAATCAATCACAGCCTGTTGCCAGGCAGGCTCCTTTGCCAGGTGGGTTCTGAAGCCATTCCTGAGTAACTGACGCTCACTTGCCAGCAGCCATCTTGGCACGGCCTTATTCCACCACACTCTATAAACATTTTTTTATTTTAAAAGAAAGACTATCTTTGATGATTATTTAATTCTCCCTTTATTTTTTTTCAAGATTGATTTATTTACTTGAAAGTCAGGGTTACAAAGAGAGAGAGAAGGAGAGGCAGAGAAAGAGAGAGGTCTTCCATCCTCTGGTTCACTCCCTAGTGGGCTGTAAAGTTGGCTGCAACAGCCAGAGCTCCTCCGATCTGAAGCCAGGATCCAGGAGCTTCTTTCAGGTCTCCCATGTGAGTTCAGGAGCCCAAGGACTTGGGCCATCTTCTACTGCTTTCCCAGGCCCTAGCAGAGAGCTGGATTGGAAGTGAAGCAGCTGGGACTCAAATCGGTGCCTATATGGGATGCCGGCACTGCAAGCGGTGGCTTTACCTGCTATGCCACAGCTCTGGCCCCATCCCTTTATTTTAATTCTCCCTTGTGCCAGTTTTGTTTCCTGTGTTTTGAATCTGTTAGGACATGCATACGTATTAATGATTGTTATGCTGATTATTTTGTGCTGTTAGCATCATGAGATATATATATATTTTTGACAGGCAGTGTTAGTGAGAGACAGAAAGAAAATCTTCCTTCCATTCGTTCACCCCCAAATGGCCGCTATGGCCAGCGCGCTGCACCGATCCAAAGCCAGGAGCCAGGTGCTTCTCCTGGTCTCCCATGGGGTGCAGGGCCCAAGCACTTGGGCCATCCTCCACTGCCTTCCTGGGCCACAGCAGAGAGCTGGACTGGAAGAGGAGCAACCGGGACAGAATCCGGCGCCCCAACCAGGACTAGAACCCAGGGTGCCGGCGCTGCAGGCGGAGGATTAGCCAATTGAGCTGCGGCGCCGGCGAGATATTTTTCTTGAACCTGTGTTGTAGTCTCCTTTTATATTTAAAGAGCCACATTAGCCTTCTCACCTCTATGGTTTACATGGAACATCTTTTTTTAAACAAATTTGTACTTGCAAATTTTAGCTTTGTATTTGGAATATATCTTGGAGACAGCATAAAATTGCATATTACTTTCTTCTAGGCTAAATACTGCAGCTATTATTTAGAGCATTTAGCCCATTTATATTCCATGTAATTATTGATTTAATTAGGTTATCATTTTGATACACATTGTGTAAATTACTCCATTCATATTTGTGTGCTTCTAGTGCTATTTCCCTGCCTTTTTATTATTGTTAATCAAAATTTTATATATTTCATTTTATTTTCTCCTTTACCTTCTTAATGATACCATTTACTTCTAGTAAGTGGTTGCTCTGGGATTACAATATGCATCATTAAACAATGCCTATTTACTGTGATTACTATGGTACTACTTCCTGTAAAATGTAGAAACCCTATAACAATAAAATTCCATTTACTTTTCCCTTTCATTGTGTAATTATCATCATGTCTTTTACAACTGTATGGCTAATACTCTCCAAAATACGTCATTACTTTTTATTTAAACAGTATGTTGGATATTTTAAAACTAAGATAAGAAAATGAGAATGTATTTTATATTTATTAATATTAAATGTTTATGTAATATAATTTCCTTTGGTGTTTCTTGTAGCCCAAGTGTGCTGGCTACAAATGTTCTTGGCTGTTACTTACCTTTATTTCATCCACATTTTAAAGAATATTTTTGCTAGATATAGAATTATAGATTGACAGGATTTTTTTAAAGCATTTTAAATATGCCACCCTATTGTGTTGTCTCTGATAAGACATCAGCTATCATTTTTTCATGCCAACACCTCCCAAACACCACAATGTAATCTGCCCATTTTCTCCTAGTTGCTTTTTAAATTTTTTTCCAAGCTTTGTTTTCACATGTGTAACTCCGGGGTATGTGGGTGCAATTCATTTTGTTTCTTCTTACTTGGAACTAGGTGAGTTAATTGGAACTGCAAGTTTGTATTTTTCACTAAATCTGGAAAATTTTTTTAGTTATTTTTTATGTAATTTTTTTCCTGCAACATTCTCTCTCCTCAATTTCTGGAACCCTGTATGTCTTAGATTGCCTGACACTGTTCCACATGTCACTGAGAACCTACTCAGCTTTTTCACAATCTTTTTTTCTTTTGTGTTCCTCAGGCTGGGCCATTTCTATTCATCTATCCTTGAATTTCATATCCTCTCCTCTGAAAGCTTCCTCTGTTGTTAGACTCATCCCATGAACTTTTCACTTCAAAAATTATATTTTTATATTTTAGATTTTCTATCTGTTTCTTTTTGAAAGTCTCAATTTAACTCCTGAATATACCAATATAATCATTCCTTATTACTGTATTTTTATTTAAGTGAAAATCAAAGAGATCATTTAATATGTTTGCATGTTAAGTCCAATATCTGGGTCATTTTGGAATCTGTTTCTATAGACTTTATTTTTCCTCTGAATTATGATCCTTTCATCTTCCTACTTTTTCTTGTTCTTGCATACTTTTTATTGTATATTTGAAATTTTGACATTGTAAATGGTATACTGTAGGAAAGCAGTAGAAGATGGCCCAAGTCCTCGGGCCCCTGTACCTGTGTGGTTGACCTGGAAGAAATTCCAGGCTCTGGCTTGGGATCGGCTCACCTCCAGCCATTGCTGCTATTTGGGGAGTGAACTAGTGGATGGAAGACCTCTTTCTCTCCCTCTCCCTCTGCCTCTGTAATGCTGCCTTTCAAATAAATTAATTAATTAATAAATAATTCTTTTCAAAAAAAAAGCATATTATGTTCTGGCATGAAGTTATTAATAGGGTATTATTCTGGTCCTGTTAGCTTGGTTTTATTCTTTACCAAGGTCTAGTATTTCAGTTAGAAGCTTAGCTCAGAGCCTAGCCATTACTGCAGGGTATGATCCTCAGTGCTAAGCCTTTGATTTTCTGGGGTCTCAGGTGATGGCCAAGGTGCTCAGCAAGATCTCTCCATTCTGGCTGGTCCAACATCACTCAGCACACACAGTGTCTGACATCTCTGGGTTTTCTCCTTACAAGAGTCCATCTCTCAGGCTTTGTGAAGCTTCTCCTGCCCAATCCCAGTTCTTGGCCAAAGATCTATGATTCACTCACTCCATAATTTCCGGACCATCACCCTCTGCGTTGCCCCTCCTTCTAGAGTATGCTGACAGTTAAGTTCCAGCAACATTCTGCAACCTAGAAATACTTCTCTGCCTCCTCCATTTAGCAATACTCATTTAGCAATACTCAATTCTTGAGTCCTATCATTCCATGCTAGCTTCTCCCGAATTCCCCCAGACAGAAAGTGAAGGAGAATACAGGGCTCATTGTTTTTTCATTCTAGGATCATGGTCCTGTAATCCCTGTTGCCAAAAAATTGTTTTTCTAAGTTTTCTGGCATATTTTATCCAGTTTTATAGTTGCTTACAGTGGTAGTTACTTTTCATGGCATGAAATAGTATAGCTTCCTTACTCATAACATTTAAAAATAAAAATTTTATATTCCATACGTCACAATTAGACTTTCTGCTTACCCACCTCCAACACAATAGAAGCAGTTCACGGCATTTTAGCTGTAAGCTAAAATATGCACCCTTTGAATATTGTAAGCTATTATTATTGAAAGTTTTTTTTGGTCCTGTCTTTTTACCCCTGACTTTAAACCTCACTATTATTGCTTAGATATTATTGGTTTTGTTTTAATCAGTAAGTGCTAGTTTATATTTCCCCCATGTTTCTTTTCTCTTGTGATACATCATTCTTCTTTACATTTTGGGCTCTCCTCTTGAATTGTTTCTATTTTTGCAGAAATACCTCCCTGTGCTGGTCCCACACTCAGGATCTGATGATTTTAAAATCATTCCAGCTTTAAAAAAAAAAAAAAAGACTTATTGGGGCTGGCACTGTGGCATAGTGGGTAAAGCCACTGCCTGAAGTGCCGGCATCCCATATAGGCACTGGTTCCTGTCCCAGCTGCTCCACTTCTGATCTAGCTCTCTGCTATGGCCTAGGAAAGCAGTAGAGGATGGCTCAAGTCGTTGGGTCCCTGCACCTGTGTGGGAGACCTGAAAGCTCCTGGCTCCTGGCTTCAGATCGGCTCAACTCCAGCAATTGTGGCCAACTGTGGAGAAAAGCAGCAAATGGAAGCCCTCTCCTCTGCCTCTCTGTCACTCTGCCTTTCAAATACTTGGGCCATCTTCCAGTGCTCTCCCAGTCACGCTAGCAGTGAGCTGGAGCAGAAGAGCCCCAGACAGGACTTGAACTGGTGCTCCAATATAGGATGCTGGGTGTCACAGGCAGTGGCTTAACCCACTGTGTCACAATGCAGGCCCCAATAACTTGATCTTATTGTGATTTTAATTTGAATTCTTTGGTGACGAAGGAAGTAGAACATTTTTTTCATATTTTTACTGATATATTGGGTATACTCCTTTGAATAGGTCATTTTTCAAGTTCTTGTGTCTACCTTTCTATAGGATTGTCTAGCTTTTTTTACTTGTAGGAAGTCATTCTTTTTCAGAATGTAAGTCATTTGTCAAACATATTACAAGTAGTTTTCAAATTCTTTTTCCTCATTTTCACTTTTTAAATGGTATCTTTTGAGGAACAGATTCCTTAGTCTTAGTTCATACCAAATTACCAACATCCCCAGTTATGGTTTGAATTTCTTTTTTGTCCTGTGCTTATTGCCTACACAAGGTAATGAAGACATAACCTATGTTTTCTTCTGAAAAAGCATCCTGACCACCTTTCATAGTGAGATTTTTTGTATATGCTGTGAAGTGAGGTGAGAATAGAGATTCATTATTTTATAGGGTTATTCAATTGACCCAATACCATTTAATGAAAAGATGATCATTTCTCACTGCTTGTTGCATCACTTTTGTGCCTCAGAAGACACATAGCTGTGAGTCTGGCATGTTTGTTTAACTGTGCCAACCTCATACTTTCTTAACTACAATAGAAATATCTTATACCTGGTAATGGAAGTTTCCACTTTTTTTTCTGTTTCTTCAAGATTGCCTTGAATGTTGTTGACCCTTTTCATTTTAATGTAATTATTACAAAATTCATTTAATTTTTATTGGGACTCTACTGAAATGTTAGACCAATTTGAGGAGGACTGCAGTTTTATCGAACTAAGTTTGTACTTTGTAAACATAGCTCTTCTATTTATTGTCTGTAATTTCTCTCAATAGTATTTTATGGTTTTCAGTGTAGATATTTTGGGAAACTATTGTAAGAATTATTCATAGACGTTGGATGTCTTCTGATCCTACTGAAATGATATTTTTAATTCCATTTTCATATATATATAAAATAAAATATATTTTATATTGGCTATTGCTCTATATTCAATGAAGTTCTAGACCTCATATTAATTCTACTAATTTTTCTATTTATTTTCCCAGTTCTTATGCATGTTCTATTTCCTTTTCTTCTTAGCTAAACAGAAGCAGCTGCATCCCTTCCCTCTCTGTCTCTGCCATCACGTGTTGTTCTCCTGTGTCTGCATACAAATTCCTCTCTTTTTATTATTACACCACTCATATTGGATTGGAACCACCTTAACATCTTCATCTGATCATGATTTCTTTTGCAGAGACTTTATTTCCAAATAATATCACATTCACAGATACCAGGTGTAAGGACTTTAACATATCCTACTGGGAGACATAACTCAGCAACAGCAATCACTAAGATGTTAGTGGTAGCTTTTTGTTGTCCTATTTTATACTTTTACTTTTATTTTTTAAAAGAAACAATAAACTTGCTAACGAGAAACCTATTTTTCTCAAATTTTTATTTATTTACTTATTTTTATTTGAAAACCAGATAGATACAGACAAATGGAGAAAGACCTTCCATCCACTGGTTCACTGTCCACAACAGCCAGGACTGGACCAGGCTGAATCCAGGAGCCCAGAACTCCAAATGGATCCTCCACATGTGCGGCAAGGACCCAAGTACTTCAGCCATCACCTGCTACCTCTTAGGATGCTCATTAGCAGGAAGCTGGAATTGGGAGCAGAGCCTACACTCCAACCAGGCATTCTGATATGGCATACAGATACCCCAAACAGTGTCTTAACCACTGTAGCAAATCCAAATGCCCATTCCTACTTAGTATTTTAGATAATCCTTTTCACAAGAAGTATATTTGCTTTCATTTCTTCTCAGATACAAATTTTTTCAAATGGGTATAGAATTATATAATTTTCTTTAATGTCTATTAAGATGATGGTACTTTTTCTCCTTTTTTTTGTTCGTATTTTTAATTCCTCTGACGTTTTATTTGAGATGAATCCTACATGCAATACGAAGACCCACATGATCTGTTAGGCTTATGTGAGGGTCAAGTCTTGTCCAGCACCAAGCTTTACTAATTGATTACTAGAAGATGTAAGGTGAGATGTACCATCACGTATCATGTACCACATCATGTACATGTACCACATCAGTGTCCAGGAGGCCCTAGCTTTCAGATTCAGCTTTCTGAGTCGCCTCTTCCTACTCAGTGTGAAATCTGCTTTCAAAGGAGTGCTGGCTGCACACGGGATGCTTAGTGCAGGAAGGAAGCTGTATTTGGTTATCGTTCAGCTTTTATATCCCAAAAGTCATGTAACTGTATACTGATTACACAGCTAATTTCTGTTATATGCAGATCGAAAACACAAAAACTGCAGGGGTATGTGGATACTTCAAAAAGTTTGCAGGAAATGGGAATTAAAAGATAAGCTTTTTGAAGTCATGAATAGTGTTTTTATGGTACATATTCTTCTTGTACATTTTGAAGGCACCTATAGATATGAATTTAAGAATTTTTGTGGGGCCAGTGCTGTGGCCCAGTGGGTTAAAGCTCCTGTCTGCAGTGCTGGCATCCCATATGGGTGCTGGTTGGAGACCTGGCTGCTCCACTTCCAATACAGCTCTCTGCTATGGCCTGGGAAAGCAGTAGAAGATGGCCCAAGTGCTTGTGCCTCTACATCCTCATGGGAGACATGCAAGAAGATCCAGGCTCCTGGCTTCAGATCAGCCCAGCTCCGACCATTGCAGCCATTTGGGGAATTAACCAGAGGATGGAAGACCTCTGTGTGTGTGTCTCTCTCTCTCTGTCTTTCAAATAAATAAATAAATCTTCAAAAAAATTTTTGTTCCAAAATAAACTTATCTTTTCATTCCATTTTCCACAAATAATTTGAAGTATTATCATATTTAAAATAAGTTTTATAGATAAAGTATACCATGATAAAAATGCCCCTGCATCTGCATTCAGTAACTAGCAGCCCCTGCTGAATTCTTATTTGTCTTACAGCTGGTACATTACATCAGTCATTCTTTACTATGGGTTTTGGTCAGGATTAGATCTGCCTGAGCAGTGGAAAAAATGAATTATAGACACTGTTTAGCAGTCTTTCACATCTTACAGTCCTAAATATAATCCATTTGTTTTTATTTTTTAACATATTGTTGAATTTGTTTTCGTAAATATTTTATTTAGAGCCTCACATTTTTGTTTATCAGAGAACCATAACTGAGACTTTCTTGTTTCAATGATAGGCTTATAAAGTTGCGGTATCAAGATTATGCTGGCCCCATAAAATGGGCTAGGAATAAGTCCTCATATTTACATTCTGTAGGAGTTTGTAGAAGCTCTGTGTTATGACTTGTTTCTTCCTGAAACAATTAAAAAAAATGAACTGGTGAAGCTATGTAAGTTTTTATGGCAGCATAACATATAAACAGAAAATCAAGTTATAAGTTTGGCAGAGCAGTTAAGATGTCTCTTGGGACACCTACATTCCATAGCAGCATTGTGGGTTTGAGTCCTTGTTCTGTTCTCCATTCTAGCTTCCTGCTAACGCACACCTTGGAGGAGCAACAAGTAATCAAGTATTTAGGTTTCTGACACCCAGATGGGTGGATTCCTGGCTCCTGGCTTCAGCCTGGCCCAGTCCCAGCTGTTGAGGGTTTTGGAGGGGGGTGGGTATCAGCAGTTAGGAGATTTTTGTCTTTGTCCCTGTCTCCCTATTGTTCTCTGCCTTTCAAAATAAAGTTTTAAAGATTATAAAAAAATTGTCTTTGCATATTTTTTCATGTTATCTTCCATTAAAAAAATTTCTTCTCTGTGTCCATGATTAAAGCATATAAGTATTACATGCTACATCTCCCTGGTATCTCATATTTAATCTCAGTGCAACAAAAACAAATATTTAATGCTCCCACCAGTCCTTATGCCAGCACCTCTCCAGCAACACCCACATTGAAAGCTTGTCCCCTGTGCATTCCCAAGAAAGAGTACCTGGAAGTTATTCCCTAAGTGTTTGCATATTAATAATAGTTGCTCCCTTTATACATGAAAATCAGCTGGCCTGCATATAAAATACTTGGCTCATTTTTTAAATGTAATTATGTTTAAATAGTATTCCTTTTCTTTTGTCATAAAGTACTACTCAAGAGATTGGGTGGTAATCTAATTTTCAAAAATTTTATGTGACTTTTTTCTGTTCTATGTTCTTTTTTTCTCCCTGGATACCCAAGAACATTTCCTTTTTTCTTAAAGTCTGACACTTTGTGACCTTGATGTTGATTGTTCTGGTTTGACTATCTTAGGTATGCATAATATTCTTTGAGCCCATACTTTGAACTCTTTTGCTTCTTAACAGTCTTTAGTATTTGTTTTATTCCTTTCTCTTTTTTTCTATTTCTTCTTTACCTTTATCTTGGGATTTTTGTTGGTGGTGGTAATGGTGGCCTTTTACACAATCACCTTCACTCAAGTCCTTTATAAATCTTAATAAAAAAATCCTCCTATTCCTCATTTTTAAAGACATTACCTATTGTAATTATTTGTATTTTTGTTCTGTTTATTTATAAAATTGTGTTCCTTTCTTAACTTCTTTTTTCCTGGATCTCTATAACTTAATTTGTATTCTCTTATCTCCCCTATGTATTTTCTTAATAAATTCTTTAAAAATAAAAACATAAAGATTTCGCCTGTTTGTATATTTTTACTCTTGTCATCAAAATGTCTTTCTGACCAGCCTTCATTTTCTTTTTTCTATAGAAACTTGTATAGTTTTGATCACTCCCTGTTGCTGATTTTACATGACATTAGCACTAACAGAGGTTTGAGTTAGGTTTTCTTATGCAACTTCTCAGCTCTCAATGCTGTGGTGGCTTTGTAATGAGCCTGCTGTCTCTCTGAATCCCTTCACTCTATTCTTCATGGTTCAGAGACTCTTATGGGAGACTTGGAAGGAGGGAGTAAAACCACTACCACCTGGTAGCTCATGTGTCATGGCAGCAATGGCTGACTCACTGCCTTGGTCTGGAGCAGAGGCTGGCCTCTGCTTTCTCCTGGATCCTCCTTCAGCACTGGCAATGCCTGGGTCAAGTGTGTGTTTAGCTTCAATGTCAGCAGCAGCGACATCTCACACAGTACTCAGTCCATCCCCAGGAGGCTCCAGCACACCCAGCATGCGCTCACAAGTCCTGGTTCCTCCGTGCTCTTCCCCAGTGCACGCTTCTTCCCTTCCTTCCTACTGTGATCTTCAGACTCCAGCTTCCGGTGCAGAGACAAAAGCCTGGCCCACGCTGCTTAGCCAGCTCCCTGGATTTGACTTTACATACATACTTCTCTGATTGGATCCTGACTGCAGGTAGGTAAGAACCTTGCCTGTTGTTGAGATGTGTTGGAAAATAAAGCATCTTGCTTTTTGAAAGAGCCTAACCCTGCCCTCCCACCCCCACCCAGCCCAATTTCTGTTGTTGTAGGTTAAAAAACAATGTTATTTTGGCTCATGGTGCTGGTCCGAGGTCAAGGGCCACACCTGGTGACAGTGCTCCTGCTGGCAGAGTTCCAAGGGGCCTGAGGGCATCACATGGCGAGAGACAGGAAACTTGCTTGCTTTCTGCTCATTCTTGTTTGTTCTCTTTTTTTCTCTCTCTGTCTCTTTCTTCTCTGAAAGACCCCACTACCAAGTAGAACAGTTAGATTATTTCTCCACTCTTAATAATATCTCACAATGGGGACTGAATCTCAGCAAGAGTTTCAGAAGGAACCAAGTGTTCTCAAAACCTGACACCCTCCAACCTGTGGCTGGATTTCCTTTTGCCCTCTGTCTCCATTGTCCCCGTTGGGTTCAGTTTGGACACTGCTTACCAGGTTCCTCTCAGTGCAGAGCTTTGTCCTGGAAGACAGATTGGCTTGTTCATATTGAACCTTTGTAGGACCCCGTCTGCTCTGGCCCCTCAGACCTTACTGGGATGCTCTTGTCCCCCACTTTCTTTAAGAGAGAGTAGACACCTTCCAATTTCAGGCTTTCAAAAGTTGGCCTGCTGGGATTTCTGTAAAGTAACCCCCAGCAGGTCTTGATACATAATGTGTAGGGTCCAGTGGAAAATGAAATGTGGGACACTTCCTTTTCCTCTGCTAACCTTTCAAGGTGGTTTTTATTGCTGTTTAATGTTGTACTGATCTAAGCATAGGGATGCTTCTGGGATGAATACAGACCCTCACAGGCAATGCAGCCCCCATGAACCTCATAGTCTACACACACAGAACCCTAAGTCTTCTAGGCCAAGTCCCCGGGAGGTGGCTGTGGTTGTAGAACAGAGAAGGGGAAGAGGAGAGGAGGGGAATGAGAGCCCATCCTGGGAAGGCAGAGAAATAGACACAGGCCTGCATGTGAGCCAATTCTCCAAGCCCCCGCAGGGTGCATGCATCACTGTTAACACTGGAAACCTTCAAAGATAAAATTATGAAGAATAAATACAGACACAAACTGCAAAATATGAACCCCCCAAGAAGGAGCCCCTTCTGTGTCCACGCCCATGAACTTGTCCCCCCGAAGGTCTCAGCTGTGACACCCACTGTTTCCCTCTGCTGAGGCAACTCATGCCTTTTGGAGGTCAGTCATTTCTTTGCATTCTTTTGAATTTTGGGTTCTCAGGGACTCTGGCTTTTCTAGCTTTATTGTAGAAATTGTCTGTGAAATTGAGGTTTTGCTATCCCCATTTCTGTGTATTCATGGGGGATCTGGAGAGATTAAAAAATGACATTGCTACTTGAAGCATTATCTTCCCAGAATCCTTGAACTGTACATAAAGTTCTGTCTGATGGTTGTTTACATTCAGTCCTTTTGAAGATTTTATTCCACAGTGTCTGGGCTGTTTTTACAAACCGGTGGCCACTCTCTATCAGTCCTAGGAGCTAATTTATCTTTTCTCTTCAGAAGATTTTTCATATTTTTTTTCCCTTTGATCAGCTTCTGTTTCGCAAGGACATGCCTTGGTGTGTTTTCATTTATCTTGGTTGATACTCAGTAAATTTTAATTTGAAAGCTTCTCACCTTAGAAAATATCCTCTGTCATTCTGTAGAATTGTCTCTGTGGCATCTTCTCTGGCCAGATTTATGTTGGAGACCTTCATGGTCTTCTCTTTCTAAATGCAGATCTTTTGTTTACTTATCCCCTCCTTAACTCTGAGGTGAGTGACAGGCAGGTAGACTCTATTTCCAAATTTGCTCAGCTCAGTCCCGGTTCATGCATGCTGTGCCCATGAAGTTACAAGGCCCCCTTGCACTCTCAGAAGTATTTCTGTTTGGGTTGTAAGTTCTATGCGCCTCCGTTTTAACCTCAAATTCATTATGTATTCTGCTGATGGTTTATAAACATTATTGTCTATGTTTGTTTTTGTTTTGGTTCTTTCGAATTATTTGTGTTCCATTTGATCTTATTTCATTTCTGCCTCTTTTTTCATACTTGTTTGTTCTTTCATTCACAGTATTTCTTTATCCGTAAGAATCTTTAACATGCTTATTAATAAGGCATTTTAACCTTATGAATAAAACATGCATACGGACAAGTGTGTGATGTATGATTGCACACTTACAGAGTTGCAAATACCATTCAGTCCCAGTGGTGTCGCCTTGTGACTGCACAGTGGGGTGAAATTCCATGTTCTTCCTTCAGCTTCCTGTGGAGGGGGGCTTGTTTCTTCTGAACTGGGGGTTGATGATTCCCAGGAGGCCTTGCTGGTTCCACTCTGGCTGGGAAAAGGAGTGTCTCTCGCCCAGGGTGGTGAGGCGACTCCTGTCAGCACTAGGTGGGATGCAGGTCCAGGGGCCATGTGTGGCGGGTCCTGTAAAGGGAGTTCTCATTACCATGGGTGAGGACAAAAGTCCCTGCCCCCTGTTCCTTCTCTGACATGGTGAGGGGGCTGGAGGCAGATTCAGCAGTGCCTACTCACAGCCAGGAGAGAATGGGAGTCTAGGTGCCCCACTGGGCCTTTCCTGATGGAGTAGGGGTGAGAGCAGGGGAGTTGTTTTCTAAAACTCCTCTGGCCTTCTAGGTTGCCTCTTCGTGGTCCACTGTCCAAAGAGAGCAATCTTTTTTTTTTTTTTTTTTTTTTGAGGCTTTTTCATAGTCTGCATCCTTTGGTACCCCTCAGTATCTGGAACATGTAAAGCCAAAAAAGTTGTTTTAAACACTGACCTGCCTCACTTTTCACTTTTCCCAGGAGCCAGGGACTTCTATTAGCCAGCTAGCTTCTGCTTTTCTAGATTTCTCAGCTTTAGATACAGTTTTTCTGTTTTGCAACCTTGCTATACATCTTTAAGATTTTATTATGTATATTTTACCCATCTGATTAGAGGATGCAGGCTTGTCCCTCGAGGCCCGTGCACTGCCGGGATGGTGCTTCTTCGACAAGAAGCACCGGAGACAAGTTTCAGTGAACATGTCTGTTTATTAATGATCAAGAATAAGCTTTTAAAGGGCAGGAAGAGGGGGCATAGCTAACTCAGGGCAATACTGATTCTTTAGGATGAAGCCAATATTGGCACCGCTGTGCTTCTCCAATCAGCTTGAAGGTCACATAGGCTACAGTAGCTTTCCAGGTGGTCCTAATGGGCCTGGGCCACACCCTGGAGCAGTTTACCTGACTGGCAATTACAAGGCTCTTCAACAGAAGGCAAGAGTAGGGGAAATGTGCCTGGGACGCCTGCTGCCTGCCAGCAATCAGGCTAACCTCCTGCATGGGCTAGGCAGGCAATCTCCCAGGTAGGTACAGGATCACCCACAAGAGGAGACTTCAAAATGTTATCTTTCAGTGTTGCCTTGCCTTGAAGTTGAGGTTCCATATTTAGTCTATTAAATTAGTGAATATTAAGAGATTGTCGCGGAGCAGTTCTGTAGTGTGGCGAGTTAAGCTGCTGTCTGCATGCTGGCATCCCACATGGGTGCTGGTTTGAGTCCCAGATACTCCACTAACAATCCAGCTCCCTACTAATGCGCCTGGGAAAGCAGTGGGGGATGGCCCATGTCCTGGGCCCCTGTACCCACATGGGAGACCCAGAAGAAGCTCCTGACTCCTGTCTTTGGCCTGGCCTAGCCCAGGCCATTGCAGCCATTTGGGGAGTGAACCAGATGAAAACCTTTCTATCTCCCCGCCCCTCCTCTGTAACTCTGGCTTTCAAATAAATAAAATAAATATTTTTTAAAAAGCAATCTTGGGACTGGTGTTGTGGTACATTTGGTTAAGCCACCTCTTGTGATGCCAGCATATCTGAGTGCTGGTTTGAGCTCCAATGATCCTCTTCTGATCCAGCTTCCTGCTAATGCACTGGGGAAGGCAGTAGATGATGGCTCAAGTACTTGGACCCCTGCACCTACATAGGAGAATCAGACAGAGTTCCTGGCTCCTGGTTTTAACCTGGCCCAGTCCTAGGTGTTGTACCCATTTGAGGAGCAAACCAACAGATGGAAGATCTCTATCTCCCTGTCAGTCTGTCTTTAAGATACATAAATAAACAAACAAATAAATAGAATTTTTTTAAAAAGAAAGAAATATGAAGAGGCCTAATTTCTGGGATCTTGGGAACAGATACACTCTCAAACACTGTTGTAGGGGGTAGAAATGGGTATAACCTAGGGCTGGCATTGTGGCATAGTGAGTAAAACACCCACTGGTACCACTGGCATCCAGACAGGCACCAGAGTGTGTTCTGGTTACTCCACTTCCAGTCCAGCTCCCTGAGTATGGCCTGGGAAAAGCAGCAGAATATGCCCAAATGTTTTGGCCCCTGTTTCCCACGTGGGAGATCTTGATGAAACTAAAGGCTCATGGCTTTGGCTGGTTCAGTCCTGGTTCTTGCTGCCATCTGTGGAGTGAACCAGCAGATGAAGGATCTCTCTCTCTCTCTCTCTCTCTGTCTCTGTCTCTCCCTCTCTGTGTAACTCTGACAATCATATAAATAAATAAATAAATCTTTAAAAAATAAATGAATATAACACTTTAGGACAGCAATTTTGTAATGTTTATCAAAGATTTAATTTGCATCCTATATACTATAATAATTTATCCCGTAGAATATAGCAATATGTATAACAAAATATTTTAAAATATAATTGCAATATTTAATATTAACAAAAAGAACAATTCCATAGAAGCCCATCATTAGAAACAGGTAGATAAAAGGTGGTATACACACAAACTAGAATGCTATGGAGCCTTCAAAAGAATGGAGTAACATTGGGGAAACTCTGCAAGACATTGGCATAGGCAAAGACTTCTTAGAAAAGACCCCAGAGGGGCTGGCATGTGGCACAGTAGGTTAATCCTCCGTCTGCAGCACCGGCATCCCATGTGGGCGCCGGTTCGAGTCTCAGTTGCTCCTCTTACAATCCAGCTCTCGACTGTGGCCTGGGAAAGCAGTAGAAGATGGCCAAGTACTTGGGCCCCTGCACCCGTATGCGAGACCAGGAGAAGCACCTGGCTCCTGGCTTCGGATTGGTGCAGCTCCAGCTGTTCTGGGGAGTGAACCAACGGAAGGAAGACCTTTCTCTCTGTCTCTCTCTCTCACTGTCTTTAACTCTACCTGTCAAGTAAATAAATAAAATCTTTTTAAAAAGACCCCAGAAACATAGGTAATAAAGACAAAAATAGACAAATGGGATTACTTCAAGCTAAGAAGCATCTGCACTGCAAGGGCAGCACTCAACAAAGTGAAGAGGCAAACAATAGCATGGGAGAAAATATCTGCAAACCATGCAAATGATAAAGGATTAATATCTAGAATCTCAACAACAACATTAACAAACAATTCAGTTAAGAAATAGGCAGAGGACATAAATAGGCTAAAGGATAAAATATAAATGGCCAACAGACACATGGAAAAATGCTCAGGATCACCAGCCATCAGAAAAATGCAAATAAAAACCACAAAGAGATATCACCCCTGTTAGAATGGCTATCATAGAGAAATCAAAAAACAATAAATACTAGTGAGGATGTTGGGGAAAAGTACCATAATCCACTGTTGGTGGGAATGTAAACTAGTATAACCATTATGGAAGATAGTATGGAGATTCTTCACAGATCTGAAAAGAGATAAACATATGACCCAGCCATTTCACTCCTCGAATTTACCTGAGCAAATTGAAATCAGCATATGAAAGAGTTTTGTAACCCCCAGGTTTATTGTATTTCCATTCACAATAGCCAAAATACGGGATCAACCCAGATGTCCATCAACCAATGACTGAGTAAAGAGAATGTGATGTATATATACACTATAGAATACTACCCAACCATAAAAAAGAATGAAATTGTGTCTTTTGCAATAAAATCGATGTAACTGGAAACCATTAGGCTTAGTGAAATAAGCCAACCTTGAAAAAGACAAATATCATGTTTTCTCTGATACATGGCACTTAATATAGAATATCAAAAAAAATGTATAGGAATGAAATGGTCACTTTGGGTTATGATTGTCATTTTTAGCCCTTGTTTATACTCCTGTGGAACTGTGGCCTTCTTACTTTTAACTTTTTGAATGATTAGTGGCAAATTAAGCCTCTGAATGAAGAGTGGATTAAAATTATGCCTTTGCAAAAACTGATGAATAGAGGAGGGAGTAGGAGAATTCAAGGGGAGCAAGGGAGTGAGGGAAGTGTAGTTGTCTTCTTGGAATTGTACCTATGGAATGCATAAAATCTGTTCTCTTTATATTAATAAAAATGTAAAAGAAATTAACATATAGACAATGATTTCCCATGAAACAGGTCAACTCTCAAAAGAAAATACATTTGCCATTCTTGATTTACAGATTAATAAGGAATTCTTTAGTGAGGTCTCTTTGGTTTCAGTATCTTTTGCTATATTCAGAATTTTTTTCTTCTTGAATATACTTCACACTCTATTGATTGTCTAGAGAAATCATGTGCACCCTCAAATATTGAAGTTAAATAAGACCATATCTGTGAAATAAAAAATTACTGTAACTACTCACTCTACTTCCAAACTGAACTCTTACATACCATATTTAGGCTATACCTCCTTACTGTTAAAATACCAACACACTGAGTCACTCTTGCTCAGAAGTACTCATTAGTTACTAGAATGAAATTTATTATGTATGTCTTAGTAACTCATTTATTATCAAACACTTACAAATATGTAATTGTACCTCTTTCCTGTATTATCTATTATATTTTCCTTCTATAGATCCTATATATTAGTCTATATAAAAACACATGGCTATAAAAAGCTCCACTTTTCTTCCTTCTTTAGTCAGAAGGAAGATATTTCATCATTTTGTTATGGGTTATATGTTACCTATTTGTGAAACTTTATCCATTCTGTATGTCCCCAAGTTCTTCTATAAGGTTGCTACTTCTGTTACCTAAAATATGATCCATCTCTGATTATGACAAAGACAGTCTCTACACATTCTTATAGTACTGTTTGTAACATGTTTGATGACAATTTTCACATAAATAACTACCTTGAATTGTGAAAAAGAATGGTGTAGATAATGTTCTTACTGATAAGGACATATACACAAGAAGCTGCTGATAAAGCAGTAACTAGCAGATATAATAAGCACCACTTGGGTGAAACAGTTTAAGAATCCAATCAAAGCAACATTACAGTCATTAATTGTGATAATTAGAAAGGAAGTAGGAGACTTTTGACCTTTGTACTATTTCATATTGTTTTCAGTTTGAATAATACACTCTTAACTGTGTTTGTATTTTAAAAACAAGCCCTGATTGCTATGAGGAATGTAAAATTGTACAGGTTGTCTGGAAAATAGTTTGATAGTTTCCTATAAAATGAAACACATGATTATTGCATGACCCAGCAATTACCTCTTGGGTATTTATCCCAGATAAATGAAAATGCTTGTTCACACAAAAGTCTATAAATATAAGTTAATGCTCATAGTAACTATTTTTATTACCCCAAGTTGGAAACAAGCCTAATGACCACCAGGGGGTAAATGGTTAAAAACAAAAAAGCTGGTACATTTATGCCAGGGACTAATATTCAGCAAAAAAAGGAATAAATTATTTACAGACAGACCACTTGGATGGATCTCAAGAGAATTATGCTGAAAAGCCGACCCCAAAAGACCTATAAAGATAAATTTATAAATCATCCTTTAAATGACTGAATTATAGAAATGAAGAGCAGGGGGCTGGCGCCGTGGCTCACTTGGTTAATCCTCTGCCTGCGGCGCCTGCATCCCATATGGGCACTGGGTTCTAGTCCTGGTTGCTCCTCTTCCAGTCCAGCTCTGCTGTGGCCCGGGAGGGCCGTGGAGGATGGCGCAGGTGCTTGGGACTTTGCATCCGCATGGGAGACAGGGAGGAAGCACCTGGCTCCTGGCTTCGGATTGGTGCAAAGCCAGCTGTGGTGGCCATTTGGGGAGTGAAACAACGGAAGAAAGACCTTTCTCTCTGTCTCTCTCTCTCACTGTCTGTAACTCTACCTGTCAAATAAAAAAAAAAAAGAAATGAAGAGCAGACTTATGGCTGTCAATGTTAGGATGCAGGAGAGATGAGGTGGCAGGTAGGCATAGGTGTAAAAGGGCAAAATGGGAAATCTTGGAGTGGTATAGCTGTTCCATATCTTAAGAATGGTGGCACATATGTAAGTTTCCATGTGTGGTAAAGTTGCAGAGAACTAAACATACACACACACAAATGAGTACATGTAAAACTTGGGGAAATATGAATCAGGTAGGTGGACGTTATCAATGTCTGTTTCCTGGTTGTGATAGTGTGACACAGTTTTTGGAAATGTTACTGCTGGGGTAAACTGAGCAAAGGATACACGGGAGTTTGCTGTATTAGTTCTTTTTTTTTTTTTTTGATTCTTCTGTGAAATTCGTTTATTGATTATTTTCTTTTTTCCTTTTCTTTTTTTTTGACTTTTATTTAGTAAATATAAATTTCCAAAGTACAGTTTATGGATTACAATGGCTTTTTCCCACCCATAAATTCCCTCCCACTCGCACCCCTCCCATCTCCCGCTCCCTCTCCCATTCCATTCACATCAAGATTCATTTTCAATTATCTTTATATACAGAAGATCGATTTAGTATATATTAAGTAAAGATTCCATCAGTTTGCACCCACACAGAAACACAAAGTGTAAAATACTGTTTCATTACTAGTTATAGCATTACTTCACATTGGACAACACATTAAGGACAGATCCCACATGAGGAGTAAGTACACAGTGACTCCTGTTGTTGACTTAACAATTTGACACTCTTGTTTATGGCATCAGTAATCTCCCTAGGCTCTAGTCATGAGTTGCCAAGGCTATGGAAGCCTTTTGAGTTCGCTGACTTCGATCTTATTCCGACAGGGTCATAGTCAAAGTGAAAGTTCTCTCATCCCTTCAGAGAAAGGTATCTCCTTCTTTGATGGCCCTATTCTTTCCACTGGGATCTCACTCTCAGAGATCTTCCATTTAGGTCTTCTTTTTTTTTTTTTTCCAGAGTGTCTTGGCTTTCCATGCCTAAAATACTCTCATGGGCTCTTCAGCCAGATCTGACTGGCTTAAGGGCTGATTCTGAGGCCAGAGTGCTGTTTAGGACATCTGCCATTCTATGAGGCTGCTGTGTATCCCGCTTCCCATGATGGATCGTTCTCTCCTTTTTTTATTCTATCAATTAGTATTAGCAGACACTAGTCTTGTTTGTGTGATCCCTTTGACTCTTAGACCTATCAGTGTGATCAATTGTGAACTGAAATTGATCACTTGGACTAGTGAGATGGCATTGGTACATGCAACCTTGATGGGATTGTATTGGAATCCCCTGGCACATTTCTAACTCCACCATTTGGGGCAAGTCCAATTGAGTATGTCCCAAATTGTATATCTCCTCCCTCTCTTATTCCCATTCTTATATTTAACAGGGATCACTTTTCAGTTAAATTTATACACCTAGGAATAATTGTGTGTTAATTACAGAGTTCAACCACTAGTACTAGAACAAAAAAAATATACTAAAAGGGATAAAGTATTAAACTGTACATCAACTGTCAGGACCAGGGTTGATCAAGTCACTGTTTCTCATAGTAGACTGGATAAAGAAATTATGGGCATGTACTCTATAGAATACTATACAGCAGTCAAAAACAATGAAATCTGGTCATTTGCAACAAAATAGAGGAATCTGGAAAACATTATGCTGAGTGAATTAAGCCAGTCCCAAAGGGACAAATATCATATGTTCTCCCTGATCGGCGACAGCTAACTGAGCACCAAAGTGGAAACCTGTTGAAGTGAAATGGACACTATTAGTTCTTTTTTTTTTTTAAGATTTACTTATTTATTTGAAAGTCAGAGTTACACAGAGAGAGAACGAGAAGCAGAGAGAGAGAGAGGTCTTCCATCAGCTGGTTCACACCCTGATTAGCCACAACAGCCTGAGCTACACCAATCCAAAGCCAGGAGCCAAGAGCTTCTCCCAGGTCTCCCACATGGGTGCAGGGGCCCAAGGACTTGGGCCATCTTCTACTGCTTTCCCAAGCCACAGCAGAGAGCTGGATCAGAAGTGGAGCATCTGGGACTTGAACTGGCAGCCATATGGGATGCCGGCACTAAAGGTGCCAGCTTTACCCACTAAGCCATTGCACCAGCCCCTCTATATTATTTCTTACAATTATATCTACCATAATCTCAAAATTAAAAAGTTTAATAGAAAAATATGGACGAATTAGAGAGTGATTTTTTTTCTCTTTGAGATCTTCATTGTAGACTTTTTTGTTAAGTTGTTCTAAATGTTTTACAGATTTTATTTCTATTGTAAATTTAATATTGCTTTCAATTACTTTTTACTAATATTACTGGGTTAAGGTGATGCAAGTCATTTTTACGTGCTGATCTTCTAAAAATTTCGCTGAATTCTCTTATTCTTATAGATTGTTGGGTCTCCTTTTCTTTGTGTTTTCTGTGCGAACAACATTGAACTTCTAAACATGATTTTTATGAATGCATTGAGAAAACCATGTGATTTTCTTCTCAATGTGCTTCTATGTACTGCACTGATAGATTTTCTGATAATGAAATGATCCAATGCTGAATTTTCTCTGATGGCATTTTGCATTGCTGGGATAAATTCTCCATAATCATTTTGTTTCATTAATTTAAAAATACACCATTGGGTTTAATTAGCTAACATTCCACTTCTGATTTCCAAATGTGTCTTCACCCGTGAAATCGGTTTGTCATTTTCTTTGCTTATAATTTACTTGCTCTGTTTTGGTAGCAAGGCTATTAACTGACTTCATAAAATGAGATTGGAAGCTTATATCCAAGTTCTATTTTCTTCAATAGACTGTGTAAAATAGGAGTAACATGCCCCTGAGAGGTTGGTAGAATTTGCCCTTGTGATGTTGTCTGGGTCTGCACTTTCTAGAGCAAGGGAAGAATCTGATCACCACTTTAACATTTTAATTTGTTACTGGTATTTATAAATTTAATCACGCCTGGTACTAAACTTGGTACTTTCAGTTCCTTTTACAAAATATCCCACTTTCATCCAGGCTTTTATATTTGATTCTCTGTAGTTTTTCACAATTCTTGTCAATGAATTTTAAATTGCTTTTTAAATTTATCAAATAAATGCTTCACTCGCTAGTAAAAAAAAAAAGTAATATCCCAATCGTTCTAAACTATGAATAATTTCCCAACTTTCCCAGAGGCTCTTCCTGTGCAAACTTTAGTCTGGGGTCATTGTGTCCTTGTAGCTTAATGTCCAGTTGTCATTCTAGTGCTTTCTCTTATCAGCATTTTAGGAATTATTTTTGTTTATTCATCATTTCTTTCTTAGTTCTCACACATGTCTGTTTTCTCTTACTGTCACATTTTAGTGGAGCAAATACTTCTAAGAAAGGGTGCATAGCACTGGGCAATCATATGTTTTGAGACCTGTCTGAAGGTGTCTTCACTCAGTTCTCAGATGAGATTGATTAATTAAGTGGGATATATGTCTGAATTGGAATTTTTTTAAGATTTATTTTTTACTTGAGAGGCAGAGTAACAGACAGAAAGAGGGAGAGACAGAGAGAGAGGCCTTCCATCCACTGGCTTACTCCCCAAATGGCTGCAACAGCCAGAAATGTGCTGATCCCAAACCAGGAGCAAGGAGCTTCTTCCAGGTCTCCCATGTGGGTGTAGGGGCCAAAGCACTTGAGCCATCCTCTGCTGCTTTCTCAGGCCATCAGCAGGGAGCTGGGTTGGAAGTGGAGCAACTGGGACTGGAACCAGTGTCCGTATGGGATGCCAGCACCACAGGTGTATAGTTAATGCATTATGCCACAGCGCTAGCCTAGGAAATATGTTTTCCTTAGGAAGGTAAAGGCATTCATTTTTGTCTGATGTTATTTTAATGTCTCTGCTTCCGAATTAATCATCTTTCTATATTGTTGCCCTTTGCCAGTCAGTATGTTCTAGAATATCACAGTGGTTAGATTTTTGTAATTCCCTCTCCTCACTGTGTCAGGTATTCATTGGGAAATTTTTTTAAGATTTATTTATTTATTTTAAAGTCAGAGTTACACAGAGAGAGAAGGTGAGGCAGGGAGAGAGAAAGAGAGGTTTTCCATCTGCTGGTTCACTCCCTAGTTGGCCACAATGGCCAGAGCTGTGCCCATCCGAAGTCAGGAGCCAGGAGCCTCTTCTGGGTCTCCCAAGTGGGTGCACAGGCCCAAGGACTTGGGCCATCTTCCACTGCTTTCCCAGGCCACAGCAGAGAGCTGGATCAGAAGTAGAGCAGCTGGGACTTGAACCTGCGCCCATATGGGATGCCAGCACTGCAGGCAGCAGCTTTACCCTCTATGCCACAGAGCTGGACCCTCATTGGGACTTTTAATCCTGGAGATTGATGCCCTAAAATTTAATAATATTGTTTAACTTTTATTTCACTTTCTGCATTTGTATCCATTCTCACTTTTTATAACTCCAAATTATTGGACCTCTTAGATTTATCTGTTTTTTGATTTTAAAGTCCATTTGTGTCTTGTTTTGCTTCTGTGAAGGTAACATCACTTTACCTTCTGTCCCTTCTAGCAAATGTTTTGTTTTTCCAAGTGACCCCAGCCATTACCTGCTGCCTCCAAGATGCACATTAACAGAAAGCTAGAATTGGAAGTGGATCTGGCACTCAAACCCAGGTATGCTGATATGGGGTGAAGGCATTCCAAGTGGTGTCTGTGCCAAATGCCTGCCCATCATCTTTCCTCTCTATTCCGATTTTAGTGGAATTTTCCACCTGCCATGTTTAAAAGAAAATTCATTTAAATTTTAAAAACTAGTGTATTTGTGGCCTGCGCTGTGGCTCACTAAGTTAATCCTCCGCCTGTGGCACTGGTACACCGGGTTCTAGTCCTGGTTGGGGTGCCAGATTCTGTCACGGTCACTACTCTTTCAGTCCAGCTCTCTGCTGTGGACTGGGAGGGCAGTGGAGGATGGCCCAAGTGCTTAGGTCCTGCACCCGCATGGGAGACCAGGAGGAAGCACCTGGCTCCTGGCTTCAGATCGGCACAGCACACCAGCCGCAGCATGCCAGCTGTAGCGGCCACTTGGGGGGGTGAACCAATGGAAGTAAGACCTTTCTCTCTGTCTCTCTCTCTCTCTCACTGTCTAACTCTGCCTGTCCAAAAAAAAAAAAAAACCTAGTGTATTTGTGTTCAGTCTATTTCATTTTATATCTTATTTATTTGTATTTTTATTTTTTAAATGATCTTGACATATTTAAGTCTATATATTTGGCTTCTTTCTAATAACCAGCCCTTATTTTTGTAATTATCTTCTTTGGGGAAAATTAAGAAACTGAATCTTTTTTTTTAAAGGAATAAAATAGTAAGTTGTTCCTCAACAGTCTGGATAAGGGCTGATCATGTCATTATCTCTCACAGTGTCCATTTCACTTCAATGGGTATCATTTTAGATGCTTGTTTAGTTGCCATCGATCAGGGAGAACATGTGATATTTGTCCCTTTTGGACTGGCTTATTTTACTCAGCATGATGTTTTCCAGCTTCTTCCATTTTGTTGTAAATGCCCGGATTTCATTGTTTTTTACTGCTGTATAGTGTTCCATAGAGTACATATCCCATAGAAGAAACTGATTCTAGAAGTTCATAACTTACTAAATTTTTTCTGAAAATTATATGCAAGATAGGGAAGTTACACTTAAAATAAGACACAGCACAAACTGTTTTAATGTTAAATGTACTATTAGCACAAGTGCAACGGAATTGCCTCAATAGTCCAGGCAGAGCTGTATGAGTATGCAGGAATACAGTATACAGTGGTGGTTACACTACCATCAGTGAGGATGTGTTTGTTATGTGGCTAAGCAGGATAGCTACCTCTAGAGAAAGAATAAAGCTGTATTCCTATTTATACATGCACAAAAAATAGTATCAAATAAGTTAAACCTCTATAAAAAGGTAAATCTGCTAACCCAGTAGACGGTATAGAATGCCTTTGTGAATTCAGGTGGAAAACTCTTTCTTAACTAAGATCCAAAAATCATTTACAAAAGAAAGAATTTATGGACTTAATTCATTCAAAATAGAATATTTCTGTTTAGCAAAGATAAATTATTCATGGCACCTTGAGCTTTGCTCTTTTCTATAGTACACAGAAAGAATTTCTGAAAATCAACAAGGAAAAGGCCAAAAATCTAACAGAGAAAAAAATGGATGAAGGATACTAAAAGCCTCTTACATGGAAAAGCAGGCAGAACACCTGCCACTGAATGAATGCACAGCTAACCTCAGTTGTAACCTAAACTCACACACATACTACTGTCAGATTGGCAAAACTTTGATCATGTTAAATGCTAGTGAAAATGTGGGGAAATGGAAAATTGCTTATTTGAAAAATTAAAGACCAGAAGGGCTGTTCAGAACAATCAGGAAAAAATATGTGAGTGTATGCTCCCTGATCTGATAATACCCCAGAGTATATCTCATAAAGAAAGCCTTAGATTGTGCACAAAGAGAACTTGGCTATAAGAACAAGGAACTGGAGTGAAGTTGGTGGTCCTCATTACAGAAATGAACAATGACGCACATACACAGTAGAGAGCTCAGCAGAAATCCAAGAAAGGAATTAGGTTTGCATGTATCAACATGTCTGTGGTTAATAAAACAAAACATTTGTAGTAATCACATATACATACCACAACTCTATTTCACGTGGATAAACGTACAAAATGGTTTGAAAGGACTTTCTTCAGGTATTATGTGTGCACATTTTGAAGTTCAGGATGGGGGTGGAATAGGAAAGGACATTGTGGATGAAGGGGGAAATTAATAAAAGAGAAAAAGAAAGGAAATAATGAAGGGAAGGAGTAAGAAAGAAAGGGAAACAATGAGGGAGGGAGGGAAAGAAAGAGAATGAGAAAAAGAAAAGTGGAGTTTGTAGAGATTGAGTGTGACCCAGACTGAGTAATATGGTACAGTTCATCTTGTTCAGCTGATGTCCTCAAAATTAAAACTATTTAAAAGTTAGCTGCCAGTGATGATTAAAGAGTCATCTCTGGAGCAGTTCTCAACCCAATTTGAGAGCTGGGTAACACAGGTACAGAGATCATGGTTTTTCTCAGGACAGTAATCTCAGCACCCAACTGAACATTACTATATGATATGACAGAAAATCTATCAGAGGAAAACAAGACTGTGACCTTTTAGTGATCTTCCGGGGAAAAGTGTATTTTCTACATTCCATTAGTACTGAGATTGATGATTCAAGTTTAAGGTATAAGATCTCTGATCATGTGCTTGGATTACATAAAAGACTGGGGATTGATGAAGGGTTTCTGGGTGACCCAATCCAACCTGCTTGTGCTCCATCCAAAGCAGATCAGACTATTGATTGAAGAGTCCTCACCGTGCTTTGTCATGGTGCGTTGTGATGGCTGAGGACCAAGAGACAGGAGAAAGAAATGCCTGAATTTATGTTGGAAAATAATGGTTCTAGAGGCTCTATTGTGGACTGGATGCTTATGTAGGCTACATAAATTAATCTTCATGACAAGCACAATATGGAAGAATTCTTAGCTTACATTTTACAGATGAGAGCAAAAGATGTGGTGTAAATTTCACAAGGCCAGCTGTTAAAAACTAGCTGAGGTTTCAAAATAATTCTGACTTCTTTCAATGTGCAGCACTTTACCTTCACTCCTAAAAGGCTAGAGATGCAAGATTTTATCATCTCATTGGGCATGCTGCTCATAGGGTCTCTCATTGCTTCTGATATAAACTACTGTGCCTACAGTACTTTCTGAGAGGACAAATGTATGTAGTCATGCCGTAACCCCTACCCCTAGTCCACAGCTGATTGATTGTGGACCAGTGGTGGTCTGAAGGTAACTACTCCAATAGTCAAGAGCTAAATGAAGATATTTTCCATGGAAAGTATTTTGGATGTTAATTAAGCAAGGTAGGATCTACTTCCCTTGTACTCAAGGTGGAAGGTTTGCCAATAAGGAATTCTTTAGTAGCAAAAGGGAAGTAGATCCACAGAGAGAGTAATAGAAAAACAGCATCTAGGTGAATGATCCACCAGAAGAACCCTGAAATGGAGGTCCCTGGATTCTTGCTGCTGAGGATACCATCCCATTCAAGTCTTCCTGGTGGCTGCCTTGGAGGTTCTACGCTTGATACCATTCTTGGCTGTTCAGCTTCCCCATGTCCTTGTGAAGGCCCACTGTAAGTTAAAATTTCTCTTTTCCATTGTCCTTGAGGTGTGTTTCCACTTATGTGGGGTAGTGTGAGAAAATCTGCTCACAAGATAAAGAGCCTAATTGGATCAGTTTGCTTTCCTATCCTCCTAAACTGGCATTTTACTTTGACTTAGAAGCCCCAGTCAAGGATGGGGACCAGTAGTTAAGTGGTGGGCTTCACTCTTCACTTTCCAATGGCTATGAACCACTCATAGGTGAGTGAAAGGATAACTGAGAGTCCAATCCTGACCCAGAGGTGTCAGTGAATTTGGATCTAGGGGTTGTGTGGGTTTAAGAACAAAAGGGAAGCAGGTGGCTCTTAGTGAGAATGGAAGCTTCAGGAGTTAGGGATGACATCTCTCAGAATATAGGGAATGTCCTCAGAGTTTAATGTGGTTAGGTTAAATCATGGTGGTGGCTCATTTATGAGATGAGGATGAAGAGAGATTATCCAAGGAAATGGAGGAAAATAAATTACTCAAAATTCTTAGATTGCGAGTAGAGTGATCAAACATACCATTTTGCCTGGGGACTGCAGTTTCCCCAAGAAATGGGACTTTCAGAGCAAAAACCCAGAAAGTCCTTGGAAAACTGGGCTGTTTGGGCAATTCTAGAACTTGCAAGTGAAGAAACCCAGCCCTCACTAGTTACCTTAAAATAGCTGATTTGATGACTCACAATTTCAAACCATGGGGAGAAAAATCCTAAAACCCAGGTTCCTAAGTTGTAGAAAAGAATGACACAGGCCGGCGCCCCGGCTAATCCTCCGCCTTGCGGCGCCGGCACACTGGGTTCTAGTCCTGGTCGGGGCGCCAGATTCTGTCCCGGTTGCCCCTCTTCCAGGCCAGCTCTCTGCTGTGGCCAGGGAGTGCAGTGGAGGATGGCCCAAGTGCTTGAGCCCTGCACCCCATGGGAAACCAGGAGAAGCACCTGCCTCCTGGCTTCGGATCAGCGCGATGCGCCGGCCGCAGCACGCCAGCCGTGGCAGCCATTGGAGGGTGAACCAACGGCAAAAGGAGGACCTTTCTCTCTGTCTCTCTCTCTCGCTATCCACTCTGCCTGTCAAAAAAAAAAAAAAAAAAAAAAAAAAAAAAAAAGAACGACACAGTTCAGGGAGTTCTTGGAACTCCAGGGATTTCACCTCTCTGTCAGCAGGAGGAGCTTCTGAAAATCACCCCTACCCAGCCTTCTTCCCAGAGGTTCTAATCCCATTGTTCGCTTCATGATTTTTTAAAAAACTCCTTTACTTGAATTCCATATGAAATCAATACTGTCCATAATAACAGAATAAGTGTGTAGTTCCCAAGCTTTTCTTCCTATTGCAATAATCTAGATAGCTTTAAATGTCCATGCTGGTGTACCAAATGCCCTAAATGCCAGGAATGTGGCTTAAATTGTTTGGGTGGGACAAGGCTTTTCAAAGGATTTATATATTAGCAGATGGGGGCAACATTGTGGTCTAGTTGGCAAAAACTGCTGCCTTCAATGCTAGCATCCCATAGGGGTGCCAGTTTGTGTCTTGGATGCTCCACTTTCCATCCAGCTCCGTGCTAATGGCTTGGGAAAAGTAGCAGAAGATGGCCCAAGGGCTTGGGCTCCAGCCACCCACAAGGGGAAACCCAGATAAAGCTCTTGGTTGCTGGCTTCTGGCTTCAGCCTGGTTCAGCCCTGGCTGTTGCAGCCATCTGGGGAGTAAACCAGCAGATGGAAGCTCTTTCTCTCTGTGTCTCTCTCATTCTCTCTCTCTAACTCTTTTTAAATAAATAAACAAATCTTCAAAAAAGATCAGCAGATGATTCTAATGTGCAGATCCACAAATTTTGGACCCATTCTTATACTCTCTCCTAGAACAGCTCTGGGATTTGAGCAGCAGAAGAGTAATTATGTATGAGTATTTTTGATGGTAAGTCAGCAGAGGGCCATTTGCAAGCCTTATGCGTTAGCTGAAAGTCTGCCTTACTATTGTACCCTGATAGAGAATGGGTGAAGGTGATTAGGAGACTTTGTAGGCAGTTGGGATGAGATGCTGGCCAGAGGCTGACTCCTCCATGATCTTCTCACTCCCTGTATACGGTCACGATCACCTCTCAAGGCCTCTAATAGACACACAGGTTAAAGTTCTGACTCTGGCATCTACCAGCTAACTTTTCACATCACATTCTTAGGTTTGGTCTCTAGACCCTTAAAGTAGGGGTAATACTAATGATACTACAACAATATATTACCTCTATAAAGCTACTGATACGTAACTAATGCAGAACAAATTACTAACTCCTACCAGGGACTTCCTTAAAAAAAAAAAGAAAAGATTTATTTATTTGTAAGGCAGAGGCAGAGAGAGAGAGAGAAGGAGGGAGGGAGGGAGTGAGAGAAAAAGAGAGAGAGAGAGAGAAAGAGAGAGAGAGAGAGTCTTTCATCTGCTGGTTCACTCCCCAAATGGCTGCAATGGATAAACTGATCTGAAACCAGTAGCCAGGAGCTTCCTCCAGGTCTCCCATGTGGGTGCAGGGGCCCAATGACTTGGGCCATCTTCCACTGCTTTCCCAGACCATAGCAGAGAGCTGGATCAGGAGTGGAACAGCCAGGACTTGAACCTGCACCCATACGGGATGGTGGAACTGCAGGTGGCGGCTTTACCTGCTACACCACAATGCTGCCCCCAGGGACTTCCTTTAACAATGGAGTATTCCTGTTGAAGTAGACACATATGATGTTCTTTAAAAAGTTTGTGGGAAAGTAAAATTAAAAGATACATTTGTTTTTGTTAAAAATTTTTTGAGATCCATGCATAGTTTCCCATATATGCATTTTCCACAAATCTGTACCCTGCTCTAGCATCCACAGCTGCATCTTTAAGACATAATGACTCTATGACTCTTAATTTCTTGGTATTCGTGAATTAATAGGCACAGAATATTTAAGTCAAGGCTAAAATTTTGAAGCTTTCAGAGAGAATGGTTGTGGGATTCCATAGCTGTGACTTTAGTATTCTACAAATGCAAATACAGGCTTGTATACAAATGAATCTAATTTTCAAATATCACGACTCAGCAGATTCCAGATTCCAGGATTCATAGATATTTGAAACCCATGACTCAGTAATTCTCTAACACTATGGCACTGACTTTTTTTTTTCTGATCAACACAAAGAGTACATTCATGTGAACCTGTAGCACTTATACAAAGACTATTCTTCCCTAGAACCATGCCCAGAGCCAATCTTAACTTGTTTGATTAGGAGAGAACAGGGCTGTATCTGAGGCTGCAAGACTCAATGTATGTGAGGCTTTCTCAGAGCAATCAGTTCTGAAGTGTTGGCTCATTGAAGAAATGGCAGCTACCAGAAAAGTTGAAATGTCAATTGAGATTATTTGTTATTTGTGTTGTTTAAAGATAATGTGTAGTGCATATCTGATCATTGGTATAGCCAAGAATTTGGACAGAGTTCAGAGTAAGGATAAAATAACAGTGCTTCTCAAATTGATTCAAGAATTCTTAGATTTAATGACTTGATAGTTTTTAAGATTGCATGTCTGACTGTCAATTTGTTAAGTCAACAACAGGAGTCACTATGCACTTACTCCTCATGTAGGATCTCTGTCCTCAATGTGCTGTACATTTGATTTAATGCTATAACCAGTACTCAAACAGTATTTTTCACTTTGTGTTTCTGTGTGGGTGCAAACTGTCGAAACCTTTACTTAATATATACTAAACTGATCTTCTGTATATAAAGAGAATTGAAAATCTTGATGTGAATGGAAGGGGAGAGGGAGCAGGAGATGGGAGGGTTGCAGGTGGGAGGGAAGTTATGGGGGGGGCATTGTAATCCATAAGCTGTATTTTGGAAATTTATATTCATTAAATAAAAGTTAAAAAAAATTGCATGTCTGAGTGATTCTTCTATATAAACATGTGATAACAAAACTCAAAGAGAGAAAATTGATTCAGCAATATGGACAGAAAAATCCAGAACATCAAAAGCCAAGACCCCAAAACACACTTAGCAAGATACAAGACCATGCTGGAGGTGAACTTGATCCCCTTGTCTTCCCAGGAACACCCATGAGGACAGCCCAGTTGTACTGGTCCCCATCTTTGCTCAGCTGTTGCTGTTTGCTCAGCTGTTGCCTAATCCAGGGAGGAATACTTCACTCATTGAATAACCAACCCCAGTCAGATTCCCTCCTGCCATCAGTCTTGGGATGAAAGTTACCTTTGGATCTAGGCAGTCAAACATGCCAAGGGCTAGGAAAATTTACAGTGAGAAGGCTCTACGTGCTGTTGGCCAGGGAGGGTGTGACATGTGCAGAAAGGAGCAGAGGCAGAAGGAGACCCTGTACATGTTCTTTCTTCCCCCAAGTCCAGGACATGCTCCCCTTAGCTTTTCCCATTGGGTTTTTTTTTTTTTTTTTTTTACAGGCAGAGTGGACAGTGGCAGAGAGAGACAGAGAGAAAGGTCTTCCTTTTCCGTTGGTTGACCCCCCAGTGGCCACTGTGGCTGGTGCGCAGCAGCCGGCGCAGCATGCTGATCTGAAGCCAGGAGCCAGGTGCTTCTCCTGGTCTCCCATGCGGGTGCAGGGCCCAAGTACTTGGGCCATCCTCCACTGCACTCCCAGGCCACAGCAGAGAGCTGGACTGGAAGAGGAGTAACTGGGACAGAATCCAGCGCCCTGACCTGGACTAGAACCCGGTGTGCCGGCACCGCGGCTCAACAGGCTAATCCTCTGCCTGCGGCGCCAGCCCCTTTGGGTTTGTATACACATTACCCAATGGAATAAGAGTACTTATGTGTCCTTTTGTTTTAAGACAAAACAGAAATCCAGATCAAAACAAAGGTCCATATTAGTTGATTATGATCAAGAGACAAATGCCTTTGTCACAACCATCCTGGGCAAGAAATAAAACCTTGCAACAACCCCAGTCCTTCCTCAGGTCTCATCCAAAGTGCATCCTGTGCCTGCCTCCAAATGTAACTATACCGATGTTTGTCATGGGCACATTCTCAAAGTCCTTTATGGCCTTGTCATCACTTTGCACACTAGATACTACAGTACAGTTATATTTATTTTTCCAACTTGCTGTTATTTAGTATTTCATCTTTTATTCTAGAGTTCTCTCCTTCAAACTTTCCCCACATCCCCCCTTCCCTCTTTCCTCCTCCTGCTTCTTTCCTTTCTCCATCCCTTCCTTGCTCCTTCCCTCCCTCCCTCCCCCTCTTCCTTTGTTTCCATTTTTATTCTCTCTCTCTCCCTCTCTCTCTCTTTCTTTCCCTTCCCCTCTTTCAAATCTGGGTTCTAATACCTTTTAAAGTTTCTTGCACCCTATATTTCAAACTCACCATGCAGCTCCTATTTCTCTATATTTTCTGAAAACTAGCGACTGATCCACAGGCTCAGACAGAGTCAGGCTCCACTTCTTCGACAAGGTTATAGGTGGTACAGCAAGCTCTCATCAGGAAGTACATCATGGTTAGACTGCAATCCTTTGACGCCCCAAATTAATGATAATTGGCACCCAGATCCATTAACTGAGTGTTGTAAAACATCAAGATACTTAATTTAACACTGTGTTTACACTTACCCTTTTTAAGTTTGTTGAGTTATGTTTTATGGTCCAAAATATTGTCTATCTTGGTGAATGTAAGTGCGTAAAATTTAAGAGATTGTATGTTCTTCTGTTGTTGAAGAAAGTATTCTATAAATGTCAATTAGGTCTGGTTGACTGATGGCATTGTTCAGTTTAACTATGATTTTCTCCCTGCTGTATCTATCAATTACTCATAGAATGGTATCCCAGTCTCCGGCATCATAGCAGAATCACCCTCGAATCTCATATTTCTCCTTGAAGTTCAATCACTTTTGTGCCATGTATTTTGATGCTGTTCTTAGGTGCCTACATACTCATAACTAGGATGTTGTCTTGTTAAATTAATCAATTTATCATGTTGCAATGTCCCTTTAATCCCTGATAATTTTCCTTGCTTTGAAGTATGGTCTGTCTATAATTAATATAGCTACTCCAGCTTTCTTTTGATTAGCATTACCATGACATATCTTTGTCCATTTACTTTTTTTTTTATTTGACAGATAGAGTTACAGACAGTGAGAGTGAGAGACAGAGAGAAAGGTCTTTCTTCCATTGGTTCACTCTCCAAATGGCCACCACAGCTGGCCTTGCGCCAATCTGAAGCCAGGAGCCAGGTGCTTCCTCACGGTCTCCCATGCGGGTGCAGGGGCCCAAGCACCCACGCCATCCTCCACTGCCCTCCCAGGCCACAGCAGAGAGCTAGACTGGAAGAGGAGCAACCAGGGCTAGAACCTGGTGCCCATATGGGATGCCGGCGCCGCAGGCGGAAGATTAACCGAGTGAGCCACAGTGCCAGCCCCTGTCCATTTACTTTCAATCAATCTGTGTTTTTATATAAAAACCAGTTTAAGGTAGGCAACATATATGTGGGTCTTATGTTTTAACCAAATTTGACACTTTGTTTTAATTGATGCATATATTCCACTGATGTTTAAAGTGATTATTGGTATAATTGGATTTTTTTTTAAGATTTACTTATCTGCTTGAAAGGCAGAGTTACAGAGATGGAGGGAGGCAAGGTGGGAGGGGGAAAGGAGGGCAAGGAGGGAAGGAGAGAGAGAGAGAGAGTCTTCTATCTGCTGGTTCACCCCCTAGATGGCTGCAATGGCCAGAGCTATGCTGACCCAAAGCCCAGAGCCAGGAGCTTTTTCCAGGTCTCACACATGGGTTCTGAGGCCCAACAACTTGGGCCATCTTGTGCTGCTTTCCCAGGCCACAGCAGAGAACGCGATTGGAAGTGGAGCAGCCAAGATTTGAACCGGCATCCATATGAGATGCTGGCACCACAGGCGGTGGCTTTAACACCTGTGCCATAGTGCTGCTGGATTTATTATTTACAATATTTGTTAGTGCTTTTTATTCAACATCCTTGCTTTTGTTTCTTTTTTTGTCTTCCACTATTTTTTCACCTCCTCTTTTAGTATACCAATTATCTTTTAGTAGTTGGTCTAGTGTTTGCAATACGAATCTGAATAAATCCAAGTGCACCTTCAAATATACTACCTTTAAAGTATATATCCTCCTCTCATCCCTTATAAAGTCACTGTATTCATTTCCCTTATATCTTGCTATAACCACACAATTATTACCATTATTACTTAGAACAAAATGGTATCTTCTAGATTATTTAAGATTAAGAAAAATAGCTCATTTGGTTTTATTTGCATTTCCCTGATGGCTACTATTGTTCCCCCTCATACATGGAAGTGTAAAAAAATCAACCTAAATACATAATAGTAATTACTAGAGCTTGGGAGGGGTAAGAGGAGATAAGAAAGATTGGACAACAGGTAATAAATCCAGAGTTAGATGAAAGGAATAAATTCCTACTGTCACAAAGCATAGTGGGATGACTATAGTTTACAATAACCTATTATATATTTTATGAACAAAGGAACAGAGGAGCGCCTTTTAGGAAAGAGATGCAGCAGTGGAAGAATCAGAAATGGAGAGAGGTGACTGGACAGCTGGGACAGGTTTATTAGAGGATAAACTTGAGAGGGGTCACCGGTCACAGGGACCAGAGACCTCTCTCTTACAGGCTGAGAGGGTTTGATGGGGGTCAGGTCGGAGTCTGCTAGTTTTGCAGCTGCTGCAATTTGCAGATCAGGCAGGTGGCTAAGCACTGCGGCTGGGTCAGGAGCAGGTGGCTATCTGCTGGGCGGAAAGTGGGGCACACTTATCAGCACATCTCATCTCAGTCCCCTCCTACTAGGCTCCGAAGGCACTTGTGGCTGAAACATTCTATGCTTCTGCCCTTTCCCAGTAGCTCCAAGGTTCTAATCACAGTAATGTTAAAAGGGAAAAAATTTGGTTACCTTGAACAGTACAGACTGCATCCACATATTGAAACATCACACTGTACCCCATCAGTATGTGCAAGTATTGTTAATGAAAAATTTAAAAAGAAAAATAACTGATTTTATTACCTGATTTATTCTCTCCCTATTGCTCCTCCAAGTTTCAGCAGATCCACGTTTCTGACCTACATCATTTTCCTTCTCTCCAAAAAATTTCTTTCATCCTTTCTTGAAAGACAAACTCCATTTTTTTTCTGAATCTGGTAAAGTTCCTTATTTGTCCTTAACTTTTCAAAGATAATTACACTGGACATAGAACTCCAGGTTCATATTTTTTCCCTGTCAGCATCTTAAACATGCACAACACCATCTTCCTGCTTGCTTGGTTTCCACAGGGAAGTCAGATGCACTTCTTATGCTTGGTTCTCCATAGATAAAGTGTTTCTACCCTTGTCTGGTTTCTTGTAAGATTTTCTCCTTATCTTTGAGTTTCTGCAGCTGTAGTTAATATGCCTAGATGTCAATTTTGTTGTGTGGTTCTGCCAGGAGTCCTTTGAGCTTCCCAGGAAGTTTGGTGGTTTGGTGCCTGACATTAATTTGGGGAAATTCTCAGTCATCATTTCCTCAAACATTTCCTTCATTTTGCTCTTTTTTCTCCTTCTCTTGATATCATATACATATTACACCTTTTGTAGTTGCCCCAAAGTTATTGAATATTCTGTTAAATCCTTTTTCTCTATGCACTTAAGAGTCTATGACATTTCTTCAAACTCACTGATTCTATCTTTGCACTTTTGCATTATTCATTTCCATTACAGTGTTTTTGATTTATTGTATTTTGGTTTTGTGTCTTCAATTGGTGCAAAAATTGTATTTAATAGTGATTTGGTTATATGCATATATTGTGGAATGGCTAAATCCAGTTAATTACCATATACATTATCTCATGTACTTATCATTTTTGTGTTCTCAGCAGTTTCCAAATGTGCAATATATTATCTCCGGTCACCATAATGTACAAAAAGACCCTTAAATTTATTCATATGTCTAACTGAAATTTTGCATCCCTTGATCAACATTTCATGATTCCTAACAGACACTATCTCAGTCTTTCTGGTAACCACTCTTCTATGAGTATTCTCTGTTTCTACAAGTCCTATTTTTTATTTATCTGTTTATTATCCTACTGTAGGGCGGGGATGGAGAGGGCAAGAGAAGGGAAAGAGAGAGAGGGAGAGAGGGAGAAAGAGGGGGTGGTCTCCCATCAGCTGGTTCACTTCCCAGGTGCTTGGGAGCTAGGGACTCAATCCACACCTCCTACAAGAGTGGCAGAGTAATTACTGCTGCCTCCCAGGGTGTACTTTAGCAGGAAGCAGGAATTAGGAATGGGGCCAGAATTCAAACCTAGGTGTTTTGATATAGGATGTGGGCATCCTACGCAGCCTCTTAACCACTATGCCAAAAATTCACCCAAAGTTCTGTTTTTAAATGTCAAAATAAGTGAGATCGTGCAGTTGTCTTCCTGTCCCTGGCTTATTACACTTAGCATGATGTCCTCTGAGTTTGACTAGGTTGTTGCAAATGGCAAGATTTCCTCCTTTTGTAAGGCTAAATAGCATCCCAGTGAGTACAGATGCCACATTTTTATCCACTAATGGACAATTAGGATGCTTAGGCTGATTCCATGTCTCGCGTTTTGTGAATAATGCGGCAATAAACATATGAATGCATAGATATAGATAGATAGATAGATAGATAGATAGATAGATAGATAGATTCTTGCATTTCCTCTTTCTTAGAGCTCTAGCTCTCTGCCAACATTGACAATTTGTTCTTGTTTGTTGTTCACTTTTTCCATTGAAGCCATAGCATGCTAATCATGGTTTTAAATTCTCAGTCTGAAAATTCTCAGATCTCTGCTAGATCTCAGTCTAGTTCTGATCATTTCTCTCCTGATTCAACAGTGAGTTTTGCTTTTTGGTATGCCTTGGAGCCAGATGTGAAATACTGGATGAAAGGAACTGAGGTAAGTAGGACTTTAGGATGGGTTTTTATTTGTATCAGGCTAGGAATCAGCAGTGTTTGCTCTTTGCTGTAGATGTCAGAGGCTATAATTCCCACCCCTGCCCCAGATTCCTTTTTTGATCTTACCTATTGCTTTGGGTTTCCTATGGACTTTTCAGATGTAAGCTCTTGTTATCATACAAGACCCTACTGATAGGGCAGCAAGGTGTAGGGGAGAGGGCGTCCTCTGATTGTGCTTCAGTCTTTTTTTTTAATTTTTTAAAAAAATTTAATTTAGATTTATTTATTTGAAAGGCAGAGTTACAGAGTCAGGCAGAGAGAGAGAGATCTTCCATCTCACTCCCCAGATGGCCACAATGGCTGGAGCTGAGCTGATTCAAAGCCAGGAGGAGCCAGGAGCTTCTTCCAGTTCTCCCACATGGGTGTAGGGGCCCAAGCACTTGGGCCATCTTTCACTGCTTTCCCAGGCCATGAGCAGGGAGCTGGATCAGCAATGGAGCTCCCAGGTCTTAAACAGTTGTCCATATGGGATACCAGCACTGCAGGCAGCCACTTTACCCACTATGCCACAGTGCCAGCTCCAGGCTTCAGTCTTTCAGAGGGCCCTGGATTGTGACTTCAAGTGTTTCACTGTTACTCCCCAACTCCCTGCCCCCAACATGAGACCACAAGGATGTAAGAGGAAGAGTTGGGTCTTTCAATTCTCCCAAGTCAGTTAGACTAAGATAAAATAGTTTCCACTGAGGGCAGGCTTTGCTAAGGATAATGCTCTGGTCATGTTTCTAAACTGCTAATTTCTCTTCCCCTTGCGCGAAGCACAGTGGAATTTTTCTCCAGTTCTTCCCATCAACCCAGGAGTTATCCTGGAGGTAAAATTCACAGAAGTGTGCCTGCTCCTGGAGTTTTACCTCTCAAGTTTTTCCACATTAAACCTCCAATAACTCATCAAATACAGTTCACATTTTCCTGCACCTGTCCTGGCTCCAACATTGATCTCTGTTCCTGGATCTCTGCACTGGAGAGCTGTAATTCTCAGAATCTGCCTCTCTATGATTTTGAGGGCAATGGTTTTTCCCTGGGACCCCAAATATCTTATGGATCTGTGAAGAACTGTCAATTTTTAGTTTGTTCAAATGTTTTTCTTGATGTGAAAATGGAGGTGATGATTTCCAAACTCCTTCAATGTCAGACAAATGGGAAACTACAAGTTTCGTTTTTCATTTACTAGAGTACCTTTGTGAGAAGACATTGTCCCTCATCTGCTATTTGACTACCCAGGGATATAACTCATAAGAAAGGCAGAGTATATCCTCGATTTTTCTTTCTTTTATTTATCTGGGTTTTCAACTGATGTTTTCTTATCCTCCACACAAAGTGATCTAATAATATCTTTAGGTAATTTTTAACTTAGAAAAAAAAGCTGTGAAAATAGTGAAATGTTATAGTGTACTCATCACCCAGCTTCATTCACATTAATTTCTTATATAGCCATGGAAAATTCATTAAAGCTAAGAAATTAGCATTGGTCTACAACTAGAAACTAACCTACAGATATAACTGGATTCCACCAAATTTTCCACTATGATCTTTTTTCTGTTCCAGATCCACAGATTTTTCACATTACATTTAACTTACCTGCCTCCTTCATCTTCTCCAGCTTGTGACAGTTTCTCAGATTTTCCTTGTTTTTCAGAACTTTGACCCTTCTACCTTTCTACAAAACACTGGACAGGTGTCTTGTAGAAAGACTTCAATTTGTATTTTTCATACGTTTTCTCATAGTTAGATTGAGTGCACTAATTATTGGAAATATAGCAGCAAATGGTTACCCTGGACATGTAGGAGTGGGTACATAGTGCTGATTATTCATTAATTGTGATTTGACCTTGATTATAAGGTTCAAATAGGTCTGCCCAGGTGCTCCAGTGTAAACTTGCTATTTTTCTTCTTTGTAATTGCTGAACATTTTGGGATGCACACTTAGACAAGTATGTGCTTTTCTGCTTAAAACGTTCTCACTAACATTCACCAATGAAATTTGCCTATGCAATCATCTGTAGTGTTCTAATGGTGAGTTTGTTTTTTAAATTTCTCTTTCCTTCTGAATTTACTAACTGAAATTCTAATGTAAAGACAAGCCATTGCTTCCTCTTGATTTGTTTTATTTCAGCACTTTCTTACTTGCTGGCACCACAGGGTGTTCTGGGATTATTGTGTATTTTCCCAGTCATAACCTCAAATTAACCACATCTCCAAAGAGCTCTGTTCTTTTTTTTCTGATTGGAGAATGATAATTATAAACAATGCAGTGGATGCACGGTGTGCTCATTGTTATAGGATACTCATGGTATCCGGTACCTATCAGTGGGAGATTTATGTGTGTATAGTAGCTGGTGTGTAGACACATTGATGCTTATTTCTGTATCTATTCACACACAATATACACATACTCACAAATACAAATGAATTTTCTTTCAATACAACATCATATAATTTATTTTAGATTTCCCATTTTCAGTATTTCTAACTTCCTTCTCCCACATTATGAAACTTGCCTCTCATTCTCTATAATATATTCATATTTATTTACTGAGCATTAGTATACATGTTTAAAATAGCTTCACAATTTTTAACCTAATCCCTCTAGAAAACATACACCAGCATGAGTGCAATGTTTATTTATTGTTCCTTTTGTCTTTAGTCTTACAGTATTCAGTCAAAACTCTGCTTTTGGAACTTACTTGATCACCTCTTTTCTTCCTCGTGTTCTTAGTGTGCATAAGTGATTCATTTGTGAGATAGTTTGATTCATTCGTTACAGTCTTAATGCCATCTTTCCTTCATATCCTGGTGGATTTTTAAATCTTATAATAAATCAACTTTAATTTCTGTAATAATAGTTCTATGGATCTAGACAAATAGTAGTAGCCACCACCATTTGTATAAAAATGTTCCCTCATTCCAAATGTTCCCTGTGCTACCCCTTATATTCAAGTCCTCCTCCAATTCAAGATAAGCACTGATCCATTTTCATTCCAGTAGTTTAACATTGTTAGATGCTAGATAACACTGATTCACATAACACATAACTTTTTGGACTTTTTGTCTTTTAATTAGTAAAACACATTTAAGAATTATCCCTATTGTTGCATGTACGAATCACTTGTTTATTTTATTGTTGTATAGTATCCCATTATATGGCTGTATCACAGTTTACTTATCCATTCATCATTTCAAGGGCATTCACATACAGGTTTCTGTGAGAACATAAATCTTCACTTATTCTCAGGTGGATACAGAAAAGGAGGACTCCATGTCATAGAGTAGATGTATACTTAATTTTATATAAAAATGCCGACTTTCTCCCCAGTCCAGATTCAGGAACAAGTGGGAAACAACACAAAGCAGGACCCAAGTATATCAAGTGATCTGGGCTTAGGGAGCCTCTTTGTCCCCATCGGCCCAAGATCACTCCTGCCCCTGCCATATCACCAGAGACACCAAGTGAGGAGGGTACCTAAGGGAGGTTCCCACACATATGTCTCCTTCACCAAGAGACACCTGACTGCCTTACCTGGACAAACTGCTTCTTCCCTACAGGTGGAACCGGTAGGCAACAGTGAGAGCCTCAAGGGAATCAAATAAGCCGATCAGAAGAAAATAACATTTGCAAATGACACTTCCATTGGGACTACAGCCCAACAAACAGGCTAACACCCAACTCCATGGAAGACCAAACAGGTTGACAACATGACAAAAATAAAAGATTTAAATAGGACTCAGAATTTCATAGCCTCACAGAAAAAATGTCCAGGATACAGTTGAAAATAACCTTTAATGAGAAAAGATAATCAACTGACACCACCAACAAGAAGAAACAGATGTTGGAATTATTTGACAAGGATTTTAAAGCAATTGTCATAAAATATACTTCATCAGCTACAAACTCTCTTGAAACAAATGTGAAAAAAATTAGAAAAGTTCAGCAAATAGAGGCTGTAAAAATGATCAAATGAAAATTAAAGAACTGAGAAACACCAGAGGAATGTTTAAATTTCACTGGAGAACTCATAATAAGTTAGAAGAATTTATGCAAAGAATCCAATGAACCTGAAAACAGTTCCAAACACTGCACAATTAAGGCCCTGGAGGAGGATAAAGAGAAAGAAAGGACATTTGAATGTGGTATATATATGCACATTAGAATATTACTCGGCCATAAAAAATGAAATCCTTTTTCTTGCAACAAAATGGATGCAACTGGAGACCATTATGCTTAGTGAAATAAGCCAGTCCCCAAAGATAAGTATCATGTTTTCTTTGATTTTTTAACTGATATATATAGTACAATAAATGTAATGTATATGATTGAAATTGACATCTTCAGATCTGATTATTGTTTATAGCCCTAATCTGTATTCCTGCAGAAAAGTGGTCTTCCTATTTTCTACTTGTTAAAGTGTTAGTAGAGGATTAAGCCTGTGACTACCTAGTAAATTGAAAGCATGTTACTAAAGAAAATTTTAAAAACAGAAACAAAGGAGGAGGAAGGAAGAGAGGGCAGTATCATTATGGGCTTAAAATTGCATATATCAAATATGTGAAATTTATACAATTAAAAAAAATAGTCTTGTAAAACACCTCAGAAAAAATAAAAATTCATTTCAAATATACTGCAAAAAAGAGTATTTGACAAAATAGTGGCTGCAAATTTCTCTCATCTGGAGAGAAAAACGCAAACACAATTACAAAAAGATTAACAAACAAAACAAATGGAATAAACTCAAAGAAATCATGACAAGATACATAATAATGACATTTTGAAAACTAAAGAAAAGAGAATATTCTTGAAAGCAGCTAAAGGAGGGCATTATCAAGGCACAGATTTGAATATCAAAAGAATTTCAATTTAATGCAATTAAATTCAAAATTAAATCATGGTACTGGAAGAAAATCACTATCAACTGAGACTCTTATATCTAGTGCAATTTTTTCTTCAGGAGTGAAGGGAAAATGAAAACATTGTCAGATGAGAGAAAGCTCAGTTTGGTATTAGCAGACCTCACTGTAAAAAACCTCACAAAGTTATTCAAACAGTAAAGAAAAGATAATTGAAGGAATTCAGAAGCATCAGGAAGGGAAAAGGATAAATGAGAAAAACAAAAATACTGGTATGTGTAATAGGCTTCTCTTTTACTTATGAGGTTTATAAAACATATTTAATGATTGAAACAAAATTTTTACCGCCATCTGATGCTATGAACAATGGTATTTGAAAGTGAAGAAAGTAGAGACTTAAATGGAATTGAAGTTCCTACAGATCACCAAGTGGCAAGTATTGATTCCCGGAGACTTGGTAAGTCATATACATGTATTACAAAACCCAGGGCAACTACAATTGGAAGTGCATAAAAGTATACACTCAAAAGCACCATGAATAAATTAACATAAAATGTTCAAATAATTCACAGGAAGGCAAGAAAAGAGAAGGATGAATGAGCACCAGAAGAATCAAAGACAGAAAACAATAAAATAGAAGTCTCTAACACATAAATATTTACATTATGTGGAAATCATCGCGATATATCAATGAAAAAATACAGACTGACAGTGAATTTAAAAAGGCAAGAACCGGGGCCAGTACTGTGGCGTGGTGGGTAATGTTGCCGCCTGCAATGCCAGCATCCCATATGGGCGCTGGTTTGAGTCCCAGTTGCTCCACTTCTGATCCAGCTCTCTGCTATGGTCTGGAAAAGCAGTGGAAGATGACCCGAGTTCTTGGGTCCCTGCACCCAAATGGGAGACCCAGAGGAAGTTCCTGGCTCCTGGCTTTGGATCAGTGCAGCTCCAGATATTGCGGCCATCTGGGGAGTGAACCAGTGGATGGTAGACCTCTCTCTCTCTCTCTTTCTCTCTCTCTCTCTCTGCCTCTGCCTCTGCCTCTCTGTAACTCTACCATTCAAATAAATAAATCAATCTTAAAAAAAATATAGGACCCAAGTGTAAACTTGGTACAAAAACTCAGTTCAAATTCAATGACATAAATAGTATCTAAATAAAAGGTTAGAAAAAATGCATCACGTAAATATTAGCATTTCTTTTAAAAGCAGGAGTGATTATATTACTATCTAATAAAAAATACTTAAGAGCAAAGAAGATATCCAGAGAGAGAGAAGAAGGGAGGGAGGAAAGGAGGGAAGGAGAGAGAGAGAGAGACCCCATAACTATAAAAAGGATCAATACACTAGGACAACATCATAATCCTAAATGTGTACATACACATCAAACTACAGATTTTCAAATACCAATACTGCTGGCAGGAAAAATAGACAAATTCATGGTTATACTTGGTGATTCCAACACCACAACTCTCCCAGTAAAATATATAATGGTTAGAAAGTCAATAAGGATATAGAGGATCAACTCAGTCAACCAACAGAACACTCCACCAAACAACAGAAAAATGCACATTTTTTTTCCAAGCAGCCATGTAAATTTCACCATGGCAGACCATATCTTGGGCCAAAAAGCAAAGTTCCACAAATCCAAAATAACTGAAATCATACCAACTGTATGTTATTCACGCACTATGGATGCAACTAAAAGTTGATCATAGAAATACATCTATAAAATCCCTATACTTATAAACATTAAACAATACTCTAAAAACCCAGAGTCAGATGGAAAACTCAAAGCAACTTTTAAAAGGCATAGAATTGAATGAAAGCAAAAATACATCATAATCAAAATATATGGGATGCACATAAAGCAGTACTGAAAAGGAAATTTATTCTGTTAAATGTGCACAATAGAAATGAGACATGTAGGAAGATAAGATCAAAATAAATTCGAATCAAACAGAGGAAGGGAAATAATAAACATAAGAGCAGAAATAAAATAAACTGAAAACAGAATAAATAGACAAAAATAAGTGAAGAGATAACTGATTCCTTGGGGAAAATCAATAATATTTCTGATGAGTCCTTAGCATGACTGACAAGAAATAAAAAAGGGTAACACTCAAAGAATTAGCATCAGGAATGAATAGGAGATATCATTACAAATTCTAAAGACATTATAAAAGTAATAAGGGGGATGTTATGAGCAATTCCTTTAAATCCTGAAACTTAGGAAATAAAAATGCTTCCCACAAAATTCTAGCAAAAACATATGCCAGATAAAATAGATAATTTGAATATCTCCATAATGATTAAAGAGACTGAATTTTCAACTTAAAATATCTGAAAGAACAAGTCTCCAAATTCATATGATTTCACTGAATAATTCTAAAAACATTTGAAGAAACATGACATCAATTTTATGCAATCGGCCGGCCCGCGGCTCACTAGGCTAATCCTCCACCTTGCGGCGCTGGCACACTGGGTTCTAGTCCCGGTCGGGGTGCCGGATTCTGTCTCGGTTGCCCCTCTTCCAGGCCAGCTTTCTGCTGTGGCCCAGGAGTGCAGTGGAGGATGGCCCAAGTACTTGGGCCCTGCACCCCATGGGAGACCAGGATAAGTACCTGGCTCCTGCCATCGGATCAGCGCCGTGTGCTAGCCACAGCGGCCATTGGAGGGTGAACCAACGACAAAGGAAGACCTTTCTCTCTGTCTCTTTCTCACTGTCCACTCTGCCTGTCAAAAAATAAATAAATAAAAAAAATTTTATGCAATCTATTTCAAAAAATAGCAGACCAAAGAATGTACTAACTCATTTTTAAATTTTACCTTTTAAATTTTGGGCCAGTGCTGCGGCTCACTAGGCTAATCCTCCACCTGTGGCACCAGTACCCCAGGTTCTAGTCCCGGTTAGGGCACCGGATTCTGTCCCAGTTGCTCCTCTTCCAATCCAGCTCTCTGCTGTGGCCCGGGAAGGCAGTGGAGGATGGCCCAAGTGCTTGGGCCCTGCACCTGCATGGGTGACCAGGAGGAAGCACCTGGCTCCTGGCTTCGGATCAGCACAGTGCACCAGCCGTAGCGGCCATTTGGGGGGGGGGGGTGAACCAACAGAAGGAAGACCTTTCTCTCTGTCTCTGTCTCTCACTGTCTAACTCTGCCTGTCAAAAAATTTTTTTTGAATTAAGGTGAAATACCTGTACATTTTATATAGCATAATGCAATATTTCAACAAATAAACACACCATAAACCATTCATACCAGGCAATCAGTCCTTTTATTTCTTTATAGTGGGTTATAGTTCCCCTAGTGTTTTACAGAGCACCAGAACCCATTACCTTCACTCAACTTTATTTTGCTGTCCATTATCAGACATTCCTCCACCCCCACCCTTCCCAGACTCTAGTAATCTCTATTGTAGATTCATATTGACTGTGCGTGTATTTACATGTATATACTTATATATATATATATATATATATATAAAATATGTGTGTGTACATATATAACTTCCACACATATAAGAAAAATTGTATACATACAAGTGGACTATTACTCAGTCCCGATCCATTTTGGGGGGAAAATATATCCTGGCTAAAATAGGCAAGACAGTATTAAAAAAGAAGAAGAAGAAGAAGAAGAAACTGTAGACTAAGAACTTCCATGAATTTAGATATGAAAATCCTCAAAAATTTCAAGTGATTCACCAGTATGTAATAAGAGTTTACACCATTACCAAGTTGGAGTTAAACAGATGCAAAGCCAGTTCAACATTAGAAATCAATCAGTGTGATTCATCATATCAATAGGCTAAAGAAAAAAACATAGAAGATTATCAATCAAAGCAGAAAAAGCACTTGACAAAACCCATTACAACTTGATAGAGTATTTTTAAAAATCCCCCAAATTATAGCTAACTTCATACCTAATATTTCTCCCCTCCTCTAAGATTGAAAACAGAAGGCAAAGATGTCAGCAATTGCTCCTTCTTATTTATCATAGTACTGTAAATTCTAATCACTTTAATAGGACACATAAAAAGAAATGTGCCACACTGATCAGAGGAAGAAAGAAAACTGTTTCTATTTACAGATGACCTATTTGTCTACATAGACATTCCAATAATTCTTTAAGAAAAGTCCTAGAACTAATAAGTTCAGCAAGGTCATAGTTTAGAACATCAACTCTTAAATAGTAATTTTTCTATGTGCTAACATTAATATATAGAAATTATAATGATATTTGTGATCACCTCATATGAGCTGAAACCTGAGGCATGCATTTAAAACTCATGTGAGATCCATGTGTGGAAAATTACAAAATACTGATGCAAGAAATCGGAGAAGATCTAAACACACTGATATATATACCATGTTCATGGACTGGGAACTGAAAGATAGTGAATTTCAATTCTCCCAAAATTTATTTACCGGTTTAATATAAGTCCTATTAGAATCCAAGAAAGGATTTTTGTGGATATAGACAAACTTATTCTAATACTTGTTTGGAACCACAAGGACCCTAGAATAGCTCCAACACTCTTTAAAAAGAATACAGTAAGAGAAAACATTGTACTTGCAATTAAGGTTTACTTTATAGCTACAGTAATCAAGACATGGTGATATTGGGGAGAAAAACATTATATCAGTGGAACAGTAAAAATACCCAAATATACCCAACTGATTATAACAATGTACAGGCAACTAACTGGAGGAATGACAGCGTTTTCAAAAAATAGGATTAGAGTAATTGGACATGTGTTAGGAAATAAAAAATATATTTCAACCTCAACACATGTGTTATACACAAATTACCTCAAAATGCTTCATAGGTTTAAATGTAAAATGTAAGCCATAGATTTTTAGAAAAGTAAGAAAAAGTCTCGGGTAGGCAAAGGTTTCTTAAACTTGGTACCAAAAGCAGGTAACAGGGAGCTCTTCTAAATTAAAAAGTTTTGTTTGTAAAAATCTTGTGAAAGGAATAAATGCGTGATACAACCCACAAGAAAATATTTCCAAATCACATATCTAACAAAAGATTATTAGCTAGAACATACAAAGGTTCTTAAAAACTCAACAGTAAAAAAAACTCCAATCTAAAAATCAGAAAAAAAGGTAAATAGATATTATGTTTTGTTGTTGAGCTACAGGAGTTCTTTGTACATTCTAGAGAGCAACTCTTTTCATATATATGAGTACAATTTGCAAATACATTCTCCCATTCTGGGGGTTATCGTTCAACTCTCTTGATAGTGTCTCCTGTTACATAAATGTTTTAAATTCTGATGAAATTAATATTACCTAACTTTTCTTTTGTTGCCTATAATTAACTTTTTTTTACAAATTCATTTGAGTCATTTCTACTTTTATGCTACCAAATCACCCCTGACTAAAATGCTAAGAAACAAAAATACCAAGAAGCAGAGAACAAGGGTACTGAGGAAGGAAAACTCATCTATTGGGAGGTCTAAATGTACCAAGAAACAGGGAAGCAAAATTTCATGGCCATGCCTTAGGGAACAATGAAAAACAGGGTAGGACAGTAGGCTCATGTCCTACTCCTAGGGTCTTCTGTTTCAGATATGACCTGCTGTCCAAGTCAACTTAAAGTTAGGGTCATTTGTGTAGATACCAAACAAAGAGGTGAAACCAAGTAGGATATCAGTAAATACAGCCATTGGATGAAGGCCATAAGAGCCCTGGGTATCAAGGGTAGGCAGAGAGAAGGACCACAGCAAGAAAGATGCAATGAAGCATGGGATATGCCCAGGCACCTCTGGCATTACTCTGTAAAGACTGATGACATGCCAGGTGTAAGAAAATGTCTGGTGGCCCGTTCTCAACACAGAATAAAAAATTACTGTTAGCTGACTTGCAGATGTAGCAGGATGTTATGGAGTAGCCAACTCACAAGAGGAAATTCAAGTACAGAGAGGGAAGGAGGAAGTCTCACTTCCACTGTACTTCCTGAGTCCATCTCTTGAGTGGACAGGTGAGGATATTTCCCACACCAGGAATAATTTTTAAGTACAAAGAAAGGCATCTTTCAGCATTGAAAGTATCTGCCAAAGGAGCCCCACATGTTCACATAATGAAGATATCTGTCACAGATTAAAAGAGGTAGAAGAAAGGTCAATTCAAGGCAGGCTAAAGCCATGGAACAAGAATGTGCCAATCAAGACATGGCACTACACTGATCTGTGCAAGGTACAAGGGAGATCTGCTAACAAAAACAGTACCACCAGGAAGTTACTATAGAAAGAAGAAAAATCCGAGGTCAAGTGTTGAGGTGAGCACAGTACAATGAAGGGGCTGCATAAGAAGATGCAGGATAAAAGTTAGGAAGATGTTGTATGATCAGATGTCCCAATCTGCTTGAAACTGAGGGATTACGCAGAACACAAGGCTTTCAGTGACAAACTGGAACAGTCCTAGGACTGTTGCTACCCTAGTAGGATGTCACTGTAAAGCTAGATTGAATGCCTTGCCCACGAGTCGTGTGGGGCTGTATCAGAGAGGCTGTTTCAAAGGCTCAACCTCCGTCCTTGGTGACTTACGTCAGGAATTTTCTATGCCTGATTCTCATGAGGAATGAAAGTGTTCAGAGGCCCAGAAAGTAACACATACATAGAGTTAAGAGATAAGGGGACAGGTGTAGCTATAGAAAGAGATTAAGAAGTGAAGAGAGAAAAATGTGAAGAAATATATAAAAGTGACAAGAAATGAATGAACATATGAGAGTCTAAAGACTGTGTAGGGCAAGCAGAAGATGGTGATGGAAAGACAGACTGATAGAAGTGGTAGCAGTTCATACATGAGATGGTGGAAGAAACCATCACAGAAAACCACCCAAGGAAAGAAAGGTGAGTTTCTATGGGGAAAGGAAGGAAGGAGGGGAGGTGCAAAAAAACTGGGCAGAGAAATGAGGACAATTTGGGAAGAGAACCTGAGAAAGGAGAAGGAGACAGGGAAGATACTGTTCAAACACTATAGAACAAATATTTCTCATTGAATTTTGGAACAAATTTAAAATTATTTCATGCCTAAAATAACAATTATGTTATACAGACAACTCTTTTTAAATAAACCTTTAAAATGTGCCTTTATATCAGCTAAAATAATGGTTCTTGGTATTATGTAAGAAAAATTGTTTCTAAGCACTTCGCCTCAATTTTTTGAGTCTGCATTTGTAACTGGCTTCCTCTCTGCCAAGTAAAATTAAGGTGAAAAGAACAGTCTAGAAACCGTGGCAACATTTTGAATTATAACAAGAAACAAATTAAAAATGTTTAAGGACCCAGATAGACAATCAGGTTTGCTACACAGGAATGGAAATTAGGCTGACCTCAGATCTTGTTTCTGTGCTCACAGAGCCTCAGAAGGAAGAGGAAGAAGTGGTAAATAAAGAACACAGAATTCAGACAAGTTTTGGGTCATGAAGAAAGGTAGCATCAGCAGTCTCAGAAAATATATCACTCGCATACACTTCCTGAGGGTCAAAACATCTTAGAAGGTGAACTGGGAGTGCTGCTAGAAAAAACATCTTAAAGTCCAGAAGAGGCTTTGGAGTTGGGTAGACGTGAGCAGAGGTCAGAAGAGTCCTGAGAAGCATTCACAGAAGAAGCCTCACCTGACTTGAAAAGCTAATTGGTAAAGATGTGGACATGGTGGACATGGAAGGTGATCCAAGAGCGAGAGAGAAATGCTCTATCCTCTGTTCATGATGAGTAGAATGTCGGTTGATAGGCCACCCCAGTGAGGTCTCAATCCAGAAATAAGGAACCTGTTATTGGAAGCTGGGGGGAAAACAATTCTTCTTATAAAGTGCCAAAGACTTTGGCTGAATTGTGTCAGTGAGTGTTTTACAAAAGCTAGAATTTGTGAGCTATAAGTTGGATATTTAGCTAAGGAAATCTCTAAGCAAAATGTGCATGTTACTTGGATCCACCTGCTTACTTGTGATAAAATATAAGAAAAGAGAATTGAAGAGAATTTGTCTTGCAAAAAGAAATAAGAACTTGAAGGCTAGTAAAATTCTTACCATAAGGTAAAAAAGAGAGGGAAAGGAAAGCATGTCCCAAAGTAGACATCATGGGTGTGGCTGGACAACCACCCATAGAAGAGATTAGGGGATGACACCAGCAGAATCACCACCAGATGGAACTGAAGGGGGTGAGAAGCAATGAATTAAAGTAAGGCTGCTGGACTCATATTCTACAGGTTGAATAGAGTTGTTTGGCTGCAAATGTGGGCTATTCTTTTAAGGAAATGGGAAAATGATCTGGAAGATAATTCCAAGAACATGACCACTGCTTCCTTGGTTTTAAAGGGTGAGGAGGCCACCACCTTGGTTTCAGCAGACCAGACAATCTCCCGCAGAAATCTTGGGAGTTTGCCCACCTGCAAAGCCCGCCCACAAGACTCAGATGTGGGTCCACCTCAGGCCGTGGGGCAAACCTGCTGCCCTGCTGTATCCATAATGTGAAGTACTGAATCAAAGAGGATTTTTCTCTAGGAGAGTTTGCTTTACCAGGTTTGGTACTTACTTGGAACCATTCATACCTTTCTTTTTTCTGATTTCCTCCTTCTGACCTGAGAATGTACAGATGGCTCCTCACTTACAATGATTCACCTTTCAGTATTTCCATTTCATGATAGGACAAAAGTACACCAATATGGCCATTTATTTTTTACTATCAGTACAGTATTCAAGGCATCACATGAGACATGCAATACTTTATTATAAAAAAGGGTTTGTATTATGTAATTTTGCCCAACTATAGGCTAATGGAAGCATTCTGAGTGCACTTGAGGTAAGCTAAGGATATTAAATACATTTTGATTTAATAGCATCTTCAACTTATGTTGGGTTTATCTGGACATCACTCCAAGTAAGTAGAAGAGCTTTGTTCTCACTATTTTATTTTGGGAGCACGGAACTGAACTGGTTTCACAGGTCCACAGCCAGAGAGGAATTCTTTCTTTTTTATTGAAGCATTATAGAGAGGAATTCTATCTCAGAACAGATCATATCTCATTCACACAAGGTTTGGAGGATATTTAGATAAGAAGTGGGACCACGGCACCACGGCTCACTTGGCTAACCCTCCGGCTGCAACCCCGGCACCCGGGATTCTAGTCCCGACTGGGGCATCGGATTCTGTCCCAGTTGCTCCTCTTCCAGTCCAGCTCTCTGCTGTGGCCCTGCACCTGCATGGGAGACAAGGAGGAAGCACCTGGCTCCTGGCTTCAGATCGGCACAGCGGGCCGGCTACAGCACATCAGCCATAGCGGCCATTTGGGGGGTAAACCAATGGAAAAAGGAAGACCTTTCTCTCTCTCTCTCTCTCTCTCTCTCTCTCTAACTCTGCCTGTCAAAAAAAAAAAAAAAAAAAGAAGTGGGACATAGATTTGATTCCAGCAGGGGTAAAGACTTTGTGTATATTTAACGTGAATCTAAAATAATGATTCTTGGAAGTTGGGAAGAGGAGGGATCAGAGAGGGACTTATAGGAGATAATTAAGGTTAAATGAGGTGATAAGGTTGGGACCCTGATCCAATAGAACTAGGATCCTTATAAGAAGACCAACAAATGCTAGATCTCTCCTCCCATCCCCTCCCCTCCCCTCCCCTCCCCTTCCCTCCCTTCCCCTCCCCTCTTCTTTCTTCTCCTCTCCCCGGCTCCTTTTCTTATACCCACAAAAAAGAGGCCATGTGAGCACACAGTGAAAAGGTGGCCGCCTGTAAGCCACAAAGTGAGCCCTTGCCAGAAACCAAATTTGCTGGCACTTTGATCACGGAGAATGTGTTTCTGTTGATCCTGCCCAGCCTGTGGTATTTTGCTGTGGCCGTCTGAGCAAGCCAAGACAGAAGGCGTACCTCCTCAGAGTGGCGGAAACATGAACACAAAAATTCATGAATAAGAAAGAATTGTGTGTGTGTTCACTTAAACAGTTTGAACATACAGATTTACCTATGAATAAAAGATATACACATGGTAACAAGTTGCAAAATCCGAAACTCTTTTTGTGTAACAGATGTACCACTCTGATTGAGGATATTGATAATGGAAGAGGTTGAACATATCTGCAGAGAGAGGTCATATGTCAATTCTATAGTTTCCACTCATTTTGACATGTATCAAAAATTGCTCCACAAAGTAATTTTTGTCAAAAAATATAAAGAAATTAATTCATATAACATTAACAAAATCAGAATTCATACAATGTAAACAAAATTAAACAAATTTCCAGAGAATCCGAAGTATATTGTGGGGAGTGTTGAAGTTCAAAAACAGTAAAGGTGAGCAAAATTCTTCATTGACTACAAGGGGAGAAAACATTACTTTGTGTGACCTTGCTAGGAAAATGCTGATTAGATTCTGGGTTAGTTTACTTTTCACATATTCAAAAACATATCGGTTGCCTAAGATTCTGAGTAAAAATTGGTGGGGTCTGATCTGGAGTAAATGGCTTGTATGGGAGACAAACACAAAAACAACACACTGGAGAATTGGACGGTGTTCAGAGTATTCCCTAAAGGTAGCTTATAGGAGGTTCAGGCGTGGGAGCGAGAAGGCCAAAAAGGCCCCTGTAACAGGGTGGCAGGTGTAGGTACTGCACCTTGACACTTGGAGAGACCTCACCCCATCAGGAGAAGGAAGACCCAAAACTCAAATAGAACCTTGAGTTTGTAGGCTAGAAGGAGACTCAGGTTGCCAAGGATCCGAGAACAGCCCACACAGCTGAGCATTCTTGAGAGGGAGCCGCACCCAACAGGAGGTGAGAAGGAGGCAGAGACCTGACTATGCTGTCTATGCAGCTCACACAACTCATGCAGAAAGGAGATCCCTGAGGGTGTGTGTGTGTGTGTGTGTGTGTGATACGTCATCACGGTTAAAACAGCAAAATACCTAAGTAAGTTACTCAATGAGAAGTCTCCCTTTGTCCCCCGTTCTTATCTACCCCACCACTTCCACACTCAAGTAAATATGGATGCTTGTTTCTACCTCTTTCCCATAAACTAAGACAGAATTCTTTATAACATCATTTTCTGTTCTGTTTTCCAGGTAACAGAATATCCTAGAGACATTTTCACATCAGCAGATGAAGGGCTTCCCCAGTCTTTTGATTATTATTTTTTCACTGCTTCAAAATATTCTACTGTGTGGATATGCCTTGGCTTATTCTTCTGTTTTCCTCTTGATGGGGGTTGAATGGTGTGTAATATTTTGCTGTTTCAATTCTGCTGAGAGTCAATTTGTACATACATCATTTTGCAGGTATACAAATACATGCAAAAGACAAACTCCTAGAAGGCACTGCTGAAACAAAGAGTACATACATAGATACACTTATCATTTTGATAGAAACTCCCAATTGCTGTGCCTCATGCTCTGTACCATTTTGTACTCCCACCAGCAACAGAGGAAGCACCTGTTCTTTTAAGCAAAGAGGTGACATAATCTGACTTACAATGACAAGTGGAGGACACATGGGAGGCGACCATCTAGAAGGCTTTTGTTTGTCTAGGGAAACCAGGGAGAAATCAATGGGCTGAGAGGTATTGTGTTAGATTATGTAAGACCTGTGCAGATGACTCCACTGTGGGAGTGAATCCAGCAAGTGGGGCAGGAGAGCAGCAGGGAATGGAGTGCAGCTGTCAGCTCCTTAGGGCAGGGTCTGAGCCATGTTTTCCAGATGGCAGTTGTCTCCATGAGTCTCAAAGAGAACATGAACCTGGAGACGTGGACTGGGATGAGAACTGCAAAAGGGAGAGTGAAGGAGGTCGCCCAGGAAAGTTGCAGATAAAAAGATGAGGAAACATCCTGACCCAAGGCCCAAGGCCAACTTCTCTATAGAGTGGAGTAGACAAGGGGGAACTAGGAGACAAGCACCATGTGGTGTCAGGGAGAGCCCTAGGGAAGAGTTATGGGAAGAGAGTTGTAGTTCACCATCCGCAAAGCTGCTAAAAGGCTGAATGGGATGAGAACCACAGGAGTCCCCTGGAAGGGACTGCAGAGACCTGTAGTAAGCTCTCACAGGGGAGTTCCATCATCTTAAAGGCAACCAGCAGTAGCATAAAAAACATTGCCTTCAAAATTACAAGGAACAGAAAACAAGCAAAGCTATCATCACATAGAACAACAGAGAACACACAATGAACAGCAGGGAAAAGCCAATTGTGTATCAAGATGCATGTGTGCACAGAGGTCAGGAGCAGGGCATGACTTGGTCCCGTATGGCTTGCGGCGGGCAAGCTGCTCAGCTCCCAGGGCCCTGCTCTGTGGTGCTACCTGCACCTGAAGCACTGGTATGAGGACTGAGCCGACAGCACTGTGTCAGCACCTAGAAGGACTCAGTAAACGTTGAGTGATCTGACACTGGAAGACAGTTTTCACAACAGAGGTAAACAGCAGAGGGTGGAGTGGGGAGGACAGCAGAGTAAAAGGACCAGGTGCCTGGCTTTAGCCTGTGCTTGTGAATGTTTTATTTTTATTTATTTGAATTGGAGAGGAGTGGGGCGGGAGGGGGGTGGGAGAGAGGAAGAAAGAGAGAAAAGGGAGATTTTCCATCAGCTGGTTTACTTTCCAAATGCCCACAACAGATCAGAACTGAGGCCAGAAGTCATGAACTAAATCCAACTGTTTGAGCCATTACTGCACATTAGCAGTGCACATTAGCAGGAAGCTGTAATCAGAAGCAGTGCTGGGAATCAAACCCAAGCACCCTATATGGGATATGGCATCTTAACCACTGCAACAAATACCCACACCTCTATGTCTTTGTATAAAAGCACTGCACTGTGCCCCATGAAAATGTACAAGTATTACATACAAGTCAAAAATTTAAAATAAAAAAAACTAAAAATAACAGAAAAATCCTGAGGTGATACACAGAAGAGAGGGGATGGTTATACATGTACGGTAACAAGTTACACATAACCTAAAATAAAATGACACCAAAGGGATTCAAAGAGAAATTGTGTAGCAGCTAAAGAACAAACAAAATGAAGTACAGAACATGGATGAAAAGAGAAAGTGGAGAACCCTGAATCCCCAAGTGTCATCTGTTGGCACCTCAATCCAGAGAACCACAGATGGAGCACCTTAGCAGGTAAACCCGAGTAAAGTCTGTATTTAGAGAATGGTATTCTAACAGTGTTTAGACCATGGTGTGATCATTGTACTACACTTACATAAGTTGTCAACAATTAGGGGGAGCTGGATAAACAATTTGCAGTAATTCTCTGTTCTATTTTGTGACTTTTGTGTTAACTATTCTGAAATAAATTTAAAAAAAAAATGAACAGATTCTTTTCCTCCCTAAACCTGGTATCTCTGCCAATTTTTTCAAAGATTTGTTTGAAAGGCAGAGGGATAGAGATAAAGAGGGTTAGGGAAAAGGGGGTGGTAGGTAGAGAGAGGGAAAGAAACAGATCTCTTCTACTCACTGGTTCACTCCCCTAATGCCCACAACAGTTGGGGCTGTGATAGGCCAAAGCCAGGATCCATGAGCTCTATCCACTTCTCCCATTGGGAGGCAGGAACCCGAGCACTTGGCACCATCATCTGCTGCCTTCTAAGTACATTAGCAGGACACTGGATTAGAAGCAGAATCAGGATTCAATCACAGGCCCTGTGACGAGGGATGTGAATGTCCCAAGCAGCAGGTTAATCTGCTGAACCACAATGCCTAACCCTGTTTTTGCCAATTGCCTATCTCACTGGAAAGTGCCAATCTTCCCCCAGCCTCCAAGCTTGGGACCTCGAATGTGTCACCTGCTCCTTTCCTTGGCTGCCCCCTAGTCCTGTCCATTCTGTCCCATAAACTTCCACTGCACATGTCCCTCCTCTCTTTCTGCAAAGCCAGGTTCAGGCTCAGTCTGGCATCATCTCTACGAAGTTCCCAACACCCCTACAATGCCAGCAGCTCAGGTCCTCCCTTTTCCCACTGGAGTCTGTCGCTCCCCCTCTTCGTGGAGGAACGACACAGGACCCTGCGCTGTTCTTTTATCTGCTCGGCCCTCCCCGGGTTTGCTGCTGGTTCTTCCTGGGTTGGCTACCGTCCCTTCCACGGAAGGGCGGTTCCCCCTGCCGCATTCCCCACTTCCGCGGGGGAGCGGCACACCGCCGGCTGGCTCTCTCGGGGGCTGCACAGGTGTTCCTTCAGATAGATGTTCCCCTTAGATGTCCCTGGTGCATGTTGTCTCTCTCCTCCTTTATAGTCCTCTTCCGCCAATCCCAACTCGGCTGCCCACACGCCGAGTACGCTGCTCTCCTCCAATCAGGAGCAGGATCAGCTCCTGGAGGTCATCACTCAAGTTGGCAAGAGGCAGCTGCGTAGAAGCTGTTTTCTCCTCTCCCAGCGCCATATTGTGGGACAGCAGATGCATAGAATAAGTCTTAATTCCAGTAACTTAGTCTAGTCCGAGTTGCTCCCCACAGAGTCAGTGTTCTACAACATGGACAGCATTCTTATCTTTCTACCTGTCACCAGTGTGTCATGCACCACATACCCCTTGGGGATTCCTTACTTCCAGTGGCTTCCCAAACCAGCCACAGGGTTCGTGGCCACCTGCACTCTCTGTCCTAGGCCTCACCTGCTTTGCCTCCAGGTTTTGTCAAAGGCTGCCTCTTCCCTATAGTACTCCTAAGCCTGCCTACTTCCTGCAAATATCAATTGCTCTCTAATCTGGGTCCTGCACTGCCAGATGTCTCCTTTACTACAGTGATGCTGAGAGACTGTTGGCCTCCTCATGCCTGTGCCTCCCTCAGCTCTCCATCCTGAGACCACAGCTGAGTTCCTGATGTATAATAGATTCATAAAGGGATGCTGATGCATTGAGCATGTGCCAACGCTTCATTTATCCTTCACTTAATCATATTACAAAAGCCCTGGAACTTCAGATGAGCCGGAAACAAGCCATTTTCCACGCTGTGAAGTGACTCGACTATTCACTACCTCTAATCTCTCCACCAACCAACAGAAAGTAACCAAGATTGGCACATTGTAATCTACTTAATGTTCTTTACCTCTACAAAGGGCTCAACTCAATAGCACGGCAAGTTATCTTCAGCTTCCTGAACAGAAGTTGAACAGAAGTGGAGTGGGTTCAGCTCCTGTTGGCAGGGTGGAAGGAGTGTGCATATCAGCGCAGCGCCAATCACACTGCTCAGCAGCCTGCACAAATGCACCCAGGCGGAGAGCGGAGACGAAAGGCAACCTCAGCAAAGCTGCCAAGGCTCTATTGGAATCTGCACCCTCACGGCACAGAGGCAATTGGGTGCACCAGGAGTCAGGATACTGGAGTCTGGGTCCTGACTCCTTTTCCCTCTTTACAGCTACACCTCAGCTAAACTCGGCCCCTCTGGACTCCTGGATAAAAGTCACAGGAGTGATCTTAAGGACAGACCCCTCCTCTGCTCCTCATAATTCTCTGATCCTAATATCCTCACTTACTACAGTGATGCTTCATTATGGGTGTCAGATAACTGGTAACCCATTATATCTGGGTATGCTTATGAGGGGGTGTTTCCAGAAGAGACTGGCATTTGAATTGGTGGACTGAGTAAAACAGAGGGCCCTCCCCAGTGTGGCTGGACACCACCAAATCCAGCACAGGCCTAAAGAGAACAAAAGGAAGAGAGCAAAATGTGCTTTCTCTCGAAGCTGAGATGTCCATCTCCTGCCCTTGGACATGGGCAGCCCAAGTTCCCAGGCCTTTGTACTCAGTTTCCTGCCTCTCCAGCTAGAGGCATCATATCATGGACTGTCATAACCCCATGAGCCAATTCCTGTAACAAACCTCCATTTGTGCAGGTATAGGATATAGGTCCTAGTTTTCTCTAGAATCTTGACTACAATCAGAATAACGATGGAACATTCATCTCAAGCATCCACTCTTCCTTTCAGTCCTACTGAAGCACTCACACAACACATATGGCCACATGAATGCACGTGCTTGCATATGTACTCATACGTGCAGACATCGCCTTTCCCAGGTACTTTTGCAGAGTTCCTTAGCTATTAAGTATAACACCGAGAAGTTGCTTTCTAGGGTAAATTACAGGACCAGGGCCACACTTCTAGGGATCTGCTCTGGCCTTGCTGGTGCCAGTCAATAGGGCACAGTGCTCAACAGCAAAGAACAAATACGGGGGGTTGTGCTCCTGCTGTTGTTGACCAAAAGTACGACCTCGGGTCTTCCTTCCGTTGGTTCACCCCCCAAATGGCTGCTATGGCCGATGTGCTGCGCTGATCCAAATTCAGGAGCCAGGTGCTTCTCCTGGTCTCCCATGGGGTGCAGGGCCCAAGCACTTGGGCCATCTTCCACTGCACTCCCGGGCCACAGCAGAGAGCTGGACTGGAAGAGGAGCAACTGTAACAGAATCCGGCACCCCAACCGGGACTAGAACCCAAGGTACTGGCACCACAGGCGGAGGATTAGCCAAATGAGCCGTGGCGCCGGCCAACATCCACATCTTAAGAATAAGTGTTTCCAGGGCATTTGGTACAGCTGTTAAGACACAACTTGGAGCGACCACATTCTGTATCTGAGTACCTGGGTTGAAACCCAGCTCTGCTCCAATTCCAGCTTCCTGTTAAGGCACACCCTGGGAGACAGCAGGTTATGGTTTAAGTGGTTGGTTCCCTACCACCTACATGGGAGACCTGGATCAAGTTAATGGCTCCTGGGCTTCAGCACCACCCAGGTCCTGCTGTTGTGTATATTTGGGGGAGTGAACTGATGAACTGACAGATGGAAGATCGATCTCTGTCTGTCTGTCTGTCTCTCCACTCCCCACCTTTCAAATAAATAAATAAATAAAAATTTGATAAAACAATGTATTTCTGTAAAGGAGAAAAAGCCATGGGTGAATTCCCCCCACCCCACATCCAGGAGTTGGTACTAAAAGTCTTATGTTATTGGTACTAGGAGGGTAGAAACTTGATCCAGTTACTGTGTCTGAAGGTGGAGGCTTTGAGAGGTAATTGAGGTGGATTGGGCTATTGGGGTGCAGCTGTATAAGGAGAGGCAGACACACCTGTCTCTCTCACCATGTGCCACCTCAAGAAAACCACCATCAGAGGCTAAACCAATGGGCTTGCCTGATCTTGGACTATGAACCTCCAAAACTGTAAACCAAACAAATCTTGTTCTCCATAAGTTAGCTGCCTCTGGTATTTCATTATAGTAATACAAAGCTGACTAACACAAGCATAGGGCACACAGAACAGAAATTGCAGCAAGGAACATTCAGGCCACTGGAGTGGGAGCCTCTGTTCTTGGACAGAGTACTGATGAGGCCCCTGGCAGAAGGCTTTGGAAACACAACTTCTAGGGCTTCCTGTTTCTATAATCCTGTGCTCCCCTAAAACCTTTTCACTTCAGTTGCTGATTTTCCAGAGACCTTCCTTTGTTGTCAGACACAGCTCTAGTTCTCTGGACACAGACGGTCACATGTGTGGCCTCTTGTGAGCATCACACACTTCCAGTGCAGTGTCGTGCTCTGTCTGGTATTCCAGCATCAGGAAGGGTGAACCTGACAGCCTGTTTGTGCTGACCACTGGGTGGGGGCACCGTCTGTGGCTGAGTGTGGTTGATTTACACACCCCGCTCTACGGTCCCCTAAGTGAAGTCTTGCAGATCTTTTCTGCCTGCTGTAAATTGACTGGATTGATGTCTTTGGATTCCGAGCCAGCCACAACGTGCAGTGGAGGGGAAAGGTCTCAGGAAGGGTGCAAAGCTGGGAAGCTCCCTCCTTGTGATGAGCTGTCTGCCTGCGATGGTCACAGGGTCCAATTTTATCTCTGACATATATACAGGCCATCTGTCAAAGGCCTTTCTGAGCAGGCAGCTAGAAAAATGCCTCATGGTGCCCCTGTGCTGACTTCATTCAATGTCTTGCCTTTTCTCAGCTAATCTTCAGCCTGTAATTTCCTAATAACTTTTCCAGGGCTGTTCTGCTGATCACCAAAAGGCACAGCCAGCCAAACTCCCCTGCATAGGGTTATAGTTGGAATTTTATAAGGATTTCTTTGTTAACTATGAACCAGGGAGTGCCAGGGTCTCACAGCATCCAGAATTTCCCTGAGCTGAGCCTTCTCTCACCAAGAACAGGGCTTGGTAGGGACTCCAGGGAATGGGCCTAGGAAAAAAATCCTCAGCTATCCAATCCTGCAGAGGCCTGGGGACCTCCTTCTTCTTGACAAATCTCAGGAAGATGAAGTTTGACTCTGCTCCATCTCTGTTGCCTTCTCCATCGTAACTCGCACAGCACAGGCTGAAAGGGACCACGTAAACTAATGTCCACACACACTTTGTCAGTTTCCCCCCACCACTGGTTTGTTCTTATACCTGCTAGTGCCTCTCTCACCAATACTTCCTGCATGATATGGCCTAACCTTGGTGTAAGTATATGTGTGCCAAATATATTCATTAATGTCACACTACAAAATTGTATGGGCGGCTTAATGGAGCACTCTGCCCAAACTGCAATATTTCCAAGTTAATGAGGTTATTAGCCTTAGGCTAAAATGCTCCATCCTAATGATAGACTTCAGGACAAGCTGTTAAAAAGTTATTATTATTTCTGTTTAATTGGGGAAAGGTCCTCTTGCCCTTCACCCATGGGCCAGAGATTCCTCAGGTATGAAAATGTGTGATGAGGTACATGGCTCCAGAATCAATCAGCGGAGGGAAAAGCCAGGTGGATATGGAGCTCTGCACTTCTCCCTGCCCTGCACACCAGGAGCCCTGGCTGCTTCCTCCTCTCAATCCCTCTCCCTAATCAGTAACAAACCACTGGTATCCGCATCTGCTTTCCAACTCACCCCACCCCACCACATTCTCCCTTGTCTGCCTCCAGGACCAGTGCAATGGACACTCCTTTGCAGGCATTGGACTCACGGTGCAGTGGACTTCCATGTCTTCAGCAATTACACCTACAATCAATCCCCAGCTGCACACACATCACTGTGTGTGAGAACAAACCATCAATCATGTTGCCCAAATGCTTAAACCTTTCAAGATCCAGTTCCACCAAGTCCTTCGGAACTGGCTCTGGTGCACATGTCCCAGTCCCCAACTGTACTCATCCCCAAGTCACCAGGATTACTACAATGGAATGCAACCTCAGGCTGGTCCCCAGAGAGTCTAATATGTCTCTCCTGCTGCCAGGAAGGTGAAATCTTCCTTGTCTATGTGCAAATCCCTAGGCCACCTTAAAAACCAGAACAAGGTCCTCCCCTCTATGAATATCCCAGGAGAAGCAAGACGCCCTTCTTCTCACTCGTGAGCCACTGAATGAGCCACACACCCCTGAAATGGACAACATGATACCATAGAAGGTTTGCATATTGCCTATGGAACAGCACCAAAAAGAAACCAAAAACACTTGACTCACAGAGTAATTAGTGTGTCTCAGGGACAAAACATTAAGACAAAGGGTTGTACTTGATGGCCGGCGCCGCGGCTCACTAGGCTAATCCTCCGCCTTGCGGCGCTGGCACACCGGGTTCTAGTCCCGGTCGGGGCGCCGGATTCTGTCCCGGTTGCCCCTCTTCCAGGCCAGCTCTCTGCTGTGGCCCGGGAGTGCAGTGGAGGATGGCCCAAGTCCTTGGGCCCTGCACCCCATGGGAGACCAGGATAAGTACCTAGCTCCTGCCATGGCATCAGGGCGGTGCACCGGCTACAGCGCGCCGGCCGTGGCGGCCATTGGAGGGTGAACCAACGGCAAAGGAAGACCTTTCTCTCTGTCTCTCTCTCTCACTGTCCACTCTGCCTGTCAAAAAAAAAAAAAAAATGTTGTACTTGAACCCATTCTTATTACTAAGAGTTTCCTGAATTAGGAACTACTTAATGTATAGAAGAAGCAAACAAAACTTAAGAGACATCCCTGGATGGCAGATGTTCAAGAGTGGCAAGGGAAAGTTCTCATCCTGGCGCAGATAGTGAACAGTGACATCCAGAAGCCCACTCAACCCGAATGCACACACAGTTTCACTAAGATCATGCTCTGAGGCCACATTCCCTCACTCATGCCACTGCCAGCAGGGATCACACCGCTGGACCTTGCCTTCTGATGTGCGGAGTTTTAGTAAACACACAAGCCCAGAGAGCCCCTGCCCTCACACAGGCAAGTACTCAGCACAGAAAAATCACTGATGGGCCTCATCCTAAATGTGCCCATTCTCAGGATCGATAAGAAAGGGAACTGGTGTTCATGCACACACAGTAACGACGCAGAACACAACGGCCATAATGATGACAGTACAGGGCAGTCTGTGCGGATCACACCTCACCTGGCTGCGATCACAGATCACACCTGGAAAGACCCCACTCTCACTGCTGCAGACTGGAGGACAGTTCCCTGTGGGAGGCCCCTGTTGTCCAGGTGCAGACCCTCAGTACAGAGCACACACTGTATGCCCCTCCCCCAACATGTGCACCCTCAGCACACGTCACACTGCTAAGCCCTCAACCTCATTGGCGCACAGTGGGTTTTTGTTGATAGTGTCGGGGACAGGAATTCTGATGACACAGCGCTCCTGTCATTGTCCTTACTGGCACATTTTCATTTATACCACTCAGCATTCAATTTTCTTGCAACTGTCTCCTACAGTTTCTCACACTCCAATAGAGAATTACACGCATTCCTATCACTCCAAACTCTTGAAATTTTAATATCACGAGAGTAGTCACTACACATTCCCTGGCCTGGTCCACAGACCAGAGACCTAAGTCCACTAAGTGTCTTCACCCCTGAGAGCCTGGGTAGTGCAGCTCTGTGCTTCCCCAGTCAGTGACTGCTGTGAACCGTGCTGCTGTCAGTAAGACCACCACATGCTCAGGGTGGAGGTGATGAGACCCAAAAAGCAAAATTAAGCTGATTTACAGCTCCCCAAGCTGCTGCAGCTCAGGGACAGGATCCTCCGATCTTGCCTCTTGGAGCAGGAGTCTCACCACTGTCTCAAGGCCCGGGGACCCCAATGTGGTCACTGAGTCTTCCTCCCTCATACTCAGATCAGCCCAGGAGAGGAGACAGGAGGGTTTACAGGCAACAGGGCACGTAACTTGTAACTTGCAGCTTGCCTTAGAGGAGCTGTGAAGACTGAGGCATGGCCTGACCCCACTTCCCCTCAGCCCCATCCCCACCTTGGACGCTGCTCATTAGAAACGGGAAGTCAACGGCTCTGTAATAGCGATGGAAAGAAAAAGGCATCAGTGTTATAGAATGTGAAGAGTCTCAAGATGCAGAAAGGAACCGAGTTAGGACAACAGGGAGCAGGCAGACAGGAGCTGCTAACGTGGCGTGGGGTGGGGGATGGGGGAGGGAGGATTCCATCTAAATCCCCACAGAAGAGCAATTGCTGGGCACTGTTGGGAAAAAAAGAACTGTCCTGGAAAGCACAGGTGGTGTAATCTTCCATTCACTCCCTTTTCTCCAGAGAGTTCCCAAGAACACGGTTGTCTTGGCCCCTCCTCACCCCTGGCTGCAGAGTCAGGGCAACGGCAGAGCTAGGAAGACAACAGGCCTAAGATTGTCACTGGGGAGACAGCCGAGGGCCCTATTTAAAATGCCAGGAATTAAAGCGTCTGATAGCCCCGAGTTTGATGTTTTTCTCACTGACATCTGAAAGCACAAGGAAACAGCACGTTTTCTAAGTGGTTTTCTCTCATTGGGTTTATACTTTTCTACTATTTGCATCCAAAAAAAATTTACTTTCATGAAATCCACACTCACCCTGGTCTGTGTAGAGATGTGGGTTATTTACACTCTCAATTCCTTGAGGAAGGGACCCCAGGGAGCAATGGGCAAGGGTCCCTTGTCCAGCAATCACAGGTGACTGACCACAGAGAGTGGCTCTGCCCTCTGGTGGCTGCATCCAGGAACTGTCACACACTCAAGCCATGAGACTGAGCATTGGGACAGGTATCAGAGATGCCTCAGCCCCCAGGCCCATCAGAAACAAGGAGACCAGCTCTCACAGCACTTCCCTCACCTTGATGTTGGGTTTGATACTGTCCCAGGTGGGAAGCATGGTCTGTCAGAGTCTGCAGAAGCAGACAGACAGGGCCTGCACAGGGCCCATTTGTACTTTACATTTTCACCAGGACACACGCACACCCCCCACCCTTGGGGCCCCGAGGCCGGTCTGAATCCAAGTCTGCAAGGGAAGATGTGGCCAGTAAGGGAGGCTAGTGCTGAGAGCAGTGTGTGAGCGGGAGGAATACATCATGCTGCTTTGGGGACCACAAAATTGGGGACAGAGACTTCTGCTCAAGGCCTGCACCTATCACCAAGAACACAGGCTGGGAAGGTCCTGGAGGCATGGCTGGGGCAAGTCACTTCTCATGGAAATGGCTCTGGTAGTGGGGCAGAGAGGAGGGACCCATTTAAAGGTCTTACCCCACAGGAAGTCTCCAAATAGGAGGATGAGTGGGAAACTACTCAGGGAGGGCTACATGCCAGAAACTGATGCAGGAACTCGAGCTCTCTTGGGAAGCAGAAGTAGAGGGCAGAGACCAGGAGGGGACCCTGAGCATGCCCTGGGCAGGTGGCAAGGAGGACCCTCACAGGGTGCTCCCTGACAAGGGACAGTGGCAGGCACAGAATCAACCTTGTAATGAAGCTGCACCACACACAAGGCACAAAATGAAAGGCACACAACACAGGGCCCAAAATACCATGCACACAACATAAGACACACAACAGTGTACATAACACAGGGTTCACAACACAAGTCCTACAGCACACAACACAGGGCACACAGTGCACATAAGGCAGTGCACAGCATGCAAGGTACATAACACAGGGAACATGACTAAGCACACACAACACTATGTACACAATGCAGGCCACATAAAGCAGCATCTACTAAGCAGCCATACAGTGCAGGGCCCAGGCCCACAAGCAGGCTGGTAGCTCGCTGGCACACACATAAGTTGTACAACTCAGGGCACACAGCAAACACAAAAGGCCAGGGATATGGGCTAAGTGCACATATTGTCCACACAAATTCAGTTACACACACTCAACACACAGAAATAGGCACACAGGAGTGTGTACAGGTGCCAAGCACTCAGGCAAACAAACAGTACCAGGAGCACAACACTGCACATAAATGACAGACACACAACTCCAAACATGCAGCTCCAAGAGCACAAAGTCAGGCCTGCAAGGGCAACCCAGCAAGCTGGGCACACACACCAGGGACACATAGGCCAACGACAACACCAGGCAAGGCACTACGTGAATACAACCCCAGGCACACTCAGAACACAGGTGCTGACACAATGCCAAGTATATACAGCAGGAACACATGCTCGAAACACATGCTGGGCCCACACCAAACATGAGGCTGAGCATGCCCTGCTGGGTACAGAACATAGGTACCCAAAACCAAGCACACACCATGCTGGGCACACAGCATTCTGCATGTAACAGCAGCACACACAGTGCACACACTAGGCAACAGTGAATACACCATCATCCCTGAAGTCCTTAGGCAAACCATTGTGGGGAGCAACTTGGACTAGACTAAGTTACTGGAATTAAGACTTATTCTATGCATCTGCTCTCCCACAATATGGCGCTGGGAGAGGAGGAAACAGCTTCTACACAGATGCCTCCAGTTCAACCAATAGACTGTGGGACCTGCTCCTGATTGGAGGAGAGCAGCGTACTCGGCGTGTGGGTAGCAGAGTTGGGATTGGTGGAAGAGGACTATAAAGGAGGAGAGAGACAATATGCACCAGGAACATCTAAGGGGAACATCTATCTGAAGGAAGGCCTGTGCAGCCCCCGAGAGAGCCGGCCGGCGGTATGCCGCTCCCCCGCAGAAGTGGGGAAAGTGGCTAGGGGGAACCGCCCTTCCACGGAGGTGGAAGGGACGGTAGCTAACCCGGGAAGAACCAGCAGCAAACCCGGGGAGGGCCGAGCAGATAAAAGAACAGCGCAGGGTCCTGTGTCGTTCCTCCACGAAGAGGGGGAGCGACAACCATGACAGACACACAGCAGATACATCCTAGTAGGCACACAGGCCAGACACAAACTCTAAGAACCCAACACAGCACCCAAGGCTGGGTTACACACCAGGCAGACACACCAGCTTTGAGATTCCAGGCATGCATTGCAGAAGAAAATTCTGGACACAGAAGCCAGGCACACACAGTTAACATAGGATTCCAGGGCCATTCTCCAGGGACACAGCTCAGACATATAATGCAAGGCACACTGTACAGGATACATCACACAAGAGTCAGGCAGACACACTACACATAGTAGACCACATCCCTGGATTCACAATGCCAACACACACACCAGGTATACAATGCCAGATGCACATACCAGAGCACACAGTGCTATACACACAAAGCCCACACACAGTGCTGGACACACAACAGGCAGGCGAGGCTGAGCAGACACACCAGGATCACAATGATGGTTAGGCCAGGTACACAACAGACACACAGCTCTGGGCACATGGAGCCAGGAAAACACCAAGCACACATACTGGGCACATATGCCAGGCACGAGGCAGCAGGCACAGGGCCAGGCACACAATACTTGCACGTCTAATTGGCACAAAGCACAGGGCACAGGCTCCGGGATTACAATGCCAGGCACACGGAATCAGGCATGCATTGCTGAGCATGCAGAGGTGAGCACACCATGCCAGGCTTGCCACGCCAGGTCCACTACACCAGGCCAGCCACGTGTCAGGAACACACGCTGGACACAGATGCTGGTAACACGGCACTGGGCACAAACTCAGACACACAGTGCCCAGTGCACAACAGCAGGCACCTAATACTGGATGCACACTGTTGGGCACACCACAGCAGTTACAGGATAGGCACTCGACAGGAATGCATGCCTGACATAGGCATCAGAGACACACCGATGAGCACACAAAGCCAGCACACAAACTTGCCTTCGAGCAAGGAAGAGTGGAATAATCTTCAACAATCAGTTCAGTATTTACCATATTCCTCTGCTTTCTGCCCAATCAATGGCCAATACGCTCCAGGGGGCGGCTGACCCTCTGCCCGGGTCCCCAGGTGAGAAAGACAGTGGCAGGGCTCCAGCAGAGCCACTAGGGGAGAAAGGTCATTGATACCTCCCAGGAGCCTGGACCATGCCAGTGACACCTCTTTGTGTGGACCTTGGAGGGCTCATTTCATGAATCCCTGAAGTCATTTGGAGTCCTTCACTATGACAAATAATTCTGCAGTGTGGAGCATGAATGTTCTTCACTTCCTATTTTTTTTCTTGCCAGAGTGTCCTTGGCATGGTTTCCTGGGTTACTGTGTCAAGGGACACTGGCACATGTGATCTTGCTTGATTTTTTCGATTGTCTCCTTAGGGCTATTCCGTTTTGCATCTCCACCAGCAAGGTCTAAGAGTCCTGATGAAAAGGGTTGTAAGCAGGAGGGTCAGGGGACGACTCAGAGATGACTCCCATGACTGCACTGACATCAGACACCTGCATGTTTCTCTGGCCTTAAAGCCCAGAAGGCAGGAAGCAAGCTTCCCTCCAAAGGGCCCCTCCTGCCCCTGCACCCCCCACAAAGCCCCTGCCCCTCTCCTTTTCCTCCTGGGGTTGTCCAGATTTGCGTTTTTAACTTTGAGCCATTAGGTGGCGCCAGAAAGTAAGGAATCCAAGTGATGTAAGGCATCTGCAGCAACACTTCCCAGAAGGGAGTTTTTCTCAGGTTGAAGGTCCAAGAGACTCAGCTTAGAAAAACATCGCAGCTGCAGAGTGGGGCAAGGGAAGCCAGGTCTTGGACTGCGTGGAATGATCTTCTACAACTCTCTCCTTCCCCTGATAGAAAAGTCAACAACTGCTAGGCTCACATCAGGACAATGTGTGGATCCAGTATTAGGTGACTTGCTGCAGCCTAGGCACTTAGCAAGGGAGAACCAGTGGTTGGTAGATGCTGATTAAGTACAGGAACCCGCTAGTGAAACTTTAAATAGATCCCATCCGGCAGCTCCCCAGCAGATGCCTGTGTGAGCAGCCAGACTTCCCTGCTCAGAGTTCTCTCTGGGCCCCCTTCTGCCTCACCCCCTGGCCCCCCTCGCCATCACAGCCCTATCTCTGTGCCTCCCTGAGTTCTGGGGCTTTCCCCAGAGGCTCTGTGAGTCCCTGGGAGGCCCTCTTCAGGTGCCCTCAATGGCAGAGGGAACAAGACAGTCAGACTCCTGGCAAGCAAAAGCCCAGGGGCTTCAGGAGCCCTGGCAGTTAATCACATCCTCCCTGCAGACCCAGCAGGCTGCATACGGACATGACACATTTGTGTTTAGTGTTAGTGATGATGTAGGCTTTTATTTTGCTCTTGGTCTTAGTGTTGTTTTTTTTTTTTTTTTACAGGCAGAGTTAGACAGTGAGAGAGAGACAGATTTTCCTTTTCCGTTGGTTTATCCCCAAATGGCCGCTACAGCCGGTGCCCTGCGCCGATCCAAAGCCTGAAGCCAAGTGCTTCCTCCTGGTCTCCCATGTGGCTGTAGGGCCCCAAGCACTTGGGCCATCCTCCACTGCACTCCCAGGCCACAGCATAGAGCTGGACTGGAAGAGGAGCAACCAGGACAGAATCTGGCGCCCCAACCAGGACTAGAACCCAGGGTGCCAGCGCCATAGGCAGAGGATTAGCCAAGTGAGATGTGCCGCCGGCCTGTTCTTAGTTTTCAATATGAATCTTGCAATATTTTGTTAGCTTCACATTTATTTTATCACAAGGAATATAACTTACTGTATTTTCAGTTACAATTTCCACACATCAGCTGATAATATATATTAACAGTCAACACAATTGATTTTTTTTTTTTTTTTGACAGGCAGAGTGGACAGTGAGAGAGAGAGAGAGACAGAGAGAAAGGTCTTCCTTTGCCGTTGGTTCACCCTCCAATGGCCGCCGCGGCCGGCGCACTGCAGCCGGTGCACCGCGCTGATGCGATGGCAGGAGCTAGGTACTTATCCTGGTCTCCCATGGGGTGCAGGGCCCAAGGGCTTGGGCCATCCTCCACTGCACTCCCTGGCTGGCCACAGCAGAGAGCTGGCCTGGAAGAGGGGCAACCGGGACAGAATCCGGCGCCCCGACCGGGACTAGAACCCGGTGTGCCGGCGCAGCAAGGCGGAGGATTAGCCTAGTGAGCCGTGGCGCCGGCCGATTTTTCTGTGTCAACTCTGTCTCCTGCAATCTTGCTAAACTCACTTATTAATTCCAGATTTTTTTTTTGTTTTCTGTTCCTTGGGATTTTCTACCTAGACAACCACGTTATCTGAAGACGTGAAACCTCCCCCCCACCCTTTCTCAACTTTCAGTACCATTTTGAATAGCAATAGTGAGAATAGACATATTGCCTTGTCCCTATTTTATGGCAGAAGAATTCGTGCTTTCATATGATATATGATGTTGACTGCAGGATTTTTGTACTTGTTCTATTTTTTTCATGATTTATTTATTCAAAAGGCAGAGTGATGGGGGTGGAGATGAAGAGAGGGAGAGGAGGATGGGGAAGGGAGGAGGGAGAGAGAGAGAATCTTCTGCCTACTGGTTCACTCCCTAAATATCTACAACCAAGGCTGGGCCAGGCTGAAGGCAGGATCCAGAAACCCCACTCAGGTCTCCCAGGTGTGTGGCAGGGGTGCAAGCATTTGAGCAACCATCTATCACCTTCCCAGACACAACAGCAGGAAGCTGGATGAGAAGCTGAGTAGCTGGAACCAGTACTGGCACTCCAATATGAGATGCAGGCATCGCAAGCAGCAGCTTAACCCACCACACCGCAATGCCATCCCTGCAGGTATCTAATACAATGATTTCATGCCGTTGGGATATATATCCAGTAGTGGGATTCCTAAATCATATGGAAATTCTAATTCTAGCTTTTTGTCTTTCAAAGTAATCTTCATACTATTTCCCACAGTGGCTGTACTAATTTAGATTCTCGTGAACAGCGTGTAAGTATTCCCCTTTCTCTACCTCCTAGCCAGCATTTGTTACTGTCTTTTTGATAACAGCCATTCTAACAGGGGTGAGGTGATACTTCCTTGTGGTTCTTTGCATCTCTCTGATGGCTAGTGATATTCAGCTTCTTTTCTTTTTTTCCCCTTTTTTTAGAAAACTTTTATTTAATAAATATAAATTTCGAAAGTACAATTTTCTGGATTATAGTGGTTTTTCTCCCCATAACCACTCTCCCACTCACAAACCATCGTATCTCCTACTCCTGCTCCCATCCCATTCTTCATTAAGATTCATTTTTAATTATGTTTATATACAGAAGATCAACTTAGTATATACTAAGTAAAGATTTCATCAGACTGCAACACACAGTCAGCTTCTTTTCATATAATTGTTGGCCATTTCTATTTTATCTTTTGAGAGATGCTTATTCAGATCCTTTGCTCTTTTCTTAACTGGATTGGTTTTAGTTTTTTGAGTTGCTGATATATTATGGATAGTAACACTTTGTTGGAAAAGTAGCTTGAAAATATTTTCTCCCATTCTGTCAGATGTCTCTTCACTCTATTGATTGATTCCCTTATTGTGCAGAAGTTTGAGTTTCGTGTCCTTTAAGAGAATACATCCACTTCAGCTTTCTTTTGATTAATGTTTGCATGTAGTATATTTTTCCCATCCTTTGCTTTCACCCTAACAATAGTGTTATATTTGAAGTGAGTTTCCTGTAATTGGAAAATAGTTGAGTCGCTTTTTAATCCACTCTGTCATGCTCTGTTTTGTTTTTTTTTTTTTAAGATTTATTTATTTACTTGAAAGACAGAGTTATAGACAGGAAGAAGTAGAGGCAGAGGGAAGTGTTCCATCCACTGGTTCACTTCCCAAATGGCCACAATGGCCAGGGCAAGGCCAGACTGAAGTCAGGAGCTAGGAAATTTATCCAGGTCTCCTACATGGCTGCAGGGGCCCAAACACTTGGGCCATCTTATGCTGCTTTCCCAGGTGCATTAGCAGGAGTGGAGCAGCCAAGACTTGAAGGAGTGCCCATATGGGATGTTGGCACTACAGATGGTGGTTTAATCAAAGCCACAGTGCTGGCCCCCAAGCTTTGTCTTTGAATTGGTGTATGTAGACAATTAACATTCAGTATAATTGCTCCTAGGTTAGGGATTCAGTGTGCCATCTTATTTATGTTTTCGGTTTTGTTCTTTCTGGATTTTTGCTTATATTTTCTTTTTTCTGCCCTCCTGTGGCTCACTTTAACATTTTTAGCAGTACTTTGATATAGCTATAGTATATTGAGAATATTTCTTTTTATAGATTCTTTAATGGTTGCTCTAGGAATTACATTCCAGTGTAGACTTCCATAGCAAAGGAGATGGATTGTTGTACATTTGCTGTTTGTATATGGTGTGTTTCTCAGCCACTACAAATGGGAATGCTGGTATTCTTTTATTTGTGCTTCTTCTGACCCTGATTGGTTCATCACTGAGGATGGCTATATTCCCCCACTTGCTGATGAAAATGCTTGCCCAGGCTGGGTTTCATTCTGATGTATGGAAGGTAAACACCACCTTACAAATCTCTGGCAAGCAGCCTTCCCTGGCAAAACCCCTGCCACACTGTGCTTTTTCATGTTGGATCTTCACCTGCTTCCTTGATGGCGTCCTCTAGAGAAAGTGCAAGTACCAGGAAAAGGATGAAGTTAGATTCCCATGTTTACAATGCCCAACGTGATAGGAATTAAATGATTTCAGGGGTACCTGTCACCATTAGTTCACATGGAATTTGACAAATTAGCACAAGAGTGCTCCAACCACAGCAAGCACAAAGTCAGTTCTGCTGTGCTGCATCTGGAAGCAACAGAAGCTTTTTGTTAAACTGGACTCACTGCACAGCACTGCCAGCCTGGTGTTTTGAAATTATTTTAACAATGGAGAGAAGGAGAAAACACTTGCCAAAACACTGCTTTTTCTCAGTGGGCAGTACAAAGGGCCCAATGCAATGGTTTCCTTGTTCAAATAAGTTCTAGATGAACGACAAAGGGCCCATGTGGTCTCAGAAAGCATTCTCACAGGAACATTGCCTCCGCTGCTTGCACTAGATTTCCTAAAACATTCAGGAGACTAGATGTAACAAGATGGCAATTGGAAGGATTCTCAAAAGAGAAACTTTAAAGAATGTCATGACTCATCTTGTTGATTTTGTTAAAAATAAAATAAGTGTTTTTCTTTAATGTGTGGGAAAAGGAGTCAGCATCTGTCACTAGTAAAAAACATCAAAAAAAAAAGAAAAAAAGAAGAATGGAAAAGAATGAGAGAGCAGCATAGCAAATCTGAAAATTTAGAAACACCCCAAATATTGTGTCTTTCCCAAAAATCACATATCATGAAACACAAGTCACGGACACTTGTAGAAAAACTAGCAGCATGAAATAAAGACATCACATGCAGCAAACAGATCCTGGAGAACCATATAAATGCCAGAAATTAGGAACAAGTGCACAGGAATATTTATTGGAGAATTATGTGAGGTTTGGGGGAAAAGTCCTTGAAAACAACAGAAATGTTTTTAGTATAGTGGTTAAGTAACAAGTGAGGTATCCCAACTATGTATTCTGGTTATTTATTGATCTATAACAAATATCCACAAACCTAGTGCTAAATCTAGCTCAACACAATAATTTGTAATTTATTTGGCTCACAAATCTGGGATTTGAGTGGGGTTTGACAAGAACAGCAGCTTGGGTGGTCCCTCTGTGGCTGCAGCTCACTCATGTACCTGGCAAGTTGGAGCTGGCTCATGACTGGATGCTCAGCCAAGACTGTGCCTGGGAGTTCTGGGTGGGTCTTCTCCACATGTGGGTCTCTCCGTGGTGCTATTGGGCCCTCCTCTCAACATGGCACCTACGTTTCCAAAGACCAAGGCAGAAGGTTCCAGCATCCATTCTGCCTTGGTCTGTTTGATAGACAAATCACCAGATACAGCCCAGATTTAGGGAAGACAGTGTTATATTCCTCAAAGAAGCGATTAATAAAGTGTGGCATTATTTGATTGACCACATCATTAAATATCATATAACTATTGAAAAAATTAATTCTATATGCACTAATCATACCCATGATTAAATTAAAAAGCTAGCTTGAAATGTGATAAAGTTGATTTAATCCAATTTGTGAAAAAAAAAAGAAGGCAGAAGGCTATACATGTATATTAATTTTTATTTTTTAAAGTAGAGAAGTATGTGGGTGATTACCTAGAAGAGTGAAAAGGGAAAGAAAGGGGAATTGTTGGTTTTCTTCTTATATACTTCTATACTCTGACTTGTTACAATTAGCTTCTATTACTTTTACACATTTAAAAAATATACTCTCATGGGCTTTTCAGCCAGATCCGAATGCCTTTAGGGCTGATTCTGAGGCCAGAGTGCTATTTAGGACATCTGCCATTCTATGAGTCTGCTGAGTATCTCGCTTCCCATGTTGGATCACTCTCCCCTTTATTTACTCCATCAGTTAGCGTTAGCAGGTACTAGACTTGTCTATGTGCTCCCTTTGACTCCCAGTCCCTCCACCATGACCAACTGTGAACTGAAATTGATCACCTGGAACAGTGAGATGGCATTGGTACATGCCACCTCGATGGGATTGAATTGGAATCCCCTGGTATGCTTCCAACTCCACCGCTTGGGGCAAGTCAGCCTGAGCATGTCCCAAATTGTACATCTCTTCCCTCTCCCATTCCCACTCCCATGTTCAACAGGGATCACATTTCAGTTAATTTTCAACACTTAAGAATAACTGTGCATCAATTACAGAACTAAAACAGTCATATTAAGTAGAACAGATAAAAAAAACTACTAAGAGGGATAATGTATTAAGTTGTTCATTAACAGTCAGGGCTATGCTGATCAAGCCACCGTTTCCCATAGTGTCCACCTCACTCCAACAGGTTTCCCTCTTGGTGTTCAGTCAGTCGTCACCGATCAGGGAGAACATATGGTATTTGTCCCTTTGGGACAGGCTTATTTCACTCAGCATGCTGAGTTGTCACTTTTTTAAACTTTTATTTAATGAATATAAATTTCCAAAGCACGGCTTATGGATTACAATGGCTTCCCCCCCATACCGTCCCTCCCACCTGCAACCCTCCCCTTTCCCACTCCCTCTCCCCTTCCATTCACATGAGGATTCATTTTCGATTCTCTTTATATACAGAAGATCAGTTTAGCATACATTAAGTAAAGATTTCAACAGTTTGCTCCCACAAAGAAACATAAAGTGAAAAATTATAGATGATTTTTTAAATGATGATGAAATCAGATCAGACCTATTGTCAAGTTTAATGCCAGTGAGAGTCAAGTTGGGAATTGATAATTTCTTCTTTTTTTTTTTTACTGAAGATCAGTTTAGTATACATTAAGTAAAGATTTCAACAGTTTGCACCCCCAGAGAAACACAAAGTGAAATATACTGTTTGTGTACTCGTTACAGCATTAAGTCTCAATGCATAGCACATTAAGGACAGAGATCCTACATGAGGAGTAAGTGCACAGTGACTCCTGTTGTTGACTTTACAAATTGACACTCCTGTTTATGGTATCAGTAATCTCCCTATGCTCCAGTCATGAGTTTCCAAGGCTATGGAAGCCCCTTGAATTCTCCGACTCTTGTCTTGTTTAGACAAGGTCATAGTCAAAGTGGAGGTTCTCTCCTCCCTTCAGAGAAAGGTACCTCCTTCTTTGAAGACCTGTTCTTTCCACTGGGATCTCACTCACAGAGATCTTTCATTTAGGTTTTTGTTTTTTGTTTTTTGTTTTGTTTTTGTTTTTGTTTTTTTTTTGCCAGAGTGTCTTGGCTTTCCATGCCTGAAATACTCTCATGGGCTTTTCAGCCAGATCCGAATGCCTTTAGGGCTGATTCTGAGGCCAGAGTGCTATTTAGGACATCCACCATTCTATGAGTCTGCTGAGTATCTCGCTTCCCATGTGGGATCACTCTCCCCTTTATTTATTCTATCAGTTAGTATTAGCAGGTACTAGACTTGTCTATGTGCTCCCTTTGACTCCCAGTCCCTCCACCATGACCAACTGTGAACTGAAATTGATCACCTGGAACAGTGAGATGGCATTGGTACATGCCACCTTGATGGGATTAAATTGGAGTGCCCTGGTATGTTTCTAACTCTACCATTTGGGGCAAGTCAGCTTGAGCATGTCCCAAATTGTACATCTCTTCCCTCTCTTATTCCCACTCTTATGTTTAACAGGGCTTTCTCACTCACACTCTCTCTCATCACCCACCAACCCCCTGCTGGTGCTCAGGCTGCCTTAAGACCAGATCAAGATATAAGAGAGGAAAAACGGGAAACTCACTGATAGTGGTACCTGGAATTCCGGTTTTCTGACATAAGCATCATTCATCACACTCACTTTTCAATCATAGTTGCTCTACACATCCCCTCAAGGTTTTATGCTGCTTTTAGTGGTACAGAAAGCATGGAGAGTGTTTACTTCTTCTTTGACAGAATTATACTTTCTTTCCTCATAACTATATTTAATTCCAAATCCATGCTCTCAGTCACAATGTTATGTCTATGTGCAATCGGATATCAGATCCTTCCAAGTAGATTCCCTTGAGAAATTCATAATGTCTTAGCTCCAAGTGGACAAATACAGTATGCTTTGTTCCCAGCACCCAAATGAAATGACCTTCATGAGCTGGGGGTAGGCAATGTATAGCTAATAGCCCCCCCACACACACACACCATTCTTTACTATGTCCACCAGGACACCCACCTCCACCTGCTGCCTCCATGCTCCTGTGTTCAACCCTCATCCACCTACTTCCTAAGGAAGCAACTCTTTCCCTCAGCATGGAGATGGACTCGATGCATGGCATGTCCACTGCCTTTCCAAGTGGTGACCTGTGCACTTCCACTAAGTTTTCGGAGCAGAGACAAAACATCAGGAATTCATCAAAAAGCCTTTTTGGGGGGTTTCCTTTCATCTACCCTTTTCCTGCTCCAAGTGATATCAGCATCCTCATTTGTAGAACCAATAAATCTCACGAACTTCTCAATAGAGTTCTTATCAGTCTTATTTATATTGTGATTTTTACTTATTTCTACCTCAGGAAAGAGGGAGCTTTTGGCATGCAAAGACAGTGTGCTCTCCAGGTATCTCCATTATCCAAAAAATATACGAAGCTGAATAATTGTATTAAGTATGAAAATAAGGGATAAAGAAAAGAAAGAATAGAGAAGGAGCTTACCGAGTACATGGTGCCACCATCAAAAACATTTCCCAAGGAGGAAAAACTAGGCTTATCATGAATATAATTTACTCAATCATCAAATGCTTACTATTTTAGAATCTATGTCATATTATGATTGAGTCACTTATCTCCATTCTCATTTCCACTGTAGAATTCCAGCCAGTTTCATACTTTCACACAAGAGCCTTTTGCTGCAGTGCTGTCTTCAACTGGCCTACAGGGATCTTCATAAAATTTGAATCTTAGTATTTTATGCTCATACTGAAAATCTTTAATCTGCTTCCTGTGGCTTGCAGAATAAAGACTAAACGTCTTCCTGTGGTTCACAGGACCATTTGTGGTCTTCCCTTGCTAACCATCTACCTACCTTCACTCCCTGCCCTGTGCACATGATGCTCAAGCCATTCTGAAATACCTCCTGTGTTATTCATCTATCTCTGGTGTAACAAACTATCACAAACTTCTGGTATTAAAACAACAGAAGTTTACTGTCTCATTTGGGAGACCAGAAGTCCAGATTCTAGCTGTCAGTCAGCAGGATTGTTTTCATCTAAGGGAACTGAGGGAAAATCTGTCCCAAGCCTCCCTCCTAGGAATGGTGACTGCTGGCAGTCCTTGGCACTCCCTGCACCACTCCAACCTCTGAACTAGCCTTCACATGGCTTCGTCCCTGTTTGTGTGTGTCTATGGGTCTCCATAAGCCTTCTTTCAGGATGCAAATCATTGACTTTAGGGCTGATTCTAATAGAGTACGACCTCATCTTAACTAATTGAATCTGCATAGACCCCATTTCCAAATAAGGCTGAATTATGAGTTTCTAGGGAGACATGCGTTTTGAGGGTTACTATTCAAACTACTACACCTTTTCACCAGTAGAAAAAAGGTCTGAATGACAAAATGGAATTAAATGTATCAGTTTATGTTGGTGAAAGAAAAATGGGGATACAATTTGTTTACCATAATACATCAGAAGTACAGATTATGAAAACCCATATATGAATTTCAAAAAACTTTACACCAAAATAAAACCATACTTTTAATTCCATTTTTTAAATTAGCTTCATAGATGGTGTTTGCTCTGCCTTCAGGCTACTTGTATTAGATGTTCTCTCGGCCCCCCTGCTGGCCTTCAGCTGTTCCTGATTTATACTTATCCTTTAGATTCTTATGTTTTTTAAAGATTTCTTTTATTTATTTGAAAGATGGAGTCACAGAGAGAGAGGTAGAGACAGAGAGAAAGGTCTTCCATCCACTGGTTCACTCCCCAGATGGCCAAAATGGCTGGAGCTCTGCCAATCCGAAGCCAGGAGCCAGGAGCTTCCTCCGGGTCTCCCACACGGGCGCAGGGACCCAAGGACCCTGGTTATCCTCCACTGCTTGCCCAGACCATGGCAGAGAGCTGGATTGGAAGAGAAGCATCCGGGACTGGAACCGACACCCATATTGGATGCCGGCGCCTCAGGCCAGGGCTTCAACCCCCTGTGCCACAGTGCTGACCACTAGATTCTTATTTTAAATGACTTAACTTGTTTGGTAGTTAATTTTATGTATCAACATCTCCAGGCTGTGGATTGCTAGATATTTAGTCAAACATTACTCTGGGTGTATCTACTGTGGTAGTGTTTCTTGATGATATTGTATTTGAATCAATACTAAATAAAGTAGATGACCTTTCCCAGTATGGGTGGGCCTTATTCAATCAGTTGAAGGTTGAATACCACAAAATTTCTGATCTTTCCTTGAGAAGGGAAACTCCTCTTGCCTGATTACTTGCACTAAGACATCAGTTTTCTTCCTGTCCTTGGATTCACTGACTTTCAAAGTGGAATTTCACCACCAGCTCTCCTGGTTCTCAGGTCTTCATACCCAGAGTGGCTCTCCAGGTAAACATCTTATCAATTGCAGATCTTGGGGCTTCTCAGTCTCCATATCAATTCCTTAGAATAGATGACAGATACATGCATACATACATATGTACATACATTTGTAGATAATCAACTAATGGCTCTATTTCTTTAGAGAACTGTGATCAACAAACATGAGAAAATTTCCTTTACCCCCGAGAAATTAGTTATCTTTACTTTCTGAATGTAAAGCTGCTAAGAAAGAAGTCGACTTTAAAAAAAATAACTTATTTATTTTAAAGTCAGAGTACAGAAAGAGAGGGAGAGATAGAGAGAGAAAATGAGGGATTTTCATCCACTGGTTCATTCCTCAGATGGCAGCAACAGTCAGGACTGAGCCAGGCTGAAGCCAGGAGCTAGGAGCTTCATCCGGACTTGCCATATAAGTGGCAGGGGCACAAGCATTTGGGCCACCTTTCACTGTTTTTCCCAGGCTATTAGCAGGGAGCTGGATCAGAACTGGAACTGTTATGGGATGCCAGTATCACAGATAGTGGCTATACCTGCTACGTCCCAACAATGGCCCCAGGAAATTGATATTCTACATTGTAGTTAGTCGCCATCCCCAGTCTGTAATCCTTGGCTGCACCCATTTTTCTACTGTTACTGATGGACCTTCAGCATCCACATTTAATGTGTGCTTGAGAAAGGTTTCCTTTTCAATATTATTGGCTAAATACATGCTTCCTCCATCCCACAATTATAGAAATGATAGAAAATTTTTAATAAAATTGAGAACAGGCCAGCACCATGGCTCACTAGGCTAATCCTCTGCCTACGGCGCCAGCACACTGGGTTCTAGTCCTGGTTGGGGCGCCGGACTCTGTCCCAGTTGCTCCTCTTCCAGGCCAGCTCTCTGCTGTGGCCTGGGAAGGCAGTGGAGGATGGCCCAAGTGCTTGGGCCCTGAACCCGCATGAGAGACCAGGAGGAAGCACCTGGCTCCTGGCTTTGGATAGGTGCAGCGCACTGGCCGTAGCAGCCATTGGGGGGTGAACCAACAGAAGGAAGACCTTTCTCTCTGTCTCTCTCTCTCACTGTCTAACTGCCTGTCAAAAAATAAATAAATAAAAATAAAATTGAGAACAGCAATGGTTACAAGTTCTGCTGATATTGATGGGTTAGGTAATTCTGGCCACTACTTCTGCTGAGAAAAACTGTAATACAACCCAGGTAAAAACTATTTTTAAAATCTGCTTGACATTTCTGGTTCCCAAAGGTGGAGTGGACATACTTCTCCCAATTTCCCCCACTAAAACCTGATTCCAAAAGGCAAAGAGATGGCAGGCATATTAGGATATACAGGACACAAGGAACAGCATGGTGTTGTTTTCCCTGTGGGTCATTTCAACTTCACATACCCAAGACTGCAGCTAGAGAAGCTGGTAAGTCATAAATACCAATGGGTGAAAACAGAAAACAAAGAAAGGACACAACACAAGGAAAAGCTTCTCCCTCTAGTCAAAGGACCAGGAAAGCGACAACCTAGTAAGTCAGAAAATGTTAAGGTAATAATTCCTTAATTTTCACTGTAATGAAAGAAAAATTATGGCTTTGCCACATCCACACCAGTTAAAGGTGGGAAGTGAATCTGGACTTTCACTTTCACCAAGCAGCAGTGGTGTGGCCCAAATCCTCCTTCCCAACCCAGAAGGTATAAAAAAGGGTTGAGTAAGACTCTGAGATTCTTCCACTCCAAGGTGGTAGGTAAGGGTGTACTCCCTTTCAAACTTTCTTTACACCTGAATTTTCTCTAAAAGTGAAAGTCAAATAATAAAAGATATGCATTTTCCAGATCAATACCTGCATACCATATACTAAAAGCTATATGCAGCTAGGAGTGCCCTCATCAGAGTCAGTCATGCCCTTGACCCTCCAGAACTGTGAGCTAAATAAACCAGTTTTCTTTCTTAAAAAAATCTTTTAAAAAGTCTTTTTAAAGATTCATTTATTTATTAGAGAGAGAGAGAGAGCACCAGACATCTTCTGTCCATTGGTTCACTCCCTAAATGGCCACAAAAGACAGGCCTGGGCCAGGCTGAAACCAGGAGCCCAGAACTCCATATTGGTCTTCCACATGGGTGGCAGAGGCCCAAGTAGTTGGGCTATCTTCTGCTACTTTATGAGGTGCATTAGCAGGAAACTGGATGGAAAGTACAGCAACTGAGAGTCAAACCAGAATTCCATATGGGACACCAAAGTGGTAGCTGAATCGACTGTACCATAAGGCCGACCCCACTTTTCTTTATAAAGTACTCAGACAAAGGTAATTTACAACAATGGCAAACAGATTAATACACATGGCTTTTACTTGCTATTTTCTGATAATCTGTTAAGTGTTTACAATATGCCAGGACCCAGGATGTCTCCTTTTGTTCTTGTCCCTGAAGAAGCCTGAATTAAAAGTATTATTACCATACACTCAAGAGAAAAGTTGAGGCCTGCAGGTGAGAGGCTTATTTGAGATGGCTTGGGCAGAATTGTGGGCAGAATGGGGTTGGCCCCTCGGCTTGCCCTCCACCTACACTGGTCCATTCACTCTCATGCACCCTCTTATCTTTGCTTTAGATTCACGCTGCAGCTGCAGCCGGTCTTCACTCTCTGTTCTGCTTACAATGGGGACGCAAATGAAACCCCTCCACTCCCTTCCTGAAATCCAGCCAATGGAAAATCTGTCATCCTTCAAAACTGTGTAGAAGTCACTGCGGTGGTTCATATGCCCCATCTCCCTTGCTAGTTACTAGCAATTCAAGGTCAAAGAGATCACGCATTTTACTTCCATACATCTCAGCGCCTGCAGCAGTGTGAGGTGCAGTAAGCCTGAGATTCGGATTCATTGCTGGAATAAACTGATGCTCAGTGCTTGGATGATAAGAGGCAGGTGTGCTGATCCTCTGATTTGAAATGTTTATGTGTGAAATGAATCCGTGTGCTGCTGAAAGGATTTATTTTTAAGACTGAAGATGCTAAAAAGCTAGAAGACATCTTTGATGTACAAAATTGTGTCATTATTAAAAGTAAAATAAAAAAAAACTAACATCTCCATGGCTAGAGAGTTTTTATATTCATATCTTTTTTCATACTTCATCAAGCCATCTGCTTGCATAATTTCATTTCTCTTCTATAGACACCTACAGACAGCCCTCCACTGGAGTCAAACTCCTGGCTTGTCCTGCCCTAATTCTCAGGAAACATCAAAGGAGAAGGGTGCATTTCTCCCTCATTTAAACCTGAAGACCACTTTTGAATGCATCTTATTTAAAGTGGCATGCACAGGGACCACCCTGTTGAAGAGCCAGCCCCATGCCTCTCCCTGGAGCCCACCACTTTATTCTATCTGCCCACTGAGGCCTTGGGGTCCTCCACTTCTTCCTACATACAGATTCTTGGCCCCCTCCTCACATACCCACACTTTCTTCCCTCGCTGGGTTACTGTGACAGGATCTGTGAGCGCTGGAAATTCCTCCCAGAAAGTTGCTATAGAAACTCCCAGTGGGGGTGTCTGGAGGATGTGGTGTGAATCCTCCCAGCTGACGCAAGGAGCCGTGTGCAGCATGCGTGGCAGCTCCTAACCAAGCCCCCAGTGTTTCTCACCCAACATGTGCAGTCCCAGAGCGCGGAGGAGGAAGCCACCCTACTCCTTTTCTGTTTAACACCAGCCTTGAAAAGAAGAGTCTTCCCTCATCTGATTGTGGGGGGAGTGGAGGGCTCTAAACTGCTCCTCAGTTTAGAGACAGTGAAACTGAGGCTTGGAGTGGCCATCCATTGTCTGGGATCAGAGATTACTCGTGGTCACAGCTGGGTGGAGACTGCCAGCATGCCACTCTCACCCTTAGCAAGGTGGGAGTCAGAGCACCCTGAGAGACAGGTAGCTGCACAGCAGGCTCAGACAAGCAGCCTTGAGACCTGCCTGGGAGTGCTGCCTTCTCGGAGGGGTTCCCTGGTGGGCCTGGCCAGGGCAGCCAGACGGAACTTAGGCCGCTTAATCCCACATGTTGACAAATGACTGGATTTTCACAGGGTTGCCTGTGAAATTGTCTCTTTTCACACAGTTCTTAAAATAAATCTTGTTAAGGGAGGGTTTCACAGAGGAGAAGTGACAGATATATCCTGTTCTACATAAGATGACTAATATCCCACAAATGTTCACAAGAAGCAAAGCTGGAGAATGTCAGAGACACAAAGGGCCTGGGAGACAAGGCCGCCTTTTGGAATGGGAGGCTGAGGACAGGAGGCTAAAAGAAAGCGTGGTTTTTCCAGCAAGCAGAATCCCACTTAACGGAGCACATACTGAGTATTCACTGTATACAAGACTTTGTATGGGAAAGAGTAAACCAGAGGCATGCGAGGTGGCCCTCTGTTCCAAGGGCTTCATAATGCAGTTATGAGGTTAAGACATAGGCATATATAATGCTGGGAAGGATGATAAAAGAAAAAAAAAAAAAAACACAACAAAACCAACTATAGGCTCCTGAAGAATGAAGGGTTGAGTTCACTACCTCATAGAGGAGAGAAGAGGATAGGTCTGAAAGGGCTTTCTTAAACTGTGAGTTTGTGAGAAAATCACAACTAATTGGTAACATAGTTGTAAGAATCCAGGATTTTAAAATGGCAACTATGATGAGGTATTTTAAAAACCCAGGGAATATTGGGTATTATGAAAAAATGCATGGATATAGCTTATTTTTTAAGCCAAAAGAAACATTTTTAATTCCATTCCATGAATATTTTTCATATGAATAAAGGTTTAAAACAGGAAAACCTGTCTGAACATGATTTAAAATACATGGAGTGGCGCCAGCGCTGTGGCGCACTAGGTTAATCCTCTGCCTGCAGCACCGGCATACCAAATGGGTGCCAGGTTCTAGTCCCGGTTGCTCCTCTTCCAGTCCAGCTCTCTGCTGTGGCCTGGGAAAGCAATGGAGGATGGCCCAAGTGCTTGGTCCCCTGCACCCACATGGGAGACCGGAAGAAGCAACTGGCTCCTGGCTTCAGATCGGCGTAGCTCTGGCCGTTGCGGCCATTTGGGGAGTAAACCAATGGAAGGAAGACCTCTCTCTCTCTCTCTCTCTCTCTCTCTCTCTCACTGTGTGTAATTCTATGTGTCATAGAAATAAATAAATAAATCTTTTTTTAAAAAAGAAAATACAGTTTAATGTAAAATTTTAAAAAATGCATGGAGCAAGAAAAGATACTTTTAAAATAATCTTAATGGAAGATTCTGTGGCTATGTTATAGAAGAATAATTGTTGTATTAATAAACATGTCAGAGGAGACTGGGGAGGAACCTAGATGTCCTCCTGGTATGGCCTGAATATGCCCTCAACATGTATATGTTGGAAACTCAATCTCCGATGCAACAGTGTTGAGATGTGGGGGTCCCATGGGAAGTGCTTAGGTTAAGAGTAGTTCTGAGGGCCAGTGCTGTGGCATGGCAGGTAAAGCCACCACCTGCAATGCCAGCATCTCATTCAGGTGCCGGTTCAAGTCCCGGCTGCTCCACTTCTGATCCAGCTCTCTGCTATGGCCTGGGAAAGCAGTAGAAGATGGCCCAAGTTCTTGGGCCCCTGCACCCATGTGGGAGACCCAGAAGAAGCTCCTGGCTCCTGGCTTTGGATTGGCCCAGCTCCAGCCATTGCAGCCACTTAAGGAGTGAACCAGTGGAAGGAAGACCTCTCTCTCTCTCTCTTTCTGCCTCTGCCTTTCTGTAACTTTGCCTTTCAAACAAATGAAAAATAAATCTTTGTTTTAAAGAGTAGTTCTGCCACTAAAACGGCTTGTGGAGTGGATCTACTCTTCTGCTGTTCTACCATCTAACATCACGGTGGTCCTCCCCTCAGAGGATGCAGGGTTTAAGATAACATTCTTGAAGCACAGACCAGATCACATCACAGAATACCAGGACACTCATCCAACAGGATTGTGAGAAACAAATTTCTGTTCTTTAAAAATTACCTAGGTGGGACCTGCACTGTGGTGTAGCGAGGGGGGGCCACCACCTGCAGTGCCGGCATCCTATATGGGTGCCAGTTTGAGTCCCGGCTGCTCCTCTTCTGATCCAGCTCTCCGATGTGGCCTGGGAAAGCAGTGGAAGATGGCCCAAGTCCTTGGGCCCCTGCACCTGTGTGGGAGACCCAGGGGAAGCTCTAGGCTCCTGGCTTTGGATCAGTGCAGGTCTGGCTGGTTGCAGCCAGTTGGGGTGTGAACCAGTGGATGCAAGACCTCTCTCTCTCTCTCTGCCTCTCCTTCTCTCACTGTGTAACTCTGACTTTCAAATAAATAAATAAATATTTACAAAAAGAATTACCTAGGCTTGGGGCCGGTGCTATGGCATAGCAGGTAAAGCCACTGCCTGCAGTGCCAGCATCCCATTTGGGCACCGGTTCGAGTCCCAGCTGCTCCACACCCAATCCAGCTCTCTGCTATGGCCAGGAAAGCAGTAGAAAATGGCCCAAGTCCATGGTCCCCTGCATCCTCATGAGAGACCTGGAAGAAGCTCCTGGCTCCTGGCTCCTGGCTTCAGATCAACCTAGCTCCAGGCAATTGCAGCAATTTGGGAAGTAAACCAGCAGATGGAAGACCTTTCTCTCTCTCTCTCTCTCTCTCTCTCTCTCTCTCTCTCTCTCTGCCTCTCTGTAACTCTGCCTTTCAAATAAATACATAAATCTTAAAAAAAAAAACAAAACCCTAGGCTCAGGTATTCTATTAAAGCAACACAGAAAAGACCAAGGCACCTCCCATCTCTGACTATAATGGTCACAGGAAAATTAAGAATCTGCTAGAAAGCAAAAGCCAGAGAGGACATGTAAGCTGGCAGAGCATTCAATACATTTCCCACTTCAAATATGGGACCATCAGCCCTTTAGTGGATCAAGGTGTTTTAGCATAAACACTGACCAATCATTGGCTGACCACCAATCAATATTGACCCAGGGGCATTCCTGGGAAGCCAGGCTTAAAAATAACAATAAGATATTAAAGAAAACAGGAGCATCATCAACTGCATATTTTGGAGGAAACTAACCTAGAGAATTACTGCAGGCAATTTAGTGGACAAGTACTTTTTACTTGTTGATTTCTTTACTTAGTGTAGCATTAAGTCCTTGATTGTAATGTTAATTAAAAATATGTTATCTCAAAGACTAAAAAAGAAAGAAGGAAATTTACAAACAGAAAAAGGAAGGAATGAAGGCAGGGAGGGAGGGAAAGGAAGGAGGGGAGGTAGCTGGGAGGAAGGAAGGGAGTATCATTATATCTTCAAATTGTTTCTATAAACATATTGAATTTGCTCTCTTTGTATTAATATTACATTAACAGGGAAAAATAAAGTACAAAAAAAGTTCAAGACAGAAACAACTCTGGGAGGAGGGTTGGAATCAGAATTCAGAGTTGTTAAATATATATGATCTAAAATGCCCTGTTTTCAACAAACATTAGAGGAAAAGCAGTTCACAGAAACTGTTTTCGGTGTGGTCCAGATGTTGAGCTCAGCAGATAGATATAAGCAACTACTAGAGACATGTGAATAGAACTAAAAGAAACTGTTTAAATTTTAAAGGGAGACTATGATGACTGTGGTTTATAAAACAGAGAGTACCAATAAAGATATGAGAATCAAATAAAAATTGTGTTAACATATGATCATTTTAAAAACTAATTATCTGGCAGGATCTAACAGCATATTTGAGTTAGCAGAAAAAGTAAAAAGCAATCTTGAAGTCAGATCAATACAAATGAACCAATCTGAAGATTAAAAAGGTTTTTAAAATTTGAGAATATGGGGGTTGGCACTGTGGCATAGCAGGTTAAGCAGCCATCTGCAGCACTGGCATCCAATATGGGCATGCTCCACTTCTGATCCAGCTTCCTGTCAATGTGCTTGGAAAAGCAGAAGAAAATGGCCAAAGTGCTTGGGCCCCTGCACCCGTGTAAGAGACCTGGATGAAGCTCCTGGCTCCTGGCTTCAGTCTGGCCCAGCCATGGCCGCTGTGGCCATTTGGGGAGTGAACCAGAGGATGAAAGAGATTCTCTATCTCTCTCCCCCACCAGCCCGTCTCTCCCTCTCTCTCTTTAATTCTGACTTTCAAATAAATGAATAAATAAATGTTTTTTAATTGAAATATGACCCAGAGAAAGAAAGGAAAAATTCTTGAATAAACAGTGGATAAAAATATTCCAAGACTTATTTTTAAAAATTAATCTGAGGTCAGGCATTTGGCCTAAAGGTTAAAGATACCAGTTGAGGTGTCTGTGCTCCATATTTGAGTACCTTAGTTCAGTTTCCAGCTCTTGCTCCCAATTTCAGCCTCCCACAAATCCAGTGAGACATCAGGTAACAGTTCAAGTAATTGCATCCATGCCTCCCATGTGGGATTGAGTTCTCAGCTCCTAGTTCTGCCCCTGCCCCAGCCATAGCTGTTGGGGCCATGTGAAGAATGAACCAACGGGTGAGAGATCTCTGTGTGTCTGTCTGTCTCCTCCTCTATCTCTGTCTGTCTCTCAAATAAATAAATAAAAAATTTAAGAAAATGATCAGTACCTCCAAGACTTCAACAAAGCCCAATTAAAAAAAATCCAAAGAGATTCGTATCTTGACAAATCATAATCAAGCTGTTAGAAAAGAAAAATCTTGAGAGCAGCAAGAGAATATGAGTCATAAAATACTGGGAACCACAATAAAATTAGCATTCTGATGAGAATTTCCATCAGAAACAATGGAAGCTAAAAAGCAAAATGCTGAAAGAAGAAAAGATCAAGCAAGTATTCTCTCTTCAACAAAACTGTCCTTCAAAAATGAAGGTGAAATAAAAAGACTTTCCTAAATAAACAAGGACTTAAAAGAAATGATGTCATGACTTGAAATCATATGAAGAAATAGAGTATGCTGGGAAGGATATGATATAGGTGAATATAAAAATAGCTGAAGTATAATATTTATATATTCCTCTGTTAACGTACTTAAAACACATTTCATAAATAATTATGTCTATATTTATTGCTATATGTTAGCATTTTGGACAACAGTGATGGAAAAATAGACTTCATATACATATCCAAAAATAGTACAAAGAAGGGAAAGAGAGCTTTATTTGAGCCTAATTTCTTTAGTTTATGGAATTAAGTTACTATTATTCTGAAGCAGATTGTGAAAAATTAAGACTTGCAATACTCAGATAAGCCACTAATACAGTAACCTAAAAAATAGCAAAAACGAGTTATTAATAAAATGATTAAATGGAACTTAAAAGTATTTACTACACATACAAACAGTAAAGAAGTAACAGGGGAGTAGGCATTTGCATAGCAGTTAAGACACTGCTTGGGACATATCCAGTCCAATACGAGAGCACCTGGTTTCAAGTTCTGGCTCTGCTCCCAATTCCTGCTTCCTACTAATACAAACCCTCGGAGAGAGCAGGTGATGACTTAAGTACTTGGGTCTCTGTCAGCCACATGAGAGATCTGGATTGAGTTCCAGCCTCCTGGCCTTGGACTGGCCCAGCCCCAGCTGTTGTGGGCATTTGGGGAGTAAAAGAGCAGAAGGGAGCATACTCTTTCTAGTTAACTCTAATTTAAACAAATAAATAAATATTAAATTAAAACAAATAAATAATATTTAAAAATAGTAATTTTTAAAAAAATTTAAATTTTTTTAAATATTAAAAATATTAAATATTAAAAAATTAAAGATTCAAATGAAGACTCAAAACTATGAAATTAGTAGAAGAAAACAGGGGAAACATTTCAAGACATTGGTGTAGACAATTATTTTTAGATAAGACCCCAAAGCACAGGAAACAAAAGCAAAACCAGAAAGATTGGATGCTATCAAACTCAGAAGCTTCTGCACATTAAAGATACAATGACCAGACGGAAGAGACATCCAACAGAACTGGAGTAAATATTTACAAGCTACTTATCCAATACATACAGAATATATAAGGAACTCCAAAACTTAGCAACTGAAATAACCAACCAACTGAAGACTGGATAAAGAAATTATAAGGGGCCGGCGCAGTGGCGCAGCGGGTTAAAGCCCTGGCCTGAAGCACCAGCATCCCATATGGGCACCAGTTCTAGTCCTGGCTGCTCCTCTTCCGATCCAGCTCTCTGCTGTGGCCTGGAAAAGCAGTACAAGATGGCCCAAGTCCTTGGGCCCCTGCACCCACGTGGGAGACCCAGAGGAGGCTCCTGACTTCTGGCTTCACAAATCATATTGTCAACAGATATATGAAAAATGCTCTACATCAATAACCACCAGAGAAATGAAAATCAAACAGAAATGAAATACCACCTCACCTCTGTTACAAAGGCTGTTACCAAAAAGAGAAACAAGTGCTAGCAAGGATATGGAGAAAGGGAACCCTTACTGACTGTTAGTGGGTATCTAAATCAGTACAGCCATTATGCAAAACAGTACAGAGCATCCTTAAAAAACTAGAAATAGAACTGCTATATGATCCAGCAATCCCACTAATGCTATATATCCAGAAGACATGATATCAGGGCTGGTGCTGTGGCACAACGGGTTAACGCCCTGGCCTGAAGTGCCGACATCCCATATGGGCGCTGTTTCAAGAGCTGGCTGTTCCACTTCCAATCCAGCTCTCTGCTATGGCCTGGGAAAGCAGTAGAAGATGGCCTGAGTCCTGGAAAAGCAGTAGAAGATGGCCCCTGCACCCATGTGCAAGACCTGGGAGAAGCTCCTGGCTCCTGGCTTCAGATTGGAACAGCTCCAACCGTTGCAGCCAATGGGGAGTGAACCATTGGATGGAAGACCTCTCTCTCTCTCTCTCTCTGCCTCTTCTCTCTCTGTGTAACTCTGACTTTCAAATAAATAAATCTTTTAAAAAAGACATGATATCATTATATTAGACATATATTTGTTCCAACACGTTCACTGCAGCACTATGTACAATCGCTAGATATGGAATTAACCATGGTGTCAATCATCAGATGAACAAATAAAGAAAATGTGTATATATACACAATGGAATATTATTCCTTTCTCTTTGATTTTTTTAACTTTTATTTAATGAATATAAATTTCCAAAGTACGACTTATGGATTACAATGGCTTCCCCCCCATAACATCCCTCCAACCCGCAACCCTCCCCTTTCCCACTCCCTCTCCACTTCCATTCACATCAAGATTCATTTTCGATTCTCTTTATATACAGAAGATCAGTTTAGCATACATTAAGTAAAGATTTCAACAGTTTGCTCCCACACAGAAACATAAAGTGAAAAATACTGTTTGAGTACTAGTTATAGCATTAAATCTCAATGTACAGCACACTAAGGACAAAGATCCTACATGAGGAGTAAGTGCACAGTGACTCCTGTTGTTGACTTAACAAATTGACACTCTTGTTTATGGCATCAGTAATCACCCTAGGCTCTTGTCATGAGTTGCCAAGGCTATGGAAGCCCCCTGAGTTCACTGACTCTGATCATTTTTAGACAAGGCCATGGTCAAAGTGGAAGTTCTCTCCTCCCTTCAGAGAAAGGTACCTCCTTCTTTGATGACCCATTCTTTCCACTGGGATCTCACTCGTGGAGATCTTTCATTTAGGTTTTTTTTTTCCCCAAGAGTGTCTTGGCTTTCCATGCCTGAAATACTCTCATGGGCATTTCAGCCAGATCCGCATGCCTTAAGGGCTGATTATGAGGCCAGAGTACTGTTAGGACATTTGCCATTCTATGGGTCTGCTGTGTATCTCACTTCCCATGTTGGATCATTCTCTCCCTTTTTGATTCTATCAGCTAGTATTTGCAGACACTATTTTTGTTTATGTGATCCCTTTGATTCTTAGTCCTATCATTACAATCAATTATGAACAGAAATTGATCACTGGGACTAGTGAGATGGCATTGGTACATGCCACCTCGATGGGATTGAATTCGAATCCCCTGGTATGTTTCTAACTCTACCGTTTGAGGTAAGTCAGCTTGAGCATGTCCAGAATTGCACATCTCTTCCCTCTCTTATTCCCACTCTTATATTTAACAGCGATCACTTTCCAGTTAAGTTTCAGCACTTAAGAAGAATTGTGTATTGATTACAGTATTCAACCAAAAGTATTAAGTAGAACAAACAAAAAAATGCTAAGAGGGATTTTTTGAGGAGTTTCAGGATTGGTATTAAATCTTGAGATATTCAAAGAATGTGCCAATGAAATCAAAGGTCCTGGGCTTCTCTTTGATGAGGATGTTTGTACTATTATTATTATTGTGGATTGAATTTTTTATTCATTCATGATCTGCTCAGATTCTCTATTTCTTCATGATGGTGTCTTGGCCAATTTTACACTTCTATGAATGTATTAGTTTTTTCCAAGTTATCCAATTTTTAGCATAGTGTTCTTATGATGCTTCAAATTTCTTTTTTTTTCTTTTTTAAAAATTTATATATTTGCATACATTTCCTAAGTATGACTTTAGGAGCATAGTAATTCTTCCCACCATACCTGCCCTCCCACCCACACTCCTATCCCTCTTCCTCTTCCCATTCCTGTCCCAGTCTTGTTTTTTTTTTTTTACTATGATCTATTTTCATTTAACTTTATACACAGAAGATTATTCTATTTTTTTGTATTGTATGACTTCTTTTTTACTTTTATTTAATGAATATAAATTTCCAAAGTACGGCTTATGGATTACAATGGCTTCCCCCCCATAACGTGCCTCCCACCCGCAACCCTCCCCTTTCCCACACCCTCTCCCCTTCCAATCACATCAGGATTCATTTTCAATTCTCTTTATATACAGAAGATCAGTTTAGCATACATTAAGTAAAGATTTCAACAGTTTGCTCCCACACAGAAACATAAAGTGAAAAATAATAGATGATTTTTTAAATGATGATGAAATCAGATCAGACCTATTGTCAAGTTTAATCCCAGTGAGAGTCAAGTTGGGAATTGATAATTTCTTCTTTTTTTTTTTTTACTGAAGATCAGTTTAGTATACATTAAGTAAAGCTTTCAACAGTTTGCACCCCCAGAGAAACACAAAGTGAAATATACTGTTTGAGTACTCGTTATAGCATTAAGTCTCAATGTACAGCACACTAAGGACAAAGATCCTACATGAGGAGTAAGTGCACAGTGACTCCTGTTGTTGACTTTACAAATTGACACTCCTGTTTATGGTATCAGTAATCTCCCTATGCACCAGTCATGAGTTTCCAAGGCTATGGAAGCCCCTTGAATTCTCCGACTCTTATCTTGTTTAGACAAGGTCATAGTCAAAGTGGAGGTTCTCTCCTCCCTTCAGAGAAAGGTACCTCCTTCTTTGAAGACCTGTTCTTTCCACTGGGATCTCACTCACAGAGATCTTTCATTTAGGTTGGGTGGGTGGTTTTTTTTTTTTTTTTTTTTTTTTTTGCCAGAGTGTCTTGGCTTTCCATGCCTGAAATACTCTCATGGGCTTTTCAGCCAGATCGGAATGCCTTTAGGGCTGATTCTGAGGCCAGAGTGCTATTTAGGACATCCGCCATTCTATGAGTCTGCTGAGTATCTTGCTTCCCATGTTGGATCACTCTCCCCTTTATTTATTCTATCGGTTAGTATTAGCAGGTGCTAGACTTGTTTATGTGCTCCCTTTGACTCTTACTCCTTTCATTATGATCAATTGTGAACTGAAATTGATCACTTGGAATAGTGAGATGGCATTGGTACATGCCACCTTGATGGGATTAAATTGGAGTCCCCTGGTATGTTTCTAACTCTACCATTTGGGGCAAGTCAGCCCGAGCATGCCCCAAATTGTACATCTCTTCCCTCTCTTATTCCCACTCTTATGTTTAACAGGGATCACATTTCAGTTAAATTTCAACACTTAAGAATAACTGTGTATTAATTACAGAATTAAACCAGTCATATTAAGTAGAGCAGACAAAAAAAATACTAAGAGGGATAATGAATTAAGTTGTTCATTAACAGTCAGGGCTATGCTGATCAAGTCACCGTTTCTCATAGTGTCCATTTCATTTCAACAGGTTTCCTTTTTGGTGTTCAGTCAGTTGTCACCGATCAGGGAGAACATATATTTGTCCCTTTGGGACTGGCTTATTTCACTCAGCATGATGTGTTCCAGATTCCTCCATTTTGTTGCAAATGACTGGATTTCGTTGTTTCTTACTACAGTATAGTATTCTAAAGAGTACGTATCCCATAGTTTCTTTATCCAGTCTACCGTTGATGGGCATTTAGGTTGGTTCCAGGTCTTGGCTATTGTGAATTGTGCTGCAATAAACATTAGGGTGCAGACAGCTTTTTTCTTTGCCAATTTAAATTCCTTTGGGTAAATTCCAAGGAGTGGGATGGCTGGGTCGAACGGTATGGTTATATTCAGGTTTCTGAGGAATCTCCAGACTGACTTCCATAGTGGCTTGACCAGTTTGCATTCCCACCAACAGTGGGTTAGTGTCCCTTTTTCCCCACATCCTCTCCAGCATCTCTTGTTGGTAGATTTCTGCATGTGAGCCATTCTAACCGGGGTGAGGTGAAACCTCATTGTGGTTTTGATTTGCATTTCCCTGATTGCTAATGACCTTGAACATTTTTTCATGTGCCTGTTGGCCATTTGGATTTCCTCTTTTGAAAAATGTCTATTGAGGTCCTTGGCCCATCTCTTAAGTGGGTTGTTGGTTTTGTTTTTGTGGAGTTTCTTGATCTCTTTGTAGATCCTGGTTATTAACCCTTTATCTGTTGCATAGTTTGCAAATATTTTTTTCCCATTCTGTCGGTTGTCTCTTCACTCTCCTGACTGTTTCTTTTGCAGTACAGAAACTTCCCAATTTGATGCAATCCCAATAGTTGATTTTGGCTTTGACTGCCTGTGCCTCCCGGGTCTTTTCCAGAAATTCTTTGCCTGTGCCAATATCTTGAAGGGTTTCTCCAATGTTCTCTAATAACTTGATGGTGCCAGGTCGTAGATTTAGGTTTTTAATCCATGTTGAGTGGATTTTTGTGTAAGGTGTAAGGTAGGGGTCTTGCTTCATGCTTCTGCACGTGGAAATCCAGTTTTCCCAGCACCATTTATTAATAGACTGTCCTTGCTCCAGGAATTGGTTTTAGATCCTTGATCAAATATAAGTTGGCTGTAGATGTTTGGGTTGGTTTCTGGTGTTTCAATTCTATTCCATTGGTCTATCCATCTGTTTCTGTACCAGTACCATGGTGTTTTGATTACAACTGCCCTGTAGTATGTCCTGAAATCTGGTATTGTGATGTCTCCGGCTTTGTTTTTGTTGTACAAGATTGCTTTAGCTATTCGAGGTCTCTTGTGCCTCCATATGAATTTCAGCATCATTTTTTCTAGATCTGAGAAGAATGTCTTTGGTATCTTGATTGGGATTGCATTGAATCTATAAATTGCTTTTGGGAGAATGGACATTTTGATGATGTTGATTCTTCCAATCCATGAGCATGGAAGATTTTTCCATTTTTTGGTATCCTCTTCTATTTCTTTCTTTAAGATTTTGTAATTTTCATCGTAGAGATCTTTAACGTCCTTGGTTAAGTTTATTCCAAGGTATTTGATTGTTTTTGTAGCTATTGTGAATGGGATTGATGTTAGCAGTTCTTTCTCAGCCATGGCATTGCTTGCGTATACAAAGGCTGTTGATTTTTATGCATTGATTTTATATCCTGCCACTTTCCAAACTCCTGTATGAGTTCTAATAGTCTCTTAGTAGAGGTCTTTGTATCCTTTAAGTAAAGAATCATATCGTCTGCAAAGAGGGATAGTTTGACTTCTTCCTTCTCAATTTGTATTCCTTTAATTTCTTTTTCTTGTCTGATGGCTCTGGCTAAAACTTCCAGAACTATGTTAAATAGCAGTGGTGAGAGTGGGCATCCCTGTCTGGTACCAGATCTCAGAGGAAATGCTTCCAACTTTTCCCCATTCAATAGGATGCTGGCTGTGGATTTTTCATAAATTGCTTTGATTATATTGAGGAATGTTCCTTCTATACCCAATTTGCTTAGAGTTTTCATCATGAAAGGGTGTTGAATTTTATCGAATGCTTTCTCTGCATCTATTGAGATAATCATATGGTTTTTCTTCTGCAGTCTGTTAATGTGGTGAATCACATTGATTGATTTGCGAATGTTGAACCATCCCTGCATACCAGGGATAAATCCCACTTGGTCTGGGTGGATGATTTTCTTGATGTGTTGTTGCATTCTATTGGCGAGAATTTTATTGAGGATTTTTTCATCTATGTTCATCAGGGATATTGGTCTATAATTTTCTTTCAGTGCTGCATCTTTCTCTGGCTTAGGGATTAAGGTGATGCTGGCTTCATAGAAAGAATTTGGGAGGATTCCATCTTTTTCGATTGTTCTGAATAGTTTGAGAAGAAATGGAATTAGTTCTTCTTTAAATGTCTGGTAGAATTCAGCAGTGAATCCATCTGGTCCTGGGCTTTTCTTTGTTGGGAGGGCCTTTATTACTGTTTCAATTTCTGTTTCATTTATGGGTCTATTTAGGTTTTCTATATCTTCAAGGTTCAATTTAGGTAGATTGCATGTGTCCAGGAATCTATCCATTTCTGATAGATTTTCTTGTTTGCTGGCATACAAGTCCTTGTAGTAATTTCTGATGATTCTTTTTATTTCTGTGGTGTCTGTTGTTATGTTTCCTTTTTCATCTCTGATTTTATTCATTTGGGTATTTCCTCTTCTTTTTTTAGTTAGTTGGGCCAATGGGGTGTCAATTTTGTTTATTTTTTCAAAAAACCAGCTCTTCGATTGGCTGATTTTTTGTAATGTTTTTTTGGATTCAATCCTGTTAATTTCTTCTCTGATTTTAATTATTTCTCTTCTCCTACTAGATTTGGGTTTGGTTTGCTGCAGTTTTTCTAGGTCCTTGAGATGCGCTGAAAGCTCATTTATTTGGTGTCTTTCCAATTTCTTGATGTAGGCACCTATTGATATAAACTTGCCTCTCAATGCTGCTTTTGCTGTATCCCAAAAGTTTTGATATGTTGTGTTGTTATCCTCATTTACTTGCAGAAAGTTTCTGATTTCTCTTTTGATTTCTTGAATGACCCAGTGTTCATTCAGGAGCATGTTGTTCAGTCTCCATGTGTTTGCATACTTTCTGGGGTTTCCTGATTTCCTAATTTCCACCTTCATTCTGCTATGGTCTGAGAAGCTGCATGGTATGATTCTAATTCTTTTAAATTTTCTGAGACTTGCTTTATGACCTGGTATGTGATCAATCCTAGAGAAGGTTCCATGCACTGCTGAGAAGAATGTAAAGTCTTTAGATGTAGGATTGAAAGTTCTGTAGATATCTGTTAGAGCCATTTGTGCAATAGTGTCGATTAAATCTGCTGTTTCCTTGTTGATCTTCTGTCTGGATGATCTATCTATTTCTGAGAGTGGAGTATTGAAGTCCCCCAGTACTATTGTATTGGAATCTAAGTCTCCCTTTAAGTCCCTTAACATATCTTTTAAATAGACCAGTGCCCTGTAATTAGGTGCATATACATTTATAATAGTTACATCTTCCTGTTGAATTGAACCCTTAATTATTATATAGTGCCCCTCTTTGTCTCCCTTAACAGTTTTTGTATTAAAGTTTATTCTGTCTGATATTAATATGGCTACACCTGCTTTTTTTGGTTTTTGTTGGCAATGACTATCTTTTTCTAACCTTTCACTTTCAGTCTGCATGCATCTTTGTTAGAGAGATGTGTTTCTTGTAGGCAACAAATAGTTGGGTGTTGTTCCTTAAGCCAGTCAGCCAAATGGTGTCTTTTAACTGAAGAGTTAAGTCCATTCACGTTTAATGTGACCATTGATACATAGTGACTTTGCCCTGCCATTTTCCCGGAGATATTTTCTAGTATATGCTTTGAGCTTCCCATGCTCTTTTACTGGCAGGTGTTCTTCCTTTACCTTCTTTCATATTGATGGCCGTGTTTCTGTGTTTCTGAGTGTAGCACATCTTTAAGTATCTTTTGCAGGGCCAGATGAGTGGCGGCAAAGTCTTTCAATTTCTGTTTGCTATGAAAGGTCTTTATTTCACCTTCATTCACAAATGAGAGCTTTGCAGGATATAATATTCTGGGCTGGCAATTTTTCTCTCTTAGCACCTGTGCTATGTCTCGCCATTCCCTCCTAGCCTGTAGTGTTTCTGATGAGAAGTCTGCTGTGAGTCTGATTGGAGATCCTCTGAGAGTAATCTGACGTTTCTCTCTTGCACATTTTAGGATCTTTTCTTTATGTTTCACTGTGGTGAGTTTAATTACAATGTGTTGTGGTGAGGATCTCTTTTGGTCATGTTTACCGGGGGTTCTATGAGCTTCCTGTACTAGGATGTCTCTGTCCTTCTCCAAACCTGGGAAATTTTCTGCTAGTATCTCCCTAAAAAGGCCTTCTAATCCTTTCTCCCTCTCCATGCCTTCAGGAACTCCTAGAACCCGAATGTTGGTTTTTTTAATAGTATCCTGTAGATTCCCAACAATATTTTTTAGATTTCTAATTTCCTCTTCTTTTCTTTGGTTTGACTGTATCTTTTCCTGTTCTCTGTCTTCTAAGTCCGATATTCTCTCTTCTGCTTCACCCATTCTGTTTTTAAGGCTCTCTAATGTGTTTGTCATTTGATCTATTGAGCTCTTCATTTCATTTTGATTTCTCTTCTCTATCACACTTTCCTGTTCTACTAGTTTCTGCGTTTCATTTTGATTCTTCCTTAAAATTTCATTTTCATGAGAGAGATTTTCAATCCTGTCCAATGAGGATTTCTGTAGTTCAAGAATTTGCTTTTGAAAACTTTTAATGTTCTTATCATAAATTTTTTGAAATCCATATCTTGCATTTCTTCTATCTCATCATCTTCATAATCTTGGCTTGGGGTGTTTTGTTTATTTGGAGGCGTCATAGTGTCATCGTTGATCTTGTTCCCTTGATTTCTGTGTTTATTGCTTGGCATGGTTAATTCTTTTTCCCTCACTGTGAGGTGTTTTTTTTTTTTTTATACTATGTCTGTGTTAAGTGGCCTGCCTGCTGTTGGAGGAGCCTTGGAGGCTTGAGATGGGTGTGGCCTGAGAGCTCTGCTTGGTTCTTCAGGGTTACAGGTGTGCAAAGGTTATGCGTGGTAAATCTCTATTTATTTATTCATTTATTTATTTTATTTTATTTTTTATTCAGGAGGTAAGTAATACTGCAAGGCTGAGCAGAATGGATGGTATTTAGCTTCAGATCTCTGGCTTCTACCCAAAGAGTCTGTGCAGGCTCCGTTTCTCCTGCGGACTCCCACTGGGTTGCCTGGGCTACTGAATTGTAGCCTTAACTCTCCCCTTTTATTATGTATATCCCAGCTCTTTTTCTCTTGCTCGCCTTTGCAAGGTTGGTGGAGAGAGGAACTTGTCTGTACCAGTATGCCCCCACCTTGTTGTTTTTATTTTATTTTATTTTATTTCCCTTCTCTCCTGTAGTCTGTTGAACTTTCCCGCTTCAAAGCCTGCTTCCCTCTAAAATTCTGTCTGCCGTTTCCCCGCCAATGTCTCCGGTTACTGAGCTCACCTCCGCTTCCAGCGCCGATGTGTGGACTCGGAGCCCTGGGCGTCCCTCCTCTCCCCGCTGGTGTCTGTGTCACATTGACTCCCCTTCCCGCACTGGCGCTCAGACTCTGCGGCTCCCGCGGTTCGGCTTCCATGCGGTGGGCGACCCTGCTCTCCCAGTAGGTCCTCTGAGTCACCGCCACTGGCTCCGGAAGAGTTTCCTCTGCAATTTTTTTCCTGATCCTTTTTCTGAGGCTACCGTAACTCCGCTTTTATTAAACTAAATTTTCCCAGACTATCGGTGCGCGCCCTCACTATTCTGCCATCTTGGCTCCGCCATGATCCTTCATATTTCTGTTGCATCAGTTCCAGGGATTCCTCTTTCATTTAGAACTTCATTGACTTCAATCTTTTCCCTTTTGTCCTGGTTAGACTAGCTAAATATTTTTCAATTTTAACTGTTTTTGTAAAAATCTCTTAGTTTAATTAATCTTTTCTATTTTTGTCTTTAATTCGGGGAGTTGTTGATGGGTATCATTTAATTTCATTTTCTTTAAAATTTTTTGATCAAGATGCAATAATTATACATTATTTTAAAAGAATTCTTCATTTATTTGAAAGGCAGAGTTACATAGACACACAAAGGGAGAGAGATAGGAGATCTCCAATCTAACGGTTAATACCCAAATGGCTTCAGTAGCCAGGGCTGGGTTAGGCCAAAGCCATGAGCCCAGAACTCCATCTGGGTCTGCCACATGGGTGGCAAGTAATTGGACCACTTTCTGCTACTTTGCCTGACATGTTAGTAAGGAGCTGGATTCAAAGTGGAGCAGATAGGACTCAAATCGCCACCCACAATGGGATGTCAGCAACACATGCAGCAGCTTAACCTGCTGTGCCACAATGGCAGCCCCAAATGCACATTACTTTAGGGTATAGTGTATATTTCAACATGTACATATACAGGGAAAGCTGATTAAATCAGACCATTAGCAATTCCATACTCATCTTTCTTGATGTTAGTAGCTTACAAATTCCTCTCTTCCAGTACTTTATATAGAATATATTAATGAACTACAGTTATTTTACTGTGCTACAGAGGACTAGGACTTTCTATCTGTGTTTGGTACCTGTTATACATCCTCTCTATATTTCCTGTCTCCACACCCTTCCTGACCTTTAGTAATCACTATTCTAAGTTCAAACCAACATTTTTAATACTTCTACATGTGAAAGAGAACATATAGTATTTGTCTTTCTGTATCTGTCTTATTTCACTTAACATACTGACCACTAATTCCATCCATTTTGTCCCAAATACCAAGATTCCATTATTTTTTATGAGTAATATTCCAGCCTCTCTGTATGTGTGTATGTGTGTGTATATCTACCTTTTCTTTATTAATTCATCCATTGATGTACATCTAGGCTCATTCTATATCTTGGCTAATGCAAAAGGTGCTGTAGGAACATAAGACTGTAGGAACTTTTGACATGCTGATTTTATTTCCTTTGGCAACATCTACTCACAATTTGGATAACTGGTCATATTGGGAGTTCAAATTTTAGCTTTTTGAAAAACCTCCATACTGTTCTCCATAATGGCTATGCTAATTCACATTCCCACTAAGAATATTAATGTTATCCTTTATTCCATTCTCACCAGCATTTGTTGGTTTTTGTCTTTTTGTTAATCTTTATATTTTTAACTCTTTTATTTGATCACTATTATTGCCTTCTTTCTGCTAACTTTGGGCTTAGTTTGTTCTTCCTTTTCTATTTCACTACAGTATGGAGCAAGGTTTTTTTTTTTGTCCTTAATGTAGCATTTATCAATACAAACTTCCTTATGAGACTGAGTTTGCCGCATTCTGTAAGTGTTGTATTTCCATTTTTGTCCCAATATATTTTTATTTCTCTTTTGACCATCTCTTTGATCACAAGTTAACAGAAATATTTTATTTAACTTTGACATAAATGTGAATTTCCCAATTTTCTTCCTGCTATTTGATTTCGAGCTTCTGTACTATTGTGTGCAGAGAAGATACTTTCTATGCGTTCAAGCTTTTTATACTCATATTAGTTAAGACTTACTTTGTGACCTAATGTATCATCTCTCTGTAAGAGTTTTCTTTGGAAAGAGCATGTATTTTTCTGCTGTGATATAATATTCTGTACATGTCTGGTCAATTTGGTTAATAATGTTCAAATTCACTCTTTCTTTGTATATTTTCTTTCTTTTCTTTTCTTTTCTTTTCTTTTTTTTTTTGACAGGCAGAGTTAGACAGTGATAGAGAGAGACAGAGAGAAAGGTCTTCCTTCCATTGGTTCACCTCCCAAATGGCTGCTACGGCCAGTGCTGTGCCAATCCGAAGCCAGGAGCCAGGTGCTTCCTCCTGGTTTCCCATGCAGGTGCAGGGCCCAAGGACTTGGGCCATCCTCCCCTGCCTTCCCGAGCCACAGCAGAGAGCTGGCCTGGAAGAGGAGCAACTGGGACAGAACCGGCGCCCCAACTGGGACTAGAACCCGGGGTGCCAGCACCTCAGGCAGAGGATTAGCCTAGTGAGCTGCGGCACCAGCCTCTTTGTATATTTTCTATCTGCGTGATATATCTACTACTGAAATTGAGGTCTCCCACTATTTTTTAATTACTGCTTATTTCTCCATTTATCCCTGTTAATATTTGCTTTATATACAAGGTACACCAATGTAAGATGCAAATATGTCTACAATTATAATACTCTCTTCATGAAATGATCCCTTTATCACTATATAATGACATTTTGCTTGATGTTACAATTTTTATTTATACCCTATTCTGTCTGCTATACATATGGCCACCTCTGATCTTTTAGTTACCATCTATATATAGTATCTTTTTCCATTCCGTCACTTTCAGCTTATGCTTATCCTTAAAGCAGTGAGTCTCTTGTAGGAAGTGTATAGTTGGATCTTGTTTTTCTTTTATATCCATTCAGCCACTCTATGTCTTTTTTTACGTAGAATGATTTTATTTTTATACAAAAATATTTATAGACAAGGACTAGTGTTGTCATTTGGCTAATTGTTTTCTGATCCCCATCCTTATCTTTTTTTTACTATATTCAATCTGAATGTAATAATTTATGCAGTGTTCAGCTTTCTCATCAATTTTTGCATACTAGAGATATTTTTGGTGATTTCCATGAGGCTTGCATAAAACACCTTGCAGTTAATAGCCATCTATTTTAATTTGGCAGCAATTTAACTTCTACAACATACAAAAACTCTGGGAGTTTGCTACAATGATTAAATCACCACTTGGAATGCCCATATCCCATATCAAAATGCCTGGTTTGGGTCCCATCTGCTCTGATTCCAATCCAGTTTCCTGCTAATGCACACCCTGGGAGGCACCAGATAATGGTTCAAATACCTGAGTTCCTGCTACCCATGTGAGAGAACTGGAAGGAGTTCTGAGCTCTTGGCTTCAGCCTGGACCATTCCTGGCTGTTGAAGGAATTTGGGGAGTAAATCATTTAGATAGAAGATCTCTCTCTCTCTCTCTCTGCCCTTCAAGTAAAATGAAAAATAAAATAAATAGGGTGCTAGTGTTGTGGCATAGTGGATAAAACTGCTGCCTGCAATGCCATCATCTCATATGGGCAACAGTTCAAGTCCCGACTGTTCAACTTCTGATCTAATTCTCTGCTAATGTGCCTGGAAAACCAGCAGAAGATGGCACAAGTGTTTGGGCTCCTGATCCCATGTGGTAGACCCAGAAGAAGCGCTTGGCTCCTGGCTTTGGTCTGGCAAAGCCTCTGCTATTGCAGCCATTTGGGGAGTGAAACAACAGATGGATGATCTCTCTCTGTCTCTCTCTAATTCTACCTTTTAAAAACATAAAATAAATCTTTAAAATATAAAAAATAAATTAAAAACAATTCCACACTTTAATTTCTCCACCATCCACATTTTATGTTACTGGTGTCACAATTTACATCTTCTAATACTGCATATTCATTAGAAATAATTATAGCTATACATATACCTGCTCTTTCTACTCCTATTTATTCTTTTTTCTTTTTGTTCATCTGATAGTGAAACATCAAGTGACATGTCTGAGCTGCCTGATTATTTCTTCTGTTTGATCTAGTTTGTTTTTGGAACACTCTGGGGAATTTTTCAATTCAGTCATAGTATTCTTCAGCTCCAGTGTCTGGTTCTATCATGATTTCTGTCTCTTTGTTAAATGTCTTATTTGTTCATGTATTATCGTCCTGATTTTTATCAGCTGCCTGTATGCATTCCCTTAGAGCTCACTGAACTTTTGTGAGATAATTAAATTACTCCTTTGTCAGGCTGTTAACAGATCTTTTTCCTTTGGGAATGGCTAATGATTTTTTTTTCCCTCTATGGTGGTGCCGTATTTTCCTTCCCTATTCATGACCCTTGTAACCTTGCATTGGTATCTCTCTATATTTGAAAAAATAAGTACTTCATCCAATCTTTACAGACTGGCTTCGGCAGGTAAAGTCATCAGATTGTTTGGCAATTCTTGGTAGACTGGATGGCAGCCACAGGTAAGTTTTCTGCTATAGATTTTGGATGGATTTTCCTCGTGCACAGGTTAGTTGGGGTGCAAGCCTAGAGCACAGATACATTTGGGATTATCTGTGGCTTGGATCTACAGGTCTGGGTCTGACTCTTAGGTCTGCTGTTGTGGTTCTAGATCCACAGGGATCACCTAGGTACCAAGAACCACAGCAGGGGTAGACCTAGAAGGTAAATGTGCATTCTTTGTTCATAGAGGCCTCTGCAATACAGAATTAGCACTTGTGTCTGCGTCTATGGAGGACAGCCTGGTACCGTGGTGTTCGTGGCACCCATGTTTGTGGAGACTGGCCTTGTATAGAACCTATGGAACTAGTCTAGTGTAAGGAGCCTAAGGGACAGTCCTGGTGACTATAACCTTTGGGTAAGCCCTGGAGCCTGTGTCTGCGGGGACTAGCCTAGAGCCTAGTGTCATAGAAGCCAATATGGCACTGGGGTAGTAGGTCTGAATCTTGGAACAAAGGATGTACCTTGACCTTGAGCCAAACATGCAACCTGGCTCCATGAGAGCTGTCTTGGAGCCTGTCTGTGAGTACTGACTTTGTGCCTCAGGCCATGGAGGCTAGCCTAAGCTCTGTGGACACAGGGACTGGACTGGTCTTGGGTCTTAGGTTCAACCCTTTTGTGCTGGAGCCATGTTGGTCAGGCTAGTGGCTGGAGTCACAGGAACTGGCCTATTGCCTGGGGCCATGGGGGTGGTAGTGGTATGGCACGGAAGTTCAGGAGTAGACCTGATATTGCCATCCATAGCAGAATTTGATGTTTATTTTGTTTGCCTTCCTCCATGTGGAGGGTATCTCTCCCCAAGCTGCGCAGCCTGTGTGGCAGGCAGGGATGACACAAACAATATTTTTCCTACCTTCTTTGATGTGTCTTTTCTTATTCTGTGCTCCACTCAGATGCTTTCATCTTTCACCTGATTTCCTAGCTCTTGCAGTGGCATCTATGCATATAGATAGCTATTCAAATTAACGTTTTTGTGAGGGGGATGGGTGCTGGAGACTCCTATTCTGCCTTCTTGCTTATGTTATTTCCCTTTTAGCCTGACTGAAGTCAACTGCAGATCCTATGTCAGGGCATTTTCCCAATTAGAATGTTCCCCCATCTCTTTTGTAAGAGTCCCTTCTCCCTTTATAATAATATTTTCAAATAAAGTATTGTGTCTCCTTACTAAGACTATGCTTATTTGACAAGTGTTACCACACTTTAATGGTTTTCATTCTGGACTCTCCATTTTTTCCCCATTGCAAGATTCCTTTTATATTTCCCTATGCTTGTATTTCTATATAAGTTCTTAAAATACTTAGTGGAATAAATTTAGAATATGGTAAGAATGGTCCTTATGGTATTTAAAATTATATGATCATCATATCCTCTAGCCCTCCAACATGGTCTTTCTTCCCTTGTATTAATCCCTTGTATTAATTTGTCTCTGTATTCTAACAAAATGTATCATTTTTATAAAGATATTGCATATTTTTGTCCCTGTATTCCCTTATAATTTTATTTGATGATATGAATAGTACATTTTAAGTAATTATGTCATTTTGATGAATACTGAACTTCCAGTTACTGATCTGGCATACAGGGGACTTGGAAGCCATTATTCCTGTCCTAACAACAAGAAAAAAGTTTGAAGACGCTGAACATCAACATGTCTTAGATCTTTCAGAGAACTGCCACAGCAAACCACTGATCCCCAAAGTTGAAAAGTGGAGAGGCAAAGACAGAGAATCATAGTTCACTGGAGCAAAAACCCCTGAAGCAGACATTACTGCTACAGCCAGTATCAGGGTGGGAAAACCTGGACTGAATTACTGGAGGTTCACTACAGGCAAACATAAAAGTCAGACACTGCAGGGTTGCTGAGTCTTAGTGGGGAGCTCATAACTTTACCAGTTTTGTTTCCAGGAGCTGTAGTAGGTTCTAACAGTGAAGATCAGAGAAAAATTCTCTTGGGGTCCAACAACAGAGGGAGAAAAGAGACATTCTGAAACAGACTCAGATCTTCTTAACAAGACCTACCCTAAAGGGAAACCATTTTACCACTGCCTGGACTGTGGTTTTATCACAGCATAACTGTCCTGGAGGAAGGGAAATATCACACTCTAGGGCCCTCTAGCTTTCTTGTTCCACCTAGATGTGAGAAACAAACAAATCAGAGTAAATTGAGGAGAACCTGGGGAGTTCACAGCCCAGGGCCCAAGCCCCTTGAAGTACTGAGGCCAAAAGCATAAGGTCTAGCATGTTTTCTCATGGTGCACCCACATCAATAGAGCCCCAGTATAACAGCAGGAAATTACAAGTGAGAGAACTGCAAGGGTCAGACCTTATTTAAAAGGAAGTCTGTAGGGAACATTCTACCCCCAAAATGGGTGACACAAGAGGAGATTTTAGCCTCTGACATCGACAGCTACAGCACACAGTAAACACAGCCTAATCACTAGGCAGATAAATACACACCTCACACAAGTCCTGTTTGTCTCAGTTCCTTTCATGAAGTGTATCATGAATGGCTCCCAACAACAATAAAATCATGACAAGGCATACTGAAAGACAGATAAAAGTTTTAACAGAATGAGTATCCAAACCAGATTCAGGTACGACAAGGACGTTGGGATTATTGGATCAGATATATGTAACATTTTTAAATCATCATTTATTGAAGGTGCAATAATAATTACTTATTCATAACTGATCTGACAATATTATTTTGAAAATAATACAGCAATATATTCAGTGATTCTATCTTATGGACAAGTGAAATGAATGATGGCAATATAATATGGGATAGGATCGCTTCTCAGCCTTTTAGCTAAGATCAAGTGTAATGAGGGACAGGAAGGAGGGTTCATGTCCTGGCTGCCCCACTTCCAATCCAGCTCTCTTCTATGGCCTGGGAAAGTAGAAGATGGTCCAAGTCCTTGGGCCCCTACACTCATATGGGAGACACAGAAAAAGCTCTTGACTCCTGGCTTCAGATTGGCTCAGCTCTGGCAGTTACAGCCAATTGCGGAGTGAACCAGCAGATAGAAGACCTCTCTCTCTGCCTCTCCTCTCTCTGTGTAACTCTGATTTTTAAACAAATAAATAAATCTTTAATAAAAAGATATGTAAAATAACTTCAAAGTAAGTATCGTAAGAAGAGAATGTGATTGTAAACTGTGGTAACGGGAGAAAAGTCTGGTTTATTTTATATCTCCCACGGGGTGCAGGGCCCAAGCACTTGGGCCATCCTCCACTGCCTTCCCGGGCCACAGCAGAGAGCTGGACTGGAAGAGGGACAACCAGCGCCCCAACCAGGCCTAGAACCCAGGGTGCCGGCACTGCAAGCGGAAGATTAGCCTAGCGAGCTGCGGCGCCAGCCCTGATTAACCAAATTTTATAAACTAAAGAAACCCACTGGAGTATTTATTGAGATTGTATTACAATATTAAGTAAAATCTGAGTATAGTATATCCTCCTATTTTTACATAAAATGTTAAATCAGAAATAATAGAACATAAATTAATCATATAGAAAATAAACATACAGAGAGAAACATCTTGTTCTTGGGGAAGACTGACAAAATTAATAAATCCTTGACAAAAATAATTACAGAAAAAGAAAAGCTAAAAAAATCACAATTTCTTCATTCTTTCTTTCCTTTCTTCCCTCCTTCCTTCCTTGAGGACTTGATGACTCCCAATAGGCAAATTAAATAAAATGGACAGCTCCCTAGAAAAAAAAACAGAACTCACTTACTTGAAACAAGCTAAAATGTGAATAACACACCAAAAATGTATAGAGAGACTTACTAGCCTTCCTATGAAAATGCTGCAGGCCTGGATGGCTTACCCTGAGTGTTACTAAATAGCTAGAAAAATTAATACTAACCTTCAAGAAGCTTTTGTTTTAGATTATAAAAGAAATTATATTCCCCAAATAATTTTATGATCCCAGCATAATCCAAACATCTAAACATTTCAAAGTTAAATTTAGAAAGACAATTGAAGGCTATTTGTACTTATGTAAATAACTAAAGTGTTATATGAACCAGAATATGAAGAGTATTCTAAATCATGACCAAATTGGGTTTATCTCAGGATCTCAAAGACAGTCTCACACTAGAAAAGTAAACAATGTATTTCATCAATGTTGATCTCATCAATTCTCATGTTAATGATATTAATACAAAAGAACAGAATCTGAAAAGATGTCCACTTCACTCATATTTATTAAATTTCAAAATAATTACAGGTCATCAAAACTAGAGCAGTATATAATTCTTAACCATTGGTTTGACAAAGATATAAAACAAACTATCAACACCAATCATTTTAAAAGAAACAAAGAAAACACTAGCAGACATACCCACTGAAATATAAAAAGCTTTCATTTTGCTATCAACAGCAAAATAAGGTTTCTTACTCATACTGGCAAGTTCAACCAATTCACTATGTGCAAAAAGTGAAAAAGAAGAAAGATTAGAAAATAATCAACTGAAACAGCCATCATCCAAAGATGTTACATTTGTATATATAGAAAATAAAAAAGAAGTTAAAGATATGTTATTAGAATTAATAAATTTCTTAATAGAATGCAAATATTATTTTTCTACTTGCCAGCTATAAACAGTTGGAAATGGAATTTATACCAATTTATAAACATACAAATAATAATCAATTATAAGATATAATGGAAGATAATATACTTTTTGTAATATAAAAAGTAAATAAAGTATTAGGAAGTATCTTAACAAAAAATTACAAAACTTAAAAAAGTCATCCTTCTGACTTGAACAAATATAAATACATCTAGGCCTACATCAATTTATTGTGCTTCACAGATGAATTTTTTACAAATTGAAGGTTTGTGGAACTTGCATTGAGCATTATTAGCAATAAAATTGTTTTTAATTAAAGTGTATATACATTTATACACAATGCTGTTGAGTACTAAATAGAGTATAATATAGTGTAAATATAACTTTTATATGCATTCTGAAACCAATAAATTCGTGTGACTCACTTTATTGAGATATCTGTTTTATTGCAGTGGTCTGGAACCAAAACTACAATTTTCTGAGGTATGCCTTTATTAAATTGTTAAATAGGGGACACAGCACCATTAAAATGTCAACAACAAAGAAGTCTTGTTACTTTAACATGATATATATATGAGTTAAACAAGTCAATTATAAAATTCACATATAAGAATGTATGAGAAAGAAGAGATGTTTTTCTTGAAAACATATAGTAAAGGAAGAACCAGACAAATCATATTTGATATCAAAATATACAATAAATCTATTAAAATAGCACAGTATTCATACATGAATAAATTAAGCAATATCATAAAAATCATGACATATATCTAAATAAAAATGGAAATGGAATATATAAGAAACACAGTCTATGTTGGGGTTGTCCTGAGATAATTTAGATAGATAGATAGTTAGATAGATAGATAGATAGATAGATAGATAAATAGATGATAGATAGATATGGATGGACAGATAGATGGATAGACGGATGGATGAGGGAGATTTAATAGGAGAATTTGCTCACATAATTATGCAGGTCCAGAAGTCCCATGACAGACTGACTGCAAGTTGAAAAACCAGAGGAACCAGTAGCATGGCTCAGTCTAAGTCAGAATAACTGAGAACCCAGGAACAAAGAAGCTAAAGGTGTGACTTTCAGTCCAAACCCAGAGGCCTGAGTATCTGGGAGCATTGGCATAAGCCCTGGCATTCAAAGGCCAGAGTACCTGAAGTACCAATGCCAATGGCAGAGAAGAAGGGTGTCCTAAGGCTTAGAAAGACAGGGGAAGACAGAGGAAGAGAAAGGGAATGAGGGGAGAGAGACTGCTTTTTCTTTTTTTCTTTTTGTCTTATATAAGCCTTCAGGCTGCTGAAAGGTACCCACCCACACTGGGTGAGTATGGATCTTCCCCACTCAGTCAACTGATTAAAATGTCAATCTCTTCTAGAAATATGTTCACAGACATACCCAGAAATAATGTTTTATCAGCAATCTGGGTATCCCTTAATCCCACCACGACAACATCCAATATTGACTATCAAAAGTCTACACCTTGTCAACTTGGTCAATACATATCTTCTTACACCATACCTAATCTACGAATAAAGGCAATAATAAGATATAGCCCCCCAAAATAATGTAACTATTCCATCCAACAAAAATAGACTAATCCCTTGCCCAGAAGAGGACATGGAGTGTCTGAGTGATGTTTAACCTTCTACTGATATCTCATTAACTTAAATACTATGAGGTAAAATTAACAATGTTAAACAAATTAATATAAAGTCAATACATCTTATGTTGAGTGATAAAGGAATGAGAAAACAGAATATCATATATATAGTTTATATATGGTTTTAAAAATATAATATATATTATATAAAATATTATATGTATATATGTATGTATGTTAGAATTAGAGAGACAGAATCTTCCATCTTCTGGTTCACTTTCCAAATGTCCACAATGGCCATGGATGAGCCAGGCTGAAACCAGAAGCTTCTTCCAGGTCTCCCATTTGAGTGCAGGGACCCAAGCACTTGGGCCATCACCACTGTTTTACCAGACACATTAGCAGGGAGATGGATGGGAAGTGGCACAGCTGGGACTTCAACCTGTACCTATATGGGACACCAGTGCTTAACCCTTTGTGCCCGCCACACCATCAGCTCCTATGTGTGTGTGTGTGTGTGTGTGAGAGAGAGAGAGAGAGAGAGAGAGAACATTTATTTATATATTATATATGTGTGTGTGTGTGTGTGTATATATATATATATATATGTCAAAATAGGGAGAAAATACTGATGGTAATTTTGGTTTAAAATTATAATCATTGTTGTAACTGGCCACGTGGTCATAGCTGGTATCTATAACAAACCCACTTCCACAACCCATTCTGCATTTCTGTTGCCATCAGCAAGCAACTCAGCTATTCCTGGTTCTTTTTTTTTTTAAGATTTATTTTATTTATTTGAAAGTCAGAGTTACACAGAGAGGGGAGAGGCAGAGAGAGAGAGAAAGAGAGAGAGAGGTCTTCCATCGGATGGTTCACTCCCCAATTGGCAGCGACGGCTGGAGCTGCACCGATCCGAAGCAAGCAGCCAGGAGCATCCTCCCAGTCTCCCACGCGGGTGCAGGGGCCCAAGGACTTGGGCCATCTTCTACTGATTTCCCAGGCCATAGCAGAGAGCTGGATTGGAAGAGGAGCAGCTATGTCTCAAATTGGCGCCCATACTGGATGCCAGTGCTTCAGGCCAGAACGTTAACCTGCTGCGCCACAGCACTGGCCCCTATTCCTGGTTCTTAATCTCACTGGGTGACGAAAACTTCATTCCTGAGTGATCTTGTCCATTCCTGGATTGGGTTGTTGAAGTTCCCATTGACAATAATCACATGGTGTGGTTACACTAAGGGATAGCCTAAGGGATTTCCTATATTCCAGTCATGTTCTTTTTTACCTCCATTATGGAGTAGTTGTCAAAGCTTCAATTGATATACCAGATCAGTCACCTCAGCCAACACATTAACTTTCTTCTTGAGCCTATTAATTCACAGGCATGAGGAGTCCAAAGTAGTGGGTAGCAGTCTCAATTTCCAGTTCAATGTAAACATTTTGGGTTTCCTAATAGAAGCATTCTTCCTTCTGGAAGTAGAACAACTAGGCCAGCAGAACATAAAGTTCTGGAACAGGAAGCAAAATTTTCACTGGTGAGTCACTATGGTAATAGAGAGTCATGTTTTTAGCATTTCTTTTACTTTTTTAAAATTTTATTTAAGTTATACAAGTTTCATGTATTTCATATACACAGATTTAGTAACATAGTGACATTTCCCCCTCTACCCTCTCTCCCACCCACGCTTCAACCAATCCTCCTCGTCCCTCTCACATTCCCACTCTTAATGTTTATAAAGATATGATCACTTCTGTTTCTTGATTCCTGGATCTGTGAATCCTATCTATAGGAGAAATAGTACCATATATTTAATGTGGATTTAGAGTATATACAACATTCTCAAGAACATTACCCAGAGCCTGCAATGTATTGCCACCTAACTGGTGCTACAACTGTATTCAAAAGGCCCTCCTACTACTCTGTTAAGCCATTAGTTTCAGGTTAGTGGGGAATATGGTAAGACCAGCTCATTTCATGAGCGTGACTTTATGGCTAAAATTTTCTGGCTATGAAGTGAGTTCCTTTGTCAGAGCAATGTTGTAAACAACACTATGATGATATTAAGGACTTCTATAAATCCACAGATCATAGTTTTGGAATAATCATCACATTCAGGGAAGGCAAACCCATATACAGAGTAAGTATGTATACCAGTAAAGACAAAATGGCACCCCTTCCTTAATGTAAGTAAATTAAGATGATTAAACTGCCACCAGGTAATTGGATGGTCATCCAATTGGATGGAGCCAAGAAAATCATTCACAACAGGGGCTCAGTGTTGGTCTGAGCTAAACAGGACCACTAGCTATTGTGCCTCCTTACTGGTTGGGGGTGTTCTGAGTGAGTAGATGGAACAATTTATCTTTCAGCTTAGAAGTAATATGACATGTGCTGCATCGCTAGCCCCATAGATATTTTACTGAGGTAATATTTAGCCTTTAAATTTTAATCACATTTATTTCCTGCCCTCTGATACATAAAGATCTTATGAATAAATCTAGAGGTGTCATTGCTTCTTGCTCACTAGGGCCACTTAGCATTATGCCATCAGTGTAATGGACCAGTGTAATATGTCAAGGAAGGAAAATGTGATCAAATTCCATGCAAACTAAATTGTGATATAGAGATTAAGAGTAGATATATCCCTAAAGTAGGGCAGTGATGGTGTATTTCTGGAAAGCAACTGCTTCTTGTGGGCCTTTCTGTCAGGAATGGATAAAAATGTAAAAAAAAAAGTACCCTGGGCCCCTGCACCTACGTGGGAGTGTGGGAAACCTGGAAGACGCTCCTGGCTCCTGGCTTCAGATCAGTACAGCTCTGAACCAGCGGATGGAAGACCTCTCTCTCTGTCTCTACCTCTCTCTGTAACTCTTTCAAATAAATAAAAATAAATCTTTAAAAAAGTAATAGCTATATATCAGGTACCAGAAGATTTGTTAATTATTTAAAAAATGAAACAACATATAGCAAAGCAGCTGAAGTTGGAATCACTACTTGGTTAAAATTATAATAATTCACTGTTATTCTCCAAGATCCATCTGCCTTCCATATAGACCAAAAAGGCAAGGTGAAGGGGGCTGAAGTAGAACTCATCATCCCTGCATATTTCAAGTTCTTCATGGTAGGAATAACCTCTGAAATTCCTTCATAAATGCAATACTATTTTTGATTTACTTTTTTTCTAAATAGAGGCAACTCTTATGCCCCCAGTTTGGTCTTTCACATCATAATAGTCCTCACTACAGAGAAGAGAGGAGCTGTGTGGGTATTTTGCCAGTTACTAAGTATGCCTATTCCAATTACATATTCTGGAACTAGAGAAATCATGACAATAGTAATTGAGAGACCCATTAGACTGTGGGTGGACTTGAGCTAAAATTCCATTGAGTTCTGACTTATAGGAGCCCCTTCTGTGACTGAGGCTCCACAGTGAAGTTTCAGCTGTCTTGGAATCAGTGTCAGTTCTAAGCTAGCATCTGATAGCTCCCACAGGTTCACACTATTTCCTTTCCTTTATTGCATAATTATCCTGGTAAAAGTCTGTAGGCTCCTCTGGGGAAGGCTGAAAGAATGAATAATAATATAAAATTTTAGTAGTGTACCACAATCCTTCTTCAAGAGGACACAGCCTCCCCTTCATTCAAAGGTTTCTGAGTCTATAAACAGGCTCAAGTCTGGGAACTAACTGAGGGGCCATAATATATTGTTGATGTGAACTGAGTTAGACTTCTGCTCACTTGACCTAAAATTTTCCTGCTTACATAGAAAACTAAGAACTCAGTGGGATTCTTATTTGTTTAAATTCTAGGAACACCATGATTAACTAGCCAACATCGTAAGTCTGCATTAGCCAGACTATTGTGACTATGGCTTTGCCTCTACAGTTGATCACATTAAGTACAAGACCTTACATTTGGTGGTTGAGTGCTATCACAGGGCTTCTACCATTCTGGGATACAGCTATTCTCATTGCATTTGAACTGCATTTTATTTTGCCACCTGAGTGAGAACAGCTCTTACTGTAAGGTCTAGATCATAGAGAAGAGACCCAGAGAGTTCTTCAAAGATACAGTGTCTCCCAATATAAATCTACTTCTTTAAGACTTGGTGAAAGTAATAGACCAATAAGCAATACAGATAATAAAGACCCTACCAACAAAGAAAAGCCCAGGACCAGATGGCTTCACTGATAAATTCTACCAAACTTTAAAGAAGAATTAATTCCAATTGTTCTCAAGCTATTCAAAATAATTGAAAGGGAGGGAACCCTGCCAAACTTCTACAAGGCCTCTATCACCTTAATCCCCAAGCCAGAAAAGATACAACAAATAAAGAAAGGGATCTATAAACCAATATCCCTGATGAACATGGATAAAAAAAAATCATCAACAAAATACAAGCTAATCGAATCCAACAACACATCAGAAAGATCACTCACCCAGACCAAGTGGGATTTATCCCTGACATGCAGGGGTGGGTCAACATATGCAAATAAATACATGTGATATATCACATTAACAAACTGAAGCGTTAAAACCACATAATTATCTCAATAAATGCAGAAAAAGCATTTGATAAAATACAACACCCTTTCATGATGAAAACCATAAGCAAATTGGGTATGGAAGGAACATTCCTAAACACACTCAAGGCAGTTTATGACAAACTCACATACAGCATAATATTGAATGAGGAAAGGTTGGAAGCATTTCCACTAAGATCAGGAACCGACAAGAATGCCCACTCTCACTATGCTATTCATTATAGTTCTAGAAGTTTTATCCAGAGCCATTAGGCAACAAAAAATAATCAAAGGGATACAAATTGGAAAGGAGGAAGTCAAATTATTCATGTTTGCACACAGCATAATCCTATATATAGGGAAACCAAATGACTACATGAAGAGTTTATTCGAACTCATAAGAGTTTGGAAAAGTTGTAGGATATAATATCAACACACAAAAATCAGTAGTCTTTTTATACAGACAATACCATGGCTGAGAAAGAACTTGTCACATCAGTATCATTCACAATAGCTACAAAAAATTAAATATCTTGGAAAAATTTAACCAAGGATATGAAAGATTCTACAATTAAAATTACAAACATTAAAGAAAGAAATAGAAGACACAAAAAGTGGAAAAGTCTTCCATGTTCATAGATTTGAAGAATCGACATCATCAAAATGTCCACACTACCAAAAGCAATTTACAGATTCAGTGTGATTCCAATCAAAATACAATCACATTCTTCTCAGATCTAGAAAAAAACAATGTTAAAATGAATATGGAAGCATAAGAGATGCCTGAATAGCTAATGCAAACTGAAACAACAGCCAGAGATACCACAATACCAAATTTCAAGACATACTACAAGAAAGTTATAATCAAAACAGCCTGGCACTGACACAAAAATAAACATGTAGACCAGGGGCTGGTGCTGTGGCATAGTGGGTAAAGCCACTGCCTGCAGTGCCGGCATCCCATACGGGTGCTGGTTCGAGACCCGGCTGCTCCACTTCCCATCCAGCTCTCTGCTATGGCCTGGGAAGGCAGTAAAAGATGGGCCAAGTCCTTGGGCCCCTGCACCCCCATGGGAGACCCAGAAGAAGCTTCTGGTTCCTGGCTTCGGATTGGTGCAGCTCTGGCCATTGCAGCCATCAGGGGAGTGAACCGGCAGGTGGAAAATCTCTCTCTAAACCTCTCTCTCTCTCTCTCTCTGCCTCTCTTCTCTCTGTGTGACTGTGACTTTCAAGTCCAATAAATAAATCTTTAAAAAAATAAGCATGTAGACCAATGGAATAGAATATAAACCCTAGAAAATTAGTCCATGCATCCAAAAGCAATTAATCTTGACAAATGAATTAAAATCAATCCTTGTCACAAGGACAGTCTCTTCAACAAATGGTGCTGGGAGAATTGGATCTTCATGCACAGAAGTATGGAAACAAGACTCCTAATCACCAGATACAAAAGTCAACTGAAATGGCTCAGGGATCTAAATCAGTTAGAATGGCTATCATTCAAAAATAAAAAAAGAAACAATAAGTTCTGGTGAGAATATTGGGGAAAAGATACCCTAATCCACTATGTAAACTAATACAACCATTATGGAAAACAGTATGGAGATTCCTCAGAAATTTCAAAACACATCTACCACATGACCCAGACACCATACCCCTAGGAATTTACCCAAAATAACTGAAATCAGCATATGAAAGAGTCATCTGTATACCCCATGTTTATTGCAGCTCAATTCACAAATAGCTAAGATATGTAATCAACCCAGATGTCCATCAACTGATGTCTGGATAATGAAAATGTGGTATGTATTAACTATGGAATACTACTTAGCCATTAAAAATGAAATCTTCTTTTGCAACAAAATGGATGCAAGTGGAAACCATTGTGCTTAGTGAAATAATCCAGTCCCCAAAAGACAAATATCATGTTTTCCCTGATTTGTGGTAGTTAATATATACAGACCATAAAAATGTAATGTATATGAGTGAAATTGACATTCTGAGATTTGATTATTATTTCTATTCCTTGTCTATACTCTTGTGGAACAGTGGTTTATCTACTTACTTACTACTTGCTGAATTATTTATTGGGTAGAGGGTTAAGTTTGTGATTATAAAATAAACTGAAAGAATGTCATTGTAAAATTTTTTTTTGTCATTGTAAAATTTAAAAGAAAAACTAAGGAAGGAAGAGGAGCGAGAGTGAGAGCATGGGTGGGAGACAGGATTGGAAGGGAAATATTACTGTTATTCAATCCATATATAGGAGATATATGAAATTTGCTCATGTTATATAAATTTGAATATTTAATATTTTTAAAAAGTATGTCATCTGGACCCAATCAATGAGAATGAGCAGATCTCTAGTGATATATCCACTATAGCATTCCAGTCTCTCTAAGCCTTTGGATCACTTCCTTAAGCTAAACTGATAGAGTCTGGGCAGTTCTAGCTTGTTCACTGTGGGTCATATTTTGATTCACAATTCAGTGACCTGACCACTATCAGAGCCCTTCCAACTACTTGAACTTCAACTTATTAAATGCAGAATCTCTGCAAGATGCATATCAATAAAATCAGACTTAAATAACTTTGTGATCCTTCCAGAGTTATCCTACATCCTTGGTAGTAGTTCCCACACATATTCCCTGGAATTTTGGTTGTATAAATTAAAAAATTCAAGAAGGTATTTTGGTGTGTATTGTTGTGTCTTGTTTTTACCTCACTTTTAGGGGTCTGCTAGGAGTTGAGTCTAGAAGGAAAAAGGAGTGGTGAGGATGGGTTCTGAGATGATAAGTATTGTCTTGTTGGGCAGTTGCCTCAGAGGGGTCATTACTATTTCTTTAAGTAACTCAGGGTTAATCTCTTCAGAAAGAGGTGAGAAAGTGATATTACTGGGGATGGAAAGACCAATTCCAATGACAATATGGACTCCTTGGAATTTAAGAGCACAATGATCCCTGTTTCATCAGATTTTTAGAAGCCCCCATTCCAAATTATAGCATCCCATTCTTTCCCAATCAGTTCCCTCACTTCAATAACAGATTCCCTAGGAGACTGACAGTTCAACTTTGCTCATAATAAGAGGAAAATCACAAACTTTCACTGAGATATCATTTCACATTGAACTCATTGGCAAGTCCCAGAGGTCTAAAAGACCCCCAGTCTATGCATTTGGAGGGAGATATTGCAAAATCAAGAAGCATTCTCAATCTTTTTCTCAGAAATTCCAATTCTAGGACCATATCCCTAAAACATGCTGCCAACTATATGAAGTTATATAAATATTTTTACAGAACACTTTTGACAGCAAAAACCACAAACCCCTCAAAGTTCATTGATAATAACTAATCCTGACTTTAAAGAAGGTGGTGGTAAAGCCCTGTTGGGGAGAAGTATTTAAAGTGATGCAAACTTCAATATCTTCACCTTACACCCTCAGTGGGACATATGCACAGAATTAAAAGAGCTATAGAAGATTATTATTCAATTGTGCAATTTTTAGTATGGATATCAGCATGTTTGAAACAAATGACACTGAAAACAAAATTTTGTGGCATTAGAAACCAAAATTTCTCCTGCAAATTTATCAAAAAATTGGTAAACAAAAAAAAATCAGCATATGAGGGGGTTATCTATATCCCCATGTTCATCACAGCACAATTCACAATAGCTAAGATATGGAATCAACCCAGATGTCCATCAACTGTTGACTGGTTGAGGAAATTATGGTATATATACAGGTTAAAAAAATTATGGTAAATATACACTATGGAGTACTACTCAGCTGTAAAAAAAAAAGAAAGAAATCCTATTTTTTGCGAAGATGGACTCAACTGGAAACCATTATACTTGGTTATGTGGGGAGCAACTGGGAGCAACTCAGACTAGACTAAGTTACTGGAATTAAGACTTATTCTATGCATCTACTCTCCCACAATATGGCGCTGAGAAGGGAGAAACAGCTTCTACACAGCTGCCTCCAGTTCAACCAATAAGCAGCAGGACCTGCTCCTGATTGGAGGAGAGCAGCGTACTCGGCATGTGGGTAGCAGAGTTGGGATTGGCGGAAGAGGACTATAAAGGAGGAGAGAGACAACATGCACGAGGAACATCTAAGGGAACATCTATCTGAAGGAACCCCCGTGCAGCCCCCGAGAGAGCCGGCCGGCGGTGTGCCGCTCCCCTGCGGAAGTGGGGAAAGTGGCCAGGGGGAACCGCCCTTCCACGAAGGTGGAAGGGACGGCAGCCAACCCGGGAAGAACCAGCAGCAAACCCAGGGAGGGCCGAGCAGACAAAAGAACAGTGCAGGGTCCTGTGTCGTTCCTCCACGAAGACGTGGAGCGACATAATGGTGCCGTGACTCAGATATGAAGCCTAGGCAGGGTTTGGTGTCGTTCCTCCGTGAAGAGGGGGAGCGACAGGTTAAATAAGCTAATTCTTTTTTTGACAGGAAGAGTTAGACAGTGAGAGAGAGAGACAGAGAGAAAGGTCTTCCTTTCATTGCCCCCCCCCCCCCATGGCTGTTATGGCCGATACGCTGAGCTGATCCGAAGCCAGGAGCCAGGTGCTTCCTCCTGGTCTCCCATGCGGGTGCAGGGCCCAAACACTTGGGCCATCCTACACTGCCTTCCCGGGCCACAGCAGAAAGCTGGACTGGAAGAGGAGCAACCGGGACAGAACCTGGCACCCCAACCAGGACTAGAACCCAGAGTACCGGCACCACAGGTGGAGGATTAGCCTAGTGAGCCACGGCGCTGGCTAGATCTTGAGCATTTTTTCAAGTATCTATTGCCCATTTGAATTTCCTTTCTTGAAAAATGCCTGTTCAAGTCCTTAACCCATTTCTTACTTGACTGTTTGTTTTGTTGCTGTTGAATTTTCTTGATTTTTTTTTATAGATTCTGGATGTTAACCCTTTATCAGCAGCATATTCTGCAAATGCTTTCTCCATTTTGCCAGTTGCCTCTTCACTTTGGTGAGTGTTTCTTTTGCAGTGCAGAAGCTTCTCAGCTTTATGCAATCCCATTTGTCAATTCTGGCTTTGATTACCTGTTATTCTGGGGTCTTTTCCAAGAAGTCTTTGCCTATGCCTAAGTTTTGCAGAGTTTCCCTAATGTTCTCTAGTAATTTGATGGTATTGGGTCATAGATTTGGGTCTTTGATCCATTTTGAGTGGATTTTTATGTAAGGTGTAATGTATGAGTCTAATTTCATACTCCTGCAGATGGAGATTCAGCTTCCTCAGCACCATTTCATAAAGAGACTGTCCTTGTTAGAGGGATTGATTTTAGCGCCTGTGTCAAAGATAACCTGGTTGTAGATGCATGGATTGATTTCTGGAGTTTCTATTCTATCCCATTAGTCTACAAGTCTGTTTTTGTGCCAGTACCAGGCTGTTTTGATTATAACTGTCTTGTAGTATGTCTTGAAATCAGGTATTATGATGCATCTGGCTTTGCTTTTGTTGTATGAGATTGCTTTAGCTATTTGGCATTTCTCATGTTTCCATATGCATTTTAGCACCATTTTTTAAAAAGATTTATTTATTTACTTGAAAGTCAGAGTTACACAGAGAGAGGAGAAGTAGAGAGAGAGAGAGGTCCTCTATCTACTGGTTCACTCCCCAATTGGTCGCAATGGCTGGAGCTGTGCCAAACTGAAGCCAGGAGCCAGGGGCTTCTCCCACGTCTCCCATGTGGGTGTAGGGGCTCAAGGACTTGAGCCATCTTCTACTGCTTTCCCAGGCCATATCAGAGAGCTGGATCAGAAGTGGAGCATCGGGGACTTGAACTGGCGCCCATATGGGATGCCAGCACTGAAGGGGCGGCTTTACCTGTTATGCCACAGCACTGGCCCTAACCATTTTTTTTTAAATATGCAAAGAATTTCATGTGTATTTTGATTGGGATCACATTGAATTGTAAATTGATTTTGGTAGTATGGACATTTTGATGATGCTGATTCTTCCAACCCATGAACATGAAAGATTTTTCCATTTTTTTAGTGTCTTCTATTTCTTTCTTTAGTGTTTTGTAATTTTCGTAGTAGAGATCTTTGACATCCTTGGTTAAATTTATCCCAAGGTATTTAATTCTTTCTGGAGCTACTGTGAATGGGACTGACCTTAAAAGTTCTTTCTCAGCCATGGCATTGTCTGTGTTTATACAAAGGTTATTGATTTTTCTGTGTTGATTTTATATCCTGCCACTTTACCAAACTCTTTTATGAGTTCCAATAATCTCTCAGTGGAGTCTTTTGGGTGTCCTGTATATAGAATCATGTCATCTTTAAATATGGATAGTTTTATTTCCTCCTTTATAATTTGTATCCCTTTGAATTTCTTTTTCTTGCCTAATGGCTCTTGCTAAAACTTCCAGGACTATATTTAGTAGAAATACTGAGAGTGGGCATCTTTGTTTGGTTCCAGATCTTAGGGTAAGTGCTTTCAGTTTTTCTCCATTCAATAGGATGCTAGCTGTGAATTTTTCATAAATTGCCTTGATTGTGTTTAGGAATGTTCATTCTATACCCACTTTTCTTAAGGTTTTCATCATGAAAGGATGTATTTTATCAAATGCTTTTCTGCATCTATTGAGATAACCATATGGTTTTTGTTCTTCAATTTGTTAATGTGATGCAACACATTATTGACTTGAGAATGTTGAATGATCCCTACATACCAGGGATAAATCACACTTAATCCGGGTAGGCTTCTATTAGCTAAAATTTTATTGAATATTTTTGCATCTATGTTCATCAGGAATATTGGTCTATAGTTCTCTTCCTCTGTTGTATCTCTTTTTCGGGATAGCAATATGGGCTCTGATATTTTCTCACAATGGTAGGCAGTGGCAGCAAGCTGCAGCTCCCAGGCAGCCCCATGATCACAAGGGGAAGTTACTAATACCCTATAGTGTACTGTGTTGCTACATTACCATGTTTGGTAGCTTAGCTGTACTAGCTGCATTTTGACTAAGTCATCAGAGGGAAAAAAACAATCAACTGCACAAATGACTACAGACAAATGCAGAAATTCAAGAAGTAAGAATAAGGAAGACACCATGACCCCGTCAAAGGAACACAGCATTTAAATATTAGAATGTGAAAATGAAGAGATTGGGGAAATGTCAGAAATGGAATTCAGAAAATTAATCATAGGATTATTCAAAAGCAATCAGAAGCAAATTCCTGAACTCAGGAAAACCATAAATGACATGAATGAAAATTTTCCCATGAAATTGAGATTTTTAAAGAGATATAATAATGAAATATTAGAAATGAAGAATTAAATAGATCAAATAAAAAATGCAGTGGGAAGCCTTCACAGCAGAACTAACAAAGTAAAAAAAAGAATATCTGAACTAGAAGACAAATCTTCGGAAATCTTACAGTCAGACCAAAAAATAAATAAATAAAATAAAAGAAGAAGAAGGAATTAGAAAACTTAAAAAAGGTGTTGGATATTTATGGGATACTATCAAATAACCCAACATATGGATCTTAAGAGTATCTGAAGGTGTGGAAAGAGAGAATGGACTAGAAGGGCTATTAGAGAAATAATTACAGAAAAATTTCTCAATTTGGAGAAAGAAAGGGATGTCCAAGTACAGGAAGCACATGGAACTCCTAACAGGCATGATCAGAAAGGACCTTCACCACAGCACATTGTAGTCAAACTTTCCACAGTAAAACATAAAGAAAAGTTTCTAAATTGTATACAAGAAAAATGCCAAATTACTTTCAGAGGATCTCCAATTAGACTCACAGATGGCTTCTCATCAGAAACCATACAGGCTAGAAGAGAATGGAGAGACATAGTCCAAGTCTTAAGAGAAAAATCTGTCAACCCAGAATACTGTACCCTGAAAAGCTCTCAATTATGAATGAAGGTGAAATAAAAACCTTCCATAACAAACAGAAATTGAAAGAATCTGTCACCACTTGTCCAGCCTTAGAAAAGATGCTAAAGGATGTGCTACACAGAGAAACACAGAAACATAGTTATCTCTATGAAAGAAAGTGAAGGCAGAAAATCCCCCAGTAAAAGTATAAAAGAAATCCAAAGTAAACAATAGGAATATTTATGGGAAAATAGCAGGGCCATAAGTCATTACTTATCAATAGTTACCTTGAATGTAAATGGCCTCAACTCTCCAGTTAAAAGATACAAACTGGATGAACAGATTAAAAAACAAGATCCATATATTTGCTGCCTACAAGAAACACATCTCACCAACAAACATATTCAGACTGAAAGTAAAAGGATGGAAAAATACATTCCATGCTAATGGAAAGCAAAAAAGGGCAAGTGTTGCCATCGTAATATCAGACAAAATAGACATTAACATAAAAACTGTTAAAAGAGATGAAGAAGGGCACTATGTAATGATTAAGGGATCAATTCAACAGGAAGATGTGACTATAATAAATGTATATGCACCAAATTACAGGGCACCTGGTTAGTTAAAAGAAATGTTAATGGATCTAAAGGGAGACATAGACTCCAATACAATAATAATGGGGGACTTCAACATTCCACTTTCGTTAATGGACAACTCAACTAGACAGAAAATCAACAAAGAAACAATGTAGCTAATCAGTACTAGGGAACAAATGGACCTAACTGATATCTAAAGAATTTTTCACCCTACAGTTGCAGAATACAGATTCTTCTCACCAATTCACGGAACTTTCTCTAGAATAGACCATATGCTAGGCCATAAGGCAAGTCTCAGCAAATTCAAAGAAACAAATCACAGGCGGTGCCGTGGCTCACTTGGTTAATCCTCTGCCTGCGGCACCAGTATCCCATATGGGCGCCAGGTTCTAGTCCTGGTTACTCCTCTTCCAGTTCAGCTCTTTGCTGTGGCCCGGGAGGACAGTGGAGGATGGCCCAAAGTGTTTGGGCTCCTGCACCCACATGGGAGACCAGGAAGAAGCACCTGGCTCCTGGCTTTGGATCAGTGCAGTGCCGGCCATGGTGGCCATTTGGGGAGTGAACCAACTAAAGGAAGACCTTTCTCTCTGTCTCTCTGTCTCTCTCTCTCTCTCTCTCTCTCTCACTATCTATAACTCTACCTGTCAAATAAAAAGAAGAAGAAGAAGAAGAAGAAGAAGAAAGAAATCATACCATGCATCTTTTCTGACCACAATGGAATGAAGCTGGAAATCAATCACTCAAGAAACTCTAGATCATATGCAAACAAATAGAGGTTGAACAACATATTTCTGAATGAACAGTGGGTCATAGAATAAATCAAAAGAGAAATCAAAAAAATTCTGAAAATGAATGAAGACAATAATACATCATGTCAAAACTTATGGAATACAGTGAAAGCAGTGTTAAGAGGGAAGTTTAAAGCAATCACTGCCTACGTCAAGAAATTGGAAAGGTACTAAATAAATGAGCTATCAATGCATCTCAAGGACCTAGAAAAACAACAAACCAAATCCAAATTTAGTAGGAGAAAAGATATAATTAAAATTAGAGGAAATAAAAATTAAAAAAATAAATAAAAATTAGAGGAAATAAAGAAAATTGAAACAATACAATACAAAAGATCAGTGAAATAAAGAGCTGGTTTTTGTAAAAAAAAATTAAATAAAATTGATACACTGGTCCAACTAACCAAAAAAAAAAAAAAATAAACAGGCAGAAGACCCAAATCAATAAAATCAAAGATGAAAAAGGAAATGTAACAACAGATACCACCGAAATACAAAGAATCATCAGGAATTACTACAAAGACCTGTATGCCAACAAATTGAGAAACGTAGAAGTGGATAGATTCCTAGACACATACAATCTACAAAAATTTAGTCATGAAGACAGAAAACCTAAATAGACAAATAACCAAGACACAAATTGAATTAGTAATAAAGACCCTCCCAACAAAGAAAAGCTCAGGACTGGCCGGCTTCACTGCTGAACTCTATCAGACATTTAAAGGACTTATTCCAATTCTTTTCAATCTATTCAAAACAACTGAAAGGGAGGGAATCCTCCCAAACTCCTTCTATGAAGCCTGCATCACCTTAATTCCTAAGCCAGGAAAAGATACAATAGACAAAGAGAACTATAGACCAATATCCCTGATGAACATAGATGTACGAAAGTGCTAAGTTCTAATGTCCTACAGCAAGGGTGGGCATTGACTATAGTTCACAATGACCTATTATAGATTTTATGGAGAACTAGAAGAGAGGAAGTCAGAGGCTCCAAAAAGTGAATAAATAAGAAGATGGAAATGTTGATTACCTAAAAGGAGGTTCTGCCCTAATAAGTTCATTATAAGTTGAAAATATTCTTAGTCAAAACTCAGCTAGTACACCTAACCTACCAAACATGGTAACTTAGCAACACAGTATACTACAGGGTATTAGTTACTTCAGCTTGTGATCACTGGGCTGCCTGGGAGCCGCAGTTTGCTTCCATTGCCCACCACTGTGAGAAAAGATCAGAGAACATATTGCTAGCCCAGAAAAAGATCAAACTGAAAAGTCCAAGCACAATTTCTACTGAATATGTATTACTTTACAACGTCATAAAGTATGGATAAGAAAAGTAAAAAAAAAATCGTAAGTTGATCCATTGTAAATGGGAGACCATCTGTATATAATGGAAAAATAGCATATACAAAGTAGAGAGTAGCATTATAAACTTATATGTACTTGTAACCCAGCTTCAAAATTCTCAGTACATGGTGCATCTTATTTGATTAATTTCTCTACCTACTTCACACTTCACACTTAATTAATTTTAGTCAGTTTATAAACATCATATAAAGTCATACAGTATTTATCACTTAAAAATAGAGATTGCTTTTTTAACTTAATCACAGTACTATTACATCCTTAAAGTCAATAATATTTCCTTAACAGCACCAAGTATCCACTCATTATTCAGATTTCCCCAAATACATCAAAAGTTTTTATGGCAGGTTTATGGGAATTAGGATTGTCAAATCAATTGAAATGTTTCCCCTTTGTGGGGAGCAACTGAGACTAGACTAAGTTACTGGAATTAAGACTTATTCTATGCATCTGCTCTCCCACAATATGGCGCTGAGAGAGAGAGCAAACAACCTCTACGCAGCTGCCTCATCAGTCTGATAAGCTGCAGGAGCTGATCCTGCTCCTGATTGGAGGAGAGCAGCATGCTCGGCGTGGGGGTAGCAGAGCATGAATTGGCGGAAGAGGACTATAAAGGAGGAGAGAGACAACATGCACCAGGAACATCTGAAGGAACACCTGAGGAACATCTGAGCAGCCCCCGAGAGAGCCGGCCAGCGGTGTGCCGCTCCACAGCGGAAGCAGGGAAAGTGGCGGGGGGGGGGGTGCCGCCCCTCCACGGAGGTGGAGGGGTCAGCAGCTAACCCGGGACGGTGTCGTTCCTCCGTGAGTGAGGGAACGGCAGCTAACCCGGGAAGGGCCGAGCAGACAAAAGAACAGTGCAGGGTCTGGTGTCGTTCCTCCGCGAATGGGGGAGCGACACCCCTTCTTTCTTTTTATATCTTTTCACATACTTGTTAACGAAACTGGGTTATTTGCTCATAGGGTTTCACAGAGTCTAGACTTTACTGATTGCAGCTATGAAATATTTAGCGTATTTCTCTGTCCCTTGTATTTCTGATAAACTGATAGTAAATACAGTTCTTATTAGATTCAGTTCTAATAATTTGCCAAGAATGCCATACTTGCATTTGTCCTGTGTATTCATTCTATTACTTTAGGAGGCTCCTTTGTCTGCCTGCTGGTTTATAAGGTCCTTAAAGGTTCAATTGGTTTCTCTTTATGTTGACCCAGGTTATGCTTCTATGCAATGGCAGGAGTAGCCTTCTTCCCATCATGTCCTAGAAACTAAAAGCAGCTGCATGTATCTGATTACCTTGCAAAGGCGCACCTTTCCATAGAACGTAGTGCATTTAGATTTCTTGGCATTTTCAGCTATCTGATGGGTGTCACATATGATAGTGTGGGAATCAATTAAGTTTTCCTCATTGTTACATTATGAGCAACAGCTTCTTGCACTCTTTTCTAGTCTAATAAGAACATTTTACATAGTAACTTTTTGCTTCCTAACCAGAAGAACCCCTCAGCAGCCTCCTGAGTCACACATGGTAGCAGAGCTTGAGAGATAGATAGTGGTTTAATTTTCATCAAATTTGAAAAAACATAAAGAAATATTATAATGTGTCCCTCAAAAATTTTGTCACTCACCCTATTCATCTTCTCCAAAATGCTACTCCCAGAAACAAGATACTGACCATCTCATGGATGCTACCATGAATCCAGTGTTATCTTAGTTATTCCAACAGGCTGCATAGCTTTCATTTAAGGCTGCAACACAACACCTACTACTATTAGAATCTCATGTTAAGTATCACCTAAACTGTCATCTCTCCATCCATGAAAAGGTCACTGCTTTAAATGACTGTTTTGCAAATATTTTTGGTGCTTAGTATTTGTGAAACATCATTGTAATAGACACAAGAAAAAAGATCAAAAAAATATAATATCTATACATGGTAAAATTCAGTGACATGGTAATATAGAAGAACTAATTGAACTCAATAAAAATCTACAAAAAACTATAGATAATATTATACTTAATGAAGATAAACTGAATGTTTTCCGTAAGATCAGGAGCAAGGCAAGGATATCTGCTCTCAACATTTTCATTCAATATAGTTGCATTGGTTTGATGATGGTTTGTCTTCCTGAATTCATGTGAGAGTCTGGTCCCCATGATTAAGTAAGGTATTTAGAGGGTGGAAACTGAATCTGTAGTTATAAGTGTACTTGTAACTGTAAGTACTTAAAAGTGGGGTCTTTGGGTAGTGATTCATATTAGAAGAGGTCATCAGGACGATGGCCCCATTGTTATATCCTGGTAGATTTATAATAATAGAGAGAAAGAGACAAGACACACACACAGAGAGACGTACCCCATCTCTCTCTCCATGTGGTGATGCTATGTGTTGCCTTAGAATTCTGCCATCAATGGGGCTGGTGCTGTGGTGCAGTAAGTTAATCATCTGCCTGCAGTGCTGGCATCCCATGTGGATGCCGGTTCTGGTCCCAGCTGCTCCTCTTCCCATCCAGCTCTCTGCTATAGCCTGGGAAGGCGGGGGAGGATGGCCCGAGTGCTTGGGTCCCTGTACCCACGTAGGAGACCTGGAAGAGGCTCCTGGCTCCTGGCTTCGAATTCCTGGCTCCTGGCTTGGGGAGTGAACCAGTGGATGGAAGACCTTTCTCTCTGTCTCTCCCTCTCACTGTCTGTAACTCTATTTCTCAAATAAATAAATAAATCTTAAAAAGAAAAAATAATTATTCCATCAAAAAGAGCATTGCCAAAGGTAAAACATTAGTGCTATGCCCTTGAGCCTCCAAAACCATCTTTTATTTTTACTCTACATTAGGTATTTCATTATAGTAATGAAAACAGTACTAATACAATAATACTGAAAGCTTTTTTCCCATTGCAACAATTCAAAGACAAGACATGCAGAATATAAAGCGAAAAATAGAGCTGCCACTAGTTGCAATTGACATGATTGTCTTCATAGAACAGTCCAAGGAATACACAAAAATAAAGGTTTAGAACTAATGAGTTCGGCAAGGTTGCCCAATGCAGTATCAACACAATATATCAATCATATTTCTATATACTAAAGATAAGTATTCAGAAACCAAAATTTAAAGCACAATATTTGGGGGCAGGCATTTGGATTTGGAGTTAAGATGCTGATTGGGTTGCCCATATCCTATATTGGAGTACTGGGTTATATACCTGGCTCTGGCTCCTAATTCCAGATTTCTGCCAATGCAGCCCTGGAGGAAGCAGGTGATAGCTCAATTAATTTCTGCCACCTACATGGGAGACCTGGCTTGAATTTCTGGTTCCTTGTTCTGTCCCCAGCCACGGGGGGGAGGGAACCAGTGGATAGAAGATCTGTCTCTCTCTCTTTTTTCTCTCTCCTCTCTCTTCCTCTCCTCTCTTCTCTTCTCATCTGCTCCCCTCTCTCCCCTCCCCTCTCCTCTCCTCTTCTCTCTCACTCTCACTCTCTCACTCTCACTCTGTGTGTGTATATGTATGCTTCTCAAATAAAAATAACAATAATACTATTCATAATCACTCCAAATGAAGTATTTTTAAACTTAAAAAAAGAATATAAACTTAAAAAAGAATAGTAGGGGCCGGTGCTGTGACACATCAGGTTAACAACCTGGCCTGAAGTGCCAGCATCTCGTATGGTCTCCGGTTTTAGTCCTGGCTGCTCCTCTTCAGATCCAGCTTTCTGCTGTGGCCTGGGATAGCATTAGAAGATGGCCTAAGTCCTTGGGCCCCTGCACCCATGTAGGAGACCTGGAAGAAGCTCCTGGCTCCTGGCTTTGGATCGGCACAGCCCCAGCCGTTGTGGCCATCTCGGGAGTGAACCAGCGGATGGAAGACCTCTCTCTCTGTGTCTCTACCTCTCTCTGTATCTCTGTCTTTCAAATAAATAAATTAAATCTTTTAAAAAAAGAACAGTATATGAATGCTGACCATGACAAAATACTGATGAAAGAAAACAGACATTTAAATATGTAGAGACAGATACCATGATCATAGACTAGAAGACATCCAAATTGATGTATGGTTTTAATTTGAATTCTACCAAAATCCCAGCAAGGTTTTAGCAGAGACAGAAAAACTTATGCTATAATTTATATGGATAAGTGAGGATCCCAGAATATCTAAAAACAATCTTGAGAAATAAGAATAAATTTGAAAAGCACTATTCAATATTAAGACTTACTATGAAACTACACTAATGGAGACAGTGCAGTACTGGTGGAAAGCAAGCATGTAGATCTGTGAAACAAAATCGAAATGGACTCACCCAAAAATCCTGAACTGATTTTTGACATAGGGAAAAATAACTAAGTTGCAGTTGTATAGCCTTTACAACACATGGCAATAGAGCAGTTGCACATCCGTAAATCAAAAAAAAATGAACTTCATCCAAATCTCACACCTTACAGAAAAAACTAAGGTTAAATGGATCACTGATTTGAATTTCAAACCATGTGATGTCCAAAAAAAAACATGATAAAACATCTTTGGGATCTAGGGCTAGGAAATACTTCAATAATCATACACATAAAAAGCACAATCCTTAAAAGGAAAAAAAAATAAATATTGGCCCTCATTAAAAGTAAAACTTTTGCTCTGCAAAATTCCCTATAAAATAGATGAAAAAACAAGTTACAGGCTGGGAGAAATATTTGCAAAACACACATTCACAAATGTAAAATGAAAGCATAATGAGATATCACCAAGAGACTACGAAAATTTAAGGGGCCAGTGAGCGTTATAGAGTAGTGGCTAAAGCTACCACCTGCAATGCAGCATCCCATATGAACACTGGTTTGAGTCCCCGCTGTTCCATTTTTGATCCTGCTCCCTGCTAATGTGCTTAGGAGGGAAGCGGAAGATGGCCCAAGTCTTTGGGCCCCTGCACCCATGTGGGAGACCTGGAAGAAGCTCTGCTTCTGGCTTCTGCCTGGCCCAGCTTGGCTTTTGTGACCATTTGGGGGTGAAACAGTGGGTGGAGGATCTCTCTCTCTCTCAAGTCTGCCTTTCAAATAAATAAAATAAATAAATAAAATAAAACAAGAAAGTCAGAAAACCAAACGTTGGCAAGAATGTAGAGAAACTGCACCATTCATTCATTGTTGGAATGAAAGACTATAAAGTGGTACAGCCACTCTGGAAAACAGTTTGAAAGTTTCTTACATAATAAATATATGATTCTGTCTGTCCCAGCAATTACATTCATGGATATTTAGCTCAGGGAAATAACAGCAATGTTCATGCAAAAACTTGTCCACAAATACTTATAGCAACTTTATTTATAAAAGCAAAAAAACTCCAGATGTCTTTCAACAAATAAGTAATTTTAAAAATAGTATTTGTGCATGCCATGGAATACTACTCAACAACAAAAAGAAGGAAGTGCTAATACTCATGACAATTCGGACGACTCTTCAGAGACTTCAGGTGAGTGTAAAAAGAGCCAACTGCAGGAGGTTACACATTATATAATTCAATTTCTATAACATTAGTGAAATAAAAAATAGAGAAGAAAATATTAGTATTTGTCAGGATTAGGACTGGAGGTCAGTATGGGAAGGAAATACATATTACAGTTATATGGCAAATTGAGGAATCTTTGTGGGGATGGAGCTGTTCTGCGTCTTGACAGAAAAGATGGATACATGACCCTGCATATGTGACAGAATTTAATAAAACTAGACACACATTTAAATATGCATAAGTGAGGACATATGGAACAAAGGAAATAAAAATGGGATCAGTGGATCGCATCAGAGTCAATTTCCTGGCTATCCTATTACATGTTCTGGAGTTTTGCAAGACTGAGGGAAATCGGTAAGAGGACACAGGATCTCTTTATATTATGTCCTATAAGGATATTGGGATCCATCTTAGTATTAAATTGTGACATATCTCATATAAAAGGGTTAATAAAAGTTGATGTAACAGGCAGAAAACAAAGCATTGTGTATATTATGATGGTGGATACAGATTTTTATTTTGGAACCTACAGAATGGACAGCACAGATAGGGAATCCTAAGTTAAACTATATTCTTTGGGTGATAATGATGTGTCCATTGGTAGCCAGTGAGACTGTATGTGCAAAGGAGTAGAAGTAGATGTGTACTCCATAATTTCTGTTCAATTTTACTTTGAACCTAACATTTTCAATTTTTAAATGCATGTGTTAAAGAGAAATACTACTTGGTCTGGGTGGATGATCTTTCTGATGTGTTGTTGCATTCTATTGGCCAGAATGTTATGGAGGATTTTTGCATCTATATTCATCAGGGATATTGGTCTGTAATTCTCTTTCAATGCTGCATCTTTTTCTGGCTTAGGAATTAAGGTGATGCTGGCTTCATAGAAAGAATTTGGGAGGATTCCATCTTTTTCACTTGTTCTGAATAGTTTGAGAAGAATTGGAGTTAGTTCTTCTTTAAATGTCTGGTAGAATTCAGCAGTGAATCCATTTAGTCCTGGGCTTTTCTTTGTTGGGAGGGCCTTTATTACTGTTTCAATTTCTGTCTCAGTTATGGGTCTGTTTAGGTTTTTCTATGTCTTCCTGGTTCAATTTAGGTAGGTTGCATGTATCCAGGAATCTATCCATTTCTGATAGGTTTCCCTGTTTGCTGGCATACAAGTCCTTGTAGTAATTTCTGATGATTCTTTTTATTTCTGTGGTGTCTGTTGTTACGTTTCCCTTTCCTTTTTTTAAACATTTATTTGATGAATATAAATTTCCAAACTACAGAATATAGATTACAATGGCTTCCCCCCTATAACGTCCCTCCAACCCGCAACCCTCCCCTTTCCCACTCCCTCTCCACTTCCATTCACATCAAGATTCATTTTCGATTCTCTTTATATACAGAAGATCAGTTGAGCATACATTAAGTAAAGATTTCAACAGTTTGCTCCCACACAGAAACATAAAGTGAAAAATACTGTTTGAGTACTAGTTATAGCATTAGATCTCAATGTACAGCACACTGTGGACAAAGATCCTACATGAGGAGTAAGTGCACAGTGACTCCTGTTGTTGACTTAACAAATTGACACTCTTGTTTATGGCATCAGTAATCAACCTAGGCTCTTGTCATGAGCTGCCAAGGCTATGGAAGCCCCCTGAGTTCACTGACTCTGATCATATTTAGACAAGGCCATGGTCAAAGTGGAAGTTCTCTCCTCCCTTCAGAGAAAGGTACCTCCTTCTTTGATGACCCATTCTTTCCACTGGGATCTCACTCGTGGAGATCTTTCATTTAGGTTTTTTTTTTCCCCAGAGTGTCTTGGCTTTCCATGCCTGAAATACTCTCATGGGCATTTCAGCCAGATCCGCATGCCTTAAGGGCTGATCCTGAGGCCAGAGTGCTGTTAGGACATTTGCCATTCTATGGGTCTGCTGTGTATCTCACTTCCCATGTTGGATCATTCTCTCCCTTTTTGATTCTATCAGCTAGTATTTGCAGACACTATTCTTGTTTATGTGATCCCTTTGGTTCTTAGTCCTATCATTACAATCAATTATGAACAGAAATTGATCACCTAGACTAGTGAGATGGCTTTGGTACATGCCACCTCGATGGGATTGAATTTGAATCCCCTGGTATGTTTCTAACTCTACCGTTTGAGGTAAGTCAGCTTGAGCATGTCCCGAATTGCAAATCTCTTCCCTCTCTTATTCCCACTCTTATATTTAACAGCGATCACTTTTCAGTTAAGTTTCAGCACTTAAGAAGAATTGTGTATTGATTACAGTATTCAACCAAAAGTATTAAGTAGAACAAACAAAAAAAAATACTAAGAGGGATAACATATTAAGCTACTCATCAACAGTCAGGGTGAGGGCTGATCAAGTCACCGTTTCTCATAGTGTTCATTTCTCTTTAACAGGTTTCCTTTTCATCTCTGATTTTATTGATTTGGGTCTTTTCTTTTTTAGTTAGTTGGGCCAATGGGGTGTCAATTTTGTTTATTTTTTCAAAAAACCAGCTCCTCGTTTGACTGATTTTTTGTAAATTTTTGGATTAAATCCTGTATATTTCTTCTCTGATTTTAATTATTTCTCTTCTCCTACTAGATTTGGGTCTGGTTTGCTGCAGATTTTCTAGATCCTTGAGATGCATTGAAAGCTCATCTATTTGGTGCCTTTCCAATTTCTTGATGTAGGCACCTATTGATATAAACTTGCCTCTCAATGCTGCTTTTGCTGTATCCCATAAGTTTTGGTATGTTGTGCAGTTATCCTCATTTGCTTCCAGAAAGTTTTTGATTTCTCTTTTAATTTCTTCTATGACCCATTGTTCATTCAGGAGCATGTTGTTCAATCTCAATGTGTTTGCGTATGCTCTAGGGATTCCTGAGTTGCTAATTTCCAGCTTCATTCCGCTGTGGTCTGAGAAGCTGCATGGTATGATTCTAATTCTTTTGAATTTGCTGAGACTTGCTTCATGGCCTAGTATGTGATCAATCCTAGAGAAGGTTCCATGTACTGCTGAGAAGAATGTAAATGCTTTATGTGTAGGATGAAAAGTTCTGTAGATATCTGTTGGGCTATAGTGTTGTTTAAATCTACTGTTTCCTTGTTGATCTTCTGTCTGGTTGATCTGTCTATTTCTGAGAGTGGAGTATGGAAGTCCCCCAGTATTATTGTATTGGGGTCTAAGTCTCCCTTTAATTCCATTAACAAATCTTTTAAATAGACCGGTACCCTGTAATTAGGTGCATATACATTGATAATCGTTATACCTTCCTGTTGAATTGATCCCTTAATCATTATATAGTGCCCCTCTTTGTCTCTCCTAACAGTTTTTGTGGTAAAGTTTATGTTGTCTGATATTAAGATGGCTACGCCTGCTCTTTTTTCATTTCTGTTGGCATGGTATATCTTTCCAGCCTTTCACTTTCAGTCTGTATGATCTTTGTTGGAAAGATGTGTTTCTTGTAAGCAGCAAATAGATGCGTTTTGTTCCTTAAGCCAATCAGCCAATTGGTGTCTTTTAACTGGACAGTTCAGGCCATTAACATTCAATGTGACTATTGATAAGTGGTAACTTTGCCCTGCCATTTGCCAAAGATATTTTCTAATATATGCTTTGGATTCCCTGTGATCTTTTGCTGTGAGGTTTCCTTCCTTTACCTTCTTTCATATTGATGACCGTGTTTCTGTGTTTCTGTGTGCAACACATCTTTAAGCATCTTTTGCAGGGCTGGATGAGTGGCGACAAATTCTTTCAATTTCTGTTTGCTATGAAAGGTCTTTATTTCACCTTCATTCACAAATGAGAGCTTTGCAGGATATAATATTCTGGGCTGGCAGTTTTTCTTTTTCTTTTTTTTTTTAAGTGTTTTTTTAAATTTTATTTAGTAAATATAATTTTCAAAGTACAGTTTATGGATTACAATGGCTTTTTCCCCCCAATAACTTCCCTCCTACCCACACCCCTCCCATATCCCACTCCCTCTCCCATTCCATTCACATCGATTCATTTTCAATTATCTTTATATACAGAAGATCAATTTAGCATATTGAGTAAAGATTTTATCAGTTTGCACCCACACAGAACATGGGCTATATCTCGCCATTCCCTCCGAGCTTGTAGGGTTTCTGATGAGAGGTCAGCTGTGAGTCTAATTGGAGATCCTCTGAGAGAAATCTGACATTTCTCTCTTGCACATTTTAGGATCTTTTCTTTCTGTTTCACTGTGGTGAGTTTAATTACAACGTGTCATGGTGAGGATCTCTTTTGGTCATGTTTATTAGGGGTTCTATGAGCTTCCTGTACTAGGATGTCTCTGTCCTTCTCCAAACCTGGGAAATTTTCTGCTAGTATCTCACTAAAAAGGCCTTCTAATACATTCTCCCTCTCCATGCCTTCAGGAACTCCTAGAACCCGAATGTTGGTTTTTTTAATAGTATCCTGTATATTCCCGACAATATTTTTTAGATTTCTAATTTCCTCTTCTTTTCTTTGGTTTGACTGTATCCTTTTCTGTTCTCTCTCTTCTAAGTCCGATATTCTCTCTTCTGCTTCACCCATTCTGTTTTTAAGGCTCTCTAATGTGTTTGTCATTTGATCTATTGAATTCTTCATTTCATTATGATTTCTCGTCACTATCACAGTTTCATGTTCTACTAGTTGTTTCATTTCGTTTTGATTCCTCCTTAATATTTCATTTTCGTGAGAGAGATTTTCTATCTTGTCCATTAAGGATTTCTGTAGTTCAAGAATTTGTTTTTGAGAACTTCTTAATGTTCTTATCAATTTTTTTGAGATCCATTTCTTGCATTTCTTCTATCTCATCATCTTCGTAATCTTGAATTGGGGTGTCTTTTTCATTTGGGGGCATCATAGTGTCTTCCTTGTTCTTGTTACCTTGGTTTCTACGCATGTTTGGCATTGTGGAGACATTCTTTGATTTCTTTGCTGTGGTGCTTTTTCTCTAGATTAAGTGGACTGTCTGCTTTTGATGGATCCTTAGAGGCTGTGATGGGTATGGCCTGAGAGCTCTGTTTGGTTCTTCAGGGTTAAGGGTGTGCCAAAGGTGACTCACCCAGATTGTTCTCTCGCTCTCGCTCTCTCTCTCTCTTTTTTTTTTTTTTTTGACTCAGTTGGGAAGTAATTCCACACAGCTGAGTGGAATTGAGGGTTGTTGATGTATGAAATCTTGTCCCTGTGGGTATTAGTCTGCTCTACCCCTGGGACCACACAAAGAGTTTATGCAGCCCTCAGTGTGGTCTCAAATTTCTCTGCAGTCTCTCACCAGGTTGCCAAGGTTACCGAGTTTGTGTACTTGGTGAGTTCTCTTGCCCCCCCTCAGATTTTCACAGTCTCAGTTTGTTAGCTCCACACTTTCACTAGGTCCTAACCTCCTGTTATTTCTCCCCACCATAGTCAAGTTTTTCTGCTTGGCTAATGGTGGGTGCCGCTTTATATACGTAAAATGGTGCCTGCTCTTTGTCTTGCTCGGCTTTGTAAGGTGAGTGGAGAGAGAGGCTAATGTCTGTGCTGGTTCCCCTTATTTATTCGAATTTTTTCTCTCCTCCAGTCAGCCTTGTGAACTTTCCCCAGTAGGGGTTTCAGGCCTCGTTCCCTCTAGGCTCTTTCTGCCTTTCCCCGCCAATGTCTCAGGTTGCCAAGGTTTTTGTCTCACCTCCCCTTCCAGTGGTGGCACACAGACTCTGCAGCTCAGCTCCCGTGGCTCAGCTTCCACGCGGTGGGCGACCTTGCTCTCCCCGTAGGTCCTTTGTGTCACGTACACTAGATCCGGAAGAATTTCCTCTGCAATTTTTTCCTGAGCTTTTTCCTGAGGCTACAGTAACTCCACTTTTTTTTTTTTTTTGGACAGGCAGAGTGGACAGTGAGAGAGAGAGACAGAGAGAAAGGTCTTCCTTTGCCGTTGGTTCACCTTCCAATGGCCACCGCGGCCAGTGCGCTGGTACTTCTCCTGGTCTCCCACGGGGTGCAGGGCCCAAGCACTTGGGCCATCCTCCACTGCACTCCCTGGCCACAGCAGAGAGCTGAACTGGAAGAGGGGCAACCCGGGACAGAATCCGGCACCCCGACTGGGACTAGAACCTGGTGTGCCGGCGCCGCAAGGCAGAGGATTAGCCTAGTGAGCCCCGGCACTGGCCAGTAACTCCACTTTTATTAAACTATCTTTTCCCAGACTATCGGTGCGCACCCTCACTATTCCACCCGAGTGCTCTTTCTTCGAAAGTAATTTCAAAATATGCCAACTAGAGACATTCTGAGTCAGTTACAGGAGAATACAGAAACTGGGTTCTGATTTAAATTAGCAAAAAACATAAAACTCCAATCTGCCAAATCCCAAACCATCAGCAAGGGATATGGAAGGAAAATAAGTTGTCTTTAGAGACACAAATGTTAGCTGACAAAATGGAAATACTAACCCTAACCCTAAACCTAACCCTGACCCTAAACCCTAACCCTGACCCTGACCCTAGCCCTAGCCCTAACCATAATCAAAACCATAACCCTAATCCTAGCCCCAGCCCTAGCCCTAGCCCTAGCCTTAGTCCTAGCCCTAGCTCTAACCCTAACCCTAACCCTAACCCTTTGCTTGAAATCTCCTTATGACCCGGTTTTTTCACAGGCCACAGAAAAACGTGTTTCTACCCAGGCTCACTGGACAATCACATAGTGCAGGCAATGAGGTCTGCACAGGTAGACCATTCACATACATGTGCAATCCCACAGCCATGAACTAGACGACCTTTTATTTCTGCAATCTACTCCCAAATGAGTCATCCACAGAGATCAAACTGGATTAACTTACACAACTTTGAAATGTGCAAGTATCTGTAACAAAATTGTTGGAGGAAATAGATAATCTTAGATACAAGATTGCAAATTTTCCAGCGATTTCAAAGGAAGGCCATTACACTTTACAGAAATAAAACCTTTTTGGTCTTCTATTCTGTTGGCATGGTAATGACTTTGTTCTGATTGGTTAACTCTTCTGTGATTGCTCCATGAAGCATCAGATCAACAGGGCAGCCAGGGCTTGTGAGCTGAGCACAAGAGGCCCAAACCCTGCGCAGGCCAACAAATCACTAGGTGAACATGTGTTCCCAACCCACTGTGAGGGAAACAGGGCAAGCGTCTGGACTCACCTATCCTGGCTTCTTCTCAGTTTCCACTTTCATGACACTCGCCATTCTAACATGAATGATTTGGTATCTCACTGTGCTTTTTTGATTTTCAATTATCTAACAACTGAGTGATGTTGAGCAGCTTTTCATGTATTTAGCAGCACTGCATTTTGCAATGATTTTTTTTTTGGAATGATACCCAAAGCACCAGAAACAAAAGAAAATAATTGATAAATGGGAGTTCATCAAAATTACAAACTTTGGGGCCTGCATTGTGTAACCGTGGGTTAAGCTGCTGCTTGCAATGCTGGTATCCCATTTCAGAGTGGTTGTTCAAATCCCAGCTGCTCCAAATCCAACCCAACGTACTGCTAATGAGCCTGGAGAAGTAACAGACAATCTTCCAAATGCTCAGGCCGCTGCCACCCAAGTGGGAGATATGAACGGAGTTCCAGGCTCCTGGTTCTGGCCTGGCCCAGACCTGGCTGCTGTGGCCACGTGTGAATGGAAGGTTTTCTCTTTTGCTCTCTCTCTTTCGGTACTCTGCCTTTCAAATAAATAAATCTTTTATAAATCTTATATAAAATGTTTTGTGGGACAAGCATTGTGGCATAGTGGGTGAAGCCGCCATTTGGGACACCTTACAGCCTCCTATATCAGAGAGTCTGATTCAGGTTCCAGGTACTTTACACTTTCAATCCAACCCCAGACTGTTGCAGGCATTTGGGGAATGAATCAGCAGATGGAAGATCTCTCTCTCTCTCTCTCTCTCTCTCTCTCTTTCTCTGTGTGTGTGTGTGTGTGTCTGTGTCTCCCCCATCACTGACTTTCAAGTAAATAAATAAATCTTTATTTAAAAAAAAACCTTTGTGTATCAAAGGGCAATATCAATGGTCCAGCATTGTGGTGCAGTGGGTTAAGCCGCAGCCTGCAACACTGACATCTCATTCGAGCAGGGGCTCAAGTCCAAGCTGCTCCACTTCTGATTCATCTCCATGCTTATGCATGTGGAAAGGCAGCAAAAGATGGCCCAAGTATTTGGACTCCTGCCACCCACACAGGAGACCTGGGTGGAGTTCCAGTATCTGGCTTTGGCCTGGCCAATCCCAGCTGTTGAGGCCATTTGGGGATTGAAGCAGTGAGTGTAAGATTTCTGTCTGTCTCTCTCTCTCTCTTTCCACCTCTTTCTCTAACTCTCCTTTCAAATAAATTAATTAAATTTTTTTCAAAAAATGATGGTCCCAAGAAAGTGAAAAGAAAACCAACAGAATGGAAGAAAATATTTGCAAATCAAATATCTCATAAGGTCCTAATACTACAATATATTAAAGAACACTTAGAACCCAACAATAAAAAGACAATGCAATTTAAAATGGGGCAGAAGACTTACAGACTGTTCTCCAAAAAAGATACAGAAACATGCTCAAGATCACTAGCTCTTAGGAAAAGGTAACCACAGCAAGAGGATGCACCTTCGGCCTGGATGTTAAGATGCCACATGGGACACCTGTAACCCCTATGGGGTGTCTGTCTTCAAGTTTCAGCTCTGCTCCCAATTCCCCCTTCATACTAATGCACATCCTGGGATGGAACGCCACTAATGGAAATGTAAGATGGTGCAGTCACTGTGGAAGCGAGTTTGGGAGTTGTACGAAAAGCTAAACAGAATTACCACAATCTCACTCTGACACACACACAAAAGAACTGAAAACTAGCAGAAACGTGTACACATCAAGCACAACTCTCAGTAACATAAAGGTGGAAAGAACACAAATTGCAGGGTCTAAGTCCACCCGAACAAGGATGGACTGGGCCTGAGGAAAGGTAAGCGCGCCACTCGCCGTTTCCCAGCGTCGGGGTCCGGGAGACGATCAGACGCAGCGGGGAGTCAAATCAGGCAAGAACTCATTTATTGTCTGCATAGCAAAGCCTTTTAAAGCACTAAACTGCAGAGTCATTGGGGCAGGGCATAAAGACCAACCAATCACTTAAAAGATCATTTTACGGGGCGATTTCTACAGGACTAGCCACATGTCTGTACACTCGTCATCAGTGGTCGTCACTTCCCCTGATGCTGCACAGCCAATCAGCTTTAGTGGCAAACAACTTTGAGTCCCGCCCACCTTACTTCCTCTGGGCACCATCTTCCTTGCCCCTCTCGGGGGGCCCACTGGAGAAGAGGCTGCCGGCATCATCATCGGCAGCTGGGCCCCCAATGGTCCTCTTGCCGGGGGGGGGCTGCACCCATCTGGGGACCACAGGGTGTTTTTTCTTTTGTTTGTTTGTTGAGGAAAAATTTGTATAACATAAAATTGGTTTTTTAAATATTTATTTTATTTATTTGAAAGACAGAGTTACAGAGAGAGGTAGAGACAGAGAGAAAGGTCTTCCATTCACTGGCTCACTCCCCCAGATGGCCGCAATGGCCAGAGCTGTGTAGATCCAAAGCCAGGAGCCAGGAGCCAGGAGCTTCTTCACCCCACGAGGGTGCAGGGGCCCAAGCACTTGGGCCATCTTCTACTGCTTTCCCAGGCCACAGCAGAGAGCTGGATGGGAAGTGGAGCAGCCAGGTCTAGAACTAGCGCCCATATGGGATGCCGGTGCTTCAGGCCAGGGTGTTAACCCACTTTGCCACAGCCCCAGCCCCCAGCCTAATCCTTAATACATCCCTTCCTATCCTATCCCCAGTGAACATGCTTGGCAGCTGAAAGTCCAACACTGGATCATTTTCTCATCTTTCTCGTTCAGCCCCCATTTAGTCACCATCAAGTGCACAAGAGTTGCTATAAACTCACCTTTCTTTGACCATGAGAGTCCACGGGATCCTAGAGCTCTGTAGAGGCAACCACAGTCAAAAGCCAAAGGAAATCAGATATTTCTCACATTCCTATCATGCAGCATACCTAAGAGACTCTGTAACTCCACACCAGGAACTGCCAACAGAGATCAAATATGATACGGCCTTAAACCTTTGTGAGAAAATGGAATTAACCTGTAACATATGTTCACTAAGCTTTTTGAGAGTATATGTTAGAATGTCACTACCAGCGATGTGGAACAACAGCCTCAAATTTCCTGATTACCATGGAAGAATGAATAACATAAAGAGTCAGTTTTATCAATGGTTGCATGTCAACTGCAGATAAGCAAAGAAGGTGGGAGAGGGTGGAATGCTAGCTCACAGTCCGCTTACTGAAAACATCAGAACAGACTCATGTTTAGGCAATAAAGACACAAACAGTTCCACAGAGAATTCTTTAAAATTAGCTAAACTTATATATGTTGGAATAAACACATACATTTCCTTGCTCTGTCAGTTGAGAGGATCAAACACAACACATACGTTAGGATGCCAGATCTAAGTTGTTTTTTTTTTTTTTAAGGTTTTATTTATTCACTTAAGAGGTAGAGTTACAGATGGAGGGAGACAGAGAGAAAGGTCTTCCATCCGCCGTTTCACTCCCCAGATGGCTGCAAAGCCAGAGCTGCGCCAATCTGAAGCCAAGAGCCAGGAGCTTCTTCCAGGTCTCCCACTCCAGTTTGTGTCTATTCTGATCCAGCTCCCCTCCTGGGAAAGCAGTAGAAGACTACCCAAGTGCTTGGGCACCTGCACCCATGTGGGAGACTGGGGAAGAAGCTCCTGGCTCCTGCTTCAGCCATTGTGGTCATTTGGGGAGTGAACCAGTGGATGGAAGATCTCTGTGTCTCTCTCTGTCTCTCTTTGTCTCTCTGTCTATCAAATAAATAAATAAGTCTCTTTTTTTTGAAAAAGCACATGAATATTTGGCCGTTAAATGTGACTTGTGATGTAAGATGTTAAGATGCGTGAACAGCAGGAAACTGCTGGGGCTGCCTGGGAGATCTATGCATTCTCTTCATTATTTCTGTAGCAAAGAAAAACCAACTTAAAATTGATACTTTACTGTAAAGCCGGTTTTCAAACATCTACTTAAGTATTAACTTGTTTCTAATATTGAAATAAGGAAAGTGAATAGACCTCTTACTAGAGAGAAGCCTGGAGTGGCCATAGTCTCTGCGGAAAAGACCCTGGCCCACAGCTTAGCGCAGGCAGATGTGAAACCGATTTCATTCTACACAGCCACACCTATGGGGAAAGTGCTCAGCTCACGTCGCAGTTCAGTAACAAAGCGCAAGTTCGGTTCACCCGGTATAGACGCCAGCGACGGTAAGACTCCCGGCTAGCTTAGCTCCCATCACAAATCCATATGCAACCAATTAGACCGACGTTCTGAAAAACAGCAACGAAAATCCCGAGTTTGTCATTAGCACGACAGAAAGCAAAACTTAACTTGGAGGCGTCTCTCTTAACTGGATTTTTACAAATATTTAAAAACCAAGATCACACAATCACCAACAGCCAGCTAGGCAGGGTCTCACCTGCTTACCCTGGAGAAACAATGAGAACAATGAAACAATGACAACAAAGTAACGCTGGTGAAGGGGCAGATGGACAAATGGTGATGTGCAGAGAACCACAAATACACAGGTGCAAATTCAGTCACCTGACTTTGTTAAAGGGACAAAGGCAACTCAATATAGAGAGGAACATGTATTCCACAATTAGTAATGGAACATCTGCCTCTGTTCCTCCTCCTGACTTTCCCACATGTCCTATCAATGAAGCTGGTAACCTTGCTCTTCTTAAGAATTTTTATTTATTTCTCTGAGAGGCAGAGTTATAGACACACAGACAGACAGACAGAGACATACACAGAAAGGTTTTCCATCCACTGGTTCCCTCCCCAAATGGCTGCAACAGCCAGAGCTGGGTCAAACCAAAGCCAGGAACCAAGGGCTTCTTCCAGATCTCTCATGTAGGTGCAGGGACCCAAAACTTGGGCCATCTTCTGCTGCTTTCTCAGCCATAGCAGAGAGCTGGATCAGAAGAGGAGCTGCTGGGACATGAACCCCTGCCCATATGGGATGCCAACGCCACAGGCAGAGGCTTAGCCTACTGTGCCACAGTGCAGGCCCCATTTGCTCTTTTTTTTTTAAAGACTTATTTATTTATTTGAAAGGCAGAGAGAGAGAGAGAGAGAGAGAGAGAAAATCTTCCAGAACCCGGAACCAGGATCTTCTTCTGGGTCTCCCACATGGGTGGCAGGGGCCCAAGGACTGGGGCCATTTTTAGCTGCTTTCCCAGGTGCCTTAGCAGGGAGCTGGATTGGAAGAAGAAAAGCTGGGACTCAAACTGGGGCCCATACAGGATGTTGGCATCATAGGTGGTGGTTTTACAGGCTTTGCCATAATGCCAGCCACAACTTTGCACTTACATAGAGTCAAGGGGCAGTTCTTCAGTATGCTAGCAGTGTTGTCTCTGAGGAATGGATTCAGCATTCCTAGCATTTTGGGAGAAGGCCTAGCCATCTTTCATTTAGGACTGTACATCCAGTAAACACTTCAAATAATATCTCACTGGAGGTAAGAGAATGCTTGGAGTCAGCACTTCTGGAAAACCTGAGTGGAAAAAGGAAAAACCCTAGGGAATAAATGCTCAACTATGGCCAAGCTCTTCTTGTCCCCAGAGAAGGAGAAAAATAGTGTCTGTAGCACCATCCCTGCTGGCATTAGGATGTCACAGTTTGTGAAACACTGTTGTGCTGGTTTGATGATCAGGTGCTAACACATCTAGTTTCAAGACACAGCTTAATGTTGAAGCCCCGTTACACTCCCTTAGGGTTAACTTTCCATAGAGTGGTTTTGTGTACAGAGACAGGATCTGTGTACAGAGACAAGACACCAAGGCCTCGTAACGCGAAGTCGGCTTTTATTGTTTATGCTGGCATAAGGGCCAGGTGGAATTCCTTATCCTAACACCAAAGCCCAGAACAAAGAGTGGGTATTTCCTTCTACATGGATTTAGCCTCTTGTCTCCCTTATATGGGCACATACATTTGACTGGATATCTGAATGTTACAAAGCGGCCACAGGAATTGATACAATACTGCCCATGGGTACATGGGAGGCCAAGGCAACTTTGGCTGGCTGACAAGGTCACAGCAGAAGGTCTGTCTCAGCAAGGTGTGAGAACGACTTCGTGGTTTTAGGTTTGTTGGGAACTACACTCTGCATACAAAAGCTGGAGCTTCCTGGTGGTCCTGCTAATGATTGCTGTATTCCTAATTGTAGGGAAGAATGCTTAGTCTCTTTATCCCCAAAATGTCCATAGCTTTGTAGAAGTTTAATCAAATCAAATGCTAGTATAGGAGAAGGGGTGATGCTTTACCCAAGGTTGAGCTGTTTGTGGGAAAGAATTAAAAGGCAACAGGCTCCCTGGTATATACGTCCCACTAGAATAAAGATAAATGTTATTCGAGTTTTTATGTGCAGCAAATACAACAATGGTTAGGATGTCAAAACTGTAGCAGAGATCTAAGTGAACCTTTAAATAAGTGCAGTAAAGAAATTAAAGAGTCACAGAAAGAACTGCAAAAGAGGGGATCCATTTTTAAAAGGGCCTGCTTTGAATATCCAGGCTTCCAGTAAAGATTAGATTAGGAAGGTACTATTCTAGCTTTGTGTAGCCAATTTCCGCATAGCTCGAGAGCACTGTAGGCTTAGCTTGTGTGGGCAGCCTGTTATCTCGCGCCTGTCTATGATTGTAACCCATGCTATGAATATGCCCTTGAAAATCGTTGTCTCCCACCTGTCTATGGTTGTAACCCATGCTTTGTATATGCCCTTGAGAGTCAAAGAAAATTGTAACTAGATGTAGACATAGAGTCTAGAGGCAACATAAAATACAAGGTCAATGGTTCTGAGAAAATGGACAACAGATTCTTTATTGTCAGATGAAAGAATCCTTGCGTGACATGATATAAAAATAAAGTCTGGTGCTCGAGAGCCAGAGCCATGCCATCAGCATTACTGTGAGTGTGTCTCTCATTTCTTTGAGCACCAACACCTCTCACAGCTTGGGATCCCTGGACTCTGGCAGGTACACAGTTACTGAAGATGTTATTTTCTGCAAACTCACTGAGCCATATGCTGTCTGGCAATGGTTAGCATCATTGCTCAGTACCAGCAGGTAGAATATGGTTACATACGCCGGCACCGCGGCTCACTAGGCTAATCCTCCACCTGCGGCGCCAGTACTCCAGGTTCTAGTCCTGGTTGGGGCGCCAGCTCTGTCCCAGTAGCTCCTCTTCCAGTCCAGCTCTCTGCTGTGGCCTGGGAAGGCAGTGGAGGATGGCCCAAGTGCTTGGGCCCTGCACCCGCATGGGAGACCAGGGGGAAGCACCTGGCTCCTGGCTTCGGATCGGCATCCCGCGCGAGCCCTAGTGGCCATTTACGGGGTGAACCAAAGGAAGGAAACCTTTCTCTCCGTCTCTCTCACTGTCTAACTCTCCTGTCAAAAAAAAAAAAAAAAAAGAATATGGTTGCATATAATCAGACAGTAACTACGGTTGAAAGATTCATAGGCAAGTAGATAACAACCAACAGATTCTTCCCTTTTTCTTCTTCTGACCTTGGGAAGGCTTCTACCACAACATTAACCATGTCAGTTAGAAACAAATTTAATTAAAAGACAAAAGCCTCTACCGCAATAGTGTTCTCGGAGAGTCTACGTAGTACAGTAGAGAATTAGCCCTGTACTGACTGCTGATCTGGTTGCCCAGAATTAGCCCTGTACTGACTGCTGATCTGGTTACCCACAACAAAGCCTCAAGACGGTCAAGAGGATCAAACTGCTTCCAAATACCATAGCTGCAAACTTGAGTACAGCATGCCTGTGCAGAAGGACAGAAAGAATTCTAGCACCCAAGGAGTGAGATCTACAATGTCCACCCCGTGTGTCAAGATGCAGGAAATGTGCCCCCATCAGAAGGAATGTCAGTCCATGTAACCTGACCTATCGTGTCATGGCTGATGGCTCTTTTGGACCGGCAGCTGCAATGTGATAACTACATATGTCATCTTCCAAGTGCAAGACAGGAAACTAAGCATATTATGTGCAGACACAGCCCTGCTTTCCTGTGCCTTCCCCCTCCAAGTGAGCACTCAGCAACGGGCCCCTCTGACCCCAACACACTTGAACCCAGATGACACAATGCTCAGGCCCACCCCTGCCACGCCCTGCTTCTGTTACTCAATCCCCTCAGGGCATGGCCTGGGGCCTGGGGAGGCCTTTGTCCTCTGTCAGTGTCCCCAGTGTCCACAGCAGATGGTTCAGACCTGGCTCTCTGGGGATCCTCCTTCTGACCCAGCTCCTTGGACACACATCCCCAAGCTAGACCACGGTGCTGGCAGAAGGACAGGTCATGCTGCTCCTGCTTGGGCTCTGGGTGCTCCTGGACCCAGGTCAGTGTTCCCCAGGCCGCCCCTCCTGGCGCTACATCTCATCTGAGGTGGTGATTCCTCGGAAGGAGCTGCACCAGGGCAGAGGTGTTCAGGTAGCAGGCTGGCTCTACTACAGCCTGCACTTTGGGGGCCAAAGACACGTCATCTGTTTGCAGAGCAAGAAGCTTATTTGGGCTAGGCACCTGCTGATGATGACCCAAGATGACCAAGGAGCCTTGCAGATGGACTATCCCTACATTCCTACAGACTGTTACTATCTCGGCCACCTGGAAGACATTCCTCTGTCCACCGTCACCATTGACACATGCTATGGGGGCCTGGAAGGTATCATGAAGTTGGATGACCTCACCTACGAAATCAAACCCCTCAAGGACTCCAACACATTTGAACACGTTGTATCTCAGATAGTGGCCAACCGCAATGCCACGGGACCCATGTACAGACTGGGACACGAGGAGGATTTTGACCCCTTCTTCTCCAAGGTAAACAGTAGTGTGGCTCCCAAGCTCTCTAGTTTCAACTTCATGTACCATAGGGCCCAAATGAAAGGTCAAGTTCAAATAGCCCACGAAGTGTATACGGTACTCAACAATATTTCAAAATGCATCCAATTTGCAGTGAACATGTTTAGTATTACTGACAGTTTTCTGAGATCACTTGGCTTTGGCCACTATATTTTTCTCCTAAACATATACAACCAGCGAGAGCCAATCGTTCTGAATGATTTTCGGGTTCCTGGTGGTGCAATCCATGCTTATTATAAAGCGACTTTTCATGATCTCTACCAGCCTTATCCATCGACATTGATTACAAAAAATGCACCAAACGATGACCAAGAACCTCATAGGTATGGCTGCTGTGGCCATTTTAACTTGATTATCATTAGTTCCAGGGGCAGACATTATCTCCTGTTGGCTATTTTAGCTGCACATAAAATTGGAAGACAGATAGGTTTAGAATATGACGGTAGTACCTGTGTGTGCCAGAGAAGAGCAACCTGCTTGATGAGGAGATTCCCTGAAATAACAGACTCGTTCAGTAACTGCTCTTTTGTCCATACACAACATATAGTTTCAAACAGATATATTTCTAAATGCTATTACCTCCCAGGTAGGCTGTACCTCAATAAAACCCTGTTACAGACGCGCTGTGGAAACTCTTTAGTGGAAGAAAGGGAGCAATGTGATTGTGGCTCCTTCAAGCATTGTTATGCCAATGCATGCTGTCAAAGCGACTGTCGCTTCACACCTGGAAGTATTTGTGATAAACAACAATGCTGCACAAACTGCACCTACTCCCCCACTTCAACTCTCTGCAGACCTGTCATGAACATATGTGATCTTCCAGAGTACTGTGGGGGGTCCACCTACACATGCCCTGATAATTTTTATTTGCAAGACGGAACCCCATGCACTGAAGATGGTTACTGCTACAGAGGGAACTGCACTGACCGCACTATGCACTGCAAGGAGATCTTTGGTGAAACTGCTGAGAATGGTCCTGGGGATTGCTATGCCATAAATCTCAACACCTTCCGATTTGGACATTGTAAGAGAGTGCAAACTCAGAACGTTTACCAGGCTTGTGCTGCAGCAGACAAGGAGTGTGGAAGGCTACAGTGCATCAATGTCACCCATCTTCCTCAGTTGCAGGATCATGTTTCATTCCATCAGTCTGTGTACAATGAGTTCACCTGTTTTGGACTGGATGAACACCGGGGGACAGGATCAACTGATGCTGGACATGTGAGAGATGGTACTCCCTGTGGTGAAGGACTTTACTGTTTTGCGAGCAGATGCAACATGACTATGAATAACCTGCATTATGACTGTTTCCCTGAGAAGTGCAATTTTAGAGGAATTTGCAACAATAACAAGAATTGCCACTGCCATGTTGGCTGGGACCCCCCACTGTGCCTGAGTCCGGGTGCTGGTGGGAGTTCACAGAGCGGGCCCCCTCCAAGGAGAATGCGCACAGTCACAGATAGCATGGAGCCAATTGTTTATTTGAGAGTGGTCTTTGCTCGTGTTTATTGTTTTATTTTTGCACTGCTCTTTGGGGTAGCCACAAATGTGCGAACGATTAAGACTACCATTGTCCAGGAACAGACAGCTACTGAGCCACAGTAAAACACCAGTCAGCCTCCGATCCACGTAAAAATTGGAGACTATCACAGGAACACCTGTGAAAAAGAATCCATGGAAGACACGGCAACGCTCAAGATCAATTGTCCTGAAGTCTGCGGGGCACACGGGGCTCCTTCTTCTCAACGTGGGGGAGATGGGAGGCCTGGGTTTCTGCCACCAGTTCTCGCTGATGGGTCAGAGGTGCTCACCTGAAATAAATCATCAAGACCACACGTCATTGTCTTCCATATTCTTTCATCAGCTGTCAGGAGTCCAGGAGAGCCTGGGTCTCTGCCCAGAGGAGACCCAAATCAGCAGCAGGGTGAGGCCTGAGCAGCTGGTCCCAGGATCAATGAAAGTGTCCCTAGCTCCTTGAGCAGCACGTCCATGACATTTCTCTAAAATAGTGTTCCTGGGCTCTGCATTTTCCTCCTTTTCTAAGTAATCTGTCCTTTCCTGAATCCAGAATGAATTTAGGGCCACCCAGGGCTAATCCCAACCAAAGTCTCCCATTCCACACTGGAGTGGCTGTGAGCAATGGGACAGAGCGATGGGGGCTCAAATCCCCCACCAGGCCCAACCAGTGCCAATCTAGGGCACAGATTCCTCAGTGAGAGGCAGCCATGGGGAGGCTTCACTGGAACAACTGTTGTGGCCTGGGAGGGAGCAGCTGGCCAGGGTGAGAGGCCAGCCTGGAATCTGGGCCCCTCAGGTGCAAGGCTCATGGTGTGCTTGGCCTAGGTTCCATCCTAGTACTGCATGGCAGTTTCAAGTACGGTTTCTCCCCATTGCCCTTTGCCTGTCTTCTTGGGACAAGTCCACCCTCCGTGCCTACAGATCTCAAATCCTGGAGCCATGTTCTCTGTGCTTTATGCTGCCTCTATCCTAAGCGTCAGTCCACCAGCTCAGTCTTGTCTTTTGCTCCACATAAATCTACAGTGGATCCAGCCGCTGTAATGTCCCTGGCTAGTGCTTCCTTGGCTCCCTGCTTGGGGAGGTTGATATTTCCTTATACTCACACGTTCTCCATCATAAAGGTTTCTGTGTCTTACTCAGGACTGTTGTCACAACTGCCCTGTAGTCCTAGGAAGCCAGGGAGGCCGTTCCCACGAGACCTGTGCCCTCTTCACACAAACAAACAGCATCCTGTGGACAGGAATCTAAGCCAGGTCTTGAGAAAGGGTTGCCCTGCCCTCCCGTTTCAAGGGCATTGAAACCAACTCCAAAGTCCGCTGTCACTCCCCCTCTTCATGGAGGAACGACACAGGACCCTGCGCTGTTCTTTCGTCTGCTCGGCCCTCCCCGGGTTTGCTGCTGGTTCTTCCCGGGTTGGCTACTGTCCCTTCCACCTCCGTGGAAGGGCGGTTCCCCCTGCCACATTCCTCACTTCCGCGGGGGAGCGGCACACCGCCGGCCGGCTCTCTCGGGAGCTGCTCAGATGTTCCTCTTAGATGTTCCTGGTGCATGCCGTCTCTCTCCTCCTTTATAGTCCTCCTCCGCCAATCCTAACTCGGCTGCCCACACGCCGAGTACGCTGCTCTCCTCCAATCAGGAGCAAGTCCTACAGTTTATTGGCTGAACTGGAGGCAGCTGTGTAGAAGCTGTTTTCTTCTCTCCCAGCGCCATATTGTGGGAGAGCAGATGCATAGAATAAGTCTTAATTCCAGTAACTTAGTCTAGTCCGGGTTGCTCCCCACAGTCCGCTATGTCTGCCTTCAAAGAAATCAATACCCTTTTCAGATGCAGCGTGGGGTACAGTAGAGCAGGTTCCGGGTGACAGGAGAGCACCCCGTTGGGAGATGCCCAGGGCAGGAGGCACATGGACAGCTAAGTCAGAACTGGCATGGTGCTTGGGCACAGTGTGTGACTCGGTAGACTGAGTTTAGAGAAGCGATGCAGATGGATCCCTGGGTGAGACAGCATCTGTCCTGTGGGAGAGAAGGGAATGGGGGGCTCTCATTGCTACTGAGAGAGAAACACCCACAGAATCCCGAGGGAGGAACCTGCTTCCCTGACACATGAAGGCCTTCATTTTCTGCCAACAGAGGCAGAGGGGAGGAGGGGGCCTGGGCAACAGGTGTTTGGTCAAGGACTGTGAAAAGACAGCACCATGAGGACACAGGTCCGAGTCCCAACCCAGGAGGAGCCACCCTAGACACCACAGTTCCTTTTCTTCTGGGGTTTATTCTGGGGGTGGGCTTTCTTCTGGGGGTGGGTCAGGTACTTTTCATTTGCTGCTTAATAGCTCTGATGGTTGAGGGAGAACTGAGTCTTCCCATCCTCAGGTGTAGTAGTTTTCTGGGAAAATGTTAGATGGAGAAGAAGCCTCACATGATGACAGGAAACCAGCCCCCAACCTCCTGCACCTGGTGATCCTGAAGGTCTCTTGCACAGTGATACATGGTCGTGTCCTTGGCTGTCACAGTCCATTTGCAGTTGGGCAACTCCTCTGTAGCTATCTCTGGAGATGATGAATCTGCCTTTCACAGTTGCAGAATATTCTACGGCTTGACCTTTACTCTTGTTTGTCATAAAACCAATCTGCTCCTGCTCCTTCACTGGAGCCTCACACACCCGGTCCATGCTGTAGTCACTGAAGGTAAATCCAGAGGCTTTCCCAGGAGAGACTCAAGGATGCCCAAGGCTGGATCAAGCATCCCCTGGACTCCACCAGCTGCACCTCACACTGGTCCCCTGCAAACACTGATGTCATAATCAGGAATGTGTCACTCTCACTGTTTCACTCACAACTTTCCCATACTCAGTACCCCTTGTTCTGTTAGCACATACCCCTTGAATTACCTAACTTAGCCCTGTCTCCATGGTGAATGTCCGTGTTCAGTGTGATTACTGAATGGGACATCTGGGAGTACCGGGGAGGGGGCTCCCATGTCAGAGCTGCAGGGTCAAGGCTGGGCTGGTTTTTGCTGACTCACCCTGCGAGACCCGCACCATCGGGGAGAGTAGGGTGACGTGTTCTTCCACAAGAAGCACCGGGAACAGGCTACACTGAACATGTCCACCTTTATTAATGACCACGTACACTTTTAAAGGGCAAGCAGAGGGGCATCACTAACTCAGGGCAACACTAACTCTATAGGACAGAACCCACACTGGCACCAATGTGCCTCTGCAATCAGCTTGAAGGTCACATAGCTTTCCAGGTGGGCCTAATGGGCCTGGGCCACACCCAGGAGCAGTTGACTTGATTGGCAGAAGGCAGGGGTGGGGAGAAATGTGCCTGGGGCTCCCGCCGCCTGCCAGCAGTCAGGCCGGCTGCATGGGCTAGGGAGGCAGCCTCACTTGATCGCCCACAACCCTCTACGCCACAGTGCTGGCCCCATGGAAAGCCTTAACAACAGACTTGGTGAGGCTGAAGAAAGAATATCCAAGTTAGAAGACAAATCTCTGGAAGTATTACAGTCAGACCTAAAGAAGAAAGAGGAAGAGGAGGAGGGGGAGGGGTAGGGGGAGGAGGAGGAGGGGAAGGAGAAGGAGGAGGAAGAAGAGGAGGAAGAGGAGGAGGGGGAGGGGGAGAAGGGGGGGAGGAGGAGGGGGAGAGGGAGGAGGAAGAAGAAGGGGAAGGGAAAGGGGAAGAAGAAAAGAAGCAGAAATTGAAAAGCTAAAAAGCACAGGTTCCAAGATGGCAGAATAGGAAGGGAGCTTACTGATAGTCCGAGAGAAGACAGATTATTAAGAGCAGAGATAGTGCAATCTCAAGGAAGAGTTAGGGGGAACATAGCAGAGGAAACTCTTCCATAATTAGAGGGACACGGTGGACCTACATCGAGGGAATGGGCGCCCAGGCTCGGGACTCTAGCTGCCAAGAGCCTTCACACCAGCGCTGGAAGGTGAGGTGAGATGAAACCACAGTAGCCCAAGACACTGGTGGAAGGGCGGTAGGAAGAGCCTAGAGGGAACGAAGCTTGCAGCCCAGTGGGAGAAAGAACACCAGCCTAACTACAGCTGGGAGAAAATAAAAGGGACGGGACGTACACGATACTCTCTCTCCAATCACCTTACGAAGGCCTATGAGCCAATAGAGCGGGTGCCATTTTGGACAAATGTAACAGCTGCACCAGCTCGGGGCTGTGCAAGGCAATCAGCTGAGCAGAAAAACCTGACTCTGGATGGGAAGTAATAACAAGAGACTTAGACCTAGTGAATGTGTGAAGCTTATGAACTGCGACTGTGGAAAGAAAAAAAAAAATGAGGGTGTGTGGGAGAACTCATGGTGTGGCTGAGAAGTGAGTAGTCTCCATGGGAGATGCCACAAGCTCAGGCAGCCCTGGGTAATGGTGAGAGACACTGAAGAGAAATCTGAGATTACACTGAGGACTGCACAGATCCTTCGTGTGGTCCTTGGGAGAGAGTCTATGAATATTATACCCACTGGGGCTAGCGCTCAGGATCTGGACTCCACTGAGGAGAGCTCGGCTGAGTGGATTACTTCAGAGGGAAGGAGGGAGGGAGGGAGGGAGAGAGAGAGAGAAAGAGAGAGAGAGAGAGAAGATTTACCACGCCAAACCTGGGTGTCTCACCTTATGGACACCTTAACCCTGAAGAACTGAACAGAGCTCTCTGGCCACACCCACCACAAGCCTCCAGAGATTCACTGAAAGCAGACAGTTCACTTATCTACAGAGTCATAGTATAACAAGAAAAGCCACCACCGCAGGGAAAAAAAAAGAAGGAGAAAAAAAACAAAGAATATCTCCACAAAGCTAAACAACAAATGCAGCGACTGAGGAAACAGGAACAAGGAAGACAACATGATGCTCCCAAAAGAACACAACACTTAAATACAAGATTATGAAGATGACGAGAAAGAAGAAATTTAAGAAATGGAAACCAAAAAATGTATGTTAAGAATATTTAGAATTAATAAAAAACAAATGCTTTGAATGATTGAAATCCATGCAGGACATGAAAGAAAATCTCTCTCTCATGAAAATGAAATCTGAAGGAGGAATCAAAATGAAATGAGGAATGTAAAGGAACATGAAATTGAGATATTGAAGAGAAATCAAAATGAAATGAACAATTCAATAGAACAAATAAAAAACACTGTTGAGGCCGGTGCCGCGGCTCACTAGGCTGATCCTCCACCTTGCGGCGCCAGCACACTGGGTTCTAGTCCCGGTTAGGGTGCCGGATTCTGTCCTCGTTGCCCCTCTTCCAGGCCAGCTCTCTGCTATGGCCAGGGAGTGCAGTGGAGGATGGCCCAAGTACTTGGGCCCTGTACCCCATGGGAGACCAGGATAAGTACCTGGCTCCTGCCATCGGATCAGCACTGTGTGCCGGCCGCAGTGCACCAGCCGCGGCGGCCATTGGAGGGTGAACCAACAGCAAAGGAAGACCTTTCTCTCTGTCTCTCTCTCTCTCACTGTCCACTCTGCCTGTCAAAAAAAAAAAAGCACAGTTGAGAGCCTTAAAAACAGAATCAGTGAGGCAGAAGAGAGAATATCAGACTTAGAAGACAGAGCACAGGAAAGTATACAGTCAAACCAAAGAAAAGAAGAGGAAATTAGAAATCCAAAAAATATTATTGGGAATCTACAGGATAGTATTGAAAAACCCAACATTCAGGTTCTAGGAGTTCCTGAAGGCATGGAGAGAGAGAAAAGATTAGAAGCCCTTTTTAGTGAGATACTAGCAGAATACTTCCTGGGTTTGGAGAAAGAAAGAGACATCCAAGTACAGGAAGAACACAGATTTCCCAATAAACATGACCAGAAGAGATCCTTGCCATGACACATTGTAATCAACTCACCACAGTGAAACATAAAGAAAATGTGCAAGAGAGGCAGGTTACTCTCAGAGGATCTCCAATTAGACTCACAGCAGACTGCTCGTCAGAAACCCTACAGGCTAGGAGGGAATGGCAAGATATAGCCCAGGTACTAAGAGAGAAAAAACTGACATCCCAGAATATTATATCCTGCAAAACTCTCATTTGTGAATGAAGGTGAAATAAAGACCTTTCATAGCAAACAGAAATTGAAAGAATTTGTCACCACTCATCTAGCCCTGCAAAAGATGTTTAAAGACGTGTTTCACACAGAAACACAGAAACATGGTCATCAATACGAAAGAAGGGAAAGGAAGAAAATCTCTCAGTAAAAGATCACAAGAAGTTCAAAGTGTACATCAGAAATATCTTTGGAAAATGGCAGGGCATGTTGAATGTAAATGGCCTCAACTCTCCAGTTAAAAGACACAGACTGGCTGAATGGATTAAAAAAAACAAAACCCATCTATATGCTGCTTACAAGAAACACATCTCTCCGACAAAGGTGCATGCAGACTGAAAGTGAAAGGATGCAAAAAGATATTCCATGCCAGCAGAAACCAAAAAAGAGCTGGTGTCGCCTTAATATCAGACAAAATAAACTTTAACACAAAAACTCTTAAGAGAGACAAGAGGGGCACTATATAATGATTAAGGGATCAATTCAACAGGAAGATGTGACTACTATAAATGTATATGCACCTGATTACAGGGCACCAGGTTATTTAAAAGATATGTCAAGGAACTTAAAGGGAGACTTAGACTCCAATACAATAGTACTGTGGGATTTCAGTACTCCACTTTCAGCAAAGGACAGATCAACCAAACAAAATCAACAACAACAACAAAAAAAAACATCAGATTCAATCGACACTATAGAACATATGGATCTAACAATTATCTACAGAACTTTTCATCCTACACTTGAAGAATACACATTCTTCTCAGCAGTGCATAGAACTTACTCTAGGATTGACCACATACTAGGCCATAAAGCAAGTCTCAGAAAATTCAAAAGAATCAAATCATACCATGCATCTTTGCGGACCACAATGGAATGAAGCTGGAAATAAAATTAGCAACTCAGGAATCCCTAGAGCATATGCAAACACACGGAGACTAAACAGCATGCTCCTGAATGAACAGTGGGCCATAGAAGAAATCAAAAGAGAAATCAAAAACTTTCTGGAAGCAAATGAAGATAACAACAAAACACATCAAAACTTACGGCATACAGCAAAAGCATTGTTAAGGGAAAAGTTTATAGCAATAGGTGCCAACATCAAGAAATTGGAAAGGCACCAAATAAATGAGCTATCAGTGCATCTCAAGGATCTAGAAAAACTACAGCAATCCAAACCCAAAACTAGTAGGAGAAGACAAATAATTAAAATTAGAGAAGAAATCAACAGAATTGAATAAAAAAAATTACAAAATATCAGCAAAATGAAGAGCTGGATTTCTGAAAAAATAAATGAAATTCACACACCACTGGCCCAACAAACTAAAAAAGGAGAGAGAAGACCCAAATCAACAAGACCAAAGATGAAAAAGGGAATGTAACAACAGACAGCACAGAAATAAAAAGAGTCATCAGAAATTACTACAAATAATTGTATGCCAGCAAACAGGGAAATCTATCAGAAATGGATAGATTCTGGACACAGACAACCTACCTAAATTGAACCATGAAGACATAGAAAACCTAAACAGAACCATAACCGAGTCAGAAATTGCATCAGTAATAAAGGCCCTCTCAACAAAGAAAAGCCCAGAACTGCTTGGATTCACTGCTGAATTCTACCAGATATTTAAGGAAGAACTAACTCCAATTCTTCTCAAACTATTCAAAACAATTTTTGAAAAAGATGGAATCCTCCCAAATTCTTTCCAAGAAGCCAGCATCACCTTAATTCCTAAACCTGAAAAAGATGCAACAGAGAAAGAATTACAGACCAATATCCCTGATGAACACAGATGCAAAAATCCTCAATAAAAATCTGGCCAATAGAATTCAACAACACATCAGAAACAGCATCCACCCAAACCAAGTGGGATTTATCCCTGCTATGCAGGATGGTTCAATGTTCACAAATCAATCAATGTGACACACCACATTAACAAACTGCAGAAGAAAAACCATATGATTATCTCAAGAGATGCAGAGAAAGCCTTTGGTAAAATACAACACCCGTTCTTTTTTTTTTTTTTTTTGATTTCAAACTTTTATTTAATGAATATAAATTTCCAAAGTACAGCTTAAGGATTACAATGGCTTCCCCCCCATAACGTCCCACCCACCCGCAACCCTCCCCTTTCCCACTCCCTCTCCACTTCCATTCACATCAAGATTCATTTTCAATTCTCTTTATATACAGAAGATCAGTTTAGCATACATTAAGTAAAGATTTCAACAGTTTGCTCCCACACAGAAACATAAAGTGAAAAATACTGTTTGAGTACTAGTTATAGCATTAAATCTCAATGTACAGCACACTAAGGACAAAGATCCTACATGAGGAGTAAGTGCACAGTGACTCCTGTTGCTGACTTAACAAATTGACACTCTTGTTTATGGCATCAGTAATCACCCTAGGCTCTTGTCATGAGCTGCCAAGGCTATGGAAGCCCCCTGAGTTCACTGACTCTGATCATATTTAGACAAGGCCATGGTCAAAGTGGAAGTTCTCTCCTCCCTTCAGAGAAAGGTACCTCCTTATTTGATGACCAATTCTTTCTTCTGGGATCTCACTCGCAGAGATCTTTCATTTAGGTCATTTTTTTTCCAAGAGTGTTTTGGCTTTCCATGCCTGAAATACTCTCATGGGCTTTTCAGCCAGATCCGCATGCCTTAAGGGCTGATTCTGAGGCCAGAGTGCTGTTTAGGACATCTGCCATTCTATGGGTCTGCTGTGTATCTCACTTCCCATGTTGGATCATTCTCTCCCTTTTCTATTCTATCAGCTAGTGTTTGCAGACACTATTTTTGTTTATGTGATCCCTTTGGTTCTTAGTCCTATCATTATGATCAATTGCGAACAGAAATTGATCACTGGGACTAGTGAGATGGCATTGGTACATGCCACCTTGATGAACACCCTTTCTTGATGAAAACTCTAAGCAAATTGGGTACAGAAGGAACATTCCTCAACACAATCAAGGCAGTTTATGAAAAACCCACGGCCAGCATCCAATTGAAGGGGGGAAAAGTTGGAAGCATTTCCACGGAGATCTGGTACCAGACAGGGATGCCCGCTCTCACCACTGCTATTCAATATAGTACTGGAAGTTTAGCCAGAGCCATTAGGCAAGAAAAAGAAATGAAATGGATACAAACGGGAAGGAAGAAGTCAAGCTATCCCTCTTTGCAGATGATATGATTCCTTATTTAGGGGATCCAAAGAACTCTACTAAGAGACTATTGGAACTCATAGAAGAGTTTGGCAAAGTAGCAGGATATGAAATCAACACAAAAAATCAACAGCCTTTGTATACACAGGCAGTGCCACGGCTGAGGAAGAACTTCTAAGAACAATCCCATTCACAATAGCTAAAAAAAAAACAATAAAATACCTTGGAATAAACTTAACCAAGGATGTCAAAGATCTCTACGATGAGAATTACAAAACCTTAAAGAAAGAAATAGAAGATGATACCAAAACATGGAAAAATCTTCCATGCGCATGGATTGGAAGAATCAATATCATCAAAATGCCCATTCTCCCAAAAGCAAGTTATAGATTCAATGCGATACCAATCAAAACACCAAAGACATTCTTCTCATATCTGGAAAAAAATGATGCTGAAACCCATATGGAGACACAGGAGACCTCAAATAGCTAAAGCAATACTGCACAACAAAAACAAAGCCAAAGGCATCACAATGCCAGGTTTCAGGACATACTACAGGGCAGTTATAATCAAAACAGCATGGTCCTGGTACAGACAGATGGATAGGCCAATGGAACAGAATAGAAACACCAGAAATCAATCCAAACATCCACAACAAGTTTATGTTGTCTGATATTAAGATGGCTACGCCCGCTCTTTTTTCATTTCTGTTGGCATGGTATATCTTTCCAGCCTTTCACTTTCAGTCTGTATGATCTTTGTTGGAAAGATGTGTTTCTTGTAAGCAGCAAATAGATGCGTTTTGTTCCTTAAGCCAATCAGCCAATTGGTGTCTTTTAACTGGACAGTTCAGGCCATTAACATTCAATGTGACTATTGATAAGTGGTAACTTTGCCCTGCCATTTGCCAAAGATATTTTCTAATATATGCTTTGGATTCCCTGTGATCTTTTGCTGTGAGGTTTCCTTCCTTTACCTTCTTTCATATTGATGACCGTGTTTCTGTGTTTCTGTGTGTAACACATCTTTAAGCATCTTTTGCAGGGCTGGATGAGTGGCGACAAATTCTTTCAATTTCTGTTTGCTATGAAAGGTCTTTTTTTCACCTTCATTCACAAATGAGAGCTTTGCAGGATATAATATTCTGGGCTGGCAGTTTTTCTCTCTTAGTACCTGGGCTATATCTCGCCATTCCCTCCGAGCTTGTAGGGTTTCTGATGAGAGGTCAGCTGTGAGTCTAATTGGAGATCCTCTGAGAGAAATCTGACATTTCTCTCTTGCACATTTTAGGATCTTTTCTTTCTGTTTCACTGTGGTGAGTTTAATTACAACGTGTCATGGTGAGGATCTCTTTTGGTCATGTTTATTAGGGGTTCTATGAGCTTCCTGTACTAGGATGTCTCTGTCCTTCTCCAAACCTGGGAAATTTTCTGCTAGTATCTCACTAAAAAGGCCTTCTAATCCTTTCTCTCTCTCCATGCCTTCAGGAACTCCTAGAAACCGAATGTTGGCTTTTTTAATAGTATCCTGTAGATTCCCAATAATATTTTTTAGATTTCTAATTTCCTCTTCTTTTCTTTGGTTTGACTGTATCCTTTCCTGTTCTCTGTCTTCTACGTCCGATATTCTCTCTTCTGCTTCACCCATTCTGTTTTTAAGGCTCTCTAATGTGTTTGTCATTTGATCTATTGAATTCTTCATTTCATTATGATTTCTCGTCACTATCACAGTTTCATGTTCTACTAGTTGTTTTATTTCATTTTGATTCCTCCTTAATATTTCATTTTCACGAGAAAGATTTTCTATCTTGTCCATTAAGGATTTCTGTAGTTCAAGAATTTGTTTTTGAGAACTTCTTAATGTTCTTATCAATTTTTTGAGATCCATTTCTTGCATTTCCTCTATCTCATCATCTTCATAATCTTGAATTGTGGTGTCATTTTCATTTGGGGGAGTCATAGTGTCTTCCTTGTTCTTATTACCTCGGTTTTTGCGTTTTTGTTTGGCATATTGGAGGTATTCTTTTGTTTCTTCACTGTGGTGTTTTTTCTTGTTATACTATGACTCTAGATTAAGTGGGCTGTCTGGTTTTGATGGAGCCTTAGAGGCTTGAGATGGGTGTGGCCAGAGAGCTCTGTTTGCTTCCTCAGGGTTAAGGGTGTGGCAAAGGTGACCCCCCCAGGTTAGGCGTGGTAAATCTCTCTCTTCCTCCCTCCCTCCCTCCCTCCCTCCCTCCCTCCCTCCTTTCTTTCTTTCTTTCTTTCTTTCTTTCTTTCTTTCTTTCTTTCTTTCTTTCTTTCTTTCTTTTGATTCAAAAGGGAAGTAATTCTGCACAGCTCAAGTTCCAGCCATCTGGGGGGTTAACCAGCAGATGGAAGACCCTTCTCTCTCTCTGCCTCTCCTTCTCTCTGTGTGTAACTCTGACTTTCAAATAAACAATAAATCTTTAAAAAAGAAAGAAAATTGGACTGTGTACATTATACATTGTAGCAACTCTGGACTCTTGATTCCATCTCCTCTATAGTTATTTCTGTTTTGTAAATTTTTACTTCTTTGTATTATGATTTGTCTGAATAAATTCTGTGTTACTTACACAGTATGTAGCCTATGATGTTACTGCTTAGTTGTTTGCTTTTTTTTTTTTTGGTTTGTTTTAATCATTAAGCCTAATTTCCTGAGAGTGTCCCTGGATCAGTGTCCCTCAGTGATCAGGAAAGATTGGCTGAAATTTTTGTTTAAATATCTTGATCTAGTAAGGCTAATGGATGTGTATTTGATTTGGAGAATACATACAACATTCAGGCTGTTCATAAATCCATCCTGGCTTCCTCTTTCTGCCAGACAGTTCTATTTCTCCTTCAAGTGATCACATTCAGCTACCTGCAATGGATGTTCAGGCCCTTTCTGTTCTCTCATGACCTTGTACATGCCTGCAGCCTTCCAGACCACTAGCAACATGCTGAAGCATAGCAAGGCTCATATAACTGTCTCCTTCTCCAAACACTCCAGTAAAATCTCTGACTGTTTTACTCTTCTATTATTTTCACTAAAAAGAATTACAGTCCCAGGCCAGGTGTGATACTGCACAAATCTGATTAATTGCCACCAGAGTTTAACTATTTTCTAAAATACCCTTGCGTTCTGGTTCTGATCAAGGTAGACCCTTATTGCAACAGAGTTGTTGATGTTCATGGCTTACCCCATCAAAGTAGTTCTAGAGTAGTCTCCCCTTGTCAGCTGTTCAGATTCCATGGTTTGTTATTCATGGTCAATCTTGGCCCAAAAACGTTTAGTGAAAAATTCCAGAAATGAACAGTTCAAAAGTTTTAATTGCGCACCAATCTGAATAGTACAACAATATCTCATAGCTCCTTGCCTGAGACATGAATCATCCCTTTGTCCAGTTTGTTCAGATTATGTGCACCACTCTCCCTCAGTCACTTAGTAGCCATCTGTTATCAGATCATCTGACATGGTTTGCAGTACTTGTGCTCAAGTAACCCCTACTTTGACTGAGTCTCCAAAATGCACACATTGGTCACAGTATACTGCTATAATTATTCTATTTTATTATTAGTTATTGCTGTCAATATTTTACTTGCTTAATTTATAAATTAAACCTTAGAGGTATGTGTGAGTATGTGCAGAAAAAAACAGTAAATGTAGGATTCAGTACTATTCATGCTTGCAGGCATTTGCTGGGGACCTTGAAATGTATGTACTACCATACTCTACTAATGGAACTGGGGTGAATGAGGTGCAAGAAACCCCCAGCTAAAACAAGACTAAATATCACTTTTAATTACTGAAAGCACTTTTGTCTTGAATAATCTATCGTGAATTTTACTCACACCTTTGGTCAAGTTCCAGAGTCCTTAAATCTTTAATTTTTCCCAGTTTTATCATTGTTTTTAGGGGAGGATTTGCCATGTCCCTCCCTCTATTGTTTTGTAAGGCTCCAGTCCAGATTTTAGTGCACAACCAACACCATGGCCAGAAGTAGGGCACCTGGTGGAGAACTCAGTGACCCCAGACTTTCGTTCTGACAAGCATATCAACGAGAATAAACTGGGAGCCAAAAGGACCATACCAAGTCTGGCACCCAAGGCACTAATAATAAATGGTTTAGCCCTGGCAAGGAGCTTCTGTAGACAAGCTGTGTTCCATTTACCATTTTTGTGGAATCTAGACTAGCATATAAATACCCACAATCTTTCCTCATTTGAATGATGTGAAGTGGTGCTGCATAAAACTGCAGGGTATTCTCTGGAGAATACTATTGAATATGCCATGTTATTTTGAAGGCATTTTTTGTGATACAAAGAAAATCTTAAGTTTGAAATTCAAATTTTTCCAAATTATTTGCCAAAAGTCATTCTAAATTTTAAGAAAATTCCTAGTTCATTAATAATGCTTGATCTATCTTATAAAATTCAGATTTGATTATGCTATGGTTGGGATTTATATTGATAACTTTATTGTATATTATAGAATATTTTGTATCTTTAATAATCTAAATAATTTGAGTAGGTAATTGATTTATAGGAATTTAGGGCCAGGTATTAAGTCTACATTAGCCGTATCAAATGGCCAGAGAAATCTAAGGCTAAGTGGGCACCATGATTCTGATTTATTTAATCCTAAATCAATGCATTTAGGCTAAGCTCCAATTGTAGTGTTCTATGTAGGGGTAAAATATGATTTATAATATAATTATAATATTGTTATTTCTGAAAGCAATTCATAGCAAAAACAAAATAGTATGAATGGCTTTACTTTTGATAATCTGAATATTATATTTTCCCCCATATTTTAGGGGATGTGCTTATCTGGTTTAATAAATACAATATATTCCAACAAGTTTCCCCTTTGGTGCTCAGTTAGTTGTCGCCAATCAGGGAGAACATATGATATTTGTCCCTTTGGGACTGGCTTAATTCACTCAGCATGATGTTTTCCAAATTCCTCCATCTTGTTGCAAAGGACTGGGTTTCGTTGTTTTTGACTGCTGTATAGTATTCTATAGAGTACATGTCCCATAATTTCTTTATCCAGTCTACTGTTGATGGGCATTTGGGTTGGTTCCAGGTCTTAGCTATTGTGAATTGAGCTGCAATAAACATTAATGTGCAGACAGCTTGTTTGTTTGCCAATTTCATTTCCTTTGGGTAAATTCCAAGGAGTGGGATGGCTGGGTTGAATGGTAGGGTTATCTTCAGGTTTCTGAGGAATCTCCAGACTGACTTCCATAGTGGCTTAACCAATTTGCATTCCCACCAACAGTGGGTTAGTGTCCCTTTTTCCCCACATCCTCTCCAGCATCTATTGTTGGTAGATTTCTGAATGTGAGCCATTCTAACTGGGGTGACTATTTCAGGCATGGAAAGCCAAGACACTCTGGGGAAAAAAAAACCTAAATGAAAGATCTCTGCGAGTGAGATCCCAGTGGAAAGAACGGGTCATCAAAGAAGGAGGTACCTTTCTCTGAAGGGAGGAGAGAACTTCCACTTTGACCATGGCCTTGTCTAAATATGATCAGAGTCAGTGAACTCAGGGGGCTTCCATAGCCTTGGCAGCTCATGACAAGAGCCTAGGGTGATTACTGATGCCATAAACAAGAGTGTCAATTTGTTAAGTCAGCAACAGGAGTCACTGTGCACTTACTCCTCATGTAGGATCTCTGTCCTTAGTGTGCTGTACATTGAGATTTAATGCTATAACTAGTACTCAAACAGTATTTTTCACTTTATGTTTCTGTGTGGGAGCAAACTGTTGAAATCTTTACTTAATGTATGCTAAACTGATCTTCTGTATATAAAGAGAATTGAAAATGAATCTTGATGTGAATGGAAGTGGAGAGGGAGTGGGAAAGGGGAGGGTTGCGGGTGGGAGGGACGTTATGGGGGGGAAGCCATTGTAATCCATAAGCTGTACTTTGGAAATTTATATTCATTAAATAAAAGTTAAAAATAAATAAATAAATAAATACAATATATTCAGAAATATTGGTTTCTGTTAACACCTCATCCTGATTCAATCTTTCTGGTCATAGTAAGGACTGAAAATGCAATATGACAGCTTCCAGTTTCACCCCAGAGACACAAGGGGCTAAGACTCTCAAACTCACCCTTACAAGAAGAAAAAGCTGAGCAAGCAACAAAGTAATGATTTTCTTAACCCATCAGAGAAATTAGGTCAGAGGCCAAGACACTACACTGAAATCTACAGAGACACAGGTTTCTGGTTGGTGGGGGTGGGGAGGACCCAAGTATTTACTTACAAGGTACAGAAAATAACAGACCACAGGATGTAATTTCATGAAGTCCTTTGAAATGTGAATGCCATTTCTGTATGTCTCCAAACATCCAGTTTTTTTCTGAGTTCTCATAGGCAGTATCCATTTTTTAAGATTTATTTATTTATTTCAAAGGCAGAGAGGGGGAGCGAGAGAGGAAAGTGGAGAGAGAGAGATTTTCCATCTGCTTGTCACACCCTCAAAGGCTATGACAATTAGGGCAGGGCCAGGCTGAAGCCAGGAGAGCCTGGAATTCCATCTGGGTCTCCCATGTGGGTGACAGGGGCCTGAATACTTGGATTAAGTGCTTTCCCAAGCATACTAGCTGGTAGCTGGAATGGAAGTAGAGCACACGGGACTCAGATATGGGATGCCAGCATCACAAGCTGTGCTTGACGTACCAACAGCACCACAATACCACAATACCAGTCCAAGACAGCATTCTTGAAGTTCAACCTGTGAGCTCTCACTAAGATTCTTTAAAGTAAACATTTCTATTAATAATCTGTTTATGATGACTTACACATTGTCTAAGGTAATACAGAATTTCTATTATAACTTTTATTTCCTTCTGAGTCCTCACTACCAGAATCCTTGACATCCATATCCTACTGTCCACTGAAGACAATCTAGGCTTTTTCTATCATATTCCTCAAACTTCATTCACTCTCCATTCATTTCCCGAGTCCAAAGCCACGTTCACATTTTTAGGTATTTGTTACAGCAATATCCTACTTCCAGGTACTGAAATATGTCTTTGTTTTTCCCATTGCAACATTTTCATAAATGTAACTCCACATGTGGGGGAGGGGCAGGAAGGAAGAGGACTAATGCACACCATAACTCTTACTGGGACCCAAGGCAGAGTTCTTCCTACATGGTTATAACTAACCAAAACTGAATCTGTGATACACAGAAAGGAGGCAAAATGATGTAGTATTCCCTAGGAGGTGAGCAGTATCAAAAGGCTAAAGCCATTCAATAGGATCTCAAACTGGAACAGCAGAAAGAGTGGAGAAACTCTGTCAAGGATTATTCTGAGGATGGCAGATTATACTGTGTGTTTTCATTCCAAAGAAGGATTTAAGGCAGGTGGAAGAATGAATTAGTTCCTACTTTCTTCCTTCCCACTGCCCCCTCTAAAAGTCCCTTCACCCTCTCTCTCCCACTCTCTTTTACACACACACACATACACACTGTAAATGGCTGTATTTACAGAAATTTTACATCCCTCAGGTGAGTCTATTAGTTTCCAATAAACATACTTAGCATGTATTTTTGGATCTCATCACCCTAATGAAAGGACTACAGAATGCTTCACAGGCCAATTACTGCATGAAAGATAAATGCATGTATTTATTCCTTCTCTGTGGTGATGATTAAGAGAAAGCTCATCTTGCCATAGTCACACTGATGTTTAAAATATAAATGAACTAATTGCAATAAGAAAAACCCACAGCCTAACCTGAGGAAAATGCTATTCTAGGTAATGCTCTCTGTCCAATCCCATTAGCATGAAATCACTCTTCTGTTCCTTCAAATTTCAATAACAGGATGAGATCAAGCAGGTGCCAGACAGAAACCACTCAAAGGGGCTGATTATTCCTGTTGCATGTGCGAAGCCCAAACCCCCAATCTATATTCCATCCTAGGTTTTCCTTTTCCCTAAGGCTTTGTTTCTCTAATGCAGTTCCATTAGGCTGCATTTGATATTTATTTCTTCATAGCAGAAGAAATACATTCATGCAGAAAGATTATTTAGATAAATACACTTAGAAGCTCTCTACTGATAGAAAAATTTTAAGCACTGATAAGTAGCTATAGAAATACACTTCCGCAACATTACCTCTGTTGAGGCCTGGTGACAATTCCCAATGCACTTACTATCAAAAAGTCTTCCTTTTGCAACACTGCTGTCGTTTTTTTTATCTAGATTGATATACTGGGAATGAGCAATCTTGAAGACACCTGCTGTGTGTTACTTCCAGTTGACTGGTCTACCTGGCTTGGTTATTCAGACTGTGGGAGCATATGCCTAGAATGATCCATGAATATTCCATGCAGCAGAGTCTCAACATGTCCAGTGTCAGAAATGTAAACTTGGAATGGAAATAAAAACCACGCTCACACTTAACCTTGGTGTTCAATGTTTTAAGATACAGGATATGAGTCTGTATCAATAGCTGAACTGATGCCTTTGAGGTTCTTGAGGCTCCTCCAGGGCTGCTGCTCCTGTGGTGCCCCACTCAGGAAATCTGGCCTCAATGGGCTCAGGCTCCACAATGTGTGAGAAAAATGAGAGAAGAAGGTGTTAGGAAAAGCAACAGGCCGGCGTCGCGGCTCAACAGGCTAATCCTCCATCTTGCGGTGCCAGCACACCGGGTTCTAGTCCCAGTTGCGGCGCCGGATTCTGTCCCGGTTGCCCCCCTTCCAGGCCAGCTCTCTGCTATGGCCAGGGAGTGCAGTGGAGGATTGTGGGGAGCAACTGGGAGCAACTCGGACTAGACTAAGTTACTGGAATTAAGACTTATTCTAGGCATCTGCTCTCCCACAATATGGCGCTGAGAAGGGAGAAACAGCTTCTACACAGCTGCCTCCAGTTCAACCAATAAACTGTAGGACCTGCTCCTGATTGGAGGAGAGCAGCGTACTTGGCGTGTGGGTAGCAGAGTTGGGATTGGTGGAAGAGGACTATAAAGGAGGAGAGAGACAACATGCACCAGGAACATCTAAAGGGAACATCTATCCGAATAACACCTGTGCAGCCCCCGAGAGAGCCGGCCGGCGGTGTGCCGCTCCCCTGCGGAAGTGGGGAAAGTGGCCAGGGGGAACCGCCCTTCCACGGAGGTGGAAGGGACAGTAGCCAACCCGGGAAGAACCAGCAGCAAACCCGGGGAGGGCCGAGCAGACGAAAGAACAGCGCAGGGTCCTGTGTCGTTCCTCCACGAAGACGGGGAGCGACAAGGATGGCCAACTGCTTGGGCCCTGCACCCCATGGGAGACCAGGAGAAGCACCTGGCTCCTGCCTTCGGATCAGCGTGGTGCGCCGGCTGCAGCGTACCGGCTGCAGCGGCCACTGGAGGGTGAACCAATGGCAAAAGGAAGACCTTTCTCTCTGTCTCTCTCTCACTATCCACTCTGCCTGCCCAAAAAAAAAAAAAAAAAAAAAAAAAAAAAGGAAAAGCAACAAAAGTAAGTAATTAAAAGTAATTAATCAATGTGTGATACTGTGTAGAAAAATACTTCCCAAGTGTTGGTGACCATGGTTTAGACACAGAAGTGATATCAGAAGGTCTTGTGTTCTTCTCACCCAAACAATAACAACAACCAAAGAAACATAATGAATAATGGACTTCACAATCAACTCATTCAGTGAGGAGAGCACAGAGGGGAAGAGGGATCAAGCTGTAGATATAACTGGTAAATACTACATTTTTATCTTTCATTTTATTGGTATATTATAAAATATTTTATAAATAAAACATAAACTACTTTTGAATACTTCTAAGTGTCTATATACATATTTTATGTTTACAAACAAAAATATTTATATATATAAAATAGTGCATATTTAGATTCACCCTTTATTTAAAAATAAGATAGTTAACAAACTAATTATATTCTACTATTCTAATAGCAATAAAAAGTAATAGTTGAGGGTAGCACTTACAGAGATTTCCACTTTGTTTACAAAAGTGATCTGCACAGCTCACCCTGCCGGTTCCCCATCCTTGGCAGGGAGAAGTCCACATGTGACACAGCCTGGCATCCTCAGATCTCCACACTGGATCCCTCTTTCACCTTCCCATCAACACCACATTCATTTCTCAATACCTTCTTTATTCCCAGCTTATCCAGCAGTTTTCATGGTTTTTGGTCATTTCCTCCCTGTATGATGTGATTTCAAACTGTCACACACACTCTCTCTCTCTCTCTCTCTCTCTCTCTCTCTCTCTCTTTCTCTTTCTCTCTTTCTCGGTCCTGCTTGGGATTTCCAGGCAAACTGCCCTTTCAACAGGCTTCCCCTTAGCTGCTCAGGATACCACCAAATGTCCTGCAAACATTGAATTTCACTGAGCACAGTGCATTTTGATATGTAGTCACCACCACCAGAAACCTAGCCCAGTGCCTGGTATACAAAAGTGCCTTGTAGATATTTTTGTTGCTCAGCCTATGCAACCAGGGGACCCACTTGTAGGACAAGGCAAACCTGTTCTATTTTAGGATCAGAATTCATAAATCCTGCTATGGGGTACCTTTGCTACTGCTCTTCTGGCTTCTTCCCATTGAGACCCGAGGTATTTTCTAGTCCTTTCTTCAAGCTGACACCTGAGGTGGCTACTGGGGAGGCAGATCCATCCTGAAAACTCTGTAACTTCTGTGGGCTCAACTGTCTCATCCCAAATGGGAAGTGTAATGTCAGCCCTAGAAGTAGCCTGTGAACTTGGCCTCCCTAGAGCCTGCCCAGGACAGACCTCCACTACAGAGGTGGCACAGATAACCATGTAATTAATCTAATATAAGAAACAGGTACCTCTTACACAATTCTGTTTTTTCGAAAATCTCCATTTGAATATCCCTTTTTTTTAAAAAAATATTTATTAATTTATTTGAAGGTCAGAGTTATAACAGAGAAAGGGAGAGACAGAGAGACAGGTCTTCCATCCTTTGGTTCACTCCCCAGATGGCTGCAATGGCCAGGGCTGGACCAGGCTGAAGCCAGGAGCTAGGAGTTCTTCCAGGTCTCCCACGAGGGTTCAGGAGCCCAAACACATGGGCCATCCTCTGCTACTTTTCCAAGACCATTATCAGGGAGCTGGATCAGAAGTGGAGCAGTCAGGACATGGAGCAGCACCCATATAGAATGCCAGCATTGCAGGCAGCCATGCTAGGTCACAATGCAGGCCCCTTGAATAGCCCTTTGGGCTTACGTCCTACCTTCTTCATTTCTATTCTGTGTCAGAAATCAGTGCATGGGTGTATTAGTGTTACACTGTATGCACTAGTGGCAAACAGTCATTCAGTATCTTTTACTGAAACTTCCTCAGAGAAGAGCAAGCCACACAGGCATGTAAACACTTGTCTTGGGTCTGCGAAGGAAATTACCAATTCTCACTGAGATTTTCTGTTAACACATTACCTCCCAGTCTATTTCTCTTTTCACCCATCTCAAGCTTCTAATTTTCCATTTGCTTCACTGTGGCTTACACGTTGACAGCAACCCGCCATTGGAACAGGCAAGCAATATGTAATATAATTTACACTTGTTTTGTGAGTCTTGGGGCTAGCTCAGAATGTTCACACAGTTGCAATCAAACTACAATTTTTCTTTACAGAATCACTGCACTATCTGCAAGTCATTCTTACCATGATCCACTTGTTACAAAAAGAGTCTTGATTTCCTCTGTAGTGGGATGGCCCTGGTGCTGCTAAGATGCTGACATCAGGACTTACTGGGTAGGACACTGTCTTTACTACACGATCAGTATTTTATAGATTACAGGTGTATACTCATTGGTCTTATTAAGAGCAGCTAGTATTATCCTCATTTTGAAAATATGGAAGTTGGTACTCAGATTGGGTCAGAAGAGCTAAGTGACGCCCAGCATCAAATGTATGCTCATTGTAAACCCAATGGTGTTCTAGAACTTAGATGCATTGTTGAAATACTCAAATATATGAGTAAGTGGTTGTGATTGTATATATCAACATATTGTTTAATAGATAATACATTACTGAAATATATGAGTTAATTTATATTAACATGTACCTGACTATTCCATTGATAACAAAACCAACCACCAACAAAAAAAAGTGTGTGAGGGTCTCCTAGACTCCATGGGCTGCTGCAGTTCAGACACATGTGAATGTGCTCCTCGGCCATGTCATGGATTTAGCGTGTCTCATGACATCCTCAAGCTCCTGGGCGGGAGTGAGTGGGAGATACCAAGTTCTTGTCTGCAGGACAAGGATGGATGGAAACACGCTGATGCATAGAGTGCGTAGTACAGTCTAGGGCAGTGACTCCTGAGCTACAGTGCAGGGTCCCAAGATGACGTCCCCTTTAATTCTTCCCTTAAACTTGGAAACTTTTATTCTAGTGATGATTATATTCTTTTGATTTTGAGGTTATTCTGAAAAGTGTTACATGAATATGTTGGGCTGAATTGTGCCCTCCTACATTCTTGCTGAAGTCCTAATCCCCAGAACCTCAGTATGTGCCTTTAAAGAGTTAGCTTAGTTAAATGAGGCCATTATGATAGACTCTAATCCACAATGACTGGTATCTTTATAAGATGAGGTCAGACCTTTCTGTCTTCTCTCTTTCTCTCTCTAATTCTATCTCTCAAATAGATAAAATCTTTTTAAAAAATAAATAAAGAAGAGGAGGAGTTTAGGACACAGACATGCACACAGGAAAGACCATGTAAGCCAAGGAGAGGCCTCAGAGGAAACCAACACTGCCAACACATTGATCTCAGACTTTCAGCCCCTAGGACTGTGAGAAAATAAATCCCTGTTTTTTAAGCCCCATGGTCACTGATGCTTTGTTATGGCAGACCTAGCAGAGGGACCTCAATCATAGCCAATTTTATGTTACTGTAAATTCATCACATAGAGATTAGATTTAATTTATAGTATACTGCTTAGTGATTATTTGATTATGACAATATTAATCCAAAATATAAAAATATAAGTAACATTTTTATCACTTATATAGCTGAATAACTATACCAGGGCACTTGGATTATATCCATACAGCTAAAATAGCAGCTCAAAGCACAACAATTCAGCGTAACACTCTCCTGGACATAAGAACACACACGAGCTCCAGATTTCTAACAATTTACAGTGGACCTTCCCTGGCAATTTTCTACGCTGGACCTCAGTTTCCTCAGAGGAAAAATGAGGGTGTTGAAATCCTAATGCTGGATATTTTATGGCTCTCGATAAGAGCTTCAAGTGAAAAATGATCTTTGATTATACTTTCTGGAAATAGCCCCTATTGTCATTGTACAGCCCAAAGAGAAAAGACCATTATTTGAAGGTCTATATTCTGGCACTGAATGCTTCCTCCAGATTGATCCATTATTTGAATCTTGTACTGTGTAACTCGGAACATATCTTGCCTCAACAAAAAGAGGGAAACCCATTTGAGAGGAAGGAACAGATGCTGAATTATGCTGCTTCTCCTCCTTTCTTTATCATTGCTCTGGAATTACACCAGAAATTTGACAGTCACAGTATCCCCTCCCTCCCTTACCCACAGAGGATATGTTCCAAGACATTCCAAGGATACCTGAAACTGCAGATGGTACCAAACCCTATATACCTTACATTTTTCCTTTATATTCATATCTGTGATAACATTTACTTTATAAATTAGGCCTAGTGAGAGATTAACAATAGTAAGAATAGAACAATTAAATTTATTAAAAACTTGTGACTTGTTAATTCCTGAAATTTTCCATTTAGTATTTTTGGTCCACAACTGACTAAGGGTAACTGAAACCACAAAAAGTGACACTGCAGGTAAGAGGGAGCTTTCCAGAGCAGGATAATGTGTGTCTGTGTGTGTGTGTGTGTACGTGTGTGTGTGTACATGTGTGTGTGTGGTAATAGTCTGGACTCTTGCATGACAGAAACTGAAAGAAACTAACAAGTCAGAAAGAGAACTTCTGTCTAATCAAGCTCAGATTCCCATGAGCCACAACAAGTCCAGTGGTGTCAGGATTGCATCTGGCTTTTGCCATCTTATCTCATCTCCAATCTGGTGGTTATAGTCTCTGGACAGTCTACTCTAAATCTGCCACATGAGAAAGAGACATGGCCGTGAGGAGACAGAACTGTGCATGGCTCTTCCTCATAACTCTCATTCCCAGAGGAAGGAGTTTCCTTTCGGCTTTGGGGGAGATCTGGAATGACTCTGACTGCTTGTCATAGGTAATGTGCCAATCCCTAGACCAGTCACCAAGACAAGGGGAACTGACAATGCCACAATATCTGATAACACTGGGCATCTCAGTTCTATTCTTACTATTGTTAATCTCTCACTAGGCCTAATTTATCACCCAAGAAGGCCTCACTTGTAATCAAGGAGAGGACATTTTCATCCGAACTGCTGCAGACAAGCTACACATACACTGCCCTTAAATTACTGAATAATTCTGATAATATCCTCTCTTCCATCAACTAACATAGTTGAGTCACAGATTTATACTTGGTATTCAACTATTTATGAGAGGAAATACTATTTGGATAGCTTTACACAAATAGTTTCCAGTATGACTTTCTTCTGGGAAAAAAAATCTAGTTTTAAACTCAGAAAACAAAAACATAAGGAAACCAATTGTGAATGCTAACAATGAGAAATTAGTAAGGCAGATATTAATATTATAGCTTTCAGACAAGAATACCATTCTTCCTAAGCAATTTGTCCAAAATTTATTCTCAGGTACAAACTGATTATAGAGTCTACCTGTCAGCGGTGTCCCCAGTCATTGGTTTCAGAGAACACTTGCTCCTTGCTGGCATCCAGAGGACCTGTGAACCCCACACTGAACTCCGCTCTGGGCTCCCAGCCTTCTGAGCCAGCTGGTCCAGACACTGCCAGCCTCCTGTGCACTCACATGCTGCCCCCTCCGACTACTGAGACGTGCTCAGAGCCTCCCTGGTAGAGATGCTACACAGAGCTGCACCGTGGTCAGCCTGAAATATCACAGCCCACTGAAGGAAAGACCCAATGCTTGGCAGAGAGAGGTCAAGGCAGGGAAAGAAAAAGGTGGCTTCTGACTGGATGAGGTATAAGCAAATGGAACTCCTTAGGTGCATAATTATAGAACAAAATGGATAAAAACTTTTTTACAGTTCTCATCTTTGATTTCAATGCATGAAATAAAACCCAGAGGGGTCACTGAAAAGAACCAAATCAGTGTTCTAGAAGATGAATCAAAAGAAATCATCCTTAAAAATAACATGCCTACAAAGATGCAATTTGACCAGAAGAATGTGTTCTGGTTAGGTTGACTACAGTTAATAATATATATTTCAAATTAGCTACAAGAAAGGATGTTGAATGCTCTCACCACAAGAAAGGATGAATGTTAAAGAAAATGCTATACTAATTATTTTGATTTGATCATTACACATTGTTCTAGACACGTATCAAAACATCACATTGTATCTCACAAATATATACAATTATTATGTGTCATTTAAAAATAAAACTTAAAGAGTGGGTGTTCATCCTAGTAGTTAAGACGCCAGCTAAGATGCCTATGCTGGGTGGGCGTTGTGGCACAACAGGTTAAACCTCTGCTTGAGACACCCGCATCCAGTATTGGAGTGCCAGTTCCAAACCCGGCTATTCTGCTTCCAACCCATCTCCCTGCTAATGTGTCTGGGAAGGCAGCAGAGGATGGCCCGAGTGCTTGGGCTCCTGTCAGCCCCCTGGGAGCCCAGTCCTGGCTATTGCCGCCATGCTGCCATTCGGGGAGTGAACCAGTGGAGGGAAGATTCTCATATTCATTCTCTCTCTCTCTCTCTCTCTCTCTCTCTCTGTGTGTGTGTGTGTGTGTGTCACTCTAACTTTGAGGGAAAAGAAACGATGCCCAGATTCCATATCAGAATGCCTGGTTTTGATTCCTAAATTGAGCTCCTGACTCAACCTTCCTGTTAATGCAGACCCTGGGAGGCAGTTCCTGCCACCACATGGGAGACTTGAAATGAGCCAGTAGATGGAAGCTAAGGCTCGCTCTCTCCCTCACTCTGTCTCTCTCTTGCCCTCTCTGAATAAATTAAAACTAAATAAAATAAACAAAAATAAAATTACTAAAAAGATGTTCAAATCATGAGTAAAAAGATGAGAGATAAAGTGAAGAGTCTGTGTAGAGCACAGATATGAGAGTTCTGACATGAAAATAAATGACTAGAATAGGAAAAAAACAAAAGGTGAAAAATATTCACAGAGACCATTTTAAAAAAAAAGTTATTTGGAAGCAAAAGAAAGACTCAAGTCTTCAAGTTGAATGGTTTCACTGACTCACAGATAGGATGAATAAAAACAAACAAACTGATACCCAGACATATTCTGATGGAATTGCTGATTCCAAGTATTGAAAGAAAACTATCCCTGCTATCAGGAGGAAAGAACAATTTGTTCAAAAGGAGAAGAGGAACAGATAGTACCTCAAGGTCTTATCTGCACCATCAAATACTACAAGACAATGAAACATGACCCAGAGATGACTGAGGGAAAAATCAATGAGAACCAAAATTCCTAGCTTCACGTGAAGGAAAACAGTTTGGGGTATTCAAGGCCTCACCAAGTAGATCCACCAGATCTGAATAAATATCAAAAAGGGAAATCTAATGCAAGGACACTTGAATTTTAAAATTGGGGAAACGTTGAGTAATGAAAGAAAAGCGGGCACAGCAGGTAGGTTAGCCCCTGTACAAAACCTCTCTGGAGCTTCAAGTAGGGGAGCTCCCTAAGGTTTCCCACTCCTACCCCCACTGGCCCCCAGTCCTGGCCGAGGACCCCAGTACACACACATTTGTTGGGATTTGAATTCATAGGGAGAAAATCCACAGGCTTGTCCTGAGCTAAGGGTCTGGGCACCACTCAGGCCAGCCTCCCTGTCTCTCAGTTGTCCAGGGTGAGATCTACACAGAACAGAGATGGGAGCTGGGGGGTGAGAATGCTGTCAGAGCAGATTTGCAGGTCTCTCACCATTAGGAAGTAAAGCAGGATCTCGTAACTTATCAGCTTTAGCTAAACAATGTGGCAGGCACAGAGCTGTGACCTCCTCATAGCACACGGCCCAGAGCAAGGGCCCCAGGAACAGGGCAAGCATCTATCTGCTCAGGGGGCCAGAGCAGGGAATGCAGTTCCTCACCACCAGGGAAAGAACACAACCTGGGGGCAGAGCCAGCCTCTGCCCAAGGGAAGAAGAAAGCCCAAGGAGGAAGATCCAGTCGGCTGTGGCTCCCAGGTGCTGGGGTCAGCAGCAGCCACTGGAGAACAGAGGAAGCAGGGACTTTACACTGTGGAAATAAAGACAGTGCTCTGTGAGCCTTTCCCAGGAAGCTGCCCCCGACTCTGCCTCTTTGTCATTCCCCTGGCCACAGTGCCTGCTACATGGCTTAAATGTGTCCCTTGAATGTTCCTATGTTGAGAACCTGATCCGCAGAATCACATGTTGATGGTAATTGGAGGTGGAGCCTTTGGAAGGTAATTAGGATTAGATGAGATCATGAGGGTAGGGTGCCCAGGATGGCATTAGTGGCTTCACCAGGGAGAAAAACCCAAGCTAACATTTGCTCTCTCCCGCCATGCAATATCCTGGTCATGTTATGATGCACCAAGAAGGCTCTCACCAGATGCCACTGCCATGCTGTTGGACTTCCCGACCTTCAGAAACATCAGCTAAATAAGCCTCTATTTTTTATAAATCACCCAATCTATGGTATTCAGTTATAATAATAGAAAGTGAACTAAGACTGTCCCATTCTAGCCCTAGTGTCGTCCTTAAAATCTGAATTTGGAGGAATACCACCAGTACCAACTCTGGCCCCACCAAGTGACCCTGACCCCTAAAATCTCCATGGCCTGGTGCTCTGTGAGCTCAAGCCTCCCCTTCACCTGCCCCACCACTACCTCTCTGGCCACACCCATAAATCCCCCTGGCTAGGCTCCCCATCGGCCCTCCATACCTGCCGCCATACACACTAGGAGCCAAGGCAAAGATTCTGCTCTGGAACTGCACCACAAGGACTGCTGGCTCCAGCTCTTGGACTGCTACTCCCTTTCTCTTCTCGGCTACCCTCCAGTCCCAGTCTGCTGGATGTCTGCAGTTACTCAGCTCTGCCAGTGCTCAGCTCAGATCAGCCTTGCTATTCATTCATCCCCACTCCTAGCTCAGGGGAGATTGGACAACTGCTCCCAAGAGCCATTTTGATTTTGCTATCTCTATAGCCACAAGGAATGGGTAGCACTGGGCACCAGCTGCCTGCTGAGTCCAGGGGATCTTCCGAAGGCAGTCACTCCAGTTTCTCTCTGTGACAAGGAGATCTAGACAGCTCTAGCTACCTTCCTTCCCTCTGCACCTCTGTGCATCGGCCCCCAGGTCCTAAATGCCCCTTCACCATTACTGAGACACTGACCAAGTACTTCATCCAGGGACTTGACTTCTGAGTGCAAAGAACATCCTCTCTCACTTCTGCCAAAGGGAGCCTGCCACACTGCTGTGCATGTGTGTCTCACTTCCTCTATCAGAAAACACAATCTCTCTGGCACACACTGTTCCCAGCATTGTGTGCCCTTTTCTGTTGACCAAACACCATGGCAAGTACTTCAGGTATGAACAAAAATTTACTAACCCTTTCAATGTACCCCAGTAGAGAAACCACTTGGGACAGCTCTGCAGAGCACTAAGAGGAGCCCCCAACGTTCTAGAACATCCCCATCTTCTGAGAGATGCAGCTGCTCCTTCTGGCACTTTGTTGAGGACAGGACAAAGCAGGCTTCCAGCCTAACCTACAGACAGGTCAGTCTCTACCTACTCTGTGATGAGATAGCTGTTTCCCAACCACACTTACTGCACCTGGTGCTGCCTGCACATCCCTTTGTGCTTTTCTGTCTTCAATTTGTATAAATGATGTTTGCCTCCCTAATTATAGTTTCTTCACCACAAAGGCCCATACCTAGATTATTATGTTTATATTTCACCAATATTTTATGATCTTGATCAGGGGACATCTGTCTGCAGGACCTGTTGCAGCTGAGGTCGAATTCTGCCTGAAAACAAAGGCCCCTGCAGTGGAAAAGTAAAGGTCACCTTCATCTAGTGCTTCGTGTGTCCATACTCAGTGTCACATGGGTGTTAACCCATCTCATCTCCAGTCAACCCCAGGGGCCTGGTTACCACCCCCAGCTGGCACACAATGAAGATACTTCAGCACAGAGGGTAATGCCCTCCCTCCCCAAAGTCAGAGTCAGCAAGGGGCCAAGCCCATGCTCACACTCTCAGCCGCTTGTAGTTAGAGGATCAGCTGCCTTCTGACCTCAGAGCTGCACAGCACAAATGGACTCAGGAGGCATCCTCCCCTCACCCTGGCTTTCCAGGGAACCTTAACTTCCTCAGGAAGTGAGGGTCTCAGTGGGGTCCATTTTTCTACGTTCTCTTCTTCATCCTCCCAGTTTACGACCACCCAGGGAAGACGTGAGATGCTGCTCACGGTGTTTCCCAAATTCAAAGTGCCAAGATGGTGAGAGAACACAGCTGAGAGGCCAGAGGACACACTTCTCTCCTGGTTACTTAGAATCCTTGTTGGAAAATGTGTGCAGACTATGGAGCAGCACCCGGGGTCACAGGGCCTTCTCCTAGCAGCCAGCATCAGTTTGTCAGCTATGTGAAAGGTGTCTTACAAGGGGATCCCACAACCCTAGCACTTGCCTTAGATGAAGCAGCCTCAGCTGAGAGACCAGCCACAACCTCCTGGGAGTTCTTGAGCCAGACGCATTCAGCTAAGCCTCACACAGAACCTGACCTAGAATAACTGCATGACATGATAAATATCAAAAGCTGCTAAATATGGGGTAATTTGTTACAAGAAAATAGATTACCACAATAACATTATATATTGCGATATATTATCTCCTGTATTAGGCTTTAGGTTCCTTAAAATGAGGATTTAAATATATCATACCGAATTTAGCACAGTGTCTAAAACCTGATAGATCCTTGAGAAATGTTCATTGCCTATATGAATAAATAAATGCATTTCAGATCAACTCTGGGGATGATTTTGTTCATCAAACATGCATCAGAAATCCAACAGCAGTCAGGTATTGAACTAGGCTAGGAACGTATCTGAGTTGGCATCTGCTGAGACCACCCAGTCTGAGATGGCTATGAGCATGTGCACTCATCCCTTCTGAGGAGGGGTGGCTGGGTGCTCACCCTCCAGCTCCCACCCACTCCTCTGGCTCAGAGTTGTGCAATGTCCTCACATTCTGCTATTCCTGCCTGCCCTGCATGTAGGTCCAAGCAGTATAGTACCAACATCAGAGTGTAACTTCTCAGCCAAACAACCTCAGGGATGTGAGCAAGGCATCAGCTTCACCTGCCATGGGCTGAAATATAAAGCCGGGATCCAGCACTCAGGGAACTCAGAGTGCAGTCAGAACACGAGTGGCAATTATAATAAAATATTAAAGAAGAAGAGCAAAAGAAAATTGCTAGACTTATGGATAATACCACTGCCTAGGGGACTGTGAAGACTTCACAAAGAGGTGCCATCTAAACTGGTACTGCAGTCAGAGATTTCTCAGGAAGACAGGGGAGGATATGTGAGGAGGGGAAACCAGCATGCACCAGAAGAGTGAGCACATGTGAGGTGCAGGGAGCAAGAAATGCCTGCTCCTACTTGGGGTCTCAGATAGGAGGGACAGCAGCCAGAAAGAGAAAAGAGCCTGAAACTTATGCATCTCTAGCTTTGTAGGTGTTTTCTGCTGGCAGAAGTATCACTACCAGTAGGCAACCTGAACTACTGAAGATGAGAAACTCTGTTCCTGACATTCTGAATTTTCCCAACATTCCCAACACTCTCAATATTCCCAGTTCTCCTGATACTCTGAATGATCACAACAAACAACTCCATCATTCCCGACATTCTCAATATGCCCAGTAGTCCCAACTTTCCCAACACCACCAATATTATACTCGCAACAATCTCAAGACATCCCCAGGGTGGGCACAGGGCACAGTGGTCAACCCTTCTGTAGTACTGGCATCCCCATATGAGCACTGGTTGGAGTCCCAGCTGCTCCACTTCTGATCCAGCTCCCTGCTATTGCACCTGGGAAGGTGGTGTGGGATGGCCCAAGCACTTGGGTCCTGGTACCCACATGGGAGACCCAGAAGAAGCTCCTGGCTCCTGGCTTTGGCCTGGCCTAGTCCCAGCCATTGTGGCCATTCAGTGAGTGAACCAATGGATGAAAGGATGGAATCTCATATTCTCTCTCTCTCTCTCTCTCTCTCTCTCTCTCTAACTTTGCTTTCCAAATAAATAAATAAAATTTTAAAATGAAAAACATCCCCAACACTTTCAGTGCTGAAGCACCATCTTGTGCCACATGAGTTCCTGGTGTCTGCAGTCAAATAACTCGGGCTGTTTCCACCCAGCTGCCATGAGGGAGCTAAGGGAGGACTGGGGTCTTTGTTGTCTGTTCTGTGACAGCTACACAGCTATAACCCTTTCCTAGATTTGGAGATGTGATAAACTGAATATTTGGGTCCTCCTAAAACTCACAAGCAGAGTCCGTAACCCCTGAGGTGACAGCACTGGGGAGTGGGGCCCTTGAGAGGTGATGATGATATGGGCGGAGCCTTCACAAATGGGATTAGTGAATGCCCTTAAAGGAACGGATGCCAGAAAGTCCCTCTCCCTCTTTCTGCCATAGGAGCTCACAATGAGAAGAGGGTAATCTGAAATTTAAAAGACAGCCTTCACCAGAACCCCATCAGGCTGGCACTGTGATCTCAGGCTCTGAGACTCCAGATCTGAGAGAAAATAAATGTCTTTTCTTTATAACACCCAGGGTATGGTATTCCACTGTGGAAGTCATGCACACTCAGAGACCCTACCAGAATTCTAGTCATAGAAAGGTAGGATCTTGCCATAATCACAGAAGCTGAAGGGTCCAGACACCCCTTGAAACCAGGGCACCGGCTATGAACAGGGTGAGGTCCATTGGATGTGAGTCTGCAGAGAATATTAAGGTGCAGGGGTGGTTCTGAGGAGACTTTGGCAACTGGGAACCTGAAGCATCATTATGCCCCCCACCCCAATACAGTAAGGACACCTAGAAGTCAGGTCATGGCCAGAGGCCTGGTCCAGGCTGACCCAGGGTGTCCCAGGAACTACGTGAATAATGCCATTCATTCATGTCCTTTACGGTGTTCTCATTATCTGATAGTGATGCATGGGCTTCAGTAAAGGGATTCCTTCTCACCTAAGAGTAGGTGGCTTTGATCTGGTCCACTTCTCAACTCAAGATTTGCTTACTTTCCATATTGATGTCCATGTGCAAGTGTAACATGGGGGCAAGGCATTTTCTCAATGAGCTTCTACATTCACTCCTTCTACATTCATAACAAGACCAGTGAATTGCCATCATCTTTCTTTTATGGAGGAGATTGTTTCCTATTTGGAATTTTATAGGTGGAGTGGAAGAAACTTGCTGTCAATATTATTGTGATTCAAAGCCTAATGGATTTATTATTTTCACTTATGCTCTGCCACAGGAATTCAAATTATGGCAAGTTTATGTGCTTTGATTTTTTTTAGTTTCCACAGCAGTAAAATATACATTCAATAACGATTTTTACAATTTTTCAACTACAAGTAAGTAGGATTATATCTATTTGTACTTCAAACTACTGGTAATAAAGTTTCCTCCCAATATCTCTACTTTTTATGTGTTTAAAATCTGATCCAAATAATAAATAAAGTAGTATGATATAAATCTCAAAGTTTTTAAGAAATGAAGTTCATGCCTATACAACATAATTTCTTTTTTAAGCTCCCTTCCACTGAGGACAGAAATGAAATTTCAGGCTATTTAAACCACATGTAGGCACATCCTTATGCCTTTTCCCATCTTCTAGCCTGTGGCTGTTTCATTTGGTTTCTTGGTGCCATGGCCTTTGTCCTCTGCTCATGATCTCTAAGGTGCAGGATCACAGTGGCCAGCAGTGTGTACACTGTGCTGCTCAGTCACCCCTCATCCCTGAGTGCAGGGCCCCTCTAATCCAACATCCTCCCAGATACTTGGGCTATGTTTAGGGTTTGGAAGAAGTTCACTGCAGCCTATGCACTCTGGCAGCACAGGACACTTGGAGGGACGCAGCTGCCGTACTTTTAACAATGGGGAATTATTTCACTGCTTTCCAGGGGACAATGGAGAAGGGAACTATGACAGTGTATGTGTCCATCAGCCAAAAGCCAAGGCCATATTTGTACTGGGGGAGAAGAGAACTCAGAGATCTTGCCAGGGAGTGAGGTTCCCTGTGTGCTGGGATACTGCCCTCCCTTTCCCACCACTCCCACCCCGTGCTCCACCTCTTACTGAGTCTTTTGACTCAACATTTCTTCCCTTTTTTCTCTAATGTTATTTCATATCTCCCAAAGCACAGGAAAACTTCACCCATTTTTCAATGTGAGAAAAACATTCAAAATGTATGTTGTATATAGTGATAAAGGAATGGGTTATATGTGTGCGTACATTTGTAAGAACTCTTTGAATTATTTATAATATTTATTTGTACTGTATGTAGATGATACAATAAAATATTACAGAAGCTTAATATAAAAAATGAGTCCTCAAATGGTTTAATGAGCACATTATATGAAATATTCAATAAGTAGCAAATTCCATCTCTTTTCAGATTGTTCCAGAGATCTAGAGATTACATTTCCTGGCTACAAATGCTACATAAAAAGTCCCCTTCCAGGAACATAATGGAGTACAGCTACTACCACCTTAGAAGGTAGGATAGATTATGCTAATTTGCTTTTCAACCCTTGGTCTTCAAACAGAGCAGGAACAGGGGTAAGGGAACTTCATTCAATTTTGTCTCTTTCATCTCACTGCTCCCAGTTGGCCAAACCTAAGTGGAAGCCAGAAGACAAGGGAGCCTTAGATGTAGATTATCTTCCCAGGATATATATCAGGGAAGGTGAGGGAAAGGGAGAGGGAGAGGGAGAGGGAGAGGGAGAGGGAGAGGGAGAGGGTGAGGGAGAGGGAGGATGAGGGAGAGGGAGACAGAGAGGGAGACACAAGAGGATTTAGAAGGGCAAGCAGAAGAAATTCATCATTAAGTAGGTTAAAGGGTTAAATTGTTAGAAAAGTCATGATCCTAGACCAAAAAAATCCTGTAACTATCTAAATTCTGTGATTTTGTCATGCCATGCCACAATATTTAAACAAAGATTGGCCACCATGCTGTCTAGGAATTTGTGTGACCAATAAGGAGAGAACACAACATCCACTTCAGGTATGCCCTGGTTGTTAAAGGAAAGAGAAGAACGTGCCAATGGATCAACACAACAGGGAAAGAATACTAGAAGGGCTCCTCTCTGCCACGTTATAGTCTTATCAATGTTTATTTCCCAGGTCCAGAGTAGATAGCACTTGTATATCTTGTCAGTCAGACTGAAGAATCACTTTGGAACAATCAGAGCATCTGTCCCTTATCCCCTTTCCAAGTGGGAGTAGAAGGTTGTAGATACCTTGTCATTTTAGACCATAGGTCTCCTATAAAGGGAGAACTACATCTGAACCTGATGGAGACATCAGGCCTCACTTAGCATTCCTGGATTTTAGCTGGATATAATGACTTGGGTGGGCTCCCCTGGGGAGGGCGTAAGTGTGCTCTTCTGCATACAGAAGGAAAATAGAATTGAGTATGTGATGATTGAAAGGCAGACTGATAACCATTAAGGCTGTTCACATGATACAACTGCACTGCTCTAGCCCATTTGGATTTGGGCATGGCTAAATGAATTGCTTTGGGCAGTAACACATGAAAGGAAGTGACCCGGAGCCAGCAAAAGATTCATCATGCTGTCATCTGCCTTTCTTGGTACTGGTGGAGACATGCAAAATGGAGGTCCCACAGAACCTATATTCCTATGATGAGCATGAATGCTCCTACTGATCTGTGATAGACTGGCAAAAAGAGCCTGAAATATACATTTGCTACTTTTTTAACTGCCTGAGATTTTTATTATCCTTTGTTGTGTCATATAAGCCAGCCTCTGCTGACTGATTCTCTCTCAATTCACTTTATACATCTCGTATAACATTGATACCCAAAGCAGACAAGGAGATCACAACAAGCATAGGTGAATCTCATTTGAGAACACAGACGCTATCATTCTAAACATAATATTAGTAAAGGAGATATAAAAATTTTGGCATAACACGAGAACATTATTAAATATAAAAATAAGAAAAGTAATTTCAATCAATACAGGTAAATAATTTTCAAAAATGTCATACCCAGAAAGCAGATGAGTGATGAGTGATTGGGGAAAGGAATGGGGAAGATTGGGAAGAAGCATTAGATTAATGAGGAGCATGAGGGAACTTTGGGATAGCAGAAATGTTCATTGTCTCGATTTTCTTTAGGTAAGCCTATTTCAAAACTCATCAAATTATATACTTTGTTTAGCTTATTGCATGTCAATTATGCCTCGATAAAACTATCTTAAAAAGTTAACACTTATACATGATAAATATTCTTAGCAATGTTTTCTCTCTCCTTTGTGTTCCCTCTTTGCATCATTTCTGAAATTGCACTGGGCTATTACCTCTTGCTGGCTTGTCTACATCATCCTGACATTGTTATGTGGAAGATTATATGGTCTCTTAAGTTTATTGCAGTTATTGCTCCAGTATTTTTGGTTCATCAGTTGCTCTCTGTCTACCAGGGGATTCAGAGAGACTCTGTGTCTAGGCCCTGGCTTCTTCCCAAACTCCCCTGCCCACCTGGGAGCTGTTGTTGGCTGAACAGTATCATAGGGGCAATGACGCCTCTGTCAATGGCATCCAGGCATGATCTTTCCTGCTGAGAGGTTACTGCAATGCAAGGTTGCATTTCTGGCCCTACTATATACCCAAGATGGGAGAGGATGTGTTTTGTTCCACCTCAGAAAATTTCCACCTCAGAAAATTATTTATTTCTATTCCACTTGCAGTAGGTTGAATTGTATCCTCCTCCCCTTAAAAAAATAAATAAATAAAAGATAGGCTCAATCTTAACCCTTGGTGTCTGTGGGTATGAACTTTTTTGGAAATAAGGTCTTTGCTGATGAAGTTAAAGTTCGGGGGATAAAATCATCTGGCTTAACTGGATGGATTACCTACCAGTGCCTACACTGATAGGCAGTGTCTTCGTAATACCAAAAAAAAAAAAAAAAAAAAAAAAAAAAAAAAAAAAAAAAAAAGAAAGAAAGAAAAGAAAAAGAGTATAGAGAAGGCCATATGAAGACAGGCACAGAGACCACTGAGGTGAGTCTAAAAACATCATACTAATCTGCTCTGGCTGCCAAAACAAAATACCACTAAGAGAGTGGCTTGAAAAGCTTGCATTTTTCTCCTAGTTCTGCAGACTACAAAGATTTGAAGTCAGAGATCCAGCAAAGTCGAGTTCTGATAAGGGCTCTCTTCCCAGCTTATAGACAGCTGCCTTCCCACTGTGAGTTCAAATGGCCTTTCCTTGGTGTGCACACATAAGAGAGAAAGAATGAGATCAGTTCTTCTGGGACCCTTCTTTAGGGGTGCTAACCCAATCACACCAGGTCCCCATCCTCATGACCTAATTACCTCTCACAGTCTCATGTCCAAGTACTACCACATTGAGGGTTAGGGGTCAACATAAATATTTTGGAAGAATAGAAGCATTCAGTCATTCAGTCCATACACCAAGGAATGTCAAAGATAGGCAGGAAGCCACTAGAAGCTAGGAGAGAGGGGTGCAGAACAGATTTCCCCCAGAACCTCCAGAAGGAATCAATCCTGCCAATACTTTGATGTAAAACTTCTGTCCCTAGAACTATAGAAGAAAACCTTCTGGTGTTTTAATCTATCTAATTTGTTACAGTAGGCCTAGGAAATGACTATATTTTTGCAGGGGTGGAAAATCTTATTTCTGCCAAGAGCCATTTGGACATTTATAACATCACTCACAGGCCATACACAATTATCAACTTAAAAATTAGCCTGCTATAGATTTATTGAATTTCGAGTCTCACCTGCGGTTGCCTTGGCAGGGTCAGACCAAATGATTTTATGGGCCTTCTATGGTCTGTGGGCTGGATGTTCCCCACCTCTGATATATAGTTACTAGCTTATTGTAATAAGTTCTTCATAATTAATTAATCTCACTGAAAATTATTATAATTTTGCTTACACTGAAAAAATTAGTACTTATGTTTAAAATTCAGTGTCCACTTAAATTCTGTATTCATTTTATATTATTCATCATTAATGCCTTCATTAAAATAAAGTTTCTTAGATATATTTTCTACTACTAAACATATCTTAAATATCCCTCTAAATATCCCAAAGCTTACTAGTACAGAAGGTTGCAGTTTTTTAGGAGGGGGATTTTAAAATATTTACACAAATGAACACATCCTGCATTCAGCAAATATTTCTTGAGCACTTTCCAGGTGCCAGAAGTGTTTAAGAAACCAGAGATACCACAGTAACAAAAGAGATACATTCCAACTCTCCTGGAATGCACAGGTTAGGGAGCCTGACAGACAGTAAACAAGTTGAGAGAAGCGCATACTTTGTCCGCTGGTTGTCAGCATTGTACGGAAAACTAAAGCCAGTACAAGAGATTTCAAAACGGGCTTGAAATTGTTGGGAAGTGAGCTGTGCAGGTAGCTGGGGTAAGAACACACTGGAAATTGGAATCAGCAACAAGGACCAAAACCCTGGGGTGGGAACATGCACCACCAAATCAAAGAATATGAAAACCAGTGAGACAACAACCCTTTCACATTTGCCCAAAACAATACTCTGTGATTGTGGTGGTGGTGGCTGCACAGGCAGCGTAAGCCAGGCTGACACTAAAACTCTGATGGGGATGGCTCCTCTCCATGACTAAGGGAGATGTGCTCCTAAAAATGGGAAATAGGTCCCTGTTATTTTTTTTTTCTTTCCCAGCAGCCTGCAGTTTGGCCCTGAATGAAGATACAGTTTTGGGAAGTGTGTGGCAGAATAGGGAAATTAAAGTTAGTTTTCAGACTAGTAGGCAAAGAAGAAAGGCCCCAGGAAGCTGGAAAGTGTGAGGGAGATTTCAGAAAGGTGGGCAACCAAAACAGTTCCATAAAGTTGCATATGAACCACTCACTAGTTCTATATCTATAAAAGAAACTGATTTCGTAGTTTAAAACCATTGAAAAAGAAATCTCCACGGACACATATGCTTATGGGTAAAATCTACCGAATAGCACCAGTTCTTTTTCTTTTCTTTTTTTTTTTTTTTTTCTGGGCAAATTTTCAAGCAGACATATAGGTTTACTTATTTATTTTTTTATTTTTTTAACCAGTTATTTATAATGTTTTCTGTAGAATTTAGAACATAGAACATTTTAGGAGTTAGCATTACTCTAATCCCAAAGTAGTCAAAGGGTGTCTAAGAGTAAACTAATAGTCCTCACTAAGACAGATACAAAATTCTTCAACAAAATACTACCAAACTAATTCTAGCAAAATATAAAACAAGAAAACAAAAGCAAAGTGAAAAACACAGAATACCTTGTTAGCTGGTTGTCAGCGTTGTGTAAAATACTAAACCCAGTACAGGAAATTTCAAAACAGACTTGCAGTTGTTGGGAGCCATGCAGGTAGCTGGGCTAAAGCTGTGTATATCTTAGGAATGTAAGACTGGTTCAGTTTCAAAAAATTTAAAATTTGAATCCATTGTATTAACAGGCAATAGAGAAAAATCACATGACTAACAACTGATACAGAAGAGGCATTTAACAGAAGTCAACATCCACTCAGGATACAAATATTCAGCAAATTAGGACTAAAAGGGGTCCCTTCCCCAAAGTGATATCTACAAAAGCCTTCAGTCAACATTATAATTAACAATGAAGAATTAGATAAGAATTAGATTTTTGTTCCTAAGATCAGAAATAAGACAAAGACATCTCCAATTTTCTCTATTATTATTATCTATTAGAAGTCCTAGCCAGTGTAGTTAAGCAAGAAAAATAAATAAATGACATAAGGATTAGAAAGGAAGAAAAAATTGTTCTTCTGCACTAGACACAAAATTATTTACATAGAAACTCCAGTGGAACATACACAAAAGATCTTAGAACTAGTAAGGCCAATATACATATTTCTAAAGTTCAATATTAAGAAAACTTATAAAATCCCATAAAAAATGGGTTAAAAGGCTGGACAGAAAATTCATCAAACAGAATAATCAGATGATGAAGAAGCCCATGAAAAGAGGCCTGACATTCATTCACCACAGAGAAATGCATCTTAAATCCACAGTGAGATCAACACTTCAATTTGGGCTCTAGACTATAAATAGCTTAGAAGTCCTCACAGGTGCCTTTACATTGGGAAAAACTGGGTGACTGGAAACATAATGAATTTTCTTGGATCCATCAGAGAGTTCAGGATGCAGGATAAACTGCCAACAAGAAATCTGAAGAGGCAAATGAATCCAGCGAGTTAGAGCTGAGATTTGTTCCCCTAGAGAAGATGTTGGAGCTATGAACTGACAAGAACACTGAAATGGTCATTTTTTTATTATTTTTTGACAGGCAGAGTGGACAGTGAGAGAGAGAGACAGAGAGAAAGGTCTTCCTTTGCCGTTGGTTCACCCTCCAATGGCCGCTGCAGCCAGTGTGCTGCGGCCAGCGCACCACGCTGATCCGATGGCAGGAGCCAGGTGCTTCTCCTGGTCTCCCATGGGGTGCAGGGCCCAAGGACTTGGGCCATCCTCCACTGTACTCCCGGGCCACAGCAGAGAGCTGGCCTGGAAGAGGGGCAACCGGGACAGAATCCAGTGCCCCGACCGGGACTAGAACCCGGGGTGCTGGCACCGCAGGCAGAGGATTAGCCTATTGAGCCGCAGTGCTGTCCTGAAATGGTAATTTTAACAAATTACCAGAGGCTGAGTGTGGACTAGCTTGAGACTGAGAAACTTCCAGTAGCGCAGTCTTAGCAGGAATACTTTGCCCCAGATTTTCATGAACTTACCTCCAGGAAATCTACCAGGTTCTCGAAGATCCAAGGAAGATTCCCTATTGACTCTGACAGGTGGAAGGAAAGGGTAATTCCTGTGAAACACACAAAAACCACTATGATTTCAATATGTTCCCCAAAGTTCAAGCGTTAGAAACTTAATCCCTAAATTCCTGTGTTGATGGTATTTTAGAGGTGAACCCTTTGGGAGGTAATTAGGATTAGATGAGAACCTGAGGGTGGGGAAAAGAGACTTGAACCAGTGTCTCACCGTGTGAGGACATCCACCATGTTGTGATGCATGGAGGGAGCCCTCACCAAAAGGAAAGCAGATGCTGGTGCCACACTTTTAGACTTCCCAGCATGAGCTGGGTGTTAAAGCAGTTGGGGAGTGAACCAGTGGATACAAGATCTCTCTGATTTCCTTCTGCCTCTGTCTGTCTCTATCTGCCTTTCAAATAAATAAATTAATTAAAATAAAATCAATATTTGAAGTAATAATGGCTAATAACTTTCCAAATTAAAGTAATTTGCCAAACCATAGATCCATACAGATCTCAGAGAACAACAACAAAGATTAAGATCAAAACTACAACAAAGCATATAATGTTCAAATTGCAAAATAGAAGAGAGACAGAGAGAGGCAGCAGTGGAGGGAGAGGAGGGGGGAGGGAAATACACTAAAAGAAGCTGGACTGGGGGTTATGGATGGAAAGTTTATCGAGAGCAAAAGTGATATGAAACACAGCCTACTTTTCATCAGACATAACACAATCAAGATGAGAGTGAAATATTTAAAGAGTTGAAAGACAGAAAGAACCATCTTGTAATTACATATCTCACCAAAAATTATCCCTCAAAAGTGAAGGAGAAAATAAGGACTTTCTCAGGCAAAGGAAAGTTGAAGCAATTCACTATCAAACCTATCCTTCAGGAAATGTCAAAAGATGACTTTCAGGAAGATGATATAGATCAGAAACTTGGAACTACATAAATAAGTGAAGTTTCAGAAAAGGAACACATGGAAGTAAAATAAATCTTATTTTTCTTATTCACAGTTGATCTAAAAGAGTATTGTTTAAAATTGCAACACAAGTAGTAACAGCGTACTAGATGATTATAGTATATGGATAAATGAAAGGAATGACAACAATGTCACAAGGAATGGGAATGTGAGATGGGAACATATATGCACTGCATGTGAAGTTTCAATAGTATTATGTGAAGATGGACATAAATTAGTGAAAATCTAATCATAAACACTAGAAAAACCACTAAAAATTCTTTAAAATGAATAATTGATAATCTAAGGGAAGAAAAAAATGGAATAAGATTTGTCTTAAAACGCAATTAAAATCAAAAAAGGCAGATAAAGAAGCCACTTGCAACATAAAGAAAACAATTATAAACATATTGGATATTAATCCAAATATAAAATCTTGTTCAATGTGAGCAGTCTAAACACACCAATTAAAAGACAGAGATGGACAGAGCAGATAACAAAACAAGACCCAACCGTATCTTATTTACAGGAAATGTATGTTAAACATAAAGTCTCTGATAGGTTAAAAGGAGAGGGATGGAGAAATACAAATACCATACTAACTCTAATCAAAAGAAAATTAGGGGCTAGTGCCATAGCGCAGTAGGTCAATTCTCCTGTGGTGCTGGTATCCCATATGGGTGCCGGTTCTAGTCCCAGCTGGTCATCTTCCAATTCAGCTCTCTGCTGTGGCCTGGGAGAGCAGTAGAGAATGGCCCAAGATTTTGGGCTCCTGCACCCATGTGGGAGACCAGGAAGAAGCACCTGACTCCTGGCTTTGGATCGGCGCAGCTCTGACCATTGCGGCCATTTGGGGAGTGAACCAATGGAAGGAAGACCTTTCTTTCTGCCTCTCCCTCTCACTGTCTGTAACTCTACCTCTCAAATAAATAAATAAAATCTTAAAAAAAAAAATTGAAGGGGCTGGAATTGTGGCACAGTAGGTAAAGCCACTGCCTGTGAAACTGGCATCCCATATAGGTGCCAGCTCATGTCCCTGCTGCTCTATTCCAATCCAGCTCCTGGCTAATGGCCCAGGGAAAAGCAGCAGAAGATGCCCATGTGGGAGACCCGGATGAAGCTCCTTGCTTTGGCTTGGCCCAGCCCCGGCCATTACAGCCATATGAGGAATGAACTGCTCAGCAGACGAAACATCTCTCTCTGTGTCTTCCTCTCTCTCTTTAAATAAATAAATAAATAAATCTTTTTAAAAAGAATAGAAAAAAGAGAAGAAAAGAAAATTGGGATAGCTAAACCGATTTTAGACAAATCGTACTTGAGAACAAGGGAAATTATTAAGGATTAAAAGAAAGAGGGCGTAATTCATATTCATAAAAGGGCCAACTCCCCCAGAAAATATATTAATCATAAATGCATGCACCTAACAATAAGGCATCAAAATATGTCAAGCCAAAAGTACAAACCTGAATTATAAAACTGAAAAGAAATTGGCTAATCCACTATCATCTTTGGAGACTTCAGCATTCCTCTATCTATAATTAATGCTCAAAAAGGCAGAAGACTACAGTTCTCAAAAAACTATTATATATTTTTATGAGCAAATAAAAGAAAGGAGCTCCAATCATAAAATAATATCAAAGAAAGGGAAATGCTGGCCAGCACCGCGGCTCACTAGGCTAATCCTCCGCCTGCGGCGCTGGTACCCCAGGTTCTAGTCCTGTCTGGGGTGCTGGTTCTGTTCCAGTTGCTCCTCTCCCAGTTCAGCTCTCTGCTGTGGCCAGGGAAGGCAGTGGAGGATGGCCCAAGTGCTTGGGCCCTGCATCTTCATGGGAGACCAGGAGGAAGCACCTGGCTCCTGGCTTGGGACTGGTGTGGTGCGCCAGCCGTGACAGCCATTTGGGGGGTGAACCAACAGAAGGAAGACCTTTCTCTCTGTCTCTGTCTTTCACTGTCTAATTCTGCCTGTCAAAAAATAAAAATAAAAAAAAAAAAAACAAAGGGAAATGCTGATTATGCTGATTTGATCAGTACACACTGTACATGTGCATTGAAACACTGAACTGCAGCCTATAACAAGTACAATTATTGGAAAGATTAAAAGATGCTTTGAGGCCAGCGCCACAGTTCAATAGGCTAATCCTCCGCCTTGCGGCGCCGGCACACTGCGTTCTAGTCCCGGTCAGGGCGCCGGATTCTGTCCCAGTTGCCCCTCTTCCAGGCCAGCTCTCTGCTGTGGCCCAGGAGTGCAGTGGAGGATGGCCCAAGTGCTTGGGCCCTGCACCCCATGGGAGACCAGGAGAAGCACCTGGCTCCTGCCTTCGGATCAGTGCAGTGCGCCGGCTGCGGCGGCCATTGGAGAGTGAACCAACAGCAAAAGGAAGACCTTTCTCTCTCTCTCTCTCTCTCTCTCTCTCTCACTATCCACTCTGCCTGTCAAAAAAAAAAAAAGATGCTATTGAGCAAAATTAATATATTCCAAACATCATTATTAGACACAAATATTTATGAGTATCTATATATTGGAGTCTATAAAATATTATTATTAAAATATTACTATTGTTAACATTCAATTTTATAGTATACTTCATAATTATCTTAATATTTTAACCAATGATTATCTCTGGAAAGTGAGAATTCAAGGAATCTCTTTTACTTTTTTCTTTTAACTTTTCTGTACTATTGGAATTTCTTACAACACCTTTTTTTGATTTTTATAAAACTAATAAAGCTATCTTTAGTGCAAAAATGGAGCAAATTATAATTATATAAACAATATGATAAAATAGATAATCAGTAAGGACACAGTTGATCTGAACTGTACTATCAGCTTTATCTAATTAGCATGTATAAATATAACAATAGCACGATACACATTCTTCCCAAGTTCATATAAAAAAATTCACCAACATTGACCACATTCTGGGATATAAAACATACCTTGTTACATTAAAGAAAATTTAAAATCATGTAAAGTATGTTTTGGAACACATGGAATCAACCTAGAAATCAAGAACAGGATAGCTAAAAAGTTGAAAATCATTGGAATCTTTTTTTTTATTTTTTTTTAAACTTTTATTTAATGAATATAAATTTCCAAAGTACAGCTTATGGATTACAATGGCTTCCCCCCCATAACATCCCTCCCACCCGCAACCCTTCCCTTTCCCACTCCCTCTCCCCTTCCATTCACATCAAGATTCATTTTCGATTCTCTCTATATACAGAAGATCAGTGGAATCGAATCAATATATTTCTAAATAACACATGGTCAAAAAGGAAGGATTTAAAATATATATATTTAAATATAAATATATATAAAAATATATATATATTTATATACATATAAATATATATATTTAAAATATATAAAACTAAATGAAAATTAAAATACAACTTACAAAATTTGTAGATATAGCAAAGGCTTACTTAGAGGGAAATATACAGCACAAAACGCATATATTAGAAAAGAAGAAAGACCTAAAATTAAAAGCCTAAGCTTTCACCCAGGTTACTATAGGAAGAAGAATAATCTAAGCCAAAACAAACAGAAAAAAGTGACAAAAATTATAAAATAAATAAATGAAGTTGAAGACAGGAAAACAACAGAGAAAATCAATAAAACCCAAAATAGTTCTTGGAAAAGACCATCTAAATTGATAAACATGTATCCAGGCTAATAAAGAAAAATATATGATGGACATGATCTGCCAAATTTAGGAATGAAAGAGAGGTGCTCGTACTGAGTTAATGGAGAGTAAAAGAACAATAAAAAATTATGTTGAACAGCTCCATATACACACATTTGAATATTTAGATGAAATGACCAGTTCCTTAAAAGACACAGTTATGAAAATGCACATGAAAAGGAATAAATAATCTGATAGCACTATATTCGTAAAATAATAGAATCATTAATTTATAATCTTCAAAAAAAAATCACCATAGCCAGATGGTTTCACTTGGGAATTCTACCAAACATTTAAGAAAGAAGACTGTCATTTCCTTATAGTTTCTTACAAAAAGTAGAAGCAGAGAGAACTTCCTAACTCATTGTATTACGGCATTACCCTGATACCAAAACAAGATATAATAAACAAAAATTACAGACCACTATTTCTCATGGATGTAAAAATCCTCAAAAGTATTTCAGCAGATTGAATTCAACAATGTACAAAAATAATTATCTACCACGACTAATTGGGATTTATTCAAGGTTTGCAAAGCTGATTCAACATTTGAAAATCAATCATCACATCTACAAGCTAAAATATAAAAAATAAACATGTCAATAGATGTAAAATAAATTGGCAAAATCCAAAATTTGTGATAAAACAAAACAAAACAAAACAAAAGCCCTCAACAAATAAGGAATAAAGGGGAACTTCTTCAACTTGATAAAGAACATCTATAAAAATCCTACAGCTAACATCATACTTAGTGGTAAGAAACTGGATGCTTACTCCTAAAATTAGGGACAAGGACGAGGATATTCTCTGTACCCACTTCCAATCCACATCAGACTGGGAATCCTAGTTTATTTAATAAGACAAGAAAAGGAAATAAAATATGTTCAGATTGCAAAGTGAGAAAATGAAACTCTCTATTAGTAAATGGTACCATTATACATCAAGAATTATCAAGTTATTTCAAAAATAGTTATGTTTTTAATTAAACCACTTATTTCAAAAATAACTCTAGAACTAATAAACAGGTATTGCAAAGTTACTAGACAAAGTGGACTACTTTTCTGTATTCCAGCAATAAACAATTGAAATTTGAAATTAAAAAAATTCAATTTGCAATAGGATAAAAAACACAGATGTCACAATATATGTACAGGAATTCTGTGGAAAAGAAAACCAAACCTGTAAAATATTGCTGAAAAAATGCACACAAAATCTAAACAATGGAAATATGCTTCATACTCCTGCATCAGATGACTCAAGATGTCAATTTTTCTAAACTTCATCAATAAATTCAATCAGATCTGAATCAAAATCTCAGAAAGATATTTTGAAAATCTCTGTAAACTGATTATGAAAATCATATAAAGAAAGAAAAGCTGCAGTAGACAATGTGATGATAAAGACTAAAGTTGAAGGACTGACACTACCCAACTGCAAGACTTACTTACAAAGCTATGGTATATTTAAAGTAGTGTGGTAAAATAATCTGAGAATTTATACATGTGTATGCAACAGAATGCAACAGAGCCCAGGAAAGGACCCACACAGTTAACTGATTTGGACAAAGAGCAAGGGCAATTCAATGAAGAAAGTGTACTTTTTTTCAACGAATGAGGCTAGAGTGACTGGACATCCAAAGTTAAAAAAAAAAAAAAAAAAGTAATCCAGACAGACCTAACACCTTTCACAAAAGTTTAATCAAATGGGTTGTAAACCTAAATGTAAAACTATAAAATTCTAGAAGAAAACATAGAACTAAATCTATGTGACCTAGAATTTAGTGGAAAACAAATGCCAATCAGACATTATTAAAATTAAATACTTCTGCTCTGCCAAAGACAGTGTTAACAGAATCCAAAGTTTACTCTGGCAGCATATTTGCAAAATATGTATCAGACAAACTACTTCTAGTGAAAATATGAGGGTACTTTGAAAGTCTGTGGAAAATGGAATTAAAAGATAAGTTTCTTTTTGTGCAAAAACCTTTACACCCAGGCATAGTTTTATTTCATAATACATATTTCCACGAGCTTTTTAAAGACACCCTTACGGTATTAAAAATTAAAAATAAACTTTTAAAATTCCATTTTCGTGAACTTTTTGAAGTACCCTTGAATATGAACACGCATTCACCCCCAGAGAACCCATATCACACACACATACACATCCACAGAGCCCATGTCAAGTGCTGGCAAGGATGCAGGAAGATGGGACTCTCACACACCGCTGCTGGTTATGAAAATGGTACAACCACTCAGAAAAACTGCTTTTGCCCAGTTCTTAGAAACACATTTACCCTGCGCTCCACCGATTGCACTATTTATCCAACTCCTTGGAAAACTTGCCCCACAACACCGTGCACGCCAATGTTTCTAGAGCATCTATTCACAATCGCCAAACACTGGCAACCACCCAACATCCTCCGGTGGGTGACCAAGCAAAGGCAACGTGGTGCAAACCGCTCAAGTACACACGCCACACGGGAACGAGTCTCAAGGCAGAACTGTGATAAAGTCCGTTTCAAAATGGTACCCGGGGCTTCATTCATCTATGACCTCACAAGGACAAGCCAGAGCCGGGGAAGCACCTCAGGTCTCCAGAGGCTAGGGCTGGGGCAGTGTGGCCACCGAGGGCCAGCAGCCCCTGGGCGCTGGTCCTCACGGGATCACGGGACTGCAGGGTGTTTTTTTAAGTCTGAATATTAATTTTAAAAGTCAAACGCATTGCTAGAGTCTATTAAGCAAATACGTTGTGTAAACCAAAGCAAAAAAAAAAAAAAAAACAAAACCTCGTCAAGAAACGCACCCGGACGGCCTCGGTCAGCCGCAGCCCCGGGTCCGGGTCGGGGCGAGGGGGCGTGGCGACCCCGAGAGGGCGCCGCGAGCGCGGGCAGAGCGGCCAGCAGGCCTGGGCCGCGGCGAGCGGGGACGAGGGACGGTGCTCACAAGTGGGCAGGACGCGGGAAGGAGCCGGAGAACTGGCCGCGGAGGTAACAGGGGCACTCCGGGGTCGGGCGGCGACGCCGGGGCCCCCGAGGCAGGGCGCGGAAACGGAGCCGAGGCCGTGAGAGGGAGAAAGTTTGGGCAGCCTGAGGGGGGGAAAGTGGAGCGGGCCGAAGACAGCCGCGGGAGAGGCGGGCGCAGGCACAGCGGCGCGGGCGGCCTTGCCGACAGCCCCGGCGCCGGGGGCTGAGGGGACGCCGCACGCCCTCCCGGAGCTCGGGGCCGCGGCACGGTCACGGCCTCGAGCACGCGCACTCCGGCGCCGGCGCCGGCCCCGGCGGGGCGGGGACGGGGCGCGAGCAGCGCGCGCACGTCCGCGCGAGGGGCGAGGGGGCGGGGCGCGGCCGCGGCCGGTGACGTCAGGGGAGGGCGCGCGCCGGACAGCTGCGGGCGGAGCCGGGAGGCGGGCGCTGCGCGCGGCCGCGGGCGGAGCGGAGGGGCGCGAGGGGCGGAGCGGAGCGCGGGAGGAGGCGGGGGAGGCGAGGCCCCCGGGACCGCGAGCCGCAGCTGGGGAGGGGGCCGCGGAGCCCGAGCGCGAGCGAAACAGCTGATCTGGTTTTCCTTTAAAGCGAGAGAAAATGGAAGTCGGGTAGCGGCGACTGCGGCGCTGCGGGCTGGGAGCGGAGCGGCGCGGCGCGGCAGGTGAGACGGCGCTGGCCGCGGTGCTGCCGGCGGGCGGCGGGGCCGGGCCGGCGGACCCGGCAGGTGCGCTCTCCCGGGCGCCGGCGCCGGCTCGCTGCCGGGCTGCGCGGCGAGGCAGGTGGGCGCCGGGGCGCGGGCCGCGTGCGGGGCTCTCCCGCGCGTCTGCATTGCGGGCTCTGCTCCGGACCCCGCGGGCGCCGCGGCCACCGGCTGTGGCCCGGCGCGGCTCCCAGGCAGGGCGCGGCGCTCCCGCTGAGTCGGGGCTGCTGTCTCGGCGTTGCCCTGTGGGCGTCCGCACTGGAACGTGATGCCGGACGCGGGGCAGCTGCCCCTCGGCCCGGGGGGTCGCATCGCGGGGGTGCCGCGGCGCCCGCAGACGCCCGGGCCCGAGCCGCGCGCGAGGCCGCTCGTCGGGCGCGGTGCTTGGGCTGCGTGGGCCACCGCGGCCCCGCGCGCCGCTGGCTCGCCGGCTCCGCTGGGGCTCGCTGGACAGCGGGCGAACGGTCCATGCAGTCTGTCTGTGAACCCGGAGGCCTCCTCTAGTAGCTGTTCGCTGGAGGGGAAAAACCTGCATCTGCTGTGCTTTAAGTGCTCCTTTAAATTTGGGAGATGTCAGTGATGTCATCATTCACTAAAACTTTCCTTCATTGGACACGACCGCTCGAGTGTACCCTCCTCCCTCCCGGTGCAGCTGTAGCCCTCCGAGAATCTTGCCATAAAATGGGTAGGCGTCTGCTCGCCCAACTTGAGTACCTCTCACACGTGAGAGCGGGTTTGTTTGTGTCTGTGGCCTTGAGGATCCCTAGATGGAAGAGTGGCGGAGGGAGAACTTGTTAGATTCCCCGCAGGTCTGAGGATGGCTTCACCCACAGCACAGGGGCCCCGGGAGAGCCACGCGTGACAGGACATGCCTTCGCCTTGCCTTAGCGTTGTAGGGGAACATGAACTGTAAGAGGGACAGCCTGCAGAGATGCTCTCTCCTGTGAAACGGGAAAAGGTGGACGGGGGGTGGCCGAAGTCTTTGCGGGCCTGGACAGCTTTGGGGAAGTCTGCAGGTCTCCTCCTTCTCCATCACCCCCTCCAGGGTGTGCCTGGGAGACGCCCGCCCTGGGAACAGGGTGGCAGCTTCGCTGGGGCCCTGCCAGCAGCTGTGTGTCCCACCAGCTCCCAGGGCCTCTTCAATATCCGACAAGGGTCCAGGGAGTGCAGAGACTGGAGATCTGCACAGTACACCAAGTTCTGGGGAGAATTCCCCCCCAAAACGGGAGTCACATGCCACTATTTTACTATGTGCTCTTTGTGTCAGCTGGTAGGAACATAAGACAGCAAGTTACCAGGACAACCTGAACAACCACTTAAGCCTAGGGTATCCAAAAGATATCCAATGGGGGACAAAAGTATTGACTTTTTTTGTATTAAATAATTAATGAAACTCCTAATTGGTTGAAAGAAGCATGACTTAAATGAGTGCTATGATCCTATTGGGTGTTCAGGGAATTTAATGCCATGTGCCATGCAGAAGTTTGAATCTGGTTAGGAACATGAAGCTTTTGAACCCTGGGGTTGGTGTGAAAACAGATGGGAAACCCGTGGTTTACTCTTAAGTGCTTGGTGTTTAGGATGATGATGGATAGAAATGAAGCCTCGCCAGATGTGGGTCTGGGCCTGGCAGGTGTCCCCTAAAAAGGACCTCCTGAGGCCCCAGGCTCAGAGAAGGAAGGGGCAGAGGAGGCACCTTCCTCTGAGGGGTCAGTGTGTGGTCATGGCCTCTGACCCCTCAGCGGTGCCACCTATTTTCCACATTGGCAGGCCTGGGTGAGACAGGGAGCCTGGGTGTGAAGTGGGGTCCAAATGCACTGCTGTTAAGTGGCTTTGCTCCTGCTGCTCCTGGTCACTTTAGAACTTGCGCTCTTGAGCTGACCGAGGTGCCTTTGTAAGTCACATGCCCCCAGTGGGGTGAAGTTTGTGTTTTAAGGCTCTGGATTGCAAACTGAAAATGTAGAACGTGAAACCACTCTGGAACACGTTTCCATTTTTTCCACTGGTAGACCTGTGAAAATACGCATCATAATGTGTTTGGTTTGACACGTTGTGAAAATACGAATGCAAATATTTCCAGTAAATCTTTAGGTTTTAGTCACTTATTTCCTAAAACTTTTTTTTAAAAAAGCTAATTTAAAAGTCTTCATCCTCCTCTTATATTTAGAATGCCATATCTTCCGTTTCTAAGAAGTCAGAATTGCTTTGGCTTTTCTTTTTTGTTCTCTCTGATCTTAGGGTCATTTCTTCCTCTTAGGCCCGCAAAATAAAGGCTGAGTCAGCTCCTTCTCGGCCAGCAGGGGGCGTGCTAAACATGGTTTGATTGGCCCCTACCAGTGCTACTGGGGAGAGGACTGCCAAGGTGGGGGTTGGGTGTATGTGTGTGATGTGCCCACGTATGTCTGTCACGCAAGGGATAGGAGCAGAAGGAAGGGGGCAGCGGGCATACTTGGATGACCAGAGGTTATGGCCTCCCAAGTGTGTGGACCACCCTGGATGGGGCAGAGGGATTGCTTAATGGCTCTGAGTCTTTGGAAAGTGGCTGTTGATTCTTAGCACACTTGGAGTCTCAATATCCATGCCTTCTTAGACTGTGGGAATGAGCATTGACCTGGAGTGGAGAGCGTTGTCCTTGCAGAAGCACAGGCCTGAGTCCTGGTGAGGGCATGACCACGCCAGCCAGAGCAACCCGTGGGAACACCTCCCCTCTTCATGTTTGCTCTCGCTTTTGACTCCTGATTGACTTCAAGCCTGGGCCTCTGCATCCTGGTATTTCCCAGGGGAACTTATTTGCCCTCCCTGCCAGAGTGACTGACCTCAAGGTTTCTCTGATGGAGAAAAGCAAATGTTTAATCACTGTACATCTCACCTCCCCCTAGAAAATGTAATCAGGAGGAAAGATGCAACTGTGATTGTCACTTAAATGTTCTTAATCTGACTCTAAGTGTGTGCCAGGGTATTCAACCATGTGTTCCCTGGGAGGCTGTTCCCCACAGGGACTGAGCTCGGAGAGGCCAGCTCCTAGGCCAGGGTCATCTCAGGGAGCCAGGACAGGCTTTCCCAGAGCGAACATGATTACTGCAGCATCTGGTTGTGTTACTGAAGACCAAAAATTGCCCCTTCCTCTGAGGTTCCTCCCAGAGCAGATGCACAAAAGGGAAACACCGCCCCTTGACAGGGCAGGAGCCTAACAGATGCCCTGCTAGAGAGCTAGTCACTGCTAGACAAGGTGTTTCCTTATGCTTCTTATTTCAGTGAAACTGCACAGAAAACCCAGTCATTGATTTCAGGAGGCCAAATGGGGCTACCGTGCTTTTCAGCTTCTTGCTGAGCCAGACTCTCACTGTGGGCACTGATACGGCTATGTGGGAAGCACCACTCGATGTAAAGACAGGTTGCACCTAATCCACTTAGAAGCTGTCTGTCATTGGGCGTGACCACAGAATATGCTACACAGAGGGAATGCTGAAATCCGCAGGCACTGAAGAGGAAATAAGGCAGGTTCCTTTTTGTAATATATTTGAAAATATTTTACTCTTGAACCTTGAAAGAAGAATTTTATTTACCCATTGATAGACTGCCTCGTCCCTTAAGAATTTTGCATGTTAGAGTAAGATGGCTCTGAGAAAGAGGTGACACAACCTGGCAGTGAGGACCCTCCTTCACCACACTTTGGGGATGGACAAGAGAAGTGGGTTCAAACTCAGCCTTTTAGGGCTGACATTGAGAGAAGGGCTGGATGCTGCCTTGCTGCTTGCCTGTGTTGTGGCGGCGTGACTAGCCAGCTGGTTTGCAAGAGGGTAGGGAAGTTAGGATTAGGATTGGGAGGGAGTGGATCCTGCTTCAGCCACTGCCAGCCGTGGTCAAGACATGATGCATTAATGCTCCAGGTTCCTCATGGCCAAGGAAGAGAGTTAGCCTCTCATGTCTCCAAGGACTTGTCTGGTACACTTGTGTGATCCCACAAAATCCCAGTCCTTGCTGTTATAGATTTCTACTATCCATCATTTCATATCCTAAGAAGTCAAATACACATTGATGCTCATAAAAGTTTTAAACAAAGCTCTTTTGGTATAAGCAGATAAATCTAAGGTCAATTTACTTTGTGGGTTTGAAGGATTTTTGTATTTCTCCTCCTAAGGAAATATGTTCTGTTTCAGCATAGTTTATTCTCACTTGGTTTTCTTACAAATATGATGGAAATTTGATGTCTGAATGAATATACATGAGTAAGATGCAGTATTGAATTTTATGAAATGTAAAATTAGACCTTTGGAATCCATTTTCCTGCTTAGCATTTCATTCAATTGTTTTATTAGATTATTGCAATTTCATGTGGTACTAGGGATTGGTGTGAACAGACCACACACCCATTCCTGTGTGCAATTCGATTAATATTTTTCAGTTAATCGGACAAGGATTTAGGAGGTTGACTGAAGAGGCTGTATGGAGCAGGCACAGACATGCATCCCTGGCACTGTCCATGCCAGGTGGAGCCATACCACCTCTAAGAAGACCCTAGTTCTACTGCTCTCAGAACTGACACAGACATCCCACCTCACTCCTGTGCTTCCATCTTAGGAATTGTCCCCGTCAGGCTCTCCTGGTTCTTACAGTCAGCTCAGGGCTGGCCTGGTCTATCCTTGTTGCAGAAGAGACTACACAGTGCCTGGTACCCTGGGACATGATGTGTCCTCCTCCACGGATCCTCATCACCCCTTCTGCAGAACCAGTGTGGTTCCTTCTCATCTTGAGGGTCCAGAGTCCCCACCAGGGTTACAAATCATCTCCCCACAGTTCCTCTAATGATTTGAGTCTTGTAAACAACGCTTCTTAATGGAGTGTTGACAACACATTTGCATGTGTAATTTTTGGTGTCTTTAAAGAAAAATTCTTCAACATCCAAGGTACATATAATTAACTTTTTCTTTTTAAAATGTTTGAATTGGGATGTTTGTTCAGCCTGTCTTTCAAATAATGTCATACCATTTCTTGAAAGAATAACCACTGAACAGTTAAAATAAATGGAACAAATTGGCAGCCAACTAGGACTGGATGATGAACGGTGTGACCTTGTGCACAGTCCCAGGTGGTTCCCAAGGGCAGAATATCTTTCTGGCCATCCTGCACGCATTGGGATAGAACAGATAAGTAAGAATATGCAGTGAGTTCATAAATTGTAAAGATCAATAAAAGGAATTATTGCAGTAAAAAGGAATTGAGGTTAGTCTCTCTAACTTTCCACCAGCCCAGTTTCTCCTATGCCACTTGATGTAGTTACAGTTTGCACTTGTAACCCAAGATATTGCTTGTAAGAACTTGATTTGATTATTTTGGGGTAGAGGAAGGAGATGCAGGCTAAAGTATGAAGGGTCTTCTATGGCTTGGCAACTCTTCAGGTTTATTTAGAGTCGTTAACTGGTAAACAATGCTAAATGCAGTTCCCCTAAGTCAGAGTAGTTGGTGAACTCCCTAAGAATCATGTTCCATCTCATAAGTCTTGGTGCTCTGAATAGGGAGCTTCCAAAGGCTCACTGCATGGGATCTTTACAGAACACACATTCTTACCCTTGGAATTGAGGCAAGATTAATCCTTTATGTGAACAACTGGTGGATAGAGGAGCATGTTCTCTTGCTGGGCCTACTGCCATTTCTAGAGCAAGTCCCTGGGCTATAAAGGAGACCACAGGGCATTTTTTGTCGTTGTCATTGACTGTGTTAAAGGGACAGAGGTCTCAGTCATCTCTGGGATGATAGATTTCCACGAGGAAGGACATGGAAACTTGGGAAGTCCTGTTGCTTGCTAGGTTGAGTGAAAGCTCTGGGTCTGTAGTTAACTGTGTAGGCAAGTTGAAAGGTCAAATGGATTTCTCAGGAACATATGTCCTAGAATTGCAAGGATAGGTTGCAGTTTGTTCACATATCTTGATTATTCTGTAAAAATCTATCTTGTTTAAGGTGCTGACTGTGCACTTGAAGCACTTACTTAAGTCTGGGTTATCAAACATGGTATATGCTCTTGGCTTGGTCAGCCCTCCTGAGTCTTCTACATGCACCATGGTTTCCTGAGGTTACTTCTGCCAGAGCTGATGGATTACATTTACAGTGTGGCACGTGGTGTGTTCAGAAATGCATTATCACAAGCTGCTAATGGCTTCAGGCTCCCAGGAGAGGAGTGGACATGGACAAGTCATCCCCACTGCTTCCCATTTAAGGTGAATGGGCAGAAGATCAGTGTGTTACTGCATTGATGTTATGATCCTTCCCTGCCTGGGGAGTACTGATGAGGGCTTGACCCTACACTGGGAGAGAGTGAGCTCCTGGCTCAGAGGAGGGCTCCTTCAGGCTGTGCACCTCCCTCCCCGAACCCAGACCCACATTTGGGGTGTATTCTCAAAGGAAGAATTGTTGCTTCCTGACTTGTGCTATCTCATTCAACTCCATGATTCTCTGCAAAATTAATTCCTTGGTTCTCCCAAAGTGCTGACTAATCAAGGAGTAAGAAAGCCCTACTCCTTACTGTGAGAGAACAAGTAGGAAAAATGGTGTATCTGGTAACAATATTAGTCTTCATTTCCAGGGTTGAGGGGAATGCTGAGCGCTGGTACAAGTATTTACAGTTAGGAAACTGAGTTGTGTGGCCCACAATGCCCTGCCCCACCTGCCCCCCAGCCCCAGACTGTTCAGCCCTGGAGAAGCTGCTTGGGCTTTCACCCCTGTTACTTCTTGCAGGCACCTTGCTCAGCACGGCTCTCAATTCATGTTTGTTAAATGCAGTTAATAGCCCTCCGGGAATTAAAGTTAAAATTTTAATTATTCTCTCTACAGTTACTCAGCTCCCATGAGTGTAGAAGCATTGTAGTTAAGAATGTTGCTCATATAAAATTTGAAGCATTGCAAACTTTAGTTCCCAGTTCAGTAGCATGCAAAATTTTATTTGCTTAGGCTGCAAATAAACAACAGCAAAAACTGATTGTTTACTGATTAGCCTTAATGAGACTAGCCTGTCAGCAGAGTGTATGGTTTGCTAGTTTCCATTTCATATATCACAAACGTTGAATGTAGTCATAAGGAGTAATCAGCCGCATCTATTTGGTAAGATGCACTATAGTTTTTTTAAAATAAGATAATTTAGTTGTGCTTCCTTGAAAACATTAATGTTAGAAAAGAGAAAAACGACAGGTCCCTGAAGGGGTCATATTTGAAACAATCCTTTTGGAAGGAGAAAATGCATCATGGGAGACGGGTAAGACATGTGGTGATTAAGATGATTGATGACATTAACTTCTCATGTTAAAAATAATGGCAAAGCCTCAACCTCAGAATCTCCTCCTAGAGAGAAGATCCCACTGTCCGGCCTGTTTCACTGTTGGGTGCACGCTCAGTCTCCAGTCTGGGGGTGTCTGGCCTCTCCGAAAGGCCCAACCTGGAGGTCCTACACTACCCATTGCAATGATATGAGTGTTTTAAAAATCCTAATGCCTGTCTTTCCATGCCTGGCTTATTGCACTTAATATGATGTGCTGTAATTCCCACCCACTTTGTGGTAATGGGAGCCAAAAAATTGTTGTTGAAGAGAGTAGAATAGGGATTGCTAGAAGCTTTGAAGAGTAGGGAGAAGGAGTGAGTAGAGTGAGGTTAAGTAACAGGTATCAAAATACAGATAGAGGCCGGCGCTGCGGCTCACTAGGCTAATCCTCCGCCTGCGGCGCCAGCATCCCAGGGTTCTAGTCCAGGTTGGGGCGCTGGATTCTGTCCTGGTTGCCCCTCTTCCAGTCCAGCTCTCTGTTGTGGCCTGGGAGTGCAGTGGAGGATGGCCCAAGTCCTTGGGCCCTGTACCCACATGGGAGACCAGGAGAAAGCACCTGGCTCCTGGCTTTGGATCAGCTCAGCGCACCAGCTGTGGCGGCCATTTGGGGGTGAACCAACGGAAGGAAGACCTTTCTCTCTCTCTCTAACTCTGCCTGTCAAAAAAAAAATAATAATAATATAGATAGATAGGAGGCAACACTGCTGGTGTTCTGTAGTACGTGAGCAACTCAACCTGTGAGATATTACCCTGATTTGATCATTACACATTGTATGTACTAAATTATTATATTGTACTCCATAAATATGTATAATCACATGCCAATTAAAAGGAAAAATCAAGTATACAACCGATAAAACAGCGTCTGGGTGCCACTCCCAGAGCTTCTGCTGTCAGCCGTGGATCTTGCCTGGGCACCCACCAGAACCTTTGTGAAAGCACCCCATGGACTGTGAGGTTGAAAAGTGCTGGCCTCAAGGAAGTCTTTGTGACTTTAAAATGGGAGAGAGATGGGTCAAGGTAAAAGCGGGACAGGCAAGGAGTCCTCCTTCCCTTAGTACACGTTACCGCCCCCCCCCCCCAGGTGGAGAGAGAGGAAGTTGGTCTCCATAAACCAAGAAATGGAAAGGCATTTGTAAGATGAATGTGTAAAACTTTCACTGTTAGACCAAATGATAACTTGATATCATTTAAGTGAATGTAGAGCTGGCATAACAAGGTTTACCTTTAGGAAATCAATGGTTCAACATACTGACCACATTTAATGACAATGTATTGTATATTTGAAAAGTGTTCTCCCAACAAGAAAAAGATACATGTGTGAGGTCGTAGATATGTTAATTAACTTAATTTAGCCTTTCTACAGTGTATATGCATTTCAAAGTGTTATACTATATATCGTAAATATATACAATTTTTATCTTCAAGTTAAAAATATTAGTGAAATAACAAGAACAAAAAGAATAAAATTCCATGATTAAAACTTTAAAAACCTTAGCCATAACTAATAGTATTTACCAAGTTTATTAACTTGCAAAGACATATTATTAAATCTTTATTATTATATTAATGTTATATGATCTTTATTATTAAATCTTTCATAGTGTTTTACAGTTTGCAAAATGCTTCCATATACATTATCTTACTTGGCCCTCACAACAACTCTGTCATTGGGAGGGAAGTTGTTCCCATTCTATAGGGGAGGGTTCTGAGGGCAGCTATCTGACGCAACTGTGAGACTCTCCTGCGTACCTAGAATGTGGTACTTGCCTGTGTACCTGGCATGCCCAGCCTTTGGGCCTCAGGTAGGGCCCCTCACCTGATTTCCTTTGGCCTGATGGACTTAGCCACTACCTCCCTGGTAACTTAATTAGTGTCTGTAAACGTCACCCATTTGAGAAGACCTGACTACCCTGAGGCTGTCACAGAGGAGCCCACTAAGAAGTGAGACTGTTGAGTCAGCATGTAGTGGGGCAGGGGGTGTGAGCTGAGACCAAAGCCCAGCCCTTGCTCTCATATCCCTGGGTTTTCTAACAGGATCTCTACAGTTTTATATGCCTGTGAAAGCAAATACTGCTGTGGCTCCTTAAGCATGTTTCCCTGTGTGAAGCTTTCTGCCCTGAGCTGGCAGTGCTGCCCTGTTCTGTGAGGTCTGCTTCCCTCTCCTTGGGCATTTGGCAAATGCGCATCATCCCGGAGCCTCACCCTCTTCCCCCCAGCCTCTTGTTCCTGTCTGGTTTTGTGGTCCTTTAATGAATGGAGTCTCCTACATCATGCACTGCTGTGCACAGGAGGCGTGCGGCCACTGGCATAATACTTCAACAGGGACTCCTTTTTTTTTTTTTTTTTTTTTTTTTTTTTTGACAGGCAGAGTTAGTGAGAGAGAGAGACAAAAAGAAAGGTCTTCCTTCTGTTGGTTCACCCCCAAAATGGTCGCTACGGCTGACGCTGCGCTGATCCGAAGCCAGGAGCCAAATGCTTCTTCCTGGTCTCCCATGCCGGTGCAAGGGCCCAAGCACCTGGGCCATCCTCCACTGTACTCCCGGGCCACAGCAGAGAGCTGGACTGGAAGAGGAGCAACCGGGACTAGAACCCGGAGCCCATATGGGATACCAGCACCGCAGGGGGAGGATTAACCAAGTGAGCCACGGTGTTGGCCCCAGGGACTCCTTTGACATCCTGACTATAACTGGGCCAGTGGCTGCACTGTCCACCTCAGTCACCTTGCACCGCTGCCCTCTTGTGACCTCAGTGCCTGTCTCGGAGGCATGGAACCCCACTTTCAGAGGTTTCTAGGAGACTACCGGACCCCTCAGTCCTCACTTTTCTGCCTCTGAACAACATTCCTGTCTCCTGGCTCATTATTAGTTTGGCAGGAGACGAAGATCTACCTGACTTCCCATAACAGAACAGGACCATGAAGCAATGATACACCTGTCTCTTGTCCCCACCATATTGAGTGGGATACCATGCTTTCTGGATGAAGAGCTGCTGGGAACTTTAAAAATAATTAACCATCTTCATCATGCCCCCCATTCAGTGTTCTCTCTCCTTCAAAAGTTGCCTGAGAAGTAACTGAACCACTACACATACTATACCGAAGTGAAGGCTTGCAGTTCAAAAAAGCTCACTTTCGGAAGAGAATTATAAGCACCTTCCACCCCTCAGTGCCCTGCTCTGGGTGCACCTGGGTGGCTCTGGAGCCTGGGCATGGGACCTCAGGGGTGCAGGAGAGTGTGCAGTCAGGTGTTCCCCTTCTGTGGTATGGGAGATGCCCAGGACACCAGAGAGAGCAGCAAGTCTGGTATTTCAGGCCATGGAGGAGCAGTCCAGGATCAAATTAAGACACACACCCCCACCCCCCAGCCCCAAAGCCTTTGTACTTCCTGTCAGCTTCTCCCTAACACTGAGGAAGAGCAGCAAAGATGTCTTCCATGCTGGAAGCCCATTGGCCGTCCACTCCCCAACGGGATGGCATGAGCATCTGAATTCACAGAGCTACCGAGCCAGTGCTGAAGCAGGGACCGAGCCCTGATGCCCTGTCCGTGAGTTCCTCACCCAGCCGAGAGGCGGGCAGCAACCTCTCACCCGCAATTCTTGGTGGTGTTCTGTGGGCTGACAGAGGATGGCATGAGAAAGATGTCTCTGGAAGCCACACTGGCAGATGCTGGGCACTTGCCTGGGCCGAGCCCTGATGACGCAAGGAAAACAGAGGCGTAACACAGCATTTGAGCAGCTCTCGGGATCAAGGGAGGCTGCAGCTGAAGCTCCACCGGGGACGGTGGGCGTGATGGCTCTCACATGGTGGCCAGGCAGTGGTCAGGCAGCCCCTGGTGCTCTCTTCAGAGGAGGCAGGGCCCTGACAACCCAGCTTCAGTTTCTTCATCAGGACTTGAGGCTACGCTTTGTAAACTGCATAAAACCTCACAGACTTGGTTAATGTGGCCATTGTTATTCCATATACTCCTCAGAATCAACAGAAGCTGGGGAGAAGGTAGGAAGATTGAGAAGTCCTTTGGAGGCATGCGGAATTTGGTGTGAAATGTTAGGTGGTACCTCCTGTTGGCTTGGGGATACTCAGAGGAAAATGGCCCAGCAGGCTGGTACTAGACTCCAGGGGCTCACAGCAAGCAAGGGTGGGTCATAACGCGGCCTGAAGTTTGGTCTGAGGTCACAGTAGGCATTAGGCTGCAACCCTGCCCCTTGGGTCTGCCTCCAGAGTCTCTCAGAGAGTCTACTGTCTCTCCCAAATCCCTGAGCTGATAACACTTTAGAAACTCTGTTTTTTGACCCCTCTGCTCATCCTGAACACATTCCAGGCACTTCAGTAAGGCCAGCCCGAGCCCCATGTGTGTCTGCCAGACAGACCCCATGCTTGGGGCCCTGAGTGCAGTGGACTCTGCCCTGACTGCCCAGGGGCCTTCCCTGCCCTTTCTGTCCCCTTCCATGAGCTCCTGGACTTCTGAGAGGACAAGCTCAGCATCTCTACATGCTCTGCTTATCCAACAGGAAGGGTGTAGGTTCCCAAAGGCCTACAGGGAAGCCCCTGAGTTCCTGGGACTGGATGAGATACCCCAATCCCAGACACCACATGGGGTTCACTTTCTGTCGGCTGAGCCAGTTCACCTCCCAGCCTCAAGGTCTCCATACATGGAACCTGCCACAGGTGACAGAAGGTCCAGGGTGGCCCCTGTCAGCTCTAGTCAGATGCTCTCCTAGTCTCCTTCCCCCAGGACAGGAACAATCACCTTGGGCTTGACTACCTTTCCTGTGAGACATCACAAGCTTGGGCCAGCACGATGTGTAAGACCTGCTCTATCACTCAGACCTGAGGGACCTCAAGGAGGCATCTCCCTGATCTACACTTACATTTCCACACTGGGAAACAAGGGTAAAGACCAGGATTGTTGTGAGGACAAAGGGAGGGTAATCAGCAGGTGCCTACTATGAGTTGTTAGTAGAGGTCACCCATGAGAGGGGAGGGTCTCAGCAAGCGGCCACAAGACCCCCAGTGCTGAGTCCAGCCAGGCCCAGCCCCTCCTCCATTGGATTGTGTGGTGCTCCAAGGACAGAAAACAGCTCAGAGCCAGAAAAGACAGCCAGAACCCTTTGGGTATGTGTCAGTTTTTACTTATGTTCTTCCCTCTCTAGGAAGTACACCAAGAGATTGTTGATTCCTTTGTTCTATTTTTCAATAGATTATTAATGAGTTTGATTAAGAGAGGTTGGGGGGTGGCTTGAGAAGATGACTCTGTGAGAGAGGCCCACTTTGCTCTTTGGTGTTTTGAGTAGACTCATCTGTTTGGGGAAATGTTTTATGAAAGATGAGAAATATGGACATCTACAATGATAAAACTGGTATAGGACGTCTTCAGCTCTACTTCCTGTTCCCAGCTTTACCAGTCTGGCTGTGCATATGGAAGAGTAGAAGGGTGGACATTGCAGTCTTCCCTCCTGATTCTCCAGGGATGACTCCCAAGAACCCCAGTGGATTCCTGAAACACAGGCAGTCTGAGCCCATTATATACTATGCTTTTCCCTATATGTACCTATTATACAGTTTAGTTTATAAATTAGGCACAGTAAGAGATAATGAAGCGTAACAGTTATAACAGTATACTGTAATAAGACTGTGTGACTGTGATCTCTTTCTCCTGAAAGACTCAAGACAGATATTAATATTTTCAGATCACAGTTGAGCATGGGTAGCAAACCACAGAAAGCAAAGCTGCAGATGTGGTGGGGGTGGGGGAACTATTCCCCTCTGTAAAAATAAAGCCATCGTACCTTTTTCCTTTATCATTTGCTTATTCATCCTTTTTTCATGAGAAAAGCTAATGTTTGCAAAGGTTAAAAGAGTAAATTCAGGTAGAATAAGGCTATATAGTAAAATATGAGTTGTTTTCTCATCCCGTATCTGCATTTGTTTCTCAAGAGCCACCACCATTAGTTGCTCCTTGTACATCCTACTAGAAATATTCTATGGCTGCTCAAGTATCTGTCTTTTTTTTCCATGTTCAGATACATAGAAGCATACAATGCTTGAGATTATTCTGTTCTTAGTTTATAATACTTCAAATAAAAAGTACTCCATTAACAATTACTTTCATTAAGCAAAAAGATTTTCTGAGTGTAAGCTAAGTGTCCTGTTCTTGGAGTATGAGAGTTCCTAAAAGGTCTGTGTGGGTAGACCAGACGGTCCCATTTACTCAGCAGTCCCTCCCAGATGATAGCTCCTGTAGAACGGCAGGAGTGCGGGAGCATTCAGTGCATAGCCTGTTGCATTGTTGCTTAGCTGAGTGCCCAGGAAGAAGAGGAGATGGGTTTAGGAGACAGTGACAGTCACCATTCAATCTTATAAAGTTAGGGGGAAACTGTGATGTATCTGTTTCCTGGGTTTTGCTGTTTGCTAAAAGTTCTGTGTTTAGAATTGGCGTCAACTCAGGCCTTGAAAGATGACTAAATTTACCTACCAGTTCTTCCTTCATCTGACATCCATTTCCCTATTTTGTTACTTACGTTATAATTTCTTATTTGTCAAAGCACATAAAATTTTCCTCCCTGGGGTAATTCCATAGTGACTTATTTTTAGTGCTGTGTTTAAATGGGTTCTAGGATTACGTGGTCTCAGGCTTTCTGTTGGTAGCTCTAGAAGGTAGATCTTGAGGGCTTCTTTTTTCCCTACAATTCCCCTTTCAATCTCCCGAGAGTTAATATGGAGTTTGTCTTCACTGCCTGCTCTGTTTTCCTCACCTCTGCTCTTTTCTCAATTGGCTGATGCCCCCCATTTATGGATTCTTGCAAGTTTGAAAATAGTTCTCAACTTGCTACAAAGTTCTTGAGTCATATAATTTCCTATAAAGCAGTGTAGAAATGTCTGTGGTCTTTTAGAACTGGGTGTTTTTGTGGAGAAATTTGAAGTGAACCTGTTTCCACTAGATGATCATATGATTGTTTCAGTTCAAGAATCTTACCAGGCTGTGTCTGGTTGTTGGTCTTTCTCTATCACTTTCTTTTAAACTAAGCATAGTATACTTTTGCAATTAACAGACAAGTCACTTTGTTTCAGTAGTTTTCTTGTATTATGTCATCAGCCTTTCTTCTGCTAACAGTTCAAAATATGTAAATTATATATACTTTATTTCATTTGTGTTATATATCTGTGTCATCTCTTTGATAAACTTAATACTTCATATCATTTCCTATTTCATTTGTCTCTGTGTCTTTATTCTTTTATTTAATTGCTTTCAATATGGTTTTCATCTCTACATCACTGACTTTAATTTTTAAATCCCATTTCCTTCTCTTTCTTTTGGTTTGTAGTCTCTATGATGACTATTTTTCCTTTCTGGAAGAGTACAGTAGTCAGGATAATGGCACCTCAAAGATGTTAGTTTTCTAATCCAAGAATCTATATGTTACTTTACATAGCAAAAAAGAACAGTAATTGAAAAAGATAAAGTTGAATATGAAATTAAATTTGCTACTCAGATAAATTTAAAATAGGGAGATTATCCTTGATTATTTTCATGAGCTCGTTGTAATAAAAAGGGTCTTAAAAGTGGAAAGAGGGAGACAAAAGAGTGATAATCAGAGAAATGATAATGTGAGAAGGGCTCAGCCCAGCATTATTGGAGGTATAATGCAAAGCATGTGTGAGATTCTAGAAGCTGGAGAAGGCAAAGAAGAAGGATTTTGGCTGTGATAAGCAGAATAATTATCCCCAAGATAGTTCCCAGAAGCTGTATATGTGTCACCGTACACATCAAATAGGAATTTGCAGATGAGATTCAGGTGTGGACTTTGAGATGGCAAAGTGATCATGGACTACCCAGGTAGACTCCAGGTGGGTCACAGGTAATCGGTCATAAGGCAAGAGGGTCACCGTCAGAGGAGATTGACAGTGGGAGCAAAGATCAGAGTGTTGCAATCTTGGCAGAGACCACAAGCCAAGGAATGAGGGCAGCCTCTAGGAACTGTAAAAGGTGAGGAGCAGATCCTCCCCCAGAGCCTCTGAAAGGCCCAGCCCTAACAACACCTTGACTTTAGCTCAGCGAGACCCATTTTGTCCTTCTAACCTCCAGGAGATTGCACACTTCTGTTGTTTGAAGCCACTTGGTTTGTAGTAGTTTGTTATGGTGGAAAAAAAAAAACAAACTCAGAGACTATGGCAGGTTTTGCTACAACAAGTATTCAGCTTTTTCTGAGTACTTTCCCAGGCACCTGCATTTGTTCCTTCTCCTTCCCTACACCCTTTTGTGTGCTTGACTCCCATGCCAGCTACCCTCTTGCTCAGGACTACGTTGAAGAGTGGAGCAGGAGAGGTGCCATGAGGCTAGAGCAAGGCGTACGTTTAATTCAATTTTGTGGAGACCAGGAAAAGCACCTGGCTCCTGGCTCCTGCCATCGGATCAGCGCGGTGCGCCGGCCGCAGCGCGCTGGCCGCAGCGGCCATTGGAGGGTGAACCAACGGCAAAAGGAAGACCTTTCTCTCTGTCTCTCTCTCTCTCACTGTCCACTCTGCCTGTCAAAAAAATAAAAAAAAAATTAAAAAAAAAAAAAAAAAAAAAAAAAAGAAATGCACTTTATCCAAATGAATTTCCTTTGCCCAGGATGGGCCGTGTTCTCCTGTTTTCACTGTGGAAGCTGGGTGTTGCTTACAGCAGATCTTCTGCGTTTCTGCCTGCATTGGCTGCCTTCCTTTCTGTATGAGGCCAAGTGCACAAGCTCAGGCTTGCCCAGCACCTCCATTCCCACGTCCTTGTGATTATTCATGGCAAACCACAGCAGGGCCAGGCCACTTCTCCCAACAGAGCTTGTGGTTCCCCAGGGGCAGGAGCAGGGGCTGGCTTGCCATGTCCATTCCTGATTGCATTGGTTCTGGCATACTCAGTGGTTTGTGGTTTGTGGTTGTATCTGACTCCTTGATGTGTTGGGGGTGAAATGGATTTCTCCTTTTAGCCTCTCTCTCTCTCTCTCTCTCTCTCTCTCTCTCTCTCTGTCATGCACACACGCGCTCCTTTTTCATTGTTTTTGAAAGTTTCAGAGAAAATGTGGAGGATTACATTGTTCGCTGCAAGCGGGGAAGCTGCTGTCTGGTGGATGGTGGAGAGGGATTTTTCTCACCTTTGGAGACTCCTTGTGCTTTGAGAAAGAGAAACAGTCACTGTTTTGCACATGGGCTGGGCATTGTGTAGTAACTTTGGGGTTCCTTTTCCAAATAGAGTTTTTGTTTTACTCCAGAACACTTTTTCACAAAAGCCCTCTGTTCAATCAGATGAGCTATTGTATGAGAGATCTGGCAGCCTCAGATGACATGCAGGCCCTTCTTGCACAGCAGCCTGGGGAGATGGGAGGCAGGCAGGTACCACACTAGACATCTACCCCACTCTTTCTCTGCCTGATCCTGCATCCTGCTTGGTCCTGGTGACCTTGGAGTGACCATCTACATTTTGGAAATCTATGTGACCTTTTGGACATGAATCAAATGAATCCTTGAGTGACACCCACTGCTGTAATGATTTAATGAAAACATTAATTTAAAATTATTTTTTAAAAGATTTATTTATTTGAGAGGCAGAGTTACAGACAGACAGAGGCACAGAGAGAGAGAGAGAGAGAGAGATCTTCCATCAGTTGGTTCACTCCCCAAATGGCAGCAATGGTTGGAGCTGGGCTGATCCGAAGCCAGGAACCAGGAGCTACTTTCAGGTGTCCCATGTGGGTGTCGGAGCCCAATAACTTAGGCAGTCTCCCACTGCTTTCCCAGGCCATAAGCAGAAAGCTGGATCAGAAGTGAAGCAGCCAGGACATGAACTGGTGCCCACATGGGATGCTGGTGCCACAAAGAGGAGGCTTAACCTACTATGCCACAGTGCCAGCCCCCATTAAGTTATTTTCTATAAATTAGAAGCAGCAAGAGTAACTATCACTTTATCATATTAGTTATCTAATTTAGATTTCATAGCCAGCAGTGAGGGAAGTATCAGTGTTTATCCTCACTTTATGGATGAGCCAACCAGTGGCCATGCCGTTTGTCAGTTGCCTATCTTTTTAGTGCATGCTGCCTTCATAAGTATCTAACTTAGACCTACCAAGGAGGTGTGTAGTTACCTTGTTGGGTTGGTTGAGTTGAACCTTATGAATATTGTGTATTCTTTTATGATCTCTCTGCAAATCTATGAATCCAAACTATATTTTGGAACAAGTTACTTATAATAAATTTAAGATGCAGAGTAGGTGATTTGTGTAGTAGCTAAGTTTCCACTTGAGGTACTCACATCCCATATTGGAGTACCTAGGATCAAGGCCCAGCTCTGCTTCTGATTCATTTTCCTGGGAGGCAGCAGATGGTGGTTCAAGTAACTTTGTCCTTGCTACTCATGTGGGAGACCGAGATGGAGTTGTTGGCTCCTGGCTTTAGGCTGGCCCCACTGTTGTAGGCCATTTGAGGAATGAACCAGCAGTTGGAATATTTTCTCTCTCTCTCTTTCTGTATTCCTGCCTTCCAAATAATTTATATTTTTAATACTCAGTTATAAATAGTTGTTATATGTTAATATACTAAAATGAAATGTTAATAGGGAAAAGGGTAAAAAGCATCTGGGAACTAATTGTAGTACTATCTAACAATTTTTATTTTGTAAATTAAAAATTAAAAAGGAGGAAAAACTTTATTTTCCAGAATCTCTTCATCTTGTCAAGGCCATGGAAACTTAGAAGTGAGACATCTGAGTCCTAAGGAATGACAGTTGGTGAGGGTTTGGCCCCTGCATGGCCTGTGGCAGGCTCTTCTGTGTACAGCTTCTTTGGCTAACTGTCCCTGGAGCACCTGTCAGCCAAATGATGCAGAACCGAGAGAGCAGCCACGCTCACTGTCTTCAATTGCTGGGGGGAACCTACCGTGTGTTAAAAAGACAATAATCCAAAGCTTCTAAATATTTTTCTTCTTTCTCTGTCTTCCTTCAAGTTTGCAGCGTTCACAGGAGGTTGTCAGTCACAGGGATGAATAATTGGTGGACTGTGGCCCCAAGGAAGCCAGAAGGGCCTCACCCTGGCATCTCTGTAGACAGGAAATCAGCAGGACACAAGGAATCCTTTCACATGACCCACTCCATGATGGTGCTGTTGCACAAGTGGGAGAAAGACAAACATCCCTGTTACTTTGGTACAGGCTGTATCCTGGGTTCACCCCTATGACCAGAATGTGTGAGATGCTGGAAAATGTTGCCTCCTGACCTTAGGATACCTGAGAAGATAAAAAATGGGCCATCCGTCACTCGGCTTCTCTGGGCTTCCCCTAGTAGACGATTCTTATCTGGAGTCAACTCCAGGACACCGTTACCATTAGGTCTTCAAAGACTGCCCGCGCCACTTCTCCCTCGTTGCCTTCTTTAGTTAATCACTTATGAGTCCCTTTCATTCTGTCCTCCTTTGTCTTAGCCGTTCTGTTTCCTCATCCCTTTTCTACCAACCCATAGTACATTCTGGATAATTTCCTCAGTGCTGCCTTCCACTTCACTCATCTGTTCTCTACCGAATCCATTCAATCCACTATAGAAATCAACCACTTTGCCTTCCGTTTCTGTGATCATGGGTCTCATTGCCCTAAGTACCCTTCACTTCCCGTCTCCCTGTTATTTTTAATAGTGCCATACTGTTTGGTTAGGATTTTGATCACTTTAAACATGCATGAATCGATCACTTAAGGCACTGATTTTACGGTCTCTGAATACTCATTTGTTTCCTGAGTGTTTCGGTGGTGGTGGGATGGGGAGTTGTCTCCTTTCCTACTGTTTGCTGGGTCTGATGTCGCTGCTGCTTGTGCTCTGTCACATGAGTGCATCCTCATCTTCAACTTGGCCTCTGAGTGCAGGTGTCAGGCATATGAGGTCCAAGGGTTCCCTGGGCCACTTGGTATGTCAGCTTGTTGCGGGAGTGGCTTGGGACACTAAGTGGCTGGCTGAGCTGAGTGCCATCTGAGGTTGTGTCTGTGTGTCTGTCATCTGGCTTGCAGTGAGGAGTGTAGAAGTGCGGTGGGTGTGGGTGTCAGGGCCAGCCACAAGCCAGGGATTCTGCGGGCCTGCTACGTGGCATGCTCTGAAGTTCGAACAGCTTGGACTGGAGCCCTGGAAGGAAGGGGCAGTGACTGGTACATTTATGTGCCAAGGCCTGAGAGTGCCCAGTGAACAGTTTCCTTACTTTGAGCACTTGGCTGTGGTTGGAGCCGTGTTTGACCCATCAAGGAGCCCTGCCAGCTGGGCAGAGGCAGAGGATTCGGCAGCTCTTCACCAACGAGCATGCCGTATTTCTGGAAGTCTGCTTGTTTGCTTCTTTATGTTGTATCAACGAGATTAAAAATGCAAAGCTTTGGATGTGGGCTAGTACATGATACCTCAAGAGATGACTGCTGAGTCAGGGAGAGAAAGGAGAGAGGCAGTCCTTACACTGATGACCGGGATACTCTGGAGACTGTTACACAGATGATATGTATCTGAGGTTTCTGATCTACCACAAGCTCACTTATAGCAAATTAGAAAAAAAATATTTCAGACTCTTGCCTAAAATTGAGTAACCTTGCTTGAAGTTCAAGGTTAGACAGTCCGCTGGCAGACTGATCTGCATACCCCCTCCTCCCAGGCACACCACAGTGCATGACTGCCTTACACCCATTGCGGCTTCTGCCCTTCCCTGCAAGGCCAACAGCATCTTTCCTTAAAGGACCAAAATGCCTGCCTTTCCTCTCCCTTGACAGCTTTTCCAGTTTCCCCTCTGAGAGCCTCTGCCTGCCTTCCCCTGCTTAGCATCTGCAGGCAGTAAGCCTACAACTGCAAGCCATGGCCTCACATCACAGCATCTTTGTTGCTCTGAGACCTCTGAAGTTAGGGTCTGGCTCCTGGAGAGCAAGTTGCAGGACTCCGTGCCTTTGTGAATCTTAGCCGCAGGCACCTCTGTCATGGTGGTCGTGGTTTGCACGGCCGTGAGAGTGGAAAGGGTCTTTTCAGTTCTCACAGGAAGGTGCATTCCTTGTTGCAATCCCTTACATTCCCAGTGCACCCACACAGCCCTGCAGGAACACAGTGATACTCTCACATGCACAGTAGATGTGGGGGCCTGAGCTCATTTCACTGCTTCCCTGGAGTGAAGTGTGTGTTACCAAGTCACTGTGATCTGGGGTCTTTACAAACGGCCCCCTTCTGGCAATGAAGGGTGGGAAAGTCACTAGTCATCCTAAGTGGAGCAGAGCCCCTGACCTGCTCTTTAATGTGTCGCCACACCCCTTCATTCATTTCCATAATGTCCTTGGCACCTGGCAAGTGTGTGTGATGGCCTGACTCTGGGCACTGTTCTGCGTGTTAGGAAAGAGGTAGAATTTTCTCAGGAGCACACAGCACCAGGGGTTATAGTAGCACCTGGGAGAAGGGTGAAGGGTCATACATTGATGCTTGCCCTGATGCCCTGCACCAGCTCCTTGCAGACCCATCCATCCACCAGGTGCCCCGGCCACAGCAGGCCCATGCTTCCTTATCCCAGCCTGGGGGAGGGCGGAAGGTGTCCCCAGGGAGCAGTGGGGTGGCTCTCGGCTCTTTCCTGTCTCTGTCTCTACATTTAATCCGTCATTAGATCTTGCTGTCTTTGACTTTGTGCCATCTTTTTTATTCATTCCACTGACTTTTGTTCTGAATGTTTTCTCATGAAAGTGCAAGTATTCTATAAGAAAATACTAACTGGAGAAGAAATAAACAATCATATGTGCAAAGAATGTATTATCTGGCTTGGTTTTTCTTCTCACCTGGCATCATTTCTTGAGCCTTGTCTGTGTGATTAAATATCCTCCTTAAATGGAGGTTTCAGTGGCCACGTGGCCTGCATTAACAGAATAGGCTGTGGTTGGTGAACAGAATATTGATTGCTATGGTTTTGCTGGGGACATGCTCCAGGGCGAGTAGATGAATCGCTCCAGTGCAGCCTGGCAGGTCATCGTGGGCCACGGTTCTTGCTCTCTCTTGTTCCACTGTTAGAGTTCTTCCTTTATTCCTGCTTTAGAGGGTGTTCAGTGTGTCTCCTTCACAGTGTTACTCTGATCTCTGTCATGCATGCTCATTGTAGCTTTCTTTACTTAGTCCTGAGCAGAATATCTGAAGACTCTCTTATTACAGCCTCTTCCACAAGCCTTGGCCAAAAAGAAGACAAGACAGTCTGGGCCCTCACAGCCCAGGACTGACTTCTGGCCAGGTGGGAAGAGTCCATTCTTGGAAGCAAGGTTCCATGGGGATTCAGATTGGGAAATCTGGAGGGTGCCAGGCCCAGAGGCCAGGAGGTGCTGAGGCCTGAGATGCACAGAGCAGAGCTTCAGGGTTGCAAGGGTGGAAGGCAGGAGAGCCAGCCCAGCAGAAGAGTAAGTGGAATTAGGAGGAAGCAGCCCTGGATCAGTCCAGTACCTGGGATCCCACTCCAGAGTGCTGCGGTCCTGAGTTGCCACCTATCTGACCCCAGGTCTGTGAGCCCCTTTGTGCAGTGGAGTCCCTGGCATTGGGGAGAGCTCCTGGCCCCTTCCGCTGAGGGTTTGCAGTGCCTCGGTCATTGTGCTCGGAGCAGTTTGCTCCTCGTGCCCACTCACATGTTGCAGGACCAGGTTAGAACTTGGCTCCTGGAGCTCCTGTGGGGAGGAGGAACAGAGAGGAAAGGAGTGTCACTAGAGTGTCCCTGGAGGTGTTGGGAGGGGCCAGGGAATGTCCAAGCCGGCCCTTCTTGGAGCCTGCCACCAGCCAGGCAGTCTGTGGTGCTCCTCAGGGTCGGGACCATGGGTGCCCCATGTATGAGAACTAGTGTGTGGTCAGCTTTACAGAGGACAGGAGCATGACGATGGATTTGTGTGAGTATCCAGCTGTCCCTGTGGCATTGCCAGATGGTGTCCATGTGTGACTTTCCACCAAGCCTATGGCAAGTCTGGGGCAGAACAGGGCAGGAGAAAGGACAGGCATCTGCAGCCTCCTGGCGCACAGCGGTCTCCATCATTTGAAGTGAGAGCATGGGACAAGGTGTGTGCAGTCACCAGGGAAATGGGTTCCTGTCATTCTACAGGTGCAGTGCGGCCTGGGGCCTGGCAAGGTGGAGATGGCTGGCACCCCCTAAGGATCCTGCTTTATTGTTACTATTGTTTTTGTATTTTTAAAAATATTTTATTTATTTTACTTGAATGTCAGAGTTACACAGAGAGAGAAGGAGAGGCAGAGAGAGAAAGAGAGGTCTTCCATCCGCTGGTTCACCCCCTAGATGGCCACAATGGCTGGAGCTGCGCCGATCCAAAGCCAGGAGCCAGGAGCTTCTTCCAGGTCTCCCACGTTGGTGCAGGGGCCCAAGGATTCCCAGGCCATAGCAGGAGCTGGATTGGAAGCGGAGCAGCCAGGTCTCGAACCAGTGCCCATATGGGATACCAGTGCTTCAGGCCAGGGCGTTAACCCACTGCACCACAGCGCCGGCCCCATTACTGTTGTTTTTAAAACAAGCAGTAGCACAGGAAATTGCTGCTTGGAAGGCAAGGAAGAGGGCTATCGCTAGACTCTCACTGGCACCCTCCACTGAGCAGGGCATCCCCACAGGCTGTGAAGGGAAGAAGAGCCAGTGCAGGAGGCTCTGACGTTACCATGGGAGAGTGAGGCCTCTCCGCATGTCTCAGCAATCATTCTTAGGCAAGTTCTCTCTGAGTGGTGGCCACATCTATAGCTCACAGATTGGGACACTGAGGCCACAGGATGGTCCCTGGTCCTGAGTCACAGAAGGTAAGGACTGTCCTTAGTGGGATAGGCTCCCAACCCCAGTTTCCTTCTGTTGGACCACCCTGCCTGCTTGGAACCAGGTCTTCCCCTTCGTAGAGGGTTGGGAGTGTTTGCTTTGGTATGTAATGCTTGTTACTTAGCAAAATAAATTCCATACAGGAATTATCCACCTTTTGGGGCACATTGTACTGACTGTGCAGTCAGGAGATCTGGGAGTTGTGCATGAGGACACATGAGACACAGGCAGGGACCTTTGTATCAGGTTGGCAGAAGGCCAAGGACAAGCGGGCATCTCCAGTGTCACGGGGGAGTGGGGTCTTGTGGAACCGGTGTCTGCTGCATCCGCTGCTGCAGTGCTGTGGGTGCCTGGGCTGCAAGAGTTCAAGTGGAACGGGAGAGGGAAGGAGCAGCCCAGAGGGGAGCAGGGCGGGGCAGTCTCCTGGCCAGGAGTGTGGTGTGTGGTCTGGGGTACAGGAGAGCTCTGGCTGTGCAATCTGGAGACGCTGTCTCCCCAGGATGGGGTGACCAAAGCTCCCTCATGTCCCCTGAGATTCAGATTTTCCATCAAAGTGAAGATGTCCCTGGAACGTCAGAGGGCTTTGCAGGGAGAATCAATAGAGTCTCTGCTAGATAAAAGCTCTGACACATGTGCCCGCCCCCAGAGGTCACACCCACCCTGGCCTGCCTGAACGCTCCTCTCTGGGCTGTGTGGTCTAGCTGGGAGCAAACCTGACTCCCAGGGGCATTGTAGGCCATAAACCGCCAGTTTGGTGCCCAGCTTAGAGCTTGCCCTCAACAGCACAAATGTGCACTCCCAGGCTCTGATCCGTTATGAGACGCTGAGACACAGACTGGCCCGGCTAGTCCTTGACCTGTAATGTTTGAGTCATACGCAGATCAGAGGGAAAAGGCCAGAAATAATGACTGTGACACAGGCAGGGGCTGTGCATTGTTACCGAGCTCAGTGAGGTCGCATCTGTGCTGTTGTGCAGACGTTTGCAGTAGGTGTGGCCTGGAAGGCAGCCCTAATCGTGTTCAGTGCGAACTGTGTAGACTTGGGCTTCACAATGGTAAACCCCAGAAGGAAGAGCTGGAAGAACAGCCTAGGTGAGGGCAGGGGACAACATCCAGACTTGACTTAAAGAGACGGTACTGAGGCTTGGAAAATGAGGAAAATGTTTAAAAAAGGCTCTGTCCCAGAGAACCTGAAGGTGGGTGAGGTTGCAGTTTTCCCTGGTCCAGCCTGGAGGAGAGCAGTCGTGTGCAGCAGCCTTCAGGGTCGCCCCTACCCCGGGCACTCTGAGGACGGAGTAGGGGCAGCCAGGCTTGCTCCTCCCTCCCGTGGACCAAGGACTATGTGGCGGCATGCCAGCTTGAGGCCGGACACGTGGACCAGGGTGGTGGTGGTGCTCCTGGGGCTCTCACACCTGACAGCCTCTCTCCTGTCGTCCAGATGGATTGTCACCCGAGTTGCATGGGACACTTGGAGTTACCAGAGCAGGTAGCAAACGTGAGCCCGTCCGTTGGTGTGCAGGGCACAGCCATGGATCAGAGACTCTCTTTTGTTCTACGATTGCTTAAACAGGGATGTCACTAGCAGGCGCCTTCACAGTCCTAAGTAGGTCAGGGTTTTGTCATAGTTTTGAGGAGATCACAGGTGAGTCACAGTAAATTTGGAGAGAGTCACGAATCTTGTCAGAATTCAGAGTGGTTGTGATACCGTTAAATAGCATGCCTTAATTACTGGGCTGCCCAGTGTCCTCTCCCTGCTCCCCCACCCCCACATGCGTGGTAAGCACAGCCTCTGTCGGCACCAGTCCTCAAAGGGACTCGCCATCGCTGCTGGCTCTGAAAATCTGTCCTCCTGCTGGCTTCTCTGGTAGGAAAAAACAAGTCTCCTGAGAGCAGGACATGAGCGAATCCACCCCTCGCTGTCCTCGCCTTTAACCTTGGCCATGCATCTTATTATGGAAATAGAACCTCATGCAGAAAGCAGCACAGCTAAGTCTGGGGTTTGACAAACACCCACAAAATGAACACACCCTGTAATCTGTACCCAGATCAGGAAGACACCAGGACCCCCCACCCCTGTGAGCCCCTCCCAGTACTGCACCCTGGGGAAGCCACTGTCCTCACTTCTGACACCACGGCTTTGTCTGCCTGTTTTGTACTTGACATACATGAGGCCCTACAGAGTATGTGCTTTGCCTTCTGGCTCCTGTCACTCCACATTATCCAGGAGCAGAATTGCTGGGTTAAGGTATCGTGTCTCCAGCTCTCCCAAAGTACAGCTCCAGTGGGTAGAAGCCAGAATGAAGGTTTTCAGGCAAAGTATATGAAGTTATCATGGCCATAGAATGTATTTTGTGTTGATATTGGATCCAAGCAAGAGTTCAGAGGCATAGTTAATAAGCAGTTCCTCTTAGAAATCTGGGAGAAGAGTGTTGGTCTTTCAAGAAGCAGGTTTTGTATTTAAATGAGGATTCAAATTTTTACTCATTTGGAAGGCAGCAAGATGGCACATGAGGAGGGGAAGGGGAGAGATCGCCCACCCCCTGGTGTACTCTCAGAGTTCTTTCAACAGCAGGAATGCGCCAGGTCAGAGCTGGGAGCCCGAAACTCAGTTAGGTCTCCCACAGGGATGACAGGGACCCAACTACTAGATCCATCACCTGCTGCTTCCCAGGGTCTTAGCAAGAAGCTGGAGTTACAAGTAGAGCCAGACTTGAACCCAGACACTCTGCTATGGGATATGGGCATCCTAAGTGGCGGCTTAATAGTTAGGCCAGACACCCACTCCTAAATGAGGACTTTTTATTCTGGAGTGTGTTTATGTATGTCAGCTACACTTCTCTCACTATGCTTGGTCAAAGTTGCCAACTGCCATGGGCACGTCTAGCCCCTGAACCACCGAATTAATTGTGTAGGTGGGCAGAAGCACAGCAGAGCTGCAGAACTGCCACTGTCTACTTCTCATGTATGTTCCAGAGGCTTTGGTGTGGACTAAGATGTGTTTGAGAACAGCCCTTGGATGTTAAGGACACCCCACATCCCTGAGGCAGGTTTTTGAAGCAATTTGTGGCTTTCCCAGGTGACTGTCTTCTCTGTGCATCACCTTCCACACTGACCCTGAGGCAAGGCAGAGTGGAGGCAACATTACTCTCTTGTCCCATATGATGACCCTGAGTTAAAGTTTAGTGTCTTGTCCAGGGACACCACATGACTAAGCAAAGGGGGCCTCAGCCCAGCCCAAGTCTTCTGACCAGAAACCAGGGGCATTCTGCCCCACCACAGTTCCCTCCTGGGTACTGGCAGGTATGTCAGAGGGATGCTTGCTTAGCACTGGTATTCACAAGTCTCCCTGAGCATCAGGCTCCTTTATGTTTGCGGGAGCTTTGCCTTCCTGACTGCTGTGTGGAACAGGTGAGCCAGTGTTCCTGTGCAGCACACGTGGCTGACAGCAGCCCTGTCAGCCTGAGACTGCAGCAAGCCTGTGGTTTGGGGAATGCCCTTGCAATGGCAGTTACTGTCAATTTAAAAAAAAAATATTTTAGAAAACTCTGTTGTAGATTGAGCATTCCTAACTGAAAATCCCAAATTTTAAACTTTCAAAATTTCAAAAGTTCTTCAGCACTAACATGATGCCCCAAGTGGAAAATCCCACACCTGACTTTCAGCACCAACATGATGCCCCAAGTGGAAAATCCCACACCTGACTTCATAGTTGAGATACAGGTGCACTAGAAATTTTGTATAAAGTTACTTTTAGGTTATGTGTGTAAGGTGTCTATTAAACACAAAGGAATTTGTATTTATTTATGCTTGGCTAGCATTCCCAGGATACCCTATTATGTATATGCAAATATTCCAAAATCAGAAAAAAAAATCTGAACTCCAAAGCATTTCTTGTCCCAAGTCCCCCAAGTAAGGGACATTCAGCCTGTAAAGGCATATACTAAGTAGAGTAGTGTGTAACCTAAGAAAAATTTTCTGGCAGTTTTGTCAATTTCAGTAGTTCCTGTTAATGTATAATATTTTCTGAAACTTGAGGATTAACTTTCACAGCATGTTTTCCATAACTACCAATGTATATTAAAGGCAACAAGTGACTGAAAAACAGTCCAGTTAATTTCACAGTAAGTCTACCACTCAAGGAAACTTGATCACTTCTAGAGGGTTTAGTAGTTGCCTTTGGTAGTTCTAATAGGAAACAGACTCCTGTTGCTTGTACAGTGAATTTTGAGGTTTTATTTCATAATATTCAGTAAAATTATTTCAGAAACTGCTGCCTGGGTCTTGACATTTTTAAGGAGGAATACCAGTCAGAGTAGGTCATTTTTATCATGAAAATTTTGTTCAGGTAATTTAGTTCAGATCTGATTGAGTTAAGGAGTTAACAATAAAACAACAGCAAAACCCCAGGTTTTTTTTTTCTTTTGGAGTATATAATGTGGCTTGCTAACTGCATCATTAATATTTTGCATCTATGTGAGTGACCCCTCACAATATCTCCCAGGAAAGCCATTAAGATGTTTCATGTTGATTTAAGAATCCCAGCCTTGACTCAAGTTTATATCCCAGCTCAATTTCAAATGGTCTTTCTTACGGTGATTGGTGCCATAATTTTTACCTAAGAATCCTACAGTAGACATGTTTCTTAGAGCTTGTCCCAATCCCTTCACACACTAATTAATTTCTTACTCATTTTTAGTTTCAGTGCAATGGTAATGTCCTGCAATATAGGGCCACAGAAGTTTGTAGAAGAGTAGACCAGGTTGTCACATGTGTCTGTGTGCATGTGCTGTGTGCACCCCAGGATAGGCTCCAGCAGGTGGTGTGTCTTTGGAAGGATATGTCTGGTTCCAATATTTTAGGGCCTTAAATTGAGTTATATCACTTTTATATTTTAAAATAAAATCATTATGAGCCCTCATCTTGCAAGTCAGAGCAGGGTAACTTTTTTATGTGGTCCAAGGACCCGCACATTGCTAACCCAGTCCAGTGGTACACATCCTGCCAGTGAGAAAATGCAAGAAAAAACAGGAAAGTGAGCAAGTGTCCTGAATCCCAGAGTGGCCACCACTTGAGGCTTGTCATTGCATCACAGTGATGTCCAGTGTTGAGGCCCCTGCCTGCCCACTTGGAGGCAGCTCAATCGCTGAGGCCTGTAGCTGCTGGTCCATAATGGGGAGAGGGTGCCTCTTTTCCCAGCACAATGCTGGGAAGTGTGTTCCAAGCCAGACAAGCTTGGGCTCCCCAGGCCCAAGTCTCACCCAAACAGCTGTCCTGTTGTTTCTTCCACCAACTGGAACCAAAGGCTTAGAGGGCAGTGTACCAGGGTCATGTCCCCCTACCATCAGGTGTCACCCTATTCTGATGTTACTGAATAGGATGAGGGTTCACTCCTGGTCAGATGTGCATTTGGCAGATCTCTCTGGCTGTTGAGATCACTGAGAAGAAGCAGGGACCCTGCAGGTTCCTCCAAGCTCATTAGGAGTAGTAGGGGGTCTTGAAGACCACTGGGAGTGGTGGTCTTGCAAGTTTTCTGGAGAGCACTGTTGGCAGCTTAGACTAGTGAGTGGAGATAAAAAGATAGAGCTGGCCCGGAGACCTCATTTTCATGGCGTTTAGGTGTGTTAGGTGTGGACCGGTAGAGGGTAGAGTGCAAGATAGTGCAGAGGTCTCTGGCTGAGTCCCTGGGGGGTGAGGAGGAGGTGACAAAGCTTCAACTCTGCCAAAGGGTTTTCCACAAGGCACAGTCTGTTCTTGATTGGTGTGTTTTTTTTTTTTTTTTTTTTTTTTTTTTTTTTTTTTATGAAATCAAGCATTATTTTTAGTGTGCTTTCAGGATCGCATCTAAGAAATTTTCTGTTAGTGCTAGTACTAAAGATATTTCCCTGTGAATTCTTTAAAATTATATTACTTTAAACTTTATGTTTAAATCTATGACCTATTTAATTTTAAAATTTTAAAAAATTTATTTGAAAGGCAAAGTTACAGAGAGAGGAGGAAAGATAAAAGATTACAAAAAGTGCAAAGAAAGAAATCCAGGAAATACTTCAGAAGGACTGAAAAGTTATTAAGATGTACAAGTTCCCTCTGTCAGTTTCTAAAATGACTTTTCCCAGAGATAAATTGCAAGAGACTACATCTGTACCCAACAATTCTGCATTGGAGAGAGCATTTTAAAGTGTTAACACCAGATGTCACCTCTAGTGATAGCTTGAAACATCTTGAATCAGAGGCAAATTATAAAATAATACTTTGTTTCAAAAAAAAGATTTTTTTCATTGATGTTATCACAAGAAATATGCTTTAAATATTGAGTTTGCCACCTAAATTCATATATCGAGGTCCAAAATACAGAACCATTGTGGAGAACAAAGAGGAAAATACAATAAAAAAATAATGTTAATGACACCAAGTAATTATTTTTCTTATCAATGATGGGCAGGCCTGGCTGCCTTTGATTTATTATTTACAGTAAAAAAGAAAACACCATTTTTGCCTTGTCCCATATTGCTTTATCTTTCTCTTTGGTGACTAACAGAAAATTTTTTTTCTTTTGCGCTTGAGGATTTTAATTTATTTTAAAATGTTGATTTCAGGAACATAATTAATAATGTACTATAAGCATGTCTCAAATGTTGCAGGGGCATACTGATATATTAAAACATTTGTTGTTTCCCTGAAACTCAGCTTTCACTGGACATCCGTATTTTATCTGGAAACCCTGGCTTTTTCCAGTATCTTTTCTGTCTTTCAAACCTGCTTGTTTTTTATTCAAGGTGAAAGCAAAAGCAGGTAGGGAGGGTGTCAAAATTCTGTAGCAGTAGAATGAGATAGGTGTCTTTTCCTGGCAGGTGAACATGATGGCTCACCTTGTGTGATTCTTAACCATTTCTCTTTCATGGGTGCTCATAACAGAGTGTTTAGCCTGGAGTGGGGACTGCGCCCCCGCCCCAGCCTGTGTCCCCAGCATCATTGCCCACACACACTTTGCATTCGCAGTGACCTCACTTCATCCATCTTTGTCAGTGTCTCATTATTCAGAAAGATTCTTACTCGCCCACACATCTGCACTTCAGTCCTAATTACAGTGATCCTTTGAGGACGCTGCCTAAATTAGTGTGCGTACAGTATAGGTGGCAACTTTCACATGCTCCCTGGGTCAGGTGTGTTAGTGGGTCCAGGGTTTGGCTGTTACTTAGTTAACTTGGCCACCAGAGTAAGCAGGTATTGCCCTGACATTATGTATCATCCTTGGTTTGATGACTGACTGAAAGAATACATAATTGGACTTTTCTGTTAATACCTTATGTATCAGATACCAGCGAGAGGGGGCTGGGTGGGGAGAGAGATCTTAGCTCTCCTGCTGTCTTTACCACATCTGTCCCTAGGGCCCCATATCCTGTTCCTTTCTGCTTCATTCTGTTCCAGGCAGCCACCAAAACCTCACCATGACTATGGGCAGGATTTGTTCATCTGCGAGAATTCATTTCAGTTAAGAGTCAGGAAAAAATGCCCCAATTCTGGTTTGTATTTTGGGGTGGTTTTAGAGCACTTGAAAACATTTAAATGACAATTATTACAATCAGACTGATGAGTATTGCTCTTTTAAGCACTTAATACTTTTTTTTTTTTTTTTTTTTTTTTTTTTTTTTTTTTTTTGGACAGGCAGAGTGGACAGTGAGAGAGAGAGACAGAGAGAAAGGTCTTCCTTTGCCGTTGGTTCACCCTCCAATGGCCGCCGCGGCCGGTGAGCTGCGGCCAGCGCACCGCACTGATCCGATGGCAGGAGCCAGGTACTTCTGCTGGTCTCCCATGGGGTGCAGTGCCCAAGCACTTGGGCCATCCTCCACTGCACTCCCTGGCCACAGCAGGGAGCTGGCCTGGAAGAGGGGCAACCGGGACAGAATCCGGCGCCCCGACTGGGACTAGAACCTGGTGTGCCGGCGCCGCAAGGCGGAGGATTAGCCTAGTGAGCCGCAGCACCGGCCAGCACTTAATACTTTTTAAGATAAAGTCAGATAAAGCATTATAGGAAGTTTACCAGTAGCTAAAACAAGTACCTCCAAGACTCTCCTGTTCCATTTGCAAAGTTCTAAAGATCTGGGGGCCCTGCGTGGGGAAAAGTTGGTGAGAACCCCCCCAAAAATCAGAGAAGCTTCCAGGGCCGTTCTCTGTGTGCCTTGGAGAAACAGCTCTTGCTCATCCCAGGTCTGCAATGGAGCCTCAGATTTCTGCCATTTCCACCTGAAGTCACTGAGAATGTGAATTTAGTTTGTAGCAGGTTGTTTCATTCATGCAAAATTCCCAATATCTCTGGAATTCTGAGGATTTTCATATCTAGTCTGATTCCAAAATGGTTCATACATTTTTTAAATACGATATTTTTACATTGACAAATATGTTTTACTACTTAAATTACAGAAAGACATGTTTGCTGAGAACTGTGCTTTCTGTGCTTAAAATGAGTTTAATGTTATAATAGGAAAGGGAAAATACCACTTGTTGCGGTTTCTGCAGCCCTCGACCTGGATATAGATTTTTTTCAAATGGATGTGGTTTGCTTTAGAAATATTTTGCTTCTTACCTCTTATGCTTAAGCAGTGAAGGAATTGCTGTTGTTTCTAATAATCAGGAATTAAGCACACAATTTCATCAAATGTATTTTGGTCAAACCTCATGGGCAAACAAGCAGGAAAGTCACCCAAATCAGATGTCTTTTGGCAGCATAGCCTTGGTTCCCATCACTTGGGCCTTCTCCACCTTAATTCGCTACTATGAAGTTGAGCCTCTGCAGGGAAATCATATTTGAAAATAAAATCCTCTTTATCTTTCTTTTGGGAAAGAGACACAGAAGTGCTTTATTCTTCGAAAAGTATAACAGATATCAACTCATAACCATTAGGAAGGCTGTTCTCAGAAAAACAAAATAAATGGTGGTGATGACTTGGAAAAACGGGACCCCTTGTACATTCTCAGAAATGCAAACGGCACAGCCACTGTGGGAAGCATGCCCTTACCACATGGCACAGCAATTCCACTTTTGGGCAGAGATATTCGTATACCATGTTTATAGCAGTATTATTCACAGGAGCCAAAAGGTAGAAGAAACTCAGTGTCCTTCAGTGAATGAAGCAAAATGTAGTATCTGCATATTATGGAATATTACTCTTCCTTAAAAATAAAATTCTAGTGTTGAGGCACAGCAGGTTAAGCCATCCCTTGATTTGCCAGTATCACACATCAGAGTGCTGTTTTGCATCCCAGCTGTTCTACTTCCAATCCAGCTCCCTGCTAATGTGGATTGGAAGGCCTCAGAAGATGGTCCAAGAGCTTGGGCCCCTGCCACACACACAGAAGACTCAGAGGGAGTTCTAGGCTTCTGGTTTCAGCCCAGACCAGCTGCAGACATATTTGGCATTTGGGGAGAGAACTAGCTAATGCAAAATCTTTCTCTCTCTCTCCCTCTCCCTCTCCCTCTCCCTCTCCCTCTCACTCTCCCTCCCTCCCTCTCCCTCCCTCTCTCAGTATCTTTCTGTGTCATTCTTCTTTTCAAATAAGTAAATATATTTTAAATGATAAGAGCATTCTAACAAGTGCTACAATGTGGATGTACCTTGAGGACGTAATGCTAAGTGAAAGGAGCCCATCACAGAAGACAGATGATGTAAGATTTCCCTTGTAGGAGGTCCCAAGAGTAGTAAATGCATAGAGGCAGAACACCTAGGGGTGGTTTCCGAGGACTGGGGGCAGCGAGGGACGAGGGCTTAGTACTTAATGGGTAGAGCATTTCAGTTTTATGGGCTAAAGAGTCCTCAAGATGGGTCATGGTAAATGTCTTAATATTGCTAATGGTACACAATGATTAAGATGACAACTATTATGCGTATTCTGTCACAATTAAAAAAAAAAAAACAGTGTCAAGGATGTGTGCATGTCTGGAGATGGAGAAACCACTCGTCATTCTGTGCCAGATGTGTTACTGGGTGAAGGCACAGCCCTGTGCCTGAGGCCTGTGTGTGCTCTGCAAACACTGTGTAATACTCAGGCACTTTAACTTCCCCTTCAGGTCACTGTGCCCTGAGCCGTTGTAGCTTCTCTCTGGTTCCCATCACCTGGCATTAGTGTAGCTGAGGCCCAGTGGGGCCAGCAGAGTGTTCTGATTCAGGCTGGAGGATGGAGGCTCACCCCAAACACCGGCCCAGAGGCTCAGCCCACCAACCCAACTTTTTGTTTTTCTTTCCTCCTCATCTACCAAGGTAAAATGAAATGCACAAATGAGACAAACATGACCCATTCATGCACCTGGCTAATCCAAATGAAAATGAGGAATATTAACATCACACCAGAACATCCCCTTACCTTTCTGATTTCTCCCTCATGGGTTCATTTGGCCTTACCTTTCCAGTCTCCAGAAAGCACCACTAGGTGTTCTGCCTCCTACGAGGCAGTTGGGACCTCCTACAAGGGAAATCTTATATCATCTGTCTTCTGTGATGGGCTCCTTTCACTTAGCATTACGTCCTCAAGGTTCATCCACATTGTAGCACTTATTAGAATGCTCTTATCATTTAAAATATATTTACTTATTTAAAAGAAGAGTGACACAGAAAGATATTGAGAGAGGGAGGGAGGTAGGGAGAGAGAGAGTGAGAGAGAGAGAGAGAGGTAACATCCCCTTAGCTTTCTGATTTCTCCATCATGGGTTCATTTGGCCTATTCTAGAAAGGAATTTCATTCTTCACATGAAAGGATTCAGGCAGCAAGTACTACTCACCTTCAACAAGCTGGATGTTTCTGTGATGCATGTGCATCAAATCTCTGTAAGGGACCTGTTCCTTCCCACTGCTGTCTGTCTTCCACGGTCTCACCATTCTGGTGGTTATTTGACCACTTTCCTTTTGCTGGACTCCTGAGATGTTCCCAGTTTGGGACCTTAATGAATGAGGCTTCTGGGAACATTCTTAAATGGTTACAAGGCCTTCTGTGCTCTGTTTTCTCTCAGGTTAAGACCTAGGAATGGAACTGTTGGGTCATAGGGAAATTTAGAATAGACTGCTTGGGGCCGGCATTGTGGTGTAGCAGGTAAAGCTGCCGCCTGCAGTGCTGGCATCCCATATGGGCGCCGGTTTGAGTGGTGGCTGCTCCGCTTCCATCCAGCTCTCTGCTATGGCCTGGGAAAGTGATGGAAGATGGCCCAAGTTCTTGGGTCCCTTCACCCACGTGGGAGACCTGGAGGAGGCTCCTGCTTTTGGCTTTGGATCAGCACATTCTGGGCATTGTGGCCAGCTGGGGAGTGAACCAGCAGATGGAAGATCTCTCTCTGTCTCTCTCTCTCTCTCTCTCTTTCTCTGCCTCTCCTTCTGTGTAACTCTTTCAAATAAAAATAATAAATAAATCCTAAAAAAAAAAAAAAAAAAAAAACTTCTGATGGCCACTGTCACGGTGCAGCCAGTAAAGCCACCACTTACATCACCAGCATCCCATATCAGAGTGATGGTTTGAGTTCTGGATGTTTGGGTTCTAATCCAGCATCCTGCTAATCTCCCTGGGCAGGCAGGCATCAAATAATGCTTGAGGTCCTGCCACTCATTTGGGAGGCCCAGATGAAGATAGAATGGTCTTTTCAACAAATGGTGCTGAAAAATTGGATATCCATATAGAAAACCAAATATCAATCTCCACTTCACACACAAATGTTAACTCAAGACAAATCACAGGCCAGCGATGTGGCACAGTAGGTTAAGCCTCCTGTGGCACTGTCATCCCATGTGGCACCAGTTCACGTCCTGGCTGCTCCATTTCTGATCCAACTTGCTGCTAATGTACCTGGGAAAGCAGCAAAAGATGGTCCAAGTCCTTGGGCCCCTGCCACTCACGTGAGAACCCAGAAGTTCTTGGATTCAGATTGGCCCAGCTCCAGCTGTTGCAGCCATTTGGGAAGTGAAACAGTGGGTGGAAGACCTCTTTCTCTGTCCTCTGTCTATAACTCTGCCTCTCAAATAAATAAATCTTAAAAAAAAAAAAAGACAAATGTCAAACCTGGCCCAGCCCTGGGTGTTGCAGCCATTCAGGAAATAAGCCAGTAGTTGAAAAATCTCTTTCTCTCCCTCCCTCTCCCTTTCCCTCTGTCCTTTAAATAAATAAGTAAATAAATAATTTTTTAAAAAAAGATGGCTGGGCCATTTCATACTTCTGCCCACAAAGTACGAGGGAGTTCTGATGCCTCTGTGTCCCTGCCAGCATTTGATTGGCAGTCCATGTCCTTTAAGCCATTACAGTGGGTGTGTAGTGGGATAGCATCACAGCTGTAGTTTACGTTTCTCTGTTTTTTAATTTATTTGACAGGTAGAGTTATAGACTGAGAGAGAGACAGAGAGAAAGGTCTTCCTTCCATTGATTGACTCCCCAAACGGCTGCTACGACTGGTGCTGTGCCAATCTGAAGCCAGGAGCCAGGTGCTTCCTCCTGGTCTCCCATGCGGGTGCAGGAGCCTAAGCACTTGGGCCATCCTCCACTTCCTTCCCGGGCCACAGCAGAGAACTGGACTGGAAGAGGAGCAACCGGGACTAGAACCCGGCACCCATGTGGGATGCCGGCGCCACAGGCAGAGGATTAACCATGTGAGCCACGGTGCCAGCCCTACGTTTCTCTATTGATTAATGATATTAAATACCTTTATTGATCATCCCTATACTCCTCCTTTGTGAGCTACCTATCCAGCTTATAGCCTTTTTTTTTTTTTTTTGAAAGGCAGAGTTAGAGAGAGAGAAAGAAAGGTCTTCCTTCCGTTGGTTCACCCCCAAAATGGCTGCTACAGCCAGTGTGCTGCGCTGATCCGAAGCCAGGAGTCAGGTTCTTCCTCTTGGTCTCCCATGCCGGTGCAGAGCCCAAGCACTTGGGCCATCCCCCAATGCCTTCCTGGGCCACAGCAGAGAGCTGGACTGGAAGAGGAGCAACCGGGACAGAATCCGGCACCCCAGCCAGGACTGGAACCCAAAGTACCGGTGCCACAGGCCCTAGTGAGTGCCGGTGCTGGCCCAGGTTATAGCCCTTTTTACTAGATTGTCCTTTTATTGTTGATTTATAGCTATATCATTTGATCAATAGAATTTTAATTTTTATGAAGTCTAATTTATTATTTTTTATTTATGGCTATTTTTCTGTGTTCTAAGCAACTTTTTCTTACCCCAAGCCATGAAGATAGTTTCCTATATCTTTTCTTGATGTTTTGTAGATTAGCTTTTGTATCGTGGTTTGTGATTTGAGTTAGTATTTGTGTATAGTGTAAGGCGGGGATTAACAATATTTTTTTCTACATGGATATCTAATTTTTTCATCACCATTTGTTGAAGATACCATCTATGTATGATAAATTGGTTATGATGCCTTCATTTAAAATCACAGTCATATAAGCAAGGGTATATATCTGAGCTCTTGACTATTCCATTGATCAACTAATCTATCAATATGCCAATACCACACTGCCATGGTTATTGCACCGTTAGAGTAATATCCCAAACTTGAGGCCACCACATTTTCCTGGCTATGTTCCAGTGTGATACAAAGGGTAATATTAACATTACTTGCTCACACTCACTTTCCTTATGCATAAAACAGTGATGATGTCACTGAGAGATGGCCATGACTAAGTGAATTCTGATGGTGACATCAGTGCACACCTAGGACATATTCAGCAAATGTTTCCTTTCATATTTGACTCTGGAAGCGGGCTCACATGTTTGTGCACCATCACCACGCAGCTATGGTGTCATCAGAAAGTCAGTGCAAGAGCAACAGGGTGAAGTCGTTTTAATCAAGCTGCTAATTCAGTGGCAGAGAAAAATACGTAGCTCCCATCTACTCATTTCTACTGTTGTCCTTGGTCATTTTATCTGCAGTGTTCTCTCATGTTTAAACATTCACCTGTGTGAGCCTCAGTTTTCTCCTGTGTCAAATGAAGATAATACCCCACAAGGACATGACCAGAAACAGATAAATTCACGCACACAGATGCATTTTGTGGGACCTAAGACACTGTAACAGCCAAGTTGCCCTCCTGACCTTCCTCTTTCCACTGGGATTCCAAACATTCAGGGAACAGCGGAGCTTTATTTTCCCATTTTTGCTGTGTGACTGATATGAGGCCTCCCATAATTGATTTGGCGTTGATGAATAATATAGCTAAAATTATTTACTAGAAGTGTTTACAGAGTTAAAGAGCCATCTCTTGCCTTCTGAAAGATTTTGATTTTAGATATAAGGGGGGAAGGTATGAGCAGGAAATAACAGCTGTGGGTGCAGAGGCACAGATGTGAGCCAGTAGCAGGTGGTGGTAATGAGACTGAATGGCCAGCTGCACCCATGCCTCTCATGGTGTGTTCAGAACTTCCCACAGTCCCTTAGTGCAAAGGAATGGTGAGAGCCCTAATCCTCATCCTTCCCACACCATCCCTGCAAGTGGCTTGCTGTGGTCACTTGGAGACCAGGCAGTGACTTTGAGGCCTGTCTTGGCATGTCCCAGGCTGCCAGTGTAGCTATTTCTCAGTCAATAGACACGGGTGTCATGGGCAGCCCTTTACCTTTTCTGTGAGTCTGATTAGATTCTGATTCTGAACTTCTGTTAATACACCTTGTGCCACAGTCATTTGGGGTGTCTTCTGCCTCCCTGGGTTGTGCTGGTGGTGAGATCTTCGGAACTGAAAACGGGTGGTCTTCAGAGGGGAGTGGCCACCCTCAGTCAGGTGAGCATTGGTTTGCACAGATGACTCTGCGGTGCCCATGCTCCTGCCTGCCTGGTGTTTCAGGTATGTGCACCTGGCAAAGGCTGGGAACGTTTGGTGACTTTAGGGTGACACCCAGATTCTACTGTCCTCTTATCTTGTCCTGGCAGTCTCTACTTCTGGAGCTTTCACCTTGCGGTGGGCACAGACCAACAGAACCAAGAGTGAAGATGAAAGAAACTTCCTGTCACCTGCTCAGGGTGTGATTTCCAGAATAAAACTGGCATGGCAAGGGATAAAGTATGGAAGCCTTCCTGTTGTGACCTGCTGGCTACCATGATAGTGCCGGGCCAAACTTTAGATGGATAATTTGTTGGAGCTACCAGTAATGCAGCCCCTAAGTGGGCCCTGTCCCAGTGCAGTGGCAACTTAAGAGGAGAGAAAGGCATCGTCGTGACTCTAGACCTGACTCGACTTGTGGGCTCTCCAGCTACTGCTTCCCAGCGTGCTGTGCTTGCTGCCCATAGCCACCTCTCTCGGACTTTCTGGTTTTCTCCATCCTTAGTTGGCACAATCATTTATTCATTTAGCAGATATTTATGGAGCGCTTGCTATGGACAAGGGCCAGGAAGTCCAGAAGTGAATTAATGCATTTCCCGGCATGAATACAGCCAAGTCAGTGCCCTGATGTTCACAGGTCTGATCATGAAGTCACCATGGTCCCTCCATCATCAGTGTGTGACCTGGCTCCTGGTTTACTGATCTGCCCATGGTGAAGCAGGCAAGGAAAGGATAGGAGCAACAATTACAAGGGCCTTTGACAATAAATGCTTTGTTGTTAACCAGCCCAACCCTGGAAGGCATCAGACAGAAGGAGACAGGTTCCCGGGGAGAAAATATTTCAGACAAATTGGAATCAAGGCCATACACTGTCTCAGACTATTTCCCCTGCTCTTCAATAAATGGCTGATCCCATTCAAAGATGACAAAGGACTGTGAAAGAACTATCATGTAGAAAAAGCTGAACTTAGAGAAAAAAAGGAAAAACAGAGAACTGAGGGAGAATCTAGACGATTCATAGACCAGCTCAGGAATTCAGAAAAGTGCATTTCCATACTCTCAAAGAAACTGCTGGCAATGGGATTTCTGAGGCAGTTTTAACATAGAAGGAAGATTCAGAGAAGCAAGTGAGATAGAGGAAAATAAGGCCCACGCTGGCAGAATTCAGAGGGAGATGGTGGAAGAGAAGAAAGTAAAATGATCCCAACACAAAGACAAGTAGAAACCACAAAGTAGGAAGCTTCCTTCAAAACACAAACGCCGTGAACAGGTGAGGGGAAATTGCACCACAATTTTATTTCTTAGTGGTCTCGGAAAATAAGGGAAAAATTAAGTGTAGAATAGAAGCAAACTGTAAATATATGATCAAGACCCGACTTTGTCACTCAGAAGGCACGATTTCAGTAAATGTTAAAAGGAATGGTCAGTGCTAGTGAATTTCCCAGTTCCATGGTGCTCTTCACCTGCCATTGAGGCAAAGCACGGAAGGGACACGGATGGGGACAGTCATTCCAGGTCAGCTTCGGTCAAGTAAGAGTCGCTGGAAGACACCGAGATAGGTTCCTAGTGGAATAATTGAGGGCCCAATTATTTCTCACTTAGTCAACTTGAGTTGTGCTAAGAACAAAGACAATGGGCAAATATTCTCAAGCATGGCAGAAATCAGTGAGCTAGCTGCTGTGAGCCCTTTTGAATAAGGATTTTTAATAAAATTATTGAATGGCAAAATTCAGACAAAACACAATTGGTTAATAGTACAGAGATTAGTATAAGATGAGGGGTGGGGTCAGTACTATGGCTAAGTGGATTAAAGCTGCAACCTGCTCCAGCATCCCACATGGGTGCCAGTTCAAGTCCCGACTGCTCTACTTACAATCCAGCTCCCTGCTAATGTGCTTGAGAAAGCAGCAGGAGATGGCCCAGGGCCTTGGGTCCCTGCACCTATGTGGGAGACCCAGAGGAGACTCCTGGGTTCAGCCTAGCCCAGCCCCAGCTGTTGCGGCCATTTGGGGAGTGAACCAGTGGATGGAAGATCCATCCATATCTCCGTCTCCCTCTCCCTCTCCCTCTCTCTCGCTTTTTCTCCCTCTCCTCCCTCCCTCCTCCTCTCTGTAACTCTTCCTCTCAAATAAATAAATAAATCTTTAAAAAATTATATGGGTGACGAAGCTTGGATATATTTTTTCACTTGAAAGGCAGAGAGCGTCCATGCACTGGTTCATTCCCCAGATGGCCACAACAGCCAGGGCTGGTCTAGGCCAAAGCCGGGAGCCAGGAACTTCATCCTGGTCTCCCATGTGAGTGACAGAGGCACAAACACTTGGGCCATCATCTGCTGCTTTCCTAGGTGCATTAGCAGGAAGCTAGATCAGAAGCAGAGTATCCAGGACACGAACTGGCACTGCAACATGAGATGCTGGGGTCACAAGCAGTGGCTTAGCCCGTGTATCACAACACTGGCCCCTCTTGGATTAACTTAAATATAAAACTAACAGAATGAGCCTTTAGAACAGTGGTCACGATGCCAGGTAAGGCATGTGCTTCCCATACACATGGCATGTGCTCTGCTCCCAATTCCAGCACCCTGCTAATACACACTCTGGGAAGCAGCAGGCTCAAGTGGTTGGATCCCTGTCACTATGGTTGGGCAACTGGATTAAGTTCATGCTTCCAGCTTTGACCTGTCCTTTTCAAGCATTTGGGGAGTGAACCAGTGGATGTGAATGCTCTCTCTCTTCCTCTCTCCCTCTTCCTTCTTCTCTGTGTCTCAGACAAATAAATGCAAAATTATTAATGTTAAATATAAAATGAGGCAGATTTTACATCTGCATGAATTACAATGTCAGCAAATATACAATGTAAGTCTTTCAAATAGTAACATAACCTAGGAAAATCTCTGGCCCAGGGAAGGAAGGAGACTTATGGGGATAGTGTGCACTTCGTACTTTTAGGTTCCACATCCATGAATTCAGCCAACCTCAGGTGGAAAATATTGATCAGAAAAAATTTCACCTGTGCTGCATATGAGTGCACATTTTTTTTCTGATCATTATTACATCAATAAAGTTTTAACAAATACCTATATATCATTTTCATTGTGTTAGGGGTTATAAGTAATCTAGAGATGACTGAAAGTACATGGAGGATGTACATAACTTATATGCAAGTACTGTGCCATTTTATATAAGGGAAATGAACATCCATGGATTCTGATACCTATGAGGATCTTGAGACTTGGATACTGAAGATTAACTAAATCTAGTAGCCTCATCATTCTTAGCAAACAGTCAACAGTTACTACATTGAAAATACTATTTTTTATTTTTAAATATTTGTTTATTTATTTGAAAGAGTTAAAGAGAAAGGGAGAGAGAGAGAGAGGGAGAGAGAGAGAGAGAGAGGTCTTCCATCTGCTGGTTCACTCTCCAGATGGCCACAATGACCGGAACTGTGCCTATCCAAAGCCAGGAGCCAGGAGCTTCTTCTGGGTCTCCCCCACACAGGTGCAGGGGCCCAAGCACTTGGACCATTTTCCACTGCTTTCCCAGGCCATAGCAGAGAGCTGGATCGGAAGTAGAGCAGCTGAGACTTGAACTGGCACCCATATGGGATGCTGGCACTGCAGGCAACAGCTTTACCTGCTACTCCACAGCGCTGGCCCCGAAAGTGCTATTTTTAAAAAACAAGAGATGTAACTGTAAGGTTTTTCATATTTTTCTTACCTTTAGGAAAACCTTTTAGGAAGCTGTCTCTTACATTGAAGAAACATGTCTCTGAAATTTAGCAATCCTTTCTGTTCTGCTGTCACATCTTTCCTTTCATTATCCTTGTAGTAAAAAATATGACTTATCAAGTGCTCAGTGTCTTGTAGGTATTGGGAGTACCAATGAGCTGGCATCCATGAACAGAGCATCATTACAAAGTTGCAGGTGTTGCCATGGGGATGAAACAGGTGAAGTTAGGCAGTGTTGGGGGTGAGATGCAGCTCAAGGAGGCCTTTCACAAGAGGTGCTTAGTTAAGCCCTGGCTGCTGAGCTGGGGCCAGCATGGCTGAGGGAGTGTGCGTCAGTATGCTGAGCAGGAAAGAGCCTCATCCAGAAATAGAACAAAGGCCTTTCTTTCACTGTCCTTGCTTTGCTGGTCTGTAGCATGTGGTCTGCCTATTTGGTGATCATGTCCCCTACTACACTCTGCATGCCTTGGATTGTGTCTTAGAAATTTTTTTGCCCCCCAATCAGTTTTTATTCTCTTGAGTATGCTCAGTGAATGTGTAAGGGTGCATGCATGAATGAATATGGAGGAATGGATGAAAAAAGGGGTGAGTGGATGAATGAATTCTTTGATGGGGTAAAGTTAAATGACATATAAGTAAAAAGTAGAAGGACCACTGTTCTGCAGAAATATAGACAAGGATTAGAAAACAGTAATCAAGTCAGAAGATGTCAGGGTAGAGGAGCATTAAGCCTGTGATGATAAAGTAAACTGAAAGTTTGTTATTACAAAAAATTACAAGAAAAGGAAGGAAGGAAGGAGGGAGGAAGGAGGGAGTAGGAAAGTATCTTTATATTCTTAGAATCGTGTCTATGGAATACATGAATCTGTTCTCTTTGTATTAAAAAATCCACTAAAAGTTAATAACTTACAATTTATGCCATGAACTGATTTCTATGTTTAAGATTAATATATATTTTTTTTATTTTTGACAGGCAGAGTGGACAGTGAGAGAGAGAGACAGAGGGAAAGGTCTTCCTTTGCCATTGGTTCACCCTCCAATGGCCACTGCGGCTAGTGCGCTGCGGCCGGCGCACTGCGCTGATCCGATGATTAATATTTTTAAAAAATTATTTTAAGAAAACAGAAAGAGAGACAAAGAGTGAGGCAGACAAACAAAGTACTCTCATCCCCTGGTTTACTTCCCAGATGCCCACAATGGCTGTAGGTTGGCCAGGCCAAAAACAGGAGCTGGAAACTCAATCCAGGTCTTCCACACGGGTGGCAGGCACCCAACTACTTGAGCCATCACTTCCTGCCACCCACAGTGTTTGTTAGAAGGTGGAATTAAGAGCCAGACCTGGGACTTGAACCTGGGCATTCTGATATGGGACTCAGCCGTCTTAAGCACTAGACTATACTCCTGCCCTCAAATTTAATATTTTAAAATCAGACTGGCTTTTGCAACCACGATGAGACTCATATTTTGCAGTCTGGGGTTTAGGCTGCTCAGAATGGCGTGGGACCAAACCAGTCATTATCCTGGCATCCTCCCATGAACCACATGAATTCCTCTTCTGAGAGTTTCAGGTTCTAAGGTGTATGTGCAATCAATGAAATTAAATTCACCACCAGAGTTCTCATCTGTATTTGTTTGAGAGGAAAACACATTGGATATTTGCCACCACGTTCAGGAGACAAGTCCTCTGGAAGCCTCGGGAGTAACACTTTCTCTATCATTATGCTTACCTGCTCCTCGCTGTCAGGATGCTTGCGTTGCAAACCCAGTGACTCTTGGATGCAGGCTAAATGAGTAACTTGCGCTCCTTTAAGGTCGGTCTGTTGGCAAGACTGCTTGGAGTTGGGAGCCTGCACTCCGACCATCAAATAGAGGGATTCACTATTTTTCTTGCGGTGGCAGTGGTCGCCTGGTTTACACGTGAATGCTGCTATTGAAGTTGACACCCCATGGAGGTGGAACACGCAGTCTCTCCACTGGAAGCCCAGTTTAGTCAGATTGGTGGAAGGTCACCAGTGGTCTTACCTGTGTTCAAGTGAGACGTCCTAGGGAGACATCCAGGAGCGGGGCTAGATGTATTTGACTTTTTTTTTTCTTTGAAACATAGACCTCAAAGAGACTGATGACAGTTTTCCTGTGTGGCTGGAACATTCTTTGAAGATGGCTTTTGCATCCTCTTGAAGTCCGTGTCCCCAACAGCCAAGATGTTTCTGTCCCATTTTACTCTCTGTAGTTTGTATATGGAGCAGTCAATCTAGGTGGATCACTTGACGAGGAAGGAGAAGCTTGTCTGGGTATTTGTGGTTTCCCTTCTCTTCCCACAAGGTGGCTGGGCTCGCGGTTCAGGCCTGTGTTTGAATCCCCATCCCTCCAAGGCACCAGCCTTGTGACTGGATCCCTTCGGATCCTCTCTTCACATCTGTCACCAAGTACATGGTAGAATTCCTTCTTTCCCTTGTTACTCTATCCTTTTATGCTGGGATGAGCTAGGGCACAGGACCCATGGTGTCCTTTGGATTCCCATGGTCTACAACTGGCCCTCAGGAGGTACTGGCCCCAGAGACGAGAGGTGGTGCTGTGGGAAGCCAGGGCCTGTGTCTGCCTAGGGTGGCTCTGTTTCTCACTGGGAGCATGTGTGATTTTCTCTCCCTGCTGGCTGGCTCCCTGCTGAGTCTCCAGGAATACATGGCCACAAATGACCACCAGTAGCTTCCTCACTTCAGACGGCTGCCGTTTTGTTGTGCCAAAGGCACAGTAGCAAGAGAAAAGGATAAAACCACTGGGACACCAAACTCAAAACTCTCCTGCTGGAAACAGGGTCTTTGAAGAAGTGAGAAGTTAAACCACAGAAGGGGAGAAAATATTTACAAATCATGTCTGATGAGGGATGTGTGTCCAGGATATAAAGAGAACTATCACAGCTTACAACCTGCTAATAGACAGCCCAGTAAGACAAAGGAAAAGCATTTGAATAGTCATTTCTCCAAAGAAGGTATACAAGTAAGCAGATAAAAAGACGTTTGATGCCACCAACCACTAAGGACATGCAGATCAAAACCAAAATGGACTATCTCTTCATACCCACTAGGATGTCTAGAATAAACAAAAAAAGGCAAGTGGTGAAGAGGTGAAGAAATTGGAATTATTCTACATTGCTGGTAGGGATATAAAATGCTGCAGCTCTTTGAAAAACAGTTTGGCAGGTCCTCAAAAAGTTAAATATAGAAGTTCCTCATCACACAGGAGTTCTGCTCCTAGGTATACAATGCAGAGAAGTGAAAACACATGTCCACATGCAAACTTGTATATAAATGTTCATTAGTATTATTTATAATCATAAAAAGTAGAACCAACCCATATATCTTTCAACTGATGAGTGGGTAAATAAAATATAGTATAAAATGCTGTTATTCAGCAGTATAAAAAATGAGCTACTTATATATGCCATGGCATGGCTAACCCTTAAAAACATGCAGTCGAAGGAGCCAGTCACAAAAGAATGCACATTAAAGGATTTCATTTATATGACATGGCCAGAATAGGCTAACCTACAGCCAAAAAGTAGCTTAATGGTTGTCTAGGGATAAGAGCATCAGAGGGAATGGCACATAACTGCTAGTGGGTGCAGAGTTAATAAAAATACACTAGAATTAGATTATGGTGATTTTTGCACAACTCTGTGAATACCAAAACACCATTCAACTGGTGAATTCTATGGTAAGTGAACTAAATCTTTTTTTTTTAAAGATTTATTGTATTTATTTGAAAGACAGAGAGGGAGGGAGGGAGGGAGGGGGAGAGAGAGAGAGAGAGAGAGAGTGTTTTTCCATCTGCTGGTTCACTCCTCAAATGGCCACAACAGCCAGAGCTGAGCTGATCTGAAGCCAGGAGCTTTTTTCAGGTCTCCCACGTGGGTGCAGGGGCCTAAGGACTTGTGCCATCCTCTGCTGCTTTTGCAGGCACATTAGCAAGGAGCTGGCTCAGAAATGGAACAGCCGTGACTCAAACAGTTGCCCATATGGGATGCTGGCACTGCAGGCCTGGACTTTAACCCACTGTGCCACAGCACCTGCCCCTAAGTGAACTATATCTTAATAAAGCTGATTGAAGCCGGCGCCGCAGCTCAATAGGCTAATCCTCCACCTAGCGGCACCGGCACACCGGGTTCTAGTCCCGGTCAGGGTGCCGGATTCTTTCCCAGTTGCCCCTCTTCCAGGCCAGCTCTCTGCTGTGGCCCGGGAGTACAGTGGAGGATGGCCCAAGTGCTTGGGCCCTGCACCCCATGGGAGACCAGGAGAAGCACCTGGCTCCTGCCTTCGGATCAGCGCGGTGCGCCGGCCGCAGCGCGCCAGCCGTGGCAGCCATTGGAGGGTGAACCAACAGCAAAAGGAAGACCTTTCTCTCTGTCTCTCTCTCTCACTATCCACTCTGCCTGTCAAATAAATAAATAAATAAATAAATAAATAAATAAATAAAGCTGATTGAAAATAAGAAGAGTTTTTTAACTCTGATTCCAGATTTCTGCAAGTCAGTGTGAGGAAGGACCCTGGTCTAGCTAGTAGGAAGCCGATCCCTGGATCCAAAATTGAATCCTGTTGTAAGAGCATGCCTCCCAGAGAACAATAGGGCCGGTCCCTGTGTGAGCAGGAAGGCAGAGAGCTTGGCAGAGAGAGCAGCAGGTGTCCATGCTTGAAGATAGCAGTAATATCTGTGTCCTAGGTGACGTCAGGATTAAAATAATTGCATGTGATGGTTTAATGCAGGGTCTGGGTACACCATAAATATTACTCAAGTGGGGACATCAGTGTTGCTACACTGGAAAAAATTGTGAGATATAGTATATAGATTAAAGCTCAAAAAACAGTCAAATGATAAAGTTAGCCTAAAAGAACCTTACAAGAAATACAAGCATTAAAATGGTACTTAACTCTGACTTTACCATTAGGAACTTTGAGGGCAGGTAGTGGGTGGGTGATTTCTTAAGTGGCATCTGATATGTTTGTACTTTATATTTTTAAATGTATAGATTTGAAGTCATCTTATCGACAGCCTCATTTACCTTTCAGTGAAGTTGCCAACAGAAGCACATAATTAGAATGTTTAAGGATAGAGTGGGGCAGGAGTAGACTTTCTATAATCTGTGCTGCATTTGACACTTGGAGCAAGAGCTTTGTTCCACACTGTAGGTCCCCATCTGCTATGTGAATGATGCAGCTTCATAGTTGGAGATAGAGATTAAGGGAACTCCGTATTTAAAACACCTGTATATGTAGGAGAAAACTCACAAAGCCATAAATACTGAGATTATAATTTTGAGAATCATAGTGTATGTGTTATCCATATTATAAATACACATATATAGTAAATTTTTATGTAGGTACTTGTTAAATTTAGAAGCTTATGTGTTGTATGAGAGGACTGCAAAAAGTTCATGGCAAATGGAGTTAAAAGATAAGCTTATTTTGGTGCAAAAATGTTTGAAAGTCATGTATAGTTTTTTCATATTGAACTTTCTGAAGACCCCTTCATATATAATATGGTATATATAGTATATATATATTACTTTCATATGAGTATTTATATAAGTTTAAAAGACGCTTAAATGATTTTTCAATTATGCACATAATGCATGTTCACCCTACAGAAAAATAGATTATGCAAATAGAGAAAAGAAAATCAATAGAAATTTCAAAATCCATATCCCCAAAAAACCAGTGTTCTCTGTTCATCCAGATTTTATTTGTTTATTTTTTTGCAAATAGATGACTTAATGCTAGTCATACTCTTTTGTCTCCTGGGCATTTATTAAACATCCTTGTACATTAATAAATGCAAATTTAGATCTTGATTTTTGAAACTTTTTGATTGTAGGTAATTTGAGACTTTCAGAATAGTTGCAGAAATAGTGCTTGCTTACCTCTCTTGAGCACTCAGCTAGGTGCAGCCTCCTGAAATGTCATGATTCCACAGAAGTGTCTTAGTTTTTACCTTGTATTTTTATTTAAAATTTTGGGGGCAGCATTTGTCCTAGAAGTTAAGGTACCACTTAGGATGCCTGCATCACTTATCAAAGCACCTGGGTTTAATCTTGCCTCTGCTTCTGGTCCAACTTCCTGCCAAGGCACACCCTGGAAGGTAGCAATAGCAATGACAGTTCAAGTACTTGGGTCCCTGCCACCCATGTGGAAGACCCAGATTGAGTTCTGGGCTCCTAGGTTTGGCCTGGCCCAGACCTAACTGTTTCAGACATTTGGAGATGAATGACCTCTCTCTTTCTCTGTCTCTCTTATATAAGTAAAAAGAAAATAAACAAACATGCAATGCTTTGTTTATGGGGTACAGTGTAGCACTTCAGCACACACATACAGCATGGACCAGTCAACCAGGCCTCCGGCCTTTCATTCTCCGTATCCTCTCCCTTTGTTTGGAGCATACCAGCTCCTCTCCTCAGCTCTTTATCCAGTATGTAATGCATTGCTGTGAACCATAGTCAACCCATTGGCTATGGAACTGTAAGATTGGTTACTCCCAAGTTTTTAGCTTTTATTCCCTAATACAAGACATTTTTCCCAACTGAAAGGAATTTCTAGACTTCTAATACACTCACAATTTATAATAACAGTGTTAAGGCTCCTTAGATCCTCCCTTTAAAATTTAGTTTTATAACTCAAAGCCCATCCTTGGCTTAATCTCTTTTATTTGGAGAGGAGAAGCTATTTCTTCTTCCAACTTGTTAAACCTCTGAAGTTATGGGCTGTCTCCCTTCATTCCCGCTTACAGATTGGCCAGTTCTCTTCTGTTCTTGCCTCCTTCTTGTACTGCCTTGCCAAACCAGGAACAGCGAATCCCCCACTCTCCCCACACCCACCCCACAGGACTGACATTCTGTCCTCCAACTCTTCTCATCCAGTACAGGATCTGGCTCCAGGTGCTCACAGGAAATACTTTTACTGGTTCTTTTATACCCAACCCCTGAGGCAAGGCTACCTCAGTTACTGTTTTTACAGTGGGAGTCCACTAGCAGATGCCCACTTCTGTGTCAGTCACAGCAAGCTCCGTTATGCTTTGATAGTAAACCACTTCTAAATCTCAGTGATGCGCCGAAGTCTATTTCTCGTTCCCATTTCTTGTCCATCCTCAGCCAGTGAGGACTCCTGTGATGCAGACCATAGGAGTAGCCACTGCAGAGAACATCCCTGATGGCCAAGGAGGAGAGGCAGCGTGGAGCCCAGCACTTGCTCTCGGACTTCCACCGGAAGTGTCCAGTCACCTCTACTCCTTATCAGCCAAAGCGAGGCGTGGGGACACGGAGGCCGCTGTCACCCTCTGCCTAGAAGGAGGGAAGCTAGACATACTTGATTAGCCACACCAGTGACTACTGTCATGCCCTTTTCCTGAAAAGTTGTGTCATTCCCATTTTTTTCTCCTAAACAGAAATGTAATGAACAGCTTCTTTTCCCCCATGTCTATTTGCTTCTTTCTTTTATTTTCCAAGGATAAAGTTATAGACATGGAATTACTGAGTTAAAATTGTTGGCATCAAGGTTGCTGCTAACCTGCATGGCACCTACTTTAGTGCTTTCCTGTGGCTATAGAAAAATAGCTTAGTTGTAGTAATTTATGAGTAGTAGAAAAATCTAAGTAAAAGAATGGAAGGTAGTTTCTCCTCCTCCTGGAGGCTGAGAAGTCGAGGTCAAGGCAGGAGCAGATTTGGTGAAGGCCTGCTCTCTTCCCCATGGATAGCGCTTTATCTGTGTCCTAATGTGCTGGGACACAGAGCAAAACGGTCACACACTGTGTCCTCAGATGGCAGAAGAGATTGAAGACGGACGCAGCTCTGTGAAGTCATTTTTATGAATACAATAATCCCATGCACAAGAGTGAGCTGATCACCTAATCACCCTTGGATGCTCTGCCTCTTAATTCCATCATCTTGGGGTTCAAGTTCCAGCCTGTGAATTTTGGAGGGGTGCACCCATTCAAATTATCGCTGTGCCTCCTTATGAATGACTTAGAAAAAGCAGGTGGAGGACAGGTTGGTGTGAGTCAGAAAGCGGCACCCCCTTGCAGCACAGGCCAGGGGTGTGACTTGGCAGATGGATTGTGGGTGGGTAGATTTAGGGTAGTATAAGGCAGTATACTGTCTTCATAGATGTGGGCAGGACTTAGCAAAAAGCCAAAAAGTGCACGTTGCCATCTGAAGTCAGTTCATGCTTTCAAAAATTTCTAATGTGTCCTGAATTGCTTATAATACATGAAAACAAAGGACTTGGGTTTTTCATGAGCAAGACAAGACCGAGAGCGGAGACATTCATTCCATGGAATTCATTCTAATGTGTAAATTCTATTGAATTTCTGGAAAGAGCACAGCAAAGCAGAAAAATGTGACCAAGATGCACCTCACTTCCCAGTGTGTGATCTCTCATTTGAAAAAGGAGAGTGACCCCCTTCGAATATGGTGGTTTTGGGGGCAGGCACTGTGGTGTAGCAGGTAAAGCTGCCACCTACAGTACAGGCATCCCATATGGGTGCCGGTTTGAGTGCTGGCTGCTCCACTTCCGATCCAGCTCTCTGCTATCACCTGGGAAAGCAGTCGAACATGACTTGGGCCTCTGTACACACATGGGAGATTCAGAGGAAGCTCCTGGCTCCTGGATCAGATTGGCACAGCTCCAGCCATTGTGGCCAACTGGGGAGTGAACCAGCAGATGGAAGACCTCTCTCTCTCTCTCTGCCTCTCCTCTCCTCCTCCCTCTCTCTAACTCTGACTTTCAAATAAATAAATAAATCTTTAAAAAAAAAAAAGGAATACAGTGGTTTTATCCATCCTGGCCACAGAGCTCTTCTGCATACTTTCAGCAAAGTCTCACTGAGAAGCCGAGTGTTGGAGAAATGAGCAGAGATATTGATACCAAGAGGGGAAAATGGGTGTGAACAACTGACCGAAGTTGTGTGATGAAGCTGCAGACAGCAGCCACAGCCATCTTGAAATATTTAGGCCTGGGAGATCACCAAGCAGAGGACCCAGAGAGACTCTGCTAATGGACCAGAATCATAATGTTCACAGCCCCAGCCTGGAATGTGCACAAGCGCCACATCATGTTATTATTTTCTTCTTACTTGGGTTCTGAAAATGTGATTCTGCAATTTGGTTGCCACCACCAGTTGAACTAACACCCAGGGCACTGCATGCACATTCTTTACTTGGCGGTCCTCTAGATGGTCAGATCTGCAGCAGTGCCACACCACTTGTGATCGGGTGGCCCTATTTTACTGAATAATGGCCCCGAAGTGTAAGAGGAGTGATGCTGGCCGTTCAGATATGCCACAGAGAAGTCTTCAAGTGCTTCCTATAAGTGAAAAAATTATGATAAGCTATTGTGAGCGATAGAGAATGATCACATTTGCATGATTTTATTTTAGCATGTTCTTGTAATTCTTCTTTCTTATTACTGTGGCTAACCCTTTACCCCATACTTTGCTTCATCACAGGTAAAGATGTGTAGGATTTGGTATTCTCTGAGGTTTCAGGCACCCATTCTTGAAATGTAACCACACAGACAAAGGGAGACGACTCCGATGGTTTTTTATTCCCTTTTATGGCTTTATGAGGATGAACTAAGGTCTGTTCTTTGCTAATTCAGGGACATGCTAGAATTGCATGTGTGCATCTGCGCGCTCTGCCTGAGATTTGATGTTAACGGTAGACTAATTCGATGGAATAGCATGCCCAAGTCAGGCGGCGTTTCTTCTGACAGAAGGTGAGAAGGTGGATGGAGCATCCCCAGCTGTGCCCTCACCTGGGCCTGGTACAGGCAGAGCCTTCCTAGCCCAGAAGCTTCTCTCCTGGAGACTGACCCAAACTGGAGTGTGTGCCAGCCCTGTCTGTCATTGTTGCTAGAGGGAGGAACACTGTCTGGGAAGCTGGGAGGAACCTTTCTCCCAGAGATGTGACCTGTGGGTAGAGTGGGAGCTGTGATATACATGTGGATGGACAGCTTGTCCCAGTGCTGGGGAGGCCCCCTGTTTGTTGTTCTTAATGGATGCATGTTTGTGTTGCATGATACAGCTCACAGGACAACACCTGTGGGATTCACGGGAGGGAAGGCTTCCCTTTGCTGGGATGGGGGTGTGTGATTGGGGCGTCTCAGTTTGTCTCTTACCTGTTCCCACCTCCGTGTAGTCTAGTGCCCTGTTTCCAGAAAGAACCCACCCTGCTTCCTTCCTGTATGGGCAGACTTGGTCTGAGGATCTCACAGTGAACTCCCGTTGTGTTTCAGGCGCTCCTGGCCCTTGGTAGAAGGCTAACAACAGGGGGGTGAAAGCACTGGACACCCAGTGAACTCAGACACAAGTCAGCCGAGTGTGACCTCGAGCTCGTTCTTTGCTGGGTGGCTGTGTGCTCAGCTGTAAGATAGGATGATTGTACATCACCCCGGCTACCCTCGAAGAATGGCTGTGATGATGGGGTGGGAGAACAGATGGGAAGGGTCACCCATATATGGAACTGAGGAACCGGCAGAGGCTGCTGGTCCCTGCAGCAGGGCGGTATTGCTGGGAGCCATCTCACTGGTAGCTCTCTGCCCAAACACATTGCTGCCCCCACTAAAGTCAGAGGCCTTGAAATAATTACTCCCACTGCCGCAGCGTCGCAGATGCCCTGGCAGGGGCTGTGGGGAGGGGAGTTTCCACATGCTGTGTGTTTGTGCAAATCAAAGTAAAGCCGCTCGGTATCTCCAGGGGGCCATGGGAGAGCAGGAATCCTGCATGCCTCTGTTAAAGCACAGGAAACAATGCTGCAGCAAGCTGGCTGCCTCCTGTGTGGCAACCTGGGCTGGGATACCCAGGGCAGGGGGCGGAGAGGCTGTGGGACTTCCAGGGCCCCTGACTTCAGGGCTGGGAGTTCACTCCAGCCTCAGCTTCAAGGCAGACTGTTCACTCACAGCTGTTTTGTAATGAAGAGATACCTGGCTAATATGTACATGGATTCCTATCTATGCAAACATTACCTGCCCAGTACACATATATAAAATGTAGAACATGGGGGCCTACATTGTGGTGCAGCAGATTAAAGCCACCATTTGCAATGCCAGCATCCCTTTTCAGAGTGCTGGTTTGAGTCCCGGTTGCCCTGTTTCTGGTATAACTCACTGATAATGTGTCTGGGAAGGCAGCCAGTGCTTGGGCCCCTGCCACCCACATGGGAGACCCTGAAGGAGAGGTCTTCTGCCTGGCCCAGCCTGGTGGTTGTAGCCATATGGGGAGTGAAACAATAAATGGAAGATCCCCTCTCTCTCTCTCTCTCTCTAACTCTGCCTTCCAAATAAATAAAGAACAAAAACTTAAGCATGGCTTTTAAGTCTATTTTCATAAATGTTAAACCCTTCATTTCTGTCTTGGTATAGTGTACGTCACATACACTGGGTTCCAGTCCGCTTACCCCTCCCACCACGTCGTCATCTCTGCCACTGGCGGTATCCTCAGCTCTCCGTCTTCACAGAGCTTGGCAGGGCTGACTCGGGTGGTGTGGCAGGCCTGGGGTCTGATTCTGTCTGATGAGATGAGTTGTGAATGGGAGAGATGTGTGGCATCTCTGGCCTGGAGTATCTAATTGTTGGTGCCTGATTCTCGAGCCCTGCCCTCTGCGTAGTGCTACAGTGTTGGGGGTCTGGCGGCCTTCAGCCCAGATTCAGGGGCCATGGAGCAACACTCCAGCTGACCGTGAGGACTGCTTAGCGTGGGCAAAAATAACGCATCGTGGGTCAGCTGTGGTCAGTTACCCCAAGAGACCTGGTCTACTGGATTGATGTTCTCAATTCTTTTCTTTTTTCCTGAAAACTGTTACCATGTGTCTTAGATTTGAGGCATTATGATGATTCTCCTGGTTGTTTTCTGTAATTGCCAGTTGTGGGATCTTTTTCAGACTTTCTCAATGGAACACAAGTAGAGATTCTTAACTGTCATGCAGGTGCCACCGCAGAGGCAGGAATCGGGCTGAGATTTCAGGAGATTCACATTTACAGAAACATTTTTGAAAACTAGAAAGCTCTGCAAAATGATAAAACTAGAAAGTTTCCAAGTTATGTTTTATGATGTTAAGGTATGTTCTGTTACAAAATTAAAAAAGAGTTCTTTGATCTCGTGAGCTTGGAAAGTGTTAACAATCATTTGTTCTTTTTTTTTTTTTTTTTTTTTTTTGACAGGCAGAGTGGACAGTGAGAGAGAGAGACAGAGAGAAAGGTCTTCCTTTGCCGTTGGTTCACCCTCCAATGGCTGCTGCGGCCGGCGCCCTGCGCTGCTCCAAAGCCAGGAGCCAGGTGTTTCTCCTGGTCTCCCATGTGGGTGCAGGACCCAAGGACTTGGGCCACCCTCCACTGCACTCCAGGGCCACAGCAGAGAGCTGGACTGGAAGAGGGGCAACCGGGACAGAATCTGGCGTGCCAACCGGGACTAGAACCTGGTGTGCCAGCGCCACAGGCAGAGGATTAGCCTATTGAGCTGTGGCGCCGGCCACAATCTTTTGTTCTTAAAGATGCATTATCCCATTAATACATTAAAGGCTCTGAGAAAGACAACAACATATGAACTAGTTACTCAACTGCAATTCAGGATTTCAAATTTGTTTGACCCAAGAGTGTCTAACCTTACCTTCTTGTCCCACATGTATTTCTCAGAGCCAGTTTTCATGAGGGAGTTAGCATACAAAATGTGAAAATCACTTCATTTTGGTGCTGTACAGCTTCTTCATGTCAGAAGCTGTGCTGTGTGTCATGTGGGAAGTCATTACGACATGGTCACTTTATTACCCAATTCATTCCTTTCCTAGTCTTTTTAGAGCAGTGCTTGTTGAGTCCCCACTATCGACAAGGCTAACTAACCATGCTGGGTGGTGAGTGGAGAACTGTCTGTTCACGGACCCTTGCATCAGCGTCCGCATCTGCACTGGCACATCCACATTGGCATGGGGAAGGCATGCACGCCCCTGCACGTCCCTGGCCTGTGCCACACCTGCAGAATGAAACTTCCTGGCATGGAGCTCGGGATGTGCCCCGAACACACCGTGTGTGAGATTCTCGTGCTCCCTGGTATTTGACAGGTGTCGCCCCTGTTGTCTTGCTTCTGCCCTCTCTGTTTTGGGTTGTGTTCTGAAAGTGTCTGGTGCAGACTTGGCCCTGGGGCTATGATCATGAGGCTCCAAGAGGGGACCCATGATGTAGAAGGACCTCGTGCCTGTGTTCATGTGGAAAAGCTCGGTGTCCTTGGAAGTGACAGGTAAAGAGTTATGGTTTAGAGCAGGCCCATCATCGCATGTTAAGGACAGGTGTGTTGAGGATCAGGGAGGAACTGGTCCTGGGACATGCAGCTCAGATTCTCAAAGCTTGCCATGTGCTTGACAGACGTGACTTTCACACTTGCAGCTGTGTTGTAGACATAGCGACAGCCTAAAGGGTGACGTGGTTTGAGACAGCGGGGAGTGGCAGCAGGGGCTGTGGAGCTGTCCTGCCTCCGGACTGCCTGTCATCCCCACCATCAGTGGGAGGGTTCCTGAGGACCAGAAGCCTGCCCTTGAGGAGGCAATGCTTCTGGAATTAGTTCAGGAACAAAAGAGTGTGTTTCTGGTCTTTCCTCTGGTCCACAAAATGGCTTCAGGGACTGTGTTTCCTTGGGAGCCTCCATCAACCTTCACGTGCAATTTCTGGCCAACACTGTCTCTTCTCTTTTCCAGCAAGGGCAACTGTAACCGAGGCAGTCATTTAAATTCTGTCCCTTTGTGTTCAGATTGCCTCAGTGTGGCCTGAAGGTAACTGATGCTGTAACTGCCCACCTCCTGCAGGTCAGGGTGATGGGCCCAGGGCCTCTCGGGTGAATCCTGCAGTGTAGGGTGGGCCTCCAAGAGGAGGGTCAGCTGGTTCTGATGCGGCACTGATTCAGGAGCTTGGGGGAGATGAAGCTCTGATGCCTGTGCAGGTAGAGGCTCTGACAGGGTACAAAAGCAGGGATCCCACTCCCTGAGCACCTGTGTTGATGCTCCCCCACTGTTGAGGGGGTATGAGCCTGGGTAGAAACCAGCACAGAGACCTGGGTGCAGCCTGTGTGTGGGAGAGCAATGCAGTGGCATCCCAGCCTCCCCCAGGCTTCCTCAGGGATGACGCTGCCTGGTTAGCCTCTGGTGAGAGTGAAGCTGGCACTTACACCCACCCTCCCTCCTGGGTGGCAGGAATGAATGAGTTAACCTCGTGCAGCCCTGGAAGGCAGGAGGGAAAGCAGGTTGCCTTAGTCCAGGGGAAGATGGTGTCCAGCTGAGCCAGTCTGTCTGCAGGGGACTGGGCAGGTAGCAGCCTGCACTGTCCCCAGTATCCACCTGTAAAGTGAGGATAGAATCTCATTATGAGGGTGAGAGGAAGGCACCTTGGGACTGACCTTGGACTGGTACCTAGATCCCCTGGTGTGTGGTAGAAACACTCCTTGTCCCTGCTGCCCTGGTCTCTGTCTCCCTCTGTGGTCATGCACACACACATATGAACCACACACCCACACACACACAGACACTTCACATGCTACCCACCCCACACCCATTTATACATTTATACAGAAATATACACAGACCACTCATGCTCACACACACAATGGCATACACCACACCACACACAGAAGCACACCACACACACCCTTACACATCAGACATGTTCTACCTGATCTGACCCCACCACATGCATATGTAAGAATGCATTCACACCACACACACGCATACCCATGGTCCACCCACATATGTATACACACACAAGACACACACACATACACACCATGCCACACACACATATCAAACTATCAAAAGGCCCCAGTAATTCATTTCCCCAAACTACTCTTAGTCTATCTGCCTATCCCTTCTGACTGTCCAAGTTGCAGCCATCACTGTCTCTTCCTGGCCAGGAATATTATTATCTTTTTCACCAAATGTAATTTAGACTGCCCTTAATGGTAAGGACTGAGACAGAAGGTTGATTCCATGCACCCTGTCTGCAGGGCCTGGTCAGTGTATAAGGTGTGTATAACGTGTTCTGCTTGGCTGTGGTCCTTCCTCCCTGCTGTATGAGAAACTCCGAGAGCCCACCCCAGGGCTGCAGCAGCTTGGCTTGGCACCTCATTGAACTTGGGCTTTGTCATCAGAGCGCACCTGCCTCACCCTGATGGGTGTCCTGAGAGGCGCAGAGCCTCCTGGACACAGATGCCCAGGCTGGCTTTCAGGCGGAATTCTGGAAGGGGCCGACTTAGTCTTGGGAGAGCAGAGATTAGTCTGGCACCATTACTAAAGAATGACTCATGGTAGCCGTGCAGAGGGAGGCTGCTGGCCTTACCTGCTGAGGGGTTATTGGCCTGACTGGGCGTGTAACACCTGCTTCCTCACAGTTCTGGTGGTGGAAGATCCCAGACGAAGGTGCACGCAGGTTGGTTTCTGGAGAGGGCTCTCTTCAGCTTGCAGGTCGCCACCTTCTAGCTGTGCCCTCACAGGGCCTCTTCTCTATGCGTGTGTGCAGAGGAAGTGAGCTATTGCTGTCTTCCTCCTCTTGTAATGGCACCAGTCCCATTAGTGTTGGGCCCCATCCTTATGACCTCATGTAACCTGAACTACCTCTTTAAAGGCCCTGTCTCAAAATACAGTCATATTGGGAGGTTAACGTGGAAATTTGGCAGGGAGCATATGAGGAGGGAACACAATTTCATCCCTAACCGTGGTGGAGTTTTTAGTGAGACTTCAGGTAGGCTCCTGCCTGCCTCAGTGCTATCCCATTGCCCCACATGCCCCTTCCATGTACTAAACTTGGGCCCAGGACTCAGTGTGTCGGCTGCTGCCCTGTGTACAGAGGCACACTCTCCCCATCCCCCACGGAGAATCCGTCGAGGCCCTGAGCAAGACCTGGCTGACACCTCGCCAGGTGTGTTTTCTTATCTCTGAAGTAAGGAAAACCCACTTGCCTGCTAACAAGACATTAGTGCGTACAATTAGGTAAGTTTTGTGGAAGTCTTATGTCGGACCATTTGCTACACAGGAAGTGAATCATTGTAACTGTTATCACTGAATTGCTGACCTGCGTAAACAGTGTGTGTGTGTGTGTGTGTGTGTGTGTGTGTGTGTGTGTGTGTGCATGCCTGCGCGTGCACATGCACTTAAAAATCTGTTCAGGAGTAACAGAAAACTGACCCGTGAATGGTTTGCTTTTCACACAGCATGTAGGCTTGACCTATCTGGGTTGACCTCTCTATAATTCTTTTTTTTTTAATTATTAATTTATTTGAAAGGTAGAGTTACATAGAGAGAGAAGGAGAGACAGAGAGATCTTCCATCTGCTGGTTCACCCCCCAAATGGCCACAACAGCCAGGGCTGTGTCACGCCGATGCCAGGAACCAAGAGCTTCCAGGTCTCCCATGTGGGCGCAGGGGCCCAGGGACTTGGGCCATCTTCCGCTGCTTTCCCAGGCACATTAGCAGGGAGCTTAATGGGAAGTGGAGCAGCAGGGACTCAACTGGAGCCTATATGAGATGCCAGCCATGCAAGCCATGGCTTAACCTGCTGCATCACAGTGCTGACCCTCCTGTTATTCTCTCCATCACCTGACAACATAAGATGGCTGCAGGAGCACTAGGTGTCATGACCTAGTTCAAGGGAGGAAGATGGTTAAAGCGCTAGCTGCTGCCTCTGATTCTTGTTTATTGGGTTTTGTAAAGATTTCCTGGGAATCCACCAGGTAGGCTTCTACTGAAGTTTAATTGGCCAGAACTGAGCTTCTGCTTAGGTTTTAGCTGCAACAGAGGCAGGGAAAGCAGGAGCAGTATTGGCTCATAGTAACTGTCATCCACCACTTGAGGCTAGGCACAGTAAGCCTCCATCACCACCCAGACCAGGTTCCAAGGGCTAGCAGAAGGAGAGGATGGGTACTGGGTAGGCAGTAAACAAGAATTGCTTATCTCCCAGGATGTATTTTACTTATTATGAGCTGGAATTCGGAATTGCCATGGGGAAAATGTTACTAGATTCTACTAAAAGAATGTTCCTCGGGTTTGTGCTGTGGCGGAGTAGGTTAAACATCCGCCTGCGTGTCGGCATCCCATCTGGGCACCGGTTTGAGTCTCAGCTGCTCCACTTCCTATCCATCTCCCTGCTGATGGCCTGGGAAAGCAGTAGAAGATGGCCCAAGTGCTTGGGCCCCTGTACCCATGTGAGAGACCCAGAAGAAGCATCTGGTTCCTGGCTTTGGATTGGCCCAGCTCTGGCCATTGTGGCCATTTGAGGAGTTAACCATCGGATGGGAGACTTCTCTGTTTCTCTACTCTCTGTCTTAAACACTGCATCTCAAGTAAACAAATAAATTTTTAAAATGTTCCCTGGTGTTTCTCAGGATAAGTAGCACCTGGGATGCAAATAGAGAACAGAGTTAAGGCTTGTTGGAGTTCAGGTGTGTGTCTCACTTGTTGACATGCAGGTGCTGGAAACCAACTCTAGGTTGTCCTCCAGGGCTTCTGGCCCTGTCTGGTGTACCGAATTCTTTATATGCCTGTTTCTTCTCTTGTCACAGTGCTTCTTGCTTTCTCCCAGACTTCCCTTAGTCCCTTTTGCTTCACATTGACTCTGCTTTTTGTTTAATCCCACATGTGATTAAACATTGTGCAAGGAGGCAAGCCTGGTCTCACCTTGCCCACGTGGGGCCTGGGCAGACTGGACACCCTCAGTCCACCCTGTGCTTCCTTAGCCAGGTTCATCCGCTGAATGAGGTCAGTCCTGCTGTCCTGCAGTTGTGAGGCACAGAGACAAGAATGTGCATCTCGTGCTTGTGTTTTGATTTGTTTTGTTTTGTTCACCCTCATGCTGGTGTGAGTGCTGCTGCCAGCAGAGCCTGGCCAGGCCTTGGATGGTGCTGTCTGGAACAACCAAGACGGCACATTAGAACTGATGTCATGCACTGGCATCCTTCAATGAAAAGTGCACCAGGGGCTCTGGTACCTAAACCTCTGAATACGTAACACAAGGCCTGGGGAAGTGTGGACGACAACCCTGACCCTGTGACTGTTCAAGACTTCCCTGGAGGAGGAGAGGTCGAGAACAAGGACACAAGCCACACCCAGGCTGGTCGTGTGAGTCAAGTGCTGCCTCTGCCTCTCCCTTTCCACAGTGTTTGTTTTCTGAAACATTCGTCCTTCTTGGGCCCCAGAAAGTGCTTGTGTGGGTGAAGTCTGTGTCAGGATCGTGCAATGAGTGTTATTATCCATTCTTGATCTTACATCAAGGAGCGTGGTGCTTGTTCCACATTGCGGTCTGTGGAACAGACAGGCAGAGTTTTGCTCAAGCACAAAGATGGTTTGGCTGTTTTGTTTTTTGCTTTGACCATTTACCCTGGCACTTGGTGATGTTTTGGCAGTCTATGAATTGTGTTTTAATAGAAATTTTGCAAAGGACATTTTGAGGTTTTATCACTTGGGTTATTTTTTAGTGTAGACCTTTCATCCCATCATCTCTAGGTGTTTATTAACTCAGTTTTGTGACAAAATATTGTGTTTGGATTTTCTCTCTTTTGACCCCTTCTTAAAGTACTGCTTTGAGGTGTCATCAGCTTCAACAGATAAATGAAAGCAGGAAGCTTTCTAGGGATCATTAAATACAAGAACAACATCTGGGGCACAGGCACCCTGGTGGGGTTGATTTCCCCGAAGTTACTGGGAAGAATTCAGGTGAAATGACTCAAAGCTCGTGATAGAAGGTTCTAATACTTTCTCTCGGGTGGTTTTTTGTTTTTTTTTTTTTTTTTTTTTTTTTTGGTCTGTAATTTCAGATCCACTTTAATTCTATAAGAAAGCAAGTGCCTTAATCAAATACAGCACATTAATTACTGGAAGACAGGCTCCAGTGGGCTGTGCTGATGGGTTTTAACCATCTCAGGCAGTAATGTGTAATTGAGCATAACTAGAGCGCAAGGCAGAAGCCCTCGACCCAGAGAGCCCACTGCAGACATCTCCCCAGCTTGCTCTCTGCAGTCCGTCAGAACTGGAGCTTCAGACCTTAAATGTCAGCTCCCCAACCATTTTTGGCCCAGATAAGAGATTGGAAATGTATCTTCCTTCTCTGCTTTATCTCTTGGGCCAAACTAGCCTGCAATTCAGCAGCAGGCAGAGAAGATAATATACAAGAACATAGAATTAAAACCAGATGTTGAGGACTCTGGTCAACCATAATGACTCATAGTAACTCCAGGGAACTCTCATGGAATCGTGTACCTGGGTGAGCCCTTCTCATGGATGCACATGTATGTCGCTCCCCCATTCGAGGAGGAACGACACAGAACCCTGCGCTGTTCTTTCGTCTGCTCGGCCCTTCCCGGGCTGGCTGCCGACCCCTCCACCTCCGTGGAGGGGTGGTTCCCCCTGCCACTTTCCCCACTTCCGCGGGGGAGCGGCACACTGCCGGCCGGCTCTCTCGGGGGCTGCTCAGGTGTTATCCGGATGTTCCTGGTGCATGTTGTCTCTCTCCTTCTTTATAGTCCTCTTCCACCAATCCCAACTCTGCTACCCACACGCCGAGTACGCTGCTCTCCTCCAATCAGGAGCAGGATCAGCTCCTGCAGGTCATCAGTCAAGTTGGAGAGAGGCAGCTGGGTAGAAGTTGTTTGCTCCCTTTCAGCGCCATATTGTGGGAGAGCAGATGCATAGAATAAGTCTTAATTCCAGTAACTTAGTCTAGTCTGAGTTGCTCCCCACACATGTATACACGTGGAAGTGTGCACAGCACACATACTTCCCTGTGAGATTGTGTGTTTTGGGAAATAGCAAGGAGGAACTTGGGCTTCAGTTATCCAGAGACTTCATCTGGGCCAGTGCTACTGTGGGCAAGTTACTAAGTCTCTCTGAGACCCAATTTTACCTATAAAATGGGACGATATTATTGATCCTAATATGGGATTAACTTTAAATGAGGCAGTGCTTGCAAAAAAAGAAGTAGTACAATGCCTGGCACATAGGAGCTGACAAAAACAGAGACATGAACGGAATTGAATTGAATTGGCTTTTGACAGCTGCAAGTGGGAGAGGGAAGAAGTGGGTGATACCTGTGGCCAAGGACCATCCCCACTTCTTGGATGAGTAAGTGAGCCCAGTCCCCATGGCTATGGTAATAGTCTGTGGAAAAGGACAGCGGAAGTGCCAGGGCACCCTGCTGTCTTGACCCTTGGGATTGTTGACCACGGATTTGTAGATGGTTCCCAAAGGTGGGAGTAGGATGGCAGCAATACCTTCCCAGTGAGAATCCTACTTCTCCTGGGTTAACGTTTCTGTTGGCTTGTAGGAGGCTTTGTGGTTACCTTTACTGATGATGTATTTTGATAAATTATCTCTCTTTCTAGCAATAGGAACTGATATCTATTGATGATGCCAGGTTGAGAGATGTAGGCTCTGATATTTGGTGGAGAGATAGTGGCTTAAGGGTGGAGCCTTTGATCCCAGGGCCAGCATTGACCACTGTAGGGTGGGGGCGGGGAGGTTCTCCTTGACTACATAGCAACTCACTAGACCCCCAAGGAAGGAGTGCAGGTAGAATGGAGGCTAAGTAAAAATGCAGTGGGTCTTTTTAATCACTGAAGTCTGAATGCCTGGTTCAATATTTAAACAGACTAAATTGAGCTCTGACTCATTTTCCAGTGGGTATAGGAGGTTGGCTTGGATAGTCTCTTCTTAAATGTATTGCTGATAAAGTTGACAGACTTATGACTCATGAGAAAATCTCTCCAGGGCTCAAAGGTGCTTCTTTAAACTCCTGAAAGGCCCAGAAATGAGACTTCAGGGAAAAGTTCCTGTCCAGAGATGCACCAATTACTGAAAGATGTGCCGTGTGCTTTTTGGAGTGAATGAGACCTAGAAAATTGTGTGAACACAAGCAGAAATCTTGCCCACACTCTTAAAAGTGGAAAATGATCTTAGTTTGCTGGACTGAGTGAACCTCAGGAGGTTTAGGGACTGGAAGCCAACCAGAGTTTTCCATAAAGCAGTGCAGAGTTTTATTGCTGTGATCATGATGGCAGATTTGGAAGGTGATTTCTGAGCTGGTAGAAAATTTCTCAATCTCTAAAATGTACTTTAGAATGTTGCCATATAGAAACTCTTAAAATTTATGATCAATTCTGTGACTCTGTGGACATTTTGCAAAGCCAGAGAGAACCCTGGAAACACGTGGCCTGCTCTTGTCTCTTCCCTGGGTCGGTCGCTGAGAGTATCTTTTAATTGATTTGTGCAAACGGATTGCATGCAGATATTTGCTGTTCCTTTTGTTGGACTTTGGGGGAGGGAGATCTTTAGAGATTGCAGGCTGTCTAAGAGCTGTCAGCCTCACAGGGTGAGACGGGCACCCAGGCAGCTCCCTGTGTCCCAGAGGCACCCTTCATTCTGCTCTACCAAGTCCTTTCACACCCATCTGATCAGAGTAAAGGCCTCGAGTTTGTGATATTGTGAGGTCCTGGGTTTTGCCAAATAAAAGTATATGAGTCCCTGTGAGTTTCTATTTCCAGAGACAGGTGACCTTTTGCTCAATCACACGCCTCCCTGTGGAGGTGATGCTGTTTTGTTCTCTCTAGCCTGTACGGACAGAGGAAGTGATCAGTGCCTGTTGGGAGAGATGGGGGAGAGGGGACACATACAGAGGCACCAGCCAATGTGACACGCTCAGCCTCTTCCTGTGTACACAGCCCTGCAATGTGGGCCTGGGTCCCGGGTACTCTGTGAGACCCAGCGGGGGCTCCGGAGGATCCCAAGCCTGTTCAGTGCCCGGCACATTCACACGAGCCTGTCGTGCAGGGTATTGCCAAGAGGCCACAGTCTCAGGTGACTGGGTTACCGACACCTGCCTATTCCTTTTCAGTTCATTACAAACCAGGCTTACAACCCCTTCTGGGGCCAGCATTGTGACACAGCAGGTTAAGCTACTGCCTGCGATCTCAGCATCCCATATTGGAGCACCTGTTGGAGTCCTGCTGCTCAGCTTCTGATCTAGCTCCCTGCTAATGCACCCAGGAAAGCAGCAGAGTGTGGCTGATTTACTTGGGCCTCTGCCACCTACATGGGAGATCTGGATGTATTCCTGGCTCCTGGTTTTGGCCTGACCCAGCCCTGGCTGCTCACTCCTTCTGGGGAGTGAACCAGAGGATAAAAGAACATGCTTTTTCTGGCTTGCTCACACACTCTCTCACTCTCACTCTGTCTTTTGAGTAAATAAATAAATCTTTAAAAAACACTCTTCCTTCTGCACCTAATAGCTTTGGGGCTGCTGGAACCTCTGTGTGGTCATCCTGCAGCCTTTGAACAGACCCTGGAACCCTGGGAAGCTAACTCACCCTCCTGTAGCCCCCTCAAGGGCTGAATATGTTCAGGCAGGCAGGCAACAGAAGGTCAACGGCAGCTCCCAGAGGTCGGTTCAGGACACCTGGCTGGTGGAGGAGTTGTGCACACATCTGCGTCTGATGTCTGTCTTCTCTGATGTCCTCTCAACGTGGCACAGGGGGTGATTCTTACATGCCATACCTGGTGTTTCCTTATAGGTACTTTTGTGCAGCCTATGAGTGCCTCTCTGGGAGCTCAGCAAAAATAGCTCAGGAGTGTTTTACCCAAAGTGGTCTCGACAGAGATGGGATTTAGGCTTTTCCCGGGTGGGTGGGATTGGAATGTCTTGCATGGCTTTGTCCACCCAGGATGGTGACTGTGACAACTTTGTGGTTTGTCTGGTTCCCTTTGGCTACCACACTAACCACACCAGAGCACCTATGAGGTCTCAGTTTGTGAAATCTGCGCACAGCGCCAGCCCTGAGATTTGAAGGGGAGAACAGTGAGAGAGCCAGGCAGAAGTGTCCAAATGCTGGACACTTTACAGATACCCTGATGTTTGGCCCTGACCTCAGCTCCCCCAGGTCAGACAGGGTCCTGTCCTAGGAAGCTGGAAAGGAGGTGAGGGGACAATCTGAGGTCAGGAGTGGGCAGGGATGGAGGAGGGAACTGGCCCTGAGCTCTAGGAACGGAGTGGTTCCTGGGCCCCTCCCACTACTTCCTGGCCTTCAGAGTGGGGCCAGGTGTTTCTGATAACTCACACAAAGGAGCCCCTTTGGATTTGTGGCTTTAAGGAGCTTCCTGCTACGGGCTTTAGGAGCAGTGGGTGGAGGAAAAGAGCTGCCTCCCTTGTGCCTCACTCTGCATTTTCCCATCAAGCAGTCTGATATGTGGAAGCTGTGTTGGCACAGTTGCAACTGCAGGAAGGGTCTGCTCCCAGCAAAGTTCAGAAGTCATCCTGTGGGGCCAGTGGTGAGCAGGAGGCAGGGGCCAATGACTGCACAATGGTTAAATTAATGAATGCACTGACTTCAAGCCAGGTGAAGGTGATTTGTCTCATGCCCCTGCTACACTCTACCTTGATGTCATCCTTTCAGGAAGCTATGGACTTGCCTGCCATTAAGGGGATTAAGCTTGTCACCTGATACCATCACCTTGCTCCACACCTTGGGGAAGAGCCAGGTTGCTATAGCAATGAGTCCAGCTGGGTTATGCTCCTCTGGATTGAAAACCCAGTACTTATCGTGGCACACATGTTTAAGGATACGCTTGGGAATGGAGTCTCTACCCGCACTTAGCGCTGGCCCCAGCGTCCCTGGGACCAGTGTGCCTGGAGGTCACCTGGGTAAGATCATTGCTCTCAGAGGTGACAGTAGAGGGCACTTACGTGACTCACCGCAGCACCGCAGCAGTTCACGGGAGCTACAGACCTCAGCCAGCCTCCCCAGCTGTAATGAAAAGGCTGTGACTTCAGCCGCTGGGCTCGGCAGCATGTGATGGAAAGAAATGGAGTCTTTGCTCCAAGTGTCCAGCCAGTGAGGGCCGAGATGGCTTTAAGAAAGGGCGCTGGCTGCCGTTGGTGTCTGCCAGAAGACTAGGGGAGAGGATTCCGCAAGCCTTCCCAGCCAGGCAGCTGGGTCAGCCGCAGGGAGCTATGATTTGTGGGGAGTCTGAGCCATGGGTGTCTTGGGGACAGTAAAAAGCAAGTTTAAGATCAGGAATGTTTTATGAATAGAGAAGAAATTTAAAGCAAAATGACATTTTAGCAAATGAATTTTTTAAACAGTTCACTGAAAGGTTTTGATGGGGCAAAACACCTCTTGATCTATAAATTCAAGAGCGTCTGGCCCAGTGTGGCATTTGCTGCTGAGTGACCTGGGACTTGGTCCATTCTGAGCTTCTGTCTCCTTCTCTGGAACATGATTATTGGTTATGTGTGTTTGTGGCTTTCAACCATGTGATTTTCACTTGCCTGGGAATACTCAGCTTAAGTACAATCTCACCCACAGATGTAAACACGGAGACCCGCCTGCTGATCCTGCCTCTCCCTTGGCCACAAGGTCACTGAGAGGAGACACGCAGAGGCCTGGGAGAGAGCATCCTGTGTGCTCCCCAGGGCCCCTCTCCCTACTGTGTGCTCCCCAGGGCCCTTCTCCCTACTGTGTGCTCCCCAGGGCCCCTCTCCCTACTGTGTGCTTCCCAGGGCCCCTCTCCCTACTGTGTCCCTCCCAGGGCCCCTCTCCCTCCAGACATTGCAGAGGCTGATGAACCCCAGCGGTGTGTGTTCAGACTCCTACTCAGGTTCAGCGCAGTCTTGAAGCAGTTGGCCTGAAATAGTCCTTGTCATATTCTGTATCAAAGAGCTGGAAAAGGAAACAGCTGTCACTTTATTTCTGATTTTCTGCTATAAATTAAGCCAGTTTATTAAAATACCGTGTGCAATGTTGAGTGAACCTCAGAGCATCCCTAATGCCACATCACAAATGTGCTGCAGCAGCACTGGGTTTCAGAAACATCAAACTGACCCTGAAGTAGCCACTTCTAATATGAATATTGGCATAATTAAGTAAGGATGTCAGGTTGCATATTGTGCCTATTTTTGTGGGATTTCATGTAAAACCCTTAGCAAAATAGAGCATAACTATACTAGCAATACACACAGCTATTGGGACTTTAAAGGAGGTCACGAGTTGAAGCATCAAGACACACATTGTGTGTTACACATATGTAACTTACACATGCAATATAATCCATAACATAAGCGAGTATGTTTAAATAGTATTCAAAATTAAATATTTCATATATTTCAATGTTTAATTTATAAGTAATTATGTTACCACATGCATTATAAGCATATGATTTATATAGTAAGTCAAATTTCATTTAATTTCATGTATTTTTTTTTTTTTGATAGGCAGAGTGGACAGTGAGAGAAAGGTCTTCCTTTGCCGTTGGTTCACCCTCCAGTGGCCACCACGGCCGGCGCACCACGCTGATCCGAAGGCAGGAGCCAGGTACTTATCCTGGTCTCCCATGGGGTGCAGGGCCCAAGGACTTGAGCCATCCTCCACTGCACTCCCTGGCCACAGCAGAGAGCTGGCCTGGAAGAGGGGCATCCAGGACAGAATCCGGCGCCCCGACCGGGACTAGAACCCGGTGTGCCAGCGCCGCAAGGCGGAGGATTAGTCTAGTGAGCCACGGCGCCGGCTTTTAATTTCATGTATTTCTAAATTTACAATAATTAATATATTTTATCTTCAATACTGTTCAATATTTAATCTCATATTCCTGAGTTATATGTAACAACACTTAAACTAGTACAACATAAACAACTGCATATTTATTATATTTATAATACAAAAATAATGTACTTAATATTTGTATTAAATATTAATGAACTGATATATTTAATTCTATCTACATTTTATTTGTATTAAAAATATCAGTTACATGTTATAGGTTTAAGGATTCAAGCCCACCTTGCTTTCTGGTGACTCTCAGATATGTCTTGAAAATAGCTTCATAGTCAGTCTTCTCTCCCTGTGTATATGCACGAGCAGCACCATTTGTCTGCAGAAAATTTTAGCATCCACAAAGTAGATGATGATTTCTTCTGTTTGTTTTATTTTAAAAGACAGTACTGCTCCACAAATGCCATTGCATGCACTTGGAGAGCAAGCCTGGATTCCATGGGACATCCACCAGCGGGCTGGCCCCCGTGGCGACAACTAGGAACCAGTCCAGGGGCTGCCCTTCCAAGGCCACCAGGGCTGAGGACCCAGAAGGGCTGGTTTCTGGGAGCTCTGTTTCCTGAAGCAGCTGAGCATGGGGCCACCTGCTGTGGGGCAGGAAGAACCCCTCACTGACACTCTTGGCTGCTTCCGCCCATCCTGTGGGCCTGGCTGGTCTGAGTGGGGGCGGAGCTTCTGCCCCTCCTGAGAGCCACAGGGCTCTGTCCTCGCACCTGGCCTCCCTGCCACCCAGCAGCGTGAGGCTGACTCAGATCTGCCCGCTGTCCCTGGCGCCACGCCGGCCTGCTGGTGTTCAGCAGTGAATGCTCATTAGTGACTGTTCATTAGGAGACTAATGGCAGTGTGGGGTTTCTGATGGTATCTGCTGTCCACAACCCTTGTGGAAACCTGACTCTCTGTTCTTTATAAATAATAAGGCTGCTGGATAATGCTGTTCCTTAAGGGGTGCGTGTGTGTGTGTGTGTGTGTGTGTATGCATGCATGTGTGTGTGTGCACGCATGCGCACACCTTCTTTTTGACTATTATTCTTTCCTGGTTTATTAACTTTTATTTTATTGGCTCAGCATTTTTGGGCCTGAGAGTTTGCCCCAGGTGCTGAGGAGGGCACAGGGTGGGGCTCCAGGTCACCTGCGAGAAGTGTGGCTCTCTGGTCCTGTCCTTCCTTTCTGCACCCACACTTGGGGCAAGGTCAGAAAACCCTCACCCTTCTCTCTATGCTGCTGTCCAGCCTCTGCAGAGGTCCTGAGCTAGAAGTGTAGGGCACTCTGCTGAGCAAAGTAAACAGGTATCTGCCCACCCTGTGCTTCTGCCAGGTTGGGCATGGACGCAGATAGTACCCCAGTGTGTAAAATGGTAATTGTGTTGGCAGGCATTGTGGTGCATAGAGTAAAGCTGCCTCTCGGGATGTGCACATCCATATTGGAGTAACAAGTCCTAGCTATTCCACTTCTGATTCAACTAGCTGCTAATACATCCTGGGAGGCAGAAGGTGATAGCTTAGGCACTTGGGCCCTTGCCACCCAGGGAGACCCAGATGGAGCACCTGGCTTCAGCCTGGCCCAGCCCTGGCTGTTGTAGGCTTTTGGAGAGTCAAGCAGTGGACGGAAGAGCTCTCACTGTGTGTGTTTTTCAAGTAGAAGAAAATAATAAATAAACGAATTACATTTTAGAAGTATAAAATGCCTGCAGGAAGAAGGGATGGAGCCGACCTGGGAAGTCTTGGTGGAGACTTAGGGCTCATTTCTTCCTTCTCCTCCTCTTCAAGGCCCATCTCCACCCACAGGGTCCCCAGCTCGTCTGTACAGCTCCCGGAATCTTAGCTGATGCGCTCCTGAATCTGAATCTCGCATGAACACATCAGCTGCCTCCATCCATTTTCTGCTGCTGTAAACATACCACAGCCTGGGTAAATTGTAGACAATGGGAGCTCTTGGCTCAGGGTCCCAGAGGCTGCAAGTCCACAATCGGGGCCACGTCTGGTCGGGGAGGGGCTGCATCTGGTGGGGGAGGGCCGCGTCTGGTGTTGGCCTTCTTGCTGCTCTCATGTTACAGCACAGTGGGAGGGAACGGGGCAGGACAGAGAGGGAGGACAAGGGAACAGTTCTCCACACTTCAGTACTAACACACCTCCAAGGTAACGGCCTTAATCTGTTCATGAGGGTGGTGCGCCCTGACCTAATCGGTCCTTAGACCTCTCAATACTGTTACAAGAGCAGATAGACTTCAGCAAGCCTGGAAGTAGCCTACAGGTATTACCTGATTCCCTGGTGAGTTTCAGGTCTCTGAGGAAGGGATCAATCTTGAATTTCCCAGGCACACCTCCCCAAGTATACAGTGGACCAACGGATAGGTGGATGCGTGGATGGATGGGTGATGGCTGTTCTAGAGTGAGCAGTCGCTGAACTTGGATTCGAGTCATTTTTCTACTGCTTATCTGTCTTCCTTTGGGCAAATAGCTTCATCACTCTCATTCTCAACTTGTGTATCTGTCATTGAGTGTTGTGAGGATGTCATGAGGGAAGTGTGTCATAACATGCACATGCCATGTGAGTGCAATGTGATAGTGTCCCTGTGTTCAGCAGACCCTGCAAGTCCTGCAAGGCTGCAAGCGATGCCCACCCACCACTGCCACCACATCACTAGTACAAACAAGAGGGAGGCCCCATGAATCTGATACCTGGAGCTCCCATTTGCTAAGCCAGTACTCATAGGGGACTTTTGTGTTCATATTCTACAGTGAGGTCTCAAGTGCACATTGAGTACCTTGTGTTATTAGCACTCGTGCAGTTACAAATGAGACACATGCTCCTGATATCACTGCCAGGTTTCTGTCTGAATCATGACCTTGTGCCTGCCTGCTTGCTTCCTGCATTTCTGGCATAATGAATACCTTGCTTTGGGGGCCAAGGTGTGGTCTCTCTGATAGAGGGTAGTGTGGGTGCTGTGGTCAACCTGGAGGAAGGTTTGGGCTGTGTGTGAGGAGATTCTTGATTCCACTAGTATCTTCAGCCCTCTGGCCTCCCCCAACCTGTGAGGCCTTTTCTGAAGGGAAGACCTATATCCTGGGCCAAACAGCAGCCAAATGTTGGAAGAAGCTGGATGGGAGACAGAGGAATCTGGATTTCAGCCTGTCTTGGTGAGCCGCGGCTGCCACAACAAAGCACTGCAGACTGTCCAGATTAAACAGCAAGTGTTCGTTTCTCATGGTTCTGGAGGCAGCATTTGACCTTGGGTGTCTGTCGAAGGCCCCTCTCCTTGACTCACAGGTGCATGCCTTCTTGCTGTGTCCTCCTCACGTGGCCTTTGTTCCATGCATGCACAAAGAGAGAAGGAGGGAGGGAAAGGGAGTTGGACCTGTCTCTTCCTCTCTCATGAGGACACTAATCCCATCATGACCTCATGTAATCCTGACCACTTCCCAAAAGCCCTACCTACAAGTATAGTCATTCTGGGTGAGGCTTCACCAAATGAAGTTTGGGCAACCACAAGCATTCAGCCCATAACACACCCACCACTTAGGAGCCACATGACAAAAAATCTTGCTTCCCTCTCTGAAAGTATTTCCTCATCTGCAGATTGAGAATAAAAGTAGATAGCTCTGGGCTACTGTCTGGATCAAGAGACACACGACCTCCCCATGGCCTTTAGGCTTGTGCAGCCCATCCCTCCATTCCTGTTCAGGGTCCTCCCCGTGCCTGACTTTGCTGGGTCCACCTCGGCCACACCAGCCTCCTCACTGTTTGAGGAACCACCCCACATTCTCTTGGATTAGGACCTGAGTGCTTATTGTTGGCTCTTCTGAGAAAGCTCTTACCCTAGACAAGTGTGTGTGACTGCCCCCTTCCCTGTCCCTTCCTTGAAAACATCCATGGCCACCCTCCCTACCCCACTGCCTGCTGTGCCCTGGTGTGTTTGTCTGTGGAATGTTCTGACTGGGGTCTGAGCACTGTCCAGCATGTCTTGGGGTTCTAGACACGGGTGCCAATCTTAAGAAACAAGACCACAGCTCCCTCAAGGACCTACCATGTGTAGCTCCCTCGGCCTCCTGCTGGCCTCTCAGGCCATGGGGGCCATGAGCTAGGATAACACAGCTGATGTCCTGCCCTTTGCGTGCCTTAAGGATTCTTTCCTGTATCACGGGGGTCCAGTAAGCCTCGTTGTCCACTCTTGACATTTATGGGGCTGACCCCTAATGGTGCTCAATGATGTTTTGTTCTTTCCTGACAGATTGGCACAGCCAGCAGGGAGAAATCAGTTCTCAATCCCGACACCCTCCACCTCTGCCCCTCGTACCTCCCAGCAGTCTACTTTACACTCATCTCTGTCAGACGCTGCTTTGGCTGTTTTGCCTTTTTTTTTCATGTATTTGTTGTGCATGAGCACAGGAATCTGGTGTGGCTTGTCCACAGCTGCATTCCGGATACCTGGACAGCAACTACACAGTTAGCCATCTGATAGCATTAAGTGAACACTTGCTGAGTGAAAGAATGAGCCGTGTGCAAGATAGTAGGCAGCTCATGGGCACTGCCTTTATCTCAATGACCTCATCTGTGAAATGGGGCCACTTCCATCTCAGATTTTCTGGGAAGATTACATGGTATGAGTTGTGCCCCTCCCGAAAACACGTATGTTGATGCTCTAAGCTCCACAACTTTGAAATGTGATTTTATTTGGATTAATTATGTTAGAGTGAGGCCATCTGGCTGGGCCCTAATTCTATATGGCTGGCTTTCTTATAAGAGGAGAGAGACACCAGGAATCCACTAGCATGGAAAAATGGCCATGTGAACACACAGGGAGAAGACAGCCGTCTACAAAGCGCAGAGAGCAGCCCCTGGAGACGCCAACCCTGCTGGCGCCTTTACCTTGGAGTTGTAACCAGAAAAAGTGCAAGAAATAAAATGTGTGCTGTGTAAGCCACCCAGTCTGGGGTATCTTGGGTAGTGGCAGCTATGACTGATGCAACATTCTGTACAGAGGTGGTGGAAAGCGGTGGGACAGCCCTGAAGAATCCAGACACACATGGACCAGTTCTCAGAACAGTGGCAGCTGGAGAAGATCCATGTTTTGGGAAGGGCACTTGAAATCTGTTAAGTGTGAATCCAGATTTAGGATAGAATGTAGGAGATAAGGCAGGAAACTCCCTTGGGAGCAAAAATCATAGGATTTGCAGCTGCAACCCAAGAAAAGAGTCATCATGTAGCCTGTGAGGCACCGTGGGGAAGAAGAGGGCAGGCCCTGGCCGTAGGGAGTTTGTTTTCTGGCGAGGAAGACAGAGAGGCCACAGGGACAGGACCCCAAGAGCAATGTGGTAGGGGAGTCCTATCTCCAGGCAAGGAAGGCCTTCCTGGTAATCACATGGCATGGAAACAAAGGGTATCAGGCCCAGGTTCTTTTGTGTTGCTCCCACGACTGGCCTTGAAGAGAAGCATCCCAGAAATGTTTCAGGCCTGAGGAATAAGAACGTGCTTATGCAATCCAGTCTTCTGTGATGGAGAACAAAGAGAAGACCACTGCCTTGGATGTCCCAGGAGTGAGGCTCTCCTTCCAGAGATGCCAACATTGGTCATGGGTTGGTCATGCAACCCTGCCCAGCTGGGTCACTCTCTCGGGCCCAGGGCCTCACTGGGGGAAAAGAGAATGTGATTCAAGGTTCCCAAGTCTTCCTGATAGTCATGAAACAGTATCCTCACATGATTTCAGATACTGAAGAACAGATGAAAACCTCAGCATTGGCTGGAATGTGGGAGGAGTCTTTTGTTTTCATAATCTGGCTTAAATCTCCTTAATTTTGAGTCCTTTGACAAAGAAAGATAAGATTCCAAGGACCACAGGGTATAAATTGTCTTCAAAGAGTCCATGAAAATTGTATATTTTGAAAAACCTATGCAAGGATTTCAAAAAATATTTACATTCAGACTTAGTTTTTAACTCTATTTTTCCATGAGCTTTCTATAACCCCCTCGCATATCAATGAATTGGCTCTGACTTTAAAAGTTTAGGGCCTTATATGTTGTGATTGTCCAATAATGGGCCACTTTTGAGAGGCAAAGAGACAATTTTGATAATTTGCTATCTCAGGAGAACTGGGCTTATATGGTCAGCCTATTTTTAAGGGGCTGGCGTTGTGGCATGGCACGTTAAGCTGCCACCTGTAATGCTAGCATCCCTTATCAAAGTGCTGGTTCGGGTCATATTTCAGATTCAGCTTCCTGCTAATGTGCCTGGGAAGGCAGCAGAAGATGGCTCCAGTACTGAGCCACTACCGCCCCTGTGGGAGACCAGGATGGGGCTCCTTGCTCCTGGCTTTGGCCTGGCTCAGACCCAACTGTTGCACCCATTTAGGGAGTAAACCAGCAGTCGGAAGATCTCTTGATTCTCTACATCTCTCCTCCCCATCTTGCTCTGCCTTTCAAATAAATATTTCTTTTAGATAGGGAGATGGTATATATTTAAGTAATGAAATGTCAGCTAGAGATTAATAGCTTACAGAAGTATATAATGAGAAAAGGATAATATCTTGGGTAAATATTGATGATAATGTTGCTCAGTAATGTCATGCTTACTGGATACATCTCTGTGTGGGAATCCTGCAGAGTGCTTCCTCCGTGTCCTCATCCTTACAGTTCCACGTTCCCGTAGTGTGGAAGATGCCGAGTGAATGTGACACGAGAAGGGCTCTGAGGCTGGAAACTGACGCAGAATCTTATCAGCTAGAACAAAACCTGGTGAGGGGGAAAGGGTCCAGAGACTCAGGAGCGCTGCAGAGGCTCCACCCTCAGGCCCGGGGGCGTGGCCACCTTTCAAGGGTCTGTGTTTTTAGTGAATACACCATAGTGATGACAGTTAACTGAGTGCCATCGTTCATGGACTCCAGAGTGTACCATCTCCCACATTTCAAGCTGCATTGAGCCCCTCCACCACCAGGATCCAGGAGGCAGTCGTGACTGGTTGCTGTGGTCTGAGCATGTGCAGACTTGGGCACAGAGGTCCATGGTGTCATTGCTCAGCCTGTGTTGAGTTTTATTTGTTGGTGAAACCATCTTCAGAGCAGAGCCACTGTGTGTACAGAAAGACAGGCACAAGGCATTGGCACTTTGACTTGGTGTTGATGGAACAAGTAGTCTTCACTGAGAAGTGACCACAAGTCTATGTTTCCAATAAAAATCGGCTGCTTCATGGAAACCAAGGAAGGAGGTTCCTGACATGTAGAGGGCTTTTGTAACAGTTACTCATAAAGATCTTTTTGTAACTGAGATACTCCTAAAGATCATTCAGCCCACCCTAAGCAGGGAAACGCGCCCCCACCAGTTTGCAGGAGAGGATTGGCAGTTTGTAGCGCAGCATCCCATGACCCATGTTCCTAAATTGAAGCGGTGACACCAGGGAGGTGCAGTCATTGATGGGGCAGCCCAGAATGTGGAACTTCTAGGAAGTCTTGACAAATTTAATTTACCTTTTTTTTTCTTTTCATGTTTGCACAAGAGTGGTATTCAGAAGACATCTCTGTCTAAATGTAAGTATAGAATAAAAACTGGAAGTGATATAAATGCATTACAGCTGTCATGATTAATTCTAGATGGGCCGTAATACACGGAAATTTGGTCAAGCACAACTGCATATTGCTGTAAAGGTATTTTTGAGATGTGTTTGTCATTTAAGTTAGTAGACTTTGAATAAAGCCAGTTACCTCCGGATCATGTGGGTGGGCTCCCCTAATTAGTTGAAGGCCCCAAGAGAAAAGACTGAGATCTCCAGAGGAAGAACAACTGTCTCTAAATTGTCTTTGGACTCAAGCTGCAACATCCACTCTTCCCTGGGGCTCCAGTCTGTTGATCTGCCTTGCAGATTTGGGGCTCGCCAAGCTCCACAATGGTGTGAACTGATTCCTTATAATTAACCTCTCTTCTCTCCGTAGGTAGGTAGATATGTAGGTATGTAGATAAAGAGATAGGTAGGTATGAAGGTATGCAGAGAAACAGGTAGGTTGGTATGAAGGTATGCAGACATACACATACACACACACACACACACACACACGTTCTGTTCCTCTGCAGGCTTGGTACATTTAGTAATGGCCCCAGCTCTGAATCTTACTGCATCAGGTACAAGCTCTACAAACCTCAACTGAGCCTTCTGTGAAATTGATGGCACCATCCTCACAGCATTATCATGAAGGTTTCAGGAGATGAAGCAGTCGAAATATTTACGTTGTGCATGAGCATGCTTGTCCCTTTACAAAGAGGAAACTGTCCCAGACAGGTCCACATAGGCTCCAGGTCTCTGTTAGCTGCCCCAGGCTCTGTAAAGAGAGAGCAAAACTCAGCTGCCAGGGATGCAGCTGTGCTGAGCCTGCCTGTCCCACAGCTGCTCTCCACTGAGCAGGACCTGCCCAGGAGCTCCAGCCACTGTCCCCCCCTCTCAGAAACGCCAGTGAGATCAGCAGGCCAGAGAGCTGGCTGCATAGCTCTGATGTTCACGTCCTCCAATCCCAGTTCTCTCTCAGCACAGACCTCTCTGGGGCGTCATAGACCCAACCTCCCAGGTCAGCTCTCTGACGTCTGCCGTGGCTGGGCCCCATAAAGATGTCTGCACTGGGATTTCAGAGGCTGTTTCTGAGCAGACTCAAAGTGCAGCCACCCATGAAGCTGACAGCTTCATCAGCCTTCCCCAAGACAGTGGCCTACTGGAAAGAGAACCTCAGCCACCTTGTGATTCCTGCAGGCCGCCAGGGCTGGCTGCAGAGAAATCCCCCACAGAAAAGTCTGCGCCTTTCACTTGAGGTTGAACCGAGTTACTCTTGTGTAAACGCTTTGTCCTAGGATGAGGAAGAGCAGGCAGATATGAATTTATCTAGATCTCTCTCAGTATCAAGTTGTTTTCTTCAAAGCAGTGTTTTCAATATTAAAACATTTTTGATAGTAAACACATGAAGATTTTATTATTAAAACAGAACAATACTAATTTTATCTCCATTTTATAATTCTTTAAACAAAATGAGATCATTGGCTAAACTCTGATGATAAACGATATATTTCACTTAAGCTTAATAATTAACTTTTGTTTATAAATTAATTTGTATTTCTGGGTTGTCCATAAACCCCAGGATGAGCAACAACAGTTTACTTACTTGCAGGTTAGGATTGTCCCCTACCCTCTGCTCTGAGATGTGTGTGTGTGTGTGTGTGTGTGTGTCTGTCCATCTCCCTTCTCCCCCTCCCTCTGCCTCCTTCCTCCTCCATAGAAATCAGAGGAGGCTCTTACCCAGGGCCCTGCAGGAAGAATACTACCCAGATACTGGGCTGGGGCAGGGGAGGTTGTTGAAATAATTTCTTGACTTACGTTACTCAAATGTAGGTTTCATGTATGCAGGATTTTTATTTTATTTTTTCTTTTTCCATTCACCGCTCCACCCCCAGCCTTTACAACAATGCCAGCTAGCACACCATAGGCTAGTAGGTGCTTAATAAATACTTGTTTAGTGAACAACTCAATCATTCATTGACAAATTTAGAGCTTTCTTGAATCATCCCCATATTATAGCAATGATTCTATAATAAGAGGTGACCACTCCGTACCTGAATGTTTGAATTTATCTTTTAAGATTGTCACGTTACTGTCTGCTTGATGAGGTAGAGGTAAATAATCTCTTCAATGAAATAACTGTCAATTTACAAAGGAGAGCCACTTTGCAAGATATCAAAACTTTAAGCCACATCTGTAGCAATTAAAAATCATGGTCTTTATTCAGGCCTGTGCCACAGAGTAGAGAACTCAGAGACACTTTTATATGGCAAGAGCCTAATGTATGTTCAGGTGAAAGCACAAACCAAGAGGGAAAGTTCTATTCTATATAGAGAGGAATCCAACTGGCTCCACACCAAACCTATGTGAAAAGGTTGAAAATGTGAAACCTAAAACTATAAAGTTAATTGAAGAAGGCTTAGAGGTAGAAAGAACCTCTAAAATAAAAGTTCAAGAGCACAATCTCTACGGCTTAAAAATGATTAATTTGATCACATCAAAATTAAGAATTTCTGATCAATGAAGGCTATGCTGGATAGCATCAACACTCGGATAATGGACTAGGAGAAAATACCTGTAGTATCAAGGAACAATATGCGAGAAACTCTTCCAAATTAACAGGAACCAAGAAGAGTTCAAATGGAAAAGTGGAAATAGTATATAATCAAATATTTTGCATAACATCCCAAGGCTATACAGCAGAAAATGCTCCAGGTCATTTTTAATCAGGAAAGTGTACACTGAAAGGCAATCAGACGGCCTCTTGTAAATGACAGGAGCAAAGGGGCGTCTTTCTGTAAGTCTCCTACTGGTAGCTCTGTTAACAGAAGCAGAAGGACTTAGAAGAGGTCGTCTGCCACATCTTCCAGCTCACAGAGAACAAGAAGGAAACGATCCATGTTTGGATCATGAAAGACGAGACAGAAGAGTAGAGGGCTGCTTTTTAGGAAGGAGGCAAGAGTGGACCATGGAGGGGAAATGGAGGACTCTGTGAGCAGAGAGACCACTGAGAGACCACGTCTGAGAAGGAAGTACCCCTCTGGCCTGATAGGAAGCCGTAGAGGCTGAAGGGAAAAGATGTGAGGTTGCTGGTCATAGTGTAGAGCCCCTTCCTCTCCCCTCCCACCCTCAGCAGCCGGGCTGCTCTCACATATCCTTCACCCAGGCCAGAGTGTGGGAACTAAAGCTCCCTGATGCTGATGCAGGCAGTGATGAGAAGGACAGCTTCAGGCTGTCTTCAGAAAAGACACCCCTGCCACTTCTGGGGAGGTACGGCGGGGTTAGGAAGTGCAGGTGCCGAGTGCTCTCTCTGGCAGTGGCGGGCTGAAGTGAGTCAGTTTTGTTGTCAGGAGACCAGGTTCCGACCATGGCCTCTCCTTTGAGACCATCTTTGTTCTCATTGACAAAGTGAAGGCTGCAGAATGTATTAGGGCAGAGGTTCTCAAAGTGTGGTCCCTGGATCCGCATCACCAGCTTCACTTGGGAGCTTGCTGGGTGTATATGTTTTTGGGGCCTGGCCAGCCCTGAGGCATGATAATCTCTGCAGGTGGGCCTAGCACTCTAGGGATTCCGTTGCCTACCACATGTGAGGGCCTGCTATCAGAGGTCTCTGGTGGCTTTGTTCCTGGCACATCTGGGAAATATGGCTCCTGTCCATGCTGAATTCGCGACCTCCAATGGGAAAATCTTACATCGTGGGAATAGATTCATCTGTGTGGGGCTTAAATTTATCCTCACCCTTACCACCAGCTGTTGAGATCCTCAGACTTGATGGGTACGTGTCATTAAGTCTCTCAGCTCGGACACCTTGCATAACGCAGAGGCCAAGGAAGCCAGACCAAGGGGCCACATCTGTGGGTTAAAATGCGGCCCTTGTTCCAAGTTTGACCTCCAAATTCCCAGAAGCATGGTCACTGGCCTCTTGTAGCTGATGCAGTTGGATCAAGGGTGAGAATAGTAAGGATCCACATTTTCTTCCACTTCCCCCATCAGCCACCTTCCTGAGATATTCAGCTCTGGGGCCAGGTGGGCCAGTTAGGGTAGTGAATGGATTGAGGGATCTGGGAAGTGGGAGAAAATAGCAGACCCTGGTAATTTATACAGTACTTCCTCTCTATCAGCAGTTTTGTTTTCTGTTTTCTGCAGTTTCCATTACCTGTGGTCAGCTATTGTATGAGGAGTATTAAATACAAAATTCCATTCAATTTTCAAAAATACATTTTGAGAGAGAGAAACCACATTAACTCTTATTATAGTATATTGTTGGGGCTGGTGCTGTGGCACAGTGGGTTAACTCCCTGGCCTGAAGCACCCACATCCCATATGGGCACCAGTTTGAGACTGGGCTGCTCCACTTCCTATCCAGCTCTCTGCTATGGCCTGGGAAAGTAGTAGAAGATGGCCCAAGTTCTTGGGCCCCTGCACCTGCATGGGAGACCCAGAGGAAGCTCCTGACTCCTGGCTTTGCATCAGATCGACGTGGCTCCGGCTGTTGTGGCCAATTGGGGAATGAACCATCAGATGGAAGCCTCTCTCTTTCTTTCTCTGCATAACTCTTTCAAATAAAAATAAATAAATCTTTAAAAAAAAGAAAAGAATATGTTGTTACCATTGTTCTGGTTTAGTATTAGGTATTGTTGATCATCTATTACCATGCCTAATATATAACTTAAACTTTATCCTACATATGTTTATATAGGTGAAAGCATAATATATAACATACATATATTACATATAGGATTCAGTGTTATCTGTGGTTTCAGGCATTCACTGGGATTTTGGAAAGTATACCATGTGGGCCGGTGCCACAGTTCAATAGGCTAATCCTCCACCTGCGGCGCTGGCACACCGGGTTCTAGTCCCAGTCGGTGTGCCGGATTCTGTCCCGGTTGCCCCTCTTCCAGGCCAGCTCTCTGCTATGGCCAGGGAGTGCAGTGGAGGATGGCCCAAGTCCTTGGGCCTTGCACCCGCATGGGAGACCAGGAGAAGCACCTGGCTCCTGGCTTTGGATCAGCGCGGTGCACTGGCCACAGCGCGCTGGCCACAGCAGCCATTGGAGGGTGAACCAATGGCAAAAGGAAGACCTTTCTCTCTGTCTCTCTCTCTCTCACTGTCCAAAAAAAAAAAAAAAAAAAAAAAAAAAAAGTATACCGTGTGGATAAATGGGAAACTGCTGTATTACAAAGGGACTAAAACAGAGTGTTTCAGTGATTAAGATGCTACTTGGGAAACCCTTATCCCATACAGGAATGCCTGCATTTCAGTCATGGTTACCCTACTTCTGGTCCAGCATCCTATTGATTTGTGCACTGGGAGGCAGCAGATGATTGTTCAAGTACTTGGGTCCCCACCACTCATACAGGATACCCCAGATTGAGTGTTTTTTTTTTTTTTTGACAGGCAGAGTGGACAGTGAGAGAGAGAGACAGAGAGAAAGGTCTTCCTATTTCTGTTGGTTCACCCCCCAATGGCCGCTGCGGCTGGCGCGCTGCGGCCAGCGCACCGTGCTGATCTGAAGCCAGGAGCCAGATGCTTCCTTCTGGTCTCCCATGCCAGGGCAGGGCCCAAGCACTTGGGCCATCCTCCACTGCACTCCCGGGTCACAGCAGAGAGCTGGACTGGAAGAGGAACAGCTGGGACAGAATCCAGCGCCCCGACTGGTACTAGAACCCGGTGTGCTGGCGCCGCAGGCAGAGGATTAGCCTATTGAGCTGCAGTGCCGGCCCAGATTGAGTTCTGAACTGCTGCTTTTGGCTGGCTTAGTCTTGCCTGTTGTAGGCATTTGGCGTGAACCCGTGGATGGAAGCTGTTTCTCTCATTTTCTCTCTCCCTCTCCCTCTCCCCCCTCCCTCCCTCTCTCCTGCTCTCTCTTTCTCCCCTTCCCTCCCTCCCTCCTTCCCTCCTGCTCTCTCTCTCTCTCTCCCCTTTCCTCCCTCCCTCCCTCCCTCAATCCCTCCCTTCCTCCCTGTAAGTGTCTGTGTCTCTGCCTTTCAAACAAATAAATAAATAAATTTAGAAAAGGGATAAGGGAAAAGATCACAGTGGCAGAGGAGGAGAAGCAGGGGATCCCAAGAAGTTTCCCGCAGCTGGGTGGGCAGTGTTGTCCGTTTGGGGCCTTAGGGAGCCAGATAAGCACCAAAGAATCAGAGAGTCACTGTGTCACAGAGCATGACGTTGGGCTCTCAGACGGCCCCCGGGACGTAGACGTGCACTGCAGGATTTCTGACAGAGACAGCTGTGTTTCGTGTGACTGCCACGCTGCTGAGATCACAATGAGGGTGTGAGCAGACACCCAGACCATGTGAGCAGACGCCCAGACCATGTGGGTCGAGCCTCCACTACACTTGCACTGAACAGGAAAGCCTCAGTTTTAGGAAACACGATCGTGGGGGAAGACAAATGTGTTGCCCTTTTCATTTCAGAGAGTTAACGTAAAAATTAGTTAGCTTCATGTTTATATTTCCAGAATTAACATTTAGTGTTAGAAACATTGGCAAGATTAAAAGTTTGGTGAGGAGCACTTTCGAGTATCCATTGAACAATTGTGTTTCTTGGCCAACGCCGCAGCAGGAGAGGATATAGAGATAACTCCATTCGGCTGAAGGTGAAGCTGAATTTACTCTGATCTTGCACTTTGCATTCTTCCCTACACAAGGAAGGCGTGGGCTTGGAGGAGTGTTCAGTGTTGCTGCTGGTGTGTGCTAGTAGAAATCCTGTGTTTCTGCTACGTAGTGTTTACTAGTGTTAACCCACCCTTGGAGGTAGGAAAAACTTGAAATTCATCTCCAGCTTCCTCAAGACTTTAGTAATGCCAGAGATCTGAGTGAAGATTATGGTAATCACTGTGGCAACAGCTAAGTAGACTGAAGGGAGAGTGGGAACTGGAGTTTGAGTCCCGGCATTTAATAATTGTGTGGGCTTAGAAAAGTTGTTGCACATCCTTAAGCCCCTGTCTATTCATGTAAAAAGTAGACATGCCATGAAGTGCAGAGCAGTTGAGATAATAGGAGCAAGCTCTTTATATACTACTGAGAGCTCTGCCAGTATTTGCTATAAGTTATAGATAACTTTGGGGTCACTTTCCACTGCCTGTGTTCCAGAGGTGCTCGTTCCCTCCTCCATTCACAGCATTTGTAAAAGCAGCACTGGTCCCCTCTATCCCCTGCCACTACCATCCTTGATTGGTGGGTGCTTTACCCACGCTGAGGCCAGCATACTCCCCACTTGAAGCTGTGGATCACTGGCCCAAGCAGGGGTCCCTGAAGGGTAGCATACTGTTTCCTGAGATGGTGAAAATGATTCCTGAGGACTGGCCCAAATGTTTAGCTGCTTACCACTTACATGGGAGGGTGGGGTTCCCAGCTCTGGCTGCTGAGGCCATTTGGGGAGTGAACCAGCAGATGAAAGTTACCTCTCTTTCTCTCTTTTCCTCTCTCTCTCTCTTTCTCTTGCTATGCTTTTTAAATAAATAAATCTTTTTTAAATAGAAGAAAAAAGTAAAAACTTTGAGGGAAGCAGTTTTTAAACATAAAAGTATAGGAGAAGTCTGATGAAAACATCTACAGATTAGAATAGATTTTAAAAATTTAAATATATTGAAAGCTAACTACAAATTCTGAAAAGACCAGCTGAGAAAATGCATAAATGCATACTCACAGGGTTTAGATGCCATGGCATCCCTGGTGTCTCTAGGCCCGGGTCAACAGGGTGAGCTTCTTTCCAAGCTGATCCTTCCTAAATCCTGCATCCCCATCCTACACCCACCTGCTTCCATCCCCCTCTTCCAGGAGACACTCCTAGAAGAATCCTCTGTGTTCCCCATTGCCATTCCTCACCTTCCTTTCCTTCTGTTTTAAAGAATAGATTTAAATTTTACAACATTTCAAGCAATTAGAAAATACTGTGACAAAACCTGTTGCTTGTGTGATCTCCTCCTTCTTTTTGGGTTTAGCATCCTTCTTCTTGACAGATTAGGATACTGGTTCTCAAAGATTTTGATCTTAGGATCCCTTTACATTCTGAAAATTATCACAGTACCCAAGGAGCTTTGCTGTGTGTGAGTTATATCTGTTAGTATATCCTGTATGGGAAATTAAAACTGATAAACTTTATGATTTTATTTACATATTTAAAAGTCAGAGTAACGTAAAGAGAGGGGGAGAGAGAAAGAAGGATAGAAAGAGAGAGCTCTTCCATCCACTGGTTCACTCCCTCAGATGTCTGCAATGTCCAGGGCTGGTCCAAACTAAAGGACCTGGAACTCCATCCGGGTCTCCCGCATGGGTGGCAAGGGCCATGTTGTTGGGCTATCTTATGCTGCTTTCCCAGGCACATTAGCAGAGAGCTGGATGGGAAGCAGAGCAGCAGGCATTTGAACCAGTGCTCCAATAAGGGATGCTGGCTCATAAGCAGCAGCTCAGCCCACTGCATCACAACACTGGCTCCAAAATGGGAAAACTTTTAAATCTGCATCAGTTCAGAAACTATAACTATAGATCCATGATGTAAAATTGTATGTAAACTAAATCTCTGTGAAAGAAATTCAAAAACAATTATTTATGAAAAGAATGGCATTGTTTTATAGCTTTCTAAAATCTTTACTCTCTTGTTTAATCTTTAGTATCTGCTTCTGCCTTCCATCTGCATCAGCCAGGATGTATGGTGTCAGCTGAATTAGGAGAAGCAAGTCTGACCTCACATAGATACATAGTTGGAAAAGGGAAGAGTATTTTATGTAACTTCTCAGGAACTTGTTGACATTCTTTGATGCTATGCCTAAATTTGACAAGAGAGAATTTCTTAAAATTTAATTGCACTGTGGAATCTGAAATATCTGTGAACTTTTCCTACTCCGTTATGTTATAAACCCTTGACCTGCCTTGCGTACTGAATACTACACATGGTTTGTAGAATGGCATACTGATCACTTGGAAAATACTGGGTCACTGAGTTGTGTGGATCTTCTAAATGCTGTCACATGTCATTATACATTATCAGACAATCACATTGACTAAGATTACCGTCAGTCTCATCAGAAAAGCTTGTAAGTACTAGGAACACTCAGACCCTCAGTAGTGGATACAAGGATTTTCAATGGAAAGCTCAGATGTTATCATGTACAATCAAATACTGTCAGGGTTTTCTGTGAAGTGACAGGCTCTCCATTCACTTCCAAGACAATGCTTGCCAAACACCTACCTACACCTGAATAACCAGTTTACCAGTCATGGTCTTTCAGGTGAAAATGGGGTTTCATGGAAATACAGATAGTTCAGGGTGCAAGGCAGTCACAAGGAGGTTCTGTTTCAAGAGGCATCCAGCTGAAGGGCAACGGGTTATGCATCCCTTAGCTGAAATGCTTGGCACCACCAATAGTTATTTGAGGAGTTTGAAATGTTTTAATATACATAATGAGTTATCCTGGGGATAGAACACAAGTCTAAACATGGAACTTACTGAAGTTTCTTATACACTTTAGCCACACTAACCTAGCGAAAATTTTATGCAATATTTCTGGTGCATCTGCATTTGAATGCAACCCATAACATGAGGTCAAGTGTAGAATTTTCCACTGATGGCGTCATGTTGACATTCAAAAAATTCCAAAGTTGGAAGCATTTTGGATTTTCAAATTAGGGATGCTCAACTTGTATTTAGAGTATCAGTAACACTTGTACCCAAAGGTTGCTAGTTAATGCAGTTAACATTTCTAATGCTTCATCAAGGGCATTCTTGAGTTAAACTGTTTTCTATGCATGTTTTATGTTTTGTTTTTTGGATTTTTAAACTCTAAATGTTTGATGATGAAGAATACAAAGACTACAAAGACTGGTGTGGTTGATCTGCTGCCTTGATTTGTGCAAAGCTGCCATCACTTAAACCAACCATTGCTTTTGTACCTTCAGTGTCAACACAGTGAAAAGGCAGAAGCCTTGGCATTCTTACATCAAAATCCAAGGCCTGGGTGGTGGAGAGACAGTGTCCCTTCTGTACTCCCCCTGCAGCGTCTGTTCCTGTTAAACTCTGTTTCTGTTTCCTCTGGTTTTAGTTTCTGGGGAATTCTGCCTCTCCCCCTACCCCCTTTGTTTATTTTTTAAAAATTTTTTCCCCTACTCTTCCCTAAGCATTCTTATATCTTGGTTTCCAGAATGTCACAGCTTTTTGGTTTCTTCCCAGCTCAGTGACTACTCCTTTCCCCTCCCCTTTGCGGATTCCTGCTATTTCCTTCTCTACCTGACCTTTAAATGTTCCAGTTCTTGAAAGCCCAGCCCTGAGCCCTGTTCTCCTTTAACCATGCTCTTGCTGAGTGATGAGTGGAAAAAACAAACTCAGTTTCTCTCACCACACTCTCATAACTGTGTCTAACACCAGGGATGTCCATGTTAATGGCCAGTGGGGGTTGCTTCCTCCCCACTAAGCAAACAGGGCTGCTGCAGTGGACACCAGCTGGGCGTCCTCTAGTCCTATTCAGTTCTGAAACTGTCTGCCCGGAGACAGCATCAGATCCCACAGGTTGAGAGCACAGTCCCAAGTCGCCCCTACCGCGGATGTCGGTCACAAATCCAGACTTGTGGAATTTCTGAGTGACTAGCTAGAAATCAGGGTTCTCACACACTCGCCTCCCCACCTTGCATTTGATTAATTTGCCAGAGTGGCTCATGGACCTCAGGGAAACACATTTGTCAGTTTGTTATAAAGGATATTCAGCATGTAAGAAGGGACTTGAAGCATCACCTCCAGGAACCTCCATGTGTTCAGCCATCCAGAAATTCTCTGAGCCTGTGCCTTTGGGCTTTGATGGAGGCTTCATTACCTAGGCATGATTGATTCAGTCACTGGCCACTGCTGATTAGCCTAACCTTCAGCCCCTCTCCCCTGCCTGAGGTTGGGGATCAAGCTGAAAGCCCCAGCTTTCTGATCCTGCCTTGGTCTTTCTGGTCACCCATCCTGAAGCTACCCAGGAGCTGCCAAGTTTTCAATCAACTTATTTGCATATGAAAAGATACTTATCACTATGGAATGTCCCTGATTTTAGGAGTTTTATGCCAGGAGCTGGAGGAAGACCAAATGTGTGTTGCACACTATCACAAGTGGTCTCAAGTCCCCTGGCTTTAAGTAGCATTTCTGTGTAGGCTCCCGACGTTACACCTCCAAGTTTCTTCTGGGCTCCAGGCCGGCCTACCAGTTGCCTTTGTGATGTCCCCATATGTTCCAAAGTTACCTCTGAAGCTGCCTGTCAGCCATGCTGCCCCTCATTTCTGTCGATGGCTTTTTCAGTACCAAGATGTTCAGAGATTTTGGAGTTGTTACAACTTATTCCTTTCCCGTCATGAAGCCGTGAGAAGTTGTTTCCAAAATGTCCTTTCCTTCCTCACTGCCAAACTGTGGCTCCCTTCCCTGAAGTCCCCAAGCCCGGGCCAGGACTGTTGCCGTCACCTTCCACTGGCACCCACTCCAGCCCAGTCCCCACGTGCAGCACCAGTGCCCTGGGCCAGGCCCTCCCTGCTCACCATCCCTGAGAGTTTCTCATTGACCTTCCTTTGAATCTCTGCATACCTGTGGTGTGGCCCCACCCACTGTGGCTTGTCCTGGCTTTCTGACCTCACTAGTGCCTTGGGTCTAAGCACATTGACCTCTGGTATGCTCTGGGAACACATCCAGTCTTCTTAAAAAATGTTATTCATTTATTTTTTAAAGGTTTAGTTACTTATTTGAAAGGCAGAGTTACAGAGAGACAGGTTTTCCATCTGCTTGTTCACTCCCCAAATAGCCAGAGCTGGGCCAATAGGAAGCCAGCAGCCAGGAGCTTCCTCTGGGTCTCCCACGTGGATTGCAGGGACCCAAGGACTTGGACCCTCCTCTGCTGCTTTCCCAGGCGCATTAGCAGGGAGCTGGATCAAAAGTGGGGCAGCCAGGACTCAAACCGGCGCCTGTATGGGATGCCAGTGTCATAGGTGGCAGCTTTCCTGCTTTGCCACAAAGCCTATTCATTTATTTTTATTTGTTTGAGAGAGAGAGAAACACCTATTCTAGCTGTTTTATCTGCTGATTCACTCCCCAAATGGCAGCAACATCCAGGGCTCTGCTGGGTGGAATCCAAGAACCAGGAACTGCATCTGGGTCTCCCAAGTACTTGAGTCAGGGTTGGCACTAGAAGGAATCTGGACCCTAAGCATAGGAGGAACTCTATCTCAGGCACTCCAGTGTGGGATGCAGCCTAACCCGCTCTGCAACAATGCCCACCCCAAGACCCAGTCTTTTGCCACTCTGTGCTTTCCTAACAGGCTGTATTCCTCCTCTCATGTTCTTTCAGGTCTTAGTTCAACAACAGTGATCCACTCCTCCCACCTGCTCCTGCATTGCCTTGTGGACCCCTGTATCACATCACCTTGTCACTCTCAGGACCACAAACCTTGAACATTCTTGCCAGCCCTACCAGGTTCCTCTCAGAGCAAGCTCAGAGCCAGTAGCATGGCACCAAATGGGCTCAGTTCCTGTATGCCGTGTCCAAGGGCATCCCGAAACGAACCTCCAAGTCTGGGAGGAAAACCCATGTCCTTCAGTGAGCAAGGGTAGGACAGTTCCCAAAAGAGAAATTAAAGGGGCCAATAAGGCTTAAACTTGTATTCAACTTCACTAGCAATTGATTTCAGGAAAATTATTTGGTGGTGTTTATCACCATCCTTAAAACTAATAGTCAGTATTTCACAACTCTGCTTTCAAGACTCTTCTAAGGAAATGGCCATAGATACTGCACAGATTTATATGAGAGAGTGTTTATCCACTCTTACTTAAAGTCAGTCATAGATACTCGGAGCAATAAAAATGCCCCTCAATAGTATAACAGCTAAAGGAATGAAATCCTGTCACTTGCAGCAGAATGGATGGAACTAAGAGTCATCATGTTGTGAAGTCAGTCATTCACAGAAACACAAATGCTGCTTGTTTCCCTCATAGGTGAGTGCTGGGTCGGGGGAAAGACTCAATATGAACACACAACATTGATTATTGTAGACTGGGAGGAGTGAAAAGGGTGCAGGAGTTTGGATTAAACTGTGGAGTGTGGCTTATGTGTTGGGACAAATATATAAGTTGTTAATAATGGGGAAGCTGAGTATAGTCTATATAAGAACTCTTTATGACTCCACAATTTTTGTTTTGTAAATGCTATTCTGAAATTAAAAAATTAAAAACATAAAAATATTGTAGGAAATGGAAAATAAAAGTGTAAATGAAACAAAAAAAAATAGCTAGTGTGTAGGAGGGTGACCTTGTGTGGCTGGAGTAGAGATAGTGTTCCTGAGGAGGCGCCATACTGGGTCCAGGCAGTAGGGACACTGGGTGCCACGTAAGTAGTCACAGCAAGCGCTGCTGTTGGAATGTAGGGAAAGGGGAGATTGTGTGGTGCTGGCTGAGGTAGGATGTGTTACCTTTAGAGATGCACGCATTGGTATAGTCAGGTTTTTAAATATTTACCTGAGTGAGATTGCAACATTTAGCCACTGAAACCCCCTTTTTATTAAGGGCCCTGGATTCAGGCAGAATTCTCTGGGGATGGTGGATCTTTGCTGCATGCTGTCTGGTGACCCAGCTGGGAAGACTTGAAAACTCAGGGTGGGAGTCATCCAAGAGCTCATTCTGGGGCCTGGGTTTGGGTGACTCAAATATTAGGACTGCCAGCTGGAGTGCCTGAACAAGGCTTCTCCTGTGGCTTTCTTCCGCACTGCACAGCAGCCTCAGGACCATTCTTAACATGAAATCTTGGGACGCCACATGCACATGTTCCAACAAAGGAGGTGGTAGCACCTGTTATGACCTTTCTTTGGCACTCATGTTACATCCCTGCCGCTGTCTTCTGTTGATTCCAGCTGACATGAGCCTGCCCAGCTCACAGCCCACAGACCCTTCCTCCCAGTGGGAGCATTGTAAGAGCAAACAGCATGGGAGACATTGCCGTGAGCATCTTTCAGTGTTCTTAACTTTAACAAATGAAGCAGAAAAGGCTGATGTATATACCTGCTTTTCAAATTTACCATGAAAAGGTTTGATGGCTGAAAACATGAGCTGTTGCCATTCAATTCCTTGCATCCCATGTTATAACTTCTGCAAACTCCCTATCAAGGAAAGAGCTCAGTGACTATAGGCATGGATATTCTGGATCCGGAACCTAAGGCTGGTCCTTCCTTCCCATGGAGAAGCCCTGACTGATGGACTTGACAGATGCTCCTGGAAGCCCCGGCGCCTTCTCCAGTATGGAAGGCAGTTTGAGAAGCTATTTCTTGCTGCTTGACATCCTTGTTAAAGAAAACCCTTTCAACAACTCCTTCCAGCTCATCCTTTCTCCCCACAGGCTGCTTTTCAGCAGGTGACTTTCTGTGAGAAATCCCTTATTAGCCCTTGTGCCACATGTGGTGCCTTCCAGGATCAATCAGAGCTTGGGCTCAAGTGTTAATAGACCAGGGTTCAGAGAGGTGCCTTCTTACAGCTCCTGACGGCTCTTGTAGCACCTGCTAAGTGCTGGCTGCACTTCCTGCCTGAGTGTTGGGCTCACTTTATGTTTCTTTCGCTTTTTACTTTAAGTTGAGATTTATTACAGAGTGAGGTTGATTCCTCCCACCTCAACATCCAGAAGACAAGTAATGGGGCAGATGCTTAGCCTAGCGGTTAAGATACTCACATCCCATATCAGAGTGTTTGAGTCTGATTTCTGGCCCTGACACTGTTTTTTAAATATTGATTTATTTGTTTGAAAGTCAGAGTTACAGAGAGAGAGAAGGAGAGAGAGGGGAGAGAGAGAACAAGATCTTCCATCTACTGGTTCATGCCCCCAGATGGTCACAATGCCCAGCACTGGGCCACACCAAAGCCAGGATCCAGGAGTTTCTTCCAGGTTTCCCACATGGGTAGCAGGTGCCCAAGCACCTGGGCCAATCTCTGATCCTTTCCCAGGGACATTAGCAGGGAACTAGATCAAAATTGGAACAGCCGGGACTTGAACCGGAGCCTGTTTGATGCTGGTGTCACAGGCAGCAGCTTTACACGCTTTGCCACAAGGCCAGCCCTGCTCTGATCCTCGACTCCAGCCTTCTGCTAGTGCAGACCCTTGGAGGCAGTAGGTGAGGCTCAGTTAGATGAGTTCCTGTCCCCCATGTGGGAGACATGGATTGAGTTCCTAGCTACAGGCTTTGTCACAGCCCAGTCCGAGTTGTTGTAGGTATTCTGTCTCTGCCAGTCTGTCTTTCTCTGTGTCTCATATAATAACTACTTTTTTAAACAAAGGCAAGTAAATATTTATTAACATTTCAGAAGCCTCATTTAAAACTTCAAAAAGTTTGTGGAAAATGGCATTTAAAGATCATTACATTATAGTCAAGGGCTTAATGTACCACCAAATAAAGACTTCAATAAGTGAAAAATATGGTATCTCAAAAACTATGAAAGGAAGCAAGAAAGGAAGAAAAGAATATCGTTATATTCTTAGAATTGTATCTGTGACCAGATTGAATCTGTTTCTTTGTATTAATATCACATTAACATGAAAGAAGTGTCAGATGATAAAAATAAATTGACTTTATTATAGTGCAAAAGATTTTGAAATCCATGTGAGATTTTTTTCATCGTACCTATTGTCCATGAACTGTTTAAAAGCCCTTCATGTGCACAGATTCCAAAATGTTTTTCTGCCAAATTAAATTTATCTTTTAATTCTATTTTTCCATGAACTTTTCAAAGTCCCTTTGTGTGTGTGTGTGTGTGTGTGTGTATGTGTATACACATAGATGTAAATAAGAAGCAGTTTAAGTGTTAACTGCTTGTTGTGCTTGTTAATAGAAGTGAAAAAGACAGCAGAAAGTCTCATGAGGTAGGCAGAACTGATGCATGGCTGCTTTATCTTTAGGTGATTCCATAAACCAGAAGGGGCAGAAACTACAGGTCTTTAAACTACAGCTGTCCTGCCTGCCTGCTTCTGCCATCTTTGTTATCCAAGGATGAAGACCACACACTCACTCCTAGGAGGGTGCATATCCCAGCACACAGGCCATTCTGTCTTGGGCCAGGTTATGAGACTTCTGGTGCACTAACAATACCTCAGAGGCCCCTACCAGAAGCAGTAAGGATGCACTTCCACATCGCAGGTCAAGGTGGGCAGGAGCCTTGGAGAGCATGAATTCCAAGCCTCCATTTACTGATGCACAGCAGGCCCTCCCTGAAGCTGTCTTCCCCACTCCCACCTCTAGGCTCTACCTCCAATTTCTCTCACTCCAACCCCCACCCCAGGTCTCCAGATTGACCTAGGAAGAGCTGGCCAAAGCTCTACAGTGACAGTCTTGGCTGCTATTCAGGATTCTCCCCAGAAGCCCCAAAGCTGCACTTACAAAGGTGTAGCAATATATTGAAGTCCTTTCCTGGGCTTTCAGACCCAATCAGACATCTGTTCTCAATATCTAGAGGCCAAGGAAAAATTTCTTCTACCTGCTTCTGTACTATAAACTACCTTGTACACAGGAACAGTGCCTGTCTACCCTTGCATGGTAGCCCCACCTTGTCTGTGGGCAATATATTGTTCCCAGTCACCCAGCGGATACCTGCGACCACAGACAGTACTGAACTTATACTGTATTTGTGCTAAAAATGCATCCTTATAGTAAAGTTTCATGTATAAATTGGGCACAGTAAGAGATGAACAATACAACAACAATTTTAAGAACACACTGTAATAAAAAGTTAGTGAATGTGGTTTCTCTAAATATGCTATTATACGCTCACATTTTCTTATGATGGTTTCTCTGTGGTATATCTGAACTGCCAGCAGTGACTAATGGACAGGCAGTGTATACAGCATGGACACGCTGAACAGATGGAAGATTCACCTCCCTGGAGAGATGGAGTGAGATTTCATGATGCCATTCAGAACAGCGTGCAATTTAAAACTTACGAATTGTTGATTTCTAGAATAGGAGGGACCACTATAAAGTGAATATTATTTGTGTGAAATGATTTGCTTTATTATGCCAGAGAGGGAGTCCTAATAAGATAGACTGGCAGCCGGTGCCGCAGCTCAACAAGCTAATCCTCCACCTAGTGGCGCCGGCACACCAGGTTCTAGTCCCGGTCGGGGCGCCGGATTCTGTCCTGGTTGCCCCTCTTCCAGGCCAGCTCTCTGCTGTGGCCCGGGAGTGCAGTGGAGGATGGCCCAAGTGCTTGGGCCCTGCACCCCATGGGAGACCAGGATAAGTACCTGGCTCCTGCCAAGGGATCAGCGCGGTGCACCGGCCGCAGCGCACTGGCCGCGGTGGCCATTGGAGGGTGAACCAACAGCAAAAGGAAGACCTTTCTCTCTGTCTCTCTCTCACTGTCCACTCTGCCTGTCAAAAAAAAAAAAAAAAAAAAAAAGATAGACTGGCCTTATCACAAGCAGAAGTTTCTCATGCCACCTCGGAGAAGTGTGAGTAAAATTGTGTGTGTGTGTGTGTGTGTGTGTGTGAGAGAGAGAGAGAGAGAGAGAGAGAGAGAGAGAGTTGCCAGGCTGCCTTTGAGTGATAGTTGAAATCAGTGAGGCAGTGAGGCATACTTTTCAGATTGCATTTGTGCCAGCGTCTGTTCCTGAGAGAAACATTTCAGACTTCTGGGCAGTCGTCCACAAAGACCATGGACTCAGGGACCACTGGGAGTGTGGGTGGCCTTTGGGTTAAGTAGTGCACCTGGGTTTAAGGAAGTCCAGTCTTAAACCTTGACCGTGAGTCTGAAAGAGTTAGAGAGGGAATGTGATTCTTCTAAAAAATGACCCCACCTCTTGTGGAAGTGACATGCCTACAAGTATTAAAAACTCCTAAAATGATTGTTTCCACCAAGCAGAGTTTATCCGTGTTTGACACCACTGTTTCCCCAACTGCCTGTCTCTGTGCTGCTTTCCTGTTGCAGTGTGGACATGCTGCATGCTTGCTTCATGTCCACGTTGATCTTCATGTCTGTTATCTATCAATCACGCTTCAGTTCTAAAACTGGAAAATGAGCAGCCTTGCAGACAGAGTGCACAGATAATGCCACCCCTCTCTCAATGCTTGTTTTTTTTTTTTTGTTTTTTTGTTTTTTTTGTTTTTTTTTTGACAGGCAGAGTGGACAGTGAGAGAGAGAGACAGAGAGAAAGGTCTTCCTTTGCTGGTGGTTCACCCCACCCTCCAATGGCCACCGCCCCAGCGCCCGACCGGGACTAGAACCCTGTGTGCCGGCGCTGCAAGGCGGAGGATTAGCCTGTTGAGCCGCGGCGCCGGCCTTCAATGCTTGTTCTTAAGCTCTTGTCCTGTGCCATGCAGAGGCACATTCTGCCATTCCCATGGTGCTAACAACCATGCAGATCTGTCCTTCCAGCCTCTTCCTAAGATGCAGGCCCCTAGATTCCAGTGCCTCACAGTGACCCCTAGAAACTCTGGGTCTAAGGACTGCTCCCTTTCTTCTCATTCAGCCTCCTATGCGGCTTCTTCAGGCATGGAGGCCCACCCTCCTCACCTGGACTCAAGCCAGAAACTGGGAGGAGTCCTAGATGTCTCCGCTTCAATTGGTGATCAAGGCTGCTCATCATTTCCACCTGCTCCACCCCCTCTGCTACCACCTGGGGTTGGGCTTCTTTGCTCTGAATTCTGCAGCCATCAGAATTCACTGGGATCCTGCCTTTAGCCTTTTTGCACCCAGATTCCAGAGTGCTTGGTCCACCCTCAGAACTCTGTGATGTACCCCCATTTAGGCTTAAGCCACCCACCCAGCACTCAAGGGGTTCTTGTGAGATCTCACTCAGTGTGCATCTGCCTGGCTGCTCACAGGCCTGCCTGAGGGCACTGCAGCCTGCACCAGCCTCCGGTGCTGCACTCCACACACTCTCTCCTGCCCTGTGCTTGTGACCCTGGTGCAACCTGCCCCGTGCAGGGAGGGTAAGTAAGGCATTCCTTCATCACCTGCTCACGCTAGGTGTCAGCTCTGACCAAGACCTTGGCAGGGACCAGCATTTGGCCTGGTAGTTAAGTCGATGGTTTGGATGCTTAAATCCTGTTTCAGAGTAGCTGAGTTGATACCCAGCTCCTCTCCCAACTCCAACTTCCTCTTAGTGCAGAACCTGGGAGGCAGCAAGAGAGCGATCAAGTGTTTGGCTTCCTGCCACCCACATGGGAGACCTGGATTGAATTCTTAGTTCCTGCCTTCCTGACTTTGGTTTCTCTCTCTCTCTCTCTCTCTCTCTCTCTCTCTCTCTCTCTCCCTCTCTCTCTCTCTCTCTTTTTCTCTCTCCCTAATAAATAAATAAATAATCTTTCAGAAAGCACCCTGGTAACCCCACAGTCCCCCCCCAGGGCCCACTAGGCAAGGATTACATTTATTATGATTCAGCACTGACCTTTTAGAGGACTTTGAGATTTTGGAAGTACCAGCAATGAGAGAAGTGGGCTGCATCCACTTCATCAAGTCAACCAAATTCATATGTCGAAATACCAACCCCTAACACATAATATTAGGGGGTGAGGTCACTGGGAACACTTAGGTCATATGGGATTAGTGGCTTTTAAAGGGAGCCCCAGGTTGTTTCCTTCCACCATGAGAGGACACAGGGAGCAGGTGGCATCTGTGAGCCAGGAACGGCCCTCACCAGACCTTAAATCTGCCAGCTCCTTGATCTTAGGTGCCCCAGCCTCCAGAACTGTGTGATTAAATTTCTGTTATTTAGAAGCCACTCAGGCCATGGGTTTCCGTTCTAGCAGCCTGCATGGAGCTGGATAGGGGTTGGATGGCTTTATAACGAGATGCCCCATCTCACAAGAGGATTAACGAAAGAAACCTATTAAATCGCGAGCTTCCCTAGTGAGCACGGAAAGCCGAAATTCATTTTCTGGAAAGTTCAATAGCCACTTTCAGGGACAAATGATGTTCACAGTTCAGCTCAGCACAGCCCTGAAGGGTGTTGTGAGGACCCTCGAATCCCTTCAAATCTTGAAAGGGGTACAGTATTTGTCCCCCAGTGTTCCTAAATGTTGTGGTCATTTTGGCTTTAATTTCGTTGTAATTTTAGTTGACCAGAACATATCGCAATTGATACCGGGAGGCCACTGTCCCCATCCCATTTGGTGGGAGAATTTCCTTACATGAGGTGGTCACAGAGAATCTGGCCTCCTCATTAGGACGGAGTGGCTGCTACTTCTCTCCCGGTGTTTGCAGAGGCCCCTGCGGAAGGAGAGGTGGTGAGAGGCACTTGCTGCCTCCAGGAGTTCCAGTCGCCTTGCCCTGCTCTCCCCCACAGACTCTGACAGCCACCAGCCAGAAGAGACCCCGAGCCAGGAGAGCCGACCAGGAATTCACACCATGGGCTTGGCCCTTTATAAACACCTCCACAAGGCCCAAGTGGTTTGCAAGGCAAACGCCAGAAGCGATACGTGGAGTATGCTTCAGTCACAGCCAAATAGCGGCCAGCCTTGGCTGGACCTGCACTGGCCCCTGGCCACAAAAGATGACCCAGAGTGGAGCTGCTGTGAGAGGCGGCCCTGGATGTGACAGCCCAAGATGCACTCCCACTGCTGTCTCAACCCAGCCCAGCCCAAGTGGCAGGGATGCCCTGTGCTTGTACGCTCCCCTGTGCATCTTTCCCTAGGAAAGTTCTTAGGCTTTTTGTTTGCTTAGCCTCAGATGAAAGCTTGTGACTGCTGGTCTGAAATTAAGCTTCCAGTGCGGTGCTATGGAACATCAAGCAGCTCACTGGGGAAGTCAAGGCGATCCCCTGAGTGTGGTTTGGCTTCTTCCCAGCCTCACCTTGAGCCAGTTCAGAGTTTGACCTCCTGAGGGAAGATGTACTGACATTCTCTTTTTTGCTTCTGCCCTGGTTGCCTTGCCCAACCCTAAACTCATCCCTTCAAGGCATGCGTGAGCAAGCCTCACCCCCCTGAACTATAAGCCTGTTTGTTAGGACTAAATAAGAAGAGTGCCATCCCCCGTGTGGAGGAAAAAAATCACGTTTTAGTGTTTAAAACCTCAGTTTTCAAAGGATGTCTCCCAGAGAGCTACACAACTGACTCCATCACCTCCATCGAGCTCTTGCATATCAACTCTGATCCAGCCTCTTCAGTATTGCAGCCCCCTCTCTGCCCCTCCTCCTGCCCAGCAGGCCAGGTCCTCTGTTTTACCCCTGGTGCCCACAGACTCCTAACCTGTTGTTTAAATTACTTACCATTTGTGGCCATTGTTTCCTGCTTGTTCTTCCCTGTTGAGATGGGAACTCCAGCAAGCCAGGGCTGGTTTTCTGTTCCCTGGGAGTGCTGTGCACTAAAATCATCTCCATTACATGATTATTGCTGAATGAACCAGTATGTGGCTTTCGTTACTCTAAGTGAACCCACCCTGTTGATCTTAACAAGTACGCAGGAGCCCATGTATTTTGGCACTTTATTTCTTAAGCAACCAAGTTTTCAAGAAAGCCATCTAAGATGATGATGTGGGTAGTCAAACTCCAGAATTTTGGATGACTAAATGTGTAGAGGGAAGAGAGTATGTGTGTGTGTTCATGCATACACATATGAATATACGTGGTGCATATGCGTGTGTGGGACAGAGGAAAGGACAATTATGGTTGAGAATGATGATGTTTTTTTCTTTACAGTAATAATGCCATTCTTTACTCTGTTTTTGATCAAAACCATCTCACCTAGATGGCACTCAGACCGGCCGTACCTGGGGAAATGGCCCAGTTCCCACCCGCAGACTGCTGACAGCTTCAGAATCTGCTTCAGATGCTCTGTGGGTCCTCCTGGGTCAGGTGACCCTCAAAGCCAAGAGCAGTCCCCAGCCCTTGCCCTGTTTTCCCTGCAGACACTGACAACCACCACCCAGAAGAGACTCTGACCAAAAAGTCACACCGTGGGCTTGGCTCCTTAAAAGAAGACAAGTGTTACCAACTTCTGCTGTTTCAGCACAGGTTTCTTGCTGTCCTAAACGTTAATTTACGGGGATGATGGCATCTCCTAGATAACTGGGATCGCTGAAGCCTCAGTGAGAAGGGTGCTGTGTGATCCCTGGATGCCGTGCGGAAAGTGGCATTGCTGTAGTCAGCAGCTGTCAGTGTGTGTTTAAGAATGCTTCCCTCCATTCAGCAGACACACTGCCTGGCTTTTGTAGACCTGACATTAATGTCCCCAACCTGGCAGACTGCAGTGGCTCCTGAGCTTTGTTCAAGCCAGAACGTTTCACTGCATACAGACGGCCATGACCTTTCCTTCCGAGCTGGTCCTAGTTCTGCTTTTCTCCTTGAAAGACAGTATTTGTCAGAAGATCTTGGTGACAGAAGAAGTCTGAAGCAGGTGTGAAGAGCTGGTGTGGAGGTTCCTGGGTGCAGAGTTGGAGACCAAGTAGTAGGGTGACCACAAGGCTGCTTCCTGAGCCAATCCCCAGTGGACAGTGGGCAGCCAGCTTCAGACCTCTTCTGGGCTGCCAAGAGCACCATGCTCATCTGAACTCAAAGCTGTGTGAGAGTGTGTGTGTGTGTGAGTGTGTGACAGTGTGTGTGTGTGTGTGTGTGGGGTCGGCCCAGGAAGCCCTCAGCCAAGGCTACCATCCATGTCCAACTGTTGACTCCAGAATAATTCTAGGGAGCACCCCTTGGAGGTCTTTATTTGTGGAAGGAAAGAATCATCTCCTTGACTGTCTCATAACACGTGGCTGGGGGCTGCTCTCAGTGTATCTTTAGGGAGGGTGTTTTTCATTCTGCCTACACACCGTGCTGTTACTTTCCTTTCAATAAGACTAAGACAAAGTTTTCTGCTTGACAGCTCGGCGGTGTGATCAGTTCTTCTGATACCACATTGTGCCATGGCTCCAAACTGCCTATGCCAGCCTCCAACCTTCTCAGGACAGTTCCTCACAAGCCTCATGTGAAAATGGAATTGAACAAAAAAGATGTTGCAATCCAAACGTACTAGGAGACTTCAAAAAGCTCATGGAAAAGGCATGTTATGAAAAAGACTGTACCAGGATTTCAAAAATATTGCACCAAAGTAAATTCATCTTTTAAGTGAATTTTATATGAACTTTAAAAAATACCCTGTATTCCCTGCTTATGGGACATTTAAGTATGTTATAGGAAATAGGAGAGTTAATTTACAGGCAAGTCAGTTGGCTGAATAGAGACAGTGTGTATGGATTGTATGACTTCATACATTGCATGTGATTTAAACCTATGGAGAACTCCCAAATCCAGCTTGGTGTTCTCATAATTCAGATGGAAAACCGAAACAAAAAATTAAGATTCCCCTAATTTTATACGGAAGGTAGATGGTGGAATCCGGGATTGAACTAGTGGCATGGACCCCATGTTTGTGTCCCCCTTAAAAATCACATTGAAACCCTCACGCTGGTGCCCTGGCATTAGGAGGGGCTGGGGCTGCGGGAGGAGCTGCCATTTATTAGAGAGACCTCGGGGTCTTGCCTGCAGTAACTTTCCTATACTGTCTATGTCTACTTTGGGTTTTCTGTTTTCTTCTTACAGCATCTTTGATAAATTTCATATTTCTAAGAATTTGTCCATTTCATGTGAGTTATCTGACTTTGTTTACACAGAGTTGTTCAAAATATTCCCACATAATACTTAAGGTATCTGTGGATTGGGTGGTGTTGTCTCCTCTTTCATTCTTGGTTTTTAAAATTTCTGCCCTTTCTTAAATTCTTGATCAACCTGGCTGGTGGTTTGTCAGTTTTGTTGGTATTTTACAAAGAACTGACTTTGAATATTTTCCTTATTGTTTTGTTTTCTATTTCATTAATTTCTATTCTTCTCTTCATTATTTCTCTTTGTCTGCTTGTTTTGTGTTTAGTTTGCTCTTCATTTATGCTTTCTAAAAGTATAAGCTTAGTTTATTAATTGATGCCTTTCCCAATAGTTATATTTTTAAATTTTTAGAATTAGCAGACTGGACAACTGACCTTGTTGGAATACAGTTCTGAGTTTCACACATTTATGGATCTGACCACTACTTCAGTCACCGTGAGGGCAGCTGCACCACCCTGCAAGACCCCTCAAGCTGCTCCTGTGTAGTCAACCATTCCTTCACTCCTAACCCCATAAAAATTCAATCATATTATATGTAATATGTTCAGATTGGCTTCTTTCACTCAGCATAACACATCTGAGATTGATCCTTGTTGTGGGAATCAATAGGTCTTTCCACTCTGTTCTTGAGTGGTATGGATTATTGACTGTTTGTTTATTCATTCACCTGTTGAAGGACATTTGGGATTCCATCTTTTGACTTAAATAAAGTGACTATGAGCAATGATGTACAGGCTTTTGAGAAACCTTAAGTTTTCATTTCCATAGAATAAGTAACAAGGTTGGGATTCCTGGATCCTGTGTAAATATGCTTAATTTTTCTAAGAAACTTCCAAACTATATCCCCCATGTTTTCTGCTTCCTGTGTCTTGAAGCTCTGTTGATATTGCATATTTATGTTTGGTTAATCATTACATATAATTTCACTCCCTAGAAATTTCATTTGCTCTAAAATGTATTATTTTGATGTCAACATATCTGATATTAATACAACTCTTCCATCTTTCTTTCTGTTAATGTTTTCATGGTCTATCTTTTCCCATTGTTTCCTTTTGACCTGCCTCTTCATTATATTTACTGTAGATTACATGAAGAGGACATATCATTGGGTCTTATTTTTTAGTCCATTTCAATAATCTATGTATTTTTAAAAGATTTATTTATTTATTTGAAAGGCAGAGCTACAGAGAAGCAGAGAGAGAGAGAGAGAGAGAGAGAGAGAGAGGTCTTCTATCCGCCAGTTCACTCCCCAGATGGCTGCAACTGAAGCCAGGAGCCAGGAGCTTCTTCTGGGTCTCCCGTGTGTGTTCAGAGGCCTAAGGAATTGGGCCACTCTCCACTGCTTTCCCAGACCATAGCAGAGAGCTGGATTGGAAATGGAGAAGCCAGGACTCAAACTGGCATCCACATGGGATGCAGTTAATAGAATTACTGAAATGTTTGGATTTAGGTAGACAATTTATCCGTTGTTCGCTTTTCTTCCTTCTTTTTTTCCCTCTATTTCCCCTTTCTTATCTCCGTTTGGGAAATGTGAAAAAGAATTTTTATATCCCATTTTAATTTCTCTGATCTTTCTCTTTTTCTATACTTTTTAGTGATTTTCCTAGAGATTATAGTATTCACACTTATCTTTTCATGGTCTATGCAGAATTAATATTTTACCACTTACTAGGGAATGTAGAAACCTTACCACCATATAAGTCATTTACACACTTTACATGCGGGTGTCTTGTGTAGTAAATACATCTGTCCCATCAGACAATATTGTCACTTTTTTTTTTTATCTTTTATTTAATGAATATAAATTTCCAAAGTACGTCTCATGGGTTACAATGGCTTTCCCCCCCATACCGTCCCTCCCACCCACCACCCTCCCCTTTCCCACTCCCTCTCCCCTTCCATTCACATCAAGATTCATTTTCGATTATCTTAGTATACAGAAGATCAGCTTAGTATACCTTAAGTAAGGATTTCAACAGTTTGTTCCCACACAGAAACATAAAGTGAAAAATAATAGATGATTTTTTTTTAAATGATGATGAAATCAGATCAGACCTATTGTCATGTTTAATCCCAGTGAGAGTCAAGTTGGGAATTGATAGTTTCTTTTCTTTTTTTTTTTTTTTTTTAACAGAAGATCAGTTTAGTGTACATTAGGTAAAGATTTCAACAGTTTGCACCCCCATAGAAACACAAAGTGAAATATACTGTTTGAGTACTCGTTATAGCATTAAGCCTCAGTGTACAGCACATTAAGGACAGAGATCCTACATGAGGAGTAAGTGCACAGTGACTCCTGTTGTTGACTTTACAAATTGACACTCCTGTTTATGGCATCAGTAATCTCCCTATGCACCAGTCATGAGTTTCCAAGGTTATGGAAGCCCCTTGAGTTCTCCGACTCTTATCTTGTTTAGACACGGTCATAGTCAAAGTGGAGGTTCTCTCCTCCCTTCAGAGAAAGGCACCTCCCTCTTTGAAGACCTGTTCTTTCCACTGGGATCTCACTCACAGAGATCTTTTTGCCAGAGTGTCTTGGCTTTCCATGCCTGAAATACTCTCATGGGCTTTTCAGCCAGATCCGAGTGCCTTTAGGGCTGATTCTGAGGCCAGAGTGCTATTTAGGACATCTGCCATTCTATGAGTCTGCTGAGTATCTCACTTCCCATGTTGGATCACTCTCCCCTTTATTTATTCTATCGGTTAGTGTTAGCAGATACTAGACTTGTTTATGTGCTCCCTTTGACTCTTAGTCCTTTCATTATGATCAATTGTGAACTGAAATTGATCACTTGGAATAGTGAGATGGCATTGGCACATGCCACCTTGATGGGATTGAATTGGAATCCCCTAGTATGTTTCCAACTCTACCAATTGGGGCAAGTCAGCCCGAGCATGCCCCAAATTATACATCTCTTCCCTCTCCCATTCCCACTTTTATGTTTAACAGGGATCACATTTCAGTTAATTTTCAACACTTAAGAATAACTGTGTGATAATTACAGAATTAAACCAGTCATATTAAGTAGAACAGACAAAAAAAAATACTATGAGGGATAATGTATTAAGTTGTCCATTAGCAGTCAGGGCTATGCTGATCAAGTCACCATTTCTCCTAGTGTCCATTTCACTTCAGGAGGTTTCCTTTTTGGTGTTCAGTCAGTTGTCACCGATCAGGGAGAACATATGGTATTTGTCCCTTTGGGACTGGCTTACTTCACTCAGCATGATGTGTTCCAGATTCCTCCATTTTGTTGCAAATGACTGGATTTCGTTGTTTCTTACTGCAGTATAGTATTCTAAAGAATACATATCCCATAATTTCTTTATCCAGTCTACCATTGATGGGCATTTAGGTTGGTTCCAGGTCTTGGCTATTGTGAATTGTGCTGCAATAAACATTAGGGTGCAGACCGCTTTTTTCTTTATCAATTTAAACTCCTTTGGGTAAATTCCAAGGAGTGGGATGGCTGGGTCGAACGGTAGGGTTATATTCAGGTTTCTGAGGAATCTCCAGACTGATTTCCATAGTGGCTTAACCAGTTTGCATTCCCACCAACAGTGGGTTAGTGTCCCTTTTTCCCCACATCCTCGCCAGCATCTGTTGTTGGTAGATTTCTGTATGTGAGCCATTCTAACCGGGGTGAGGTGAAACCTCATTGTGCTTTTGATTTGCATTTCCCTGATTGCTAGTGACCTTGAACATTTTTTCATGTGCCTGTTGGCCATTTGGATTTCCTCTTTTGAAAAATGTCTATTGAAGTCCTTGGCCCATCTCTTAAGTGGGTTATTGGTTTTGTTTTTGTGGAGTTTCTTGATCTCTTTGTAGATTCTGGTTATTAACCCTTTATCTGTTGCATAGTTTGCAAATATTTTTTCCCATTCTGTCGGTTGTCTCTTCACTCTCCTGACTGTTTCTTTTGCAGTAAAGAAACTTCTCAATTTGATGCAATCCCAATAGTTGATTTTGGCTTTGACTGTCTGTGCCTCCCGGGTCTTTTCCAGAAATTCTTTGCCTGTGCCAATATCTTGAAGGGTTTCTCCAATGTTCTCTAATAACTTAATGGTGTCAGGACGTAGATTTAGGTCTTTAATCCACGTTGAGTGGATTTTTGTGTAAGGTGTAAGGTAGGGGTCTTGCTTCATGCTTCTGCACGTGGAAATCCAGTTTTCCCAGCACCATTTATTGAATAGACTGTCCTTGCTCCAGGAATTAGTTTTAGATCCTTGATCAAATATAAGTTGGCTGTAGATGTTTGGGTTGATTTCTGGTGTTTCAATTCTGTTCCATTGGTCTATCCATCTGTTTCTGTACCAGTACCATGCTGTTTTGATTACAACTGCCCTGTAGTATGTCCTGAAGTCTGGTATTGTGATGCCTCCGGCTTTGTTTTTGTTGTACAAGATTGCTTTAGCTATTCGAGGTCTCTTGTGCCTCCATATGAATTTCAGCATCATTTTTTCTAGATCTGCGAAGAATGTCTTTGGTATCTTGATTGGGATTGCATTGAATCTATAAATTGCTTTTGGGAGAATGGACATTTTGATGATGTTGATTCTTCCAATCCATGAGCATGGAAGATTTTTCCATTTTTTGGTATCCTCTTCTATTTCTTTCTTTAAGGTTTTGTAATTTTCATCGTAGAGATCTTTAACGTCCTTGGTTAAGTTTATTCCAAGGTATTTGATTGTTTTTGTAGCTATTGTGAATGGGATTGATCTTAGCAGTTCTTTCTCAGTCATGGCATTACTTGTGTATACAAAGGCTGTTGATTTTTGTGCATTGATTTTATATCCTGCCACTTTGCCAAACTCCTCTATGAGTTCCAATAGTCTCTTAGTAGAGTTCTTTGGATCCTCTAAGTACAGAATCATATCGTCTGCAAAGAGGGATAGTTTGACTTCTTCCTTCTTGATTTGTATTCCTTTGATTTCTTTTTCTTGTCTGATGGCTCTGGCTAAAACTTCCAGAACTATGTTAAATAGCAGTGGTGAGAGTGGGCATCCCTGCCTGGTGCCAGATTTCAGTGGAAATGCTTCCAACTTTTCCCCATTCAATAGGATGCTGGCTGTGGGTTTTTTATAAATTGCTTTGATTATATTGAGGAATGTTCCTTCTATACCCAATTTGCTTAGAGTTTTCATCATGAAAGGGTGTTGAATTTTATCAAATGCTTTCTCTGCATCAATTGAGATAATCATATGGTTTTTCTTCTGCAGTCTGTTAATGTGGTGAATCACATTGATTGATTTGCGAATGTTGAACCATCCCTGCATACCAGGGATGAATCCCACTTGGTCTGGGTGGATGATTTTCCTGATGTGTTGTTGTACTCTATTGGCCAGAATTTTATTGAGGATTTTTGCATCTATGTTCATCAGGGATATTGGTCTGTAATTTTCTTTCAGTGCTGCATCTTTCTCTGGCTTAGGGATTAAGGTGATGCTGGCTTCATAGAAAGAATTTGGGAGGATTCCCTCTTCTTCGATTGTTCTGAATAGTTTGAGAAGAAATGGGATTAGTTCTTCTTTAAATGTCTGGTAGAATTCAGCAGTGAATCCATCTGGTCCTGGGCTTTTCTTTGTTGGGAGGGCCTTTATTACTGTTTCAATTTCTGTTTCAGTTATGGGTCTATTTAGGTTTTCGATGTCTTCATGGTTCAATTTTGGTAGATTGCATGTGTCCAGGAATCTATCCATTTCTGATAGGTTTTCCTGTTTGCTGGCATACAGGTCCTTGTAGTAATTTCTGATGATTCTTTTTATTTCTGTGGTGTCTGTTGTTACGTTTCCTTTTTCATCTCTGATTTTATTGATTTGGGTCTTTTCTCTTCTTTTTTTAGTTAGTTGGGCCAATGGGGTGTCAATTTTGTTTATTTTTTCAAAAAACCAGCTTCTCGCTTGGCTGATTTTTTGTAATGTTTTTTTGGATTCAATCCTGTTAATTTCTTCTCTGGTTTTAATTATTTCTCTTCTCCTACTAGATTTGGGTTTGGTTTGCTGCAGTTTTTCTAGGTCCTTGAGGTGCGCTGAAAGCTCATTTATTTGGTACCTTTCCAATTTCTTGATATAGGCACCTATTGCTATAAATTTGCCTCTCAATACTGCTTTTGCTGTATCCCATAAGTTTTGATATGTTGTGTTGTTGTCTTCATTTACTTCCAGAAAGTTTTTGATTTCTCTTTTGATTTCTTGAATGACCCAGTGTTCATTCAGGAGCATGTTGTTCAGTCTCCATGTGTTTGCATACTTTCTGGGGTTTCCTGAGTTGCTAATTTCCAGCTTCATCCCGCTGTGGTCTGAGAAGCTGCATGGTATGATTCTAATTCTTTTAAATTTGCTGAGATTTGCTTTATGTCCTAGTATGTGATCAATCCTAGAGAAGGTTCCATGCGCTGCTGAGAAGAATGTGAAGTCTGTAGATGTAGGGTTGAAAGTTCTGTAGATATCTGTTAGATCCATTTGGGCAATAGTGTCAATTAAATCTGCTGTTTCCTTGTTGATCTTCTGTCCGGATGATCTGTCTATTTCTGAGAGTGGAGTATTGAAGTCCCCCAGTACTATTGTATTGGAATCTAAATCTCCCTTTAAGTCCCTTAACATATCTTTTAAATAGACCGGTGCCCTGTAATTAGGTGCATATACATTTATAATAGTTACATCTTCCTGTTGAATTGAACCCTTAATCATTATATAGTGTCCCTCTTTGTCTCTCTTAACAGTTTTTGTATTAAAGTTTATTTTGTCTGATATTAATATGGCTACACCTGCTTTTTTTTGGTTTCTGTTGGCATGGAATATCTTTTTCCAACCTTTCACTTTCAGTCTGCATGCCTCTTTGTTAGAGAGATGTGTTTCTTGTAGGCAACAAATAGTTGGGTTGTGTTCTGTGAGCCAGTCAGCTAAACGGTGTCTTTTAACTGAAGAATTCAGACCATTAATGTTCAGTGTGACAATTGATACGTAGTGACTTTGCCCTGCCATTTTCCCGGAAATATTTTCTAGTATATGCTTTGAGCTTCCCATGCTCTTTTACTGGTAGGTGTTCTTCCTTTCCCTTCTTTCATATTGATGGCCGTGTTTCTGTGTTTCTGAGTGTAGCACATCTTTAAGTATCTTTTGCAGGGCCGGACGAGTGGCCACAAAGTCTTTCAATTTCTGTTTGCTATGAAAGGTCTTTATTTCACCTTCATTCACAAATGAGAGCTTGGCAGGATATAATATTCTGGGCTGGCAATTTTTCTCTCTTAGCACCTGTGCTATGTCTCGCCATTCCCTCCTAGCTTGTAGGGTTTCTGATGAGAAGTCAGCTGTGAGTCTGATTGGAGATCCTCTGAGAGTAATCTGACGTTTCTCTCTTGCACATTTTAGGATCTTTTCTTTATGTTTCACTGTGGTAAGTTTAATTACCACGTGTCGTGGTGAGGATCTCTTTTGGTCATGTTTATTGGGGGTTCTATGAGCTTCCTGTACTAGGATATCTCTGTCCTTCTCCAAACCTGGAAAGTTCTCTGCTAGTATCTCACTAAAAAGGCCTTCCAATCCTTTCTCTCTCTCCATGCCTTCAGGAACTCCTAGAACTCGAATGTTGGTTTTTTTAATAGTATCCTGTAGATTCCCAACAATATTTTTCAGGTTTCTAATTTCCTCTTCTTTTCTTTGGTTTGACTGTATGTTTTCCTGTGCTCTATCTTCTAAGTCCGATATTCTCTCTTCTGCTTCACCCATTCTGTTTTTAAGGCTTTCTAATGTGTTTGTCATTTGATCTATTGAGCTCTTCATTTCATTTTGATTTCTCTTGACTATTACACTTTCCTGTTCTACTAGTTTCTGGGTTTCATTTTGACTCTTCCTTAAAATTTCATTTTCACGAGAAAGATTTTCAATCTTGTCCATTAAGGATTTCTGTAGTTCAAGGATTTGCTTTTGAAAACTTCTAAATGTTCTTATCATAAATTTTTTGAAATCCGTATCTTGCATTTCTTCTATCTCATCATCTTCATACTCTTGGCTTGGGGTGTTTTGCTTATTTGGAGGCATCATAGTGTCATCGTTGATCTTGCTCCCTCTATTTCTGTGTTTGTTACTCGGCATAGTTAATTCTTCTTGCGTCACTGTGCGCTTTTTTTTTTTCTTTTTTTTTTTTTTTTATACTGTGTCCGTGTTAAGTGGACTGGCTGCTGTTGGAGGAGCCTTGGAGGCTTGAGATGGGTGGGGCCTGAGAGCTCTGCCTGGTTCTTCCAAGTTAAGGGTGTGCAAAGGTGACACCCTCAGGTTATGCGTGGTAAATCTCTCTCTTTTTATTTATTTATTTATTTTATTTATTCAGGGGGTAAGTAACACTGCAGGGCAGGGCTGTGCAGAATTGATGGTATTTAGCTTCCAGTCTTTGGCTCCTCTGGACTCCCACTGGGTTGCCTAGGCTACTGAATTGTAGTGACTCAGTTCCTTAACTCTCCCCCACTGATATGTAAATCCAAAGAGGAGGCCTGCTCTTTGTCTCTTGGGAATTCTTCAAGTCTTGCAGGCTTGTAACCTTTGCAAGGTTAGGGGGAAGAGAAACCCCGAAGCTTTTTTTTTTTTTTCCTTCTTTCCGGTAGTGAGTTTGCTGCACTTTCCGGCCCCCCTCTAGATTCTGACCCCCGTTTCCCCACCAATGTCTCGGGTTATTGAGCTCACCTCCCCTTCCAGCACCGATGTGTGGACTCGGAGCCCTGAGCGTCTCAAGTCTCCCCGCTGTTTTCTGTGTGGCGTGCACTCTCCTTGGAGCACTGTCGCGCAGACCCTGGGGCTTCTGCGGCTGGGTCCCGCGACTTTGCTTCCGTGAGGTGGGCGACCTTGTTCTCCCAGTAGGTCGTCCGATTCACGCCTGCTCCATTCAGAAGGGTTTCCCCTGCAATTTTTGTTTGGTTCTATTTTCTGCGGCTACCGTAACTCCCCTTTTATTAAACTAAATTTTCCCGGACTATCGGTGCGCGCCCTCACTATTCCGCCATCTTGGCTCCGCCCCCCACTTTTTCTTTCAACCACACTTGATAGAAATTAAGAAGAATCTATTATGTTATCCATAAATGCTTGCCATTTCTGAATTTTCATGTTTCTCTGCCATGTCATTTCCATCCTGAGGGATTTCCTTTAGCTTTTCTTTCAGAGAAACCCCAGTGACTAATTGTTTTGATTTTCCTTCATCTGAGAATATCTGCATTTCCTCTTCATTCTTGAAGGCTACTTATATGGCTTAAGAATTCTCATTACTCATTCTTTTCTTTCAGCCTTTTGCAAGTGTTGTGCCCCTGTGGTTTCCGGTTAGAAATCTGCGGCCATCCAAATAGTGGTTACCTTGTTTATCATGCAGTGGTTTTCCTGGCTGCTTTCCAGGTTTTCATCTTGTCTTTGGTTTTCAGCTGGTTGATTATGATTTGTCTGGGCCTGGATTTTTTTTATTTTATGTTGTTAAGAGTTCCCTGTAAGTTTACCTTTCACAACATTTCAGGAGAGTTTAGCCACTATTTCTTCAAATATTCTTTGGTGTACCACATTCTCACTCCTTTCTTGGAACTTGGATGACAGAAATATACAATCTTTTGAGGATTTTCATTGGGTTCTTGAGTGTCTTGATTCGGTCTTGTTGTCCCTGATATTCAGATTAGATCATTTCCATTGGTCATTCTTGAAGTTCAAGGGCTCTTTCCTCTGCCTTACAAATTCTGCCACTTAACCCCTCCAACAACTATATTTTTATTTGTATAATCTCCTTTTGATGCTTCTTTATGTCTTTTGTTTCTTTGCTGAATCTTTCAATCTGTTTCCATCTGTTTGTCCTCACTTATTCTGAATATGGTTAAAATAACTGTATTGTTAGGTAGTGCCAACATTTTTATCATCTCAGGGTGACATATGTTTGTCTTTTTGCCTTGAAAGATAAGGTTTTCCTAGTTGTTTACATGTCAAATGATTTGGATTGACTCCTTAGCATATGAATACAGTAGTCCCCCCTCATCCCCAAGGTATGTGTTTCAAGACACTTGATGGATACCTGAAACCACATATAGTACCTGAATCTGACATATACTGTTCTGTTCCTATACAGACATACCTATGATTAGTTTAACTTGTAAGTTAGGCACTATAAGAGATTAAAAATAGCTAAAAATAAAAAAAATTATTATATAATATACTATATAGAAGTTATGTGAATGTGGTGCCTCTCTCTCTCTCTCTTAGTAGCCTTCACAGTAACTCATCTACCATGTTTGAGTAGCCATTATTTTTATTTAATAATTATGCAAAGTACAGTGGTAGTGATGCAGAGTAGTGATACTGGCAGCTTAGATATGTCAAAGGTAACTTAGAATGTGCTTCATTTAAGTGAAAAGATGAAAGTTCCTAAATTTCAAAGAAAAAATATATCCTGGAATTGCTAAGATGTACAGTAAACAGTCATCTGTCCATGAAATTGTGAAGGGAGAAAAAGAGATTCACATTAGTTTTGCTACCCAACTGACAGCAAGTAACTGAAACTGTAAGGAGAACTACTCTTTCATTTAATAGAAGATGGGACACATTCTTTTTAAGAATCATTTCATTATTTTTAAATTTTAAGGTTTTTTTTTTTTTGTATTTCATAAATACAGAATTAGGAAAATGGTGATAATTCCCACCCTACCCTCCTTCCTGCACACGGTCCTACCTTTCTTCCTTCTTCCTCTTTTATTCCCTTGTAATTTTTACAATGATCTACTTTCAGTTACTTTATATTCATAAGATTAACCCTATACCAAATAAACGGTTCAACAAATAGTAAGAGAAAAAAATACTGTTCCACAACAGTAGAGACAAAGGCTATTGTTTAATCATTGAATCTCAAAATGTCAATTTCACTCCTATACATTGCATTTTTTGGCACTCTTTTAGTTACCACAAATCAGGGAAAACATGGTTTTGTCTTATTAGGAATAGCTTATTTCATGAAGTATAATTGTTTCCAGTTGGATTTTGTTGCAAAAGACAGGATTTCTTTCTTTTTTTACCACTAAGTAGTATTCTATAGCTGGAATCCCATATGGGCACTAGTTCATATCCTGGCTGATCCTTTTCTGATCCAGCTCTCTACTATGGTTTGGGAAATCAATAGAAGATGGACAAAGTTGTTGAGCCCCTGCACCTGTGCGGAAGACCTGGAAGAAGCTCCTGGCTCCTGGCTCGTGGCTTTGGATCAGATCAGCTCCAGCCATTGTGGCCATCTGGGGAGTAAGCCAGTAGAAAGAAGACCTCTCTCTCTCTGTCTCTCCTCTCTCTGACTATAACTCTACCTCTCAAATAAATAAATCAAATATTTTTTAAAAAAGAAAAGAAAAATGCCTGTTCAAGTCCTTTGTCCATTTCTTAACTGGATTGTTTTGTTGTTGAGCTTCTTGAGCTCTTTATAGATTCTGGATATTAATCCTTTATCAGTTTGATAGTTTGCATGTGCTTTTTTCCCATTCTGTTGGTTGCCTCTTTGCTGAGTGTTTCTTTTGCAGAGCAGATGCTTCTCATTTAGATGTAATCCCATCTGTCAGTGTTGGCTTTGATTGCCTGTGCTTCTGGGGTCTTTTTCAAGAAGTATTTGCCTATGCCAATGTCTTTCAGAGTTTCCCCAATGTGCTCTAATACTTTGATGGTATTTGATGGTATCAGGTTGCAGAGTTAGGTCTTTGATCAATTTTGAATGGATTTTGAGTAAGGTAGGGATCTTGCTTCATACTTCTGCATGCGGAAATCCAATTCTCACAGCACCATTTGTTGAAGAGACCGTCCTTGCACCAGATTGATTTTAGCTCCTTTGTCAAAGATAAGTTTGTTGTAGATGTGTGGAGTAATTTCTGGTGTTTCTATGCTATTCCATTGGTCTATCCATTTTTGTCCCAGTTCCAGGCTGTTTTAATTATAACTGTCCTGTAGTATATCTTGAAGTCTGATATTGTGATGCCTCCATCTTCATTTTTGTTGTATAAAATTGCTTTAGCTATTCGGGGTCTCCTGTGTTTTCATATGAATTTCAGCATTTTTTTTTCTAGATCGGAGAAGAGTTCCTTAATATTTTGATTGGTATCACATTGAATATGTAAATTGCTTTCGGTAGTATGGACATTTTGATGATATTGATGCTTCCAATCCATGAACATGGAAGATGTTTCCATTTGTTGTGTCTTCTATTTCTTTCTTTAATTTTTTGTAATTTTCATTGTAGAGTTATTTGATATCCTTGGTTAAATTTATTCCAAGGTATTTAATTTTTTGTAGCTGTTGTGAATGGGATTGATCTTAGAAGTTTTGCTCAACTCTGGCCTCAGAATCACCCCTTAAGGCATTCAGATCCGGCTAAAGAGCCCATGAGATTTCTCAGGCATGGAAAGCCAAGACACTGTGGCAAAAATGACCTAAATGAAAGATCTCTGTGACTGAGATCCCAGCAGAAGGAATGGGCCATCAAAGAAGGAGGTACCTTTCTCTGAAGGAAGGAGAGAACTTCCACTTTGATTATGGCCTTGTCTAAATAATGTCAGAGTTTGTGAACTCAGGAGGCTTCCATAGCCTTGGCAGCTCATGACAAGAGCCTCGGGTGATTAATGACATCATTAATAAGAGTGTCAATTGTTAAATCAACAATGGGAGTCACTGTGCACTTACTCCCCATGTAGGATCTCTGTCCTTAATGTGTTGTACTATGTGAATTAATGGTAAAACTAGTATTCAAACAGTACTTTATACTTTGTGTGTCTGTGTGGGTGCAAACTGTTGAAATCTTTACTTGGTATATACTAAGTTAATCTTCTGTATATAAAGATAATTAAAAATGAATTTAATGAAGAGTGGGATGGGAGAGGGAGTAGGAGAAGGGATGGCTTGCAGGTGGGAAGGAGGTTATGGTGGGGGGACTTCTATAATCCAAAAGTTGTACTTTTGAAAATTATATTTATTAAATAAAACTTTTTAAAAAAGAAATTTTGCTCAGCCATGACATTGTGTGTACAAAGGCTATTTCTTTTTGTGGGTTAATTTTATATCCTTCCACTTTACCAAGCTCTTTTATGAGTTCTTAGTAGAGTCCTTTGGATCCCCTACATATAGAATCATGTCATCTGCAGAGATAGTTTGACTTCCTCCTTCCAAATTTGTTTCTCTTTGATTTTTTTTTTCTTACCTAATGGCACTGGCTAAAACTTCCAGGACTATATTGAATAGCAATGGTGAGTGTGGGCACGCTTCTCTGTTTCTGGATCGTAGTGGGAATGCTTCCACTTTCCCCCATTCAGTGAAATGCTGGCTGTGGGTTTTGTCATAAATCACCTTGATTATGTTGAGGAATGTTCTTCTATACCCAATTTGCTGAAGGTTTTCCTCATGAAAGGATGTTGTATTTTATCAAATGCTATCTCTGCATCTGTTGAGATAATCATATCTTCAGTTTGTTAATGTGATGTATCACATTAATTGATGTGCATGTATTGAAACATACCTGCATATCAGAAATAACTCGACTTGGTCTGGGTAAATGATCTTTCTGATGTAATGTTGGATTCAATTAGGTAGCATTTTGTTGAGAATTTTTTTATCTATGTTCCTCAGTGATATAAGTCCATAGTTCTTTATTGTGTCTTTTTCTGATTTTGGAGTTAAGGTGATACTGGCCTTACAGAAGGAGTTTAATAGGATTCCTTCTCTTTGAATTGTTTTAAAAAGCTTGAGAACAATTGGGATTAATTCTTCTTTAAATGTCTGGTAGAATTCATCAGTGAAGTCAGCCAGTCCTGGGCTTTTCTTTCTTGGAAAAATCTTAATTACAGGCTCAATTTTGTCTTAGTTTTTGGTCTGTTTAGGTTTTCTATGTCTTCACGACTGAATTTTGTTAGATTGTGTGTTTCCAGGAATCTATCCATTTGTTCTAGATTTTCCATTTTGTTGACATATACCTTTTTGTAGTAATTCCTGATGATTCTTTTGTTTCTGGGATATTTGTTGTCAAATTCTCCTTTTTCATCTCTGATTTTATTAATTTGGGTCTTCTACCTGTTTATTTATTTTTTTGCTCAATTGGGCCAATGGAGTATCAATTTTGTTTTTTCAAACAAACAGCTCTCCATTTCACTAGTCTTTTGTATTGTGTTGTTTTAATTTTCTTTATTTCCTCTCTAATTTTAATTATTTTTTTCCTCATACAGTTTTGGGTTTGGTCTGCTGTTTTTCTGAATCCTTGGGATGCATATATAGCTCATTTATTTTGTGGCTTTCCAATTTCTTGATGTAGGCACTAATTGCTGTAAACTTCCCCTTTAACACTGCTTTTGCTATAACTCATAAGTTTTAATATGTTGTATTGTCATCTTCATTTGTTTCCAAGAATTTTTGATTTCCACCTTCTATGACCGCTGTTCATTCAAGAGCATGTTGTTCAGCTGTGGTCAGTGCTCCAGGGTGGGATGAGTATCCAGGGTGACACCCAAGTTGTGCTTGTTAGATCTCCTCTGTTGTATGTGGCAGTGGGGCAGGGAACGTGAGAGGGTATGATCACCTCTGTTGGCGTAATCACACCCTCACCTCTTCTCTTCCAAGGCAATGAGTGCCTGGGGATAGCCCGTGGTGGTCCAACACTCATCTGTGTTGCCTCACGATCCACACGAAGGATCTGTGCAGTCCTCAGTTTGAGCACAGATCCCTCTGCAATGACCCACTCTAGGAAGTTAGGGAACTCTGAAGCAGTGACTGCCCAAAGACCCAGCTACACCCTGTGCCCTATTGTGCAGTCATAGAATTCCCACAGTCATAGCATGCAAGGCTCCCACAGTCCCAGGGTGCAGACGATCTGGGAAGCAGGTTTTTTTATGGGCTGCTCTGGTTTTAGCCCCCAGCAGCTTGGGTGAATCCCCTCCCTCACATAGGGTGTGTGAGCATAGCTCTGGAGGTCATGCCCACAAACTCCCACAGTTTCAGGATGCAGGGAATCTCTCCTTTGTCCTGCATGTTGCGCTGACTGACTGCGAAGCTGGCAGGAGTGAATAGAGGCACGCTGTGTGGCTTTTCACTGCTTAGTGTGGAGGTCTGTGCAGGTAGTGAGGGGAGGAAAGGAGAGCAGCAGTTTCCCTGTTCCAAGCCTGGCAGTCGCTCAGACGCCAGTCAGCTCTTCAGGCTGAAGTATAAGTCAGTGGGTGACTGTGGAATTCCCTCTCAGCAAAAACTGTGAGCAGCGGGGTGTGCAGCAGTCTCTCCTACCTTGGGCTGGTAAGATGGTGGCTCCCAGCCAGCAGCTGACTGCAGCAGTGTTTCTGCCTTCTCTCCTCTTGTCCTGTGGAGTCTTCATTGGTGGTGGTGGTTTTTTTTTTTTTCCTCTTCTTCTTCGCTGAGAATGTCCATCAGTCAGACCCCTGGAAGTGTCGTCCTTACTTTGTGCTTTTAATATTCCAGAGCAGTTTAAAAGTTGGTGTGGCTATACCCTATTCAGCCATCTTGGATACCAGCTTATTTAATTCTGACTGTTGCTTTTTATCTGTTTATTGTGCAATCCATCCTGTTAAGTTCAGGCTTCACATTCTGGTCCATCTTGGGAATTGGTGTGGGTGTCAACTCAGTTCTCTTTTTTTAAATATTTTTAATTTTTTTATTTTTTTAACTTTTATTTAATGAATATAAATTTGCAAAGTACAGCTTATGGATTACCATGGCTTCCCCCCCATAACGTCCCTCCCACCCGCAACCCTCCCCTTTCCCACTCCCTCTCCCCTTCCATTCACATCGAGATTCATTTTCGATTCTCTTTATATACAGAAGATCTGTTTAGCATACATTAAGTAAAGTTCTCTTTCCAGCTTATGTACCACTCATCAGCCTGTCTGACAGCCAGATCATGGTTAGTCCCGTCACTCTGTTATCAAAGCTTTTGCTGTACTGTTTAAGATTAGATCAATGCATGTATAGCTCGGAGGTGAGTTGGAAGGTCATACATGACTTTATGGAGTCATGGTTTGAGCTACTGTTTCACTGTCTTCCTGATACTCCCTGGGTCTCTTGACCCCTTTCAGTGTTCTCTGACAGGCAGTCAGGGCATTGGTTTCCCTGCTCTGACTTGCACAACTGCCCTCTCCGTGACTGTCTGTGTCTGTGCTCAGGTGGTTGAAGGACAGAGGCAGAAAAAGGTGCAGTGAGATTTGCCCCAAACCCCTGAGACCACAGCTTCTGGGTCAGAAAGAAATGTTCCCTTCCCTCAGAATTTTAAGTCCATGTGTGAAAGCCCCACTCCTAGCACTGAAGAATTGGCTCCTCATCATTGGGTTCTTACTGCTGTTTTTGAGAAAAATAATTTTTAAGATATAATTCGCATACCATAGAATTCACCCATTTAAAGTATTCAAATCATTGGTTTTAGTATATTCACATATATGTGCAACTATCAGCATAACTGAAATTTAGAACAGGTCCTCACCCTTAGGTAAAAAACCCATACCCATTAGCAGTAGCTCCTGACTGCCTCTCTTAACAGTTCTAGGCAACCATTCATCTCTTTTGTGTCTTCATAGAGTTTTGCATTCAGAACATATAATACAAATGTAATCATACAACATATTCTTTTGTGACTGTGTTTTTCACCTAGAATAATAATAATACTATCAAGGTTCATCTCTGTGGTAGCATTTATCAGAATTACATTCCTTTTTGTTGCTGAATAATATGGATGTACCACACCAAACCACATCAGTTGATGGCCATAAAAATTCATGTACAAACGTACTTTCATTTCTCACTGGTGTATACTAAAAGTGGGATTTTTGAGTCAGATGGAAATGTTACATGATAACTTTTTGAGGAACTGCCAAGATATTTTAAAAAGAGGCTATGTTGTTTGTTGTACAGTCCCACAAGCAGTGTATAAAGATACAGTTGCACATCTTTGCCAGCACTTTGTCTATCTTTTATTTTAGCCATCCTAGTGGGAGTGAAGTGGTGTCTGATTGTAGTTTTGATTTAGATTTCTGTATGACTAATGATGTTCAGCATCCTTGTATGTGATTATTGACTATTTGTATATATTCTTTGAAAAATTTCCCTGTGTCTGAAGGAAGATTGAATTATTATTATTTGAATTATTATTTGTCTTTATACTATTGAGTTTAAGGGGTTATTTTTGTATTCTGGGTCTAAATCCACTATAGACATATCATTTTTTTTTTAAATCTCATTCTCTGGGTTTTTCTTTTTTTTAACTTTTATTTAATGAATATAAATTTCCAAAGTACGGCTTATGGATTACAATGGCTTCCCCCCCATAACGTCCCTCCCACCCACAACCCTCCCCTTTCCCACTCCCTCTCCCCTTCCATTCACATGAGAATTCATTTTCGATTCTCTTTATATACAGAAGATCAGTTTAGCATACATTAAGTAAAGATTTCAACAGTTTGCTCCCACACAGAAACATAAAGTGAAAAATAATAGATGATTTTTTAAATGATGATGAAATCAGATCAGACCTATTGTCATGTTTAATCCCAGTGAGAGTCAAGTTGGGAATTGATAATTTCTTTTTTTTTTTTACAGAAGATCAGTTTAGTATACATTAAGTAAAGCTTTCAACAGTTTGCACCCCCAGAGAAACACAAAGTGAAATATACTGTCTGAGTACTCATTATAGCATCAAATCTCAATGTACAGCACATTAAGGACAGAGATCCTACATGAGGAGTAAGTGCACAGTGACTCCTGTTGTTGACTTTACAAATCGATACTCCTGTTTATGGCATCAGTAATCTCCCTATGCTCCAGTCACGAGTTTCCAAGGCTGTGGAAGCCTTTTGAGTTCTCCGACTCTTATCTTGTTTAGACAAGGTCATAGTCAAAGTGGAAGTTCTCTCCTCCCTTCAGAGAAAGGTACCTCCTTCTTTAAAGACCTGTTCTCTCCACTGGGATCTCACTCACAGAGATCCCTCATTTAGGGTTGTTTTTTTGTTTGTTTGTTTGTTTGTTTGTTTTGCTGGAGTGTCTTGGCTTTCCATGCCTGAAATACTCTCATGGGCTTTTCAGCCAGATCGGTCATTCTCTGGGTTTTTCATAATCTTGGTGATGGCCACTGAATCCCATTTATAATTTTGGTTCAGTTCAGTTTATCTCCGCTTTTGTTTTTTGTGTGTGAGCTTATGGTCTTGTACCTACAAAACTATTGCCTAAACCCAGATCACAAATATTTACTGTTACATTTTCTTCTAAGAGTTTTCTTAGTGTTAGCTCTTACTTTTAGGAGATCTGTGAAACATTTTGTGTTAAATTTTGTGCACTGTATGCAGTTGAGATACAGCTTTATTCTTTTGCATCTAGATACTCAGCTGACCAGACATTATTTATTTAAATGATTTTTCTTTCCTTACGGAATTGATATAACAATAAAACAATATATAAAACAATTGGCTATAAATATAAGAACTATACCATATTATATGAATTATCGTAGATTTGTGGAAAGTTTTGCAGTCAGAAAGTAACCTCTCCCTTTTTAAGGTTGCTCTGGATATTCTTTAAAAAATTTTTTTAGGCCAGCGCCATGGCTCACTTGGCTAATCCAATGCCTGCAGCACCAGCACCCCAGATTCTAGTCCCGGTTGGGACACTGGTTCTGTCCCAGTTGCTCCTCTTCCAGTCCAGCTCTCTGCTGTGGCCCAGGAAGGCAGTGGAGGATGGCCCAAGTCCTTGGCCCTGCACCCACATGGGATCGGCGCAGCGCCGGCCGTAGCAGCCACTTGGGGGGTGAACCAATGGAAAGGAAGACCTTTCTCTCTGTCTCTCTCTCTCACTGTCTAACTCTGCCTGTCAAAAAAGAGTTGTTTTTTTTTTTAATTCACTTAAGGAAGAGAGAGAGAGAATATGAATGAATCAATGAATATCTCTCTTCTACTGGTTTACTCCTCAAACATCTGCAACAGTCAGAGCAAGACCAGGCCAAAACCAGGATCCCGGAAATTCATTTTAATGATATTGATTCTTCCAATCCATGAGCATGGAAGATTTTTCCATTTTGTGGTATCCTCTTCTATTTCTTTCTTTAAGATTTTGTAATTCTCATCGTAGAGATCTTTAATGTCCTGGGTTAAGTTTATTTCAAGGTATTTGATTGTTTTTATAGCTATTGTGAATGGGATTGATCTTAGCAGTTCTTTCTCAGCTGTGGCATTGCCTGAGTATACAAAGGCTGTTGATTTTTGTGCATTGATTTTATATCCTGCTACTTTGCCAAACTCTTCTATGAGTTCCAATAGTCTCTTAGTAGAGTTCTTTGGATCTCCTAAATAAAGAATCATATCATCTGCAAAGAGGGATAGTTTGACTTCTCCCTTCCCAATTTATATCCCTTTAATTTGTTTTTCTTGCCTGATGGCTCTGGCTAAAACTTCCAGAACTATGCTAAATAGCAGTGGTGAGAGTGGGTATCCCTGTCTGGTACCAGATCTCAGAGGAAATGCTTCCAACTTTCCCCCCATTCAATTGGATGCTGGCCATGGGTTTTTCATAAATTGCTTTGATTATATTGAGGAATGTTCCTTCTCTACCCAATTTGCTTCGAGTTTTTATCATGAAAGGGTGTTGTATTTTATCAAATGCTTTCTCTGCATCTATTAAGATAATCATATGGTTTTTCTTCTACAGTTTGTTAATGTGGTGTATCACATTGATTGATTTGCGAACATTGAACCATCCCTGCATACCAGGGATAAATCCCACTTGGTCTGGGTGGATGATTTTTCTGATGTGTTGTTGTATTCTATTGGCGAGATTTTTATTGAAGATTTTTTGTCGTGGTGAGGATCTCTTTTGGTCATATTTATTAGAGGTTCTATGAGCTTCCTGAACTAGGATGTCTCTGTCCTTCTCCAAACCTGGGAAATTTTCTGCTAGTATCTCACCAAAAAGGCCTTCTAATCCTTTCTCCCTCTCCATGCCTTCAGGAACCCCTAGAACTCGAATGTTGGGTTTTTTTAATAGTATCCTGTAGATTCCCGCCAATATTTTTTTAGATTTCTAATTTCCTCTTCTTTTCTTTGGTTTGACTGTATCCTTTCCTGTTCTCTGTCTTCTAAGTCTGATATTCTCTCTTCCGCTTCACTCATTCTGTTTTTAAGGCTCTCTAATGTGTTTGTCATTTGATCTATTGAATTCTTCATTTCATTATGATTTCTCGTCACTGTCACAGTTTCATGTTCTACTAGTTGCTTAATTTCATTTGATTCCTCCTTAAGATTTCATTTTCATGAGAGATTTTCTATCCTGTCCAGTAAGGATTTCTAATGAGAAATATTAAAGCATCATCAAGTAGTGATGGAGAATTTTTATATTTTTTCCAATTTTAATTTTTAAAAGTTTTGATTAATATGTAATTCTTGTATATTTTTAATTGTGGGGATGATATCCCTTAGTAGTCTTTTGAGGGTGAGGATGGTAGAAAGTTTGGCAGTATTTGGAGCCTATTTGTTGAAGTGTGTTGTGAAGTGTTGTGAAGTTTAGAGTACAGTTGACAAAGTTTAAATTATTCCAGCAATTTTCAGATGCTTTGGCACAAGTGCAGAATAAATGGAGTGTAGTAGAAGAACAGTCAGGCTAGGTGTTAATATAATTGGTAAAAGCATGACTGTGTGACCAGCCATGGTCCGTTAGAGTAGGCACTTAGAGAAGCAAGCATTGAAGGAGAAGTACAAGGTAGTATGACAAGTGATTGGAAGTCTTGGGAAGCATTCCTAAGCTTACATGGCCACTAAATACCTCTCCGAAATTAGGAGTTCTTTCTGGGATAGGTTCCAACCCACTAAATTAGAGGTACTTTATTCTGCACAACATAATCATCTGGGGACCTTCACAAAATGCATCGGTAGGTTCCAACCCTGTTGATTCAGAATCCCTGAGAATCAGTGCCATTTAACATATACACAAGATACTCTAATATGTAGATAAAACTGGTAGCTACTATAATACAGCATGGAATGCCAGAAACCTCAGAGTTAGAGAGTCAGAGCTGCTTCCTTGCACAGCTCCTGCTTACCCCTGGCTCTGATTACAGGGTTGTAGCAGTTGAGAGCATCAAAGATTGGAGACCCACAGGAGGAAATATTAGTTTTGGGGATCTAAATTATCTAGAGCAGTGATTCTCAACTCTTAAAAAGGGCAGCTTTAAAAGATCTCAATGTCAAGACAGAATCCCAGACCAAATTACATCAAAATTATTTGGTATGAAGCATAGGCTATGTCAGAATTTTGAAACTTGTTTGTTGAGATGGAAAATATTGGCTGGGGTACAGGTTTGAGTGGATATATGGTGATTTCTGATGAAATCATGCTAAAATTGAAAAGCATATACTTCTTTCAGGTAGAGATGTCTATGAGGTGGTTAGCTTGGGTCTGTAGCTAAAGCAAGAAAATCCCCCCTCCTGTGAATGAGTTGTTGATTTCCTCATATTATTAGAGTCTGTTATTTTATATTTCAGTGAAATTTGGGGTCTTTGTAAATAACCACATTTATCTGCACTCTTCTTTGAAAACTTCCAGATAACCAGAGTGCGGAACACAGATCTAGTACTGATATAAGATGCTTATGAAACACAGTCATGAGAACATCGAGGAAGGAAAAGTTCTGTAGAGATTATGTGATAATACATGCCAATTTTACATATACAAAAGGCCTGACTGGTGAATATCTCGGGATAGTGAGGCCAGCCTGAGTCCCCTAACCTCACAAGCAGCCCCATCCCTGGCCACCTGTTCAGAGAGAGGTGATGACATACTTGGCAGGAAGTTGTTTCCTGTTCATTTGGTTTCCTTGCTTTTTATTTCATATGGTGAACATGTTGATGTTTTCCTGGATCCAGAAATACTATCCTATTTTCACACTTCAAGATCTATTTAAGAATAATTCACTATATTGAAGTAGTTGTTTAAGCTTTTCTCTTAATCTCATGACCATTTAAGTCCCTAGGTCCATATTTACCCAGTAGATCTTAGTAAATAATAGATCTTAGTAAAAAATAATAATGGGAATAGGAGAGGTAGGAGAAAGAAGAGTGAGAGTGTGGGTAGAAGGGCGGGTACAGTGGGAAGAATCACCATGTTCCTAAAGTTGTACTTATGAAATGCTTGAAGTTTGAGTTCCTTAAATAAAAGGTTTATGGGGGAAAATAAATAAAAACCTGAATTTGAGGGTTCTTAGAAAAATGCAAACATTGATTTTTGTGGGTCCAATTAAAATGTGTCAAGTCACATACATTGTGTAGTATTGCAACTGTTCAAGTGAGAATCTGGCCATTGTGTTGGAGTCCCGTGTGCTTGCCCACATGTTCTCAGAATCACCAGTTAGGTCAGCCTCATTTGTGGAAGCTGATTTGCATCATCACACTTATTTTTATAGGATATTATTTCTTTAACTTGTAAAGGCTTAAAGTATTTGACAAAATTATTGTAAAATGCTTCCTTACTAAGATCCAGTTTACCATATGTAACACTTTGCACAGATTAAAATGATGCACAGGACCACTTAGAAACTGAACTGGCATTGTATGGTAACTGTGTTCTTGAGCCTTGGAGCTGAGATTTTTGACTGTTCAATGTCAGGAGTACCCATGGTTACAGTTCCAGGGATTCTAAGACCTTTTTGCATTGCTCATCTTTTTCTGTTTCGTGTTTGTAAGTATACCTGAGGCTATTTGAAATAATATTGCAAACGTTGCCATGACCACTGCATCTGAACATTAGCCATTGCCACAATACTGGGACTGATGCAGTGAGACCAGACCTCTATCGAGTCATCTCTCTCTGCCAGTTGTCTCTGAGACCTTCACATATGTGATCTCTTCTCATTGCTATAGTAACCCTAAGAGGATAGTGCTGTTTTCATCTTCATTTATCATTTCTTTAGAGAGAAAGTATTTGAAATCCTTCTTGCTATCTATTCTGTATTTTAGGAAAATATATAGTACATTAACACTATCTGTGTCACTCTTTTGTGCAATAAACACCAGAACTTCTTATTCCTGTTTAACTACAACTTAGTCTCCATTAAGCAATCTTTTTTCATCCTCATTTTATAAAAGAAAAAAAATAGAATAACTTGCACTACTAATTTTTGGGGGGAGCTCTAATTTAAGAGCCTTAGCGATTCAGCATCTGGGACAGTGCCTGGTGATTCAGGATCCATGAAATTTGCTTCCTTAGTAGAAGAGAGCCAAGACGGAGTATGGGGGTGAATGTGATACCATAGTGAGGCTGAGTTCATATGGGCAGGCATAGAGCGTGAAGAGCCATGCATTGCATGCCTGTACTGTCCACCTCCTCTCGCCATCCCACTCTTCTGGCATTCCAGTAGCTCTGCAAGCTGTTCTGGGGTGGTCTTCTGCTTTGAATCAGAGGGTGGGTTCTAGCCACCACCACTATGACATAGAGGAAACAGGGCAGCCCCCATGCATCCAGTTCTCAATCCTTCCTCTTGTTCATACCCTTCCCAGAAGAAAGATAGATGAAGAATAATGGTTAGGTCTGCTGTAGCTGTTACAGGAGGCCAGAAGTTTTGTCAAAATCACAAATATTGGGCATAGTAGGCTAAGCCCCTGCCTATGCTGCCAGCATCACATATGGGCACTGGTTTCTGTCCTGGCTGCTCCTCTTCTGATCCAGCTCTCTGCTTACGTCCTGGAAAAACAGTACAGGAAGGCCCAGGTGCTTGGGCTCTTGTACCTGCATGGAGACCTAGAAGAAGCTCCTGGCTCCTGGCTTCAGATTGGCTCAGCTCTGGCTATTGCGGCCATTTAGGCAGTGAACCAGCAGCTGGAAGACTTTTCTCTCTGTCTCTCCCTCTCTGTGTCTGTAGCTCTATCTCTGAAATAAATAAATAAAATCTCTTTTAAAAAATCAAATATTGACAAAATTTAAGCTAGTCTTATCTAATTAATGTGTATTACATAGGCTATCCCCCAATTATTCCTTAAATTGAACTGGTTTACACTCAGTTTTTAAAATCTGAATTTCCTCTGTGTTGGGGACAGTTGGTTTCTGTGTCTTCCTGTCCTCAGAGATGACCCAGGGAATGGTATCAGAAGGCAGCCCTGTTTCAGTCACTCTGTCCCCTGAAGACCCAGATGTGGAGCATCCAGGCCGGTCAGTTGTTATGTTAGTCTGCACAGCGACTTTGGATGTCAGCAATGACTTCACAACTTCTCTAGGACCACCAGAGCAAAGATGTTTTAGGCATTTCCAGGATCCTTAAAAGCACTTGAAAAGGGAATTGGGAAGGGCTTATTTAAGGTGTGGACTGTCCCCACAATTTTGTTTACATTAGAACTTTCTCTTTGAACTTAAAAGGTAAATTTAGAGATAAAATAATAGTAAAGAGTAATAATTTAAAAATCATATTATGAGGCCGGCGCCGTGGCTCAGTAGGCTAATCCTCCGCCTTGTGGCGCTGGCACACTGGGTTCTAGTCCCAGTCAGGGCACCGGATTCTGTCCCGGCTGCCCCTCTTCAAGGCCAGCTCCCTGATATGGCCCGGGAGTGCAGTGGAGGATGGCCCAAGTGCTTGGGCCCTGCACCCGCATGGGAGACCAGGAGAAGCACCTGGCTCCTGGCTTCGGATCAGCGCAATATGCCTGCCGCAGCGTGCCGGCCGCGGTGGCCATTGGAGGGTAAACCAACAGCAAAAAGGAAGACCTTTCTCTCTGTCTCTCTCTCTCTCACTATCCACTCTGCCTGTTAAAAAAAAATAAAATCATATTATGAGCCGGCGCCACGGCTCACTAGGCTAATCCTCCGCCTTGCGGCGCCGGCACAACGGGTTCTAGTCCCGGTCAGGGCGCCGGATTCTGTCCCGGTTGCCCCTCTTCCAGGCCAGCTCTCTGCTGTGGCCAGGGAGTGCAGTGGAGGATGGCCCAAGTGCTTGGGCCCTGCACCCCATGGGAGACCAGGATAAGCACCTGGCTCCTGCCATCAGGATCAGCGTGGTGTGCCGGCCATAGCGCACCAGCCACAGCGGCCACTGGAGGGTGAACCAACGGCAAAAGGAAGACCTTTCTCTCTGTCTCTCTCTCTCACTGTCCACTCTGTCAAAAAAAAATCATATTATGAAAAAAAAAAAAAAAAGAAAAACAAACTGTAGGAGAGTTCTAGTGTGTTTGAAAACAAACGTGCACAGAGGACCCGTAAGGCCCTGAGTCCGAGGAGTGGTGATGGGAAGCCGGTCCCTGTGGGCCCTCACTTGTGGGCTTCCTCACAGCTTCCTGGCCAGTAGGGCAAGGCAGGACAAGGGGCAGAAGGCTGGGTCGCCTGTCCCCAGTGGAAGCCCTGCTGGAGGCAGCTTTGCTCTCTTGCCTCTGCAGATGATGCTTGTACCCATAACCCCCTTCTCCAGGGCTTCATGCCTGACAGACAGGTAGACAGTGTCAGCCATCACACACCCCCTCGCACCCTCCTTGCTGCCTGGCTGCCAATCTGTTACCTTTGGTCTGGAGGTCAGGCCTAGGGCCCCACTGGGCAGGAAACCAGTCAACGTGTAGGACCAAGTCTAGAATACAGATTGAGAAGCACTTCAGCTAAAACACCATTTCCACTCGAAAATTTCCTCGGCAGCAGAGACCAGCCCTTTTTCTTTAGGGACTGCAAGTTTTAGATTCCCCTTATGTGATGCCTCTGATGCTGGTTGACAGGAAAGGCCCTGTTGTAAGCGCTCACCCTATGACGTCTAGTTCACCTGCTAATTTTCCTTAGAAAGGTTCCTGATGACACAGTACAAATGACTAAACTATCTGCCCTTGAATACAAGTCATTCTAATACTCTAAGTAGTTCTGCTGCCTATGGTGGTGGTCTCAAAACAAAACACCATGCAACTGTTGAGCTAGCCATTTTTTTTTTCATGGAACACTATTTTTAACTGGAAGAACAACTAACAAATTATTTAATTAGACTTTGTAATTCGAAAATTATTTTTTGAAAAATGATAAAGTGAGACAGTCACTTAAGAAAAACAGCTAATTGTGTTTATTGGGTTCCCTCAAGTGCACTGGGGTTTTCAGGACCCCTTTATACTCTAATACTTATTGAGGATCACAAACAGCATTCTTTATGTGATTTATAGCCGCTAATACTTAACAAATTAAAATTTAAAGCTGAAAAATTTGAAAACATTTACTTTAAGCTTATTTGAAAATATGATAAACATATTATTCATGAATATCACAGTTCATTTAAAAAGTAACTAAATTTCCCCCAAACAAAAAAAATAATGTAGTAGGAAGAGTGACACTATATGTTTGCAAATCTTTTAAATGAATGGCTTAAGAGAAAGCCTGGACTCCTTCTCTTTTCTCTTCTCTTCTCTTCTCTCTCCTCTCTCCTCTCTCTCTCTCTCTCTCTCTCTCTCTCTCTCTCTTCTCTCTCTTCTCTCTCTTCTCTCTCTTCTCTCTCTTCTCTCTCTTCTCTCTCTCTCTCTCATTTGAAAACAGAGAGATAGATAGGCCTCCCATATGCTGGTTCACTCCCCAAATGCCCACAATAGCAAGGCCAAAGCTTGGAGTCAGGAACTCAATCTAGGTCTCTCATATGATTGGCAGAGATCCAAGTACTTGAGCCATCACCTATTGGCTCTCAGGGTGAACATTAGCCGGAAGCTGGAATTGGGAGAGGGACTGGAACTGAAACCCACGCACTCTGATATACAACGCAGGTGTCCCAAGCAGAGTCTTTAACTACTGTATCAAACGCCTGCTCCAGATTGGATTCTCCTGTCTGTTTCTACATTATTTCTATTGTTTTAGTTAACGAACAGAAAGCTAATCCAGCCTCATACAGATATATGGTTCGAAAACAAAGGAGAATTTTAGTTTTCTGCCCAAATAATTATAAAATATTTTTCTCTGATATCACACCAAACTTGAAAAGTGATAGCTACTTAAAGGTCACTTGGAATAAAGAATCTGAGACCATATCAATTAACATTTTGCACTCCTGAAATCCACTGGTCTATCTTGTATCTTTTACTGCTGGTTCACTCCCCAAATGGACACAACTGGGCTGGTCCAGGACAAAGCCAGGAGTCAGGAGCTTCTTCCGGGTCTCCCACATGGGTATAGGGCCCAAGTATTTGTGCCATCTTCCTTTGCTTTTCCCAGGCTCATTAGCAGGAAGCTGGATCAGAAGTAGAGCAGCCAGGACTCATACCAGCACTTATGGGATGCCAACAGTGCAGGCAGCAGCTTAACTTGCTACACCAAAATGCCAGCCCCAAGAATTACATTCTTGATAATATTGTGTGATGGAGTGATACGTATTCTTGTGTATCTTTCTGTCTCCTGTTGTCCAAAATATGCTTTGCAAACCATCTGCATTTCCCTGAGTACCTGGAATTCTTTCATATTCATTGCTTTATTGTATTTCACCAATGTGAATATGAGTTTTAGATGTACTCTTCTGGAAAAAGCATTTGGACTTGTCATCTGTCATTATACCACCATGACCTGTCCTGTAATGTCCCCTGGTGTGCATGTACACGGGTTCCTCCAGGAGAATTTAACAATTGTGGAGTTGCTGGCTCCTAGGATGTGTATGTCTTAAATGTCAATAGGCAATGCCAACTGTTTTCAGCATGCTTGTGCCAATTTCTATCAGCAGTGTAGTAGAGAAACTTGATTAAAACAGATTGTAAAATCTGTGTTCCTGTGGTATATGTTGCCATTTCTTTTTTCCGTGATAATAGAGTTCTGTACCTTTCCATATTTGCAAAAGCTCCATAGTGGAAGCATTCCAAATGTCAATCAAGGAAAGAATACTTAAATAAACCGTGATATTTTGGGTCAAAGGAATACTAGTCTATTACAATATAACTAGGAATGTTCTTGTAGCTATTTTAAAATGATTCTATGTGTTCCTATTGAGTGAATACCTAGTAGCAGAATTGCAGGTTCATTGGATATTTGTCAAGTTTATCTTACATAGATATGACCAAAATAGTTTTCTGTGGTAGTTGTTTTAATTTCTGCTTCCATCAGCACAATTAATCTTTCTTCAAATTTTATTTTTATATACATGCACATGTACATAAAGGTTGCAAGAATAATACAAGGAACTCCCACATCTATTATATTTTACCCATCAACTATTTGCAACTGTGTGAATTTTATCTTCATTGCACTTCTTGTTCTTTCTCCCTGTGATACAGTATGTAAAATAAGTAGATAATGTTTGTTCATGGTTATATTAGGCATTTGTGTAGATATATGGAGAGATACTTATGTCTAATATCTTTCTACTTATTTGTCTGTCATGGGTTGAATGTTTGAGGCTGTTAGAGACATTATGCCCTTTTACCACTAAAAACTCCAGTGTTGCCTGAAAAAAGGACATTCTCTTGCATAACCACAGTGCAGTTACCAAAGTCATGAAGTTTAATACTGGTACAATTGTATTATCTGATTCACAGTTTACATCCAGCCTCACAGTTCTCCAAGGAGTGCACTCCATAGCTACTGCTTTCCTAGCCCAAGGTTCAGTCTCAGATCTTGAGTTCCATTTAATCATCTTGTCCCTTCAGTCTCTTCACATGGTACAGATCCTGAGCCATTCTCTAGTTTTCTAGATTTTGTTATTTTTAAAGAGTATGGGCCAGTTAATTTGTAAAATGTCTTCCAACTTGAGTTCTCCAAGTATTCCTGATTGTTAGAATCTGATTTTTGGCAACAGTAGTATTGTGTACTTTCTTATACATTATGTCAAAAAGCATATAATATTGATGTGTTCCATTACTTATGATGTTAACTTTGGTACCGTGGCCTAGGTAGGTGGTAACTAGGTTTCTCCTTGTAAAATTATTTTCTTTTTGTAATCAATAGCATTTGTTTCACCAATTTTATCTACTATTTGTAGCACCCATTGATGAATTTCTAACTATCTCTACTGTATTGATGTTCTTTTTTTAACTTTTATTTAATAAATATAAATTTCCAAAGTACAGCTTTTGGATTACAATGGCTTCCCCCCCATAACTTCCCTCCCACTCGCACTCCTCCCATCTCCTGCTCCCTCTCCCATCACATTCACTCAAGGTTCATTTTAAATGCTCTTTATATACAGAAGATCAATTTAGTATATATTAAGTAAAGATGTCATCATTTTGCACCCACACAGAAACACAAAGTGTAAAGTACTGTTTGATTACTAGTTATACCATTAATTCACATTGGACAACACATTAAGGACAGATCCCACATGAGGAGTAAGTACACAGTGACTCCTGTTGTTGGCTTAACAATTTGACACTCTTGTTTATAGCGTCAGTAATCTCCCTAGGCTCTTGTCATGCGTTGCCAAGGCTATGGAAGCCTTCTGAGTTCACCGACTTCGATCTTATTCAGACAGGGTCATAGCCAAAGTGGAAGTTCTCTCCTCCCTTCAGAGAAAGGTACCTCCTTCTTTGATGACCTTTTCTTTCCACTGGGATCTCACTCACAGAGATCTTTCATTTAGGTGTGTGTTTTGGTTTTTTTGTTTTGTTTTGTTTTGTTTTGTTTGTTTTTGTTTTTTGCCAGAGTATCTTGGCTTTCCATGCCTGAAATACTTTCATGGGTTCTTCAGCCAGATCCGCATGCCTTAAGGGCTGATTCTGAGGCCAGAATGCTGTTCAGGACATCCGCCATTCTCTGAGTCTGCTGTGTATCCCGCTTTCCATGTTGGATCATTCTCTCCCTTTTTTATTCTGTCAGTTAGTATTAGCAGACACTAGTCTTGTTTATGTGATCCCTTTGACTCTTAGACTTATCAGTGTGATCAATTGTGAACAGAAATTGATCACTTGGACTAGTGAGATGGCATTGGTACATGCCACCTTGATGGGATTGAATTGGAATCCCCTGGCACATTTCTAACTCCACCATTTGGTGCAAGTCCGATTGAGCATGTGCCAAACTGTACATCTCTTCCCTCTCTTATTCCCACTCTTATATTTAACAGGGATCACTTTTCAGTTAAATTTAAACACCTAAGAATAATTGTGTGTTAATTACAGAGTTCAACCAATAGTACTAGAACAAAAAAAAAATACTAAAAGGGATAAATTATTACAGTTCTTCTTATGGAAAAATTTTACCTTCTCTATTTATTCATCCACTTATATGGACCTGTGGGTTTTATTTTATCCAGTGGATTGTATGGCCACCTTTTATCCTAATGCTCATACTTTCTGTATCCCAGAAAAATTTTTGCCTACCTTCAGTTGCAATGTAGAAGATCAGCTTCTCTTTTTATAGTGTTAGTTTTAGGTATAATATTTGGTTTTGGGATCCATCTTGACATGATTTTTGTGCGTGGTATTGGATAAGGGTTGAGGCACATTTTTTTTTGCCATATGAAAGCATAGCTCTTCCCAGCACCATATGTTGAAGTTTTTTCTTTCCCTCATTAAATTGCTCTGGCATGTTGGTGGATATATTTCTGAACTCTATTTTGTTCCACTGATTTGTGTCTTTATTTTTGTGCCATTGGGGGTACATCATGAGAAATGCATTGTTGTATGGACATCGCATTGTGTGCTTACACAAACTAAGATGGCTATGGGATAAAATCTTATGGGACTACCATTGCACATGCAGTCTCCTCTTTTGACTGAAGCATCATTATGACCATGTTTATCTGTGTGCCTATAACACACTGACTTGTTTGCTATAGCTTTATAGTAACTATTGAAGTTCTGTAAGACTTCTAGCTTTGTATATGATCATTCTAGATCAGTTGTATTTTCATTGAAATTTTAGAATCAGATAGTTTCCACAAAAAGGACTACTGGAATTTTTAAATGGAATCACGCTGAACCTATGTATCAGTTTTGTGAGAGCTGACCTCAGTACTGACTTTTTGAATCAAAAAACCTGATAGATCCTTCCAGTTATTTAGGTCTGCTTTAAATTTGCATTCCAGTGTAGAAAGTCTTGGCATCTTTTGCTAGTTTTTTATTATTTTATGTTTTTAAAGCCATTTAAATACATTTCTTTTAATTTCACTTTCCAATTGTGTGCTTCTAATATATAAAAACTCAACTGATTTTTATGTTGACTTTGTACTTGTAGCCTTGGTAAATACCTTTATTAGTTGTAGAGCTCTTAGAATTTTTGATACTGACATTCATGTCATCTACAAACAAACTATTACTTTCTCTAAAATTTATCCTTTTTAAATTTTTACCTTACTGTATTAGCTAGGGTCTCCTCTACAAGTAGTAAGACTAGCTATGCTTAACCTCTTCCTAATATTAGGGGAAAACAGCTCAATATTTTATCATAAAATATGATGTTAAATATAGACTGTTTTTAAAAATTAACATTTTATACACAATGAATAATTCCTTTTTATTCCAATTTTTTAGGATACTTAAACAGCTATTTAATTTAGTCAAACATTTTCCCTTTTTTCTATTAATACAGTGAGTAATATTTAATGGTTTTTAAATGTTAACACAGCCTTACATTCTTGGTATATAGTTTACTTTGCCTTGATTCTTTTCTATATATTGCAGGAGTCAACTCATTATATTATGAAGATTTGGTCCATGTGTCTTATTGTTATTGATAGTTTTCACTTCATATTCTTTTTTCTGATTTTGGCATTACAGGTTTATTAGCCTCATAGAGAACTAGGGAAACAATAAGTGTTTCCTTGTCTTGTATTTGTGGAATTTTTTTGCAGTTGATATCGTTTTTTCCTAAATATTTGATAGAGTTCACCCATGGATTTATCTGCCTTTTTTAAGGTAAGAATTTTCATAATGAATATAATTTCCTTAATGTGTATAGATTCAGAACAAAATACAAGAATGACATTTTCTGTATCATATCACATTAGTAAGTTGTATTTTATGGAATTTGTCAATTTCACTTAATTTTTATTATTGTATTTATACACAGCATTCTCTTATGATCCTTTTTATGTATGGAGAATCTGAGGTTTTGTTCTCCTTTCATTCTTGGTATTGATGAATAAGTATTCTCTCTCTCTGTCTCTGTCTCTCCCCGACCCTGCCATCAGTCCTGCTAAATGTTTACCAATTTATTATTAAACTTTTTTAATTAACCAAACTTTCCTATTTCAATTTTTTGCCTTTTTTCCTTTAGTTTCTATTTCATTTGTTCTTTCCCCTTACTTCAGTATTGATTTGCTCATTTTTCATACTTAAGATAAGAAGTAGATCATTTATTGTAAGCCTTTCTTCTTTGCTTACTTCTGTTTAATACTACAAAATTTCACTTAAAGCACAGTTTAACTGCATTGCTAAAATTTTGAAATGTTTTATTATCTCTGATATTTACTAACTTTACTAATATTCCCTAACTTTCCTTGTGACTTCCCCTTTGATTCACGAGTTATTTACCTGAATGTTACTTAGTTTTCAAATATTTAGAACTTTTTGATCTCTTATCGTTAATGCCTGTCAATTCAATTTCATTGTTATCATAGGATATTTTCTGTGTTATCATAGCATTCTGAATTTTATTAAGACATGGTTTATGCCCCAGTGTATGTCTTGTTGATCAAGAGACAACAGTTCTTTTTGTTCTTGAAGAGAATTGAACTTTTGAGGGAGAATGTTGTAGAAATGGCAATTCTGTCACATTTGTTGATGTTGTGCAGATCTTCCAAATCCTTACTTATACTTTAACCTAGCTGTACCAGCAATCTTTTGGGAGCGAGACATTAACATCCAAATTGTGGTTTTAATTTTCCTGCATCTCCTCTTAGTTTTGTGATTTTGCTTTATATATTTTAAAATCATGTATTTATACGTATTCATCATTGCCGTATCTTCCTGTTGAATTGACGTTTTTATCATAATGAAATGTTTATCTCCGAGAATACATTTTTCTTGAGGTCTACTTTATCTGGTGGTGATGCACCCATTCCAGCTTCTGTTGCTCAGTTTGCATGGGTTCTTTTACTTTCTAGCTACTTGCTTTATTAAAGCAAGTCTTTTTAAGATAGCATGTAGTTGGTATGGCAGTCTCTGACTTCTTTTAAAAAGACTTATTTATTTAACTGAAAGGCACAGTTACATGGGGGCATGGAAGGTGGAGATCTTCCACCTGCTGCTTCACTCCCCAAATGGGCACAATGGCCAGAGGTAGGCCAGGCTGAAGCCAGGAGCCAGAAGCTTCTTCTGGGTCTCTCATGTGGGTGCAGGGGCCCAAGCACTTGGGCCATCTTCCACTGCTTTCCCATGTGCATCAGCAAGGAGCTGGATAAGAAGCGGAGCAGCTGGGTCTTGAACTGGTGCTCATGTGGGATGCTGGCATTGCAGGTAGCAGCTTTACCCAGTATGCCACAATGCTGGCTCCAGTCTCTGACTTTTAAATGAAAGGAATGCTCTATTTACAACCTAAGAGGAATATTTTGCAGTTGGTCCATTAACATTTGCTTAATTATTTTTGTTTAAAGTTAGTTCTATTTTACTGTGATAGGCAAAGCTTTTGACATTTTACAACTATTAGTAGTTTTGTACTAATTTCGTGTTTCTTTTTAAGACACAATTATCAAATCAATGAAATTTTCTTCTATTTTTTAAGGTTTGTAAAACCCTAAATGAATGCCAAGTTTTAAAAAATGTTCTCTCTGCATTCATGGATTGAGATACAACTATTTGATTCATTTCCCTTCTTTAATCAGTTGATGTGGCAAATTTTATAATGTTAAACCATCCTTGCATTCTAGGGATAAATCTAAATTTGTCAGACAATTCAATAAATGTATATAATCAATATTCATGTATGAGATTACTCTGTATTTTTTTCTTTCCCTCTTACCACCCACTGTCGCATTTTCATAAGATGCTTATACTCTAGCTTTTAACATGAATTGAATCATTTTCTAAGAATTTGTCCACTTAATCCATATTTTCCAGTTTATTTGCATAAATTATTAGATTACCAGTAGTATTATTTTCATAAAATTAATTACTGATTTTGTTGACCACATCTACCATGTTTTGTTTCTGTTTAGTTTTGTAATATTTATTTAAGATGCAGAGAGCAGAGAGCAGAGAGACAAAGAGAGATGTTCCATCCGCTGGTTTACTCCCCAAATGCCCACAATGGCTAGAGCTGGACCAGAACCGAAGATCTCCCATGTTAGTGGCGGGGACTCAGTTCCTTGAGTCATCGCTGCAGGATCCTAGGATCTACATTTATCATGATGCTGGTGTCAGAAGCGAGAACCATGACTCAAACCCAGGCACTTGATATGGAACAGGTGTCTCAACCACTAGGCTAAATGCCTATGCCCTACCTTTTAATGTGATTACTGTAAGATCAGGGAAGGTAGACTATATGATTTCATCCTCTGAAATTTTTCTCATGGCGCTTCATGCACCAGAGTGTGGTAAAATTTTTGGGAACATTCAATGGGTACTAATAGTGTTTTGTATTCTGTGACTCTTGGGAGTATTAATTCTATACCAGGTTACTTCAGAAAGTTTGTGGGAAAATGGAATTAAAAGAAATGTTGATTTGGGGGCAAAAAAATTTTTTTGAATTCACACATGTATTTTTCATAAGCTTTTTGAAGACTGCCTGTATACATGGATTTCAAACTTTCCCACACCAAAGTAAATTTCTTTATATTCTACTTTCCATGAAGGTTTTAAAGTCCCCTTGTTATGTCTCTTAGTAGAACTTGCCAATGGTGTATTCAAATCTCAGTTTCCTATTATTATTTTGTCCAATTGTATGATGATGAAATAATTATTTTAATTGCTAGCAAATGTTTTTTACTTCAAAGTCTATTCTATCTGATATTAATGCATATACACTAGTTTTCTGTAAGTTATGGCTTACATAGTATATTTCATACACACCCTTTTACTTTTATCCCGTTGTCTTTATATTTTACATGTCTTATAAACACTGTGTAATTGAATTTGGTATTCATCCTGCCAATTTTTTGCATTTGACTGGAGCATCTGGTCTCTTTACATTTAAATTAATTATTGGCACATTTGGGTTTACATCTACCCACCTCCTCTTAGAGTTGTTTCACATTTTCTGGGTTTCCCCCCCTCCTGTTTATTGCTTTCTCTTGGATTCTTTTACAAATCAACTTTTTCCAAATACAGTGGGGATTCAGCCCCTTCTTGTCACCTCACTGCTGCCATCCCCGCCAGACCGCTCCCCTCCTTCCTCTGAGGAAGGCAGTGGCCTCCTGACTCATCTCCTCACTTCTCTCCTTCCTCCCACTTCCCACCCTCCCCCCGGCCATCTGCTCACTAAGTCTTCACATGCGAGCTCCATCGTGGTAGGCCTTAGCTGCAGAGCCTGCAGTGACTCCTGGTTCCACACGCAGGGAAAACTGCGAACGCCAGGTGCCTCTGGTGTCCCACAAGGCCTCTGCTCTGACTGTAGCCTTGGCTTCAGGCACCCTGGAAACACATACTCCATCTGCAGAGCCTCCAGCCTTGCCCTTGCCCTGTCATTCATCCATCTCACTGGCTCACCTTCTGTACCTCCTTGTTCCAAAATCCCTTTCTCAGTGAGGCCCGCTCTGATCATCCCGTTTGAAATATCCTCAAACACAGCTGGGCCCAGCTCCTATCATTTCTCCGCTTCTGCTCTCTTGCCACATGAGGTAGTCAGCGTCCAACATCTTACGCAGTGTGCTAGGTGTGACATCTTTTACTTTGTTTCTCTTGGAAAGGCAGACTTGGAGGAGATTTCTGCCTCTTCTGGTTAGTGATATGCCCTTGTGTTTCTAGTATGGCCAGGCCCATAGTAGGTGTTCCTAATATTGGTGAACAAATGTGGAAATTGTATTTTTTTTTCTTTGTAGTTGTTTGAAAGTTCTAGACTGTGTCCATTATTGTTATATCACCCTAGAAATGAAAACATAGATATCTAATGAATCAAAGTCTAAGGTTAGCCAACACTTACTTTCCTAGGAATTTAACAGTGATTTTGAATACATTGAAGATACTGCATTTGCTTTATTTTATTTCATTGTGAGGAGAACAGGCAAGAATAAATATGAAGTTGTTTTTTGAGAATCTGAACCCAGTATTTTCATAAGTGAGCTGGATGATGTTGTATGACAGGAAGACATAGAATCTCAATATTTGTATAGGAATCAGGCAATTTGCAGGTGTTTATTGGGTTCCTACACTGGCTCCAAATACTTAGTACAGTGAGGCCTTCAGTGGTTTCCAAAGCATTTGATCCGAAGTGAGTGGCTTAACATAGCTGGAGCCCTTGTTAAAACACATACCAGACCCTACATCCAGAAACTCTCCTTTGATAAGTCTGGGCTGCCCCCTATGACTGTGTTTTTAAAACCCTGGTCTTTCTGAAGCCCCCAGGGTGGAGAGCACTCCCCACGTGGATCCTTGCCTTCCCAGCGACATCTCACTGCCTGCCTGATCTGACACAATGTGGTATTTGAGGCTGTGCTTTCCAGATAGGCGGCAGGCAGGCAGCAGTCTGCCTCAGTGTCTGTTTCAGGAAACGAAATCATTGGAGGCTTAGAGTTACTGCCATGCTGGACTTCAGAGAGAGACGTGCACTGTCGCTCCCCCTCTTCGTGGAGGAGCAACACAGGACCCTGCGCTGTTCTTTCGTCTGCTCGGCCCTCCCCGGGTTTGCTGCTGGTTCTTCCCGGGTTGGCTGCTGGTCCTTCCACCTCCGTGGAAGGGCGGTTCCCCCTGCCACATTCCCCACTTCCGCAGGGGAGTGGCACACCACCGGCCGGCTCTCTCGGGGGCTGCACAGGTGTTCCCCTTAGATGTTCCTCGTGCATGCCGTCTCTCTCCTCCTTTATAGTCCTCCTCCGCCAATCCTAACTTGGCTGCCCACACGCCGAGTACGCTGCTCTCCAACCAGGAGCAAGTCCTACAGTTTATTGGTTGAACTGGAGGCAGCTGTGCAGAAGCTGTTTACTTCTCTCCCAGCGCCATATTGTGGGAGAGCAGATGCACAGAATAAGTCTTAATTCCAGTAACTCAGTCCAGTCCAGGCTGCTCCCCACAGATCCCCCTTTCTTTTTATTTTTTGGCGTTGATACGCGCCTGTCTTCGGTGTCCCGCGGCACACACTCTGCTCTACTTGCTAGAGTTGCCACAGGTTCTTACAAGTCCTATCAATCAGGCAAACCGAATCCGGGTCCTTTCTTCGCCATGTTGTGAGGAGGTTTTTAGGCGCTGATGCGTGCCTGTGTTCGGTGCCCCGCAGTGCATGCTCTGCTCAGCCTGCAGGGGCTTACAAGCCCTAACAATCAGGCAGACCGAATCCAAGCCTTCTCATTGCTGTATTGTGGGGGAGACTTATTAGTGTTGGTTCGTGCCTATCTTCGGTGACCTGCAGCTCATACTCTGGTCGAGCTGCCTGCTGGTGCTTACCGCCCTAATCAGGCAGACCGAATCCAAGCTCTCTCATTGCCATGTTATAGGGTGACTTATTGGTGTTGATAACGTGCCTGTTTTCGGTGACCTGCGGCACATAAGCTGCTAGCCGCCCGCAGGTGCTCACCGCCTCCCTAATCAGGCAGACCGAATCCAAGCTTTCTCATTGCCATGTTGAGGGGAGGCCTTTCTATTTCTCTATTTCTCTATCTCCGGGCATTCCTATTTCTCCCATTTTACTTCTATCTTCCAGCATTCCTATTTCTCTCACTTTTACTTCTAAACTTCTGTTTCTCCTATCCCTGCGGCTTCCCGGCGGCGCTCGCCCCGAGGCTGCTTCTCGGCACCTCGCCCCGCGGCAGCTTCACGGCTCTGCGAGGCTTCCCGGCGCCTCGCCCCGCCGGCGGGTTCCCGGCTCTGCGCGCACGCTCCGCGGTCTCCACGCACTTCGCACCCGCACCACGGCCTCGCGCCAACGCCCCGTGCTCTCTCTGCACGCGGCGGCTTCCGCGAATGTTTCCGCCACCACCGGCATTCAGTCCAAGTTCCCCGGACTAACCTGGCAAATCCTGGCGGCCCACGTCTCTGCCTCTGGTTCCAGATCTTCGCCTCTTGCTCCCCAGGGTGACTTGAAGAATTCCAAGATGGCTTGGCCTGCACTCGCGGCTTCATCCTCCCTAACATTTCTCTCTACCCGGTATGTTTCCTTAAGTTTTCTTCCAACAATATTCCTCTCATTTCTCCTGGCTTCTCCCCACAGTCCGTATCCGAGTCCAAGCCTCCTCCAGGTTTCACTTTCGCTTTCAGTCTCCTAGCTTCCCCGCCATAGTCCGCATCCGAGTCTATGAAAGCTTTCACTTTCGCTTTCAATCCTAACTTCTTTCCCACAGTCCATATCCGAGTCTATGCCTAGGCTTTCAATAGCTTCTTCCGGCACCTAGGCTCTTTGCTAGTCTCTCTCTCCGGTATTTTCCTGCTTCTTCCCGTTTCTTCCCTCCTAAGTTTCCTATCCGTCCTAGGTTTCCTATCCGAGTCACGGCACCATTATGTCGCTCCCCCTCTTCGTGGAGGAACGACACTAAGCCCTGCCTAGGCTTCATATCCGAGTCACGGCACCATTATGTCGCTCCCCCTCTTCGTGGAGGAGCAACACAGGACCCTGCGCTGTTCTTTCGTCTGCTCGGCCCTCCCCGGGTTTGCTGCTGGTTCTTCCCGGGTTGGCTGCTGGTCCTTCCACCTCCGTGGAAGGGCGGTTCCCCCTGCCACATTCCCCACTTCCGCAGGGGAGTGGCACACCACCGGCCGGCTCTCTCGGGGGCTGCACAGGTGTTCCCCTTAGATGTTCCTCGTGCATGCCGTCTCTCTCCTCCTTTATAGTCCTCCTCCGCCAATCCTAACTTGGCTGCCCACACGCCGAGTACGCTGCTCTCCAACCAGGAGCAAGTCCTACAGTTTATTGGTTGAACTGGAGGCAGCTGTGCAGAAGCTGTTTACTTCTCTCCCAGCGCCATATTGTGGGAGAGCAGATGCACAGAATAAGTCTTAATTCCAGTAACTCAGTCCAGTCCAGGCTGCTCCCCACAGTGCACCATACTGGTGTATGTGTGCACAGGTGGTAAGAGGCTCAGTCAGCAGGCAGTTGCTGGTCCTTTTCTCCGAAGAGATCTGTAGGAGCTGATAATCCTCCTGGATTGTGGAAGTTAGGGATCATTGCTGGCTCTATTAGAAAGCCTCCAGGACGCTCTTAAGTTGCACCAGTCTATGGGGTGCCCAGAGGGGTGTGCAGGCAGCTGCCCCCTCTCTTCCTGGACCCCTTTGGGTGTTGAGGGCAGAGTCAGGTGTTCATCCCTGCTTCCATTCAGACTTAATGCATGCTCAGGTCTACATCCTCAATCAAATTTGCCATCTCTCCTTTTGCTGTTCAACTCCAAAACCTAATAAGTCCACTCACCTCATGGCAAGCCTGTTACTGACATGAGGTGGTGGAAGAAAGGAGGTATTTGTTTGGACAGCAGAAGGTAAGGAGAATGGGCAGATCTCCCTTAAACCTTGACACCTCGAGGGGTTAAGGGTGAGGAATCTTACAGCTTTATGGTGAAGCAACCCTCAAACTTACTATGGTTCTATTCTACAGTTTTCTTTTGATTTCTTGGAAATAGGATTGACCTTTTTAAGAGCTTGGGCTGGTGCCTTTTTTTTCCTCACTGATTTTTTTTTAACTTTTATTTAATGAATATAAATTTGCAAAGTACAGCTTATGGATTACCATGGCTTCCCCCCATAACGTCCCTCCCACCCGCAACCCTCCCCTTTCCCACTCCCTCTCCACTTCCATTCACATCAAGATTCATTTTCGATTCTCTTTATATACAGAAGATCAGTTGAGCATACATTAAGTAAAGATTTCAACAGTTTGCTCCCACACAGAAACATAAAGTGAAAAATACTGTTTGAGTACTAGTTATAGCGTTAAATCTCAATGTATAGCACACTAAGGACAAAGATCCTACATGAGGAGTAAGTGCACAGTGACTCCTGTTGTTGACTTAACAAATTGACACTCTTGTTTATGGCCTCAGTTATCACCCTAGGCTCTTGTCATGAGCTGCCAAGGCTATGGAAGCCCCCTGAGTTCACTGACTCTGATAATTTTTAGACAAGGCCATGGTCAAAGTGGAAGTTCTCTCCTTCCTTCAGAGAAAGGTACCTCCTTCTTTGATGACCCATTCTTTCCACTGGGATCTCACTCGCGGAGATCTTTCATTTAGGTGTTTTTTTTTTTTTCCCCAGAGTGTCTTGGCTTTCCATGCCTGAAATACTCTCATGGGCTTTTCAGTCAGATCCTCATGCCTTAAGGGCTGATTCTGAGGCCAGAGTGCTGTTTAGGACATCTGGCATTCTATGGGTCTGCTGTGTATCTCACTTCCCATGTTGGATCATTCTCTCCCTTTTTTATTCTATCAGCTAGTATTTGCAGACACTATTCTTGTTTATGTGATCCCTTTGGTTCTTAGTCCTATCATTATGATCAATTGTGAACAGAAATTGATCACCTAGACTAGTGAGATGGCTTTGGTACATGCCACCTTGATGGGATTGAATTGGAATCCCCTGGTATGTTTCTAACTCTACCGTTTGAGGTAAGTCAGCTTGAGCATGTCCCGAATTGCACATCTCTTCCCTCTCTTATTCCCACTCTTATATTTAACAGGGATCACTTTTCAGTTAAGTTTCAGCATTTAAGAAGAATTGTGTATTGATTACAGTATTCAACCAAAAGTATTAAGTAGAACAAACCAAAAAAATACTAAGAGGGATAACATATCAAGTTGCTCATCAACAGGGCTGATCAAGTCACCGTTTCTCATAGTGTTCATTTCACTTTAACAGGTTTCCTTTTTGGTGCTCAGTTAGTTGTCACCTATCAAGGAGAACAAGTGGTATTTGTCCCTTTGGGATTGGCTTATTTCACTCAGCATAATGTTTTCCAAATTCCTAACAGGGATCACTTTTCAGTTAAAATTTAAACACCTAAGAATAATTGTGTGTCAATTACAGAGTTCAACCAATGTACTAGAACAAAAAAAAATACTAAAATGGATAAAGTATTACATTGTACATCAACCGTCAGGACAAGAGCTGATCAAGTCACTGTTTCTCATAGTGTCCATTTCATTTCAACAAGTTTCCCCTTTGGTGCTCAGTTAGTTGTCACTGAACAGGGAGAACATATGATATTTGTCCCTTTGGGACTGGCTTAATTCACTCAGCATGATGTTTTCCAAATTCCTCCATCTTGTTGCAAATGACTGGATTTCGTTGTTTTTGACTGCTGTATAGTATTCTATAGAGTACATGTCCCATAATTTCTTTATCCAGTCTACTGTTGATGGGCATTTGGGTTGGTTCCAGGTCTTAGCTATTGTGAATTGAGCTGCAATAAACATTAAGGTGCAGACAGCTTGTTTGTTTGCCAATTTCATTTCCTTTGGGTAAATTCCAAGGAGTGGGATGGCTGGGTTGAATGGTAGGGTTATATTCAGGTTTCTGAGGAATCTCCAAACTGACTTCCATAGTGGCTTAACCAATTTGCATTCCCAGCAACAGTGGGTTAGTGTCCCTTTTTCCCCACATCCTCTCCAGCAATTCACATTTTTAAACATATAACTTTGGAAAATATTAAACTTCCGTAAATATACATGTAACAATATTCTATATTGAAAAAAAAAAAGATAATAAAGGGAATAAAACACGAAGATAGCGGAAAAAAAAAAACAATATTCTATATTGATCACCTGGCTTCTATAATTATTATGTATGAAGTTGTAACTAGTCTTGTTTTCTTTATACTTCAAAATATTTGTATGTGATTCCCTAAAACATGACACTGGACTGGGATTGACTTTGCATTCCAGTTTTGCATCATTTTGAAAGAGGTGGTGTTTGTGTAAGGCCTCATTCCTCTGTGGAGCCATGATTGGCAGGCACGCCTTGCCCAGGCCTCAGGGCTTCTAGCCGTCCTCTCAGCACTCTGGCTCTGGCTGACCAGCTGGATTCTCCTCTTCCTTCAGACTTGCTTCTTCCATGTATGGCTGAGGTTTGAGTCTTGAGCTTTTTCTCTGATGTTTGAGACCGGTCAGGAGAGCATCCTGCCTGCAGTTAGCGCCCAGGACCCCGGTTCCAGCTCTGGCTAAATTTACTCCTCAGGTGTTTGTGCAGCATTTCTTGTGGCTCTGTGGCATGCTCAGCCTGGAGAGACAGTGACGGATAAGACCAGTGTGGTCTCTGCGCCCTGAAAGAACCAGGGGTGTGCTCAGGATAGAGAGCAGGAGGGCTGGCCTCTTGTGGACAGCCAGGGAGGGCTTCTTGGAGGAAGAATGGTTTATGTTGAACTCTAAAGGACCAACAGGAATTAGCTGGGCAGAGGAGCAAGGTGTGACTGTTGGGAGAAAGGAGTTAGGGGTGGGAAGAGCGTTCAGGCAGAAGACATAACTTCTTTACCAGCTCTGTGTGCCCAGGGAATGAGCAGCCCATGAAGAGTCAGGCAGGAAGTGGAGGGGGTTGGGGACGTGCTGTGTCGTTAAGGTGGTCTCAGTCTCAGAAAGTGTGAGAATGGTCAGGGACTCCTGGGAAATGATGATGGCAGATCCCCTGGTCATCCCTGTCATCCAGGTGGACTTGCTCTGTGCTGGGCTCTATTTTCAGCTTTTGTGTTCATCTCCATTTCTCCCTCACAGCAGTCCGGTGAGGTAAGACAGGGAAAATGGAGCACGGACAAGTCACCCAGGTGGCCAGGTTTACACAGTCAGCAGAACCCAGAGGGTCAGCATTGAGCCCTGGGCACAGAGCCTTTTGCAGGAGATTGACTTCCCATGCTTTGACTGCTTTGTGGAGAAGCAACTGTTGTCACCCCCTCTGCATCTTTTGTTTCTGCCTCCCCAGATTCAAAGAACTGTGGATCAAGAAATATTTGTGAAAACAGTTGCTTCTATTTTGGACATGCATTGGTGTTTTTCTTGCCATTATTCTCCAAACAATAGACTATAACAACTAATTATGAAACACTTGCATGCTACTAGGTACTATATATAATCTAGAGAGGACTTAAACTATATGGTAGGATGTAACTTGCCAAACCTACATGCTTTTACATAAAGGACTTGAGCATCTGTGCATTTTGGTGTCCCAGTCCCCCTTGGCTCCCAAGGGATGACTGTGTAGCTGGAGCCAATGGTCAAAAGGAAGACCTCTGGAGTGTAGTTTGGGTATGCTTTATTAAAACAATAAAAACATGTGGACTGTATCCAAAGAAATGTCCAGGTAGGAAATTATGATGTAATACCAAAAACGAATACGTTGGAGTTTTCTGAGTGAAAGCGCTGGGGCAGTATTTAGAGGTAGGAAGTGCAGAGAATGAGAGGGTCAGCCATTAGACTGAATCCAGCTTTGTTACTACAGTGTTTTCCCACAGCATTTCATGGTGGAGAGTGAGGCAAAGGTAGAGCCGCCTTTAGAAAGGAAACTTGTCAAGCAACTACTTATTTGATATGCTGCAGATGAAATCCACAGAATGGATTTCCCGTGTTAACTGCAGTTGGACTTCTCCAGGAACCAACCTTGTTGGTTATTTTAGCCGTATGTGTAGGCAGCTTTCCAACTTGAATTGTGCACATATTTCAGTGGCTTATTTTTTATTATTATTATTATTTTTATTTAATGAGCATAAATTTCCAAAGTACAGCTTATGGACCACAATAGCCTCTTCCCCCCGGTATCTTCCCTCCCATCCACAACGCTCCCCTCTCCCACTCCCCCTCCCCTTCCCCTTCACATCACGATTAATTTTCAATTATCTTTATATACAGAAGATCAATTTAGCGTATGTTAAGTAAAGATTTCAACATTTTGCTCCCACACAGAAACACAAAGTGTAAAATACTATTTGAGTACTAGTTATAGCATTGATTAAACACCTAAGAGTAATTGTGTATTAATTACAGAGTTCAACCAATAGTTTTAAGTAGAATATAAAATGCATCTTTCATATTGTTGTGGCTTCCCCCGACCTCCCTCCCTCCCGTGGCCCTCCCCTCACCCACTTCCTCTCCCATCCCGCCCTTCATCACGTTTCATTTTCAATTACCTTCATATACTGAAGATCAGCTTAGTATATACTAAGCAGGGATTTCAACAGGTTGCACTCACACAACCAAACCAGGTATAGGGTATTGTTCGACTAGTAGTGTTGTTTTTGAGTTTCATAGATAAATATATTAAGGACAGAGATCCTGCGTGGGGAGCATGAACCCAGTGACTCCCGTTGTGGATTTAACAATTGCCACTCTTATTTATGATGTCAGCAATCACACGAGACTCTTGCTATGAGCTGTCTAGGCTATGGAAGCCCCTTGAGTTCACCAACTCTGAATTTGTTTAGTCCAGGCCATATCACAGTGGAGGTTCCTTCCTCCCTTCAGAGAAAAGCGCCTTTCTCCTTGATGGCCTGATCCTTCTGCTGGGGTCTTGTTCACCAGGATCTTTCATTTAGATTGTTTTTTGCCACCGTGTCATGGCTTTCCATGCCTGCGAGACTCTCATGGACCTTTTAGTCAGATCTGAATGTCCCAAGGGTTGATTCTGAGGCAGGAGTGCTGTTTTGGGCATTTGCCATTCTATGAGTCTGCTGTGTGTCCTGCTTCCCCCGCAGGATCATTCTCTCCCTTTTGATTCTGTCTTTCATTATTTGCTTACACTGGTCTTATTTGTGTAATCTCTTCGACACTTACCCTATCTTTTTGATCAGTTGTGTATTTATATTTGTCACTTTACCAAGTGTGCTGGCATTGGTACCTGCCTCCTTGGTAAGGCTGAGTTGAAATCCCCTGGCACATTTCTAGTTCCACCATTGGAGGTAGGTCTGAGTGAGTATGTGCCGTCCTATATATCTCCTCCCTCTCTTATTCCCACTCCCATGTTCCACAGAGATCAATTTTCTGTTAATTTTTAAACGCTTAAGAATGGTTGTGCATTGATTGCAGAGTTCAACCAGTGGTCTTGTGTAGAGCAAACTGAGCAACAACAACAACAACAAAAATACTAAAGGAACAAAATAGTAAGTTTTTCCTCAACAGTCTAGACAAGGGCTGCTCATGTCATTGTCTCTCATAGTGTCCATTGCACTTCAATGGGTATCATTTTAGGTGCTCGTTTAGTTGCCATCGATCAGGGAGAACATGTGATATTTGTCCCTTTTGGACTGGCTTATTTCACTCAGCATGATGTTTTCCAGCTTCCTCCATTTTGTTGCAAATGCCCGGATTTCATTGTTTTTTACTGCTGTATAGTGTTCCATAGAGTACATATCCCATAGTTTCTTTATCCAGTCATCCGTTGATGGACATTTAGGTTGATTCCATGTCTTAGCTATTGTGAATTGAGCTGCAACAAATATTGTGGTGTAAATGGCTTTTTTCACCCCTTTAATTCCATTTGGGTATATTCCAAGGAGTGGGATGGCTGGGTCCTGTGGTAGTGCTATATTCAGGTTTCTGAGGACACTCCAGACTGTCTTCCATAGTGGCTTTACCAGTTTGCATTCCCACCAACAGTGGATTAGTGTCCCCTTTTCTCCACATCCTCGCCAGCATCTGTTGTTGGTTGATTTCTGTATGTAAGCCAATCTAACCGGAGTGAGGTGGTATCTCATTGTGGTTTTGATCTGCATTTCCCTGATGGCTAGGGATCCTGAGCATTTTTTCATGTGCCTGTTGGCCATTTGGATTTCCTCTTTTGAAAAAATGTCTGTTAAGGTCCTTGGCCCATTTTTTTATTGGGTTGTTTGTTTTGATTCTGTGGTGTTTTTTGATCATTGTGTAGATTCTAGTTGTTAATCCTTTATCTGTTGTGTGGTTTGCGAATAACGTCTCCCATTCTGTTGGTTGCCTCTTCGCTTTCCTGACTGTTTCCTTTGCTGTTAAGAAACTCTTCAATTTGAGGTAATCCCATTTGTTTATTTTATCTTTGATTACCCGTGCCTGTGGGGTCTTTTCCAGGAATTCTTCGCCTATTCCGATATCTTGAAGGGTTTCCCCTGTGCTCTCAATTAGTTTCATAGTGTCGTGGCGCATCTCTAGTTCTTTGATCCATGTTGAGCGGATTTTTGTATAAGGTGTAAGGTAGGGGTCTTGCTTCATACTGCGGCATGTGGATATCCAGTTTTCCCAGCACCATTTGTTGAAGAGGCTGTCCTTGTTCCAGGGGTTGGTTTTAGGTCCTTTGTCAAATATGAGTTGATTATAGATGTTTGGATTGATCTCCGGTGTTTCTGTTCTGTTCCATTGGTCTATCCATCTGTTTTTGTACCAGTACCAGGCTGTTTTGATTATAACTGCCCTGTAGTATGCCTTGAAGTCTGGAATTGTGATGCCTCCGGCCTTGTTTTTATTGTAAAGGATTGCTTTAGCTATTCTGGGTCTCCTGTTTCTCCATATGAATTTCAGCATCGTTTTTTCTAGGTCTTTGAAGAATGACTTTGGTATTTTGATTGGTATTGCATTGAACTTGTAAATTGCTTTTGGGAGAATGGACATTTTGATGATATTGATTCTTCCAATCCATGAGCATGGCAGGTTTTTCCATTTTTTTGTGTCGTCTTCTATTTCTTTCTTTAGTGTTTTGTAATTTTCATCAAAGAGGTCTTTGACCTCTTTGGTTAAATTTATTCCAAGGTACTTTATTGTTTTTGTGGCTATCGTGAATGGGATTGATCTTAGTAGTTCTTCCTCGGCCCTGGCATTGTCTGTGTATACAAAGGCTGTTGATTTCTGAGCGTTGACTTTGTATCCTGCTACTTTACCAAACTCTTCTATGAGTTCCAGTAGTCTCTTATAGGAGTTTATTGGGTCCCCTATATATAGTATCATGTCATCTGCAAACAGGGATAGTTTAACTTCCTCCTTTCCTATTTGTATCCCTTTAATTTCTTTTTCTTGCCTGATGGCTCTGGCTAACACTTCTAGGACTATATTGAATAGCAATGGTGAGAGTGGGCATCCCTGTCTGGTGCCAGTTTTCAATGGAAATGCCTCCAACTTTTCCCCATTCAATATGATGCTGGCCTTTGGTTTATCATAGACTGCCTTAATTGTGTTGAGGAATGTTCCTTCTAACCCCAATTTGCTTAGGGTTTTCATCATGAAAGGGTGTTGTATTTTTTGTCAAATGCTTTCTCTGCATCTATTGAGATAACCATATGATTTTTGTTTCTCAATTTATTAATGTGATGTATTACATTGATTGACTTTCGAATATTGAACCATCCCTGCATACCAGGGATAAGTCCCACTTGGTCCGGGTGAATGATCTTTCTGATGTGTAGTTGGATTCGGTTTGCCAGAATTTTATTGAGTATTTTTGCATCTGTGTTCATCAGGGAGATAGGTCTGTAGTTTTCTTTCTCTGTTGTGTCTTTTCCAGGCTTAGGAATTAAGGTGATATTGGCTTCGTAGAAGGAATTTGGAAGGATTCCCTCTCTTTCAATCATTTGGAATAATTTGAGAAGAACTGGGGTTAGTTGTTCTCTAAATGTCTGGTAAAATTCGGCAGTGAAACCATCTGGTCCTGGGCTCTTCTTTTTTGGTAGTGCGTTTATTACTGATTCAATTTCTTCCATGGTTATGGGTCTGTTTAGATTTTCTATATCTTCATGGCTCAGTTTAGGAATGTTATATTTGTCCAGGAATCTATCCATTTCTTCCAGGTTCCCCAATTTGTTAGCATACATCTCTTTGTAGTAGTTTCTGATGATTCTTTTTATTTCTATTGTGTCTGTTGTTACATTTCCATTACTATCTTTGATTTTACAGATTTGGGTCTTCTCTCTCCTTTTTTTGGTTAGTTGGGCCAATGGTGTGTCGATTTTGTTTATTTTTTCAAAGAACCAGCTCCTGGTTTTGTTGATCTTCTGTATTGTTTTTTTTGGTTTCAATTCTGTTTATTTCTTCTCTGATCTTTAGTATTTCTTTCCTCCTTTTGGATTTGGGCTTGATTTGCTGCTGTTTTTCTAGATCCTTGAGGTGCATGGAGAGTTCATTTGTTTGGTTCCTTTCCAGCTTCTTGATGTAGGCACTAATTGCTATAAACTTTCCTCTTAGCACTGCTTTTGCTGTGTCCCACAGCTTTTGATAGGTTGTGTTATCATTTTCATTTGTTTCTAGAAACCTCTTGATTTCTCTTTTAATTTCTTCGATGACCCACTGTTCATTTAGGATCATGTTGTCCATTCTCCATATATTTGCATATGGTGTAGAGATTCTTGGGTTGTTGATTTCAAGTTTCACTGCTCTATGGTCTGAGAAGCTGCATGGCATAGTTTCAGTTTTTTTTTTTGAATTTGTTGAGGCTCCCTTTATGGCCTAGTATATGGTCAATCCTAGAGAATGTTCCATGTAATGGGGAGAAATACGTGAACTCTGTGTCTGTAGGGTGGAGGGTTCTGAAGATATCTATTAGGTCTATTTGGTCTATGGCGTCAATTAGCTCAGTTGTTTCCTTGTTGAATTTCTGTCTGGTTGATCTGTCCATTGGTGAGAGTGGGGTGTTGAAGTCCCCTGTTACTATTGTATTTGAGTCTATATCTCCCTTTAAATCCTTTAGTAATTCTTTCAGGTAGCCAGGCGCCCTGTAATTAGGTGCGTATACATTTATAATAGTAATGTCTTCCTGTTGGATAGATCCTTTAATCATTATATAGTGCCCTTCTCTGTCTCTTTTAATAGTTTTTATGTTAAAGTCTATTTTGTCTGATATTAGGATGGCCACATCAGCTCTTTTTTGATTTCCATTAGCTTGGAGTATCTTTTTCCATCCTTTCACTTTCAGTCTGCGTGCATCTTTGCTGATGAGGTGTGTCTCCTGAAGGCAGCATATAGTTGGATTCTCTTTCTTTATCCAATCAGCTAGTCTGTGTCTCTTTGTCGTGGAATTAAGACCATTCACATTCAATGTGATTACTGTTAAGTACTGTCTTTTCCCCTTCATGTTTCCTGAAACGAGCTGCTTATGTATTTTGAACTTTGTTTGTGGGTTACTCTACATTCGCTTTTTTTTTGCAGTGAAGTTCTTGTTTTTGTATTTCTGTGTGCAGCACGTCTTTGAGCAAGTGTTGTAGGGTTGGACACGTGGATACAAATTCTTTCAATTTCTGTTTGTCATGGAAGATCTTTATTTCCCCTTCATTCATAAATGATAGCTTTGCAGGATATAGTATTGTAGGTTGGCATTGTTTTTCTTTTAAAACTTGAAATATATCATGCCATTGTCTCCTTGCCTGTAGTGTTTGCGATGAGAAGTCTGGGGTGAGTCTGATTGCCTTACCCCTGAATGTGATTTGTCACTTTTCTCTGGCACATTTTAGGATTTGTTCTTTGTGTGTCACTGAACTGAGTGTTGCCACAATGTGTCGTGGTGAATTTCTCTTCTGGTCTACTCTGTTCGGAGTCCTGGCTATCTGTTGTATTTGTGTGTTGTTATCCAGCTGCCTTTGTTTAAAGTTTTCTGATATTATTTCGTTGAAGACACCTTCTAATCCATTCTCTCTTTCCACCCCCTCAGGGACTCCTATTATCCGAACATTACACTGTTTGATTGAATCTTCTAGGTCTCCGACCGTATTTTTTAATTTTTTAATTTCTTCTTCCTGCGATTGAACTGACTGTATTATTTCTGGAAGTTTGTCTTCGAATTCTGATATTCGGTCTTCTATTTCATCTGTTCGATTTCCGAGGGATTCCACGGTGTTTTTTATATGGTCAATTGAGTTTTTCAGTTCTAGTATCTCATTCTGGCTTCTCTTTAAGATCTCTAATCCTTGGGCTTGTTTTTCATTCAGCTCTTGACACTGTTGCTCATTATTTCTAAGTATTCTGATTATTAATTTTCTGAATTCTTTTTCTGGCATGTTTTCAACTTCTTCTTCTTCTGCCTCTGTTATGGTTGGTTTAGCCTGCTCCTTTGGCAAGTTTATATGTTCTATATTTTTGTGGGTTTTTGTTTTGTTTTTTGGCATACTGTCTGGGTGATTTTTCAGGTTGATTTCCCTCTACTGTAGGCTGTTGTGAGTCTCTACCAGTATCCAGTGTAAGCAGGCTGCTCTATACAGCCCGCACGTAAACAGACAGGATGGCTGCTCTCTGCCCACTGCAGCTCTGGATCCTGCACTTTTTCCCCACCAGCAGGCGCTATTCAGTTGTTTTTTTTTTTTTCTTGTAACTTGAGTAGACGGGTCTCAGGGCTTTGAGCTGCCCTCCGTGGAGCAAGAAATGTCCTGTTGCTCCGCTCCACCTTTGGGCTCCACCTCCGAAGGTTAGTATAGAGGCAAAGACAGTTCTCCTTTAAGCCCAAATGTAAACAGACAAAATGGCTGCTTCCTGCCCGCTGGAGCTCGGGGGAGGCACCAAGAGATACTGGCTTACTCAGTCTCTCAATTAGTATCCCTGAATCGTGCACTCTCTCCACAGGCGCCACTCACTCTGTTCCGTTTTCTATCTCCTCCCCCACTCAGTCGTGCGTGTCTCAGTGTCCGTCCCAGGGTGTGTTGGGGGAGGGGCGGCGGCAGCTGTGCCGCGGTGCTGGGCGAGCGCTCCATCTCACCTCGGCTTCCAGCGCTGGTGCGTACACACTCCTGCTGGTGTCCTGAGTCTCAGGCGTCCACATCCTCCTCGCGTGTCCACCCTATCTCCCCAGTTTCAGGAAGGGCTTAAAAACTACAAATTCTCATCCCTCTTTGAACCTTCCCTTAGTGGACCTTCGCTGTGCTCCCTCCCTCTCTATTCCGCCATCTTCGATCTTCAGTGGCTTATTAAACTGAAGTTAGGCCACTAAGTACAACCTGTCCTTGATGTAAGCATGAAGCATGACACAACTACAGGCACAGTCCCCAGGAGGCAGGATATGCTCCTTTAGTGCTGGCTTCCCCCAGGGCCAGACTTCACTTCTCTCAGTACCTCATTGGTCTCAGCTCTCTCCAGCCACGTAGCACTGAGTAGGTCCCAACTCCATACGTGAGGAGCAAATTCTCCTAGGACACTAAGATTGTATTGCACAGTTCCTGCTGGTTTACAAAGTCTCATTGACTTCAGATGTTCTGTCTGTTTGGATCACTGCATTTGAAAAATGAACATAGGAGACTAAGGCCCTGGAGTAAGGGAGATGGTGAGGGAGCAGTTAGTCTGTTTTTATTACTTTGTATTAGAGAAACAGGCAGAGACCTCCCACCTGCTTATTCAGTGGATGAATTCTTTTAAGCAAGGCATGACAGGGGTCCACAATCCCTGTAGTTTGGTGCCACACACAAAAGGAAACTCCTAGAGACCATTTCAACTCATAGGAAGAAGTGCCTTGGGTGCCTTCCTAAGTGTATTTAACATGTACATTTTTTATTTAACATTTCAGCAACTTGACCAAAGTGCTAATTCATTCTTCTCCAGAGAGAAAATGTTCCAACCCTCTTGGTCCTCACTGCCCCTTCATTCATTGTCTCCATCATTCACTTAAGTCCCATAGACCTTGTGAGGCTTACTCTGTGCTGGCTGTGGGCTCTGTGATCTGGGTGGTGATCCAGATGATGTCACAGTCCTAAGAACACTCCCAAGTTTTAGAAAGCCCAAGTGTCCTGCATGAAGTCGCACAGTTGAGAAATAGAAGTGTTGGATTTTAGCCCAGGTCATCCCTGCCAAGACTGTTCTAACCAACTGTTTGCAGGAGCCAAACTTGACTGCATGTCATCAGACATGGTTGCTTCCCTGTGTGCCCCCAAAAATAAAATTCTGCAGTAGACAATTAAAACATGACTGAGTTTGAATGGAGAGTCTTGCTGGTAGGTAGATGTTTCAGAGGCAAACACATAGGGAATACTTGAAATCTTAGAGGTAAATGGATTAATTCTCCCAAGCAAGACATGCAGGGGTTCCTAACACAGAAGTTACAGAAGGAAGAGAGCCAGCATTATGGTTGGGAGAACAGGGGCACCAGGGAGAAAGAAAGAAGAATAAAATAACATAATAAAGGCAAGAGCTTTAGGTAGAGGGTACTCAGTCAACTTGGGTTGCTCTAACAGCATACTGTTAACTGAGTGGCTTAACAAAATTTAGGTGTCACAGTTCTGAAGCTGGGAAGCCCATGTTTGGTGCCAGCATCATCAAGTTCTGGTGAGGATCCCCTTCCTGGTTTGTAGACTGCTCACTCCTTGTACTGTCCTCACATGGCAGAGAGCAGACAGAAAGAAAGCTCTTTCATGTCTCTTTCTCTATGGGCCCTAAGCCCATCATGAACTCTAACACATGACTGAATCACTTCCCAGAGGCCTTCCCTCCAAATCTCTACCTTGGCAGTTAAGTTTCAACATATAAATTTTCAGGGGAACACAAATGCAGCAGGGATCGTTAGTATCCTGGGAAAGTTAGGGGGAAAGAAAGTATCTCTGAGAGCCAGTGGGAAAAATAAGAATGGAAGGGAAATGACATGGGGTGGAGGAGCCTGTGGAGAGGGGATGGCACAGCAGATGTGGACAGTAAAGTTGAGAAATCTGACAATGAACACAGATCTGTAACTGGAACTCTGGTTTGGAGGTTGCACTCTACAGTACATAGTATCAGAATTTAAAAGCTAGTAGGATATGTGCTGTGATAACAGAAAGATGCAGATGACCTCATAAAGGGTTTATAAAGGAATTCCCACCAAGCATGTGAAAGATATGGAATTAAGGGTACAGGAAGCAGAAGATTAAAATATGAAAGTGGAGGATGAAAATAATACCCAATTTTAGCTGCACCTTTCTCCACCAGGTGCCGCCTGGAATGCCCTCTAAGATAAACTCTGTATCAGAGTTGTAAGGTTATTTTGGCTTTAAATGGAAGAGCTTTTCTACTAAATTCAAGCTTCTGTAGTTACATGAATGGCTGTGACCATAATGTTTTTCTTGTCATGTGCTGGACGTTGAACTTATTGTTCTGTTAACTCCTCTTTCTCATGACAGTCAGTATCAGAGTTAGGAGAAAAGCCAGGCCAAACAGTTCACACTTGTTTGCTGATCTGTGGGGCATCACAGCTACAAAACTTAGTTTTTTTGTTTTTTGTTTTCTGTTTTTTTTACAGGCAGAGTGGACAGTGAGAGAGAGAGACAGAGAAAAAGGTCTTCCTTTTGCCGTTGGTTCACCCTCCAATGGCCGCTGCAGCCGGTGCACCACGCTGATCTGAAGCCAGGAGCCAGGTGCCTCTCCTGGTCTCCCATGCGCGTGCAGGGCCCAGTCACTTGGGCCGTCCTCCATTGCACTCCCAGGCCATAGCAGAGAGCTGGATTGGAAGAGGGGCAACCGGGACAGAATTTATTTGTTCAATGTACAGAGACATTGGTGCTTAGTTGGCAATTCTGGGTGTTTGTGTTGTGGGCATTGAGTCAACTGCTTGCTCACCAACGGTCAGTAACAGTCCTGGGGCATCTCTGCATGGAGTTCATAGTTAAATGAAGGATAAGGGTTTTGACACACGTGCATTTAACTGCAGTTGATAAGAAGCACAATGATGGGGATAAGCAAGTTCTATGAAAAAGATGTCATAACATTTAGATGACATCATTTAACCAAGAAAGTCTTTGAACAAGTGACATAGGACCTGAAGGATGTGTGTGAATCACTAAGGGAAAGATTTCAGGCCAAAGGGGAGGTGTCCTGGGAATGTTTGAATGATAGGCAGCAGAAGTGTGAAGAATAAAGTAAAAGTAATATAAAGAGAAATGGGGGGCGGGGCACTGTGGCGCAGTGGGTTAACACCCTGGCCTGAAGTGCCAGCATCCCATTTCGGCACCGGTTCGAGACCCGGCTGCTCCACTTCCAATCCAGCTCTCTGCTATGGCCTGGGAAAGCAGTGGAAGATGGCCCAAGTCCTTGGGGCCCTGCACCCATGTGGGAGACCTAGAGGAGGTTCATGACTCCTGGCTTCAGATCAGCACAGCTCTGGCCGTTGCGGCCAACTGGGGAGTGAACCAGCGGATGGAAGACCTTTCTCTCTCTCTCTGCCTCTCCTCTCTCTGTGTAACTCTGACTTTCAAATAAATAAATAAATCTTTAAAAAAAAAAAAAAGGAAAGAGAAATGGGGAGGGACCCAGACAGGGGTGGTGTCACAAGTGCTTCTTAGGGCAGCTGGATTCCATAGGATTCCACTTTAGAATTTAAGGTAAGGGGAAGGCAGGCATGTTCCAAGTTCAAAGGCCTGGCAAGTTGCCCAGTGGAGAATGGATTGGAGTGGGGTGAAGAGCAGCAGTGTGATCTGCAGTCATCAGGGCAGAGGGGTAGAAGTGAGGATGGAGAGAAGCAAATAGACCCAGTGCTATTTTGAAGGTAGCAACTCCATCTCTAAGTCACCGGTAAGTTTTAACGGGAGAAGATCAAGATCAAGAATGGGTTGTTACACTGGCTTGATCAACTGAATATATGGAAAAAAAGAGTTTATTAAAAGAGGGAAAATTGAAGAAGAGGCTGATTCAGTGAGGGAACAGGACATGATTTTAATCTCACTATATCTGAGGTAACTGTGGTCTATCAAAGTGGAGATGTCATATATGTACTCAGATCTAAAAGATTGATATGACCATCGCAAGAGAATTTGGGGCTGGAAATATAAATTTGGGAATTGTTGCCATTTGGATAGTATTTAAAGACATAAGTACTGACAACTTTATCTATGAAGAAAGCATAAATGCATAAGAGAGAGCTCAGAATGAACCCTAAAGAACTGTGCTAATTACAGGTCAGATTGCCGTGGAAGGACCAGCAAAGAATGAACATCTGAGAAGCTGTAGACAAACCAGGAGAACAAATGCTATGGAGACAAGTAAAGAGAGCATTAAAAAAAGGGTTCATGAAAAGCACTGAACACGGCACACAGATCTAGCAAATGAGGAGTGAAATCCCCATGGGATTGGAAACATGGCTGTCCCATTGATCTCAGCAACAATAGCTTCGGAGGAATGGCCAAAGCTGAAGCCAGCTGGCACCAGGTTAATGACTAAGAGCTATTCATTGCAGTCTCTTTTGAATTGCCAGACTCAGTGCATTGAGGCAACAGTTCCTCCCCAGTCAGTCTTTTTTTTTTTTTTTTACAGGCAGAGTGGGAGAGAGAGAGAGAGAGGTCTTCCTTTCCGTTGGTTCACCCTCCAATGGCCACTGAGGCTGGTGCACTGTGCTGATCTGAAGCCAGAAGCCAGGTGCTTCCCCCTGGTCTCCCATGCGGGTGCAGGGCCCAATCACTTGGGCCATCCTCCACTGCACTCCTGGGCCACAGCAGAGAGCTGGACAGGAAGAGGAGCAACCGGGACAGAATCCGGCGCCCCGACCAGGACTAGAACCCGGTGTGCCGGCGCCGCAAGGCGGAGGATTAGCCTATTGAGCCACAGCGCCGGCCCCAAGTCAGTCTTTAAATACAGCTTGAATCCCCCCAGATTTCAACATGGCATTCTATGGAACCTGAAAAATGAATTCTAAAATACTTTTTGATTATCAAAGGTCTAAGTAGTCTAGACGGCAGTGAAGAAAAGAACAAAGCAAATTGTGTGTTAGATATCAGCATTTTTAATTAACATTAACTATAATGTGTATTATTCTTATATGGGATAGACACTATGGAAGAAATCAGAGAGCTCAGACATAGACCTAGAGGCAGGCTTACATATCAGCACAGGCTCTGCCTTGGGAAGGTCAGAAATGGTAGGAACGTGAACCAGTGGTATGGTTGGGTTGGAGGCTTGAGCAACACAAATTTTTGGGCGGGGATAGCAGGGTGGGAACTGTGTATGATCAAGCTCTTGTGCTGAATATGGTTTGAGATCTGGTGGGGAAGAGTCTCCTAGGGAACAGTGAATTCTTGGGCCTGGCTACACAAGGTGGCATTGGCCTCTCCTACAGCTGCTGCCTCCCTCACAGTAGGCCTCACCACTCTGGTTTTGAGCCACAGGCTTGACAGGAGATGTAAGTGAAGATTTCAGACTTTTCCATGTATCATAATAGGTCATAGTAGCAAAGCAGGGCAGGTGTATTTTCCTGTTGTTTGACTTTTCTTGGATTCAAATAGCTTTTCCTAGAAATTGGGCCCCAGATCAACAGTCAGCCCCTTGCAGGTTGTTGATAAGAAAGCCTGACAGCCAGCGCCGCGGCTCACTAGGCTAATCCTCCACCTGCTGCACTGGCACTCTGGGTTCTAGTCCTGGTCGCGGCGCCAGTTCTGTCCCAGTTGCCCCTCTTCCAGTCCAGCTCACTGCTGTGGCCTGGGAAAGCAGTGGAGGATGGCCCAAGTGCTTGGGCCCTGCACCTGCATGGGAGACCAGGAGGAAGCACCTGGCTCCTGGCTTCAGATCGGTGCAGCGCACCGGCCATAGCAGCCATTTAGGGGGAGGGGGGGTTGTGAACCAATGGAACGAAGATCTTTCTCTGTCTCTCTTTCTCAATTTCTAACTCTTCCTGTCAAAAAAAAAAAAAAAAAAAAAAAAAAAACAAACAACCTTGACAATGTTGCAATGTTGCTGTCAGTTCTAAACTCAGATCTCCTCCAAACTGTGCTTTTGGCTGGCAGGTGCTGTGAATGTTTGCAGTCATGGCAACTCCCGAAAAAGTTGCCCAGTGACTTGGTGTCCTACATATCTTATCCAGGGCATATTTCTTTTAGTGTTTATTAATCTATTTTCATCTACTTAAAAGAGCAACAAAGAGTTGCAGCAGCAGGTTCCACCCACTGGTTCACTTCCCAAATGCCCACAACAGCCAAGGTTGGGCCAGTCTGGAGCCAGTATCCTGAAACTCCATCCATGTCTCCTACATGGATGGCAGAGGCCTAGGCACTTGAACTACCATCTGCTAACTCCCAGGTTACATTAGCAGGAAGTTGGATTAGAAGCAGAGCAGTCAGAACTCAAATGCACTCAGATGTGGGATGCAGCCTTCCCAAGTGCACTTCCCAAGTTCTGCACCACAACACCCACCAATATCTGAGGACAGGATCTGACTTACATTCTGCCCCCCGGAAACCTTTTATTTAAGGAATACAAAATTCATGCTTTTCATAAATACAACTTTAGGAACATAGTGATTCTTCCCAACATACCTGCCCTCCCACCCTTCTTCCTCCTCCCTCTCCTATTCCCATTCTTATAATTTACTAAGATCTATTTTCAATTAACTTTATACACATACAGTTACCTCTGTACTAAGTAGAGAGTTCAGTCTTGCATCTCAAATATCATGTACTGAATAAGGCTACTCGTGAAGTGTAATAACTTTGTTTTCAGTTTTTACATTCTGTTTGATGTGATCAATTTTCATATACCTTTCTTTTTCCCTTCCTTTTCTTTTTTTAAAAAAAAAAGCTTATTTATTTGAAAATAATAAAAAGTAGGGGGGAAGGGGAAGAGAGATATTCTATCTGCTGGTCACTCTTCAAATGCCCACAACAGCCAGGGCTAGACCAGGCCAAAGCCAGGAGCCAGGAAACCCCATCCAGGGCTCCCGAGAGCCCAAGGACTTGGACTTTCATCTGCTGCCTTCCCTGAGCATCATCAGGAAGCTCTATCAAAGGCATGGAGTAGCCAAGACTTGGGCCAGGCACTCCAATACAGGATGCAGGTGGTGGCTTCAGCCTGGTACACTACAACGTCCACCCCCTTCCTTCTTTTCTTAACACTGTTCAAAATTTTTAAACAGTATTACCTTTTCCCCAGTCTTACAACTTAAGTGGGAAAAATGTAAACCCTTTTTAGTTTGTGTACGCATGTTTCAATGTTTTCAAGGGTCTTTTTTTCTGTTGGGTGATAATGTCAATTCAAGAGTGAAATTCAGGAGGCAGACACAATCTGGGCTCGGTTTTGAGAGTCCAGAGTAACGGTAGCACTATTCAGGAATAAGGTGTGATGTACCTGAGGGGTATTAATTGGAACTAAGTTTTAAATTTGGAAGGCACTGGTGTATAAATGATATTTCACACCTGGTATGGGGTAAAATTATGTTACTGAAGAGAGTGTAGATAGAGAAGGAGAGGGAGCCCAATATTGAGACTTTGGCACTTGAACTCCATAGGCTGAGAAAGGCAATGCAAAAAAAAAAAAAAAAATTCTAGCTCAGGGTTGAAGAATGCATTAGAATTCTAAATCTGAGAGTCTTCAATATAGAGGAAGTGTCTGAAGCCATGGGAATAAATGAATATACTTTTAATTAGTTTAAGTTAGATATAGTAACAAATATCTCCAAAACTTCAGTTGCTTAAACCACAAAGATTTATTTTTATCTCCTAGTTCATGAGGTTCCTGCATATCATTCACATCTAGGCTGATGGTATAGCTGCCAACTGGAAAGTTACCAATTAAGTGGCGTCCAGTGAAAATGATAGGTGTCACTCCTCATATTTCATGGCCAGAGGAAGTTAATTGTCCACATGTTGCTTCAGTGAGGCCAGGAATTGCAGTTCTTCCAAGTGGCTGGAAGTAGAACAAAAAGGAGATACTAATGAACATTTAACAAAAATTCAAAGATTTGTTTATTTATCCAAAAGGCAGAGTGATAGAAAGACAGGGAGAGATAGAGAAGTGACAGGGAGGATCATTTATCCATCCACTAGTTTACTCCCTAAATGCCTGCAACAGCCAGGGCTGGACCAGGCCAATGCCAGGATCCAGGAACTCCATCCTGGTCTCCCGTGTGGGTGTCAGGGGTTCAAATACTTGGGGCATTGTCTGCTGCCTCTCGAGGTGCATTAGCAGGAAGATGGATCAGAAGCAGAGCACCAGGATTCAAACCAGTACACCAATATGGGATGTCATCGTCACAAATGGCATCTTAACCTACTGTGCCACATACCCACCCCATTAGTGAACAGTTTTAGCACCCATCACAATCTATCCTTCTGGACCCCAAATATTTGATTCATTCTTTTTTTCTACAAATATCAAAGTTCCATCAACTTCACAGTCAGGGTATCTTCATGATGTCCAGTAGTCTCTTTCTAAGATGCAGATATATTTTCTCTTATTCTGGAGATCTGTGAACTGAAAGGACAAGTTAGTGGACACCACCAACCCTACAAACACAAGCACATACACACAACGTATAGTGGTAGAACGAGGACCTAATCATTGCAGTGAGCACTCCCATTCAGAAGGGAGAAGATTGGGAGACAGGTAGTGTCCGTGGCCATATAAATCATAAGATCCCACTGGGAAGAGACTGTGAGAACCCATTCCCTCAATCATTCTGCTCTTCAGCAAGGACTTCCTCATCGACTATGCTCCTGGTCTTGGTTCCACACTCCACAGAGAAGAGGGCATTGGAGACCACGGCCTCCTTGAGGGCTGGCAACTTTCTCAGCCTGCTGCCTACCTGTGGTAGGCTGGGGGACTCCAGGACTGTCTTAAATGGGGAACGGTCACTGTCCTTTGCTATGTGAAGCTCGGGTTCCTCTGTCCTACACTGGCTTTGGATCTGGCGGATATGGCCAGATGCCATACCCACGTTTCTCTTGGAGTCTTTTCCAGTAAGCTTTATTTCTTTATTTCTTTATTTTCTTGCCACCGACCACTGCCTCTGTCTCAACTTAATTTTAGGTGGCTTCAACAGGAGAACCTACCTACCGCTAAACCTCTTTTCCCTAAACCATCATATCTGATCTTTCCATGATGTGTGAATCTGTCCTCGAACAACCAGAATACAGGTGAAAGTCAGTCGCTTCTTCCACTTTGGTCATTGGAGTCTCCCACCACTGCCCTTCTGCTGCTACTGTAGCAGGTATGATTCCAGGTGGGCAAAAATGATGGTCTGTCTCAGTCTATGCAAGTTCTCATTCTGTGAGTAGCAGAAACTTAGTCTCAGTTTGTTGAAGCCCTCTCCGGCACCATCCCAGTTCCTGACATCCCTCCCTACCTCCTTAGGATGGCATCAAAGGCATATTTAGTGTATAGCATATGTGTTTTGTATTTTAGATCTGTAATTAAAAAAAGGTCATGATTAACACTTGGCCATCCATGTGGAAGCAATTCACTAGTTAAATCTCTCACCACATGCAGACAATTCCAAATGTGTTAAGATATGAACATTAGGAGAGAATACCTACAATAATAATTAAAAATAGATTATCGCATTCGTTTGGGGGAAGAAGGGCTTTTTAAATAAGGCACAAAACCCACAAGCCATAGAAACATAGTAGAATGTCTACAGATTCTATTTCATTAATTTTTGGCTTCTTTGGGTAAAAATCATTTAAAAAAACTGAGAAGACAGCAGCCAGTGGTGAGAAATTAATTTAAAGTTTTAAGTCCAAAACACATAAAGGGTGCTGCAAATCACTAAGGAAAACCAATGAAATTAATCAGGAGCTCACAGAAGAAATGCAAGTGGCTTGTGTGCATGTCGAAAGTTTTTCACTCCTATGAGTAATCAGAGAGGTACAACTTAAAAACAACAGCAAAGAACTCCAAGGTACCACATTTTATTTACCAGGTTGGCAGACATTTTAAAGACTGAAGATGCCCAGCCTGGGCAAGGGCATGAGAGATGGCTACTCACATGGTGAGTAATGAAGTGGAGGTTGGTATAGGATTCCTGGATGACAGTGTATCAGCATCTATGTAGATTTTACAGGCGATTCCACGTTGACCCAACAACTCCACATCCAGGAATGTTTCCTACAGCAGCCTCTTCCTGTGCAGGCCAGGATGGGCAGGCCAAGGTCTTTTAAATTTGCTTTAAAATAAAAGGACAAAGCCCATAGAAAGGAACCAGTTATGTAAATCACAGTTCCTCTACACAATGGAAAGCTATGCAACCAGCTCTGTCTGATGACTTGGAAAAATACCTATGGTATATGAAACATACATCACCTAAGAACATATGCTAGGATTTTTATCATACTAGAAAAATGGAGATTGTGCCCCCAGCTCTGCAGTGTACCTCCACCAAGGGAGGTTTGAGCTGGGAAGTAGGGCCCCAAAACCAGACAGAGGGATATGAGAGGCAAGGGTCACCTCTGGCCTTGGCTCTGCCTCCTCACCTGTCCCATCGCCCACCACCTGGTTGCTTCCACCCTTGCTCCCTCCCGCACCTTCCTGAGTTACTGAAGCTCTGCAGGGTCTCCTCTCCCCTCTGGCAGGGTTGCTGGTCCTTGCCTCCTGTATCCTTTGTCTGTTTCTGTCCCACTCTCCTAAGTCTCTGCCTCATGCTTGGCTCCTGTGGTAGAGTTCTGTCCGGGAGAAGGGGCCACACTGCTGGGGGCGCAGCATCTTTCCCACTCTCTTCTCACTCCTAACATCAGAGGGCTGCGGAACTTGGTTCACTGTGGCCTGGTCATCTGGCCAGGGGCCTGGAACTTTCCTTGCAGATGACCACTTGGAAGCCCCAGGGCCTCTGCATGTGTCATTGTCCCCGGGTTGTAATCTGACCTTGCGTCATGCATTTCATATATGCAGATCTAGGAACATAGTGATTCTTCAAGTTCCCTTCTAATAGGAGCATCCAGCCCATTGCAGCAGGTGTTGGCTGGGCCCCTGCAGCTCCCAGCTGAATTTCTGTACAATCAGGAATGGAGCCTAGCAAAGGAGGCTTTTTCCTTGTTGCCCCTCATAATTTATTGTTTTATTTATCCAGAGACCATGTGTGATTTAGTTGATTTAAAAAAGAAAAGGAATAATAGCAAAGAAAGAGATCCTAGAAGTCTGTAATTCTTCTTAACAATACCTCACTCTCTGGCCACCTCTGGAGCGGGTGTTGCTGGCTGTAGGTGCTCTAGTTTCCTGCCTATATGCCACGGCCAGATCTTCAGACCACATCCCCATGCCTCTGGCTTCATGGCCACATCTCCCTAATTGGGGCCACCACTCCACGCAACCTGTCACCCCATATCCCCCTATGCTGCGGGCTGCATGATGCAGCCAGACTGCATTTTTTTTGACAGGCAGAGTGGACAGTGAGAGAGAGAGAGAGACAGAGAGAAAGGTCTTCCTTTGCCGTTGGTTCACCCTCCAATGGCCGCCGCGGCCGGCACGCTGTGGCTGGCGCACCACGCTGATCCGAAGGCAGGAGCCAGGTGCTTCTCCTGGTCTCCCATGGGGTGCAGGGCCCAAGCACTTGGGCCATCCTTCACTGCACTCCCGGGCCACAGCAGAGAGCTGGCCTGGAAGAGGGGCAACCGGGACAGAATCCGGCGCCCCTACCAGGACTAGAACCCAGTGTGCCGGCGCCGCAAGGCGGAGGATTAGCCTAGTGAGCCGTGGCGCCAGCCCAGAACTGCATTTAAGAACACTTTTGTGCACCTCCTGTTTCCAGCCTGAAGAGCTCTCAGAGCCATTTCGTGGGCACTCATGTCCTTTTGTGGCAGGAGCTTCCCATTTTCTGCAAATTCCACAAATCGCCACCAAATGCATGTCTGCAGGGGCTCTTGGAACTGTGGCAGCCTGGGAAACTTCACAGGTGTTCCTGGGTGCAGAGAGACAGAGAGCCTGCAGACCTTCCCTCTCCCCATCTACCACACTTCAGCCCACACCCTCTTCCATTCTCGAAGGAGTTCTGAATGAACTGCTTCCTTATCTTTATGGTCCTGAGAGGGTTGCAGAGCCTTTTGCTCCTAATGATATGTCTGGCTCAATGCCTAGCATCTGTACAAAGGACAGTATCCCAGACTGAGACTGGCCATGGGATTGGCATGCCCATAGCAGATCTTTCCTTACTCTGTAGTTTATACAAAAAAAAAAATCCACCTCTTCACCCCCAGTTATTCATTCAATCTTTCAAGAGTTTTGAGCACCCACTTTGAATCAGATACTGTCTGAGGTATGGGGAAATGGGTGAAAATATAGTGTCTCTGACCCTTGGAGCCTCAGTTCCACTTGGATGCTGATTTGCAAAAGCATTTGCCTTGGGTTTGTTAAAACAGCCAAGCTGTATCCAGCAGCTGTCACTTGTCTTCTCTGTGGGATGTACTCTCACGGTTTCTCAATGTCCTCCATTAATTTAAGGTAAAATTTGAATTTGAATTTGGGAGCAGGAAGCCAAGCAATGATCACATTGACTTAAAAAGCACTACATTATTTTATATTGAACAAAATTCTTAATATCTTTCCTAAGTGATGTTAAAACAAATGAGTGGAGTGGTGAGGTGGTTTTTTCCTTTCTTTTCATCTTTAATTCTTTAAAAAGGCTTTAAAGGCTAACTGTGGGCCGAAGGTTGTGCTGCGAGGGAGGAGAACACAGAAGACATGTTGATGCAGGAAAGAGCAAAATTTCTCTGGGGAAGAAATGAGGATGACCTGGAGCGTTTCTTTGACTGCACAGGACTGCAGGTGGCAGCCCGAAGGCTCTCTTCCCATACTGTGTTCAGGGCTGCAGCAGCAGCACCTTTGCCTTCCCCTAAATCCTGGTGATATGGTTTTCATGTCTTCTCCCCAACTATAAAGCCTTCTGACCCCTTGTACTGAAATGTTGAACCTAAGAGCAGCACAAACACACACATACACAAATGCATATACATATGTGCAGATTCACACACATGCATATACCCAAACACTGATTATACACATATAAATAGCAGCTTGATTAGGTGTGACACAAATAGAACTTAATTAAATAGTCTTTAAAATATGAGCAAACTGCTGGACTCCCTCCTATTAACATCTTATGAGCAATTTTAAACTATTCCACAGTTCCTTCTCTCTCTCTAAAAGTGATTAATTAATTTGCCATTTATATTACCGTTTACATTTTTATTAAGCTTTTACAGAGAATAAATGCATTTCTTAATTAATCTGTGGATATAAATATATTAGCATTTAAATTCAAGAGCAAAAGAGGACAATGAAGATTTTGACTGCCCGTAACGTGATATGTAGGGGTTTTGTTGGAGTAGAAATTAGCAATACATGAACTTACATAAGGGTAAAGAATACCCAAAATCCAGCGTTTTACCTTTTATAGATAAAACATGCCGTAGGTTTCCCACCATTTAGTGTACTAAATATTCTGAAAACTGCTTTCTTAGCTATAAAAGCTTAGTAAGATGCAAGAAACTGCCTTTTACATGTAGAAAAATTCACTGGGGCCGGCTCCGTGGTGCAGTAGGTTAATCCTCTGCCTGCAGCGCTGGCATCCCATATGGGCACCGGTTCTAGTCCTGGCTGCCCCTCTTCCAATCCAGTTCTCTACTATGGCCTGGGAAAGCAGTGGAAGATGGCCCAAGTCCTTAGGCCCCTGCACCTGTGTGGGAGACCCAGAAGAAGCACCTGGCTCCTGGCTTCGGATCAGTGCAGCTCCAGCCATTGCAGCCATCTGGGGAGTGAACCAATGGAAGGAATACCTTTCTCTCTGTCTCTCCCTCTCACTGTAACTCTACCTATCAAATAAATAAATAAAATCTTTTTAAAAATTCACTGTTTCATGTGAATTTATTTATATTAAAATACATACCAAGAAATGTACATAACTTTTCAAATGAGTTTTTTTATCAGATCATACTAATAAATAGCACCCAAATTCACAACAAGCCAAGAGTCCTCACTGTTAACCCCCATTTCTTTTTTTTAACACATGAAGTAAGAGTAGACTATCATTTGCATGGTATGATTCAGTAAAACACTAACTATATATACAAAGATAAGACATCTACACAATTTTTATATTCTCTCTATATATTAACTAACACAAATAACAAAAAATATTGATATTTGCCTTTTGGGGCCTGGCCTATTTCTCTTATCAGTTTTGTTGCAAATGTCAGGGCTTCAGTATTTTTATATCTGGGTAATTTTACAGCATGTTCATGTAACACATTTTCTTTATCCAGTTCAGTTGATGGAAATCTAGATTGATTCCATATCTTAGCTAATGTGAATTGAGCTGCCATAAAACGGAAGTACAGGTAACTCTTTTGATTTCTTTGGATATATTCCCAGTAGTAGAAGAGCTGAGTCATAAGGTAGGTAGATCTATTTTTAATTTTATGAGAAGTCTCCATACTGTCTTCCATAGTGGTTGGACAAGTTTGCATTTCCTCCAGCAATTTTTAGGGTACCTTTTTCTCCACATTCTTGCCAACATGTATTTGGATTTATAGATGATAATCATTCTAACTAGGGTGGATGATATTGTGGTTTTTATTTGCGTTTCATTGATGGATCATACTTTTGAGCATTTTTTCATGTATCTGTTGGTCATTTGTACTTTGCCCTTTGAAAAATCCTATCCTTTCCCAATTTCTTAACTGGATCATGTGCTTTGTTGTTGAGTTTATTGAACTCCTGATAATATTCTGGATATTAATCTTTTATTGGATGCATAATTTGCAAATATTTCCTCCCATTCTTGTCAGTTGTTTCTTCATTTATTTAATTTTTTTTTTTTTTGCTGTATAGAAGCTGTACATTTCTGTGTGTTTGCTTTTATTGCTTGTGCTTCTAGCATCTTATTCAAGAAACTGTTGGGCAGGCCAGTGTCCTAAAGCATTTCTCCCTGTGATTTCCTCTAGTAACTTGACGGTTTCATATCTTAGAATTATATCCTTGATACAGTGTTAGTTGATTTCTGTATAGGGTGCTAGGTACGGGTCTTTTTCCAAACTTCTGCATGTAGAAATCCTATTTTCCCAATACCATTTGTTGAAGACTGTCCTTTCTTCAGGGAATGATTTTAAAGTTGGTAATAGATGTGTAGATTAATTTCTGGGAATTCTATTCTGTTCCCTTGGTTTCCATGTCTCTTTTTGTGCCAGTACCAGGCTGTTTTGATTATAGCAGCCCTGCAATATGTCTTAAAATCTGGTGGTGTAATACCACTGCCTTTGTTTTATCATTTAAGGTTGTTTTGCTATTCAGGATATTTTTGTGTTTCCATATGAAATTTAGGATTCTTTTTCTAGATCTATGAAAAATGTCCTTGGAACTTTGATTGGAATCACATTGAATCTATATATTGTTTGGGTAGTATTGACATTGTAGTAATACATTAATTCTTCCAATCCATGAACATAGAATATTTTTCTTTTTTTTTCTGTCTTCTATTTCTTTCATTAGTGTTATGTCATTTTTATTGTAGAGGTCTTTCATGTCCTTGGATAAATTTTTTCCAAAGTATTGAAATTTTTAGTAGCCATTATTAAAGGGATTGATCTTTTTTTAGTGTTTATTTTATTTAAGGTATACAGGTTCATGTGTTTCATGTATACAGATTTAGGAACATCGTGATACTTCCTACCCTACGTTCCCTCCCACCCATGCTCCAGAGCTTCTTTCTCCTCCCTCTACCACTCCTACTTAGTTTTTACAAAGATCTTTCAGTTGATTTAATGATCATAAAGTTAACCCTACACTAAATAAGCATTCAACAAATAGTATGAAGAAATAAAACACTGTCCTCAACAGAAGAGACAAGGGCAGAGTGTTTGGACTGTAAGCAATCATCAAATCTCAAAATGTCCATTTCACTCCAATACATTACATTTTAGGTACTCTATTAGTTACCACAGATCAGGGAAAACGTATGATATCTGACTGTTTGGAACTGGCTTATTTAACTAAGTATAATGGTTTCCAGTTAAACCCATTTTGTTGCAAAAGACAGGATTTCTTTTTCCTTTTTTTTTACAGCTGAGTAGTACTCCATATATATATATATATATATACACACACATATATATACATATATATATACACATACACATACCATGATTTCTTTATCCAGTCAACAGTTGATCGACTACTATGTTGATTCCATATCTTAGCTATTGTTAATTGAGCTACAATAAACATGGAGGTACAGATAACTCTTTCATAGGCTGATTTCTTTTGGTCTGAGTAAATTCCCAAGAGTGGGGTGGCTGATCATGTGGTAGGTTTATATTCAGATTTCTGAGGTATCTCCATACTGTCTCCACAGTGGCTATGCCAGTTTACATTCCCACCAACAGTGGATTAGGGTACCTTTTCCCCACATTCTCACCAGCATTTGTTTGTTGATTTCCGTATGAGAGCCATTCTAACTGAGGTGAGGTGAAACCTCATCATGATTTTGATTTGCAGTTCCCTAATGGCTAGTGATCCTGAGCATTTTCTTATGTGTCTTTTGACCATTTGAATTTCCTCTCTTGAAAAATGCCTGCCCTAGTGCTTTGCCTATTTCTTGGCTGGATTGTTTGTTTCATTGTTGAATTTCTTGATCTCTTTATGGATTCTGGATATTAACTCTTTATTAGTTGCATAGTTTGCAGATATTTTCTTGCATTCTGTTGCTTGCCACTCCAACTTTGCTAAGTAATTCTTTTGCAGAGGCTTCCCAGCTTGAAGTAATCCCATGAGGCAGTTAAAATCAAAACAGCCTGGTACTGGCACAGAAACAGACGTGTAGACCAATGGAAAGAGAATAGAAACTCCATAAATCAATCCATTCATCTACAACCAACTTACCTTGACAAAGGAGCTAAAATCAATCCCTGGAGCAAGGACAGTCTCTTCAAAAAATTATGCTGGGAAAACTGGATCTCCACCTGCAGAAGTGTGAAACAACCCTACCTTATATCTTACAAAAATCCACTCAAAATGGATCAGAGATCTAAATCTACAGGACTTTGCCATAAAATTACTAGAGAACATTGGGGAAACTCTTCAAGACATTGGAGTAGGCGAAAAACTTCTTGGAAAAGACCTCAGAAGTGCAGGCAGTCAAAACCAAAATTGACTAATGGGACTGATCTTCTCAGTTCCCTGTTAGCCGTAGCATTATTGGTGTGTAAGAGTGCTATTGATTTTTATAATAGTCTCTTAAGTGCCGTGTTTTGATTCTCCTATAATAAGGGGTCATGTTGTCTCCATGCTTTCCTGCTTTCCAATTTGTATCTTTTTGGTTTTTTTCCTTGCCTAGTGGCTCTGGTTAAAACTTCTAAAGCTATATTGAATAATAATAGTGAGAGTGATAATCCTTGTCTGGTTCTGGATCTTATTCAAAATTCTTCCAGTTTTTCCCCCACTCAATATGATGCTGCCTGTGGGTTTGTCATATATTGCCTTGATTATGTTGTGGTATGTTCATTCTATACTCAATTTTTATGGTTTTTTATCATGAAAGCATGTTGTGTTTTATGAGATGTTCTCTCTGCATCTGTTCAGATAATCATATGGACTTTATCCTTCATTTTGTTGATGTGATATATTGCACTAATTGATTTGTATATGTTGAACAATACCTGCTTCTATGTGATAAATCCCACATGATCTGGTTGAATTATCTTTTTGATGTGTTTTTGAATTCAATTAGCTAGAATTTTGTTGAAGATTTTCACATATATGTTCATCAGGCATATTGGTCAGTAGTTCTCTTGTTGTGTTGTATCTTTCTCTGGTTTTGGAATTAAAGTAATGCAGGCCTCACAAAATGAATTTGGAAGGATTCCCTCCCCTTCAGGTTTTTTTTTTTGAGTAGTTTAAGGATAATTTGCATTAATCTTCCTTAAAAGATGGCTCCTGGCTTCAGATCAGCACGGTGCACCAGCTGCAGCGGCCATTGGGGGGTGAACCAATGGAAAAGGAAGACCTTTCTCTCTGTCTCTCTCTCTCACTGTCCACTCTGCCTGTCAAAAAAAAAAATTATTAGAATTAAGCAGTAAAGCCATCAGTCCTGGGCTTTTCTTTATTGGCAGGTTTTTTATACTGATTCAATCTCATCTTGTTTATTGGTCTATTCAGGTTCTCTACATCTTTGTTCCTCAATTTTGGTAAATTATATGTGTCCAGAAATCTATCCATTTCTTGTATATTTTCCAATTTGTTGGCATATAGCTGTTTGCATAATTCCTAATGGTGCTTTATATTTCTGTGGTATCAATTATAACATCTTTTTCATCTGTGATTTTATGAATTTGAGTCTTCTTCCTTTTTTTGATTAGTGGGGCCAATGGTTTTTTGAATGTATTTTTTTCAAAAAACCAACTCTTCATTTGATCTTTTGTATAGATTTTATTTCATTTTGTTCATTTCTTCTCTGATTTTTATTATTTCTTTCCTCATACTATGTTTGGGCTTGGTTCCTGTTTGTCTAGGTCCTTGAGATGCATTGTTCAATAATTTGATATCTTTCCAATTTTTTATGTAGGCACTTACTGCTATAAGCTTAACACTGCTTTGCTGTATCCCATAAGTTTTCATATGTGTTTTCATTTTCATTCATTTCAAAGAATTTTTTGGGGGAGGGAAGTAGTTATTTTATTTTTTAACTTTTTTTTAATAAATATAAATTTCCAAAGTACAGCTTTTGGATTACAGTGGCTTCCCCCCCCCATAACTTCCCTCCCATCCGCAACCCTCCCATCTCCCGCTCCCTCTCCCATCCCATTCACATCAAGATTCATTTTCAATTACTTTATATACAGAAGATCAACTTAGTATATATTAAGTAAAGATTTCAACAGTTTGCATCACACAGAAACACAAAGTGTAAAGTACTGTTTGAGTACTAGTCAAAGAATTTTTTATTTCCTTTGATTTCTTCTGTGACTCATTGTTCACTCAGGAGCATGGTGTTGAGTCTCCATGTGTTAGTATATTTCTAGTGTTTCTTTTGTTAATTTCTAGCTTCATCCCATTGTGGTCAGAAAAGAGTTAATTTTTTAACTTGTTGAGACTTGTTTTATGGCCTGTTATGGTCTATTCCAGAGACAGTTCCATGTACTGATGAGAAGAATGTGTATTCTGCAGCTGTGGGATGAAATGTTCTATAGATACCTATGAGGTCAATTTGGTCTATGGTATAGATTAACTCTGTTGTTTCTTTGTTGATTGTTGATTTTTTTTTGTCTTGTTGATCTGTCCACTGATGAATGTGGGGTGCTGAAGTCTCCCATTATTATTGTATTGTAGTTTATGTCTCCCTTGAGATCCATTAACATTTATTCTGTAAATGTGGGTGCCCTCACATTTATTGCATATACATTTACTATTTTTATATCTTCTTGTTGAATTCATCCCTTATTCAATACATAATGATCTTCTTTGTCTCTTGTAACAGTTTTTTACTTAATTTCTATTTTGTCCAAGATGAATATAGCTACTTGTGTTCATTTTTTTCCATCCTTTCACTTTTAGTCTGTATATATCTTTATTGGTAAAATGTGTTTCTTATAGGTGGCATATAGGTGGGTCTCTTTTCTTTTATACATTCAGCCACTGTATATCTTTTAACTGGAGAATTTAGTTTAAATACATTCAAGGCTATTATTGATAAGCAATGATTTCATGCTGCCAATTTTCCAAAAACATTCCTATTTTTTGTTTGTAATCTCCTTTGTTCTTTTACTAGCAGATTTTCTGACTTCATATTCTTTCAGGATGCTGATTTTCTTTCTTGTTTGTCTTTGTAATATATCCTTAAGTATCATTTGTAAGGCTGGCCAGATGATCACAAATTCTTTGTTACTTTTGCTTTGCTTGGGAAGTCTTTATTTTATCTTCATTTGTGAATCAGAGGTTCTCTGGATAAAGCATTTTGGGTTGGCACTTTTTTTCTTTTAAGACTTAAACTGTATCTCTCCTTTTTTACCTTGCCTATAGAGTTTCTGTTGCAAAATATGTCAGTCTGATGGGAGTTCCTTTAAAGATGATCTGGTTTATCTCTTGCAAATTTTAGGATGTTGACTTTATGTTTTACTTACTTGTGAAAGTTTGACTATAGTATGTCATTGTGAGGATCTTTTCTGATCATGGTTCATTTTGAGTTCTGTGTGCCTACAGTATTTGGATGACCATATCATTCTCCAAATTGGGGAAATTTTCGGCTGTTATTTCACTCAATAGGTTTTCTAAGCCATTTCTTTTTTCCGTATATTTGGTAATTTGATAGTATCCCATAGATCCCACAGCCTGTTTCCAGTCTTCTTGATTTTTTCTTCTTTTTTGTCTGACTGAGATATTTATTTCAAAGGATTTTCATCTAGATAGGATATTCTTTCTTATGCCTCACCAAGTCTGTTATTAAGCCTTCCTGGCTCTATTCATTTGATTTATTGAATACTTCATTTCTAATATTTCTGTTTGTTTTTTCTTCAGTATCTCTATCTCTTTGCTGATTTTTTTCATCTATGTAACGCACTGACTTCCTAAGTTCAGTTAACTGTATTTTTGAGTAATCTTCCAATCATTGTTTTGAGTTCCTTTTCAGGCATTTCATTAATCTCCCCTTCTTTGATGAATTGTTGTGTTCCTTTAAGGGGACACATTGCCTTCTTTGTTCATATTGTTTGTTTCTACATTGGTTTTTGCACATTTCGGGGAAACTCTTGTTACTATCTCCTCTGGAGAATGATTTTTTTATTAAAGGATTTATTCCCTGGAAATGTGCCTCTGGAGTTGATAGACTACCTAAGGCTTACTCTTTATTTCCAGGGCTGAGTGCTGGGTTGAGCCAGGGAGCTATGACTACTGTTTATGGGTAGGGCTATAGTCCAGATTGGCACCCATGTTGGGTATGGTAGAGCACCTCAGGCTACAGGCAGTGGTGGGAGGGGATGTTAGAGCTGACTAGTTATTCACAGGCCCAACACTTTTTTTAACTTTTATTTAATAAATATAAATTTCCAAAGTACAGCTTTTGGATTACAGTGGCTTTTCCTCCCCCATAACTTCCCTCCTACCTGCAACCCTCCCATCTCCCGCTCCCTTTCCCATCCCATTCACATCAAAATTCATTTTCAATTATTTCTATATACAGAAGATCAGTTTAGTATATATTAAGTAAAGATTTCAACAGTTTGCACTCACACAGAAACACAAGTGTAAAGTACTATTTTATTACTAGTTATACCATTGATTCACATAGTACAACACATTAAGGACAGAAATCCTACAAGGGGAGAAAGTGCACGGTGACTCCTGTTGTTGATTTAACAATTGACACCATATGTATGGTGTCAATAATCATCCTAGGCTCTTATCATGAGTTGCCAAGGCTATGGAAGCCTTTTGAGTTTGCCAACTCCGACCTTATTTAGACCAGGTCATAGTCAAAATGAAAATTCTTTCCTCCCTTCAGAGAAAGGTACCTCCTTCTTTGATGGCCCGTTCTTTCCACTGGGATCTCACTCACAGAGATCTTTCATTTAGGTCATTTTTTTCTTTTTTTTTTTTCCAGAGCGTCTTGGCTTTCCATGCCTGAAATACTCTCATGGGCTTTTTAGCCATATCTCAATGCCTTAAGGGCTGATTCTGAGGATGGAGTGCTATTTAGGACATCTGCCATTCTATGGGTCTTCTGTGTATCCCGCTTCCCATGTAGGCCCAACACTTTTGTGTACGAAGGTGAACCAACAGTGGACTCTTGGTGCCAGCAGACCCTGCCTACCAGGTACACAGTCTGTCCAGAGAGTTGACCCATTCTATGGTGTGTCCACCAACCCCTCTATAAGATCTAGCCCCAGTGTGGAGGAATATCTGAGTCTCTACAGTCTGACTGGACAGGTGCACAGGAACCGAACTGTAACCCACAACCCTCTTAGCTCTCTGACCTTTGCCCTATACTCCTATAGTCACAGGGTGCAGAGAAGTCCTCTCTCAACCCTACAAGCTGTCCCATTCCAGCCTTCAGCCTCTGACAGTGGTAGAAATATCCTATGTTTCTGACTCAGGGAAGAGTTCAAATAGAGCTCCATCTCAGCAAATTGAATCTGATGCTTTGGCTGGGGGAGTAGAGGGAGACAACATGGCTCACTTCCTGGAGTAAAGTAGTCATCCAGACTCCTACTGGCTCCCCAACCAGAGTTGAACCCAGTGATACTGTAGAATTCTCCCTCACTCAAAGGCTCCAATGGTGGGAGCCACAGCAGCCTCCTCTCACCTCACCCTGGGAAGATGACATGTCCCAGTCTGGAGCCAGCCATGCACATGCAGGACTAGCTGCTGGTGGTATGTCTGTCCTCTCTCCTTGCTGGCCCACAGAATCTATTCTCTTTTGTCTGTTCTCCAGTGAAAAATTTCTTTCAGTCAGTCCCCTGGAAACATGAGCCTTCCTTTGTTTTTTGGTATCTTTCTGTGGCTGAAAGAATCTTGATGTGAATGGAAGGAGAGAGGGAGTGGGAAAGGGGAGGGTTGCGGGTGGGAGGGACGTTATGGGGGGGAAGCCATTATAATCCATAAGCTGTACTTTGGAAATTTATATTCATTAAATAAAAGTTTAAAAAAATGGAAAGAGTGTAGTCTCATGGAAGAGTTAGGGATAAAACAGCAGAGGAAACTCTACATAAATTGGAGAAATACAGTGGAGCTACATGGAGGGTGAAGATGTACACAATTTAGGACCCCACCAACTGAGAGCCTCTGCAACAGCATTGGAGAGCAAGGTGAGACCAGACTGCAGTAGCCCAAGCCACTGGCAAAAAAGCTGCAGGAAGAGCCTAGAGGGAATCCAGCTTGGAGCCCTATGGGGGATAGTGTACTCGCCAAACTAGAGGAGAAAAAACAAAGAGGGGCATATTTTCTCTCTCCCAATTGTCCTGCAAAGGCGACCTTTAACAAGTTGACAGAGAGCAGGTGCCATGTTGGACATACGTAACAGTTGTGCCAGCTTGTGTCTGTGCCCAGCAATTTGCCAAGCAGACTTCTGAGTCTGGTGGAGAGAACAGACTGAGGGCTGGGGGCTGGGGGCTGGGAGCTGGGAGCTGGGGGCTAGGTGATCATGACTGGAGGGCTTTTGTGCTGGGACTGTGAAAACACTGAGGTGGCATGGGAGGACTCAGGGTGTGGCTAGGATATTGGACAGTCACTGTGGAAGACTGCACATGATAAGGGCTTCCTGGTTACCTGGTGAGGGACATTGATGGGGAAACTGAGCTTATACTGAGGACTGCACAGTTCCTTTGCGTGGTCCTTGTGGCAGAGCAGACAAATAATATACACACTGGGTATGGTGCCCAGGGACTGATCTCCTCTGAGGAGAGGAGCTCACCTGAGTCTAAGCCAACAGACAAGAAGAAACCACCCCTCTGATAAAAATAAAGAAGGAGATTTTCCATGCCAAACCTGAGTGCGTCACCTCAGACATGCCCTTCACCCTGGAGCACTGAACAGAGCTCACTGGCCACTCCCACTACAACCCTCTAGTTATTCCCTGAAAGCAGATACTCCAATAATCCAATCATAGTCCAAAGATAAAATCCACTACAGTGAAAGATCAAAGAAACCAATGAGTATCCCCACAAATGCTAAATAACAAACACCAATCCAAGAAACAAGAACAAGGAAGACAAAATGACACCCCCAAAAGAACACAACAACTCAATACTAGATTGTGAAGGTGATGAGATTGAAGAAATGCCAGAAATGGAATTCAAAAACCTGATCATAGGATTACCTAGAAGTAGTCAGAAGCAAATCCATGAATTAAAGAAATCCATACATGACATGAAACAAAATTTCTGCTATAAAATTGAGATCTTAAAGAGAAATCAAAATGAAATCTTGGAAATAAAGGATTTAATAGAACAAATAAAAATACAGTGGAGAGGCTTAAATCAGAAACGGTGAAGCAGAAGAAAGAATATCTGACTTAGAAGACAAAGCACAGGAAATTATACAGTCAAACCAAACACAAAAAGAAGAAATTAACAAACTAAAAAAATACTGTTTCGAATCTAGAGGATACTACCAAACGACCCAACATGGGGGTTCTAGGAGTTCCTGAAGGTGTGGAAAGAGAGAAAGGACTAGAAGGTCTTTTTAGTGAAATAATAAAAAAAATTTCCCTAATTTGGAGAAAGAAAGAAGTATCCAAGTACAAGAAGCACATAGAACTTCTAATACATATGACCAGAAAAGATCTTCACCAAGACACATTGTAGTCAAACTCTCCACAGTAAAACAGAAAGAAAAGATTCTAAAATGTGATTGAGAGAAATGTCAGATTACTTTCAGAGGATCTCCAATTAGACTCACAGCGGACTTGTCATCAGAAACCCTACAGGCTGAGAGGGAATGGAAAGATATATTCCAAGTCTTAAGAGAAAAAAAAACTGTCAACCCAGAATATAATACCCTGCAAAACTGTCATTTATGAGCAAAGGAGAGATAAAGACCTTCCATGACAAATAGAAATTGGAAGAATTTGTCACCACTCATCCAGCCCTGCAGAAGATGCTTAAAAATGTGCTGCATACAGAAACACAAAAGCATGGTCATCACTACAGAAGAAGGTAAAGGAAGGAAAGCTCACAGTAAAAGTACAAAGGAAATCCAAGGTAAAAGATAAGAATATTTATGGAAAAATGGCAAGGCAAAGTCATTGCTTATCAATAGTCACCTTGAATATATAAATGGCCTTAACTCTTCAGTTAAAAGACACAGACTGGCTGGATGGATTAAAAAACAAGAGCCATCTGTTTGCTGCCTATAAGAAACACATCTCACCAACAAAGATGCATCAGACTAAAAGTGAAAGGATGGAAAAAGTTATTCCATGCTAACAAAAACCAAAAAATAGCTGGTGTGGCCATCTTAATATCAGACAAAATAGATTTTAACACAAAAACTGTTAAAAGAGACAAAGAGGAATGCTATATAATATTAAGGGATCAATTCAACAAGAAGATGTGACAATAATAAACATATATGCACCTAATTACAAGGCATCTGGCTATTTAAAAGAAATGTTAAAGGGAAACACAGAGTCAAATACAGATGTAATGGGGGATTTCAATACCCCTCTTAAAACAATGGACAGATCAACCAGAAAGAAAATCAGCAAGGAAATAGCAGAGTTAATTGACACTACAGACCAAATGGACCTAACAGATATCTACAGAACTTTTCATACTACAGTTGCAGAATACACATTCCTCTTACCAGTGCATGGAACTTTCTCTAGGATTGACCACATGATATGCCATAAAAAAGTCTCAGCAAATTCAAGAAAATCAAAATCATACCTTGCATCTTCTTGGACTGAAATGCAATGAAGCTGAAAATCAAAAACTCAGGAATCTCTAGAACATATGCAAACATGTGGAGACTGAACAACATGCTCCTGAGTGAACAGTGGATCATGGAAGAAATCAAAAGAGAAATAAAATATTTCTGGAAACAAATGAAGATGAAGAGGACAATAGAACATATCAAAACTTAGGGTATACAGCAAAAGCAGAGGTAAGAGGAAAGTTTAGGGGCGTTCGCCATGGCACAGTACGTTAATCCTCTGCCTGCGGTGCCAGCATCCCATAAGGGTGCCAGTTCTAGTCCCAGCTGCCCCTCTTCCAGTCCGGCTCTCTGCTAGGGTCTGGGATAGCAGTGGAAGATGGCCCAAGTCCTTGGACCCCTGAACACATGTGGGAGACCAGAAAAAGTGCCTAGCTCCTGGCTTCATATTAGCGCAGCTCTGGCCATTGTGACCCTTTGGGGAGTGAGCCAATGGAGGGAATAACTTCCTGTCTGTCTCTCCATCTCACTGTCAGTAACTCTCACTCTCAAATAAAATAAATAAAATCATAAAATAAAAAGAGGAAAGTTTATAACAATTGGTGCCTATATCAAGAAATTGGAAAGGCACCAAATAAATGAGCTATCAATGCATCTCGAGGATCTAGAAAAACAACAGAAAACCAAACCCAAAATTAGTAAGAGAAAAGAAATAATTAAAATTAGAGAAGAAATCAACAAAATTGAAACAAAATATTCAAAAGATCAGCAAAATGAAGAGCAGGTTTTTTGAAAAAATAAACAAAATAGACACACCATTGGGCCAGCTAACCAAAAAAAGGAGAGAGAAGACCCAAATCAATAAAATTAGAGATGGAAAAGGAAATGTAACAACAGACACCACAGAAATAAAAAGACTCATCAGAAATTGGTACAAAGAGCTTTATGCCAACAAACTGGGAAACCTAGAAGAAATGGATAGATTCCTCAACACAAAAAAACCTACCTAAACTAAGCCATGAAGACATAGAAAACCTAAACAGAGCCAGTACCAAAACAGAAATTGAATCAGTAATAAAGACCCTCCCAACAAAAAAAAAGTCCAGGACCAGATGGATCCATTGCCGAATTCTACCAGACATTTAAAAAAGAACTAACTCCACTTTTTCTCAAGTTATTCAAATCAATTTAAAGGGAGAGAAGCCTCCCAAATTCTTTCTATGAAGCCAGCATAACCTTAATTCATAAACCTAAAAAAGATACAGTGGAGAAAGAGAACTACAGACCAATTTCCCTGATGAACATAGACACAAAAATCCCCAACAAAATTCTGGCCAATAGAATCCAAAAACACATCAGAAAAGTCATTCACCCAGACCAAGTGGGATTTACCCCCATTATGCAGGTATGGTGCAACATTCAAAAATCAATGTGATAAATCACATTAACAGACTAAAAAACAAAAACCATATATTTATCTCAATAGATGAAGAGAAAGCATTAGAAAATACAACACCATTTCATGATGAAAACTCTAAGCAAACTGGGTATAGAAGGAATTTTCCTCAACACAATCAAGGCAATTTATGACATACCTGCAGCCAGCATCGTATTGAATAGGGAAAAATTGGAAGCATTCCCACTGAGATATGGAACCAGACAACTGTCTGGTCACTGTCACCATTGCTATTCGATATAGTCATGAAAGTTTTAGCCAGAGCCATTAGATAAGAAAAGGAAATCAACGGGATACAAACTGGGAAGGAGGAAGTCAAACTATCCCAGTTTGCAGATAACATGATTCTATATAGAGAAGATCCAAAAAATGCCAACAAGACTACTGGAACTTTTAGAAGAGTTTGGTAAAGTAGCAGGATATATAATCAATGCACAAAAATCAACAGCCTTTGTAGACACAGACAATGCTGCAGCTGAGAAAGAACTTCTAAGATCAATCCCATTCACAATAGCTACAAAAACAATCAAATACCTAGGAATAAATATAACCAAGGATGTCAAAGATCTCTATGATGAGAATTACAAAACATTAAAGAAACAAATAGAAAAAGGTACCAAGAAATGGAAAATCTTCCATGTTCATGGATTGGAAGAATCAATATCATCAAAATGTCCATTCTTCTGAAAGCAATTTACAGATTCAATGCAGTACAAATCAAAATACCAAAGACATTCTTCTCAGATGTGGAAAAAATGATGCTGAAATTCATATGGAAACCCAGGAGACCCCAAATAGCTAAAGCAATTCTTATACAACAAAAACAAAGCTGGAGGCATCACAATATCAGATTTCAAAACATACTACAAGGCAGTTACAATGAAAACAGCCTGGTATTGGTACAGAATCAACTGTATAGACCAATGGAACACAACAGAAACACCAGAAATCAATCTAAGCATCTACAACCAACTTATCTTTGACCAAAGAGCTAAAATCACCCCTGTGGTAAGGATAGACTCTTCAATAATGGTGCTGGGAAAACTGAATTTCCACATGCAGGCATGTGAAATAGTACCCCTACCTTACACCTTACACAAAAATCCATTCAAAAGTGTTAAAGACCTAAATCTATGATCTGATACCATCAAATTACTAGAGAAAATTGGGGAAACCCTACAAGACATTGGCTCAGGGAGATTTCTTGGAAAAGACCCCAGAGACAGAGCAGTCAAAGCCAAAATCAACAAATGGGATTACATCAAATTGAAAAGCTTCTGTACCGCAAAAGAAACACTCAGGAAAGGAAAGAGGAAACCAACAGAATGGGAGAAATGATTTGAAAACAGTGCAACTGATATAGGATTAATAACCAGAAAATATTTTAAAAAATCAAGAAACTCCACAACAACAAAACAAACAATCTTGTTAGGAAATGGGCCAAGGACTTAAACATACATTTTTCAAAAGAGAAAATCCAAATGGCCAACAGATACATGAAAAAATGCTCAGGATCACTAGCCATCAGGGAAATGCAAATCAAAACCATAATGAGGTTTACCTCACCCCAGTTAGAATAGCTTTCATACAGAAATCAACAACAACAAATTCTGGCCAGGATGTGGGGGAGAACGTACCCTAATCCACTGTTGGTGGGAATGTAAACTTGTAAAGCCACTCTGGGAGACAGTATGGAGATACCTCAGAAATTTGAATAAAACCTGCTATGCGACCCAGCTATCCCACTCCTGGGAATTTACCCAAGGGAAATGAAATCAAATGAAAGTGTTATCTGCACCCCCGTGTTTATTGCAGCTTAATTCACAATAGCTAAGCCATGGATCAACCTAAATGTCTGTCAACTGAAGACTGGATAAAGAAATTATGGGATATGTACACTATGGAATAGTACATAGTGGTAAAAAAAAATGAAATCCAGTCCTTTACAACAAAATGGATGAATCTGGAAAACATCATACTGAGTGAAATAAGCCAGTCCCAAAGGAACAAATACCTTATATTCTCCCTGATCTGTGATAACTAACAGAGCACCTAAAAGGAAATCTGTAGAAGTGAAATTGACACTCTGAGAAGCAGTGACTTGAACAGCCCTTGTCTTGACTGTGGAGGAAGAGTTTTTTGGGTTTTGTTGTTGTTGTTTTTTCTTAATGGAGAATGGGACTGGGAATGAGAGGGAGGAGGAGGTGAAGTAAGAGTGGAGGTGGGAAGGAAGGTATGATGGGAAGAATCACTATATTCGTAAGTTGTGTTTGTGAAATTTGTACTCAATAAATAAATGGTTTCTTTGGGAAAAAAAGAAGTGATGTTAGAAGGTAAGTTGAGAGAGTGGGTGTTTGGTGCAGTAATTTTTTTTTATTTGACAGGTAGAGTTATACACAGTGAGAGAGACAGAGAGAAAAGTCTTCCTTCCATTGGTTCACTCCCCAAATGGCCACCACGGCCAGTGGTGTGCCAATCCGAAGCCAGGAGCCAGGTGCTTCTCCTGGTCTCCCATGCAGGTGCTGGGCCCAAGGATTTGGGCCATCCTCCACTGCCTTCCCAGGCCACAGCAGAGAGCTGGACTGGAAGAGACGCAACCAGGATTAGAACATGGCGTCCATATGGGATGCCAGTGCCACAGGCAGAGGATTAACCAAGTGAGCCACAATGCCAGCCTGGTGCGGTAATTAAGATGCCACTTGAGAAACCTGTATCCTATATCAGAGAACCTAGTTTGAATCTAGGCTCTTTTTTTTAACTTTTATTTAATGAATATAAATTTACAAAGTACAGCTTATGGATTACAATGGCTCCCCCCCCATAACTTCCCTCCCACCCGCAACCCTCCCCTTTCCCGCTCCCTCTCCCCTTCCATTCACATCAAGAATCATTTTCAATTCTCTTTATATACAGAAGATCAGTTTATCTTATATTAAGTAAAGATTTCAACAGTTTGCACCCACACAGAAACATAAAGTGAACAATACTGTTTCAGTACTAGTTACACATTTAATCACAATGTACAGCACATTAAGGACAGAGATCCTACATGAGGAGTAAGTGCACAGTGACTCCTGTTGTTGACTTAACAAGTTGACACTCTTGTTTATGGCATCAGTAATCACCCTAGGCTCTTGTCATGAGTTGCCAAGGCTATGGAAGCCTGTTGAGTGAGATGAACACTATGAGAAATGGTGACTTGATCAGCCCTTGCCCTGACTGTTGATGAACAACTTAATACATTATCCCTCTTAGTATTTTCTTGTTTGTTCTACTTAATACTTTTGGTTGAATACTATAATCAATACACAGTTATTCTTAAGTGTTGAAACTTAACTGAAAAGTGATCGCTGTTAAATATAAGAGTGGGAATAAGAGAGGGAAGAGATGTGCAGTTTGGGACATGCTCAAGCAGACTTGCCCCAAACGGTAGAATTAGAAACATACCAGGGGATTCCAATTTAATCCCATCAAGGTGGCATGTACCAATGCCATCTCACTAGCCCAAGTGATCAGTTTCTGTTCACCATTGATCATAATGATAGGACTAAGAGCCAAAGGGATCACATAAACAAGACTAGTGTCTGCAAATACTAACTGGTAGAATAAAAAAGGGAGAGAATGATCCAACATGGGAAGCAGGATACACAGCAGACTCATAGAATAGCAGATGTCCTAAACAGCACTCTGGCCTCAGAATCAGCCCTTAAGGCATTCTGATGTGGCTGAAGAGCCCATGAGAGTATTTCAGGCATGGAAAGCCAAGACACTCTGGAAAAAAAATGACCTAAATGAAAGATCTCCACAAGTGAGATCCCAGTGGAAAGAACAGGTCATCAAAGAAGGAGGTACCTTTCTCTGAAGGGAGGAGAGAACTTCCACTTTGACTATGACCTTGTATAAATATGATCAGAGTCGGTGAACTCAAAAGGCTTCCATAGCCTTGGCAACTCATGAGTCTAGGCTCTTTTGCTTCCAGTCCAGCATCCTGCTGATGCTTACCTTGAGAGACTTAATCTCATATAATGGCTGAAGTACTTGGATCCCTGCCACCTGTGGGATTGAGATCTGAGCTCATGGCTTCAGTCTGGTTTCCAGTATTGGCTGTCATAATCATTTGGAAAGTAAACCAGCCAATGTTAAATCTCTCTTCCTCTCTCTCCTCTCTCTCTCTCTCTCTTTCTCTCTCTGAAATGAAACTAAATAAAAATTTTGAAGATAAGTTTATTTTGATGCAAAAATATTTTTAAATCCATTCACCGTTTTTATAAAACATTTTCTATGAATGTTTTTTAACTTTTATTTAATGAATATAATTTCCAAAGTACAGCTTATGGATTACAATAGCTTCCCCCCCATAACTTCCCTCCCACCCCCTGCTCTCTCTCCCCTTCCATTCACATCAAGATTCATTTTCAATTCTCTTTATATACAGAAGATCAGTTTATCTTATATTAAGTAAATATTTCAACAGTTTGCACCCACACAAACACAAAGTGAACAATACTGTTTCAGTACTAGTTATAGCATTAAATCACAATGTACAGCACATTAATGACAGAGACCCTACATGAGGAGTAAGTGCACAGTGACTCCTGTTGTTGACTTAACAAATTGACACTCTTATTTATAGTGGCAGTAATCACCCTAGGCTCTTGTCATGAGTTGCCAAGGTTATGGAAGCCTTTTGAGTTCGCTGACTCTGATCATATTTGGACAAAATCATAGTCAAAGTGGAAGTTCTCTCCTCCCTTCAGAGAAAGGCACCTCCTTCTTTGATGACCTGTTCTTTCTATGAATGTTTTTAAGATCTTATTGTGGATATCGAAATTTTTGCACAAAAAAATGAAGTTTTTAAATATTTATTTATTTGGAAGAGTCATTGAAAGGGAGAGAGAGAGAGAGATACATCTTCCATCCATTGGTTCACTCCCCAAATGCCTCCCAGGAGCCAGGACTGGGCCAGGCCAAAGCCAAGAGCCTGGAACTCCATCTGAGTCTCTCTAGAGGGAACATCTGATCAGAAAGATGGATGACTGTTATTATAGATCATGATAGTAATACAAAACAAATAATTGGCTGTCCAAGAAAAAATGGAGAAGGTAATTTACACAGAGGAGTCAAAGAAGTAAAATTGAAGTAGGTACTTGAAAGAAAAGAAGAATGGGAAGCAGTATGGGGGCTTTTCCAGGCAGAGTCAGGCGCAGGTGCAAAGGGGTCAAGAAAACAACTGGTGTGTGTAGGAACAAACAGAAGGCTCAGCCTGCTGGGCTGCCCAGGGGGACCATGCAGCAGGAAAGCCTGGAGAGGTGGGTGTGGCAGCTGGAACAGAGAGGATGAAGGTTTGGAATGAAGCTTGGAGTATGTTCTAGTGCAGTAGAACTTGAAAATGACTTGATGTGGTTTATATGTTTGAAAGCTCCTTGTGGCTGCTGAGAAGTGACGGCAGGAAGACGCAGACTGTGGTTTGCTGATGTTGGTAAAAACAGTCGAGCTGAATGAAACGATCCACAGTGTAATAGCGAACATCCAGCCCAATGCCAGGAAGGTTGTTTCTCAGAAATGTCTGTAGACTGAAGTGAGATCGGACAAGCCCTTCAACAGCCTACTTAGAAGGTCTACATCAGGGGTCCTTTATGGTCTGTAGGTTTTCATTTCCCATCATTTTTTAATATTTATTTATTTATTTGAAAGAGAGAGATAATATCAAGCACTTCCATCTACTGGTTCACTCTCCAAATAGCTGCAATGGTCAGAGCTGACCCAGGCCAAAGCCAGGAGCTTTGTCTGGGTCCCCCATGTGGGTGGCAGTTGCCCAGGCACTTAAGCCACCTTCTGTTGCTTTCTCAGGCACATTAGCAGGGGGATGTTTCAGAAATGGAACAGCTGGGACTCAACCTAGTTGCCCATACAGGATGTTGGCCCCTCGGGCGGTGGCTTTACCTGCTTCACCACAGTGCCAGTCCCTATTTCCCATCATTTTGATTGAAGAATAATGTATACAGAAAAACACATTAAAATACACTGCCTCATGAATTATAGACATCTAAATATGCCTTTATAGTCACCAGGAAGTTTAAAAATTGAACATTCTCCGCAGCCATCCTGCCCACTTTCTCCTACTCCTCATCCTACTGCCTTTCCTCTCTGTCCAGTCTTCCCACTGTCACAATCTCAAACCTGTAGATGATTTTCACCTATTTTTAAAGTTAATGTGATGTAGAAGAAAGTACAAGTTGCATTTTCCATATCTGAAATGCTTGGGACAGAAGTGTTTTGGAATTGGAAATTTTGTTTCGGATCTTGGAATATTTGAATGTAATCTTGGGGATGAGACCCAAGTCTAACTATAAACCTAATTTGTATTTGTTTTATTTTATGCAGCATTTTTAGTGCACCTGCATTTTAACTGTGAACCATGACATGAAGTCAGGAGTGGGATTTTTCCATTAGGAGAAGGATTTTTCCATTCGTGACATCAGGATGGCACTCAAGCTTTAGACTTTGGAGCATTTTGGATATTGGGTTTTTGGATTAGGGATACTCAATCTTACGTTTGCTGTTTCTGCCACCAAAGTTCATACTGTGCTATTTGTCCACATGGATTATACCCCAGTTTACCCATATATCCCTATTACCCAACTGAACCACTGGTTATCATTTGTGTTGCTTCTGGTTCTTAGATACATGAGTAACACTGCTTAAGCACTACTTCCTATGTCTTTTGGTGCATATATGTACATATTTTGGTTGTGTATGTACCACCACCAAGTGCTAAAATGCCTGGGTCACAGGGGATGTACAGGATCAGCTTTGGTAGCTGCCTCCAAACAGGTTGCAGGTTGCCTAACTAGTTACACGCCCGCCAGCCCTAAGGAGGGCTCTGGGTGCTTCCTGCCTTCACCAACCCTTAATGTTTCCATTTTTGTAATTTTGGACATTCTATAGGCTAATTGCCATTTTAATTTAATTTCAGTGATAAATCAATGAGCTTGAGCACATCTTAATGATTCTTGGCCATTTAGGTGTCTTCTGGGGAACTGGATGCTCAAATATTTTTCTGTTTTTTTTTTTTCATTTGGATTGACTATCTCTTACTACCTTTTTTCCATATATGTTCTGGATGAGAGCCTTTTCTTGATTCTTCTCTTTTTGTGCAGCTTTCCTTCTATATGATGTCTACATTAGAATTTTTAAAGAGCATTTATTTGAAAGGCCTAGTGACAGAGAAAGAGAGAGAGATCGTCCATCCTCTGATTCATTCCCCAAATAGCCTCAACAGCCTGGGCTGGGCCAGGCTGGAACCAGGAGCCTGGAATTCCATCCAGGTCTCCCACATGGGTAACAGGGGTCCAGTTACTTGAACCATCTTCTGCTGCTTTCCCAGGCATATTAGCAGGGAGCTAGATCAGTAGCAGAACAGCTGGGACTTCAGCCAGTGCTTTGATATGGAATGCTGACTTTGCAAGCAGCAGTTTAACCTGCTGTGCCATGGGGCTAGCCTCTAGTTTACCATTTTTAACAGTAACTTTTTAAAATATTTTCCCATCCCATCTTCCTGAAGATATTCCTCTGTGTAAATTTTTAGAGGTTTTGTTGCTTTACCTTTCACATCTCAAAACTCCAGCACCTGGAGTTGATTTTGATGTGTGCTGTGAGACAGGAATCAAGCTGTATTTCCCTTGTGGCAATCCCATGGACTCAGCACACTTTTTATGGAAAAAATCCTCTCGCAAGTACTCTGCAACATCTTTTTGTCAAACCTGACCTCCTTAATAAAACCGCATGCTTTTTAAGCAGGTTGTCCGTGTTGAAGTTTGGCACAGATGCAGAGGCATGACAGATGTTGCCTCCCAAGGTCAGACGCTAGGACAAGCACCCCAGTTAGGAAGGCATGAGCTGGAATCACTTCCCTGAATTTTGAACACCTCAGGTTGACCAGGGTATAAAGGAGGGACCAGATATGAGGAAGGGAAAGGATTCTGAGAAAAATTTCTTTAAAACTTCAGAAGGGTTTTAAATTTACAAGACACAAATTGAGATGTGGTAGCATAAAGAGTTCCCATATGCCACTCACTCTACTACCAATGTCAGACATTTCTGATCTGAGGGGTGTTAGGAGGTCCCCGCCCCTCACCTGGAGCCCCGTTAAGCAGAGGATCAACAGGGCAACAGGGATGCTGAAGATTAAAGTGCCAGCTCTTGGTTGGACATGTCAAGGCTAAGAAACAAGATGGAACCACTTTCCCCAAGGCTGTCAGAGTAAAGTCCATGAGTGTTCCGTGGACAGATGTGGAATGAACTGTGATTGTGTGTGAGCTCAAGGGATTGTGGGTAGATGATGTAGGACAGGCTGTGACTATGTGAGCTCATGGGACCCCGTCGTTGGGGCTATTTGGAGGGTCACGAGAACCTCAGCAGCAAGAATCCAGAGGTGGGCATCAGATTCCTAGGATGGCTGAAATTGCTGAAAGTAACCATCACAAGCAGGCCTGCTGCAGGGAAATGACCTGTATGAGAATCTAAAAATAAAATAAAATAAAATGAAATGAAAATGCCCACAGACACTGAGCATAGGACAGGGTGTGGGCTAGGACCTCCAGATCAACCTGCCCCACTTCCTGCCTCTGCATCACCACCCCAGCTGCACTTAGAGAAGATGGGTGCCAGGCATTGCCCCTTTATGCCAGGAACAACCCTTCAGAATTCCCAGTTGAATGCATTTTAAAGAGGTCAGTGGGAGAGCAAAATGAGTTGTATTTTTATTCCATCACCCTTTGTCTGAGGGTACCCTGACTCAGTACCTGTGCACCCATGTATAGAGACGCCTCCCACTGACTCAGAAGTGTTTTGTACCCTGCGGCATGAGGTGGTGCTTCATGGTCCCTGGACTGTGGACAAGCTCAAACTGCCCTTATCAAAGAAATGGAGAGAGGAACCCAATGGCCACCTGCTAGAGGAGGCAGAGAAAATCCCTTCTAACCTCTGTGCTGGCCTGTGGCCTCCCAGCTACTAGAGTTACACACGGAAAGAGTCACTTAAATAGTGCAATGGGTGTACCTTTGGTACACAAACATAAAACGTGGACCTTCTCCCTTATTTCCAGTGATCTCAAGTATTCATTATTCTCAGATGTTCTTTGAACATCAGTGCAAATCATGAAATGAGATTCTCAAAAGTAAAACCAGTGGAGTTGGAAAATTTTCCTTCTCAGAGGGGTGCCATGAAGGAATTGCCCTTCTCCTTGCATTTGTATTTTTCTGTTTTTCAAGGCTGCATTATCCTACAGTTCAGAGCGCATTCCCTTGGAGAGTCAGATGTCTTCAAGGTGACTTCCAGCAGTAAGTTTGCAGGATTATAGAGCATGGTGAGGGAAGTAAAGTGATGCAAGATACACTGAAAATGAATGGAAAGAAAATGTTAAGCAGAGAGATTAGAACAGGCTGATTGCGTTTAGAGCTTAAGGAAGAGGAAATCTGTACCAAGAGGCACTGCACTGCATACTGCATGGTGCCAGCTCCCGGGAGATAGACTACAGCAAGGCGCATAGCCAGGTCAGGACATCACCCTGGTCTGCATCCTGAAGAGGTCACTGAGACACTGCAGTTCACTTCATGTTATTTTTTTTTAATTTTTGGTGTTTTGATTTTTAATTAATTTTGAACAGATTCAGTGTGTTTTATAGATAACAATTCTAAGAACATGATATTCCCTATCTCCCTCCCCCATCTTCCTATCACCCTCCTTTCTTCTCCCTTTCTTTTTTTTTCGTTTTGAGATAACTTTTTTTATTTTTATTTTTATTTTTTGACAGGCAGAGTGGACAGTGAGAGAGAGAGACAGAGAGAAAGGTCTTCCTTTGCCGTTGGTTCACCCTCCAATGGCCACTGCGGCTGGTGCACTGCGCTGATCCGAAGCCAGGAGCCAGGTGCTTCTCCTGGTCTCCCATGGGGTGCAGGGCCCAAGCACTTGGGCCATCCTCCACTGCACTCCCGGGCCATAGCAGAGAGCTGGCCTGGAAGAGGGGTAACTGGGACAGAATCCAGCGCCCTGACAGGGACTAGAACCCAGCGCCGCAAGGCGGAGGATTAGCCTATTGAGCCGGGGCGCCGGCCTGAGATAACATTTTAAATTTACATTACAGTAAAAGGCTGAATACTGGGGTCAGCACTGTGGTGCAGCAGGTTAAAGCTGGTGCTTAGGCTGGAGCCTACTACTCAAACAGTTCTCTATACTTTGTGTGTCTGTGTGGGTGCAGTCTGTTGAAATATTTACTTAGTATATACTAAGTTGATCTTCTTTATATAAAGATAATTGAAAATGAATCTTGATGAAGAATGGGATGGGAGACGGAGTGAGAGATGGGATGGTTGCGGGTGGGAGGGAGCAAAATTCAAAAGTTGTACTTTGGAAATTTATATTTATTAAATAAAAGTTGAAAAAAAGATTGCATTAGCTATTCGGGGTCTTCTGTTTTTCCATATGAATTTCAACATCATTTTATCTATATCTGAGAAGAATGTCCTTGGTATTTTTATTTGTATTGCATTGAACCTGTAAATTGATTTTGTAAGTATGTACATTAGATGATGTTGATTCTCCCGGTCAATGATCATGGAAGATTTTTGCATTTTTTTATATCTTTTTCTATTTCTTTCTTTAATGTTTTGTAATTCTCATCATAGAGATTTTTGACATCCTTGGTTCTATTTATTCCAAGGTATTTGATTTTCTTTGTAGCTATTGTGAGTGGGATAGTTTTAGAAGTTCTTTCTCAGCCATGGCATTGTCTGTGTATACAAAGGCTGTTGATTTTTGTGTGCTGATTATATATCCTGCTACTTTACCAAACTCTTCTATAAGTCCCAACAGTCTCTTAGTGGAGTATTGTGGATCCCTTGTATATAGAATCATGTCACCTGCAAATAGGGATAGTTTGACTTTCTCCTTCCCAGTTTGTATCACTTTGATTTTGTTTCTTGTCTAATGGCTCTGGCTAAAATTTCTAGGACGATATGGAATAGCAATGGTGACAGTGGCCACCCTTGTCTGGTACTGGATCTCTGTGGGAATGCTTCCCACTTTTTCTCATTCAGTAGGACATTGGCTGAAGGTATGTCATAAATTGCCTTTACTGTGTTGAAGAATGTTCCTTCTATACCCAGTTGGCTTAGAAAACAAAACAAGGCCAGCGCTGCAGCTCAATAGGCTAATCCCCCGCCTGCGGCGCTGGCACCGCGGGTTCTAGTCCCTGTCAGGGTGCTGGATTCTGTCCCAGTTACCCCTCTTCCAAGCCAGCTCTCTGCTGTGGCCCGGGAGTGCAGTGGAGGATGGCCCAAGTGCTTGGGCCCTGCACCCCATGGGAGACCAGGAGAAGCACCTGGCTCCTGGCTTCGGATCAGCGCAGTGCACCAGCCGCAGTGGCCACTGGAGGGTGGACCAATGGCAAAGGAAGACCTTTCTCTCTGTCTCTCTCTCTCACTGTCCACTCTGCCTGTCAAAAAAAAAAAAAAAACAGTTTGTTTATGTGATGAATCACATTGATTGATTTGTGAATGTTGAACCATCCCTGCATACCAGGGATAAATTGCACTTGATCCAGGTGAATGATTTTTCTGATGTGTTGTTGGATTTTATTGGCTAGAATTTTGTTGAAGATTTTGCATCTGTGTTCTTCAGGGAAATCAGTCTGTTGTTCTCTTTTCTGTTGCATCTTTTTTAGATTTAGGGATTAAGATGATATTGGCTTGATAGAATTTGGGAGAATTCCCTCCCTTTCAATTGTTTTGAATAGCTTGAGAAGAATTGGAGTTCATTCTTTTTTAAATGTCTTCTAGAATTTAGCAGTGAAACCATCCAGGCTTGGGCTTTTCTTTGTTTGAAAGGCATTTATTACTGATTCAATTTTTGGCTTGGCTATGGGTCTGTTTAGGTTTTCTGTGTTTTCATAGTTCAGTGTAGGTAGGTTGTATGTCTCTAGGAATCTATCCATTTCTGATAGATTTCCCAGTTTGTTGGCATACAACTCTGTAGTAATTTCTGATGACTCTTTTTATTTCTGTGGTGTCTGTTGTTACATTCCCTTTTTCATCTATAATTTTATTGGTTTCTGTCTTCTCTCTCCTTTTTTTGTTTAGTTAGGCCAGTGGTTTGTCAATTTCGATTATTTTGTCAAAAAACCAGCTTTTCATTTTGCTGATCCTTTGGAATTTTTTAATTCAATTTTGTTGATTGCTTCTCTAATTTTAATTATTTCTTTCCTCCTACTAGTTTTGGGTTTGGTTTGCTGTTATTTTTCTAGATCCTTCAGATGCATTGATAGCTCATTTATTTGGTGCCTTTCCAATTTCTTGATGTAGGCACCAGTTGCTATAAACTTTCCTCTTACCACTGCTTTTGCTGTATCCCTAAGTTTTGATATGTTCTATTATCATCTTCATTTGTTTCCAGAAATTTTTTGATTTCTTCTATGACCCACTGTTCATTCAGGAGCATGTTGTTCAGTCTCCATGTGTTTGCATATGTTCTAGATATTCCTCCTGAGTTGCTGATTTCCAGCTTCATTGCATTGTAGTCCAAGAAGATGCATGGCATGATTTTGATTCTTTTGAATTTGCTGAGACTTGCTTTATGGCCTAGCATGTGGTCAGTCCTAGAGAAAGTTTCATGTACTAGAGAATAGAATGTGTATTCTGCAACTGTAGGATGGGAAGTTCTGTAGATATGTTAGGTCCATTTGGTTCATGGTGTCGATTAACTCTATTGTTTCCTTGCTGATTTTCTGTCTGATTGATCTGTCCATTGCTGAAAGTGGGGTATTGAAATCCCCCATTACTATTGTAATGGAGTCTGTATCTCCCTTTAGATCCCTTAACATTTCTTTTAAAATAGCCAGGTGCCCTGTAATTAGGTGCCTATACATTTATAATAGTTACATCTTCCTATTGAATTGATCCCTTAATCATTACATTGTGTGCCTCTTTGTCTCTTTTAATAGATTTTGTGTTAAAGTCTATTTTGTCTGATATTAAGATGGCTACACCAACTATTTTTTTGTTTCTGCTGGCATGGAATATCTTTTTCCATCCTTTCACTTTCAGTCTGCATGCGTCGTTGTTGGTGAGATGTGTTTCTTATAGGCAGCAAATAGATGAGTTTTGTTTTTTAACTCATTCAGCCAGTCTGTGTTTTTTAACTGTAGATTTGAAGCCAGTTACATTCAAAGTGACTGTTGATAAGTAACAGCTTTGCCTTGCCATTTTTCCATAAATATTTCAATTTTTTGCTTTTGATTTCCTTTGTACTTTCACTGGGAGATTTTCTTCCTTTACCTTCTTTCGTAACGATGACCATGCTTCTGTGTTTCTGTGCACAGCACATCTTGAAGCATCTTTTGCAAGGCTGGACAAGTGGTGACAAATTCTTTCAATTTCTGTTTGTTGTGGAAGATCTTTATTTCACTTTCATTCATAAATGTGGGCTTTACAGGGTACAGTATTCTGGGTGACAGTATTTTTTCCTTCAGACTTGGAATATGTTGCCATTCTCTCCTTTAGCCTTTAGGGTTGCTGGTAAGAAGTCCACTGCGAGTCTAATTGGGTTCCTCTGAATGTGATCTGGTGTTTCTCTCATGTACATTTTAGAATCTTTTCTTTATGTTTTACCTGGAGAGGTTGACTACAATGTGTCATGATTAAGATATTTTTTGTTCATGTCCATTAGGAGTTCTGTGTGCTTCCTGTACTTGAATGTCCCTTTCTTTCTCCAAATTAGGAAAGTTTTCTGTTATTATCTCACTAAAAAGGCCTTCTAGTCCTTTCTCTCTTTCCACACCTTCAGGAACTCCTAGAACCCATATTCTGGGTCATTTGATAGTGTCCTGTAGATCCCAAACAGTGTTTTTTAGTTTTATAATTTTCTCTTTTTATGACTGCATAATTTCCTGTGCTTTGTCTTTTATGTCAGATATTCTTTCTTCTGCTTCACCACTTCTGTTGTTAAGACTTTCCACTGCATATTTTATTTGTTCTATTAAATTCTTCATTTCCAAGATTTTACTTTGCTTTCTCTTTAAGATCTCAATTTCATGGATGAAATTTTCTTTCATTTCATCTACAGATTTCATTAGTTCATGCATTTGCTTTGATTACTTCTATGTAATCTTATGATCGATTTTTAAAATTCCATTTCTGGCTTTTCTTCCTTCTTATCATCTTCACAATCTAGTATTAAGGTGTTGCATTCTTTTGGGGGGGGGTTATGTTGTGTTTCCTTTTCTTGTTTCTTAAATTGGTACATTTATTATTCAGCATTTGTGGAGATACTTAATGACTTCCTGTGTGTTTTGTTGCTGTGGCAGCTTTTATCTTTGAGCTATGTCTGTGTGGATTATTGGAGTGTCTGTGCTTTCAGGGAATACCTGGAGGCGTGTAGTAGGTATGGCCAGGGAGATCTGTTGAGTGCTCCAGGGTGAAGAGAGTGTTAAGGTGACACCCAGGTTTGGCATGGTAAATCTCCTCTTTTATTTATTTATTTATTTATTTATTTTATTTTATTTTTTTTTGGTAATCAGAGGGCAAGTTTTTCTGTTCTGTTGGTATAGACTCAGCTGAACTCCTCTCCTCAGAGGAGACCAGTGCCTGGGCAGTAGCCCCAGTGCGTCTAATATTCGCCTGCACTTCCACAAGGACCATACAAAGGATCTGTGCAGGCCTCAGTGTAAGCAAATTTCCCAGCAGTGTCCCTCACCAGGGATCCAGGGAAACCTGAGCATGTGGATCCTCCCACAGTGACTGCCCTAGATCCCAGGCACTCCCTGAGCCCTCTCACGCAGCCTCAGTGTTTTCACAGTCCTGGCACACAGGCCTCCCACAGTCAGGGGCACCCAGCCCCTCATCAGTTCCCCCACCCGTCTGACTGGTTGCTGGGCATGGACACGAACTGGCGCCGCCGTTACGTATGCCCAACATGGTGTTTGCTCTCTATCGGCTTGTTACAGGACGCCATTGCAGGGTGATTGGGGAGAGAGAAACGTGCCCCCCTTTTTTTCTCCTGTAGTTTAGCAGGTGCACTGTCCCCCACAGTGCTCCAAGCCAAATTCCCTCTGGCTTTTCCTGCAGCTTTATCGCCGTGGCTTGGGCTGTTGCAGCCTGGTCTCACCTCTCTCCAAAGTTGGTATGGAGGCTCTCCACTGCTGAGGTCCTGATTTGTGCGTGTCCACACCCTCCACGTAGGTCTGCTGTGTTCCTCTAATTTGTGTGGAGTTTCCTCTGCTGTTTTCTCCCTAGCTCTTCCCTGAGACCGCACTCTCTCCACTTTGTTAAAACTGTCTTCTAGAGTAGAGTGATAAGCTCCCTGCCTACCTTGCCACCTTAATCCTTCCTCACATTCATTTTAATTCAAATGCTTTTCCATGCCTCCAACTTCTGTAGGGTGAACTGGTTCCCATTACTGGTTTGGGAAATCAAATCCCATTAGCTCAGAAACTGCCAGGAACAATCTTTAGCATAAGGCACTTTTTTTTTCAAAGATTTATTTGTTTATTTATTTGAAAGAGAGTTACAGAGAGAGAGGGAGAGAGAGATACCATCCATCCACTGAATGGCCACAACAGCCGGGGCTGGGCCGTGCCGAAGCCGGGAGCCAAGAGTTTCATATGAAGATGTTGCCTGAGTGCAGTACTTGAGCCATCTTCCACTGCTTTCCCAGGCACACTAGCAGGGAACTCGATAGAAAGTAGAGCCACCGCCGGCGCCGCGGCTCACTAGGCTAATCCTCCGCCTAGCGGCGCCGGCACACCGGGTTCTAGTCCCGGTCGGGGCGCCGGATTCTGTCCCGGTTGCCCCTCTTCCAGGCCAGCCCTCTGCTGTGGCCAGGGAGTGCAGTGGAGGATGGCCCAGGTGCTTGGGCCCTGCACCCCATGGGAGACCAGGAGAAGCACCTGGCTCCTGGCTCCTGCCATCGGATCAGCGCGGTGCGCCGGCCGCAGCGCGCCGGCCGCGGCGGCCATTGGAGGGTGAACCAACGGCAAAGGAAGACCTTTCTCTCTGTCTCTCTCTCTCACTGTCCACTCTGCCTGTCCAAAAAAAAAAAAAAAAAAGAAAGAAAGAAAGAAAGTAGAGCCACCAGAATTTGAACCAGCGCCCATATGGAATGCCCACATTGCAGGAGGTGGCTTAACCCAATGCTGGCCCCCTAGCATAAGGCTCATTTCATGACTGTTCACTCTGATTCTGTTTTTCTCATATCAGCACTCCTGCCCTGTAAGGGATCTCCACTGAACTGTAAGCAGAATGGAAAGAACGCTCTGCATTTGCAGACTCTGGCATGGATTTGCTGCTACCCCACACTGCTACTGGTGCTGGGCAGTCTCGTGCTGCAGGCTTGAGGCTCTGGGCCCTGCTGTGCTTTCTTCCCTAGTATGAGCCACAATCGTTCTTTGCATGTCCTGGGAATCAACCTGGGGGAGTTTGCTCCATTTCTCTATCCAATGAATCCCTTTTAACCCAGGATGTAATAAAGTGACCTGAAAACTTTTGTTGCGAAGAATACAAAGAATAGAACCACATTATGGAAAGAGAGGTCAAGTATGTGAAGTTTAGTCATTATCTCGAGGACAAGTTGCTTTAAATGCAGTGCATTGAGAGAATATGTGAGGCATGGAGGGCCAGCCGATCAGGAGGCAACTGCCACTGAGAAATAGGCTGTTACCCACAGTTTCAAGTGCAGAAGGCCCCTGCCGTGATGGACCACATGGGGAAGGCAGAGGAAAAGGAGGAAGCAGCAGCAAAGACCTTCAGTGCAGCTTCTGTGGGAAGGACTGGGCCAGTACACAGGCTTAGTATTGGATGATTGGCATAACTTCAGTGAGGCAGGGGCATGGACGAAGTCTTAGTTGTCTGCTACCTCTGTGTAGATTTATTCATAATATTTCCTCATTTTGCAATTGGTATCTAAGAGTCTCTAGTAATATCTCCTTTGATTCTTGTTAAATGTCATTTGTGTCTTCTTTTGTTCTTTGTCAGTCTTACTAAATGTTTGTCAATCTCATCAATGTTTTGATTCTTCCAAAGAATCAGCTTTTTGCTTTACTGATGTCATCTATCAATTTCCTGTTTTCAGTTCCATTGATTTCTGCACTCCTCATGATAGCTGTCTTACTTTGGTTCATTTGGGTTAATTTTGCAAAATTATTTTTTAAGAAACTTGATTGAGATATAAATGACATATGAAAAGTGCACCTATTTCCCGTGTACATCTTGCTGAGTTTGAAGGTGAGCATTTCCCTGCGAGATCATCACCAAAGTCTGTACCATAAACACATCTATCACCTCCAAAAATTTCCTCCAGCCCTCTGTATTATTTGCTATTATTTACTTTTGTAATAAGAACACATAACTTAAGGTCTACTCACCACATTTCCAAGTATTCACCACAGTCTTCCACGCTAGGCACCATGCTGCACTGCAGATGTCTAGGATTTACTCAACTTGCATAACTGAAATTTCATACCAGTTGACTAATACCTCTAGACTCCCCCCTCCCCAGCCCTGGCAAGCACCACGTGGCTCCCAGCTTCTATGGCTTTGAGTATACTATTCCTCATGTACATAGCATCATGGAGAATTTTCCCTCCATGTCTTGCCTATTTCACTTAGCTTATTGTACTCAAGGTTAATCCAAATTGTTGCAAATACATAACTTCCTTTTTTTAAAAAAAGATTTTTGTTTTTTTATTTGAGAGGTAGGGTTACAGACAGTGAGAGGGAGAGACAGAGAGAAAGGTCTTCCTTCTGTAGGTTCACTCCCCAAATGGCCACAACGGCCAGAGCTGCGCTGATCTAAAGCCAGGAACCAGGTGCTTCTTCCTGGTCTCCCATGAAGGTGCAGGGGCCCAAACACTTGGGCCATCTTCTTTTGCCTTCCCAGGCCACAGCAGAGAGCTGGATGGGAAGAGGAGCAGCCAGGACTAGAACCGGTGCCCATCTGGGATGCTGGCACCGCAGGCTGGAGGATTAACCTACTGCACCATGGCGCCAGCCCCAGAACTTCCTTTTTTAAGCTGAATAATATTCCATTTTACATACACACATACACACACACTTCAGAAAATTATGGAAATGGAATTAAAAGATAAGTTTATTTTGGTGAAAAAAATGAAATCCATACATGCCTTGTATTATGATATGCTGTGGAAAATTATATATATATATATATATATATATATATATATATATATATATATATATATAAATGTGTGTGTGTTTACATATATTTCTTTATTCTTTCAGTCCTGGGTAGTCACTGAGATTTTTTTCTGTACTATGGCTGTGGTGAGTAAAGCTGCCATGAACCTGGAATATAATTATCTCTTCAAGATTCTTACCTATTATCTCTTTGGATATATACTCAGAATTGGAATTGGTATGGAGGGTCATATGGCAATTCTATTTTTAATTTTTTGAGAAACCTCAGTATTGTTTTCTGTACCAGCTGTGAGTTTATGTTCCTTGTCAACAATGTGTGAGTGTTCCCTTTCCTCCTCATCCATGGAAGCACTGTTACTTGGGGCTTTTAGATTAGAGCCAAACCACCAGATGTGAAGCATTGACTTATCGTGGTTTTGAGTCACATTTCTATAAGATTAGTGGTGTTGAACAATTTTTAATATTTCTGTGGGCCATTTGTACATCCTTTTTAAAATTGAGACATATTTATTTTTTGTATTTTATTTTAATTTTTAACAGATTCAATGTGATTTGTAGATACAATTCTAAGAACATAATGATATCCCCTTCTTCCCTCCCTCCCTCACTCCCTCCCACCCTGAGGAATGTCTTTGCCGTCCTTTTGCCCATTCTCAGAATATTAATTGGGTTCCTTTTTGTTTGTTTTGCTTTGCTAATGAGCTACATATGTTTCTCTGATATTTGGGATATTAGTTCCTTATCATAAAAATGGTTTGCAAATATTTTCTTCCATCTGTTAATTGTTCTTTTGCTTTAAAAAGACTTTTTAAAACAATTATTTATTTTGTTTTATTTATTTGAAAGCCAGAGAGACAGAGATCTCCCATCCACTGGTTCACTCCCTAAATGCCCACAACATCCTAGGTACATGTGAAAGCCAGGAGCCGGGAATTCGGTCTGGGTCTACCATGTGGGAGATGGGGACACAACTACTTGAGCCGTCACCTGCTGCTTCCCAGGGCATACAAAAGCAGGAAACTGGAATTGGGAACAGAGCCAGGACTTGAATCCAAGGCATGCTGAAATAAGATGCAGGGATGCCAGTCACTATGCCAAGTGTCTATCCCTACAAACGACTTTTAGTTTTGTATAATCCTGCTTGTCTATTCTTGGTTTCTTGTTGTTGTTGGCCTGTGCTTTAGGTGTCATATCCACGAAACTATTGACAAGGCTAATGTCAGAAAGCTTTTTTTCTATGTTTTCTTCTAGAAAATTCTAATTTCAAATCTTATTATAAAACTTTAATCCATTTTGAGGTTTTTTTTTATGTTGTAAGATTAGATTCCAGTTTAATTCTTTTGCATGTGGCTATCCAGTATTCCCCACACTATTTACTGAAGAGACTGCCCAGGGACAGCTCTGTGGCATAGTGAGTGCAGTGCCAGCATCCCATATGGGTACAAGTTCCAGTCCTGGCTCCTCCCTGCTAATGTACCTGAAAAGGCAATGAAACATGGCCCAAGTGCTTGGGTCCCTGCCACCCACATGGGAGATCCAGAAGAAGTTCCTGGCTCTTGGCTTTGGCCTGACTCAGCCCTGGCCGTTGCGGCCATATAGGGAGTGAATCAATGGATGGAAGATCTCTCTTTCTCGCTGCCTCTCTCTCTCTATAACTCCGCCTTTCAATAAAATAAATAAATCTTTAAAAGAAAATAGAGACTACCTTTTCCTCATTGTGTATTCTTGATACCCTTGTTGAAGTTCAGATGAATATGTGTGAATTTTTTTGTGGACTTTGCGTTCCATTTCATTGGTTTATATGTCCATTTTAATGCCATCACCCTACAGTTTTGATCACTATAGCTTTGTTAATGTATTTTGAAATTAGGAAGTGTGATGCTCCCAGGTTTATTCTTGTTCAAAATAACTTGGTTATTCAGATCTTTTTGTAGTTCCATACAAATTTTAGGACTGTTTTTAATATTTCTATTAATGTCAATATATTTCTATTTAAAATGTCATTGTGATTTTGATAGGAGTTGTGTTTAATCTGTTCATCAGTCTGAGGAGTATAGACATTTTTACAAAATTAATTATTTTAATTCATGACCGTGGGTTATCTTTCCACTTATTTGTATCTTCTTCAGTCTCTTCTATTAATGTTTTTATAGTTTTCAATGCATACATCTTTAACCCCCTTGATTAAAGTTATTATTTTTCGGGGGATCCGGCAAGATGGCGGAATAGGAAGGGAGCACACTGATAGTCTGGGGAGAGATAGTTTAATAAAAGTGGAGATACTGCAGGTTCAAGGAAGAGTAGGGGAGGAAACAGCAGAAGAAACTCTTCCGGAACGCGTGACTCACAGCGGACCTGCGTGGAGAGCGTGGGAGCCCACAGTTCGGGACATCAGCGGCAGACTCAACACACCAGCGCTGAAACGCGAGGTGAGCCGAACCTCAATAGCCCGAGACACCGGCAGGCAAGCGGAGAGAGGAGACTAGAGGGAACGACCCCCGTGGGGGGGAAGTTCACAAGGCTAACTGGAAGAGAGAGAGAGAGAGGAAAAAAAAAAAAAAAGGTGACTAGTACGGACACGGGTTTCTCTCTCTCCGCTCACCTCTCAAGGGCGAGCAAGACAAAGAGCAGGCGCCATCTTGGACATACGTCATAAGCAGAGCGACCTCAGGTCTGCACCGGCCCTGAGCCTAGCAGAAAAACCTGACTCTGGGCGGGGCGAATTAACAGGAGATTAGGAGCTAGTAAATTTGTGGTGCTACTGAACTGAGACTGTGAAAAAAGAGACGGTGGGGGAGAGAACTCACGGAATTCACGTGAGCACTCTCCAGAGACGCTACAATTCCGTAACTTTGGCAACCCAGTGGGAGGCTGAAGGAGAATTTGAGCCCACTCTGAGGGCAGAACAGATTCCCTGTGGGGATCTTGGGAAAGAGCTTCCGATCTCTGGCTCCTGTGGGTATATCATTTGCCTGCTAACTACCTCCAACTTCGTTCAGCTGTGCGGAATTACTTCCCTTTTGAAGCAAAAAAAAAAGAGAGAGAGATTTACCACGCCTAACCTGGGAGTGTCACCTTTGGCACACCAAACAGAGCTCTCAGGCCACACCCATCTCAAGCCCTAAGGCTCCATCAAAAACAGATAGTCCACTTAATCTAGAGTCATAGTATAACAAGAAAAAGCACCACAGTGAAGAAACCAAATATCTCCAATATGACAAATAACAAACGCAAAAACCAAGGTAATAAAAACAAGGAAGTCACCATGAAGCCCTCAAATGAAAAAGACACCCCAATTCAAGATTATGAAGATGATGACATAGAAGAAATGCAAGAAGCAGATCTCAAAAAATTGATAAGAACATTAAGAAGTTCTCAAAAACAAATTCTGGAACTACACAAATCCTTAATGGACAAGATAGAAAATCTCTCTCGTGAAAATGAAATATTAAGGAGGAATCAAAATGAAACGAAACAACTAGTACAACAGGAAACTGTGATAGTGACTGAAGTGAAGAATTCAATAGATCAAATGAAAAACACAATAGAGAGCCTTACAAACAGAATGGGTGAAGCAGAAGAGAGAATATCGGACTTAGAAGACAGAGAACAGGAAAGGATACAGTCAGACCAAAGAAAAGACGAGGAAATTAGAAATCTAAAACATATTGTCGGGAATCTTCAGGATACTATTAAAAAACCCAACATTCGGGTTCTAGGAGTTCCTGAAGGCATGGAGAGGGAGAAAGGATTAGAAGGCCTTTTTGGTGAGATATTAGCAGAAAATTTCCCAGGTTTGGAGAAGGACAGAGAAATCCTAGTACAGGAAGCTCACAGAACCCCTAATAAACACGACCAAAAGAGATCCTCACCACGACACGTTGTAATTAAACTCTCCACAGTGAAACATAAAGAAAAGATCCTAAAATGTGCAAGAGAGAAACGTCAGATTACTCTCAGAGGATCTCCAATCAGACTCACAGCTGACTTCTCATCAGAAACTCTACAAGCTAGGAGGGAATGGCGAGATATAGCCCAGGTACTAAGAGAGAACAACTGCCAGCCCAGAATATTATATCCTGCAAAGCTATCATTTGTGAATGAAGGTGAAATAAAGACTTTTCATAGCAAACAGAAATTGAAAGAATTTGTTGCCACTCGTCCAGCCCTGCAAAAGATGCTTAAAGATGTGTTACACACAGAAACAAAGAAACACGGTCATCAATATGAAAGAAGGTAAAGGAAGTAAACCAAGGAAGGAAACCTCACAGCAAAAGATCACAGGGAATTCAAAGCATATATTAGAACTTATCTTTGGCAAATGGCAGGGCAAAGTTACCACTTATCATTAGTCACTTTGAACGTGAATGGCCTGAACTGTCCAGTTAAAAGACACCGATTGGCTGATTGGGTTAAGGAACAAAACCCATCTATATGCTGCTTACAAGAAACACATCTTTCCAACAAAGATCCATACAGACTGAAAGTGAAAGGCTGGAAAAAGATATACCATGCCAACAGAAATGAAAAAAGAGCAGGCGTAGCCATCTTAATATCGGACAACATAAACTTTACCACAAAAACTGTTAAGAGAGACAAAGAGGGACACTATATCATGATTAAGGGATCAATTCAACAGGAAGATATAACAATTATCAATGTATATGCACCTAACTACAGGGCACCAGTTTATCTAAAAGATTTATTAACGGACTTAAAGGGAGACTTAGACTCCAATACAATAGTACTGGGGGACTTCAATACTCCATTCTCAGAAATGGACAGATCATCCGGTCAGAAGATCAACAAGGATACAGTAGATTTAAACGACACTATAGCCCAAATGGATCTAACAGATATATACAGAACTTTCAATCCTACAGCTAAAGATTTTACATTCTTCTCAGCAGTACATGGAAGCTTCTCTAGGATTGACCACATACTAGGCCATAAAGCAAGTCTCAGCAAATTCAAAAGAATTAGAATCATACCATGCAGCTTCTCAGACCATAAAGGATTGAAGTTGGAGATTGGCAACTCAGGAATCCCTAGAGCATACGCAAACACATGGAGATTGAACAACATGCTCCTGAATGAACAATGGGTCATAGAAGAAATCAAAAGAGAAATCAAAAACTTTCTGGAAGTAAATGAGGATAACAGCACAACATACCGAAACTTATGGGACGCAGCAAAAGCAGTGTTAAGAGGAAAGTTTATATCAATAGGTGCCTACATCAAGAAATTGGAAAGACACCAAATAGATGAGCTTTCAATTCACCTCAAGGATCTAGAAAACCTACAGCAAACCAGACCCAAATCTAGTAGGAGAAGAGAAATAATTAAAATCAGAGAAGAAATCAACAGGATTGAATCAAGAAAAACATTACAAAAAATCAGCCAAACAAGGAGCTGGTTTTTTGAAAAAATAAACAAAATTGACACCCCATTGGCCCAACTAACTAAAAAAAGAAGAGAAAAGACCCAAATCAATAAAATCAGAGATGAAAAAGGAAACGTAACAACAGACACCACAGAAATAAAAAGAATCATCAGAAATTACTACAAGGACTTGTATGCCAGCAAACAGGGAAACCTATCAGAAATGGATAGATTCCTGGACACATGCAACCTGCCTAAATTGAACCAGGAAGACATCGAAAACCTAAACAGACCCATAACTGAGACAGAAATTGAAACAGTAATAAAGGCCCTCCCAACAAAGAAAAGCCCAGGACCAGATGGATTCACTGCTGAATTCTACCAGACGTTTAAAGAAGAACTAACTCCAATTCTTCTCAAACTATTCAGAACAATCGAAGAAGAGGGAGTCCTCCCAAATTCTTTCTATGAAGCCAGCATCACCTTAATTCCTAAGCCAGAAAAAGATGCAGCACTGAAAGAGAATTACAGACCAATATCCCTGATGAACATAGATGCAAAAATCCTCAATAAAATTCTCGCCAATAGAATGCAACAACACATCAGAAAGATCATCCACCCAGACCAAGTGGGATTTATCCCTGGTATGCAGGGATGGTTTAATGTGCGCAAGACAATCAATGTGATACACCACATTAACAGACTGCAGAAGAAAAACCATATGATTATCTCAATAGATGCAGAGAAAGCATTTGATAAAATACAACACCCGTTCATGATGAAAACTCTAAGCAAACTGGGTTTGGAAGGAACATTCCTCAATACAATCAAAGCAATCTATGAAAAACCCACAGCCAACATCCTATTGAATGGGGAAAAGTTGGAAGCATTTCCACTGAGATCTGGAACCAGACAGGGATGCCCACTCTCACCACTGCTATTCAATATAGTTCTGGAGGTTCTAGCCAGAGCTATTAGGCAAGAAAAAGAAATTAAAGGGATACAAATTGGGAAGGAAGAACTCAAACTATCCCTCTTTGCAGATGACATGATTCTGTATTTAGGGGACCCAAAGAACTCTACTAAGAGACTATTGGAACTCATAGAAGAGTTTGGCAAAGTAGCAGGGTATAAAATCAATGCACAAAAATCAACAGCCTTTGTATACACAGACAATGCCATGGCTGAGGAAGAACTTCTAAGATCAATCCCATTCACAATAGCCACAAAAACAATCAAATACCTTGGAATAAACTTAACCAAAGACGTTAAAGATCTCTACGATGAAAATTACAAAACCTTAAAGAAAGAAATAGAAGAGGATACCAAGAAATGGAAAAATCTTCCATGCTCATGGATTGGAAGAATCAATATCATCAAAATGTCCATTCTCCCAAAAGCAATTTACAGATTCAATGCAATACCAATCAAGATACCGAAGACCTTCTTCTCAGATCTGGAAAAAATGGTGCTGAAATTTATATGGAGGCACAAGAGATCTCGAATAGCTAAAGCAATCTTGTACAACAAAAACAAAGCCGGAGGCATCACAATACCAGATTTCAGGACATACTACAGGGCAGTTGTAATTAAAACAGCATGGTACTGGTACAGAAACAGATGGATAGACCAATGGAACAGAATTGAAACACCAGAAATCAACCCAAACATCTACAGCCAACTTATATTTGATCAAGGATCTAAAACTAATTCCTGGAGCAAGGACAGTCTATTCAATAAATGGTGCTGGGAAAATTGGATTTCCACGTGCAGAAGCATGAAGCAAGACCCCTACCTTACACCTTACACAAAAATCCACTCAACATGGATTAAAGACCTAAATCTACGACCTGACACCATCAAGTTACTAGAGAACATTGGAGAAACCCTTCAAGATATTGGCACAGGCAAAGAATTTCTGGAAAAGACCAGGGAGGCACAGGCAGTCAAAGCCAAAATCAACTATTGGGATTGCATCAAATTGAGAAGTTTCTGTACTGCAAAAGAAACAGTCAGGAGAGTGAAGAGACAACCGACAGAATGGGAAAAAATATTTGCAAACTATGCAACAGATAAAGGGTTAATAACCAGAATCTACAAAGAGATCAAGAAACTCCACAAAAACAAAACCAACAACCCACTTAAGAGATGGGCCAAGGACCTCAATAGACATTTTTCAAAAGAGGAAATCCAAATGGCCAACAGGCACATGAAAAAATGTTCAAGGTCATTAGCAATCAGGGAAATGCAAATCAAAACCACAATGAGGTTTCACCTCACCCCGGTTAGAATGGCTCACAAGCAGAAATCTACCAACAACAGATGCTGGGGAGGATGTGGGGAAAAAGGGACACTAACCCACTGTTGGTGGGAATGCAAACTGGTCAAGCCACTATGGAAGTCAGTCTGGAGATTCCTCAGAAACCTGAAGATAACCCTACCGTTCGACCCAGCCATCCCACTCCTTGGAATTTACCCAAAGGAATTTAAATTGGCAAACAAAAAAGAGGTCTGCACCCTAATGTTTATTGCAGCTCAATTCACAATAGCTAAGACCTGGAACCAACCTAAATGCCCATCAACGATAGACTGGATAAAGAAATTATGGGATATGTACTCTTTAGAATACTATACCGCAGTAAGAAACAACGAAATCCAGTCATTTGCAACAAAATGGAGGAATCTGGAACACATCATGCTGAGTGAAATAAGCCAGTCCCAAAGGGACAAATACCATATGTTCTCCCTGATCGGTGACGACTGACTGAACACCAAGAGGGAAACCTGTTGGAGTGAGGTGGACACCATGGGAAACGGTGGCTTGATCAGCATAGCCCTGACTGTTAATGAACAACTTAATACATTATCCCTCTTAGTAGTTTTTTTATCTGTTCTACTTAATATGACTGGTTTAGATCTGTAATTGATGCACAGTTATTCTTAAGTGTTGAAAATTAACTGAAATGTGATCCCTGTTGAACATGGTGGTGGGAATGGGAGAGGGAAGAGATGTATAATTTGGGACATGCTCAGGCTGACTTGCCCCAAGTGGTGGAGTTGGAAGCATACCAGGGGATTCCAATTCAATCCCATCGAGGTGGCATGTACCAATGCCATCTCACTGTTCCAGGTGATCAGTTTCAGTTCACAGTTGGTCATGGTGGAGGGACTGGGAGTCAAAGGGAGCACATAGACAAGTCTAGTACCTGCTAACGCTAACCGATGGAGTAAATAAAGGGGAGAGTGATCCAACATGGGAAGTGAGATACTCAGCAGACTCATAGAATGGCAGATGTCCTAAATAGCACTCTGGCCTCAGAATCAGCCCTAAAGGCATTCCGATCTGGCTGAAAAGCTCATGAGAGTATTTCAGGCATGGAAAGCCAAGACACTCTGGCAAAAGATCTCTGTGAGTGAGATCCCAGTGGAAAGAACAGGTCATCAAAAAAGGAGGTACCTTTCTCTGAAGGGAGGAGAGAACCTCCACTTTGACTATGACCTTGTCTAAACAAGATAAGAGTTGGAGAACTCAGAGGGCTTCCATAGCCTTGGAAACTCATGACTGGAGCATAGGGAGATTACTGATGCCATAGACAGGAGTGTCAATTGGTAAAGTCAACAACAGGAGTCACTGTGCACTTACTCCTCATGTAGGATCTCTATCCTTAATGTGCTGTACATTGAGATTTAATGCTATAATGAGTACTCAAACAATATATTTCACTTTGTGTTTCTATGGGGGTGCAAACTGTTGAAATCCTTACTTAATGCATACTAAACTGATCCTCTGTAAAAAAAAAAAAAAAAAAAAAAAAGAAATTATCAATTCCCAACTTGACTCTCATTGGGATTAAACATGACAATAGGTCTGCTCTGATTTCATCATCATTTAAAAAAAATCATCTATTATTTTTCACTTTATGTTTCTGTGTGGGAGCAAACTGTTGAAATCCATACTTGATGTATACTAAGCTGATCTTCTGTATATTAAGATAATCAAAAATGAATCTTGATGTGAATGGAAGGGGAGAGGGAGTGGGAAAGGGGAGGGTTGTGGGTGGGAGGGACGGTATGGGGGGGAAGCCATTGTAATCCATAAGTCGTACTTTGGAAATTTATATGCATTAAATAAAAGTTAAAAAAAAAAAAAAAGTTATTATTTTTCATATTATTATAAGTAAAACTGTTTGCTTCATTTCCTTTTTGAATAGATCATTGCTAGTATATTGAACTGTAACTGACTTTTCTGTATTGATTTTACGTCCTGTAGCTTTATGAAATTCTTTTTTATTTGTCACAGTTTTTTCTTGAAGCCTTGAGATTTGTTCTACATAGAAGGTCATGTCAACTGCAAAGATTTTTGTTTTTTTTTTTTAACAGAGTTACCAAAGTGCTTTATTTATACCTGGAGGTTCACAAGCAAGATGAGCATAACAATAATAAATAAAAGAAAAAAAAACTACCTTACTTTTAGGATGATGTATCAAGGGGTAAGACACCCGATTTCTGTGTGGAAGCACTTCACCGTGGAGTCAGGTGGTGACAGCAGAGGGGTGTAGGAGAAAGAGTAAGGTGAAGGGAGGAATGGCTGCTCCTCAGGTCTACAGGCAGGCTAGGGTGGTCAGGTTAAATATGTTCTCCAAATTCTTTCCATCATGGTAACAAAATATACTGTAAAATATATTTATAAGCCGGGCACTGTGGCGTAGTCGGCTGAGCCTCCGCCTGCAGCACCGGCATCCCATAAGGGCCATGGTTCGTGTCCTGGCTGCTCCCCTTCTGAGCCAGCTCTGCAGAGATAATTCTGCTTCTTCCTTTCCAATTTGGATTGGGACTCCTGGGGTAGACCTCCCTGCAGGAGCCTACGTGGGGCCTTCAGGTCCCCTCAGCTCTCTCCCCTTTCCCCCTCTTCCTTCCTTCCTCCCCCTCCTGCCCTCTCCCCTTTCCCCCTCTTCCTTCCTTCCTTCCCCTCCTACCCTCTCCTCTTTCTCCCTCTTCCTTCCTCCCCCTCCTGCCCTCTCCCTTTTTCTCTCTTCCCCTTCTCCATTACCTTTCTCTCCTGAATGTCTTTCTGCATTATCTGCTCAGAATCCTGTATTCTGCTTGAATTCTGTCCAGTCCCCCTCACAGTCCCACAGAGGATCAAATGGCAGCCCATCGCCCTCCTGCTTTTACTTGCTCAGATTTTCCAGGGTCCCTGTCCACCAGGGCCTGTGGCCCAGCAAGCACAGGACATCTCGCTCTCTCTGCCCCCTTGCCCAGCTTTATCTCTGCCAGAGTCCTTTGAAATGGTGGACTTTCTATTTTAGTCCTCAAGTGAGGGTGCCCTGTCCCTGCAGGTAGTAAAAATCTGATCTAGACTATCAGTCAGGCATCCCCCAAAGGCTGTTAAGATGCTGATGGAGCTACAGAATTTCTAAAACTGCTCTGTTGCTTTTCTTCCTCCACTAAGCCTGCTTTTCTAGACTGTGTTCTTGTCGGGGAGGTGAGCTCTGTGCCCTTACTGTTGGTAGCCTCTTTGATTCTGAGTGTACATCATGCTTAAAGGGGAAAGCTACACAGGAAACTTGATTTAAGAAGACCAGTGTAAAAATTCAAAATGGTATGCCCAGCATAATATAGTGTAGCTACTTTAGTTTATCCACCAGTCCTCTAATGGTGATATTAGACTTGTTTTTGCAGCATTACATATAATGCTGATCAGGGAAAAGTAACTTGTATATAAAATTTTCTTTACTGAAACTCATAATTTCTGTGGCATACAATCCTAAAAGTATGATTCAAAGGGCATATATAATTTAATTTTTGATATCTGTTGTGCATCTTTTCTCAATTCACACTTCCACTGTTTTTTTTTTTCCCACCATTTAATGCATGAGGCACTGTCTTCCACATACCTTCATCACCATTGAATATTAGAGGTTTTTTTAATTTTGCAAATCTGACTAGTTCAAAAGACAAAAGTTTCTTGTTTCATTGTGTAGTCCCTTGACTGCTGGTGAGGTACTGGGGGGATACATTACCTGTCTACCATCCCTAGCCCCTCTCTCACAGAAATGACTTTTGCCCATTGTCCTCTAAAACCCTCATTCTTTTAAATTATTGGTTGTCTAAGCTCTTTCACATTAAGAAGTCTAACTTTTGGTCAGATGTGTTGGAAATTGCTCCCAGCCTCATTTTTAGTTTGTGTGAATTGAATGTGTATTTGTCTTTGGGAATGCATACCCAAGCAAGTATGAATCTGTCTTAAATGACTTAATAATTTAATTATACTGTGCTCATGGATGAAATCTTAGCTCATGTTCTGTTGCTATAACAAAATACACAAGGCGAGGCTGGGTACTGTATACAGAAAAGCGGTTTATCTAGTTCACAGATCTGGCAGTCCCTTTGGTGAGGGCTTTCAGACATCCCAGCATGGCTGGTGGAATCCTGCCCGGAGCACACACAAAAGGCAGCGTTCACAGGAGGAGACAGGAAAGGAAGGAAGATTCCGAGGGCAGAGCTGCTCTCATTGCAGCAGTTTATTGTCGTGGGAACTGACTGAGTCCCTCCCATATTCCTTCCTTCTGAGGGTGGCGCCCCCTAATGACTAATCAGCTTCCAACAGACTCTGCCTTTTAAAGGTTCTACCACCTCAGGCCCACCACACTGGGGTCTGCGTTTCCAGCACATGAACTTTGAGGGCACACTCAAACCCTAGCAGAGGACGGAACTAAATCTGAAGCTACTGATTCCTTTTGAAGCTAATATATAAATGGAATTCAATTTCAATCAGTCCTCTAGGCTTCAGCTTAACTGAGACCAAACTGTCGGCAAATATCAGAAAGAAATGCTTTAGCAAGAATAGTAACAGGACTTCTGTCATACACTATATGTATTGCATAGCTGTACTGGTCAAAAAATGTGTATGAGGCCGGCGCCGCGGCTCAATAGGTTAATCCTCCGCCTTGCGGCGCCAGCACACCAGGTTCTAGTCCCGGTCAGGGCGCCGGATTCTGTCCCGGTTGCCCCTCTTCCAGGCCAGCCCTCTGCTGTGGCCCAGGAGTGCAGTGGAGGATGGCCCAAGTGCTTGGGCCCTGCACCCCATGGGAGACCAGGAGAAGCACCTGGCTCCTGCCATCGGACCAGCGCGGTGCGCTGGCTGCGGCGGCCATTGGAGGGTGAACCAACGGCAAAGGAAGACCTTTCTCTCTGTCTCTCTCTCTCTCACTGTCCACTCTGCCTGTCAAAAAAAAAATTAAAATTAAAATTTAAAAAAATGTGTATGGTATTGGCATCAAAATCGAAAAAAATCACTGAAAGAGTAAGGATTAATTGAAATGTAGATTTATTATAACTCACGGGGAGAAAATGGCATATTCAAAAAAATTGTCATAATCGATAATGTTGAAAGAAAGTAGAACTGAATGCCAGCAATGTACCATCTATGTGAATAACTTCCAAACGGGTAATAAATCTGAATTTAAAGTCAAATGTCAAATAAAAGGAATATTAAGAGAAAGCTTTGAACCATATCCATAGACTCTGAATTGAGGGAGATCGCTTTTAATTTTTTATTGGCAAGTAATAGTTGTACATCTTAATGGGATCCAATACAGTGTTTTAATACATTTATATATTGTGTGTTGATCAACTCAGGATAACTTACATTAAGTTAGTCAATTTGAATAATTTTAGACTTAGAGAAAAGTTGTAAAAGGCATACTCACCATCCTGTTGTCCCAAATGTTAGCATTTTACAAAACCATAGGACAATTTCAGAACTCAAGAATTAACACTGACATGCAGTGTGAACTAATCCACTGACGTCAATATTGGGATTTCAGTAGGTTTTTCACTAATATCTTTTTTCTGTTCTAGAATCCAATCCAAATCCCACACTGTGTATAGATGTCATGTCCTCCTAGTCTCCTCAAACTGCGATAATTCCTAAGTTGTACCCTAGGAGGAAAGAGACTGCTAATATGATATGCTCATCTCTGTACTGGTATATACATAATATTGAGAATTTTTTCCTATTTATATTTTGATTGACATGTAATACTTGAACATTTTCTGGTATAAATTACAAAACATCAATACATACACAGGATTTATTTGGTGTGTCTTATTACTAGCATGTTAGCTTTGATCCTGACTAAGGTAATGTCTGTCAAGTATCTCTAGGGCAGCATTACCATTTATCTGTTTGTCATTCATAAATAATATCTTACAGAAGCTGGTTTGAGACTATGTTGTAGAGACTCTCTTTCTCATCACACCCTTGAGCTGGCAAAGTATGAGATTTTGGAGGAAACCTGTCAGGCCATCTCTTACACCATTGCATGCAGTCAGATGGTCCAGGGATGATGACATCGAGAGAACTGACAGATGGGCAGGGAAAGCAGAAGAAAATCATTTTCTGTGACTATAGGATTTTATGATTACCCAGGTTGGAGAGAAGTGATAGGGGCAGGAGAGGGAGGGAAGGAGGGAGGGAGGGAGGGGGGAGGGAGGGAGGGAGGGAGAGAGAGAGAGAGAATGAATATGAATGAGAGAGAATAAGAATTAATGTTGCACCAAGAAAGAGAAACATCTTATTGAGATGGAGAGGGAGAAGTCAAAGAAGCATTCACTTTTTTAATCTTGAATGACTTGGAGAACAGGGAAGTTTTACAAAGAAAATGGTTTGGTTTCTAATGAATTTGAGGGACCAGTGAAATGAACAAATGGACATAACATCAGGGAGTTGTGGACTGAAGGCTAAAAAGTAGACTACAGAGGTTAGTAACTTTTGTGAGTGTGGAAATTGCCTGTAAGAAAGAGCTGAGCTAAGGACAGATTCGGAAGAATACTCAAAGGGTGTTGCAAAGAGGAATCAATAAGACAAAAAAGTAGTGGGGAGGTGAGGAGTCCAGATCACAGTGGTATCAAGCATACCACACAGTGATATCAAGGATGAAGAATAGGTCAAGATGGCAGCTATGAGCAGATATGTCAACTAAGACCAGGAAGACCAGTGATTTGGTCATTAGAAGATAATAACTTTTTTTTTGTAAGGGAAAGGGTTTATCGGGGGAAACCTGACAGACCAGAGGGAAGGGGCGAAGAGGGAAAGGAGGGAGGAGAGTGTAAGAGAGAGATCCAGAGAGAGATCAAGAGACAGAGAGAGACAGAGAGGAAGAGAGATCAGGAGATGGAGAGAGAGAGTGATAATGACTTTCATAACTGTGGTTTACACAGCGACAGGATCCAGATTTGGGTAAGGAATAAGGGAGTGCATAAAATGGAGTCAATGATGAAGTGAGAAATGGACAATATTCATGAGCAGTTCAACAAGGAATTGTGCTTGATGATGATGTTGAGGGACCTCTCTGCGACCCTTTGTGTATTAATTTCTATTATTATATATTAACAATACTAACAGAAGTACTAACGGTTCTCAACACTAGGTAAGCAATATAATTTAAAGGTACCAAAGCTTGATAAATGCAAAAGTGTTTGAACAAAACATGTTTCAGCTGCTTAGCTTTGGTTTGGAAATCCCCTGATTTAACAAAGAACCAGAGGGGGCAGCACTGTGGCATAGTGGGTAAAGCTACCGCCTGCAGTGCCAGCATCCCATATGGGCACTGGTTCAAGTTCGGCTGCTCCACTTCCAATCCAGCTCTGGGCTATGGCCTGGGAAAGCAGTAGAAGATGGCTCAAATGCTTGGGCCCCTGTACCCGTGTGGGAGACCCGGAAGAAGCTCCTCTCCTTGTTCCTAGCTTTAGATCAGTGCAGCTCTGAGCACTACAGCCATCTGGGGAGTGAATCCCAGCTGGAAGTGATCCCAGCAGATGAAAGACCTATCTCTCTCTCTCTCTCTCTCTGCCTCTCCTTCTCTCTCTATGCAACTCTGACTTTTAAATATTTTTAAAAAAAAAAAAGAACCAGAGGATAAGGGCCATGTTCATTCCTAATGTAAAAATAAAATTCATCTTGAATAAGAGATGTATTAATGACAGCAAAATTCGTCCATTTTGAAATAGGAAATATTCTTGATGGAAGAGGGACCAGTCAGAGAAAAATGTCACTAGCTGGAGGTCAGAAGAACACTTGGTGTAATGGGTAGGGAGCAGGCAAAGCCTCCTGTTGAGGAGCAGTGGTAGTGCTGTAGGCTCTGTGATCGGGGAAAGACTTTACAGACGGCTGAAATAGAATGTCTCTGGGGCACCAGGAAACATGGGAGCAGAGTGGCTGATGCCCTCACAAAACTGCTTGGTTCATACTCCTTTCCAGCCTCCTGTTACCCACCCCCCCGTCCCCTACCCCCTTGGACTCTACACTGAATCTGCACCAAATCCGTCCCCAGCCCTGTGTCCTTGCAACTCCTTCACATGCGGGTCACCCCATGTCTTCACACTGCAGGTTCCCTCAGCGAAGAATTCTCTTCCCTGGGCAGTGGGAGGACAGGCCTGTGCGCCTCAGGCCATTTTCTGTGCAGCAGCTGAGAGAAACCATCTGCCCAGTCCAGGGTGTGGTGCAGAATGGGCACTCAATAGATACTAGGCCCCTCGGAGAATTCTGAGTGTTTTAAGATCCACGCCAAGGGTCTGCTTCCCTCTGAAAAGTCCCCTGTGCCCCATGGGCCCATGACTTGGTCACCACAGAACTCACTGTCCAGCAGATGTTGGTTCCCAGCTCTGTCTCCACTTTCAGACTGCAGGTTTGTTTGAGACTGCTGTTGCCTGGCTGGGAGGGAGGAGCCCTAGGGGCATGGGAGCCCCAGTGACCCTGTGGGAAGCAGGGTTCTCGTCTCCCAGAGTGGCGGAGTCAGAACAGGGTGCTGGGTGTGACCAGACTGCCACCCTCTCTTAGCTTCTGAGCATCCACAGGGTTCTGACACCTGCAGGAAGACCTGCCTTGCACACGAAGACTGGGAGTGGATCTCAAGGTCAGGAGGCTCTTGGGTTTGGCCATCACACTGACCACTGAAATCCCCCATGTACCACACCACTGGAGCATCTCCTGGGCCTCATAACCCCTCTGGGGAGGTCCATTCACCTCCCCCGGGATCCGGTTTCTCCTGGGTCTAACCCCAAAGCCTTCTCCTTTCCCAGACACCCTCATTTGTCTCCCAAAGCTGGCAGTCATTTGAAAAATAAAAGGTAAACCGTGTGCTGGGAGTGTGGGTCAGGGCATGGGATTCCCCTTCCAGATCACTTGATGGTGTTTAAATGTGAAATATTGGTATTTACTTTTAAAAGGTGAAAAAAATCTGAAGATTGCCACTTTAAATTCCTGTGTGTTGAGGTGTGAACATCCCTCTGTATTCTTGTTGTCTTTTCCAGAGCTCTCAGGGGCTGTGGTCTCACATCTTGCACTGGGGCACCAATGGACCATTTCCAGCAGGGATGGTGCAGGGCTGACCCGGATGCCTGACTGCACCCATCACCTCCAGAGAGCTGCACACCTGGAAAGTGAGTCCTGTGTGCATGGGGCCCCGGGGACAGTGCCACGAGGATAGGTGCCATCAGTGTCTCTAACAAAAGTGTCTAATGGTTTTGGGAACAGGCAACCTGATCAGGCCTAAAACCTGGTAATGTCATCTCCCCAGGGAAGTCCCCGGGAGAGAATCATGAAGTGTATCTCCTATTACATTAGGATGTGAGTTTAGAATAATAAACGTGGATCTGAAAAAGAATGTGACTGTAGTGATTGACAAGTGATTTGATTTGAGCTAGTGCAAAACTACTTTGTATCTGTTGCCATCTTTTGCAAGCATGATTAGTTTCAACAGTAATAAAAGTATAAGAAAAATAGCCCTATCATATTAACACACTAGTTGTTTTCATGTGTAACATTTTCTCTTAGTTCTTCTCCAAAAATAGAACCTTCATCTAGTTGATACTCGAATGTAGTTATTTTCTCTAAGGGTTTTTGCAACAAACATTTTCATTTACTTTTTTGCTTACTTTTTATCTTGGAAAAAGTTCAAATCTACAAAAAGGTTGAAAGCATAGAACATGAACACTGGTATGCTCTCCACCCAGATTTATTAGTTGCCTACCTACATCTGCACACACACAGGGAAAGATTGGACATTTGTATTTGTGTGTGTGTGTTATGTGTGTGCATGTCCAATTTTTTATCTAAAATATTTGGAAGTAAGTTCCACTCATCATGACAGCCTGTGGCATATATCTGGTAAGCACATAGCTGTCTTCTGCTCAACTCTGGAGCCATTATTACTGTGAAATTAAACATTGGCAGAGTAACGTGATCCAGTTTACTTCCCCTTTTCAAATAATTCTGCATGCCCCCAAATTATTCCACAAAGCTGTTTCCCCCTTGTTCAGCATTCAGTCATCACACACTGATTTGGTTATGTTTCTTTCTATCTAAACCAAAACTACTGCTTCTGTTTTTATCATTCATGATGTTGCCCTCTTTGAAGAACCTAAGGCAGTGCGTGGTAAAGTATCTCAGAATCCGGATTTCTATAACTGTGTCTTCCTACTAAGATTCCGCTGACTGTTTCGCCTATTTCTCTTTACACTGCGTCCGTGAGCACAGTGTGGCGGTGCATCTGTTGTTGGTGATGGCAAGTGTGCTTACTTGGTGCAGAGGTCTCCTCCAGAGCTCTCCTTTATAAAGTGACCTTTTCCTTCTGACTCCTTGTAATTGATGAGTTAGTAGGTGGGATGAACTTTGAGGCCATTAATTGTTCATTGTCACCCAGTGGCTTTAGCATCCCGTCATGATTGCATTGTGATTTTTCACTCACTGCCTAATCAGGCCCAGGACTTTCTTTCTTGTCACACAGTCCTTTATTTTTCACATTTCCCATGATTGTGAGATCATCACACAAGGGAATATGTGGGGCAGTCAAGAGGAAGACTCTGAAATTAGACTGTCTAGGTCCGCACCTTGTCTGTCTTACACCGACTGGCTAACCTTGAACAATGCGTCACCTCACAAACCCTCAGTGCTTTGATATTTCAGTTAGGAGACTGAGGGAGGCCGTTTGCCCTAATGACTAGGATGCCTGTTAGGATGTCCCGGTCACACGTTGGATCACCTGGGATTAAAACCCCACTCCTGTTCCTAACTCCAGCTTCCTGCTAATGTGGACTCTGGGAGGAAGCAGTGGTTGCATTCCCAATTCTGGCTCTGGAACCCTAGCCATTGTGGGCATTTGGGAAAGAACCAGTGCATGTGAGATCTTTCTCTCGTGCTGTCTCTCGCCCATTCTCTCTCTTTCTCAAATAAATTAGGAGACTAAAAGGGACAGTGACATGAGGTGTCTGGTACGGGGTAGGGCCTGTGGTAGGTGATCACGAGACATCAGCTGCTCATTCCTAGTGCAGGAAGGAAAGCCCAAGAGCCAGCTGGGCATAGCTTCACTCCTGAGACTTTTCCTGAGACCTTTGGCCAAATGCTAGTAAACCTGTATGACAGGGCAGACCGTCCCCATGATCTCGGTGATCGTATTTTGAAGTCCCTGCAGTTAGAAGTTTCCATAGAAGAGCAGACAAACTGGGACAGGAGGCCTTCACTGGTGAGCAGTGTCTGAGAGGTGCCCTCTGCCGTCCTGCTTGTCTGCCCCTTCCCCAGCCTCCCTCAGCTCCTTCTCTGCACCTGTATCTCACTGCTCCGCAGTCAGTTTGCCAAGGTCAGTAACCAACTGCACTTTCTGTTTGAAGATCATTAAACTTTTCAGCTTAGAACCCAGTTCTTGGGGTTTTATTTTTTTAAGATCTATTTATTTGTTTAAAAGGCAGAGTAACAGAGAAGCAGAGGCAGAGAGAGAGAGAGAGAGAGAGAGAGGTCTTCTATCCGCTGGTTCACTCCCCAGATGGCCGCAACGGCTAGACTGCACCGATCTGGAGCCAGGAGCTTCCTCCAGGACTCTCACACGGGTGCAGGGGCCCAAGGACTTAGGCCATCTTCCACTGCTTTCCTAGTCACAGCAGAGAGCTGAATTGGAAGTGGGGCAGCCAGGAATTGAACCGGCACCCATATGGGATGCCAGCCCTACAGATGGTGACTTCACTGGCTACGTCACAGCATCAGCCCCAGTTTTATTTGTTTTGTTCTCAAAATTAATCTCCCCTGAGAATATTCTGAAACTTTTACCAAGAAAACAACTGGTGAAAACATAGGCTTATTTAGGAGTTACTCATGAAGGTAGACTAGACTGAGATTTAAAAATAAACAAGTAAATAAAGCCTGCCCTTGCATAACATGTTAGTATCTTTTAAATGCTCCCTCTGGGCCGCGCCATGGCTCACTTGACTAATCCTCTGCCTGCGGTGCCAGCACCCTGGGTTCTAGTCCCGTTGGGGCGCCGGGTACTAGTCCCGGTTGCTCCTCTACCAGTCCAGCTCTCTGCTGTGGCCCGGGAAGGCAGTGGAGGATGGCCCAAGTGCTTGGGTCCTGCACCCGCATGGGAGACCGGGAGGAAGTACCCGGCTCTTGGCTTCGGATCGGTGTAGCGCCGGCCGTAGTGGCCATTAGGGGAGTGAACCAATGTCTTCCCTGAAACTCCTAAAAGCAATGAGAGCTCAGTGCTCCTTGCACCTGGCTGATGCCTGACTGGCTTCTCATGAGGCTGAGCTTAGAAGATGGTCCAGGGCTATCACCTGTGTCCCTGACCAACTGGTCGTGGTCAGCCTGTGATCACCAGGACAGAGGAGGGCCTTGCAGACCAGAGGTTCAACCTCCTTGAAGTGTCACCGCCACCCTCTTCCGTTTCCATATTATCAACCCCTCCCAGGCACAAATCCTCTGCTTCTGTCCTTGTCCCCTGTGCGCTCCTTGGGAACAGGCTGTGCTTTCCCAGTTTTCCCAGGTGTGGGCTCAGTCGAACGGTTTAGAAGATGAATGAAGCATATGAAAAAATCAAACCTTTTGTGCTGCATAAACACCAAGGAAACCACTTGGGTTTCATCCGAATGTGTGGATGAAAGTGTCGGAGCTGCCTTTTCTGTTTCCCAAGGTGCATCCTGAAGACTTTCTATCCTCAGGTCTTGAGTGAGTTCTTTGTTCCCGACCCATATGCCAGAGGATGAAGTGGAGCAGCTCGAATCCAAGGAAAAGCCCCTGTCACGAAGCCCCCACCTGCCCAGCCTGCAGCCCAAAGCCAGGCCCCTGCTTCTCCCTCCTCCCTCTTGCTGTCGCCTTTCCCACACTGCAGAGTCCTGTTTTGCATCTGGTCCAGTGAAGGTGCTGATTCTCAGCTCTCTGGCTGGCTGGGAAGCTATGGCATGGCTCTTGGCCTCGGGCGCCTCAGCTTTCCACCCACCTAGTAGAGATGGTTGGCGCACCTGGGTCGCCCGCCCAGAGCAGTTTTGAGATGCATGTCCCTGTTCCTGGGGTCCTCGACACTGAGTATCTGAGGACGTGGCTCTGTGTTCAGGTTCCCTCTTTAGCAGTCTTTGTCCATTCATGCATCAGCATCACTGTACACTGAGGATTCTTCATAGAACACCTCCTTTCCTGACCCCTGGGGGTCTACAGTTGTCACAGACAGGAATGAGCCAAGGCCTACAAGGCCGGCAGGGGCTGTCCATTGGTGTACCATGAGGTTTCCTTTGAATTGTTTCAAAAGTAAAAAAAAAAAAAAGTGTAAATCATCTACAGGCAGCTGTAGACGGGAGAGGGTGAGCAGGGGCCTCCACTGGGCAACACTGCATCGAGTCATATCCTCCAGCACCAGAATGGAACCTCAGTTTCCCCCTGGCTCCCTGGGGCTGGAGCCTCGCAGTGGGTGCTGTTAAAAGACTGCTTGAGCTCAACTCTTAGTTGCACCAGGGTCTGGTTGAGGGGCTAAGTGTAATAGGTGGATTTGTGCCTCAGGTTCCTCATCACTGAAAAACTGGGGCTCATGGGAGTACCCACCCCATTGGCTTCAGGTGAGACCAAAGCGAATTCATGTGAGGAGTTCACGGGCCATGGCACCTGCTAAGAACACAGTGAGTGCTCGGTGAGTTTGCCACATTCTGACTCATTTGTCCTGATGACTCTGTCTTGAGACCGGTGCACAGCACTTCTCTTTGAGGTCAGTTTGCAGCAGGCAGGCCTCTGTGCCCTGGAAGCCATATTTTTGTTCTGCTTGTCATGCTCCCTTATGTCTAAGTTTTCAGATTGTCAGCCCATTGTGCCCACCATGGGCCCTCTATGTTCTGACATTCCATTGGGTACTTTCACTTCATTGAGGAGTGAGACTGGCCTTTGAGCCCTGAGACCTCATGACAGTAAGACTGATAACTAACAGGGCTACCATCTGACCTGAGTGTACAGCACATTCATTGTGGGTGTGCTGGACAAGTGGATAGTCAGGTTGTGGGTGGGATGTTGCAGAAGACACAGGATGTCATCACAGTGCTGAGAACACGGGACAGTTTAAAGCTGATAAATTGCTTTTGCTTCTGGAATTTTCCATTCAGTTTTCCTGATTGTGATTGACCAACAGCAACTGAAACCTCAAAAAACAGAAAGATAGTAAAGGGGGATTAACTATGCAGTATAAAGTTAGGGACAAAGGTGTCACTTTTAACAAATTGTAAACATTTCTGCACTTTAAAGCAGAACAGTTCTGTCACTGCGTAAAAATATACACAGTAGAGTGTAAATACACTCCCTTAAAATACAAAGGCAATTTCTTCATTCACATTGAATATTTACATCCTTTTGTTTTTTAGTTGGATTTGCATTTCTATTCCATGTCCTCCTAGAACTTGGTTGTAATCTTCTTGAAAATCATTTACTGATCATCCCATCATATGTCTTTTTGTTTGTATATAGTATACCTATGAAAATATGCACATACATCACAAAATATTTCTTGTCATTATTTAAGTCATTAATAAGGCAACCAACAAGACAAATGGAGTATAAGAGCTTCGGAATAACTAATATAATAAAGTCAGTTGGGAAAGAAATACATGCAGAAATGGAATGCTAAGTTAACTCTCCATCAATAAAAACAATACCCTTCTTTGTGTTTATATTTTTACTAAGCAAATAAATTTATTTCTGCAGGTTCACCTTGAACATCACAGGGGTTCACACCTTCTGCATTTTTATCAGCTGTGAATTATTAGATAAATATTTATGATACTTCTCAAGACTTTCAGAATAGAATCAAGCAGACATATTGTCAGTGTTCCAGTAGAATATCAAATATTCAGGAAGTCATCATTTGTTTGTGACAGTTAGCTAAAATAAGGTGGCTGACAAATTATGAGTGCCATCTTAAGGTGCAGCTTTTGGCCTGGTGTGGATAGCGTGAGGACATCTGTGGGAGGCAGCTTCAGATGTGGTTCCCAATCCCCACTGCCTCCTTGTGTTGCGTGTAGACTGGACCTAGTGACTTGCTCCTAACAGACAAGAGATAGCAGAAGTGATGGGCTGTCACTCCCGAGATCAGATTACAAAGATTGGCTTCCCTCTTGCTCTCCCTCTCTTCTCACTTGGTTGCTCTGATGAAGCCAGCTGTCGTTCTATGATTGCACATATGGGAAAGCCCCTGGGACAAGGATCTGTTAGCTAAACAGTCCTGAGGAAGCATCTTGCCAGCAGTCACACAGGTGAGCTTGGAAGGGGATCCTCCCTAGTGGAGCTTGCAGAAGGGGCAGCATCTCTCATCCACATTTTGAGTACAGCCTCCCAAGAGACCGAGCCAGATTGCCTCTGATACTTAGCACAGAAACTGTGAGACTCTGCATATGGATTGTTTCAAATCCCTACATTTGAGGGTCACTGACTTCACAACAATAAGTAATTAATATAGTACCTGTGAAAGTTGGGAGTGTTGAATGCACTTGGATATGTGCTTTCCAGTGGAGCTGCCATTCATCTGTATCTCTATCTCTTGTCTTCCTTCTCCCCCTTCTTGTCTCCCCTCACCCCATTCTTTTTTCATCTTCCTCTCTTAATTCCCATTCCGTTGGAGCTCCCCTGTTCTACAGCTGGGATTACATCCTTGGCCATTGATTAGAGAGCCTTAAAATCAGAGGCAATTTATTTGTGGGACATTGTGTATTCCAGAAAGAAATACTCTGTCCTTTGCCAATAGCAACAGAGTGTTCTGTGTTGAAATCGGTTGCTTCAAACTTGCTGTGACTATTTCCTCCTGGGCTGCATTGCTGCTTCTTTGGTCTTGAGCCAATGTCTAGTGTTTGAAGAAAATTGGTTTTACCATTATTTCTTCAGGGGAGTGGACTAATAAATTTTCTGCCAAAAAATAAATGCAGTTTCTTCCTTGACTCAAACAGCTGATCCTGGAAGTTTAGACTTCCTAGTCCTCAGTTTTCAACATATAAACAACCTTTTAAAGTTCTTGTTTATATGACATAGAAATTACCTAAAGCAAATCTTTCGAAAGGGTGGAACTGCAGAGGGTTTTATTAGTTTCCCAAATGTGTTAGTTGTTTTCTAAGCATTTCATTTCAGAATAGTTTAAAAAAATTGTGAGGTAATAATGTAAATAGTTCCCAAGAGTCCCTCACTCCATTTCCATCTCATTTTAGTATTTTGTCACAATTAATGAACCACACCCAGCTTCCCCTACTTCCCAGATCTACCAGGTGTATTATTTTGTTTATACTTGCAGATAATATGTAGATAATAACAATAGCATTTATAATTGTACTGAACTTTTTTGGTGTTCCCTGTGTATTTGGCACTATGCCAAGTCACCCCTCAACAACCATATTGAAATAGAAACTGCCACACACGTGTTGAAGGTCAGCAATGAAAACCAAGGGCTAGAAGTCAGTTTTCCCAGACCTTTTCAGAATGCCTGCATGGGTTTGTATTTGTATAAGTATTTCTAGTAACTAAAAGTAAAAACCCAAGTAACTACTGAAGAAAGCAATTAACAGAATAACCCATTAGGTCATGAAGTCACAAGAATATTATGGAAACCTGAGTGGGTTCTTAAAAGCCCAGCCATCTTAGTGTTATCTACTTAAAATATTTAAAACCATCCAAGATTATGGATATCTTCTTCATGTATTTATTTTTCTGGGTGAAGTGGTTTATTCCATTTGAAGAGATGGAGATATGGATAACAAACTGAATTTTGCCATTCACTGACTTGTTTAAATATTCAACTAACATGGGCATATTAGAAACCCCAAAAACAAAAAAAAATATCCTGGGTTCATGAAATTTGAATGCCCTTTTCCATGGGAAAGAGCTACTGATTCTACATCCTGGGTTCTGTTTACCATAAGTATCCTGTAAACTTCCCAGAGTAAACACTAATCACACTGGAAATTCTGTCCTCTGTTTCCTCACTAGCACACACGCAGACACGTCCACACACAGGTAGGTAAATGCACACAGACACAGATGTTCACCCACACTCAATACTCATGTACTGACACACACAAACACATACACACTCAGACACGCAGAAACGCTCATGAGCACAGTACACACACACAAGCACATAAATGCATTTTCTGTCACATGAACACCTGAACATACCTGCATGTGTGGTCCAGCAAGTGTTGATTTTTATATATGAATAAAATGTAACTTGAAATTATTTTTTTTTGACAGGCAGAGTGGACAGTGAGAGAGAGACAGAGAGAAAGGTCTTCCTTTTGCCGTTGGTTTACCCTCCAGTGGCCACCGCAGCCAGCGCACTGCGCTGATCCGATGGCAGGAGCCAGGTACTTATCCTGGTCTCCCATGGGGTGCAGGGCCCAAGCACTTGGGCCATCCTCCACTGTACTCCCTGGCCACAGCAGAGAGCTGGCCTGGAAGAGGGGCAACCGGGACAGAATCCGGTGCCCCAACCGGGACTAGAACCCGGTGTGCCAGCGCCGCAAGGCGGAGGATTAGCCTATTGAGCCACACCGCTGGCCTGAAATTATTTTGTTTATTTTACTTATGAATGTCCCTTTGTTCTAGCACCATTTGTTGAAAAGTCTGTCCTGGGCCGGCACCTCGGCTCACTAGGCTAATCCTCTGCCTTGCGGCACCAGCACACCAGGTTCGGTTGGGGCACCGGATTCTGTCCCGGTTGCCCCTCTTCCAGGCCAGCTCTCTGCTGTGGCCAGGGAGTGCAGTGGAGGATGGCCCAAGTCCCTGGGCCCTGCACCCCATGGGAGACCAAGAGAAGCACCTGGCTCCTGCCATTGGATCACCGCGGTGCGCTGGCCGCAGCGCACCGGCGGCAGCACACCAGCCGTGGCGACCATTGGAGGGTGAACCAACGGCAAAGGAACACCTTTCTCTCTGTCTCTCTCTCTCACTGTCCACTCTGCCTGTCAAAAAAATAATAAAATAAAAAAAATAAAAATAAAAAAAAGTCTGTCCTTTCTCCATTGGATTGCCTGTGTGCCTTTGCAAAAACCAGTGGTCTGTTTTCTGTTCCACTGATATTTGTGTCTGTCCTTTCACCAACACTATGCTATCTTGACCACAGTGGATTTATAATGAATCTTAAAATTGGGTAGTGCGAGTGCTCCAATTTTTTCTCTTTTGATATTGGTTTGGCTAATCTAATTCCTCTATCTTTCCTTTGTACATTTTAGATTCAGCTTATCTCTGTCTACAAAGAATCCTGCTGGGATGTTGACTGGGATTTCATTGAATTCATAAATCAATATGAGGATAACTGACATCTTCACTGTATTATATCTTACAGTCCATGGGAACAGTACATGTATTTAGGTCATCTTTGAAGTCTTCTGTCTGAATTTTGTGAATTCCTTCCAGAACTAATCTCCAGAATGTGCCCTTGCTCTGCTGTTCTCCCAGTGTATTTAGATCCTAAGTTGAAAGACAGATGCAGAGATCCACAGATGGGCTAACAGACAAATGGCAGGTTACAGAGAGAGACAGATAATACAGAAATACATACTGACAAATCACACCCAGAACATACACGATGGAAGAAAAGGGAAGGAGAAATAGAATGGCAGAAGCAGAGGTAGAAACATAGATGGAGGTAAGACGGACACATGACAGAAACAGAAAATAGCGGAAAAGGAAGGCATGCTGACAGTTAGATAGATAGATGAAAAGAATATTTTTATTTAAGTCTTTTGAAGATTTACAAAATTCTATGAAAGATGTGGTAGCCTCCCAGTGTATAGATGAGGAAACAGACCCACAGGGATTTAGTGATTTTCCAAAGACACTCCCCCATACACACACCTGAGACAAGTGGCAGCCAGAGTCCAAAGCCAGCTCCACCTTTCCCCAAGATCTGCACCAGTACAGTCTCCTTGGTTCTTCAACCTCCAGTCCTTGTTCACTTTTGCCTTCATTCTTGGACCCAGGCCCCCGTCATGTCTTTTATATCTGATTTACTGCCTGCAGTGGGAAATGATGCTTAAGCTATGCTTTATTATAGCAGCACAAGGGCAGAGAACTTAGAGGCCCATAAAATAGAAGCAACACTCATGCTGCCTCCCTCCCAGGGCACAAGCTCTAATAGGCCATCATGGCCACAGAAAATGCATCTTCTCTAAATGTTTGTCTCTGCTCAAGCTCTTTTCCTTCTAGTATTGTTTAATTACACTGCAACACATGGATATTCTCACATGCCTCAGAGAAATCTTCATCTTGACAGCTAGTCCAGTTCATTTCCTGGATGTACTTGATTTAGCCAGTCTCCCGCTGACAAACCAATACTTTTTGATATCTCTGGCTGTGCTGCAAGGGACATCCTTAGACATCTTCTTTGTGCTCATGAGCTGGGTTGCCTCTAGGGAAGATACAGAGAGGGAGATTTGCAGAGTTACAGGATGTAAAAGTTAAAATTACATTGGTTACTGATAAAATGCCCTCAGCTGAGCTCACTGCCAGCCCCAAATACTCCCAGTGGCAATGTTAAAAATTATCTATTTCACCTTACCTTGATGCTTTCATACTTTCTTTTTTTCACCAGTCTGGTTGGGGGTGTGCTGTAGTTAATGGTTATCTTATAGTTTAATTCACATTTTCTTTATTATTACTAAGATTGATTCTCCATTTGTTGATTGGTCATTTGAGTTTTCCATAAATTTCACATTCATTTAATGTGCCAGTTCTTTATTGATCCATGTGTCTTTTTATCATTTATTGGGAGCATTCATCATGTATTCTAAAGACTAATCACTTGTTTATTATATATTTTCCAAAATCTTCTCTGATGACATTTTATTATATTTTTGTCATTTAGGACTTTGTTTATTACCTTTGGTATTTGCTATCATCAATTTTACTAAAATGATTTATGTTTATTTATTGTTTTATGTATCTGAAAGGCAGAGTGATGAGTGACAGAGGCACAGAGATCCTCCATCTGCTTGCTCACTGATTCAGCTTCCCAAATGCCCACAACAGCCAGGGCTTGGCCAGGCCAAAGCCAAGAGTCAGAAACTCCGTTCAAGTCTCCCAAGTGGGTGGCAAGGACACAGGTGTTCAAGTCATCATCTGCTGCCTTCCAGGCTGAGCATTGGTAGGACACTGGATTGGAAGCTGAGGCAGGACTTGATCCCAGGCAGGTGGCCCATGGGGCAACTTAACCTGCTGCACCACAGTGCCTGGTCCCAAACTTCTTTTTAACAGACTGTTACTTTTTACAGCTTCAGAGGGTTTATACATTGCTCTGGACTAGCCAAACATTGGGACAAATATTTTCCCAAATCTGTATGCTTTCACACGAGACAACTGTATGTCTCTCCATTTGTTAACCCAGTGTGGTCAGCAGAGAGAATTCATCTTTACAGGATTCTTCCTGTAGCTTCACCATTCCTTGGGATCTCAGATCTTCCTCTAAAACCACTATAATGAGCTAATAAATTAGACATGGAAGTGGGGATCCAGTGGGAGGTTTGGGGCCATTTCTGGAAGTAGCCCACATCATTTCCTCATCACATTCCCCCAACGTGGAACTTGGTCCTATATTCAAACCTTACTGCATGGCAGACCAGGAAATGTAACCCAGAAACGTGAAGGAAAGTGCTGTGGTCACATCAAGAAAGGTCTCCAGTATACTTTCTTTCCTTTCTTTTTTTTAAATTTCTTTTGTTGTTGTTGTTGGGATTTTTTTCAGTATGCATATCTTTCTCATTTTTTTTTAAATTTTTACTAATATAAAGAGAACCAAATTCATAGATACAATTCTAAGATAACCATACTTCCTGCTCCCTATTAAGCCTATGATTATAAAGTAAATTGAAATTATTTTATTGCAAAAGTTAAAAGAAAAAAAGGAAGAGATCTCTGACATTTCATTGAAATATAGTATACATATCAAGAAATGTACATAAGTTCAGATAAATGAGTTATTTGGTCATCTGGTCAACCAACACCCAAATTAAGAGCAAAGCATTGCTAGTCCCCCAGAAGTCTTCATTATTCCCCCATTTCTTTTTTTTAGCATGAAAAATAGGACTTATTGGCATTTGCATGGTATGATTCAGTGAAGCACTATTTATAGCTATATCAAATGATATGACTTTCACACAATTTTTATACTCTCTATATAAACTACCACAAGTAAGAGAAAACGTGGTATTTGTATTTTTGGGTCTGGCTTCTTCCACTTAAGATAATGTTCTCCAGTTGCATCCATTTTGTTGAAAATGTCAGGATTTCATTCTTTTTTTATAGATGAGTAACATTACATTATGTATATCAAACACATTTTCTTTATTCAGTCATCAGTTGATGGACATCTAGCTGGGGCCTATATCTTAGCTGATATGAATTGAGCTGCTGTGAACAGGGGAGTGCAGGTGAATCTTTCATAAATTGGTTTCATTTTCTTTTGAGATATTCCTAGGAGTGGAATAACTGGATCATATGGTAAATCTATTTTTAGTTTTCTGAGGCATCTCCATGATGTCTTCAGCAGTGGCTATACTAGTTTCCAGTGCCACCAACAATGTGTACCTTTTTCTCCACATCCTTGATAGCATTTATTGCTTATGGATTTTTGGATGACAGTCATTCTAACTGGGGAAAGGTCATATATCACTGTGGTTTCTATTTGCATTTCCCTGATGGCTTAGAGAATCTGACCATTTTTGTGTGTCTTTTAGCCATTCGTATTTCATCTTTTGAAAACTGATATTTTCCCATTTCTTAACTTGATTTTTTGTTGTCTTTGAGTTCCTTGAGCTCTTTATATGTTCTGGATATTAATCCTTTATCAGATCCATAGTTTTCAAGTAATTTCTCTCATTCTGTCAGTTGCCACTTCACTCTTTGTCAATTGGTTCCTTTTCTATGCAAAAACGCCTTAGTTTGATGTGATCCAATTTCCTAGTTTTGCTTTTGTTACATTGCTACTGGGGTCTTATCCAAGAAATTTTTGCCTAGGCGAATGTCTTAAAGCATTTTCCTTATGTTTCATTCTAATAATTTGATGGTTTCAGGTCTTAGGTTTAGATCCTTTATCTACTGTGAGTTGACTTTTGTACAGGGTGCAAGGTAGAATCTGGTTTCAAACTTCTGCATGTGGAAATCAATTTTACCAATGCCCATTTGTTGAACACATTGTCCTTTCTCCAAGGAGTGATTTTAGCTCACTTATTGAAAGATTGGTTGGATACAGTTGCATGGATTATTTTCTGGGGTTTCTAATTCTGTTCCATTGTTCTACACTTCTGTTTTTATGCCAGTACCAGGCTCATTTGACTATAATAGCCCTGTAGTATGTCTTGAAATCTCTTGTTATGATTCCTCCAGTTTTGTTATTGTTGTTTAAGATTGCTTTGATTATTTGGAATCTTTTGTGTTCCCATATGAATTTTAGGATTTTTTTTCTAGGTCTGTGAAGAATATCATTGGAATTTTGATTGGTATTACATTGAATCTAAACATTGCTTTGGGTAGTATGGACATTTTTATGATATTGATTCTTCCAAATCATGAACACGGTTGATCTGTCCATTGCTAAAAGTGGGGTATTGAAACCCAAATTACTATTGTATTGGAGTCTATGTCTCCCTTTAAATCCATTAACATTTCTTTTAAATAGCCAGGGGCCCTCTAGTTAGATGCATATACATTTATAAAAGTTACATCTTCCTGTTCAATTGATCCCTTAATCATTATATAATGCCCTCCTTTGTATCTTTAAACAGTTTTTGTTTTATAGTTTATTTGTTTGGTATTAGGATGGCTATACCAGCTCTTTTTTGGTTTCTGTTAGTATGGATATCTGTTAGCATTATCTTTTTCTATCCTTTCACTTTCAGTCTGCATGCATCTTTGTTGGTGAGATGTGTTTCTTGTACGCAGCAAATAAATGAGTTTTCTTTTTTAATCCATTCAGCCATCTGTGTCTTTTAACTGGAGAGTTGAGAGCATTTACATTCAAAGTGACTACTGATAAGTAACAACTTTGCCCTGCCATATTTCCATTAATAGTCCTATTTTTTACTTTTGGTTTCCATTGTACTCTTCCTGAGCGATTTCTACCTCCACCTTCTTTCAGAGTGATGTTCCTGTTTCTGGGTTTCTGTGTGTAGCACATCCTTGAGCATCTTTTGTAAGGCTGAGCTGGTAGTTACACATTCTTTTAGTTTCTGTTTGTTATGGAAAGTCTTTATTTCTCCTTAATTCATAAATGAGAGCTTTGCAGGGTACAGTAGTTTGGGTTGACAGTTTTTTTCTCTTAAGACTTGGAATATATCCACCATTCACTCCTAGCCTGTAGGGTTTCTTATGAGAAATCTGCTGTGAGTCTAATTGGATACCTCTGAATGTGATCTGGTGTTTTTCTCGTGTACATTTTAGAATCTTTTCTTTATGTTTTACTGTGGAGAGTTTGACTACAATGTGTTGTGGTGAAGATCTTTTCTGGTCGTGTCTATTTTGAGAGTTCTGTGTGCTTCCTGTACTTGGATGTCCCTTTCTTTCTCCAAATTTGAGATGTTTGTTGTTAGTATTTCATTTAAAAGGCCTTTTAATCCTTTCTCTCTTTCAATTCCTTCAGGAACTCCTAGGACCATATGTTGGGTCATTTTATAGTATCTTGGAGATCTCCAACAGTACTTTTTTTAGTATTCTAATTTCTTCTCTTTTTTTTTTTTTTTTTTTGGTCTGACTGTAAAATTTCCAGAAATTTGTCTTTCAGTTCCGATATTCTTTCTTCTTTCTTGCCTACTCTATCATTAAGTCTTTCCACTGTTTTTTTATTTGATCTATTGAATTCTTCATTTCTTTTATTTCATTCTACTTTAATATCTCAATTTCATGAGAAATTTTCATTTATTTCATGAGTTTGCTTCTGATTACTTTTAAGTAATTGTGGATTAATTTCCTGAATTCCATTTCTGGCATTTACTCAATCTCTTCATCTTCACCTTCTATTAGAGGTGTTGTAGTGTTCCTTTGAAGGGCTTATACTGTCTTTCTTTTTCTTATTTAAGTTTCTTCCTTTGTTTTTTGGCATTTGAGTAGTTTTTTTTGGGGGGGCGGTCTGATTGCTTTTATCTTTGGTTTGTATCTTGGTGGTTTAGTGGAACATCTATACTTTCAGTGAATACCAAGAGGAGTGTGCTGAGTATGGCCTGGTTGCTCTGTTCAGTATTCCAGGGTGGAGCCAGTATCCAAGGTAAGGCCCTCATTGGGCTTTGTAACTCTCCTCTGGTTATCTGGACGGAGGAGAGTATTCACCTCTGTTGGTGTGACCCACCCTCTCCTCACAGCTGTAGGACACCCCAGTGTTAGTCCCTGGTGTGTTCAGCACTAGCTTGCACTGCTTAATGAATTGCATCTTTGATGTGTGTTGTCTTTCCTGTGAGCACGCTTCCCTCTGTTATGTGCTGCTATGGGTCTGTGGATCATGGGCTAGGCACAGAGCCCCTGCCTATTGGAGTCCAGCTCACTTCTCAATGGTGATGGTGGGTACAAGCTTTCGATAGGCAGGGCTTCCCTTTGCCATATACTTGCATGAAGGCGAAAGGAATTCTTCTGACTTGTTATGTTGCTCACTGTTTGGGTCAGGGGGTGAAGCAACCTCCACTATTGTTGGGTGCACACGTGGAAGGCAGGGGCAGGCGGCAGCCACCTGCCTGCATCCAAAAATTTAAAAAAAAATAATTAAAAAAAACTTAAAAATAAAAAGCCAAAGGAGCAGAATGGCTTCTCCCAGCTGGCTGCTGGTCTCTGCAGAGTGGGTAGTGGAGAGGAAGGTGAAACACCTCCCTATTTGTTCATTTATTTTTTTTCTTTTTTTTAACTTTTATTTAATAAATATAAATTTTGAAAGTACAACTTTTGGATTATAGCAGCTTTTTCCCCCGATAACCTCCCTCCCACCCAAAACCCTCCCATCTCCCACTCCCTCTCCCATCCCATTCTCCATCGAGATTCATTTTCAATTATCTTTATATACAGAAGATCTATTTAGTATTTACTAAGTAAAGCCTTTTGAGTTTGTCAACTTCGATCTTATTTAGACAGGGCCATAGTCAAAGTGGAAGTTCTCTCCTCCCTTCAGAGAAAGGTACCTCTTTCTCTGATGGCCTGTTCTTTCCACTGGGATCTCACTCACAGAGATATTTCATTTAAGTCTTTTTTTGACAGAGTATCTTAGCTTTCCATGCCTGAAATACTCTCATGGGCTTTTTAGCCATATCGAATGCCTTAAGGGCTGATTCTGAAGACAGAGTGCTGTTTAGGACATCTGCCATTCTATGAGTCTGCTGTGTATCCTGCTTCCCATGTTGGATCATTCTCTCCTTTTTAATTCTATCAGTTAGTATTTTCAGACACTAGTCTTGTTTATGTGATCCCTTTGACACTTAATCCTATCATTATGATCAATTATGAACTTAAACTGATCACTTTGACTAGTGAGATGGCATGGTACATGCCATCTTGATGGGATTTAATTAGAATCCCCTGGCACGTTTCTAACTCTACTATTAGGGGTAAGTCCGATTGAGCATGTGCTGAACTGTACATCTCCTCCCTCTCTTATTCCCACTCTTATATTTAACAGGGATCACTTTTCAGTTAAATTTAAATGCCTAATACTTGTGTGTTAATTAAAGAGTTCAATCAATGGTATTAAGTAGAACAAAAAAATACTAAAAGGAATAAAGTAGTAAATTATTCCTTGACAGTCAGGACAAGTCATTTTTTCTCATAGTGTCCATTTCACTTCAACAGGTTTCCTTTTAGGTGCTCAGTTAGTCATCACCAATCAGGGAGAACATGTGATATTTGTCACTTTGGGACTAGCTTATTTCACTCAGCATGATGTTTTTTCCAGATTCCTCCTTTTTGTTGCAAATTACTGGGTTTCATTTTTTTACTGCTGTATAGTATTCTATAGAGTACATACCCCATAATTTCTTTATCCAGTCTTCAGTTAATGGGCATTTAGGTTGATTCCATGTCTTAGCTATTGTGAATTGAGCTGCAATAAACATCAAGATGCAGGCAGCTCTTTTATTTGCCAATTTTATTTCCTTGAACCATGAAGACATAGAAAACCTAAACAGATCCATAACTGAGTCAGAAATTGAATCAGTAATAAAGGCCCTCCCAACAAAGAAAAGCCCAGGACCAGAAGATTCACTGCTGAATTCTACCAGACATTTAAAGAAGAACTAACTCCAATTCTTCTCCAACTATTCAGAACAATTATTGAAAAAGAGGGAATCCTCCCAAATTCTTTCTGTGAAGCCAGCATCACCTTAATTCCTAAACCTGAAAAAGATGCAGCAGAGAAAGAGAATTACAGACCAATTTCCCTGATGAACATAGATGCAAAACTCCTCAATAAAATTCTGGCCAATAGAATACAACAACACATCAGAAAGATCATCCACCCAGACCAAGTGGGATTTATCCCTGGTATGCAGGGATGGTTCAACATTCGCAAATCAATCAATGTGATACACCACATTAACAAACTGTAGAAGAAAAACCATATGATTATCTCAATAGATGCAAGAAATCATTTGATAAAATACAACACCCTTTCATAATGAAAACTCTAAGCAAACTGGGTATGGAAGGAACATTCCTCAATACAATCAAAGCAATTTATGAAAAACCCACGGACAGCATCCTATTGAATGGGGAAAAGTTGGAAGCATTTCCACTGAGATCTGGTACCAGGCAGGGATGTCCACTCTCACCACTGCTATTCAATTTAATTCTAGAAGTTTTAGCCAGAGCTATTAAGCAAGAAAAAGAAATTAAAGGGATACAAATTGGGAAGGAAGAACTCAAACTATCCCTCTTTGCAGATGATATGATTCTTTATTTAGGGGATCCAAAGAACTCTACTAAGAGACTATTGGAACTCATAGAAGAGTTTGGCAAAGTAGCAGGATATAAAATCAATGCACAAAAATCAGCAACCTTTTTTATACACAAGCAATGCCACGGCTAAGAAAGAGCTTCTAAGATCAATCCCATTCACAATAGCCACAAAAACAATCAAATACCTTGGAATAAACTTAACCAAGGACATTAAAGATCTCTACAATGGGATTTACAAAACCTTAAAGAAAGAAATAGAAGAGGATACCAAGAAATGGAAAAATCTTCCATGCTCATGGATTGGAAGAATCAATATCATCAAAATGTCCATTCTCCCAAAAGCAATTTACAGATTCAATGCAATACCAATCAAAATACCAAAAACATTCTTCTCAGATCTGGAAAAAAATATGCTGAAATTCATGTGGAGGCGCAGGAGACCTCAAATAACTAAAACAATCTTGTACAACAAAAACAAAGCCAGAAGCATCACAATACCAGATTTCAGGACATACTACAGGGCAGTTGTTATCAAAACAGCATGGTACTGGTACAGAAACAGATGGACATACCAATGGAACAGAATAGAAACACCAGAAATCAACCCAAACATCTACAGCCAACTTATATTTGATCAAGAATCTAAAACCAATTCCTGAAGCAAGGATAGTCTATTCAACAAATGGTGCTGGGAAAACTGGATTTCCATGTGCAGAAGCATGAAGCAAGACCTGTACTTATACCTTCTACAAAAATCCACTCAACATGGATTAAAGATCTAAATCTATGACCTGACACTGTCAAATTATTAGAGAACATCGGAGAAACCTTGCAAGAGCCTAATGGCTCTGGCTAAAGCTTCCAGGACTGTACTGAGAAGTATTGATCACTGGGACTAGTGAGATGGCATTGGTACATGCCACCTTGATGGGACTGAATTGGAATCCCCTGGTATGTTTCTAACTCTACCGTTTGGGGCAAGTCCGCTTGAGCATGTCCCAAATTGCATATCTCTTCCCTCTCTTATTCCCACTCTTATATTTAACAGGGATCACTTTTCAGTTAAGTTTCAGCACTTAAGAATAATTGTGTATTGATTACAGTATTCAACCAAAACTATTAAGTAGAACAAACAAAAAAATACTAAGAGGGATAACATATTAAGTTGTTCATCAACAACCAGGTGGTCAAATTCTGTTCACAATTGATCATAATGATAGGACTAAGAACCAAAGGGATCACATAAACAAGAATAGTGTCTGCAAATACTAGCTGATAGAATAAAAAAAGGGAGAGAACGATCCAACATGGGAAGCAGGATACACAGCAGACTCATAGAATGGCAGATGTCCTAAACAGCACTCTGGCCTCAGAATCAGCCCTTAAGGCATTCAGATCCGGCTGAAAAGCCCATGAGAGTATTTCAGGCATGGAAAGCCAAGACACTCTGGCAAAAAACCAAAAACAAACAAACAAAAAAACACCTAAATGAAAGATCTCTGCGAGTGAGATCCCAGTGGAAAGAACAGGTCATCAAAGAAGGAGGTACCTTTCTCTGAAGGGAGGAGAGAACTTCCACTTTGACTATAACCTTGTCTAAATATGATCAGAGTCAGTGAACTCAAAAGGCTTCCATAGCCTTGGCTGCTCATGACAAGAGCCTAGGGTGATTACTGATGCCATAAACAAGAGTGTCAATTGGTAAAGTCAACAACAGGAGTCACTGTGCACTTACTCCTCATGTAGGATCTCTGTCCTTAATGTGCTGTACATTGAGATTTAATGCTATAACTAGTACTCAAACAGTATTTTTCACTTTATGTTTCTGTGTGGGAGCAAACCGTTGAAATCTTTACTTAATGTATGCTAAACTGATCTTCTGTATATAAAGAGAATCGAAAATGAATCTTGATGTGAATGGAAGGGGAGAGGGAGTGGGAAAGGGGAGGATTGTGGGTGGGAGGGACGTTATGGGGGGGGAGCCATTGTAATCCATAAGCTGTACCTTGGAAATTTATATTCATTAAATAAAAGTTAAAAAAAAAGAAAAGTATTGATAAGAATGGACATCCTGTATGGTTCTGGATCTTAGAAGAAATGCTTCCAGTTTCTCCCCTTTCAATATGATGCTGCCTGTAGATTTGTCATTTATTGCCTTGATTTTGGTTTTTTTTTTTTTGTGGTATGTTCTTTCTATACTCAATTTTTAAATATTATTATCATGAAAACATATTGTATTTTTCAAATGCTTTCTCTGTATCCATTGAGATAATCATATGGTTTTATCCTTCCTTTTGTTTTTCGTGATATGTCACGTTTATTGATTTGTGAATGTTGAACCATCCCTGCATTCTTTGGATAAATCCCAGTTGGTCTGGGTGGATGATTTTTTGATGTGGTGTTATATTCAGTTAGCTGTAATTTGTTGGAGGATTTTTTCATTTATGTTCATCAGGGATGTTGGTCTATAGTATCTTTCACTAGTTTTGGAATTAAAGTAATACTGGCCTCACAATGAGTTTAGAAGTGTTCCCTTCCTTTCAATTGTTTTGAATAGTTGAAGAAGAAGTGGGATTATTTCCTCCTTAAAATTTTGGTAGAATTCATCACTGAAGTTATCCAGTCCTGGTCTTTTCTTGTTGGGAGGCTCTCTATTACTGATTAAATATCAGTCTTGGTTATTGTTCTATTGAGGTTTTCTATGTCTTCATGCCTCAATTTTGATAAATTATATGTGTCCATAAATCTATCCTTTTCTTGCAGATATTTCAGTTGGTTGGCATATAACTGCTTCTGTTAGTTCCTAATGATCCTTTGTATTTCTGTGGTATTAGTTATAACACGTCCTTTTTCATCTCTTATTTTATTAATTTCCGTTTTCTTCCCTTTTTTGGTTAGTAGGTCAATGATTTATAGATTTTGTTTATTTTTTCCAAAAACCAGCTCTTCAATTCACCTTTTGCATGGATTTTTAAATTTTTATTTTTCTTTTTTCTGATTTTTATTTATTTCTGCTCACTAATTTTGAGGTTTATTTCTATTTTTCTGGGTCCTCAAGATACATTATTGAGTAGTTTATTTGGTATCTTTCCAGTTTTTTGGATTTTTTGTAAAGATTTATTTATCTACTGGAGAGGCAAGTTACAGATAGAGGGAGAGACAGAGAGAGGTCTTCCATCCTCTGGTTTACTCCCCAAAAGGCTGTGATGACCAGGGTTGGGGTGATCTGAAAACAGGAGCCAGGAGATTCCTCTGGGTCTCCTATGCTGGTATAGGGGCCTAAGCACTCAGGCCATCCTCTGCTGCCCTCTCAGGCCATCATCAGGGAGCTGGATCAGAAGTGGAGCAGCCAGGACTCGAACCAACACCCACATGGGATGCCAAGTGCTGCCGGTAGATGCTTAACCCACTATGCCACAGCACCAGAACCTCCATTTTTTTTGATGTAGGCATTTATTGCTATAAACTTTTCTCTTAACACTGTTTTTGTTGTATCCGTGACTTTTTATATGTATTATTTTCATTTTCATTCATTTCAAAGAATTTTTACTGCCTTTTGATTTCTTCTATGACCCACTGTTCATTCAGGAGCATAGCATGGTGTTCAATCTCCATTTGCTTTTTTTTTTTATTATTTTCTAGAGACTCTTGTTAATTTCCAACTTCCTGCCATTGTGGTCAGAAAAGATGCATGATACAATTTCAATTTTTTTTATTTTGTTAAGACTTGTTTTATGGTCTGTTATGGTCTGTCCCAGAAAATGTTCCATGTACTTATGAAAAAAATAGATAATTCTCCAGCTCTAGGATGAAGTGTTTTATAGATATCCATGAGGTCCATTTGATCTATAATCTAGATTGGCTCTGTTGTTCTTTCTTGATTTTTTGGTCTGGTTGATCTGCCCATTGATGAAAGTGGAATGTTGAAGTCTCCCATTATTATTGTATTGTACTTTATGTCTCCCTTTAGGTCCATTAACATTTGTTCTGTAAAACTGCGTGCCCCAGCATTGGGCACATATACGTCACTATAGTCTCATCTTGTTGAATTGATCCCTTAATCATTACATAATGACCTTGTCTCTTTTAACAGTTTTTTTACTTTATTTTCTCTGATGTGAGTATAGCTCGTCTTGCTCATTTTTTATTGCCATTTGTATGGGGTTTGTTTTATCCACCCCTTCATTTTCAGTCTATGTTTATCAGTACTGGTGTTTCTTACAAGCCGCAAATAGATGCATCTTATTTTTTTTATCCATTTGCTATCTTTTAATTAGGGAATTTAGTTTATTTACTGTTGAGGTTTTACTTATAAGTAATGACTTGGTCCTGCCATTTTTCTATAAACATTCTTATTGTTTGTTTTTAATCCTTTGATCTTTTCCTAGGAGACTTTCTTAATTTCTTTCATAATGCTAATTGTCTTTGTTTAAGTGTCATTTGTAAAGCTGGCCAGGTAGTGACAAAGTCTTTAGTTTTTGCTTGTCTTGGAAGCTCTCTGTTTTACCTTCATTTTCAAATGAAAGTTTCACTGGTTAAAGTATTCTGGGTTGCAGTTTGCTTTTTTGTTTGTTTGTTTGTTTAAATTCCTGCAAGTCTTTCGTTTTATTTTATTTTATTTTATTTTATTTTATTTTAACTTTTATTTAATGAATATAAATTTCCAAAGTACAGCTTATGGATTACAATGGCTCTCCCTCCCCATAACTTCATCCCACCCGCAACCCTCCACTTTCCCACTCCCTCTCCCCTTCCATTCATATCAAGATTCACTTTCAATTCTCTTTATATACAGAGATCAGTTTAGTATATATTAAGTAAAGATTTCAACAGTTTGCACCCACACAGAAACACAAAGTGAAAAATACTGTTTGAGTACTAGTTATAGCATTAAATCACAATGTACAGCACATTAAGGACAGAGATCCTACATGAGGAGTAAGTGCACAGTGACTCCTGTTGTTGACTTTACCAATTGACACTCTTGTTTATGGCATCAGTAATCACCCTAGGCTCCTCTCCTGAGTTGCCAAGGCTATGGAAGCCTTTTGAGTTCACCGACTCTGATCATATTTAGACAAGGTCATAGTCAAAGTGGAAGTTCTCTCATCCCTTCAGAGAAAGGTACCTCCTTCTTTGATGACCTGTTCTTTCCACTGGGATCTCACTCATGGAGATCTCTCATTTAGGGTTTTTTTTGTTGTTGTTTTTTTGCCAGAGTGTCTTGGCTTTCCATGCCTGAAATACTCTCATGGGCTCTTCAGCCGGATCTGAATGCCTTAAGGGCTGATTCTGAGGCCAGAGTGCTGTTTAGGACATCTGCCATTCTATGAGTCTGCTGTGTATCCTGCTTCCCATGTTGGATTGTTCTCTCCCTTTTTTTTTTCTATCAGTTAGTATTTGCAGACACTAGTCTTGTTTATGTGATCCCTTAGACTCTTAGTCCTATCATTCTGATCAATGGTGAACAGAAATTGATCACTGGGACTAGTGAGATGGCGTTGGTACATGCCACCTTGATGGGATTGAATTGGAATCCCCTGGTATGTTTCTAACTCTACCGTTTGGGGCAAGTCCGCTTGAGCAAGTGCCGAACTGTACATCTCCTCCCTCTCTTATTCCCACTCTTATATTTAACAGGGATCACTTTTCAGTTAAGTTTCAACACTTAAGAATAACTGTGTATTACAGAATTCAACCAATAGTATTAAGTAGAACAAACAAACAAAAAATACTAGGGGGGATAAAGTATTAAGTTGTTCATCAACAGTCAGGGCAAGGGCTGATCAAGTCACCATTTCTCATAGTGTCCACTTCACTTCAACAGGTTTCCTTTTTGGTGCTTTGTTAGTTGTCACCAATCAGGGGGAACATATGATATTTGTCCCTTTGGGACTGGCTTATTTCACTCAACATAATGTTTTCCAGATTCCCCCATTTTGTTGCAAATGACCGGATTTCATTGTTTTTGACTGCTGTATAGTATTCTGTAGAGTACATGTCCCATAATTTCTTTATCCAGTCTACTTTTGATGGGCATTTAGGTTGATTCCAGGTCTTAGCTATTGTGAATTGAGCTGCAATAAACATTAAGGTGCAGACCGCTTTTTTGTTTCCCAGTTTAATTTCCTTTGGGTAAATTCCAAGGAGTGGGATGACTGGGTTAAATGGTAGGGTTATATTCAGGTTCCTGAGGAATCTCCAGACTGACTTCCATAGTGGCTTTACCAGTTTGCATTCCTACCAACAGTGGGTTAGTGTCCCTTTTTCCCCACATCCTCACCAGCATCTGTTGTTGGTAGATTTCTGAATGTGAGCCATTCTTACCGGGGTGAGGTGAAACCTCATTGTGGTTTTGATTTGCATTTCCCTAATTGCTAGTGATCTTGAACATTTTTTCATGTGTCTGTTGGCCATTTGGATTTCCTCATTTGAAAAATGTCTATTGAGGTCCTTGGCTCATCTCTTAAGTGGGTTGTTTGTTTTGTTTTTGTGGAGTTTCTTGATCTCTTTGTAGATTCTGGTTATTAACCCTTTGTCTGTTGCATAGTTTGCAAATATTTTTTCCCATTCTTTCGGTTGCCTCTTCACTCACCTGACTGTTTCTTTTGCAGTACAGAAACTTCTCAATTTGATGCAATCCCAATTTTGGCTTTGACTACCTGCGCCTCCAGGGTCTTTTCCAGGAAGTCTTTGCCTGTGCCAATATCTTGCAAGGTTTCTCCAATGTTCTCTAATAATTTGATGGTGTTTTTTTTTTTTAATACTTGGGCTGTGTCCCTTCAGTCTCTTCTGACCTATAGTGTTTCTCTTGAGAAATCTGCTATCAATCAAATGGGAATTCCTGTATAGGTGATCTAGCTTTATGTCTTGCAAATTTTAGGATATTCTCTTTATGCTTTCCTTTTTGAAGTTTGACTGTAATATGTCATAGTGAGGATCTTTCTGGGGTCCTATCTGGGGTCCTATATGCTTCCTGTATTTGGATGTCCTTATCATTCTCCAGTTTGGGGAAGTTTTCTGCTACTATTTCATTGTATAGGTTTCCTAAGCCATTCTTTTTTTCCATACATTCAGGAACTCCTAAGACTAGTATATTTGGTTGTTTGATGGTATCCCATATATCCTGAACATTGTTTTCAGTCTCTATTTTTTTTCTTTCTCTTTCTTTCTTATTTTTAAAAGATTTTTATTTTATTTATTTGAGAGGTAGAGTTACAGACAGTGAGAGGGAGAGACAGAGAGAAAGGTCTTCCATCCGCTGGTTCACTCCCCAAATGGCCGCAATGGCCGGATCTATGCCGATCCGAAGCCAGGAGCCAGGAGCCTCCTCCGGGTCTCCCATGTGGGTGGAGGGGCCCAAGGACCTGGGATATTTTCCACTACTTTCCCAGACCATAGCAGAGAGCTGGATGGGAAGAGAACTAGAACTAGAACTAGAACTAGAACTAGTGCCCATATAGGATGCTGGTGCTGCAGGCAGAAGATTAACCTACTGCGCCACAGCGCCGGCCCTTATCTCTCTCATCTCTCTCTCTCTTTTTCTTTCCTTCTTTCTTTCTTTCTTTCATTCTTTCTTTTGTTCTTTCTTCCTCTTCTTCCTCCTCCTATTCTCCTCCTCTTCTTTTTCCTCCTCCTCCTCCTCCTCTTTTTCCTCCTTCATCCTGACAGATACTTCAAAATACCCATATTCTAGATAGATATTCTTTCTTCTTCCTCACCAAGTCTGTTGTTAAGGCTTTCCATTTTACTTTTATATTTGGCTTATTGAATACTTCATGTTTATTAATATTTGTGTTTGGTTTTTCTTCAGTATATCTATCTCCTTGTTGAATTTTTCATCCATGTCACTTACTGACTTGCTCTTTTCATTTAACTGCTTCTCTGTGTTTTTGAATAACCTTACAACCATTCTTTTGAATTCTTTTTCAGGGATTTCATCCATCTCCCCCTCCTCACAGTCTGATATTAATGAATTACTGCATTCCTTTTGTGGAGCCATATTGCCTTCATTGATCATGTCTTTAGTGTTCTTGTTGATTTTTATGCAGCTGCTGGAGTCTCTTGTTGCTATCTCCTCTGGAAGTTTTGTTGTTGTTGTTGTGTGTGTGTGTGTGTTTTGTCACTGAAGCCTTTGTTCCCTGTAAATGTACCTGTTGGTCTTGGAGAAGTTGCTAAGGCTTACTCTTTAGTGTCAGTCACGTATGTTTGGTGGGGCCAAGGAGCTCTGGCCACTCTCTGTGGATGGGGCAAGAGTCCAGAGTGACACCCACGTTGGGCATGGTGGAGCATCTCTGTCTATAGTCAGTGAAGGGAGGGGATACTGGAGCCAGCTATTTGTTCATAGTCCAGCTTTTTTGTTTGCCAGGGTGAACCAGCTGATTTATAGGATAGGGTGAGCTCGCAGTGTCTTCTCCTCTACCCATCCAGACATGTGCACCAACCCATTCCGTAGTGTGTCCCCCTACCCCTCCCACCCCTCCATGAGATCCATCCCCAGCATGCAGGGACATCTGAGTCTGCAGTCAGACCACGCAGGTGCACAGGAACCCAGACACAGTCTGAGGCCCTCTCGTTCCGTTACCTATGTTCAGAACTCCTACAAACACAGGGGGCAAGGCGTCTGCTCTCCATACCACATGCCTCCGCGCCCCAGCCCTGGCAGCCTCTAGCAGTGATAGAACTGAACTGTCTGTTGTTCCCAGGCTCACGACACAGTTCAACCGCAGCTCTACTCCAGCATGTTGAGTCTGCAGCTTTGGTGAGGGGAGAGGGAGTCAATGTGGCCTCACGTCATGGAGCAAACTGGTCACCCAGACTCCCACAAGCTTCCCAGGCCATCATCAAAGCCAATGGGGACCAGGAAATTCTCCCTCAGTCAAAGCCATCAGTGGCGGGGGCCACGGCAGCCTCCTCCCACTTCCCAGCCCAGAGCCAGCCATTTAGATGCAGGAGTGACTGGCAGCAAGGTGTCTCTCTTCTCTCCTCATTGCTCCATGGAGTCTCTGTAGCATTCTGTCCATTCTCCACTGAAAATTTATCTCAGTCCGTCCCTGGGAACATGGTCCTTCCTTTGTTTTCCTGGTATCTTTCTGTTGTTGAGGTCAGTGCAGCTTCTCACTATTCAACCATCTTTGATCTCATCCAATACACTTTCCTAAACATTGTACCTAGCACACATGTAATTTTATTTCTGATCTGTATATATTTAATTTGTATGGAATTGATTGATCAGAATGATGTAGGGAATCTAGTTTTATTTTGTTTCCAAATTAATTGCCAACTTATTTTATCATATAATCCCTTCCCCAAGGGTACCCACAAGTTTGAGATTCCCCATATGAATCATCCTAGCAGTTAGTGCTGTCAGCCTCAGGTAACTGGAGAGCTGACCAGCAGGGCCTTTGCTGAAGATGTGTTTATTTTTACATGACAGAGTTGGCAGTTGGCCCTTGCATTGGATTGGCCGCTTGGTGATGCCAGGGCAACATCTTTGACATTCCCTTGACATCCCCCTTATAGTCGGAGATTGGTTCAGCTTCTCCTGTCACATCATGTCACAGGGAAGGAAGCAGGAAGGTTCCTGTTTTGTTAGAAAAGTCAAATATCTGCCTAAGCAACCCAGCAAATTTCCTCTTGTATTTTGGGGCGCCAGTCTCAACCACTGCCTCTCCTCTCTTTGTTTCTCTGTCTCTCTCTCTCACTCTCACACAAACACGGAGTCTGTATTTCCTGTTTTCCTCTATCTGCCACGCTGTTTTAATCACAGTGCTTTATGTGTCATATGTAGTAGGACAAACCTGTGTGTCCATTGGCTCTTTATGAAAATTTTCTAAGAATTTCAACTATGTTTTAGAAACTGTTTCTTTATGAAAATTTCTGTGACTATTGCATTCAATTTATCATAAATGTGAGAATTATAGTCTTAAAAATCACCTTACCATCTATTTACGTAAGTTCTTTTTCTATTCATCACTAAAGATATATTGTTTTTTACAAAGGAAAAATAAAGATTTTTCTCATTTTGTTGTTTTCCCCTAGTCAATTTATTAGATCAATTTTTGGTGTTGGCTATTATGAAATGGATCCTTTTGTTGTCTTTAAAATGATGAATTAACTGGTATGGCATATAGAAAAAGTATGTATTTTTATGTGTTGATCTTATTCCAGCTATTTAAAATGATCTCATGTGTTCAAATCTTTAGTCATAAGCTTGTTCTGAACTTTAATGGAAATGCAGCTAATGTTTTCATTATTGGGAATAATCATTCCTATATGTTTGGGATCAGTGCCCTTTAATACTTAGAAGAAGGTTCCTTCTATTCCTGGCTGGTTTGTGGTTGGGAATGATGAATGTATGTGAACTTTTCAGCGTCTTCTGAGATGATCATATCTTATTCTCCTTGAAATTGACAGAATAATATATTGACACTAGCACTGTGTTGGCTGTTGGAACAGAGAACAGACATTTATTTAATAAGAGGAGAATTTATTTCTTTCTCATGTGATCCTGGAGTGAGACATTCCAGAGATGATTTTGGTATGTCCAGAAAGCCTGTGGACTCAACTCTTCCACCTTAATAACCTCCTTTATCAAGGACCTGAGAGATTGGCTGCAGTTCCAGGGCCCTTATTTGTCTTTTTCATGCCCTTTGCTACAATTTTGAATCACTTTCTGATCTTTTAAGTTTTACATCTATGTTTTATAAATGACATTCAGCTTAGATTTTCTTTTTCTGTCTTTTTTCTTCTGGTTTTGACCTCCAAATTATTCTACCTTCATCTGTCAATTAGGAGTAATGTCATCTACAAATAAGCAAACATTTGACTTAACTAGCTCATACAATTGGATATTTAGATAAGAAATGTAGCACAAAATGCAGAAGTAGGCTTCCAGGGCTGGTGCTAACATGCAATAATGTCACAAGTGTTTTTTTTTCTATTACATCCAACTTTTGCTGGATTTTACCAGCTTTCTGCTTAGAAGGTGTGTGTCCTTGCAGATTTTATCCCTTGCTTAAGGCAAAAAGAAAAGAGAACTGGCATTTTGGAAACAGCCATTCCAGTTAAGCCATTCTGTTTGTATCAGCTGAGCACATGCTTTCCCATAAGTCCTGCTCAGCTGACTTTGTTTCCATCAGATGGACTGAATTGCCCAGTGTGGCTGTATCCAAATTGGTGACCAGATTGGTCAAGGGTCACACCAGTGACTGGCTTTGACCATGTACAGCTCGCCCCCAGATGCCAAGATAGGGCCGCCTTTCTTCTCTGAAATCCAGTCTCTGCTGCTACTGCATGAGCCAAGATTCAGTCAGCACTAGGCTTGCACTATGGGCAACAGCTAAGAAGGTTAGTGAGCACCCTACTGTTCCCTCCCATACTCTAGAGGCACATTTTCCCTTGTTCCCAGGGTTTTGTGTTGTTGTGTGTTTTCCTGAAACACCTGCAATTCCTGTCAGTTGTCTCCCCAGAAACTCTGCAGCTTCCCACTGGCCTCATGAGTGGCAGGCAAGCCACTCACTGTGACATCCCTTTCAGCAGGCCCTAACCTTCCCCCACAGCCAGCATGGCTGCCAGCTCTCCTGGATACACAAGAACGTTTGTGTCTCTTGACCTCTGCTCATGGGATTCAACCTCCACCAGCTGGGCATTTCTTCCTTTCAGATTTCCTAAGTCCATCTCGCAAACAGCTTAGAGGCCAACGTTGCAAAATAGGGGGTTAAGCTGCCACTTGGGACGACAGCATCCTGTATCAGAGTTCCATTTCAGTCTCGGCTACTCCACTTTGGATCCAGCATCCTTCTAATGTGCCTGGGCATGCAGTGGATGCTGACTTAGTGGTTGGGCTCCTGCAACCCACATGGGAGACCAGGATGGAGTTCCAGGCACCTGGCTTTCTCCTGGACCAGACCTGGCTGTTGCTGCTGCAGATTGATCTCTCTCATCCTCTCTCTGTTCCACTGACTTTTGAATACATCTCCTTAAAAATAAACTTGCCTTACCTTTAGCCAGGCAGAGGGTACTGTTCCTATCTCATATTCTTTTTTTTAACTTTTATTTAATAAATATAAATTTCCAAAGTACAACTTTTGGATTATAGCGGCTTTTTCCCCTCATAACCTCCCTCCCACCCACAACCATCCCATCTCCTGCTCCCTCTCCCATCCCATTCACATCAAAATTCATTTTCAATTATCTCTATATACAGAAGATCAATTTAGTATATACTAAGTAAAGATTTCAACAGTTTGCACACACACAGAAACACAAAGTGTAAAGTACTATTTGAGTACTAGTTATACCATTAATTCACATAGTACAACACGTTAAGGACAGAGATCCTACATGGGGAGTAAGTGTGCAGTGACTCCTGTTGTTGATTTAACAATTGACACTCTTGTTTATGGCATCAGTAATCACCCAAGGCTCATGTCATGAGTTGCCAAGGCTATGGAAGCCTTTTTAGTTCGCCAGCTCTGATCTTATTCTGACAAGGTCATAGTCAAAGTGGAAGTTCTCTCCTCCCTTCAGAGAAAGGTACTTGCTTCTTTGATGGCCCATTCTTTCCAATGGGATCTCACTCGCAGAGATCTTCCATTTAGGTCTTTTTTTTTTTTTTTGGCCAGAATGTCTTGGCTTTCCATGCCTGAAATATTCTCATGGGCTTTTTAGCCAGATTCGAATGCCTTAAGGGCTGATTCTGAGGCCAGAGTGCTGTTTAGGACATCTGTCATTCTATGAGTCTGCTGTGTATCCCGCTTCCCATGTTGGATCATTCTCTCCTTTTTAATTCTATCAGTTAGTATTTTCAGACACTAGTCTTGTTTATGTGATCCCTTTGACACTTAATCCTATCATTATGATCAATTGTTCACTTAAACTGATCACTTTGACTAGTGAGATGGCATTGGTACATGCCACCTTGATGGGATTGAATTAGAATCCCCTGGCAGGTTTCTAATTCTGTTAGGGCCAAGTCCGATTGAGCATGTGCTGAACTGTACATCTCCTCCCTCTCTTATTCCCACTCTTATATTTAACAGGGATCACTTTTCAGTTAAATTTAAACACATCAGAATAACTCATATTCTAATGCATTTGCTTGGAAAGAATGTCACAGCACTGATATTCATTCCAATGTGAGTAGAATTATGGTTGTTTTCATGGCCACCTATTAGGATAGAGAATGTTGGGTTTCATGTTTCAAATTTTATTTTGTTTATTCACTCACATATTTATTTAGCATCTGGTATAATCAAGCTTGTAGTGATGTTAAAACAAGTAAAAATGATCTTGCCTTCCAAAGTTCCCCTCATAGAGTGGGGAAGGGAGGGAGTAGGTTGGGGCTGGGAGCTCCATACTCAAGGAGTCCCCATAGCCTATCAGTGAGAGGCTACAAAAAGAACTGGACCTGTTAGGCTGTTTCTTTCCTTCTAGAAATATGTCTTTACCCAGAAGAAGAACTGAATTAAATGAGTCAATAGAAGTATGAACTTGATCAGTCAGTGGTTCAGACCTTTTTAAACTCCTGTTGATGGCACATTGGTTGTGCAGACACCAATTTTATGCCATGTACTCAGGTGGATTTATGAGCCTGGAGATTAGAAATACAAATATTTCAAAGCAAGGGGGTCTTGCACACATTTCAGCGCGCAAGATGTGGGACTGTGAAGGGAAGCTCAGCTGCAGGTCTTCCAAGGATGAGATATGCCTCTGACTCCCAGGTTCCTTTGGAAGATGGTCATTCCAGGGCATGAGCACATTACATTGTTACAAGGTCATAGCCTTCTACAAATCAGAATAAGTGCTACCAGGTATCATGGTATCATGGCAAACATATCTTCAAAATTGGTGATCATTATTCCCATGATTTCTTTATGAATTGCCCAGTTTTTATGTAAGTTCAAGGCAGAGAGTGTCAGGGAAAGAGCACCCTGCAATTTGGGGGAAGTTCTGAGCCTCTTAGGTGATGGCAGTTGTGTGCCTTCTCTCACACTAGGAGCCTGTGAAGAATTCAGTGTCAGTGATTCATGTATCATTCCAGTGCACACAAGAAACCTGAGTACATTGTACATTTAATACTATTCCCCGAAATACAAATTTTAGAAAATACATTTCTTCCACCTTTCCATACTAAGAGATCATGAAAGGTGTAATTAAATTTCAGCTAGGAAAATGACTTGCTTCTGATCGTGTATCCATGTGCATAATGTGTTTCAAAGACAACAGATGTTTTGCCCTCAGAACTTTCGAAGATACTGTAAGAAAGTTCAGACTTTCTCTGTGAAGGCTCAATAATCAATTCAGCTGAAATAAGCTAATAATAGATTAACAGGAGAAAAGGCATACAAATTTATTGACATGTATGTGTGCAGAAGCCACACAAAATAATGAAAGTCATAGAGCTGCTGGATGGTTGAGGCTTAAACACACTCATCATAGGGAACAAAAAAGTTGCATGGGGGAGGGGGAGGGAATCAGTTTTTGAAGGAGGAAAATGATTTGAGGGCAGAGAATAAGCACAGAGAACAGACAGTGATTTGGACAAAGTCACTCTGGACTCTGGGCTCTGGGGAGGGCGTTTGATTTTCAGTCTCTTCCTGTGATATGAGTTTAACCTTCTTTGGTTGATGAAATTTTAATAAGAAGACAAGAAAATTGTGTTTCTCTTGGTGAATCCAGTCTTTAGGTAGATATGGGAACTGCAGAGGAGGCCGGTCCCTGTATCTGGCTGTTCTGCAAGTGCTCTTAGTTTGAGATTCAAAGCAGCATATTTTGTAGTATCTCGTTCTGAGTGCTAGCAAAAGCTCAGTAAATTCCACATTCACTACTGTTCCCCAAAATGTGAATTTTTTCCATCTTTCCATATTAAGAGAAAATCACTAGAGGTTTAATTGTCAGATAAGGAGGTGTTTTGCCTCTGGCCATGCATCTGTGCACACAATGTGTATCAGAGACACTGGGTATTTTGACCTGAGACTTTTTGAAGATACCCTGCACCATTTTAAATATCCAGTGTTGTGTGATGGAGGAATGGTGACCTTCGGATGAAGGCAGATCCATGTGGACACCTCAGTCCTGCCCCTGGGCTCTCTGGGCATCAGTAAAATGGGGCAAAGCCATTTGCCCTGTGGAGCTGTTGTCTGTATAAATTTAACTCATAAAGCACTTAGCACTGTCACTGTCATTGAGGGCACTTGGAAGAGTGTATGTATTTTCTTCATTTAGATATAGACAGGATTTGGACCTATGGAAAGAATTTCTTTCCTTTTTTAGCTCCCTTCAAATAAATTGAAAACTGAGATAAAATGGATAAGCCTCTAGGAAAATATAATCTTACAAAATTGAAACCTAAGGAGATGTAAAGTTACAAAAAATGATTTCCAAAAGGAAAAAGTAATGAAGGTTTTAAAAGATCTTCCTGCAAAGGAAGTGGCAAGAACAGATTGATTGGTTCACAGAGGGAATCCTCCTAGACCTCCAAATACCAGAAAACCCCATTGCTACTTAGGTTATAGACAGCACCTAGCAAGGAAAGAACTCCCAATTTTGTTTTGAGTATATAATAGTGATTTTTTAAAAACCTGACAAAGTTTGCACTTAAAAATAAAACAATAGGTAAATCTAACTTAATAATACAAATGTAATAATTTTAAATAAAAATTAGCAAAGAGAATCAAAAAGCATAGAAGAAAAAGGAGATTTACTCCAAAAACACAAGTAAGGTTCTGATAGGAAGTCCATTCCCAGATTCCATCATATTAATACATCTTAGGAGAAAAAAAAACTATGTGAAAATTAACATCCATCTATGATAAGCCTCTGAATATAAAAGACGATGAATACTGTTTTTAATGTCTGTGTGTTTGTGTGTGTGTGAGTGTGTATGTGTGTGTTGCCCAAAAGCCAGCAGCCGGCATCTCACTTAATGTAGACAAGAAAGTTATTCTCACTAAAATTAGGACCAAAGCAAAGATGTCCGTTACATGTAATAATATTAAATATTACATTGGAGGCATTAACCAATGCAATAAGGCAAAAGAAAACAAAGATTGAAGAATTTAAAATTGAAAGCTAACATAGTCTCTATCTGCATTTGATGCAATTGTAGATCTGAAAAATTCTCCACAAAATCTATGGAAAAAATGGCTACAAACTAATAATTTAGTAAAATAAGATATAAGTTTAACCATCAATAGTATGTTTATAAATATGATCATCAGTTAACACACAATGGGAGAAGAGACACCTTTTATAAACCCCTAAGCATAGATATAACAAGAAAATGCAGAAATAGAACCAATTGCATATGCAAATTTGTCATACAGTAATAGAAGCATCTCAACTCAGTGGGGTTATGCACTAATGTGCTTTTACATAAGTGGTGCTGAAATAGCTGGATAGATGTCGAGAAAATGGTAAAACTAGATCCATTCCTCATAGGATGTACCAGGGTCAATTCCAAATGCATCACAGTTTTAAATATTAAAAAAAGAAACCATTCAATTATCAGAAGAAAAAATGGGTGAATTCCTCTATAATCTAGCAATGGGAGCACTTTTTCAAATTAAGACTCAAATCCAGAAGTATTAATGGAAAAGATACATAATTATATTTAAACTGTTTTAATAGACTATTTTAGAGCAATTTTAGGTTTAGACGGAGTGGAGGGTACAGAGATTTCACATCTATTCCCTACCCCGCTGTACACACCACCTCCCCACCAGAGAGAAGCATTTATTACACTTGACAAACTTACACTGACACATCATAATCACTCAGAGTCCCTGGCGTACGTGAGGATTCCCTCTTGGTGTTGTACATCCTGCAGGTTAGAGCAAATGTGTAATGATGTGTGTCCACTATGCAATAGCATGCAGAGAATTTTCCCTGCCTTGAAAATCCTGTGTTCTTCCTGATCACCCCCTCCTCCTCCCAATGTGTCTTCATTGCAAGGGAGAACACACCAAAGGCAAAGGAAAAAGACAAATGGCAGACGATGGAAAGCATTTTCATCTTATATCACAGAAGATAACTTTTTATGCCTAATGCAGTGGATTTCAAAAAGTTTGTGGAAAAATGTAACTAAATGATGGGCTTATTTTGGTGTAAAAAACGTTGAAATCCAGGTATAACTTTTCAGTTTACATGACCTTTTTGAAGACCCCTTGTGTATAATGAGCTAATTGTGATGGAAACAAATAAAGACAAAAAACATATTTCAAGGAAGAAAGAGATCTAGAAAGTTGGACAGTTTAACAGAATAATAATAAATATTATAATTATAACATTTCTTGGACATGTGAAAGATGCTCAGTTTCGCATGTAGGGAGAACAATGCAGTTAAAGCTATGAGATACTGTTGCTCACCTGTGAGACTGCCAAAAATCCAGAAGCTTGACAATACACCCTATGGTTCAGGTTATGACGAAACAGGCACTTTTCTGCATAGCCACTGGCAATTTGGCAGTGAAAACTGATACAGCCCCATGGAGAACAATTTTGCAGGATTTAGAAAGATTATAGTGCCATTAACTTTCCATCCAGGCTCACTCCTGGGAATCTGTCCCGAAGATACCTGAAAAGACTTGAACAAGAAATCTCCTTCATTCCTTTCTGAAGCTGCAGTCCAGTGACCACCCCCTGCTGAGGAACATTCACGTTGTCTTCAGGCTGTTCCTTCTGCAAATGGCATAATGAATGCAGGACACCTCCTGATACTGGTGCAAAGGCATCTAGAAAAAGTATTGCAAAGTGGAGAAATATTGCAAGATGGGGAAAGGTGTCTGTAGTATATCATTTATTTGAGCAATAGGAGTATATAATACAGATTCTGAAAATAGGATTATAAATCCTATATTAAACACAAAAGTATAGAGCAAACAAGGAAAAAGAGCAGAGGAGACAGAGCAGAAGTAAAAATATGTCTTGCTTTAGATATATGACTTTAAGACTGTTCATGTTTATTCTGTCCCGGTTGCCCTCTTCCAGGCCAGCTCTCTGCTGTGGCCAGAGAGTGCAGTGCAGGATGGCCCAAGTACTTGGGCCCTGCACCCCATGGGAGACCAGGATAAGTACCTGGCTCCTGCCATCGGATCAGCGTGGTGCGCCGGCCACAGCGTGCTGGCCGCGGCGGCCATTGGAGGGTGAACCAACGGCAAAGGAAGACCTTTCTCTCTATCTCTCTCTCTCTCACTGTCCACTCTGCCTGTCAAAAAAAAAAAAAGACTGTTCATGTTTTACAAAAATGGCAATCATTAAAATAACTGTAAAATAAATCAAATGAACCTTAATGTATATCCAGTTGATAGCATAGCCACACAAAGGAACTGTTCAAAGTGAATTTATTTACTGTGTGTATATATGTATGTGTGTGTGTGTGTGTGTGTGTGTGTGTGAATATACAGTAATTTTCCTGTTCACCTATAGTGGGATATACCTGAGACCAAAGAAATAAATGCTCTAAGTAAGCAGACAAACCTTAAACTATCCGCAGTAACTATTCCATTAGTGTTGGTGTTTTAAATTTATTCTGAGGCTCTTGTGTGTGTATTGTAGGATGAATTGAATGGGTAATTGTGTGATATTCTGTCATGTCGGATGTTTTTATGAACCTGGGATGAGGGAAGAGATTCATATGTAAAATGGATGAAGTTAATTAATGCCTTTGAAGTCTATTCTTAAAATGAACCCAAGGTGTTTTTGTCTTAAAATATCTCTCAGCTTTGTCCACTAAAAAGTTCTAAAAATCATGAATAATCCAGCAGTGATAGGTACACTAAGTTCCCAGACTGTGGTCCTGGAAAACCGTTCTCACTAAAAGACTCATGGTTCCTTGAGAAAATGTCAGATTCCGGACACGGATCAGTAAATGTACAAGAGGAATCTGAGACATCTTGTCAGACCTGACAGAAAAGGAACTATCAGCTTCGCCAAGGTCAAAGCAGCGTGACTTGGGACTCCTGAGCCAACTTGAAGGGGCTCTCCCCACCATGGTGGGGTGATTTGAGCTCCAGTAAAGACGATGACTGCTTCTGTATTGGATGGGTTGAATTGCATCAAATATGTTCAAATCCAGGAATGCAAAATGGTATTTTTAAAAAGAAGAAAATGAATTAATCACCATTGGAGGAAGCTAGTAAAGCAGTTCATCCAGTAAAAATGATGAATTCAAAACTAGAAGTAGAGTGTTTACCTTAACTTTTCTAAGAAGTTTCCCTTTATGTAAGTATCTCAGCTAAAAATTGAAAAAACTAGATATTATATGCATCTTCTATTGAATTAATTATTTGGTCTAGGCAGTGGTCATCCATGGCTAAGGTCATCTTAAGCAGAGATGATCAAACATTTATTTGTGCCTGGTGGAAGAAAACAGCATCAGGATTTGCCTAAAGTTGAAACTGAATGCTGTCAAGTCCTTACATCCAAGCACCAACTCACATGAAGTACAGAGGACACAGGGGCACATGGCATGCTACCTCAGGAACAATAAGGAGAAGGTAGACAGCAGAAAACTCCGTAACGTATTTCAACAAACAGAAAAAAAGATGGAGGCAAGACCTAGAGATTAAACAGACATTATCAGGGGTGAGTGTCTGGCACAGTAGTTAAGACACTGCATAGAAAACCCCTGTCCCGTATTGGAGCACCTCGGTTCAAGTCCTGACAGTTCTCAAATCCAACTTCCTGCTGATGAGCAGGCAGCAAGTGATGGCTCAAGTAGCTGACTCCCTGCTACCCGCATGGGAGACCCAGAATGAGTTCCAGGCTCCTAGCTTTAGCCTGGCTGAGCCTCAGCTGTGTGGGCATTTGGGGAGTGAACGAGAAGACAATAAATCTCTCTGTGTGTCTGTTTCTCTGCCTTTCAAGTGAATAAAACTTTTTTAAAAAGACATATCAACTAATTATAATACATGGTTCTTATTTGAATCTTGGTCTAAACAAACTGGAAGACTAAAAATAAATTAACTTACAGGACTTGAAATCCTTGGAAATTTTTCAGTTTGAATATTAATTGTACTGGAGAGTTGGTGACAGTGCTGCATACTACAGTTGTGCTTTAAGTTCTTTTAGAGAGATATTGAAATATTTTGGATGTGATACATTGCCTGGCATTGTGTGTCAAAACGATATGTTGGCCGGCGCCGCGGCTCACTAGGCTAATCCTCCGCCTAGCGGCGCCGGCACACCGGGTTCTAGTCCCAGTCGGGGCGCCAGATTCTGTCCTGGTTGCCCCTCTTCCAGGCCAGCTCTCTGCTGTGGCCAGGGAGTGCAGTGGAGGATGGCCCAGGTGCTTGGGCCCTGCACCCCATGGGAGACCAGGAAAAGCACCTGGCTCCTGGCTCCTGCCATCGGATCAGCGCGGTGCGCCGGCCGCAGCGCGCCGGCTGCAGCGGCCATTGGAGGGTGAACCAACGGCAAAGGAAGACCTTTCTCTCTGTCTCTGTCTCTCACTGTCCACTCTGCCTGTCAAAAAAATAAAAAAAAATAAAAACGATATGTGAATGTGGGTACAAAGGAAACAAGGAAACGAAACTGGCTAAGAACTGATGATTGTTGTATCTGAGTGACAGGGACATTGGCATTCATTATATTCCTCTGTCTACTTTGATGCATGCTTAAATTTTTCCAATGGAAACAGATTTTTAAAATACATTCCATAACTTAATTCTGTGTTCTCTTTGTCAGCACAGAACTCTAAGCTCAAGAGTAGAGAGACTGGGATATTGAGATGGCATCTTTTATTTTTTTTACTCTGCTGTCTCATGTTAGGTATACCTCCAGGGCCTCTAAGAGCTAGCATGGGCCCCAGGCATGGCCTTGCATCAGGTGTACCTCCCCCAGAACAAGGCACCTGCCGGACAGGTGCCATGGGCTCAGTACTCCACACCATGCCTCCCTCCAAGCCTTGGGTCAAAGCAGTGGTCCCAGAAAACCTACCAAGTGCCTGGGAATATGAGCTTTACCAAGGGAAGACCCAAGGGCAAGGTGGCCCTGCAAACAGTGGGAAGAACTTTAACTCCCACCAGACACTCCCATGGTCACCTTCACTGGTTTTCTGGCAAGCCTGTCCATTATGATCTTGTCTAACCTCCCATTTCCTATTTCCCCCCTTTGTTGCCCTTCTCCTCTCCTTATCCAGGGCTCTTAGGTTGAATGTCCTAGAGAAATTGTTTTGTTACTGCCAAAATTGCTCTCAGATTTCATCTTTATCTCTAGCTTGTGTTGCAGAGTTAAATAAAGTTAAGCATGTTACCAAGCTTTGAAAATGATAATGTGCTGAATATATATGAATGCTTGGCAGGGCCAAACTTTGCAGAACTGTGTCCCAATGTGGAAAGACATTGGATTCTCTTAACTCTCCTCTGAACCATGGAAATGCCCTGGAAGATGCGTCTGGCTCATGTGACATCCTCAGACGTATGTGCCCCCGAGTTCATTGCTCTTGCCCAAGGTCCAGAGGGCAGTTGGCAAAGACTGACCATGCAGACTCCTGGGAAGAGAGGTGTTGACAGCTGAGTCAGGACAGTCGATGAACCCCACAGTGAGTTTCTCCCTGGGTGAGCCTCCTCACCACACATGATCATGCCTGACCCTTCCTCATATTTTATCCTTCACAATGGGATTCTGCAAGGAGCCTCAAAAAGTACATGGAAATGCATACTTTGAAAAACCTATGCATTGGGGCCGGCGCCGTGGCTCACTTGGTTAATCCTCCACCTGCAATGCTGGCATCCCATATGGGCACCGGGTTCTAGTCCCGGTTGCTCCTCTTCCAGTCCAGCTCTCTGCTGTGGCCCGGGGAGGGCAGTGGAGGATGGCCCAAGTGTTTGGGCTCCTGCACCCGCATAGGAGGCCAGGAAGAAGCACCTGGCTCCTGGCTTTGCATCAGCACAGCGCTGGCCGTAGCGGCCATTGGGGAGTGAACCAACAGAAGGAAGACCTTTCTCTCTATCTCTCCCTCTCACTGTCTATAACTCTACCTGTCAAAAAAATAAATAAATAAAAACCTATGCATGGTTTTCAAAAATGTTTTGTGCCAAAATAAGCCTATATTTTAATTGTTTCTCCACAAACTTTTGAAGTACCAACTTAAGCATGCATGGGTAGCAGAGGACAGATTGTCAATACCAGAGCAATACAGTGATTTATTATTTTAGAGTGATGTTAATAATAGTGTATGTTCTTTTGGTATCATTTCATTTCATCTTTACGGCAAGCGAGAGGCAAGATCGCTACCACCCTTATTGTTCACGTAAGGAAACCAAGCCTCTAAGGGAAGTGGAGTGACTTCGGCCAGGACGTGGTGAGAATTCAACCCAGCCAGGCCTCTGGCTCAGCCCCAGACCTGTTCTCTGCTCTGTTCCATGATCCCTTTGTTCACTGGGCTGCATCATCAGACAGACATGGCGAGTCGCTGCTCCCCTCTTGTTTGTGTCACTGTGACCTAAGGCTGGCCCTCTAGGGGTAGCAGTGTCTGCAGCTGTGACATGTGTTCCTGACAGTGCTCTCCAGGCCGACAGAGCCTGAGGCAGAAGGAAGAACATCAAGCTTCTGCCCCTGATCCTGCCTTCACTGAAAATCTAATATGGTGTTCACTGAGCATTATTTTTTTGCACTCATTTTTATGTTTCAAAAATATATCATTAAAGTACTGCTTATCTTGATTTCCTTATGTTTTGCACCTGTGGCAGGTGCTAAACCTGTCTCACCTCTGGCATGGCCCTACTGTGGACCAGACACTGTGAATCCCGGAGAATGGAAAGGGGGCCAGAGTAGATCAAGCCCTCAGGGACATGGCCCTCTGTTGGGAGGGGTGCTACACAAGGCATTGACCGCCATTCCGCTACTCTGAGTGGAAAGGAAGCTCCTCCTGCCCCTGTGGTCTTCTGTCTTTTCCAAGTGGTCAGACTTCAAGTCTCTGACTTCAACTCCCAGTCTCAGTCTACACACACACACACACACACACACACACATCACCTTCCCATTGCTGGCAAATATAATGCAGGCGTGTTTTTAATAGAGCCCCACTGAAACGGAAGTGAGAGAGTCAAGGAGAAGTGCAGCATATGGAGACTGGGGCACATCTCCTAATGCCCCCAACAGCTCTTGGGCCAGTCTCTTCCATTCCCAAAGTCTCAGTGCCCTCAGATGTAAAGAGGGGTGATAAAAATACCTACCAAGAATACAAAAGGACATCTTGCAACCTGAGTTTAGGATGGTGCCTTCTGGGTATCCCATATTCAGAATGTGTGCAGTGATTCTCAGATTCACACGTCTCTTGGAAAGAGCTGGTTGCCCCTGTCCTGGTGGTGATCCTTGGCCACAGCCTAGGGTGCATCCCACCTTTTGTGTACACAGCAGCTGGCCAAGAAGGCAGCTGCCACTGGCTGCTCCCCTACATGTGAAGTCTACCTGCTGTTGGCACAGTGGTAACCCTCAGGTGTGAACCCTGCCTGGTGCTGAATAAATCAGAAATCCACAAGTCCAGGTTGTGTTTTTCTAGGGCAGCTCAGAAACCAGAGAACGGCAGATCCACAAACATATAGAAATGAAAAGGAAGAATCTGTTTCCTTGTTTTTTTAGTCAGTTTTCATGTAGCAGTTGTAAAGCTCTGCTCTCCTATCTTTTTTGAGGTGTTCAAACCATTGGATATTACAACACATTCTGCACTCAGCTGGCCCAAGACCTGTATTTTGCAGGGAGGGAACTAAGCTTCTGGTGGTTCTTAGCCTCCCACTGTGCATTTGCTGGTCATCCCATCCCCCTGTCCTACATCTGGGCACTGAGGTGGAGCCAGGGAAGCAGTCAAAGTGCAGGTTGTCGTGCCCATGTCTGAGCACCAGTGTGATTGGGATCATGGTGTACCTGGCATTCTTGGGAAGGGCCCCCTGCCTGTCTGGAATCCATGTCTCTGTATTCAAGTCCTCCTGCTCCTCTGCTGAGGGCATTGGGGCAGCTCGAGGGTCTTCAATGATGGAGTCTCGTTACTAGCGGTCTGGTGGCAGCAGTTCTGCTGCTAGGTGGCCTGGGAAGCAAGTGCAGCCTTGGAGCCCATGTTAAGTTCATTCAGTGGTTCAGTAATAGTTCATGTTTCCTGAGCATGTTCTCTGGGCCCTTGCATTGTGGCACTAATTCCTTATATTTCATAGTAACTGTGAGGTACTATTGATATCCTAATTCTACTGTTGAGGAAACTGAGACACAAAGATGTAAAACAGCATGCCCAAGGTCACACAGACAGTAAGTGGTGGCGCCATTTTGGCCCCCGGGGGCTGATCCTAGGGCCAGTTCCCAGTCTTCACACTGCACTGCCTGTCCGAGGCAGTCCCGGTGAGGAGCTAACACCCCTTCCCCAGGGTGGCTGATGAGACCTCAGAGACATCTCAGAGCTCAGTGCCCTTACTCAAGGTGAACAGAGCCCAAACACAGCCAGCCTGAGCCTCATGCTGTCAGCTGGCCGGGGGGTGCGTTGGCTTAGCAAGGGTAAGTCAACAGCGCAGCCATGCACTTCAGATGGGGTGGCACTGGGCAGAGACAGCCAAGGTGATTGAGAACCAGGATCCCTGCTGGCCCAGCTCCCCACAGCTTACCATCAAGCATGAATATGAGATCTGGGTTGTGGAGACTGCATTGGGTTTAAGAAGTCTTGAGGCTGAAATGTACTGTAACTTCTTGCCCCCCCCAATATACATCATTATATGAGGTACATAGAGTAGTCAAAGAAATAGAAAGTGGAAATGTAGTCACCAGGGGCTGAAAGAGGGGGATGGGGAGTTGGTGCTTAATGAATGCAGAACTTCAATTCCAGAAGATGAAAATGTTCTGGAGACAGATGGTGGTGATGTTATACAATAGTGTGGATGTACTTTAATTGCACTGAACTGTACACCTAAAAGTGGTTTAGATGGTCATTTTCATGTTATCTGTTTTTTACCATGATAGCTGAAATTACTGTCATAATGTTTACTAGTAAGGTTTAAAATAACTCTGTCCTGCAAAAGTGGTAATCATTGAAATATAAATGCTTGCTAAACTGGAGAATGTTGAGACGCCCCCTCTCCAGGCCCCCTGCATGTGGGAGGTGATGGTCAGCCAGCAGGCAAAAGCCTTTAGGGCCCAGGAAAGCAGAGGGTGTGCCTTGGGCATTGGCCTTGCCCAGTAGGAAGCATCCCAGGACCTCAGTCTGAGGGTAAGGACAATGACGTGCTCTTGTTCTCCCATTTTATCTCCCAGGTGGCAGCCACAGAAGACCTTCTCCCGGCCGAGGCTCTGGTGCATGGAGAGAAGGAAGAAGGCAGTTTCCTAACTGGTGCCATAAACATCAGGTTAAACAGTTGTCCTAATTTCTAGCCACACGAACTGAAAATTACACCCACGTAGGGTCCATGTGCAGCATAGCATCACAATGCAAGTCCCTCTGCCTGCGAGACTTGGTTCCCAGCCTTGTGAGACAGATGAGCTTGTGTCGTCCACTTGTACGGCAGCGCAGATGGGCTCAGAGAGGTGAAGCACACATCGTAGCTAGTCAGGGGAGAGCTAGAGCCCGGATTGTGCCTCCATGCCCAGCTGTAAAGCACAAGCAGCTGCTACAGAACCTACCCACCTGAGCACACCCACCCTCGTGGGACTGCAGAAGGAACAGAGACTGTCGTCCGTGGCAAGGAGGTTGAACTCCCTCTCCCTAATCTATCAAATTAATTGCATCCTTGCTAGAATAAAATTGCCATCACCTGTATTGGATTCAGCAAACTCTTTCTAAACATGTCTAAATAGTAAATCTTTTTGGTTTTGCAGACCTATGGCACATTTTAATGACTCAACTCAGCCATGTGCAAAAGCAGCCCTAGACAATACGTAAATGAATGTGCGCGGCTGTGTTCCAATAAAACTTTATTTACCAAAACAGGTGGTGGGCTCCTTTTGGTCCATAGGCCATAATTTGCTGACCCCTTATTTTCACAAACACAAGCTTTCATTTGCATTTTATCAACGATGACTAAGCCCAGTTGCCCCAGAATGGGTCCACTAATGTGAGTCATTCCCACATGTGACGTGGTATTTGCTTTTCCCCAACAATTGGATGCTATTGTCAACCTAGGGTCTAGCTGCCAGTTGCCCATTGCATCTTTCTGACTGGGATTATTCTGCCTAGGAAGTTTTTCTTCCTTATGAATTTTGACAGATTGTCACTGTGAATATGACAACTCTTAGCAGATAGTTTAGTCATCATCTTCAGCAAGTTTGGATTCTATCCAGCTGTGGATTAGCCTGGAGTTTTTCCTAACAGCTGGAGGAGGGACAAGGTCTGAGGTTGGTGGGATGACATGTTGATGAAGGTACCATTGGGATAGAGTGGGTAACAGTCATTTTGTAGAAGTGTCACATAGCTATAGTCTGAAAGAGGATTAGAAATTTAATGACTATCTAAGTAGACTAAGTATTTTCAGGTGTTTGATTTATTTTAAAGTATCTAGTCTATCTCCCACCTACCCCCAATTAGTTGTTATTGAAATTGACAGAATGTAGGGCCAAAGGTATTAGAACTAGTGGTGGGCCGGCGCCGCGGCTCACTAGGCTAATCCTCCGCCTAGCGGCGCCGGCACACCAGGTTCTAGTCCCGGTTGGGGTGCCGGATTCTGTCCTGGTTGCCCCTCTTCCAGGCCAGCTCTCTGCTGTGGCCAGGGAGTGCAGTGGAGGATGGCCCAGGTGCTTGGGCCCTGCACCCCAAGGGAGACCAGGAAAAGCACCTGGCTCCTGGCTCCTGCCATGGGATCAGCGCGGTGCGCAGGCCGCAGCGCGCCGGCCGCGGCGGCCATTGGAGGGTGAACCAACGGCAAAGGAAGATCTTCCTCTCTGTCTCTCTCTCTCACTGTCCACTCTGCCTGTCAAAAAAAAAAAAAAAAAGAACTAGTGGTGACCCCTTGTCTTAGTCTGTTCAGGCTGCAACAACAAAATACTATAAACTAGGTGCTTCCCAGCAGCTGAAATTTACTTCTCACTGTCATGGAGACGGAGAAGTTCAGGATCAAGGTCCCAGTGGGTTTGGGCTCTGATGAGGTCAGCTTCCTGGCTCATGGATGGCACCATCCCACTGTGTCCTCATGTGGAGAAGGAGCAAGAGCTCTCTCCCAGGCTTCCTTTATCAGGGCACTAGTCCCATTCATGAGGGCCCCACCCAGCATTCTGATCACCCAGAGGTCCTACCTCCTGATACCATCTTAATGAGGACTGGGTTTCAACCTGTGAGTTAGGTGGAACACAGACATCTGACTGTGGCATCACTGGTCCCTTATGGCACGTATAGAAGACGGATATTTTAGTTTGACTTTAGTGATACAGCATCTTCCATGAAGAATAAGGCAGCCATCCCAAACCACTTCATAGCTGTGGAACAGCAGGTGGCAATGATGCCTCTCCTCCACTGGGTCTCATTTCTTCCGCTCCATCGTTGGTGAGATGCCTTTTCTCTTCTTCCCTGCAGATGGATGGTTTCTAGCCTGCTTCCAAACCCCACCTCGGCTGAGTGTTGGGCAGCACTTCTACATGATCCTATGACTCTTGATATGGACGCAGTCCTGTCAGACTTTGTTCGGTCCACAGGGGCAGAACCTGGTCTGGCCAGAGACCTGCTGGAAGGTGAGCCTCCCTCCTTGTACCCCCACATGAGCCTCAGAAGCCCACCTGCCTCCCAACAGTGACAGAAGATAAGAAGATCCCATTACCTGAGTACAGTAGTCCTCAGATAGTATTTGGTCCCTTTCAAAGTAAAAGAAAATGAAATTATTTTGTTACTGTTGGCTTTTGTTTTGGGTGTGGAATAGACTGCCCAAGTCTGTACAGTAAAAGTGCATAAGGAACTAAGTTGGCTTTGCTCTACAGATATTGAGTCAAGATTTAACAAAATCGTTCTTAAGAAAATATATTTAGTAGAGTGTAAATCAGAGAAAATTCAAGAGGATAATTTTATTTGAGACCCAATCTTCTTATCTCTGTCTTAACTGATAGAAAATATGTGAGGACAAAGTTTTTGGTGAAAACAAGGAAGCTTAGTATCCAGTAAAGTGGTCAGGAATAATTTATAAGCAAGAAGGCAAAATTCTTTCAGTCGTTTCAAAAACATTTCACTTGCTGCATGAGAAGTATGCACTGTCCATATGGTGTTTTGATTCACGTGTATCCTAATGGAGCAAAAATTGATGTTTAGTTTCTGTTTCTAAAATGAATTTATTGTTTATTTTATTTTATATTTTGGTGGTGGTGGTAAGAAGAGGGAAGAGCCAACTATGACTTTTTTAAAACTCATTTTTATTTATTTTTTAATTTGTATAAATGGAACAAATTTCATGTATCTCATACACACAATTTTAAGAACAACTTGTTAGGACCATCAGATTTGTAAGGGGAGGTCTGTTTAAATGATTCTTCTTTGCTTCAAATGTACAAACTGCAATTTGCAGAGTTAGTAAATACTTGGTCAAGAATTATAAGTCACATTGTTCATTTAGGGGGAGATAAAACATTAATATAAATTAAGATAAGTGTTCAGCCCTATTGAAAATTAAGAACCAGAGCCAACATTATGGCGTAGCAGGTGAAGCCACTGCCTGCAATGCCAGCATCCCTATGAGCTCCCATTCAAGTCCCGGCTGCTCCACTTCTGATCCAGCTTCCTGTGAATGCACTTGAGAAAGCAGCAGACGATGGCCCAAGTCCCTTGGGCCCTATATCCACATGGGAGACCTGATGGAGCTGCAGCCATCTGGGAGTGAGCCAACGGATGAAAGATATCTGTGTGTGTGTGTGTGTGTGTGTGTGTGTCCCTCTCTGTGTAACTTTGCCTTTCAAATAAAATAAACATTAAAAAAAGAAAATTAAAAATCACAAATTGGAGGATTATGGAAAAAAACTGGTGAGAACATAGTTTTTAACTTTCGTTCAACCCTCCAGAAAATCAGGTTTAGAATGAAGTGTCCTCAGACAACATTTTGCTATGTGTGAATCAAATGAGATCCTCACTTCCCGCTCTGCATGTTCTGTGTCTTCCTGCCCATTTCCCCTGCCTTTGTTAATTTAATGAACAGAAGGGTGGAGAAACAGGTTTGGAAAGTGACTGGCAGTGAGTGGGGTTCAAGATCAGGCTCATCCACTTATTAGAAGTTAGAAGTTGTCATATAAAATTCACATATAAAAAGTTGTGATATAAAAGTGAGCAGCAGATACCAGATTCTCAAAAACACGGAAGCCCATGCTGCTTGCTGCTGACGTTGTAATGAGTCCTCACATTGCTGTGGCCTTCCAGATGGCCTTTCACCGGGAGGCAAGTGTCCTCGTCTTCCCTGAATTTTATTTTTTAAATTTTAATATACAGAAAACTCTTCGTATATAGTTCTGTGAAACTTAGCACATGGGTAGGTTTGTCTCATTACCACTGGCATCAGGAGACAGAAGCACTTCTTCACCTCCAAATGCTCCTTCCTGCTGTTGAAATCAGGCCGCTGTCCAGCGGCAACACCGCTCTGTTGTCTGTTGCTTCCGTTTTGTCTCCTTCTGAGACTGTCACATAAATGAAGTCATCCGAGTAGGAACAGAGCCTAATCTTTTTTTTTATTTTATTTAAAGTATACAAATTTTATATATTTCATGTGTATAGATTTAGGGACATAATGATACTTCCCACCCATGCTCCCACCCTTCCTCTCTTATTCCCTCTCTTAAATTTTACACTGATCTAGTTTAAGTTTACTGTATACTCATAAAATTAACCCTACACTAAGTGATGAGTCTGACAAATAGTATGAGGAGAAAAACACCGTTCCTCAACAGTAGAGACAAGGGCTGTAAACAGTCTTTGAAGCTCAGGATGTCAGTTTCACTCCCATGCATTACATTCTTGGTGCTCTGTTGGTTATCATGGATCAGGGAAAAAATACGGTATTTGTCTTTTTGGGACTGGCTTATTTCACTAAGTATAATGGTTTCCAGTTGCTAACCTTTTAAAGCTGGCTTCTTTTCACTCTACAGAATTCTTGTGTGCTTTATCAAAGTTGTGTTTCAATAGTTTATTCCTCTGTATTGCAGGATAAGAGCCCATTCTATAGATGAATAGGGTTAGTTAATCCAGTCACCCATCAAAGGGCGCTTCAGTAACTTCCAGTCTTTGGCAGTTAGGACTACAGCTTGAAGATCAAGGTTTTTGGTGACTGTAGTTTTAATTCACTAGGGTAGGTAGGGGTGGGGTCATGGTTCGGATGGTAACTGTTTATTTCACTGTATGAGAAACTGCCCAACTGCTTTCCAGAGTGCACCATTTTGCATTCCCAACAGCAATGTGTGAGAGTTTCAGCCACTCTGCCTCCTTGCTAGCACTTGGTATTTCTTTTATTTTATTTTATTTCAACTTGAACCATTCTAATAGATGTATGAGGGATCTCCTAAAAGTTAATGGAAAATGTGTATTATAAAAAAATGCATGGATTTCAAAATATTTTGGCACCAAAATAAACTCATCATTTATTTCCATTTTCCACATATGTTTTGAAATCCCTTTGTATAGTGGTATTTCTTCATGGCTTTAATTTTCATTTCCTGAATGACTAATGAAGTTGAAATTTTTTCATGTTGTTTTCCTCCTGTGTACTCTCTCTGTGAAACATCTGTTCAAGCTTTTTTGCTGTTTCTAAGTGAGTTGTTTATTTTATGCTTGAGTTTTGAGAGTTCTTTATTCTGAGTATAAATCCTTTGTCACATATGTGACTTGCAAATATTTTCTCCCAGTGTACTTGACTTTTAATTATTTTAATGGTGCCTTTTGTAAAGCAAAAGCTTTTGCTTTTGATATAGTTCAACTTATCATCTCTTTCTGTGTGGGTCATGCCTTGAGTAAGGTGTCTAAGAACTTCTGTGTGACTCCGGTCATGAAGATTTTCTCCATGTGGTCTTGTAAAAGTTTTAGACTTCGATATTTTTGCAGATGAAGCTGTGAGCCATTGTGAGTTGATTTTTTAATAATATTTGTTATAAACCAATTGAGAGCATTTGAGGGAATTTATTTCTTGTTACTGGTTCTGTGCCGTTTTTCATTATGTTTATTCCTTTGCCAAGTCTATACCATTTCAATTACTCTAGCTTTGTAGTGAATGTTAAATCAAGTAGTGTGATTCTTTTAAATTGGGTTTTCTTTGTCAAAAGTGTTTCAATAATTCTAATTCCTTTGCCTTTCCATGCAGATTTTAGGATCACCTTACCTCTGTCTACAAAATGTCTTGCTGCTATTTTGATTGGAATTATGTTAAATCTAGAATGAATTTTAAAAATGTTGGGTCTTTCAACCCATGAAATATCATGGTCTCTCTCTTCTCCATTCTCTTCTCCTCTTCTCTCCCCCACCAAGGTCTTATTTAAATTCCTTCATCAACATTTTATAGTTTTTAACATTCATATTTTAATAGATCATTACATTTATATCTAGGGTTCTTTAGTTATTATGAATGCTATTTTTAAAAATTTGAGTTTCTTATTGTTCATTGCTAGTATAAAAATATAATTGGTTTTTGTATGTTAATCTTGTTTCCTGCAGTCTTTTTTTTCATTTCTTTTTTTAAATTTTTTAACTTTTATTTAATAAATATAAATTTACAAAGTACAGTTTATGAATTACAATGGCTTCCCCCCCCCATAATTTCCCTCCCACCCACAACCCTCCCATCTCCTGCTCCCTCCCATTCCATTCACATCAAGATTCATTTTCAATTATCTTTATATACAGAAGATCAATTTAGTATATATTAAGTAAAGATTTCATCAGTTTGCACCCACACAGAAACACAAAGTGTAAAATACTGTTTGAGTACTAGTTATAGCATTAAATCACAATGTACAGCACATTAAGGACACAGATCCTACATGAGGAGTAAGTGCACAGTGACTCCTGTTGTTGACTTAACAAATTGGCACTCTTATTTATGGCGTCAGTAATCACCCTAGGCTCTTGTCATGAGTTACCAAGGCTATGGAAGCCTTTTGAGTTCACCGACTCCGATCTTATTTAGACAAGGTCATAGTCAAAGTGGAAGTTCTCTCCTAAAAAAAAAAAAAAAAACAACAACAAAACCTAAATGAAAGATCTGTGCGAGTGAGATCCCAGTGGAAAGAACAGGCCATCAAAGAAGGAGGTACCTTTCTCTGAAGGAAGGAGAGAACTTCCTGCAGTCTACTAAACTCAATTACTTGTTCTAGGACTACTGTGTGTATATGTGTGTGTTCTTTGGGATTTTCTACATAAATAATCATGTTGTCTCTTTTTAAGATTTATTTTATTTATTTGAAAGGCTGTGTGACAAAGAGAGAGGGAGTAAAGGGGAGAGGGAGGGAACGAAGGAGGGAGAGAAATGGAGAAACCCATATTCCATCCACTGGTTCACTCCCCAAGTGGCTGCAACAGTGGCAGGGCCCTAAGCACTTGGGCCATCACCTGATGCTTTCCCAGGCGCATTAGCAGGAACCTTGATGGGAAGCAGAGCAGCCTGCTGCATCACAACCCCAGCCCCTCATGTTGTCTTTTAAGAAGTATAGTTCTATTTCTTTTTTTCATCCTGTATGTCTTTTTATTTTTCTTGACATTTCACTAACTAGGCCTTCTGGTAAAATGCAGTTAGGAGAGAGAAAAAATAGCATCCGTCCTTGCCTTGTTATGATCTCAGAAGAAGCATTCATTCTTTCACCATGAAGTAGAATGTTGGCTCTAAGTTCTTGTAGATCCTCTTTGTTAGCTGGGAAAATTCCTTTCTTTTCTTTTTAAGACCTATTTATTTATTTGAAAGGCAGAGTTGGGGCCAGTGCTGTGGCATCCCATATGGGCGCCTGTTCAAGTTCTGGCTGCTCCATTTCTAATCCAGCTCTCTGCTGTGGCCTGGGAAAGCAGTAGAAGATGGTCCAAGCCCTTGGGCTCCTGCACCCATGTGGGAGAACTGGAAGAAGCTTCTGGCTCCTGGCTTCAGATTGACCCAGCTTCAGCCATGGCAGCCAACTGGGGAGTGAACCAGATGGAAGATTCTCTCTGCCTCTGCCTCTCCTCTCTCTCTCTGTAACTCTGAATAAATCTTTAAAAAAAAAAAAGTTTTAGAGACAGAGTGGAGAATCTTTCTTTCTAAAAAAATTTTATTTTTGTTTTTTTGAAAGGCAGAGTTACAAAAAGAGAGGCAGAAAGAGAGAAAGAGAGAGAGAGAGAGAGAGAGAGAGAGAGAGATCTTCCATCTGCTGGTTCACCCCTCAAATGGCCGCAACAGCCAAGGCTGGTCCAGGCCAAAGCTAGGAACCAGAGGCTTCTTCCAGGTCTCCCATGCGAACAGCAGGGACCTGAGCACCCAGACCATCTTCTCCTGCTTTCCCAGGCACTCCAGCAGGGATCTGGATCAGAAGTAGAGCAGCCAGACTCCAGCTGTTGCACAAATGTGATGCCTGTGTCACCCATGACGCCACAACACTGGCCCCAGGAAGTTCCTTCCTAAGCTTGCTCAGAGTTTTATCATAAATAGATTAAGATTTTTTTCATGTGTATTTTCTGTTTCATTAATCATATGATTAAGTAGGTTTTTCCCTTAAACTATTGATATACTAGATTATATTGATTGCCTAGTAAGGCACTCTTTCAGCCACTTTTTAAATGTTTTAAGCTCCGTGTTTTCTCTTTGCTTTCCTGAACTAAATTATGTGAAGATTAGACCTGTTATTGTCCCTGTGTCCCCTGTGACTCCATTCATTTTCTTTTTGAATATTTTTTCTGTCTGTTGTTCAGATTGGATAATTTCTATTGTTAGAGTTATAAATTTACCAACTGTTCACTCTGTCACTCCATTCTCTTATTAGCCAATCCACTGGGGGTTTTTTTATGAACTTTTTCATTCTTAACATTGCTACTTGGTTCTTTGTATCTTTGATTTCTTTGCTGAAACTTTCTGTGTTTTTCAAGAGTGTTCTCTCTTGTGAGAAAATATTCATAACAATGGTTTTAAAGTCTTTGTCAAACAATTCCAAAGTCTGTTTCATCCCAAAAGCAGCTGTTGAGATTTCTCTAAGGGTTTTTGTGTTTCTTATGCTGAATAATTTGAATTATATCTCAGAACTTTTTAATATTCTATTTTGAGATTCTGGTCATTGTTAAGAAATCTTATAGCAAATACTGTTATGTTCACCTTGGAAGGTAAGCTCCATAAATGGAATCAGACATTAACTTCCAGGTTCCCCAAGACCTTCATAGAGCATGGTTCCAAGGTCAGGACTTTTGAGAGGTCTGAGTGTACTGGATTGTATCTCACTTGTTTGCCACCTTGTGGCCAATCTGGGACCTATCCTCTGTGTCAATACTCCAAGTCTGTTTAGTCTGTTTAATCTCTGTAGGCTCAAATCTGTACATGTGTAGCTCAGGGTTGAGCCCAAGAGTTCATAAGCAACTTGGAGGGGTTGCTTTCCCAACTCCTGACCCATCATCATCTCAGTAGTTTCTGAATCCACGGGCACTGCCCCTTCAGCCCTCGAGCCAGCTATGGTGATTGGGGGTTTGTTCATCTCATGTTGGTGCACTTGACTGCTCAGGCAGCCAGAAACCGGAGAGAGAATCAATAATAATTTCCCCGCCTTCTAGGGACTTCAGATCCCCTGTTTGGACAGGAAGCTCCTCAGCCTCAGAGCTTTGACTTTCTGCTGTCCCCCATGTGGTCACAGAATTGCTTGAGGTCTTAGAACACAGAAAACCCGAGGGAAATTTTTTCAGAAGGAAAAACTGTAAATGAGGCATTTCCATGGTTTCTCTGAACACTAGGGACTCTTTTCCTGTTTCTTGAGCCAGGACTGAGGGGCTTCTCCTTCAACAAATGTCCATTTCTGTGTTTGGGGCTGCGTGGAGTCCGCAGCGGGGAGACTGGAGGAAATTCATCACTAGCTCGGCGATGTATTGAATTCTTACCCTTGTCCTCTGAATGCCTCCATCACTGGCTTTGCTGAGTCTCTGACAGCTGCACCTGCACTCTATCCAGGTACCACGGCTGCATCCAGCAAGAGAGAGGGTGGGGTGGGCTCATCTTACCAGGACTTGATCCTGTTCATATTTGCGTATGGATTCCATATGGAATGGTCAGTTTTGTAAGGTGTCAAAGTCATTTGGGTCAAGATTTCTCTTAAAAGACAGCACAGCATTTCAAAGAATGAAATGTTTTCCTTAAGAGCCCTCAAAAAGACCTGTGCCGGGAGGGTGTAAATAATTTAGGAACTTGGATGGGTTTAAGGTCTGAAAGGTTTTTTTCAGTTTTTCAGTGATGGTAGAAGCAGAGTACAAGATATATTAGCCCTCTCAATAGTATTTGTGGAATTTCTTGTGTTTGTGCATGTTGTTTATTAATTTCAAAATTAAAAGTTTAAAAATAAACATACTGGCTGGTGCTGCAGCTCAATAGGCTACTCCTCCACCTGCGGCGCCAGCACCCCAGGTTCTAGTCCCGGTCAGGGCACCGGATTCTGTCCCAGTTGCCCCTCTTCCAGGCCAGCTCTCTGCTGTGGCCCGGGAGTGCAGTGGAGGATGGCCTAAGTCCTTGGGCCCTGCACCCCATGGGAGACCAGGAGAAGCACCTGGCTCCTGGCTTCGGATCAGCACAATGTGCCGGCTGCATCGCGCTGGCCGTGGCGGCCATTGGAGAGTGAACCAGTGGCAAAGGAAGACCTTTCTCTCTGTCTCTCTCTCTCACTGTCCACTCTGCCTGTCAAAAATAAATAAATAAATAAAAATAAAATAAATAAACATACCACAAAAATTGGAATTACTGTATTGCAGAGGGAGACCAATGAGAGAAAGAGTAGTGTGATTGACAAGGACCCTGGTAAAATGGGACAAGTTAGGGACAGCAGGACACAGAGACTAAGAGAACGTGAACACTGATCTACCTCCAGATGGAAGAGGGAGTCCTTGCCTTGTTTCCTGTCTCCACTATGCCAGTCCTTTGTGTGTTGCCAAAGCAGGCCTGAGCAAAGTCAGAACGGGTGACTTGTTTCCCCAGACCCTTTGATAGGATGAGCACCTCCATCTGGCACTCAAGTCCCTGCAGCCTCCAACGCTGTTCCATCCCTTCCTCCTCATTGCCCACCGCGTTCCTTCACACTCTTTCCCCAGACCCACTGTGCACCTGTGGGCTTCTGCTGACACCCATAGCTAGTGCTTCCCACGGTCACTGCACCCAGCCTGTCTCCCTGTTGTGATGCTGCTTCTCCAAGATGGATCACGAATGACTTCCCCAGCAGCAGGGACCTCACCGCCCTCTACAGAGTGACCATGCTGCTGGGAGATGAGGACCCACGTGGGAATAGACAGCAACAACGTGAATGAGTTAACATTTCAGCAGTCAGTTCTATGGAGAAAACTAAATCAGGTTGGTAGGGATAGAGGGTGTGGGTGTGGTGCAGTTTTAAATTAGAGTTGTCAGGAATCAGATCACTGAAAAAGATCTGATAAAGATTTGAGGAGGTAAGAGAGTGGACCCCTTGTCTAAGATGAGTTAGAAGAAACTGATCATTCCTTGTCATCCCTCAGAACTTTTTGGATTTTACGAGTTTACAGTTGGCACTTCGTATTCTCAAGTTCAGCATCTTTGGATTCAATCTATCATGAATCAAAAATACTTGAAAAAATTTTTATCCATACTGAACATGTGCAGACTTTTTGTCTCGTCATTATTCACTAAACAATGTATTGTAATAGCTATTTCCATGGCATTCACAATCTGTTAGATAGTATAAGTATTCTAGAGGTTATTTAAATTATCTGGAAGAATGTGTTTAAGTTTATGCAGATGCTATGCTATTTTATATAATAGACGTGGGCATTCATGGATTTTGGTATCCAGGGAGATCCTGGAACCAATTTCCTTTTGATCCTAAGGAAGGACTGCATTTGGCAGTGTCTTCTTTTATAATTAATCACATGCTTATTTTCTTCATCAAGTTAGAGTTCTTAAAAATAAAGACAGTAACATTGACAATAGTAGCTACCTATGTGGGGCATTATTATTCTATGTCAGACACTAGGCTCTTTGAATGTGATATCTCATTTAATGTTCATGAGTTAGCAAAGGAAGTGCTAGGTTTTCCGTTGTATAGTCAAAGAAGGCTGAGGCCAAGAGAATTCCCTAAAATTGCATGACCAGAACACAGCAGAACCAGCATTTGAGCACACTCATGGCACCAGAGGCTAGATTCTGCCCATAAAGTCACAGCATCTACAAGTTGGCTTTGTGCCTACCACCCTTTTTTAACTCATTGGTACATTGATGCAATATGAACTCTAAAAGAGTTTTCACTAATCAATGAAACAATGTTTTTTAGTAACCCATTTCTCTGAGGTGGCTAACATTTTCAAATAAAGTAGTACTTGGGTAGACCACAAAAGCCATTTAAATAGAGCTAATAGCTAACATCCATACGCTAGACACTGGCCACTTTACATATTTTAAAAATTAGTTAAAGGGACTTCTGAGTTGGAGACCAAACATATGAGTGGCTTATGAAGTGTCAGTTCCCTACCTAAGGAGAAAGCAACTCTCCCAGTTTTTTAATAACTGTGAAGTTTAGGCCTTGCACCTCTACCAGGTATTCTTTCACCATACCCATTTCTCACTTCTGTTATCTGTAGGGGGAAAAACTGCTTGAACAAGGTAGCTAGATTCATTTAGGGAAAACAACTACTGGGAATTAGCATCTCGCATGTCCCTTGTGTAACTTTTTCAGAATCTTTGTCTATAGAATTTGCAAATTAAGAGAATGGTGGCAAGTTAAATTATAGTCTCCAATAAACATAATCTCTGTATTTTAAGATGCTTACATGTTTACCAATTGAGTTGATAATTTGAAAACTAAAATTTTTAGATATGTTTATAAGGAAATACATCCCCTCTTTTTAAATCCTGGGTGCCTTGAGTTTGAAGTATATGTGCATATGGTATGCTTCCACGGTTCATCTCACAATAGAAGCAACTCCAGTCACTTGTCAGTAATTCCATTAACATTTGTTTGTCCTTTGAAAACTTGCCCACAATTTGGGATAGTAACTGCTGACTTAGGTAATTACAACAATATTCCAAAAAATACATCCAAGAAATGGGAAAAGGGATAAGGCAACCGGGGGAAGACAGTGCTTTGTAAAAACTTCACATTAACCCAACAGCTGGTGCTGAAGTCTGGCTACAGCAACCTGGTACGGGTGCCTGTAGAGCACCTAGCAGAGTAGATGAAATGAGATGGAGTCAGAGTGGGGGAACAGAGGTCAGAAGCCCAGAGGGCCTCTGCCAGGAACGTGCAGGCTGCCATGCAGCATCATGATGCCCGGTCATGCAGATCACGCTAACAGATACACAGGATGCTGGGGCAGACACCAGAAAAGAGAAGACTGCCCAAGGCTGGATATGCCATGTGTGTGTCCTCCTCTGCCAGCCAGTAGGCCTGCCCAGTCTTAGGCAGGAGAATTGTCAAGTTCACATGAGTAGAGGACTGCCATGAGCAAGTCCCACAGTTTTTCAGTGGGACCACAAAAGTCATCTGCCAACAGAATCCTAAGCAGGGGTCTAAGAGAATAGAATGTCCGATGGCCATTGTCCAGGGCTGGGGCTGTCTTGTTAGGGGGTCTAGAAATACTAGAAAGCCCCTTGGCTACTCTTCTTACCGTTCTTTCTCTGCTGGAACGGCTCTCCCATTAGAATAAACACATTTGAAATAAAGTGGGGGTGCGGGAATCTTTCCAGAATCAGACTTCTAAGACACCTCCACTAGCCTGACTTCGGGAAGACAGCTTAAGTAACCCTGAACACAGCCTGAGACTCATTAGCACCATTTGTGGTGTCCTTTTGTCACTCTGATCAATTAAGTCAATCTTGTTTCCCTCAATTCCTTTCTATTAGGGAAGGTCGTAGCCCCCGGATATCATCATTTGGCTTAATTTATTGGCTTTATTCAAAATTCTGACCCATCTTGGCTGCTCGAAATTAAACAGTCCCTCCCAGGAAAGCCAACCTCATCCATCACAGAGTCTCCCCTGAGGTTTGCGCATGAGTAGAAGCCTCCCCACCACCCTGTGCTCCCCTGTCTTGTGTTCTGCCATCTGCTTCACTGAGATGCTCATCCCTCCATGGCTACTGGAAGCCAAGTCCAGGAAAATTAGTGCCACTCCCTTTTGCATCACCGGAGCCCCAGCCCAAGGCAGATGAATGACCTACCCTGAATGGCACTCAGTAATGAGAGCGACGTTGAATCCAGTTGAAGAGGGAAGGACCGAAGGACAACAGTCCTGGCAGAAGATGCCCTGGTTCTGTGGCCCAAACTCAGATGACATACACACTTTTGAAGGTAAAAAGTAGCTGTGCAAGCAAAGTCAATTTGAAATGTTTTATTTCTTCAGGAAAGGGGAGGCTGTGGCACACTATGAGAAGTCCCACTGAAGCAAAGCTTTCGTAGTGTCAGTCAGCAGGCGCTAATGGAGGGCCTCTCTGCGAGGTGTTGGAGATTCTGGAAGAAAGAAGATCCTTCCTGCCAGGCAGTCTGCAGACAACTGTGTGCTAATAAAACTTTATTTATACAAACAAGCAGTCAACCAATGGAGTGCAGTTTGCCAACCCCTACTATAGAATTTGAAAGACTTGATCCAGTGTGCACATTGTTTTAATGCTAATTCAGACAAACCTAAAAAAGAAAAATTATTAGTCAATCTGGAAAACTTGACCACACACCACTTACTGGATATTTGATAGTGATTTAAAATTGTTGTTACATGATTTTAGATATGATTTTTTTTTGCAGCAGTGCTGAGAAATAAGTACCCACTGAAATATCACCAGATGAAATGAGGAGGATGAGTGGAGACATGGACGGCAGTAGAAGTAATACACAATTAGCCATGAGCTGAGTATCCTCTAAGCTGGGCAGTGGATACAAAGAGGTTTATTATAATCTTGTGTCTACTTCTCCACACGTATGACAATCTTCATAATTGGAAGTCTTAAAAACAGACAGCAGCAGGAAAATCTCTGCTTCTAGCCAAGTTGGAGTGTCAGAAAGGTTTGGGGTTAAGCGATTAGCACAGCAGTTAAATCACTGCCATATCACAGTGCCTGGGTTCAAGTCCTTTCGCCACTTCTGATTCCAGCTCCCAAAAAACTTATATCCTGGGAGGCAACGGTGATGGCTCAGGTACTTGGATCCCTGCCACCTATATGATAAACCTGGCTTGAGTTCCAGGCTCCTGGCTTCAGCCTGGCCCAGCCCCCTGGCCTCAGCCTGGCCCAGCCCCAGCTGTTGAGGTCCTTTGGAAAGTGACCCAGCCAATGGAAGATCTCAGTAACACACACATGCACATGTACACACATACACTCTCCCCCCTCTCCCCCTCTCCCCCTCTCCCTCTACGGCCTCTCCCTCTTCTCCCTCCCTTTTACCCGCCTCTGCCTCTCCCTCTCATCCCTTTCCCTCTGCCCCTTCTCCCCCTCCCCTTTGCACCCTCTCCCCGCTTCTCCCCCTCATCACTCTCCCTCTGTCCCCTTTCCCTTCTCTCCCTCTCCCCCATCTCCCTCTCCCTCATCTCCCTCTCCCCCTCTCTCTTTTTCCCCCTCTCTCCTTCCCCCCTCCTCCCTCTCCCTCTCCCCCCTTCCTCTCCTCTACCTCCCTCTCCCTTTCCCCCTCTCATTCCCCTCTCGCTCTCCTTTCATCTCTTCTTCTTTCAAATGAAATAAATTTTTTTAAAAAATTTCAGAAAATAGGTTTGCCTTCTTGCTTGAAATTTTTAAAAGGACAAATATGATGAGGCGTTGAATATTAGACAGTGGAGCACAGTGATCCCTGCAAGGTTGGAAGCAAGCAAGGTCAGTCCTGTGGCTCTCCAGCCCCCTGCCTTGACAGAGTTTGCAGTGTCTTGGGGAAGAGGGACCCAATGGAGCCTGGAAGACTCCATGGTGTGAGGAGACAGAGCCAGGAGTCCTGGAAGTTGAGGAGGCTGTAGGTCAAGGCCGGAGCGTAGAGAGGAGGGAGCTGCAGAGAGACAGGAAGCTGGTGACTGACAGGGGACTTGTGGCTGCTGTCAGCACAGTGCTGATCAGGGCCTGGGGGTGAGGAAACCCTGTGCAGCTGGGGAGAGAACCACCTGAAAGGACCCCAGGGAACAGTGCCCAGTGCTGACACAGAGCCAAGAAAAGTGCCTGTACCCACCAGCCACATGGGAAAAGCACTGACTGTAACGTCGAGAAGGCTCTGGCCTCAGTGGTGGGAAATAATTAGCCCCAGGGGGAAAAAACAAAAAGCTTCTATCATCACACCTAAAAAAAAAAGAAAACCTTAAAAGCAAGTCCAAGAAATACAACTATATTCTAGAAAAAAGCTCAATAATATTTACAGGAAGATGAACTTACCCTTTTCCCAAAGATATTACTTTTCTCCAACATTTTCCTGGAGATTCTAGCCAGGACAGTCAAATGATCAAATATAATCCAAAAGCATTCAAATTGTAAAGAAAGAGATAAACTACCTATAGAAACTGTGATGACCTGCTTCTAAGATCCACTGGAAATTACAAAAAGTTATTGAAACAAACAAATAAGTGAGTTTGGCGGTGTTGTAAGATACAAGGTCAAATACAAAAGTCAATTACATTTCTACACATTTTCATTGAACAATTAGAAATTGAAATTTTTCAGAATACCTTTTTCATTAACATCAAAAATATGAAATAGGGGTAAATCTGACAACTGTGTATAACATCCACAAACTGAAACTACACAACATTGCTTAGTAAACTCACTGCAGCAGTCAGACTAGGCCAGACCCAACACCAGGAGCCAGGATTGACTTGAACTCAGATAGGGGATCCAGCATTGCAGGCAGAGGCTTAACCTGCTGCACCACAGAGCCAACCCAGGAGAAAAATCTTAGACTTTGAGTTAGGCAAAGATTTTTCTAGGTGTGAAGCCCAAAAAGTAATCTATTAAAGGGAAAAAAAGGTAAATTGGACTTCATCAAAATTTAAAACTTCTTTTTGAGAATAGTGTTAAGAGAACTCAAAGTTAAACCACAGGTTGGAAGAAAAGATTTACAAACCATATACCTGATAAAGCACCTGTTTCCAGAATATGTGAAGAATTCTTAAAACTTAATTATAATGGCCGGCGCCACGGCTCACTAGGCTAATCCTCCTGCGGTGCCGGCACACCGGGTTCTAGTCCCCGTTGGGGCGCCGGATTCTGTCCCGGTTGCCCCTCTTCCAGGCCAGCTCTCTGCTGTGGCCAGGGAGTGCAGTGCAGGATGGCCCAAGTGCTTGGGCCCTGCACCTGCATGGGAGACCAGGAGAAGCACCTGGCTCCTGCCATCAGATCAGCGCAGTGCGCTGGCCGCAGCACGCCGGCCGCAGCGGCCATTGGAGGGTGAACCAACGGCAAAGGAAGACCTTTCTCTCTCTCTCTCTCTCTCTCACTGTCCACTCTGCATGTCAAAAAAAAAATAAATAAATAAAATAAAAACTTAATTATAATGAAAAAATCAAACTATCCCATTAAAAAATGGTACTAATGCTGTGGTTCAGTGGGTTAAGCCGCCACTTGTGAAGCCGGCATCTCATACCTGAATGCCAATTTGAGTCCCAACTACTACATTTCTGATCCAGCTTCCTGCTAATGTGCCTAGGAAGCGATGTACGATGGCTCATGTACATCATGCACCCATGTGGGAGACCAGAATGGAGTTCCTGGCTTCTGGCTTCGGCATGGCCCAGCACTTGCTGTTGTGGCCATTTGGGGAGTGAACCAATGGATAGAAGTGTGCACTCTCTCGCTCACTCGCTCTCTCAAATATTTCTCATATCTCTATGTCTCCCTTTTCCTCTCTCCCTCCTTCCCTCTTTCTCTGTCACTCTGCCTTTCAAATAAATCTTTTTAAAAAAGTAAAATCAGTTGAACAGACTTATCACCAAAGAAGATAAACAGATGACAAAATGACAAATAAGCACATTAATAAATAGCTCAACATCATTAATCATTAGGGAAATACAAATTAGAGTCAGAATGAGATAGTACTACATACTTACTGGAATGACTAAAACCAAAAATACCTACTGTACCAAATCTGGTATGCTTTGCACTGCTGATTTGGAATGTAAAATGGTACAACCACTTCAGAAAACAATTTGGCAAGTTCTTAAAATATAAACCTGTACCTACCACACAGTACAGCAGTTTTATTTGTCGATAGTCATGCATCATTTAACTACTGGGATATGTTCTGAGAAATGCATTAGGCAACTCCATGTTTGTGCAAACATCATAAATTATACTTACGGGGCCGGCACTGTGGCTCACTTGGTTAATCCTCCACCTGCAGCGACGGCATCCCATATGGGCACCAGGTTCTAGTCCCGGTTGCTCCTCTTCCAGTCCAGCTCTCTGCTGTGGCCTGGGAGGGCAGTTGAGGATGGCCCAAGTGCTGGGCCCCTGCACCCGCATGGGAGACCAGGAAGAAGCACTTAACTCCTGGCTTCGGATCAGTGTCGCTCCAGCCGTTGCGGCCACTGGGGAGTGAGCCAACAGAAGGAAGACCTTTCTCTCTCTCTCTCACTGTCTGTAATTCTACCTGTCCAATAAATAAATAAAATCTAAAAAAATTATACTTACACAAACTAAGTGACAACGTAATCAGGCAATATAGTCTTATGAGATCAATGTCACATATGTGGGCTGTCATTGAAATGTCATATGGTGCATGACTGTACTTATGGACTACAGAAAATTGAAAATGTATAAATGTGGACATAATATGAATCTGCATAAATGCTTGTACATGAACAGTTTTAGCAATTTTAGTTGTAGCTAAAAATTAAAAACAACCAAATGTCCATCACAGGAAAATAGATAGGCAAATTGTGGCATATCCATATGATGGGATATGGCTTAGTAATCAAAAAGAGTGAACTGTTGATACATATAATAGCATGACTGAATCTCAGAATAGTTATGCTGAGTTAAAGAAGTCAAACAAAAAAGTACATTACTGTACAATTCCAATTAAAGAAAGCTATGTAAATGAGCACTATTCTATAGGGAAAGAATACAGGTCATTGATTTCCTTACATGTGGTCTTGGGGAACAATGGGCAGGAGAGATAGCAAAGCAGCCCAAGGGTGCCTGGTGTGCTCAATGTTTGATTGTGGTGGTGGTGGTTTATCGTATACAAGAGTACTTCCAAAAGTTTGTAGGAAATGAAATTTAAAAATAAGTTTACTTTAATGCATGAGTTTTGAAACCCATGCATAGGTTTTTCAGAATACGCATTTTCCATCAACTCTTGAATGAATGGATTTCAGTTTGTACCAAAGTAATTTGATTCCATTTTATTTTTTCAACAGAAACCTTTTATTTAAGGTGCACACAAAAATCCATACTTTCCCACATACCACACTGGCCAATTCAGCATTTTAATGATTTATTTTTTCTTTTGATGTGGGCCTTTGGGCTCTCTCTCTTTTTTTTCTCTCCAGAAACCCTTTATTTAAGGGACACAAACTTCATGCATTTCATAAGTACAACTTAGGAACATAGTGATTCTTCCCACCATACCCACCCTCCCACCCACACTCCCACCCTTCTTCCACCTCCTTCTCCTATCAATTTTCAGTTAGCTTTATACACATATGATTAACTCTTTACTAAGCAAAGAGTTCAACAAATAGTATGAAAAAAACCTGTCCCTCAACAGTTGAGACATGGCTGTTCAAAGTCATTTCATCTCAAAGTGCCAATTTTACTTCCATAGATTACCGTTCAGGTGCCTTATTAATTATCACAGATCGGGGACAACACATAATGTTTGTCCTTTTGTGAGTGGCTTATTTCACTAACAATGTTTTCCAGCTTCCTCCATTTTGTTGCAAACGCCAGGATTTCCTTTTTTTAAAACACTGTGTAGTCTTCCATAGTGTACATATCCCATAATTTCTATTTTTTTTCTTTTTCTAAGGAATACAACTTTATGCATTTAACATATACAAATTTAGAAACATGATGCTTCTTCCCCCCCACCTCCTCCCACCCATACTTGCCCCTTTCTTCCTCCTCCCTCTTTCCCATTTTTATTTTGTACAGAGATCAATTTTCAGTTAATTTGTATACTCATGGGATTAACCCTACACCAGTAAAAAAAAAACAGAGTAAAAAACAAAAATGAACAAACAGGAAAAACAATTTCTTTATCTAGTCTTCAGTTGACAGACATTTGGGTTGATTCCATATCTTAGCTATTGTAAATTGAGCTAAAAGAAAGATGGAGGTACATATAACTCTTTTATTTGCTGATTTCATTTCCCTTGGGTAAATTCCCTGGAGTGGGATGGCTGGGTCATATGGTTGGTCTACTTTCAGATTTCTGAGGTATTACCATACTGTCTTCCACAGTGGCTGTACTAGTATACATTCTCACCAACAGTGGATTAGAGTACCTTTTAACCCCACACGCTTGCCAGCATTTGTTGTTTGTGGATTTCTGTATGCAAGCCATTTTAACTGGGGTGAGGTAAAACTTCATTGTGGTTTTGATTTGCATAACCCTGATGGCTAGTGATTCTGAGCATTTTTTCATGTGTCTATTGGCCATTTGGATTTCCTCTTTTGAAAAATGTCTGTTTAAGTCCTTGGCCCAATGCTTACCTGGGTTGTTTGTTTTGTTGTTGTTGAGTTTCTTGATCTCTTTATATATGCTGGTTATTAATCCTTTGTCAACAGTTGCATAGTTTGCAAATAATTTCTCTCATTCTGTCGTTTGCCTCTTCACTTTGCTGAGTATTTCTTTTGCAGTACAGAAGCTTCTCAATTTGATGCAATCCCATTTGTCAGTTTTGGCTTTGATTGCCTGTGCCTCTGGGGTCTCTTCCAAGAACTCTTTGCCTATGCCAATGTCTTGCAGGGTTTCCCCAATGTTCTATAATAATTTGATGGTATCGTGTCATGGATTTAGGTCTTCAATCTATTTTGATTGGATTTGTGTGTAAGGTATAAGGTAAGGGTTTCGCTTCATACTTCTGCATGTGGAGATACAGTTTTCCCAGCCACCATTTGTTGAAGAGACTGTCTTTGCTCCAGGGATTGATGTTAGCTCCTTTGTCAAATAGAAGTTGGTTGTGGATGCATGGGTTGATTTCTGGCCATTCCATAGACCATTCTGTTCCATTGGTTTATCCATCTGTTTTTGTACCAGTACTAGACTGTTTTGTTTATAACTACCCTGTAGTATGTCTTGAATATTGGTATTGTGATGCCTCTGGCTTTGTTTTTGTTGTATAAGATTGCTTTGAATATTCAGAGTCTCCTGTATTTCCATGTGAATTTACGATTATTTTTTCTGTATCTGAGAAGAATGTCGTTGTTATTTTGATTGATATCACACATTGAAGCTGTAAATTTATTTTGGTACTATGGACATTTTGATGATATTGATTCTTCCAATCCATGATCATGGAAGATATTTTCCTTTTTTTGTCTTCTTCTATTCTTTGTTTAATGTATTATAATTCTCATCATAGAGATCTTTGATGTCCTTGGTGAAATTTATTCCAGGGTATTTATTCCAAGGTATTGTGAATGAGATTGATTTTGGAAGTTCTTTCTCAACCATGGCATTGACTGTGTATTCAAAGACTTGATTTTTGTGTGTTGATTTTTTATCCTGCTACTTTACCAAACTCTTCTATGGGTTCCAATAGTCTCTTAGTGGAGTCTTTTGGATCCCCTATATATAGAATCATGTCTTCTGCAAATAGGGATAGTTTGACTTCCTCCATCCCAATTTGCATCCCTTTGATTTCATTTTCTTGCCTTATGGCTCTGGCTAAAACTTCCAGGACTATATTGAATAGCAATGATGGTAGTGGGCATCCTTATCTGATTCTGGATCTCAGTGGGGAAGCTTCCAACTTTTCCCCATTCAATAGGAGACTGGCCGTTGGTTTGTCAAAACTTGCCTTTATTGTGTTGAGGAATGTCCCTTTTATACTCAGTTTGGTTAAAGTTTTCATCATGAAAGGGTGTTGTATTTTGTCAAATGCTTTCTCTTTATCTATTGAGATAATCATATGGTTTTTGTTCTTCAGTTTGTTAATGTGATGTATCACATTGATTGATTTGTGAATGTTGAACCATCCCTGCATACCAGAGATAAATCTCACTTGGTCCAGGTGAATGATCTTTTGGGTGTGTTGTTGGAGTTGATTAGCCAGAATTTTGTTGAGGATTTTTGTGTCTATGTTCATCAGGGAAATTGGTCTATAGTTCTCTTTCTCTGTTGTATCTTTTTCAGGTTTAGGAATTAGTGTTATGCTGGCTTCATAGAAGGAGTTTGGGAGGATTCCCTCACTTTCAATTGTTTTGAATAGCTTGATAAGAGTTGGAGTTTTTTCTTTAAATGTCTGGTAGAATTCAACAGTGAAGCCATCCAGTCTTGGGCTTTTCCTTGCTGGGAGGGTCTTTATTTCTGATTCAATTTCCATATTGGTTATTGGTGTGTTTAGATTTTCTCTGTCTTCATGGCTCAATTTTCATAGTTTGTATATGTCTAATAATTTATCCATTTCTTATAGGTTGTATGATTTGTTGGCATACAGCTCTTTGTGGTAGTTTCTGATGTTTCTTTTATTTCTGTGGTATCTGTTGTTACATTTCCTGTCTCATCTCAATAAAATTATATTGATTTCAGTCTTTTCCCTTTTTCAATAGTTAGGCCAATGGTATGTCGATCTTGTTTATTTTTTCAAAAAACCAGCTCTTTGTTATGCTGATCTCTTGCATTTTTGTTTCAATTTTATTTATTTATTTTCTAATTTTAATTATTTCATTTCTCCTACTAATTGTGGGTTTGGTTTGCTGTTGTTTTTTCTATGTCCTTTAGTTGTATTGATAGCTCATTTATTTGGTACTCTTCCAAATTCTTGATATAGGCACCAATTGCTATAAACTTTCCTCTTAACACTGCTTTTGCAATATCCCATAAGTTTTGGTATGTTATATTGTCATCTTCATTCATTTCCAGAAATTTTTTATTTCTCTTTTGATTTTTTATGACCCAAACTTCTGTTGCTGTTCACTCAGGAGCACATTGTTCAGACTCCATGTGTTTGCATATGTTCTAGATTTATTGTGGAGTTGTTGATTTCCAGCTTCATTCCATTGTGGTCAAAGAATATACATGGTATTATTTTGATTTTTTTGAATTTGCTGAGACTTGCTTTATGGCCTGTTGGCAAGCAGCCAGGGCCGGGGGCAGAGGTCATGTGTGCCAGGACTGGCAGAGCAGGTGACAGGGAGGGAAGAATACTTTTCCCAGAGGGCCTCCATTTGCAGCCACAGCTATCCTTGCAAACCCTGAGCTGCCCAACTTGAACAGATTGTTTCAGATCCTCACTGGCTTGAGCCTCCAGTAAAATTGGCTTTGAAAATCCTAACTTCAGCTATAAATCTTAGAATTTTGACATTTGTGTTCTTTCAGGCTGAATAAGATAGTCCTAGTGCACACCCCACCATCTGCTTTCTGAAATGTCCAGTTAAATGTCACAATTAGCAGCTCCTCCCTACACCCAGGTGGAAGCACCACAGCAAGGTGGCAACAGCAGCCCTCTCCCCTGCCCAGCGCTCCTGGGTGATGGGAACAAGGTTTTAGAGGGGAGGCCTCAGTGTGCTAGGGTGAGGATCATTTGCTTTTTTTAGTCCAGGATCTTACTAACATGTGGGTCCCAGAAACACCAAGGTACTGGTGATGAGTTTTTATTGTGTCTAGGGTATTGCCCAAGTTGGTTCCTGTAGGGAGTTCTAGTTAGAAGATCTAGAGTAAGCAGGCACAAGTTCCATGGCATTGTCTTACAACTTACAGATGGCCATGGCAGCAAATCTGAGCAGTCCACATGGGGTTATTGGTCAACAGGTGAGTCAAGTGCTGCATCAAGCTGTCCCATAGGAGGTGGTCATCAAGAGGCGGTTTATCTCATTTTACTTTGTGGCAGACATCTAGTGAGCCACACTGAAGACCTGGGAGGAGGTGGGGAACTAGAAACTGCATCAAGGGTGACTCAGTCCTGCCGCTGGTATGGGTAAGTCTGACTTCTATTCAACATGGATGTCAAGGCAACATCCGATTATGAGAATTCCCTGCAGAGGGTAACTTGAAGCATCTGAGAAGAGAGATGGATATCCACTGTAGTGACTGAGGCAGAATCCTCATGAATGGTCTCTAATCAGCTGGATCTCTCTCCAGGGTGGAGAGCAGAACTGGCTTAAAATCCATATGCAAGTCTGTGAAAATAGACCCTTTCTAGCTTCTCCAAGTTGTAAATGGTTTCCTGTGCATAACTGTAGAATACACGTGCACCTGCCACATGTATTCTACAGTTAGTGTTTTACTCTGCTTCCTGTATCATACACATCTACCTGTTCTTCTATCCATTCAGCTGTCTACTCATCAACCCATTCATTATGTTTTATGTATTTCAAAGCAAGCTGAAGGTATAACTTACATTTCAGCTTCAATATCTCAGCCTATGTATTACTAATCTAATTGTGATAGTTTGTTTTTGGTTCTATTTTAGATGTACTTTACACGTAATGAAATGTGTAAAGTTTGAAAAATACATACACCTGTGTGACCCAAACTGTTATCAATATGTAAACTGCCTTCATTTCAGAAGGTTCCCTCACTCCTAGTCAAAAACCCATCCCTACCTCACCCCACCCCCCAAGCAACCATTGTCACTATTTTTCCCCGTCTTGGATTGGTTATGCTTGTTCTGTGACCTCATGCAAGTGAAATTCCACCACAGGCACTGTTTTGTGTGTGATCTCCCCACCAAGCATGTTTCTGAGCTCCTCCAAGTTGAAGTCATTTCTCTTGGTTGCTGAGTGGCTTCACATTGTGTGGATTTACCACAGTTTGTCCATTCACTATCTGGGGCGTCTGCTTGGTCTCCAGATTTGGCTGTTATGAGTAAAGCAGTGATAGACATTTTTATACAAGTCACTTCTTGGAGATGTAATTGCATTTTTGTTGAATAAACACCTGCAAGTGGACTCTGGATCATAGGAGGATGTAGCTAGATCATAGTTCACTGTGTTTTGGTATTAGAGAAGCTGCCAGACCTTGTCCCACTGAGGTTGCACTGTTTTACACTCTCATTTTAACAATGTGTGAGGGTCCCCCACTGCGCCGTAATCTTTGCCAACATTTTGGATAGTCAGTCTTTTTAACTGGCCATCCTGGTACGTGTGGATGGTATCCACTACCGTTCTGGTTTTTTGTTTGTTTTTCCAAATCAGGAATCTTTATATAATCACAATCTAGTATTGTGGTATGCTAGTTATCTATTACTACCTACCAAATCATCCCATAATTCAGCAGACTAAAACCCTCTATTTGAGGATTGAGAATCGAAGGACCTTCCCACAGATGCAGTGCAGTTGGGGCCGCCATCGTCTGAAGCTTGCCTGGGCTAGAGGATCTGCCTCCACTCTTCCAGGGCAGCTGGAAGGCTTCCAGTCTTCACTGGTGGTTGGCAGGAGTCCTCAGCTCTTTGCCACATGACTCTTCATTGGCTACCTGGGTATCCTTATAAGGTATCAGTTTACTTCTGTCAGATTGCATAATTAGAGAGACAGAGAGAGAGTGTGCGTGCCATCCCAAGGTGGAAGCAGTGTTTCATAATGTAATCTTGAAGAGAATTCCATCACTATGCCATATGTTATTGGCTGCAGAGACCAACCCCAATGATTTATGTGGAGGGCGCCACACAGGAGATCATGAGAGCCATCTGGGAGGTGACATGGGGAGAAGGTATAAGCAGCTGCTGGCAGTAGAGAGAAGTTGTACTCAGTACCAGTAAGAGTGGCAGACAGCTGAAATGTTTCTGTGAAGTCGGCTGAAGCCAGTTAGAACATCCTGACCTGTCAGCACTCTCTGGCGTGGATGACCCACGAGACCCAGTCGTTTCACTTTATGAGCCTCAGTTTTGGCAGCTGTGAGATGGTGGTGTGAGTCAGTGAAATGATGCAGATACAGTAGCAAGGTGGAACCTGGGAGGGCTGAAGACAGTTCTGAACACACACACTTCCATGCAGACGGCCATTTAATGTCTTTCATCCATGACAGTATTACCTCATTTTACTTTTGAGGACTAGATGTGTTGAAATCCATATGGGAGAATCCAGTAGGCTACTGATAGACCTTTAAAATGTCATTTTCAGGCCAGTGCCGCGGCTCACTAGGCTAATTCTCCGCCTGTGGCACCGGTACCCCGGGTTCTACTCCCTGTTGGGGCACCAGATTCTGTCCCGGTTGCCCCTCTTCCAGACCAGCTCTCTGCTGTGGCCCGGGAGTGCAGTGGAGGATGGCCCAAGTCCTTGGGCCCTGCGCCCATATGGGAGACCAGGAGGAAGCACCTGGCTCCTGGCTTTGAATCGGCACAGCGCGCTGGCCGTAGCGGCCGTTTGTGGGGTGAACCAATGAAAGGAAGACCTTTTTCTCTGTCTCTCTCTCTCTCACTATCTAACTCTGCCTGTCAAAAAAAAAGTGTCATTTTCATTGTAATTTTCTCCTAATTTCCTGATAATGTAGAAAGTGGGTATTTTTTCTGTCACTGTATATCATCTTCTAACTCATCAAGGCCAGTCCATGGTTGCTGTGAAATGTTAATGCTTATGTTAGAGTCTTACCTCTTTTAGCATACTTCCCTCTTCATCATGCACAAATTGTTTTAGTAATAAAAATCAGTCCTATAAGAACCAAGTTCCACTGCTTTTATTTTGTTAAATTTGGACTGAGACAAAGTCATAATGGTCAGAATAATCCAAGAGATGTGAACATATAAATTACATGCTTGGTTCATGCTCATTTATATTTTACTATGAATTAACATATTTTAAATCAAATATATTCTAAGTAACCACCTTACATGTGACATCATGCAAAATCCAATGTAAAGTAAATCCAAAAGGATAAGGTATTTTAATTTGATATAAAATTGCATTCACATGGAAATTACAAAAATTGTAAGTATACAGCCTAATGAATTCTCATACAGTATACCTCTCATGCAACCATCGCTGACATCAAATCAAAAACCATGATAAGGGGTGGGCCTTTAGCCTAGCAGTTACGATACCAGTTGTGATGCCCATGCCCTGCGTCATATTTCCTGGGTTTAATACAGGGCTCCAGCCCCTGACACCAGACTTCCGCTGCTGCAGATCCTGGAAGGACACAGTGATGGCTCAAGTAATTGGGTTCCTGCCACCCATATGGGAGACCTGGATTGAGTTTGCGGCTTGCAACTTCAGCTTGGCCCAGTCCTGGCTGTTGCAGGCATTCGAGGAGTAAACCAGTAGATGGTAGCACTCTCTCTCCCTCTATTTTCCTCCCTCCTCCCTCCTTCTCCCCCTCCCTCTCCCTCTCCATCTGTCTTTCCCTCTCCCTCTCACCCTCCCTGTCTCTTCCTCTCTCTCTGATTCTTAAATTAAAAAAATTAAAAGCCATAACTATTAGCAGCCAGAAGTCCCTTTGTTCCTCCCTTCACTACACCCTCCTTCTCCCTAAAGTTAACCACAATCACAACTTATAACACCTCAGATTGACTTTTTCTGTCCTTAAACTTAGCATACATGGACTCATGCAGCATATCCCTATGTATCTTCCTTCTTTTACATATACGTATACATAATATAAGTATTCACATAGGTATAGGTATATAGACTTATAAATAGATGGATATAGGTAAGTCTTGCCAGGGTTGTTGATGGTTTTAAGTATTTTCAAATAACCCACATTTTTGTTTCCGGATTCTTCTGATGGTTTGTTATCTATTTTATTAAGTCCTGATCTTATCTTTATAAATATTTGATGTATTTGGTTAGAAACTATCACCTCAGTATTTGGGTTATTTTCCTTGTCATTCCTGATCTTTGTTCTTTCTCCCTTAAGTTTGCTGTTTTTTAAAATTTGAGATCAATATTTAGACAAACTTTTTCCATAGAAGGGAAGATGTTAAGCACTTTAGGCTTTCCAAGGCACATAGAGTCTCTGTCACATGCAGTATTCTCTTGAAAATGTGCATTTTTTTGAGAGGTAGAGAAAGAAAGAGAGAATGTATTCTGATTCTCAGGTTCACTCCTCAAATACCTGCAACCACCCAAGCTGAGCTGAGCCAAAGCCAGGAGCCAGGAATTCAATTCAGATATTCCACATGAGTAGCAGGAACCTAATTGCTTGATCCATCACTGCTGCCTCCCAGAGTTCACATTAGCAGGAAGCTGGAAGCAGTAGCCAGAGCTGGAAATCAAACCCAGAGACATGGGTATCCTAACTTCTTGGCTGTACTCCTACTCTTTTTATAAATACATTTTTATGGGGCTGGCGCTCTGGCATAGCAAGTAAAGCCACCACCTGCAGTGCCAGCATCCCAAACGGGCACCAGTTCAAATCCAGGCAGCTCCACTTCCAATCCAGCTCTCTGTCATGGCCTGGGAAAGCACTAGAAGATGTCCCAAGTCCTTGGGCCTCTGCACCCACCACATGGGAGACCCAGAAGAAGGTCCTGGCTTTGGGTCAGCCCAGCTCCAGCCATTGCAGCCATTTGGGGAGTGAACCGATGGAAGACTTTCCCTGCCTCTGCCTCCATGTAACTCTGCCTTTCAAATAAATAAATAAATAAATCTTTTAAAAGTAAATAAATAAATTTATTTTTATAAATCATTTAAAAATGTAGAAGCTTTTCTCATCTCATGGGTTGTACCGAAGCAGAGTGTCAGGAGTTGGCCCATGGGCCCTAATTTGCAAACCCCCAACTCAGACTAGAGAGGCTCAGCCTCGATTGGTGTGTAAGTGTGTACCCATGTATGCCTGTATGAGTTCATTTCTGCCCAGTTTCTAAGCATGTGAAGATTTTTAAATTATCTTTCATTATAAAAATGTTGCCGTTGATTTCTGACAAATGGATACACAGCAAGGACAAGGCCGCCGACTCAACCAGGAAGGATAGGACAGGCCACGTTGAGATTCTCAGTGAAAGGAAGAGTAGCCAAGGGTACCAGCTCCCGAGTCCTGTCACAGCAGCAGAAAGGACAGAACTGACACAGGGAACAGGGTTGTGGGAGAACCCATTGCTGCCCTTTGCTGTGGCCTAAGAGGGCTGTTTTCTGGATCTCTATTCTCAGGGGGTGGGGAAGAAAGCCCCTCCCTCATCAGAGCCTCAGGTGCATACTGGGTACAGTGCCTAAGGCATTGTTTGGAACACCTGATTCCTTATTGGAGGGCCTGGGTTGAGGTCCCAGACCAGCTTCCTGCTAATGTACACACTGGGCAGCAGCAGGTGACCACTCAAGTCCTTGGGCCCTTGCCACCTACATGAGACCCCTGGATTGAGTTCCAGGTTCTGGAATTCAGTCTGGCCCAACCCTACCTATTGCAGGCATTTGACTAGTGACCCAGTGAATGGCAGATTTCTCTCTCTCTCTCTCTCTGCCTTTCAAATGAAATTAAATCAAAATTTGAAAAAAATGAAACTGTGTCCTGACAGTCCCTCAGGGGAGTTAGGAAGGTGAGTGGGAGATGTCCATGGAGCTGCTCCTCTCAGACCCCTCAGCTTCTGTTCCGAGAGGATCGCAGGGTGTTGAGACAGACTGCAGTTCCAGCCGGTGCCTGTGGGGTCTGTGTTGGTGCCTGCCAGGGTCCCCTGGGCTCCAGGGCAGTGACATTCCCCTACACTTTCCTGTCAACTTCCCCTTGCTCAGAGAACAGACTCGGAATGATTTTAACTTTTGGTGAAAAAATTAGAACTTGCTTTATGTCTAGCATATGATCAATTTTGATGAATGTTCCATGTTCACAGGGAAACAAAAAGTGCATGTGGCAACTCTTGGTACAGTGACCTGTGAATGTGAATTGGATCATCTTAATCATTCATATGATTTAGCTGTGTTTTACCAGTTACTGAAGACAGTTAAAATTTCCAACTATACTGGTAGACTGATATATTCCTCTTTTATTTTCAGTCAGGTTTTATTTTATATAATTTGATACTGAGTACATTTGCTCTTATCATGTATTCCTATTGGACTGGTTCCCTTGTCATTATAAACATTTTTCCTCCCCATTGAACTTACATTCTTCTTAAAGTCTATTTGTCTAATATTAATATTACTATGTTACCTTTTTGGTGTTCATTTATATTTTTTATGTCACTATACTTTCAACCTTTCTCACTCCTTATGTTTAGATTTAACTCTTCTGAGCAATATAGAATTGAGTTTTTTTAAATCCAATCTGATCGTCTGTCCTTAACTTGAGGTGTTTAGTTTACATCAGATGTGATAACTGATATAGATTTAACATCTCATGATGTGGTTTTGTTTGCCTTATCTTTTCATTGTTTCCCTTTGTCATCTTCCTTATTTTGTATAAATCGAATGTTTATTAATTTTCTCCTCTGTTAGCCTCTTAGTTATACATTTCTTCTACTATTCTTTTAGTAGTTACTATAGAGGTTACAACATAACATCCTTGATAATATAGATTCCCTCAAATTAGTACTTTTACCATACTTTGGACAATTCAAGGAACTTAATTCTTTTAAACTCCACTTATCCTGTCCTGCCTTTTGTGCTAATGAGGTCCCATAATTTGATTCTATTTCAGTCCCTGTAGAGCAGTGAACACTCATTTTGACTTAGAAAGTCTTTCCAGTGCCCTTTATTCTCATCTGTATCTGGGATCATTTCCTTTTGCCTAAATAATATCCTTTTTAGGATTTTCTTTAGTGTAGTCCCCTGGTGATAAATGCTGTTAGATTTTGTCTTGAAATTTTCTTTTTATTTTGTCTTGACTTTTGAAGGACAGTTTTATAAGATATAGGCATCTAGACTGGCATTTACTTTCTTCCAGCACTTTGAAGATACTCCATTCTCTTCTGGCCTTTATTATTTCCATTGGGAAGTCAACTGTCTATCTTCTTATTGCTCACTTGAAGGTGACATGTCTTTCCTTCTCTTCCAGATTCTAAAACACTTTTCTTCATCTCGGGTTTTCGGCAGTTTTTTTATTATAACATACTGACTTGTGTTTTTCTTGTATTTATTGTCCTTGAGGGTCATACCACTTCTGACTCTGTGGCTTGACATCCTTCATTAATTGTGATAAATTCTCAGTCATTGTCTCTTGCCATATTGCTTCTGTCCCATCGTCTACATTTTTTTTTTGGAACCAATTACATGTATTCTGGGCCCCTGCTTCTTTTCTGGATAATTTTAATGTTCCTGTGTTCCTCTCTGTATGCCCCCACTTCCACCCCTTGCATGTGTATCTGAATCTCTACATGTCTGTGTCAGACTGGATATTTTCTACGATGTATCTTCCAGATTGTTCATTCTCTTTTCTTGGGCACCCATTCACCTCTTAATCATACCCACCAACTTCTTAATCATACCCACCAAGTTGTTCAAGTTTTCAATTTTAGAGTTTCGCACTTGGCTTGGTTTTATATTTCCCACTTCTCTGCCAAACTTCTGTAGCTTCTTTATATTAGTTATAATTATTTTAAAGAATGTGTTTTATAATTCCATTGTCTCTTATTTTTCTGTTTCTGCTGTCTGCTTTTATTTTTGTGTTTGGTCTTATTTTTTTGTAATTGAGTCCCGGATATTCTTGTGTACATTTTATATAGACAATATTAATATATGCTAAAATGTTGAGATCATAATTTCAGACTCTGGATGATTATATATTTTCAGAGAGTGTTTAAGTTTGTTTATCTCCGGCAGCTGCAGTGGGGCATTCTCAATCTCACATTAAGCCAATTGGGGATTTATGTGATTGGAAGCTGCACTTGATTTGCTTACTATAGCTGCACTATTGCTCATTCACTCTGACTTTTAGGGTGTGGTCCTTCAGGTTCCCAGCTGAAAAGCTAAGCTATTGATCAAGGTCTAATTTTCTTTGGGGGAGGGAGTATGAATTATAGTTCCCATCTGCCCAAGTCCATAATACTTGAAAACTTTGCTCATTTCTCAGCCTCGCATCCATGGCTCTTGACATTGGCTACACATGGAAAAATTGCTCCAAATGCGAAGTTTACTTTTCTCATTGGCAGTCGTCTCAACTCCTAACCTTAAAATTCTTCACTGCCTCTGCAGTGAGACATGACATGCTTCCTAGCTAGCCCGGTGTGAGTACCAGTCTGAATTAACCAGTACACCCCTGCCAGGAGCAGAACTTCCAAGTATCGTTTGAATTTGTTCACTGTGCTATCACTGATAAGTACTTCAGTATTTGGCCGGTGCCGTGGCTCAGTGGGCTAATCCTCCACCTGCGGCGCCGGCACACCGGGTTCTAGTCCCAGTTGGGGCGCTGGATTCTGTCCCGGTTGCCCCTCTTCTAGGCCAGCTCTCTGCTGTGGCCCGGGAGTGCAGTGGAGGATGGCCCAAGTGCTTGGGCCCTGCACCCCATGGGAGACCAGGAGAAGCACCTGGCTCCTGCCTTCGGATCAGCGCGGTGCTCCGGCCACAGCAGCCATTGGAGGGTGAACCAACGGTAAAGGAAGACCTTTCTCTCTCTCTCTCTCTCTCTCTCTCTCTCTCTCTCTCTCTCTCTTTCTCTCTCTCTCACTGTCCACTCTGTCAAAGAAAAAGTACTTCAGTATTGGTATAAGCAACATAGTAGTTTTACATGTGAATTTTTTATTAAACTAACTGATGTCAGCATGAAATAACTGATCTTGAGATAAATATGATTACTTAATTCACACGTGAAAGAGTGGCCGTCGACATCACCTGTTCCGTGTCCAGGTGGTGTTTTTGCCAGTTCTGGAACTGAAGCTCGCAGGAGGCGGTTCGTGGGATGGATGTCGGCATCAGCTTTGCAGCGCTGCAGTTTGCAAAACTGCACTTTGTGGAGGATCTGTGATTCCTGCGATTCTGTCTGGTTTAATATATGTTTGAGTAAAGGGCATTGTTCAAAGCCACTCATACAGCTTATCTACCTTGGTTTACATTTTATGAGTCAAGTCAGAAAACCCAGTTAATTTTGCTGGCCGTCTACATCCTGACCGATTTCTTTTAGGCAACTTCAGTACTAAGAACTGATTTTCCGTTTTGAGAGGAACTTAGCAGCCTCCGTGTGTGCTCACGTGTGTTCATGATGCAAGCCTCTAAAACCTGCACAGCTCTGCATTGCCTTGTTGCTACCCCCACAAGGCTGAAGTCTACTTGCCAGGGATTTGCAAATGCAAAATCTCACAACCACCTTGTCTCTCTAGCAAGAGATGTTTATTTCGTTCTTGCTCTGGGACAAAAATGGCAAGCAAAGAGCAAATGACAGGGATGTTACAACACATACACCTCACTGGCTTCAACCCCGGGGTTTGGTTCAAGCCATCTAGATAGATGTTCAGCTTTGGTTGAGGCAAATGAGCTTTGTTCTGAATAACGTTCTCCTCTAACGGAGACCAAACTTGAGTATACAGAAAGGCCCGTAGGTGACTGGGCTCCCCCACGCTGTGGTGGTAGCATTTGGGAGCTACCCCAGGGCCCCAACGGAGAGTGTGCAGTGCGTGAAATCTGAGCTGTCATTCGTCACTCCCTGCTCTCCGCAGCCTCGCAGGCCCCCTAGTGGCTGGCGGGGGACAAGCGGAGGGAGGAGCAGAGCTGCCGGCTTTTCCGCAGCATCACAATGGTGTCTGAGAGTGTGGCTAGTGGAGTCCTTTCCAGAATCAACAACATGTTTGGCCTCAGGCATAGACTAAGCCACTTAAGAAAATCAGTCTGAAAAGAATGACCGATTGCTCTCTGCTTTAATCCATTTGTTCCATGATTGCAGGCCCGAGTTCCCAGGCTGATCAACCATGGCTGTGGGTGAGCACGCGGGCGCCCCCTCGTGGCCTTTCCTAGTTACCAGACTGTTCACTGTTCTTGAGAAGGCAAATCTCCCCCAGTGCGGCTCAGGCCAGAGGACACAGGCCAGCGGCTGCAAGGTGAACCATCATTAGCTCAGCAGAGATAGTCCGTGTATCAGAGGAGAGCTTGGGTGACTAACACAAGGATCCCTGTGTGACTGCGTGCATGGCCACTGTGGGTCCCAAGTATCTCCCACATTCCTCACAACCCAGGGGTCCTTCACGTCTGTGGCTCCCGTGGAGGGAGCCCAGATACAGGCTGGCCTCAGGTCCTCAGAAGCTGTGTGCACACAACACACACACATGCCAAGCAATACATACCACATACACCCACCACACAAGTACTATACAACGTACGTAACCATATCACTCATTATCATGCACAATCCCACACATCCACACACACACCCATTACACACATCACAGATACACACCCGAACATAACACTCACCACACACATACAAATCCCACAAAATAAACCTACCATGGACATACATAATATACCACACACACAACACATTCTCCATATACACACACCCACACCAAACATATTCACCCTGTGTACATGCTCCCCAAACACACAAAATATATCCACCATGAATACATACACCACACAAAACACTCGCTGTCAACACACATACATACCCCACTCACAGCACCACATGTTCACCCTACACACACTACACACCAAACACATGACCCTGCACATGTGCACTCATGCCAAAAAACATTCTCCATGTACACACACCATACCAAAATGAATGAAGAGAGAATGAGTTCTACCTCCTACATCCCCCTCATGAAAAGCAAGTATAAAAGCAAAGAAACAGGCCAGCGCTGTGGCTCACTAGGCTAATCCTCCGCCTGCAGCGCCAGTACCCTGGTTCTGTCCCGGTTGCCCCTCTTCCAGTCCAGCTCTCTGCTGTGGCCCAGGAGTGCAGTGCAGGATGGCCCAAGTGCTTGGGCCCTGCACCCGCATGGGAGACCAGGAGGAAGCACCTGGCTCCTGGCTTCGGATCCGCGTAGCACGCCGGTTGTAGTGACCATTTAGGGGGTGAACCAACGGAAGGAAGACCTTTCTCTCTGCCTGTCTCTCTCACTAACTCTGCCTGTAAAAAAAAAAAAAAAGGCAAAGCAGCAGACAAGTACAGACGGCCCCCTGTGCCTGGCCTGACCACCCACCCCAGCCAAGCCACACCGGAGCAGCCCCTTGCCCAGCTCTCAGCCCTCTCGTGCAGCTTTGTCCTCCGGCCTCCCATTCACGGAAGAGTCTGCCTGACTCGAGCCTGGTCCACCAGAGCCTGAGACACAGAGGTGGGGAATCCGGACACAGCTGCCCTCCTTGTCAGGTCTCACCTCTGGCCCAGCCCAGGGCGTCCTTCCCCCGGATCCCTGAGTGGGGCCCCCAAGTAGTCCTCTGACCCCTTGCTCTGTCCATCTTGAACTGCTAGTTACTGCCTCAGTGCCCTCTACATAAGACTGTTGATCCAGTGATTATTTGCAAGTGTTTTTTTGGGAAGCAGCTGAATGTAGTTTTCAGCCAAAATCGTAGGAAATGACATGTCGATTCTGTAGAGCTGCTGTGGCTGACAGCAGGGCAAAGAGCCTCCTCTCCAGACAGCGTTGCTCCCGCAGAACCCCCAGGCTCACATGCGTGACAACCACATTCCAGGCGTGCCCCGGCCAGGAGCCCATGGCCACCATGCAAACCTGCAGAGTGAACCTGGGGACCACCCAGCTCATCCCAGCACTGGCCGTAGTGAGCAGGAAATATCCTACTCTTCCTGTCTGAAAGCCTAAAAGCCTAAAAACCTACCCTTATGGCCCCACAGGCAAAGCCCAGCTCCTCTATGATAGGGCTACAGGCCAAAGCCCGGAGACTGCAGCTTGGTCTGCTCCACACTCATCCCACTGCCCTCTCTGCCTTTCAGACAGCAACCAAAGCAACATATGAAAGAGAAGTCATTTCTGTAGACATCGTAGAACCAGCTCAGTTCTCCAGTGAGAGTGGGAAGACGGGGCAGGGGGTCTGCTGGAATGTGGGGAAGGACAGTCCTGCAGGGGGCGCACAGCTGGGGACCCTCAGGGCAGATCTCCCAGAGCAATAGTCAGGACCCTGGGGTGTTGGCCTGAGGATAGACGGGGCTGTGTGGTGAGCAGGAAAAGACCCACACTGATTGCCTGAAGGGAAAGGGAAAGAAAGGTTATCCTGGATTATTCCCAAGGAAATGGTAAGGACTTTTAGAAAGCAAAAGAAGACAGACGATTCGAAGATGATCAGAGAGATCTGAAGTGGGACGGGAACTCACACCACCAGTGCTGGCTTGAAGATGGAGGAAGGGGCCACAAGCCAAGGAATACAGGTGGCCCTGGAAGCTGACAGCCTGCAAGGAAACAGGCTCAGTGCAGCAACTGCCTGCAACAGCCTGAAAGAGCATGGAGGCTGGTTCTCCTTGCAGAGCCTGGAGGAGGCCCACAGCCCTGCTGACGCCTCCTCCACCCTGTGAGATTCACAGCCACAAAACCAGAGAGCCCTCTGACCTCTGACCTCCAAGACTGTGAGAAACGAGCCTGTGCTGCTGTAAGCCACTAAGGAATGGTGTGGCCGTGTGTTAGGCTCCCTTAGGACACCAAGACAGGAACTGGCTGGGAAGGAGCGTGATGGCCATTTCGACGAGGTGGACCTTGTCACACTGGAGGTCACGTGGCCACGTGCCCTTGAGCACAGATCTACAAGCTATACCATGAAAATTAAAGCATAGAACGTCAGAACATTTCTTTCTGTGGCTGAGAATCTGCTGGCTGTCTTGACTCTCCCAAAAGAAATGCCTGCAGCCTTGCCCTGCCCCACTCTGCACTCTAAGCATGGGTTGCCCCATTCTGTGCATCTGCTGCTATTGTGGCCATACAGGCACACAGCACACAGCACTGCTGACCTTGTTGTTCTTGCTGTCATCCCTTCCTCACTGCTCAGGGGCTGTGTGTGACGTTACCTTAGTAGGGATCTATTCACTGCCTGCATAGTCAAGCAGCACAGAGTAGGCACCCCTGGGATGTCTGCTGAGTACATGAACAGGCCCCTGGGTGGAGGGGCCCCTTAATGGAAACAGCGTCCTGTGTGGACACAGCCTCCAGGCCCTCAGGCCTCACAGCGCAGTGGGTTCCGCACCTGCACCAGTCTGCAATGCTCACACCTGCTTCTCATGGGCTCTCTACCTTCTCCGTTAGGTGACCTGGGAAGAGGGGAGCAGGCACTGCACCTCCAGATCCTGGTTTGTGCCTGGTTAGGGTTTCACTAGTCTGCAGAGCCCCAGCAGCATTTCACTGAATCTGAACAGCAGAAAGTGTCCTCAGGGGCCCAGCAGCCATTCTCTCCCTCGGGCGCACAAGTTGACTGCCCGAGGCCACCATTTAGCTGTTCCCTGGTCCTGTGCAGGGCCTCTGAATCCCCCAGGGAAGCCCCTGACCTGGGTGTGAGGCACAGACTCCAGTGGCTTGGGGCGATCGGTTGCTGGTCCTTGAGTACACAAATGTGGGAGGGGAGCTGGAGGATGCCCTGGCAGAATTGGATGGAAAGAGTTAGAAAGCTTTCTTTAGAATTGGCAAACGAAGGCTCCTCCCAAGGCCAGGTTGGCAAACATCCAAGAGCATGAGTGATGTATTTCTCAGATCTTCAGGATTTACTGTGATTCCAGTTTTTGAAAAGCTGCCTTGGGAATTTTTAACTGAAACAATTTAGCAGAGAGGAACAGATTTCTTCCTTAAGTACTGTGTAGATCCACAGTGCATGCAGGAGTCGCTGGTGTATCCCACTTCCGCAAGCTGCCATCAGTCTCGGCAAAGCACACACTAAGTTTCAGGACTCAATTCCTTTTGACAGTGAGACTGAGTTTTGTTGACTACGGAAATCGGTATTCGGATTCTTCATAAAGGCACTGTTTGAAGATTAACAGCCAGGAGACCTGCTTGGGAGGAGGAAGTTGATGTGGTGGCTGATGCTGGTTTCAGTAAGTGGCTTTAGGCTTGCAGGAAAGAAGAAGTGTGAGCCACAGGTTCACCATGGCTTTCTTCAAAATGACATTGTGTCCCAACAGGTCCCCTCTCTACCGAGCCAGTTGTAGGAACGTGTTGCTTAGACATCAGGGAGTATGAGACAGCGGCGGAATTCATTACTTCTCTTTGAAATCAAGTTACATTTAAAAAAAAAATCTGAGACTTTACAATCAAATTGCATATTTTCTAAAAACCCACCTAAGAGAGTATCATAGTTATTCTCCATGGCCAAACCCTACATCTGCCCTGCTGATTTATTTCATGTCGGATAAATAAGCCAAAGATGGCCTCTGGGGGTGGGCACCTCACTTAGTTGCTTCTCTACTGTAGATTGAGACCTCTGGGCTCAGAAGCCTGCCGGCTTCACACTCAAATTTTTTTCTTACCTGCTTGTTTTAAACGTAGTTCAAATAAGCAGAGTCCTAGCCACTTACAGACTTGCTGGTCTGCATAGCCTGCACAACCTCGACAGGCCTGATGGCCATTGAGAAGACAGACCTGTGGTTGCAGGACCCTGAGCCTCTTCTCCCCTCAGAGCTCTGATCCAGACCCCACTGTTGATCAGGATCGCCCAGACGTGTGAATTAGTCTGGATTCTCTAAGGAAACAAAAGCAGTAAGAGACAGATGCAACCAGGCACCACACAACGTTTCCATCAGTGGTACACAGTATTTATGGCAGTTGTCCCATAAGACTATAACAGAGCTGAAAAATGCCTGCTACCTGGTGACATCAGCTGTTGTGACATCATAGTGCCACATGCTACATGTCTGTGATGACACAAGTGTAACCAAAGCCATTGTCCTGCCAGTGGTAGGAAAGTGTAGCACCTGCAGTTACGTCCACAAGGTGTCAGCTGGCTATGTCAGCTGGCTATGTGCAGGTGCAGCATTCTGTTTGTACAGGAAATCACCTGGCAACTAATTTCTCAGACTGTATCCATCATTAAATGATGCATGTATGTGTGTTTGTATGTTTGTGTGCATATATATTACAGACAACACACTGAGAAACAGACTTGTTAGAAATTGACCCACGTAGTGTGGAGACTAAGAAGCCCCAAGGTCTGACCAGCAGACCAGAGAACCAGCAGAGCCAATGGCGTCAGTTCCAGTCTGAGTCCAAGGCCAGCTCCACCATAATCAAGCAGACTTAGTCTTTTTGTTTGCTCATACCTTCCTCTGATTGTATGAGGCCCATCCATTGGGGAGAGCCATCTACTTAAGTCTACTACTCAGTCATCTACGCAGTCTGCAAATTCAAATGCTAGTCTCATCCAGAAACATCCACACAGACACACCCAGAGTAATATTTGACCAAATATCTGGGCATCCTGTGGCCCAGTCAAATAGACACATAAGATTAACCACCGTGACATGTAAGCCCCCTCTCTTCAATCTGCTTCCCCAGCAGGGATACCCTTACCCTTCTCCTGTTCTGAATTGTAAACCCTGAACCCCTAGGCTGCCCTCCTTGGACAGGATACAGCTGTGAAGGACTTTGCATTACGCCCAGCTGGCAAAGCTTGTGTGTTCTACTGCCCCCTTGTGGGCATGCCTTTTTTGCCTTGACCAGCTCACTGATCTCTTGAATGCGGACACTTCAGTGTAATTCTCCAAGCAGTCTTTTTTTTTTTTTTTTTTTTTTTTTTTTTTTTTTTTTTTTTTTTTTTTGACAGGCAGAGTTACACAGTGAGAGAGAGAGAGAGGACAGAGAGAAAGGTCTTCCTTTTTTCTGTTGGCTCACCCCCCAAGTGACTGCTATGGCCAGCGCGCTGCGCCGATCCAAAGACAGGAGCCAGGTGCTGGTCTCCCATGCAGGTCCAGGGCCCAAGGACCTGGACCATCCTCCACAGCACTCCCTGGCCACAGCAGAGAGCTGGAAGAGGAGCAACCGGGACAGAATCCAGCACCCCAACCGGGACTAGAACCCGGGGTACTGGCGCTATAGGCGGAGGATTAGCCTGGTGAGCCGAGGCGCCAGCCCAGACAGTCATTTTTAACAAGCCTCTGAGCCTGTGTATGTGCTGTCCCCACACTGTTCTTCTTCCTCTTCTCCACTCCTTGCATGTCAGCCCTTACGTGGACTCCCATGTAGTTGTGGACTTCTTAGTCTCCACAACTATGTGGCTCAATTTCTAACAAGTCTGTTTCTCTCTGAGTGTGTTGTCTGTAATATATATATGCACACAATATACAAACACACATACATGTGTCATTTAATGATGGACACCCTCATGGACTCTCTGTCCATGCCTCTCAGCCACGCACGTCTACAGCAGCTGTTTCCATGTCTGTCTTACTTCTTGCTCTGTCGGCCTCATAAGAAGCAAACATAGGTCCTTATTCATATTTCAGTCATCAGCACCCACAGATGTCCTCATGCACTCGGCGCCTCGTCAGTGCTGAGTGGATCCACGGCCACAAACCCGTCCACCTTCCCTAAGGCACAGTGTTGGAGCACTTTCTTTCCTGTAGCTTTTGGCCATTCAATGTAGCTATTTCTCCAGTTGCTGTGAAAATGGTTCACCATATTCTGTAGCATTGTTTATATTAACTGCATTCAAAGTAGAGCACACCCACACATCTAGAAATAACTAAGTTATGCTTGCTCATAAGCTCTGGAGCATGTGACCCAAAAATAGAATTTCTCAGGCTGAAAGTACATATTCATTTATATATTCATACAACAGTAAAATAATTTCATTTGTGGAATAAGTCAATGAGTTAGTGTCTACTATATGTATCTATATAGAGAGATGCATATTTATAAAATTCGCTTTTTTCAGTTAACTCAAATATATATAGCTAAATTGAAAGGACTTTTCGAAATTATTTTATTCTTTTATCATAAAATATAAGAATTAGATCACATTTCATGATTATGTAATTTGTAGATTTAATACTTTTAAGAATAATGCAAGCTAGTCATTGCTCATCACTGAACTTGATTGTATCAGTTTACTTTGCTGTGAAGGCTCTTCACACAATTCATGGAAAATAAATATGAAAACACTATAGCAAAGTTTTCAAAAATCTTGCATCAAAATAAACTTATCCTTTAATTCCATTATTCTACAAACTTTTTGAAGGACTGTCATGAGTGTTTAACAAATTGTTTGACATTATTAAGTCCAAAATTTATTTTAGTTTTCTGGATGTGTGTTTATTCATTGAAAGCAAAACCAAAAAGGAGCCAAACAGTTATCTAAACAAACAAATGTACACTTGGCATTCAGGTACACTGAGTCCCTGCAGATATGTTTAGCACTGGTATGAATTCACTGAAGAAAACACAGAGTAAGAAAATAAAAGCCATTCATAATCTTATGCTTCCTTATCGCTTCTTATTGTCTAACATTGGAAAATCATGATTTTCTGGTGTCAATGTACATTCCACTCCATTTATATAGTCTTTGAAATTACAATTTTAATGGTCAAAGATAATTGAGTTGCGTAATTACCTCATGATTTCTCTCATTCTTCTTGGAGACTTTAGAGGTCTTTCACATCCTTGGTTAAATTTATTCCAAGCTATTTTGGATAATTGTAAATGGAATTTCTCTCATAATTTCTTTCTTACAAAGAAATTATTGCTGTATAAAATTGGTACACATTTTTGTGTGTTGATATTGTATCCTGTGACTTTACTGAATTCATTTAACAGTTCTAATAGTCTCTTGGTGGAGAGTCTGTAGGGTTCTCTCTCTGTAGAATCGTGTCATCTGCAGACAGGAGTTATTTGACTTCCTCCTTTTTTATTTGTCTGCCATTTATTTCTTTCTCCTGCTTAATGGCTCTGGCTAAAACTTCCAGGACCACGTTGAGTAGATGCGATGAAAGTAGACATTCTCATCTTCCAGATATCAGAGGAAGTGCCTTCAGCTTCTCCCATTCAATGTAATGATGACTAGATTTTTCATATACAGTCTTTATTATGTTGAAGCATGTTCCTTCCTTCAATACATAACTTTTCAGGATTTTCATCATGAGTAGACATTGAATTTTATCAAATGTTTTTTCTATGTCTGTTGAGGTTGTCATATCATTTTTTATTTTTTACTCTGTTGATGTAATGTATTACATTTATTGATGTGTGTATATTGAACCATCTCTGCATCCTTGGGATAAATCCCACTCGATCATGATGAATGATCTTCTTCATATATCATTGGAATCAATTTGCTAGTATTTTCTTGAGAATTTTAGCATCTATATTTCTCAAAGATATTGATCTATGGTTTTCATTTTGGTTGTTGTATGCTTGTCTGGTTTTGGAGTCAAGGTAATGCTGGTTGGGAGCCAGCGCTGTGGGAAAGTAGGCTAATCCTCTGCTAGCCTCCCATATGGGTACCAGTTCATGTCCCGGCTGATCCTGTTCTGATCCAGCTCTCTGCTATAACCTGGGAAAGCAGTAGCCGATGGCCCAAGTGCTTGGGCCCCTGAACCCACATGGGAGACCTGGAGGAAACTCCTGGCTTCTGGCTTCAGATAGGCATAGCTCCAGCCATTGCGGCCATCTGAAGAGTGAACCAGCGGATGAAGATCAACCTCTGTCTGTCTCTCTCTCTGTAACTCTGCCCCTCAAATAAATAAATAAAATCTTTTTTTAAAAAAAAAAAAAAAGGTAATGCTGGCCTCATAGAATGAGTTTGGAAGGGTTTCCTATCTTTTGAATTTTTGAAATAGCTTAAGAATTGGCCTTGGTTCTCCTTTAAACATTTGGTAGAATTCAGCAGTGAAGCCATCTAGTCCTGGGCTCTCCTTTGCTGGGAGACTTTTGATTACCAATTCAATCTCATTATTCATTATTGATCTGTTCAAGTTTTCTATGTCTTCATGGTTCAACTTTGGAAAGTGATAGGTATCCAGAAATTTATCTATTTCTTTTAGTTTTTTTTCCAATTTGTTGGCATATAGTTGTTCATAATAGTCCCTAAAGATACTTTGTATTTCTGTGCTATAGGTTGTAAAATCTGCTTTTTCATCTCTTATTTTATTTTAATCTTCTTTTTCTTTCTCAATTTAGCTAAAGCTTTATTGATTTCGGTTATCTTTTCAAAAAACCAACCTGCGTTTCATTGATTTTTTTATTGTTTTATTAGTTTCTATTTCACTTAACTCTTTCTGATCGTTATTTCTTTCCTTCAACTGACTTTGGGTTTGGTTTATTCCTGTTTTTCTTGGTCCTTGAGATGCATTGTTAGGTGGTTTATCTGATATGTAGGCACTTATTGCTATAAACTTCCCTCTTAGTATTCCCTCTTCCCTTTGCTATATCCCATAAGCTTTGGTATATTGGTTTTTTTAATTTTCTTAGAATTTTTTAATTTCCTTTGTGATTAATTCAATGATCAGTTATCACTCAGGAGCATGTTGTTAAATCTCCATTCATTTGTATCCTAGAGTTTCCTTTTTATTGATTTCTGCTTTTATCCCATTGTTGTCAAAAATACACTATATTTCCACTTTTCTAATTTGTTGAGACTTGTTTTGTGTCCTCATATGGGGTATATCCTGGATAATATTCCATGTACTGATGAAAAGAATATTTCCTGGATGGGATGTTCTGTAGATGTCTGTTGGGTCCATTTGGTCTACAGCATAGGTTAGCTGATATTTTTTGGTTATTTTTTTGTCTGTGTGTTGATGAAAGTTCCCTGCTTTTTTGTATTGGAACTTATCTCTCCTCTTATCTCTAACAATGTTGGTTTTACAAGATTGGGTGTTCTGGCATTAGGTGCATATACATTTACAATTGTCATAACTTCTTGTTGAATAGTTCCCTCAATCATTCTGTAGTGTCCTTCTTTGTCCTTTTTCACAATTTTTGTCTCAAAGTCTGTTTTGTCTGATATAAGCTTGCTCTTGGTTTCCATTTGTGTGGAATACCTTTTTCCATCCTTTCACTTTTAGTTTATGTGTGCCTTGGACTTGGGTTGTAAAAGTACTGGCTCTGAGTCCTGGAGGGATCAATCAAGAACTTACAATGTCAGGGGCATGATCCAGGTTGCAATAGTCCTTGCCCAAATTGTATCAGGGGAGGGCAGGTCCTGAGTACCAGCCTTGGGTTTCTATGCAATGTCTTGGCACTCACCTACCTTTTCTCCCCTCAATCAGACTCACTCTGGGTTATGCTGCCTGGATTTGAGGGAGGAATGAAGTGAGCAATCCTGTGGCCACCTACACCATAATGCTAGATTGTATCTAGCGCCCACAGTTCTCTAGACTAGCACAGCATGGAGTAGGGCCAAGAGTGTCTTTTCTATGGGCTTCTTGCTGCTAAGGTAGGCTTACAGCCTAAGGCCACTGCAACAAACCTCAGGTGATGCTGACCAGGGTATAAGTTCAGTTGACTGGGGCCAGGGCCTTCACTTGGAATGAGGATAGGTCTAGAAGCCCACAAGCACTGACCATTAGTATCTTCCCAATGGTAGTTTTACCAGATCCAAGAAGCATGCATCCTGTGCTCACCTTGGTACCCTAATCCCCAGGGGTTAGGGTCTTGCTCCTCATTCTAAGTTCATGGCTGGGGGAAGGGTAGTGAAAGTGTTCCCTTAGCCGCTCAAGCTAACGCTAAGCTGAGTTGCACCTGAATCTCACAGCTACAGGGGCCACACTGTCTTGCAGATACACACCAAGGCCACACGGGGCTGGGGATGATGCATAATGAACCACTCATCCACCCCACCAGGACACAGCAGGTTCATCTCTGAGCTTCTGGGCAAAACCCTAAGTTCACTTTCCCACCCTACTGCCCAACAACTGCAGGCTTGCTGTGCTGTCTGCCAGAGGTTAGGGAAGTGTTAGAGGCAGTCCCTTGAGTGCCCAGGCTGATGCTGAGCCAGGTCGCACCTGAGTCAGGGCAGATCTAGAGATTGTGTGTGTGAGCACTGGCCTGGGGAAGAGGCCTTTGAGATTTATCAGGTACTGGGTCTCCCTGGAGCAGGCCCAGCTCTCACCTTCACTTTAATACCTTAGTCCCCAGTGCCATGAGTCTTACCCTACTGTCTGTCAGGCAAGGACTAGTGGCTACAGTGTCTTAATGGTTCAGGCTGACACTGAGCTGGGTCACACCCAGATCTTACAGATACCACCTCGTGCTAGCTTCAGAGACCCATGCGTGGCCCACACCAGACTGATGATGATGATGGCTGAAACAAGTTTGTTCCACCAGGGCTCGGGTCTCTCCCTGATGCCTCTCTAAAGGCTGCCACTATGAGCACTGGCCCAGGGATGGAGGCCTGCAGGCTTGATTTGATGCTGTGTCTTCCTGCAGCAGGTGCAGCTCTGAGGCTCAAGACAAAATCTTAAGCTCACTTTACTTTTTTCCCTACTCCCTAGTGACTGAAGTCTCCCTCTGCTGTCTGCCAGAGGTTGGGGAGGGGTGGTAAAGGCAGTCCCTTGCTTGCCCAGGCTGGCACTGTGGTGGATCACACCTGAGTAGCACAGTCACTGGGCCCTGCACAGTCTCAGAGTGAACACCAGGCCTGCAGGATTCCTGGGTGATACAGGCTGAGAGGAGTCCATCCCACGAAGGTGCAGGTCTCTGCCTGATGCTGGCTCTGAGCTTTAAGACAAAGCCCTAAACTCGTTTCCCACCCTGCTCTCCAACGTTGGAGTCTTGCTCCACTGTCTCAATCTTACTCTTTGGAGAGAATCCCAAAGATATTTGATATTTCTTCCCTTAGTTCTCATATACATATATATGCATACATATATGCATATGTATATAATGTGTGTGTATAGATTTATGTGTATATGAGTATGGGTGTACATGTACACACATATTTTTCCAGATGTTTTGGATAGAAACTATTAGCTGTTGACCCAAATCCCTCTTTCCATTTCCCTGAGCAAGTTACTGGGCCTCGTTGCCCAGGCTGCCTTGCCCTATAATAAACCCCCACAGTGGACACCAAGAGGGAGTGACAGCTTGCCTCCCAAGCCCTGCCATGGCAGCCGCTGAAGTGAGGTCCGAGGAGAGACTTCGTGACGTAAGGGGAAATGGAGCTCCCAGGGGCCCTCCTCCTGACTGACTGAGCTAACACCGCCCAGGACAGCCTTAGATGCCACGAGTTGAAGAAGGTTCTGGATGCTGGGATGACAGTGTGGAGCAGAGCCACTGCTGGCCTGGACCACACATTCGGGACTGTGCAGAAAGGGGTACACATTTCACCTTAAAGCTTCTGACAGGGCATGGGGAGCTCTACCGATGGCCATGGCTTAATCAAACCCTAATTCATTATTTTTATTAAATAGATAATATAAATAGGATCAAAATATAAAACTAATCCAGTTTTGAACCACCCAGCTTGAAAACGAGCAGAGAAGTGGGGTGGGATGGATCCTTTTGCCCTTGTTTTTAACTGCTCACAGTGCCTCTCCCATCAGGTAAAGACTTAAAATCTGTGTCTGCATATTCCTTGCTTTTCTTTAGTGTTCTACCCGTCAGTCTGTGTCTCTAGTCCGTATATGACTTAGTATTGCAGGTGCAGAACTTTATACACGTGGAACCAGCCTGCATGAATCTCTTCACAGCTCTCTTCTTCCCAGAAGCTATACGTTCCTGAGACTCAAAAAAAAGGCAGAAATTGCCCCAGGTCACAAAGCAAGGGAAGATTCTGTGGCTAGAACATTCTAGGGCCTGACAGTCCCTTCCTTCCCCACTCCCAACCTCGTCTCCACCTCGGACCCACACGTACTAGCATAGAATACACGCTACTCACAGCCCTGGAAGGTGCCACAGCTGTGATGTAAAACATCAGTTCTTTGAGCTGTCTGCATTGTATGTATTGAATTTTGACTTCCTTTAAGTGCGAACAATTCATTTCAAAGAAATGCACTGCGAGAGCTGAGGCTAATGGCTCCCAACACATCTCCCCCTTCTGCTGGTGTCTGTGTTCTCCCCGCCACATCCCTGCGCTCCTTTGGTCCTTCTGCCATAGAGGAAAGAGACAGGAGACGAGGTCCCTGCTAGAGCAGTGCTAGGACTTGGGTGGCAGCCTTGTAACATTCAGGGGCTGGGAGCCTTTGTCCTGAGCGTGAACCAGCACCTCCTTGCTCTTCAGAGGTCCTGCCAAGTGCTCACCCTGACCCTCCCAGCACCCTGCTGTTTCAGTGTGCCCCTTTGTACACACACACACAGGTGCCATTTGCATTCATGGTATCATAACATACATATGCTTTATTTCAGTGAATATCTTTTTCACTTAGCTCACCCAACCCCACCTTTCCCTCCCTCTCCTTATCATTGCCAACTCCTGGAAGCCCAAGTTAGCAGCCCAGTATGTATCCTTCCACAAAAGGGTACTCCAAAAAGTTCATGGAAATAGAATTAAAAGATGTGTTTGTTTTGGTAAAAATAAACTTTGAAAACTATAGATTTTTTATAATATGCATTTTCTTTTTTTTTCTTTTTTTCCCAAAAAAACTTTTATTTAAGGAATATAAACTTCATGTGTTTCATAAATACAACTTTAGGAACACAGTGATTCTTTCCACTGTATCTGCCCTCTCACCCACACTCCAACTACTCTTCCTCCCCACTCTCCTATCCCCAGTATTATTTTTAATAAAATCTATTTTCAATTAACTGTATACATAGAACATTAACTCTATACTAACTAAAGAGTTCAACATTTTGTATAAAGAAAAGAAACTATTCCTCAACAGAGGAGACAAGCACTGTTCAAAGTCATTGCACCTCAAAGTTAATTTCACTTCTTTTTTTTTTTTTGAGAAAATTAACTAACTTTAAAGAACCAACCAAAAATGATACATCTTTTGCAAGCACCTAGACATAACTATAAGACATACTTACACCTAATACATTAAAAAAGTAAGTCTTTAAGAACAAGTTTTATCATTAATTTTAAAAGCACCTAAGAAAACAAACAATGGAGTTGGACACTTAGGCATAACTAAAACTTATGAGACATAAGAGTATACTCTACGTGATATACTAAAATGAAATAAAACTTTGAGAACAAGTTTTACTGTTAACTCTCATAATACAACTCTTTGAGGACAGAGGTCCTACGTGGGAAGTTAATGCTCAGTGACTCCTGTTGTTAACTGAACAATTAACACTCTTATGTATGATGTCAGTGATCACCTGAGGCTCTTGACATGAGCTGCCTAGGCAATTGAAGCCTTTTGAATCCAAAACTCCATCAGTACTTAGACAAGACCAAAAGCAAAGCATAAATGATCTGCTCCCTTCAGAGAAAAGAACACCCTTCTTTGATAACCACTTCTTTCCACTGGTGTCTCACCCACAGAGGTCCTTCATGTAGGATATTTTTTGCCACAATCTCTTGGCTTTCCATGCCTAAAATGCTCTCATGGGCTTTTCAGCCACCGGAATGCCTTAAGGTCTGATTCTAAGGACACAGTGCTACTAAAGTGATTGTCATTCTATAAGTCTTCTGTATGGACTGATTCCTACATTGGAGCATTCACTCCTTTTTAATACTACGTATTGGGCCAGCGCCATGGCTCACTAGGCTAATCCTCCACCTAGCGGCGCCAGTACACCAGGTTCTAGTCCCGGTTGGGGCGCAGGATTCTGTCCCGGTCGCTCCTCTTCCAGGCCAGCTCTCTGCTGTGGCCCAGGAGTGCAGTGGAGGATGGCCCAAGTGCTTGGGTCCTGCACCCCATGGGAGACCAGGAGAAGCACCTGGCTCCTACCTTCGGATCAGCGCGGTACGCTGGCCACAGCGCGCTGGCCGCGGCAGCCATTGGAGGGTGAACCAATGGCAAAGGAAGACCTTTCTCTCTGTCTCTCTCTCTCACTGTCCACTCTGCCTGTCGAAAAAAAAAATACTATGTATTATTATTACCAAACACTTAATCCTATTTATATCATAACTTAAGCACTTAATCCAATCTATATGATCATTTTAACACTTAATCCTACCCATATGATCACTTTAACACTTAAAATGCTATTTTTACCACCCAGCTTAAGGAGATTTGGGGTCCCATGGTAAGTTTTAAAACTGTATGCTTAGAATTAAGTCCATAGGAATGTATGTAGAACTATACAGCTTTATAGTTACAAGCTTCATACCCTTCATAATCACAACTTTAAGATTATGATGATTATTCCCACCATTCCTACCCTCCCACCCCTCTTTCTCCTCCCTCTCTTATTCCCAGTATTATTTTTTACTAAGATCTATTTTCAATTAACTTTATACACATATGATTAACTCTATATTAAGTAAAGGGTTCAAAAAATAGTATAAAAATGTTACTCAACAGTCAAGACAAGGGCTGTGCAAGAGTCATTGCTTCTCAAAGTACCAATTTCACTTCTACACATTGCCTTTTAGGTTCTCTGATAGTTATCACAGGTCAGGGAGAACATACAGTATTTGTCCCTTTAGGACAGGCTTGTTTCACTAAGTATGATGTTTTCCAACTTCATCCATTTTGTGACAAATGACCAGATTTCTTTTTTTTTACTGCTGTAGTATCCTATGGTGTCCATAATTTCTTTATCCAGTCTCCACTTGACCAACATTTGGGTTGATTTCATGTCTTAGCTATTGTGAATTGAGCTGCAATAAACATGGGGGTACAAATAACTCTTTCATATGCTGATTGCATTTCCCTTGAGTAAATTCCCAGGAGTGGGGTGGCTGGGTCATATGGTAGGTCTCTATTAAGATTTCTGTGGTATATGCATATTGTCTTCCACAGTGGCTTTACCAGTTTACATTCCAACCAACAATGGATTAGGGTACATTTTTCCCTACATCATCACTGGCATTTGTTGTTTGTTAATTTCTGTATGAAAGTCATTCTAATGGAGATGAGGTGAAAGCTCATTGTGGTTTTGATTTGCTTTTCCATGATGGCTAGTAATCCTGAGCATTTTTTCATGTGTCTGTTGGCATTTGGATTCCTCTTTCAAAAAATGTCTGTTTAAATCCTTTGCCCATTTCTTTTTTTTTCTTTTTTTTTCTTTTTTTTTTTTTGACAGGCAGAGTTAGACAGTGAGAGAGAGAGATAGAGAGAAAGGTCTTCCTTCCTTTGGTTCACCCCCCAGATGGCCGCTACGGCCGGTGCGCTGTGTCGATCCGAAGTCAGGAGCCAGGTGCCTCTTCCTGGTCTCCCATGCGGGTGCATGGCCTAATTTCTTGGGCCATCCTCTACTGCCTTCCTGGGCTACAGCAGAGAGCTGTACTGGAGGAGGAGCAACCAGGACAGAACCGGCACCCCAACCGGGACTAGAACCTGGAGTACCGGTGCCTCGGGCAGAGGATTAGCCTAGTGAGCTGCAGCACTGGCCTTGCCCATTTCTTCACTGTGTTGTTTGTTTTGTTGTTGAGTTTCTTGATTTCTTTATATATTCTGGTTATTAATCCTTTATCAGTTGTATAGTTTACAAATAATTTCTCTCATTCTGTCAGTTTCCTCTTCACTTTCCTGAGTCTTTCTTCTGCAGTACAAAAGCTTCTCAATTTGATATAATCCCATTTGTCAATTTTGGCTTTGATTGTCTCTGTCTCTGGGGTCTTTTCCAAGAACTCTGCCTGTGCCAATGTCTTTCAGGGTTTCTCCAATGTTTTCTAATAATTTCATGGTGTTGGGTCATAGACTTAGGTCTTCAATCTATTTTGAGTGGATTTTTGTGTAAGGTGTAAGGTAGGGGTCTTGCTTCATACTTCTACATGTGGCAATCCAGTTTTCCCATCATGATTTGTTGAGGAGACTGTTCTTGCTCCAGGGATTGATGTTAGCTCCTTTGTCAAAGATAAGTTGGTTGTAGATGCTTGGATTGATTTCTGGCATTTCTATTCTGTTCTGATGGTCTATCCACCTGTTTTTGTATCAGTACCAGGCTTTCTTGATTATAAGTGCCCTGTAGTATGTCTTGAAATGTATTGTAATGCCTATGGCTTTGTTTTTGTTGTGTAAGATTGCTTTAGCTATTGGGATCTCTTGTGTTTCCACATGAATTTCACCATCATTTTTCCTATATCTGAGAAGAATGCCCTTGGTATTTTTATTCATATTTCATTGAATCTGTAAATTGCTTTTAGTAGTATGGACATTTTGATGATATTGACTCTTCCAATCCATGAACATGGAAGATTTTTCCATTTTTGGATCTTCTTCTATTTCTTTCTTTAATGTTTTATAATTCTCATCATAGAGATCTTTGACATACTTGGTTAAATTTATGTACAGGTATTTGATATTTTTTGTAACTATTGTGAATGAGATTGATCTTACAAGTTCTTTCTCAGGCCTGGCATTGTCTGAGTATACAAAGGCTGTTGATTTTTGTGTATTTATTTTATATCATACTACTTTACCAAACTCTTCTACGAGTTCCAATAGTGTCTTATTGGAGTTTTTGGATCCTTTATATATAGAATCATGTCTTCTGCAAATAGGGATAATTTGACTTCCTCCTTCCCAATTTGTTTCTCTTTGATTTCATTTTCTAGCCTATGGCTCTGGCTAAAACATGCAGACCTATATTGAATAGCATGGTGAGACTAGACATCCTTGTCTGATTCTGTATCTCAGTGGGAAAGCTTCCAACTTTTCCCCCATTCAATAGGACATTGGCCATTGATTTGTCAAAAATTGCCTTGATTGTGTTGAGTAATGTTCCTTTTATACTTAGTTTGGTTAAAGTTTTCATCATGAAATGGTGTTATATTTTGTCAAATGCTTTCTCTGCATCTATTGAGATAATCACGTGGTTTTTGTTCTTCAGTTTGTTAATGTGATGTATCACATTGATTTGGGATGTTGGACCATCCCTGAATACCAGGAGTAAATCTGACTAGGTCTGGGAGAGTGATCTTTCTGATGTGTTGTTGGATCCAATTGATTGCTATTTTTTGAAGATTTTTTCATCTATATTCATGAGAGAAATTGGTATATAGTTCTCTTTCTCTGTTATATCTTTTTCAAGTTTAGGAGTTAATGTGATGCTGCCTTCATGGAAGAGTTTTGGAAGATCCCCTCCCTTCAGTTATTTTGAATAGTTAAGAAGAATTGGAGTTAGTTCTTTAAATGTCTGGTAGAATTCAGCAATGAAGTCATCTGGTCTTGGGCTTTTCATTGTTGGGAGGGCCTTTATTCCTGATTCAATCTCCATCTTGATTATGGGTCTGTTTAGGTTTTCTGTGTCTTCATGGCTCAATTTAGGTAGGTCATACATGTCCAGGAAGCTATCCATTTTTCTTGGTTTCCCAGTTTGTTGGCATATGGCTCTTTATAGCAATTACTAATGATTTTTTTTTATTTCTGTGGTAGCTCTAATTTTATTGATTTGGGTCTTCTCTCTCCTTTTCTTAGTTAGTTGGGCCAATGGTGTATCAATTTTGTTTATTTTTTGAAAAACTCAGCTCTTTTTGCTGATCTTTTGTAATTCTTTTTTGGTTTCAATTTTGTTGATTTCATCTCTGATTTTAATTATTTCTTTTCTCCTACTAGTTTTTGGTTTTTGTTTGTTCTTGTTTTTCTAGATCCTTGAGATGTATAGAAAGCTCATTTATTTGGTCCCTTCCCAATTTCTTCATTTAGACACCAATTTCTATAAACTTTCCTCTTAATGCTGCTTTTGCTGTGCCCTATAAGTTTTAATAGGTTGTATTGTTGTCTTCATTTGTTTCCAGAAAATTTTTGATTTCTCTTTAGATTTCTTCTGTGACCCACTGTTCATTCAGGAGCATGTTGTTCAGTCTCCACGTTTGCATATGTTCTAGAGATTACTGAGTTGCTGATTTCCGGATTCATTGCATTGTAGTCCAAGAAGATGCATGGTATGATTTGGGGTTTTTTTTTTTTTGCATTTGCTGAGACTTGCTTTATGGCCTAGCATATGGTCA